>NW_026555341.1:24917945-26238876 GCF_029017545.1 Prosopis cineraria
TCCACATAATCCATACCCAACTAAGAATAGTGTAACTTGCCGACCACATCTAATGATTTTTTCGGGCTTTTATAAGGTTTGGATTTCATATGGAATAGCCAAAAGCATTTATTACATTATTCTTTTATGCTTAAATTATAGGTTCAAAAGGATAAAATCAAATTAGGTTAGCTTGAAAAGCTCAAATACATTTAAAGATGACCCTAATAATTTTTGAAAATCAAGTTAAACAACTAGTGGATTTTGAAAAAGTTCAAAGCAAGCTATGAAATCCATTAGTCAAAATAGTATCATACAAATTAACTTATTGCAATTTCCTTCAACAATGACATTCAAGATAAAATTGACTCTATTGTGCACAAAAATTTCTTCAAAAAATGTTGTTGAAATCCAAGATTTAATAATGTAAATCATGAAAGCCTCAATATTACCACAACTTCCTACAAGAATACTTACCAAATACCTTTTCAATCATCGGTCAAAACATGCAATTTAGTATATAATCCGTCAATTTAGCTCCACACTAATGAAATTGACAAGTAAAAATACCATGTTTGCAAAATTGAAATTCATGTCAATCGGCCACCCAACAAAATGAGTTTAAAGCAAAAATCTGTACCAATCTGAGCATCCCTCACCCCAAACTTAAAAAATTAATAGTGTCCCTATTGTTTTAGAGAAAAATGAGGGTCATCTCTCAAGCTTTTTTAAACATTTAAATATTGGATTACAAGAGGGATAAAAAATTGTGTGTCTTAACTGTATAAAAATGTTCACAGTACACAACTAAAGGAAATTTATAGAATAACCCAAAAAAGTTGTCAACAATTAAACCACACATTCGGCTATCTCAAAAAGACAGTCAGACAATTACAATTCAGAAAATTCTAAAAGCATCTCAATTATCAAGCAACAGCAAAGTTAACCAGGCCATCAGTAGCTTTCAAATCAGAGTCTAGACTCAAAATAGTCAAATTGTCTAACTCAATGATCAAAACATTTATACCATGCACAGCTAAGTCCTAAACCATAAAGGTATTACAAATAAACTAGAAACAAAACATAAGGTCAATCGTTAAGATCAGGGCTCTCTAGCTTTTCCATCCGCTCTCCATATCGTGCTGTTTGCTCCTTGTTGAAGTCTAAAAATTAGGTGGTGCCTAAGGAATTTGAAGATGCTAGGTAATCAAACGGATACCATGTAAAGCTTTAGTCATGCTTTGTTGCATTTCATAATTGCCATAGAGTGAGTGCCCCCTTGTGGAGGCTTGGGAGACTCAGGCTCTACTTGTAGCAGTGGCTTATTTATAACTACATCACTTGTAGCAGGCAATAGTGGCTATGGTATAGGAGCATTCCTTTATTTAATGCTCTTGTAGTTAAAAGGTGCGATAGAATGATGGATGATAATCAACTTTATCACGCACCCTATTTTCCTTATAAAAGGTAGCTATCAGATGAGAAGAACATATCACAAGAGTGATCAATAATTGTGGTATGCAAATATTGATACATGAGGAGAGCCTAAATCCACTGGTTTCTTTTATTAGCAAATAAATCAACAAGGCCTTTTCCCCAGCCAACTCACTCCTATTGGTCGATGGCCAAATATAATTCTTAACAAAATAAAGCCAAATCTTGCTTCATTAGTGAAGCACTCTCTATCCGAGTACCTTACCATAAGGTATCCTCTATTGCACTCGACCCTCATAGTCAAGCTTTCTCGCAACCTCATCATAAGGTATCTTGTTCTCATGCTTAGATAGTAGGTGTATTTGCAATTTAGGGCACTTAGGCAAGTTCACATATTCACGGAATTTAGCAATTGTGAAATCCAACTCAATATTCCGTATAGTACACCTTAAGGAATCTCTAATGCAAGCTGATTATAGAATTCTTGCTCCACAGTCAAATTTGCATTTTGCTTTAGACCTATGACCTTGCCTAAATAGTAGATATCAACTGCAATGCTATAAAAATCAAATTTTTTCAGTGGCTAAAAATTCTCTCTCTTAGAGGGGTTTCCTTTAAACAACTTGTGCCTTCACATTAGAGGATGCCGGTAGAGCTGGTTGTGTAAAAGAAGAAGCATTAGAGAGCTTAGGAGTCATGAAATCTGTAAAAGAAAAGGGAAAACAACCAAACACACTAAGCAACAAATAAAAAGAACATGAAGGACAAGGAAATACCTAAAAAATAAGATTAGCTAAAAACAAACTAAAAGAGGTGAAAGCATCCCCCAAACTTAGACATCTCTAAACCTTTAGGAAGCTAATTCCAATTCTCAATAGCAATAACTTCTTTTATGCTCACAACATAGCAGGTTCACCTTCAAAAACTACCCTAACACTTAATTTAAGACTAAATCTACTCTAATCAAAGTCATCGAATTTAAAATCAAAACCTCCACAATCCACAACAACTTGTTCTTCATCCCTAACTTAAACATTTTCAAAATGCATTTTTAATTAAAACTACACAAGACAAGGTATAATCTCTCAAAAATTCAATAGCATAGTCTTAAATCAGTAAGGTAATCATCATTAATTGCCTTATAAAATGCATTAGTGAGATAGCATCATAGCAATAAATAGCAATTTAAACAACCCCAAGTTGCAACATACTGCAAAACAGTCCAAACTCAATCCTATTAGCCTATTTTACAATCAAAACCATCATCTTATAGTCCTCTATTCAGCAACCTTAAGCCAATTTCAATATATTCTCCAATCTTCTTTCTATGCTAGAGCAATAAAGAACTGAGATATACATCAAAATGATAATCAAAGGACAAGAGGAGAGAAGAGCTCAATCAACGATCAGCAAAACAAGTTTGGTGAGAAGCACAACAACACCAGTAGGCTCGCATAATAAACAGCTCACATGGAACAAAGGTTGAGTAAACCAAGAAGTAGTGTGGCGTAGGGGACTTAAGCAACGAAGACTAGAATCATAAGCACGACTATGGCATGGAATTAAAAGGCACAAACCAAAATAATCAGATTAAAAGGATCAGTTTGCAGTGTTGGAATTAAGTCCCACGAACTAAAAGGAGAGGCGAGCATACTTGGAGTTGATGGTGCAGGGGAGATCTACGGTGTGAGAGTGACAGTTATGTGAGTGAGTTCATTTAAGAAGCAGAGAGAGAGATGAGCTTGAGAGTTTTCAAGGCCGAGATTTGCTTGCAAGCAAGATGAGAGATAAAGTTTAAGAGACAGTCTTGGTGAGGAAGAAGGAGTGGATGAGAGGGAGTGGAGATGGAGGTCAATGGTAAGGCTTTCAGTGGGAGTGGATCGTGGCAAGTGTGTGTGTGTGTGTGTGTGTGTGTGTGTCCCAGCTCAAGAGACAAAGATGGGAAAGATGAGGTGAGGGTCATGGTGGTCAAAAGTGAGAGGTGAAGAAACTATCAGTTAGAGTAGAAGGAAGGAATGCTAGGATGACAGGGAGAGAGATGGCCGAATGAAAGAGATAGGAATGGAAGGAAGGAAAGGTTAGTTCAGCCAAGAATGGGGAGCCATCTAGGAAAGAAAAGGGAGAATTTTTTTAACAAACAGTACCTCTTGGCTATGGTCAATTCTTTATTGGCCACAGCTAAGAGTCCTCAGCATGATAGTTAAGCCACGACCAGTTCTTTCTTAGTTGCGGCTTAGACCTCTTGGCCAAGAGCCTTAGCTGTAGCCAAAAGCTTTTGGCCAAGAGCCTTGGCTGCAGCTAAAATTTTATCAGATCCTATATCAATGCCAAAAATGGATCTCACCAAGCTAAAATGCAATTCCATATTACTCAATATGCCATGTCATACCAAAATTTTATTAAATGGCTATAAGTAACCATCTAAAAATATTCAACAACATTGATACTTAATCAAATTCACATCAAATTTCTTGAATCAAGATCAAGCTTTCATGAAAATTTTCAACCATCAATTCTTTGCACAAAACACTTTAGATCAGCTCAAATCTACTCAAAACAAGATAAGCAAAAGTTTATCACATTCACACCATAACTAGCTTCATACCAGCAAAATAAATCTAATGATGACAAAACTCAATTAATAACCAACTCTATATCAAATGCAAATCAGTCAGTGAGTGCAAATCACATCAAATTTTCTTTTTACAATTCCAACATCAGATTTAAAATGCAACATAAAATCTAACTAGAAAAATAGACTTGGAGTGAGATCACTTCCCTAAAAATACGTACTTCCATAAAACTTCATGAATTTTATCCATACACCCTTAGCATGTATTTTTCCTTCATTCGGGGACCTTTCTTCACATACAAAACACAAGACCAAACATAACTCTAATAAAAAGACACATAAATCAAACTAAATGCAAAAAAGCAAGCTTAAGAGCTTGGGTTGCCTCCTAAGAGTGCTTGATTTATTGTCTTTCAACCTGACTCTTCAATTTCTCAAGATGTATCAAAAAATTGAATGGTGGATGCTTGATGATCCACTTCACCACCCCAATAATGCTTGAGTCACTAGCCATTCACTTTGAATTTTTCACAGTCTTGACCTTCCAATTTAACAGCTCTATTGGTGAGTTCTTGAATTACCACAAAGGGACTCAACTACCTTAGACTTCAACTTCCTAGGAAATAACCTCAACTTTAAATTGAAGAGTAAGACTTGTTGTTTGGATTTAAATTTTCTTGGAATGATTTTCTTATCATGCAACCTCTTAGTCTTCTCCTTATAGAGCTTCGAACTCTTATAGGCTTGCATATGGAATTCTTCAAGCTCATTTAATTGTAAAAGCCTTTCCTCACCACTAGCTTTAGAGTCAAAATTTAGCTTTTTTATAGCCCAATAAGCCTTATGCTCCAATTCTACTAGCAAATGACACATTTTTCTAGATACCAATTGATAAGGAGACATGCCAATAAGAGTTTTATATGCCATGCGATAAGCCCACAAAGCATTATCCAACTTCAATGACCAATCCCTTCTAGTCTCTCCTACGGTCTTCTCTAGAATAGACTTGATTTCTCTATTTGAAATTTCAACTTGGCTATTAGATTGTGGATGATAAGACAATGCTACCTTGTTTTCACCCCATTCTTCTTCAATAGAACTTGAAATTGATTGTCACAAAAATAAGTTCCTCCATCACTCACAATAGCTCTCAGGGCCCTAAATCTCATGAAAATATGTTTCTTTAAAATTTTAACATCATTTAGACATCATTTTTCATATAAGCAGCAACTTCCACCCTCTTAGAGACATGATCAACAGCCACTTAGATATATTCATTTAGAAATGACTTAAGAAATAGTCCTATAAAGTCTGTTCCCCACATATCAAAGAGTTTTACCTTTAGCATGTTATTGACAGGCATTTTATTCTTCCTATTATGAATTCTTTGACAACAATCACATTGAAGCACAAAAGTATAAGCATCCTTAAATAAGGTTAGCTAATAAAAGCTACCTTGAAGGGCCTTGTGTATAGTCTTCTCTCCTCCAAAATGTCCTCTATACTTAGAAGTATGGTAGCTATGAAGTATGTCATAATACTCATACTCTGGCACACATTGCCTTATCAACTGATCACATCATTGTTGGAATAGATGAGGCTTATCTCATACATAATGCCTCACTTTATATGAGAACTTCTTTTTTTGATGGGATTCGAGGTCATGAGGAAGAGTATGGCACACCAAGTAATTTACAAAATTAGCATACTAAGGTATCTCATTACACTTCACAGCAAAAAGTTGTTCATCTAAAATTCTTCATTGATTCCTCCATTAGCTTCTTGTTGAGTATTAGTACTCAACTGCGACAAGTGATCTGCTACTTGATTTTCAATTCCCTTTTGGTTAACAATCTCCAAATCAAACTCTTATAGCAATAAGACCCATTGAATTAGATGAGCCTTTGAGTCCTTCTTGCGAAAAAGATATTTCAAATTCAAATGATCTGTGTAAATAGTCACCTTAGTGCCCACAATGTAAGCTTGAAATTTCTCACATGCAAAAACCACTGCTAGCAACTCCTTTTTTATAGTGGTATAATTGAGCTGAGCACCATCAAGCATTCTACTAGCATAGTAGATGGGATGCAACACTTTATCCTTCTTTTGCCCAAGCACTACACTAACCGTGTAGTCACTAGCATCACATATGATGATAAAAGGTAAACTCCAATTTGGAGCTATAAGAATTGGTGCAGAGATAAGCCTCTTTTTTAGCTCTTCAAAGGCTTTCAAGCATTTCTCATCAAACTTGAGCTCAACTTCCTTTTCAAGTAAATTGCACAATGACTTAGCTATTTTTGAGAAATCCTTAATAAACTGGTAATAGAATCCTGCATGTCCCAGAAAACTTCTAATTCCCTTGAAATTTGATGGTAGAGGTAGTTGCTCAATCACTGATATCTTGGCTTTATCTACTTCAAGACCCTTCTTTGACACCCAGTGGCCGAGAACAATTCCTTCTTGCATCATGAAGTGGCATTTTTCTGACTTTAAGATCAAATTGGTTTCCTCACATCTTTGCAAGACTGCTTCCAAATTATCCAAATACATGTCAAATGAAGAACCAAAGATAGACAAATCACCCATGAATACCTTAATAGTCCTCTCAATCATGTCAGAGAAAATGGACATCATACTACTTTGAAATGTCATTGGAGCATTGCACAAGTTGAAGGATAAGCGCTTGAATGCAAAGGTCCCATATGGTAAAGTGAAAGTGGTCTTCTCTTGATCCTCCAGAGGAATAAAAATTTAATTATAGCCATAATATTCATCCAAGAAACATAAGAATTGTTGACCAGCTAGTTTATCCAACATTTGATCAATGAAAGGTAGAGGAAAGTGGTCTTTTTGCAAGCTTGCATTCAATTTTTTGATAAACCATGCACACCCTCCACCCTATTACAGTGTGCGTAAGGATAAACTCATTATGGGTGTTAGCCACTATAGTCATACTATCCTTTTTAGGGACACACTGGACTGGGCTCACCCAAGAACTATTAGAAATGGGATATACGATCCCAGTAGAAAGCCATTTCAAAATTTCCTTTTTCACCACTTCTTTCATCATCGGTTTCAATCTTCTTTGGTGCTTAATTGAAGTCTTGTGCTCATCATCCAAGAAAATCTTGTGCATACATAGAGAGGGGCTTATACCCTTGATGTCAGCTATGGTCCATCCAATAGCCTTTTTGTACTCTCTTAGAATGCTTGGTAATTTTTCCTCTTACAAATTAGTTAGGATAGATGACACAATTACCAACAATGAATTTTCCTCCCCAAGATAGAAGTACTTAAGATGTGGAGGTAATGGTTTCAATTCAAGTATTGAAGGCTCCTCAATGGAGGGCTTGAGTGGAGATGCTAGAGCAGTTGATACATCAAGAGGCTCCACTAGGCTAAACCACTTGTGTGGAAAAGAATCCACACCAAATATCCTCATGTAATCTTCTTCTTCCATTTCTACAATGTTCTTCTGTCCTAATATTAGAGCTTCTAAAGGGTCTTTAACCAAGCGACCATTGAAGTCTTCATATATCACCTTATTAAGAATTCCTATATAACAATATTAAGGAGATTCATTCAAAAACTTCATTACCTTGCTCATGTTAAACACTACCTATTCTTCATTTAATCTCAGTATAATATCACCCTTTTTAACATCAATGATAGTTCAAGTAGTAGCTAGGAATGGTCTCCCTAAAATAATAGGAATTTCCCAATCAATATCACAATTTAGGACAATAAAGTTTTCCAAAAAGATAAATTGATCCACCTTCACTAACACATCTTTAATAATCCCTCTAGGATAAGAAGTGCTTTGATCAGTAAGAAGGAGTGTCATTATTATTGGTCTTGCCTCTTCCAAGCCTAACTTGTTAAAAATGGCCAAGGGCATAAGATTTACACTTGTATCCAAGTCACACGAGGCCTTCCCATCAAAATGCTTCCTAATATTACATGGGATGTAAAAACTACCTAGATCTTTTAGCTTGGGTGGAAGCTTTTTGTGTATGATGGCACTACAAACTTCAGTCAATGCTACAGTTTCAAATTCATTAAACTGCCTCTTCTTAGATAAGACATCTTTCAAGAACTTGGTGTATTTGGGCATATGTTTGATGGCTTCAGCAAAAGGGATGTTAACATGAAGTTGCTTAAATATGGTTAGAAACTTCTTAAATTGAGCATCTTCCTCCTTTGCCTTGAATCTTTAAAGGAATGGAAGTAGGGGTATTGTAGTAGGAGAAGTAATTGATTTTCTCTTCTTTTCTTCCTTCTTTAATTCAACTGCTACATGTTCTTTTTCTTCTTCATTATAAGGAGCTAAAACTCCTTCTTACCCTTTTTTCTTTTCATCCCTTTTCCATTTCTTGTTGTCATCATCTTCATATAATATTTCTTCATCTACCTCCTCACTATCATTAAAATTAGCCCTACTGTGACTAGTCACTCTTAGGTCTATCACATTAGATAGAGTCTTACCACTTAAGTATATAGCATTACATTCTTCTTTACCTTCCCTCTTTGGATTAGGGATGGTGTCACTTAGTAAGCCTCCTTTATTTAAGGTATTCAATTATGTACCAACTTGGCCTATTTGCACTTTTAGGCCCTTAATAGCTATATCATGGAAAGCTAGAGTAGCTTTATTTCAACTCGATCCACCTCTTGATTCTTCAAAATCTAAGCTAACATTTTCTCCATTTTAGAATCACCTTCTCTTAGTTTTTATGGTGCATCAAAACTAAGAGGAATAATCAGTCTAGGTTTAGAGGATGAGGTTGGATTTAAACTCCGTCCTTGATTCCATGAGAAGTCTGGGTGATTTCTCCAACTTAGATTGTAAGTATATAAGTACAGATTGTGTTGAGGAGGTCTCCACGCATTATTCATGTAGCTTACTGTTTCAAGAGTGCAGGGGCAATGATCTGACACATGTCCCTCACCATAATAGTCACAAGCTTGAGATGAAGCTTGTAATGCATTTAATCCAAATGAACTTCCTCTTTTTATTTGAAGCTTAAGACTATCAAATCTTCAATTTATTGCCTTCAATTGAGAAGTAAGCTCTTTAGAGGAACTAGATTCTTGCGAACCTCCCCTAGCATTTCTCCTCTTGTAGGATTGTTTCATGGTGCTAGAAGTATTGTCTTGATATAAGTTGTACAACTCATTAACATTTATCTTGCCAACTCTACCACTAGAAGCATTGTTCAATGTAGTCACTGTTGCATCATCTAAACCATTCCAAAAAGCTTCCATAAGGACATACTTCTGTTGTTCATTATTAGGACAAGTTCTCACTAACTCCTTGAATTGTTTCCAAGCTTTATAAAAAAGTGCACTCAATTGTTTTCAAAATTTAAAAGCTCACCTCTCAATTTTGCTCTTCTACCTCTTGAAATGAACCTTGCCTTGAACTTAGCTACCAAATCATCCTATGTTTCAATTGAGTGCTCAGGAAGAGAATTCAACCAAGCTCTTGCTTTGTTCTTCAAAGATATTAGGAATAACCGCAATCTTAATTCATCCTTAGAGTCTTGTGAGATGATCATTAGGGTCTTTATCAGTATTACCCTCAAACTGTCCATACATTAATATCATTTGGATCATGACTTGCTTATCCTCAAAGTTTTTAGCTTGAATTTTTAGTAACCGGGTGCTAGAATGATAAGATTGTGCTTCCTGATCAAGAAAATCATCCAAAGTGAATATATCATTCTCATCTTGATCAGCCCCCTCCATATTGTTGCTAAGAGGAGGAATGTCTTCTCTAAATTCAAGAACAACTTCCTCACTTGTTTCACCTTCTTCTTCAACCACTCCTTCAAGAACAACTTCAAGTTCATTGGAAAAGAGTTCTTGCATGTGTCAAGAAGGTGAAACTAAAGGAAGAAGTATCAAACTTATCAATAAAAATTAAAACTATAAAATCTGTAATAACTAAGTAACTAACTATACTTATGAAAATGTTAAACTAAAAGCTCAAGCATAACCTACTACCATAATAGCAAAAATTAACCAACATAAAATAATTGGTGCTTTCCCTGACAATAGCGCCAAGAACTTGTTCGCCGTTAAGTGTTACCGCAAGCGTATAGGTCGTCACAGGTATAGAATATTCTAAAGTTATCGTTCCCATGAGGATTTAGGCAAATGAGGGTTAAAATTTACTATTAAGGTTTAAGATAGGTTAAGCAAAATCAAGAGTATGTTTGTGTGAAAGTAATGAAAATTTGATTAAAATTGTTTTAATGCAATTAAAGCTTATTGAAACTTTGGCTTTTAGAAGTGAGGATTTAGGATTATCTCTCTCCTTTGTATTTCATAAAAATTAAATTAATTCCTCTCAAATAGATTTTTAGTGAAAATAAGTGTTAGTCTAAGATTTGAATTCACTTGAAAAAGCTTTCTCAAATAAAAATTAAGTATATTTGAAAACACTAAAATTTCACAATCTCTTGAAATAGTTAGTGAAAACAAATTTTAAGCACAAATCTTAATATGACGATAAATAGTTAATAAAATATCTCTATTTTAGCAACAAAACCATCCATTCTTCTTTGTAAATTTCAAGTCCAATACTATTTTATCCAAGTTCTACACCTAAATTAGCTCTCTCAATCATAACTCAAGTGAACAAAATAATCTAAATAGTGATCAAGCACTTAAAATCAGTAAGCATAGGATAAAAAAAAACACACACACACATCGTTAACTACCAAAAGAGAGGAATATTTAAGTTTTAATCCATACAAAGGTTTGAAATAATCTTAGAATAAGAGAACTAGCTACTCATGTTCAGAAAAGAGCTATAAATGTCATAATATACAGCATCCATATCAGAAACAAAGAGAGAAAAGGGAAGAGAAGAAGAAAAACCGAAAGAGATCCACTTGAATCTCTTCAAATCTTCAATCCTTAGCCAAATATCTTTCAAAAACCCTAAACCCTAGTAGAGAAAGCCTTTAAGAATTTCTAAAAGTCACAAATCCTTCTTCAAAGTGCAAGAATTTTGCATATGTAACCTTAGCTTTAGGTCTGATTCAAAGATGCACAGTTTCAGTAAAAGACTTTTGGCTATAGCCAATTCTTCCTCGGTTGCAGCCAAAACCTATTGGCCAAGACTTTGTCTGCAACTAAATCTTCCTTTACTGTAGCTAAAACACATCAGTAGTATGACATCTCTAGTTTCAGCTAAGACCGAAGGTTTATTGACTGAGGCCGAAGTGCTTAGATTGGGGCTTAATTCTTTACTCTTTTCTTGACTTTTTCTTGATATAATAATTTCATAACTCCTTCTTTACTCCTCAAATAATGCTCCAACAGCCTAAGAAGGCAAGAAATTTTGTGAATTCAAGATTAGTTATACCAAAATAAAGAACTATGTACAATCTACACTAAGATTTTGTCATTTAAACCTAAGTGTAAGATATGCATATTTTCCTACTATATGTACCAAAAGTATGCACAATTTCATTAAAAAGCATATGAAATTATTGGAAAATATGTTGAGAAGACATAAATTTCCATAGGTTATCAAGACACCTAGCTCACTTATGTGATTTATCTTCTGGGCTCTAAAACATGCATTTTTTTGCCTGATTTAGCATGTCACTCGCAAGATATTTCACCTATACATGAGAAACCTCCAAAAGATACATTTTCTTGCAAGATTTAGCACTAGACACTCACAAGAAAATGTATCAATGTCTATATTCACTGTGTAACATCTATAAACTATCATTTGATGTCTCTAACACTTATTTCACTCTATGAGCTATAAATTTAACACTCCAAATTGATCTTAACATGAGATTAACCTCATAAATTATTGAGCTATGAAATTCATGATCATATTATTCTTGTTATATGAAAATCATTATTCTTGAGCCAAGATCATCTATGTCTTCATTGTTTGAGCATTAGAGCTTCATTGTACTCATCATTGCTCTTAGAGAGAGTTTCAATCAAGTGATTCATATACTCAAAACCTTTGTAAAGGTAAGGGAGAGATTTTTTTTGTAATCAAGAGAGGTTGTTCTCTTAGGAAAAGAAGCTCACTAGTAAAGTGAGTTGTTGTAAAGACTCACAAGTATCTAAAATGAACGTGTGGATGTACTAAGATAGCAAGCACCCACTCAAGCTTGTGTTATAGTGAAGAAACCTCAAGTAGTTGCTTGGGGACTTGATGAAAGCTTAAGAGGAGAAGCTGAACTAGGATAAACTATTGTTTGCAATCTATCTTCTCTTAACTCTTTACATTTCCAACAACCTTAGCTTATGTTATGTTTTAGTGTTCAAAATATACTTTGATATATCTACTTAATCTTACTAGAACTTGTACTTAGAAATTGCTTCTAAACATTCATACACATATTGAGCTTGTGAAAATTACTATGGCATTCTTACACATAAAGTTTATAACTCAAGGATGCCTAAAACTTCCTTTGAACATAGTTTTGCTAAAAAAGTTTGAAAAGAACCTAAATTTCCTCAAACACCCAATTCAACTTTCTAAAACTTCCTTTGAACATAGTTAATGCCTTCAGCTCTAACTCCAATAGGCAAATTTCTATTGAATCTCCTTCTTTTAGTACTTCTAATGAGATGCAATTCCTAGCTAAGCAAATGATAGAGATGATAACAAAGTTGATGCTTTAACTTCTCAAATGAGCATGCTTTCTAATCATGTTAGTTCATCTTATGCACAAGCACCTACACTTCTAAGTAATACTGTTGCTAACCTAAAAGCACCTATTAATACTATAACTCTAACAAGTGGTGATTGTTTCACCCAAAAATACGACGCGGATAATGCGAGGGAGCGGAGGTTTTGGCCTTTGAAAAGAAGACTGAAGAAATGGGAGTCACCACCAAGATTTTAAGAGAAATTTTGGGAAACTGTTTAAAGGAGGATAAAGATGGTTTATGAAAATAGAAAATAGGTTCAGGAGTTGGTTGAGTGTGGGGAAGGTGTTAGGCACCCTACAACACCCATTCGTTAGAATGGTTACCTAAAGTTTGTTGTGCTATATTAATATGGTTTTAAAATTATTTTAGTTATCCCTTTTATATTCATGTGTTTGATATAAAAATGATAAGAATTGAGTGAGAAATATTTGTTTATTTATGAGGGAGGACTTGACTCAGAATTAGACTTTGAGGCTTATGTAGCCTATGATGGGATTAAAATCCACGTAATTTGGGATTATAAGTTTGTTGGTGAAATTTTTTTTAGAGAGAAAGTAATTAGAAATAATTTATCATTTTGCAAATAAAATAATTTTTAGAAATTTTGACATGTGTGTTTTAAATTGCAAAAAGTGATTTAATTTCAATTATCTTCTCTATTTTTAAATTTTTGGAATAAGAAAAGGTAAAGGGTTTAAATTATTTTTTTTTACATTCTATGATTGAAAATTTTACTGCCATACTTGCAGAGCCTTATTGGCTCACATGGTAGTGCAATTATTCTATATATATGTGGAGATTCCAAACTCTCATATAATAAAAGAGTTTAAAAATTTAGTTTATTTACTTAAATTTTAAATATTAATAATATCATTATTTTTCAATACGTTCATACATATATACTTTTTTTTTGAAAAGACTCTTAATCATCATATCTACGAAGCCTTATTGACATTTACGGTAATATAATTATCCTAAATATTTGCAGAGATTCAAAATCTTCACACAACAAAGGATTAAATAATATATATTTTAAATATATTTTAATGCATAATTATATATTTTATATTTTTAAACATAAAAATCTTAATCGCTATACCTACGAAGTCTTATTGACTTTCACAGTAAGATGATTATTTTAAAGGTCTATAGATATTTAAAAATCTCATATGACCAAAAGATTTAATACATTAATTTTATTAATTAATTTTATTAAAAATCATTTATTTACTATATAAATTAATAATTGCAAAATTCTGTGAGGATTTATTATCCCATATGATAATGCAGTTAATGTAATTCTCTATGAAAATTTTTGAAATCTTTCATGAGACTTAAATATTTTATTTATTATATAAAAAGAGAATTAATTTTAATGATGAGTCTTTGGAACCCATATTATTTATATATAAAATTAATCCTCATACCTATAAAATCTTATTAATTTTCACGATATAGGATCATTCTAAATGCCTATAGAGATTCTTAAAATCTTAATCAAGATATTTGCATTTGCAATCAGTGGATAATATGAATTTAGCATTCGAAGAAACAAAGAAAGGGACTATTTTGACATTTCACTCCTCTTTTGACTTGAGGATGTGTACTTCAATATTTTTCAAAGTGGCTTAATGCTCAAATATGGCTTTCAAAAGAAATAATGAGAATAGTGCTGATAGCATCTAGCAATTACAATAAACACGGTTCACGTGTCATCTATACCATCAACATCCAATTTATTTTTCATGAACTTCTCATATCATATATATCATGATTTCATGGCAGGCCTAAAAAGATGTTAAGCTCTCACTATTATTCACAACCAAAGGTGTAATCTATCTAAAGTTCAAGAAGAACAAGTCCTTCCTGTACTAGATTTCTCCACGAATGTAAATGATAATAACAAGGATAAAACCTTTCTATCTAACCAGATAAATAACCAAAATATCACGCATTATAATAAATAAAGAGAAACAAGAAATACATTAAGGGTCTAACTACAAGACTAACGAGAAATAGAGAGTATGGTTCTTTTCTTCATCATCTCTCCCCTTGCTTTTGCCTTTTTTCTATTTTTTTAGCTCCCTCTTTTCAGTTCTCGGTTCTCATTCAGACTCTCCCTCAGTCTTCGGTCCCTTCTCTAAATGTCTCTCCCTCAAAGACTCTTCTCTATTCTCCCTCATTCTTGATCTCTCTCGTGCTCTTCCAGAAGCAAATACTAGGTACTTTCCCTTTGTTTTTGTCTGGCTTGACTCCCTCTCGATCTGTTCTCTATTTTCTTTCTTTTATTTTTGCTGTTGCTCTCCCTTCCCTATCGGCCTCTCTTCTTTCTTCGACTTATTCCTCGTCTCCCTCTCCTTCATTCCCACTATCGGTCTCTTCATTTTCTACGTGCATCTCCCCTCTTTTTTGACTATGTGCGTGCTGCCTTCATGCTCTATTTTCTTGCCCCTTTTTCTTTTTTTTTGTATTTGTCCTTGCTCCTCCTCTTTTCTCTCTGCAGCCGAAAAGATCTTAGGATGCTGTCCCTTCATCCAATTTCTCTGCCTGTGTGAGTCTGTGACTTTAAATCCCCCCTGTGGCTTGTTTTGCCCTGCTCTTTTCTTCTTTGCGTGACTGGCATAAAGAAAAGTGTATATTTTTCATCTATTGTGCTTGTCTCTTTTCCTCTGCTTCCTTTGTGTTTTTTCATATGTGGCAGAAAGTTTGCTCTCCTCTTCTTTGTGCATGCATTTTAGAGAGGCTAAGCTTCATGCATGCATGCATCTCCCTTTTGCTTGCTCACGTGTCTGACTTCATTTCTTTCTGCTCTCTGCTTTTGCTGTAACGTGCATGCCTTTTTCTCTCCTTCTATTTTTCATATGCTTTCATGTATCTTCTACTCTCTCTCTCTCTCTCTTCTTCCTTTCTGTGTTTCATCTCTACTTCTTCCTGAAATGCTCATGAGTGTGTACGTACTACGTTTTTAATGTGTTATTTTTTTTCTTGTTTTTCCTCTCAAGCAAGGCTGAGCAGATGGCTAAGAGATATAAGGAAAAATGTACATGTATTCTGACTGAAAGAAGGATTTTTTTGGAGTTGATGGTTAACCTTCGGTGTGTATATATATATATATATATATTTCTAAAAAGAAACCACAACTCTCTTTCTATTTTTTTATGTTTATTAATTTCAAAAGTTAGACTAAGGGATTGAAAATTTGATTTTGGATTGAACAAATATTTTTTTGAAAATATAATCCTAAAAAGGATTAAATTTTGTTTTTTTTTTGTATTTTTATATTTTTGGTTTTTTTTTGAACTAAAAGAAATAAAATCCTAATCAACAAAAGATTATCTAAAATAAAATTAAAATTTTTTTATTTTAAAAAATATAATCCTAAAAAGGATTAAATTTTATTTTTGCATTTTTGTATTTTTTTTGATTGAATTCATTATTATTTTTATTAAATTTAAAAAATATCTGGATAAAATACAGTGTTCATAGTAAGGAAGTAGGTGAAAATGTTGAAAAGGAAAGAAAATAGGGAGAGGCCATGGCTATCCTTGATGAATCCTTGCATAATGACTTATCTTTACATGCTCCTTCTAGTACTACTAATGTTCATTTATGTAGGGATGATGGTGAAGAGGATATTGAGGAAATTGAGATGGAGAAACCACTATAAAAAAACAAAGGAGATGGCAAAATGAAAATTCTAGAATTGACAGAAGAGGAGAAAAATGAAGATGAGGCCAAGAAAGAGCAAGAAGTTATGACAAAACTTCCATTTCCTCTAGCCCAAGTGATCGAGCATCAACCAAAAGGGGTTCATGACAAAGAGATAATAGATTTCTTCAATAAAATTTATCTAACTATTCCTCTTCTTGATGTTGTGAAAATTTTTCCAAAATATGCAAAATTTCTCAAGTATTGTACTAATAAGAGAAAATTCACCCCTAATGCTAGCATTCAATTACCCTCTTCTATTAGTGCAATAATGAAACCCCAATTGCCAATCAAGTATAAAGATTCGGGTTCTTTTACCATTCCATGCAAAATAAGAAATACCATATTTTCCAGTACTTTGATTGATCTTGGGGTGGATATCATTGTCATGCCTTTGTCTATTTACACTTCTTTAAAGTTTGATTGCATGTATAAGACCTCGATGATATGCCAACTTGTAAATAGGACTTTGAGGAAACCACATAGTATTGTTTAGGATTTGATTGTTTATATAAAAGACTTGCTATTCTCAGTTAACTTCTATGTCCTAGATATGTCTAAAAAAGGTAGTGGGGATAACATTATTATGTTGGGTAGACCTTTCATGAGAACAACTTGCACCTTAATTGATGTGGAGAAAGGGTCATTAGTGTTTAGATGTGGTGATGAGAATGTGAATTTCAATATCTATGAAGCAATGAAACACTTATTTGAGGATTACTCACTTTTAGGTGTAAATGCAACTGATACGTTCTTGGATAATGATTGTGAGAGGTATGCTTTGTCTTTAATGTATTATGATGTTGGTCTCTCATCCATTATTGCACTATGTGTCCCTTGCTCTTGTATTGGTAATTATAGTTGTGATGTTTGTCTTGGAATTAAGGAATTCTTGCTCATTGATAATGCTTCTCATAATGCACTTTCTGATGATTTTGATTTGACTTTTTAGATGGCTTTACTTGATCAAAGGAAAGGTAGTTCTCTTTGTTTCATAGGTGACATGGCCAAAAGCTTATCTCCTCTAATGAGGCTTAATGTTGTATGAATTCTCAAGCTTGAAGAGGATAAGTTTTCCCATAAAAGAATATAGGTCGCACAGTCCCTTTATCATTTTAGAGGACACCGTGGCAAGTGGTGAGAACTTGAACAAAGAAATTAAGATGGCTTAAGAAGTCAAGGAAGTTGACTTGTATAATTCTTCAATTTCCTTTTATGATTCTTTTAGTGATAGTTTGTCTTTCTTGCTTTCTTGTACTTGTGATGTTGAGAACTTATGCATCGTTTGTCAAGGAACTTTTTTCTCTCAATTTAATTTATTTTCTTTAGACTAAAACATGCTTAAGGAAGGTTCTTTTGTTGATTTTGTAGGTTCACAAAGTGATACGGCCGAGAACCATCATGAATTTGAAGGATTTGTTATTGAAAGTGAAGAGGCTATAATTGCTATTGAAGAAAGAGATCAACAAGTTCAAGCTTTAGAGATTCAAGATGTTCCTCACACAAATGAAGAGCTTGTTTTTGACTCATTAAGAGAGATCATTTCATATGATCTTGCACCAGAACAAGAAAGGGAGTCATTTGAATTGGATTTTCTTACTTTCCCTCAATTCATTAGTGGTGCATTTATTCATTCACTACTTGATTTAAATCCATTGATTGAGTTGTTTAATTTTCCTATAGTGCAAGGTCATTGTTTGATTGCTTATCTTTTAGGACCTTTGCTAATTGAGCCTAAGCCTCTGGATGGCTTCAAAGAAGAATCAATGCTGTAATGTCTGCCTCGACATTACCAAGACAATACTCTTTCACGCCGTTGTGCTAACTAGGAATGTTTAAATTCCTAGAAGGAGTTATCACAATCCAAGGATTTAAAAAATAATAAGTTGAAATAATAGAATCCTAAGAAAACCATTTTTAAAATAATGTTTGAGCTCAAACTATAGTTAAAAATCAATTAAAAACAAATACGAAAGCATAGAAATCAAATCACTTCAAAACAGGCTGCAACAAGCCATTTTGCAATTATCTGGCTTGTCTGCCAATATGCAAGCCATGCCTGCCATAGCGGATGGCATAGAGGGACAAATCCCTTGAAGGCTGCTTGCACTGCGGTGTAGCTATCACGCACCGTGATGCACACTTATTGTCATAACAGTAAATTGCTGTCATGATAGCCTTCTTAACTTTCGAAGTGCGCCATTTTGCCATCTGACATCCGATTTGAGTAGTTCAAGTGTCAACATGAAGCTCTTTGAGCCCTCTAGCTAATGGCATTAGTCTCATACTTAAATAATTATCCATTTAAAATATGGATATTCGAACCCAAGATGATTCGTTTTCACCTCAAACACACACAAAGGTGTCTAACTCATAATATCAAATGCCATTAACCCTAGAGACACTTTGACTATCTCGAATGGATCACACACAATATGACAATTCATTCATATCACACAAGTAACCAATCACACTTAAAATGACCACCATACCCCCATTTGACAATAACATAAAGGGGTAGATACAATCTAACACACATATCAATTTGGTCATTTTGCCACATAATTCATTTTAAACTTATCACTTGTAATTGTAACTTGGCCTAACACACACACACACACACTTTTAATCTACTACATTAACCTTGGACTAAGATACACACACTTATCACAAATTCATACAAGCGATATCCCAAAATAATATCAAGCTTCTAAGTTAACATTATATATATTGACATTATTCATTACAGTACCCAAAAAGAGAAAAGGGAAGAGCTATACAACTATGCTCTTCACTCTTCAAATGCCCCTTCCTTCCCCTTACCCTTATTGGAGCCCTCACCTGTAAAATATAACCACGGGATAAGATAAACATCTTGGTAACATAATAATTCACTACTATTAATTAACATTCACAACCATATGAAAATAAAGCTATTAAGCACTAAAACACACTTTTCGTATACTATAACATAACCATTTAATAAACACAAGTCATTTACCACTAGTATGATCATTATACCATCTGAGCCTCCATATCACCCCAACTAAAACCATAGGGTCTTAAATTAAGTGCACATTCACAATGGTCCAAGCTCACCTTCAGTGGTAGGATTACCCAGCCAAAGGTGTCCTATCTCACTTTTAGACTATGATCTTCCCTTATTATGCATAAATTAGGGTGTCGTTACTCTAACATCGTATCATTGATGTTAAGGAATGTCACTCTCCAATGCAGTATCCCGCATGGATACTAAGGAGAAAATCTCTAACACCATGCCTCACTAGACATTAAGAAGATACATGTCATATAAAATTTTACCACTCCTTCCTACGGGTGAACTCTCACCCTCTAACATGTTCATACTTACACTTTCCATGCATTTCACATGCTTGTGAAAAATCATGATCTTTTTTACATAAGGACTCAAAAATATTTATCATTTCAAAAGTAGTTTCTAATGCATAAGGAAAATCATCTTTCACAACATGCCAAGCTTTCAAAACACATGTAAACAAATATGCTTATCTACTTATAAACAGTTAAGCAATATAATCAATTAGTATAAATTATTCTATTACCTGAATCCTTTATCACATGAAAGGGTTATTGTGGCTCAATGTTAGCTCCACACGTTCTATGTGTACGATAAAGCTTGAGTAGCACTCAATCTACACAATCAAGTAACAGTTATCAATTATCACTCTAGATAAGCCCCGAATTCTCTAGGTTTTAAGTACCAACAATACTAAAATTCCTTATCTAACAACATTAATCATTTTTAAACACTCTAACTATCCTATTAAATATCCCAACATATCAAAATCACCATTCAATTATCCACATGGTCCAAAAATTCTCAAATTTTGTTGAATTATGTCTAGGGTTCATCCAAACCCTGAACCCTCAACAAAATTTTTAAATCACCATAAAACTTATAAATCTAGGATTAGAGGTTTGATTTAACTCCTCAAGGCCTTAAATAAGTCAATAGGTTCGTTTATTACTTAACTACAACAAAAAACAAGCCTCTAAATGCCTTAAAGTTAGAATTTTAGCATTAAATGGAGAGGGGGAAGAAAGAAAAGCTTACCCAATGATGATTCAAGCTCTAAATGCCTCAAAATCTCTCCTAATGTCAAGCTCTAGCAAACTATGAGCTCCCTCCATTGCTCTCTCATTTTCCCTTCATTCTTTCCTCTAGTTCTAGTCTATTTTTACGAATATGATAAAGGCTAATTTTGCCTGTGCGTCACGGTGCATTGACACGCCACCACAGGGCATGGCACATAGAGTCCCTTATCAATTTAAACTTTCCTCCATACCATGGCCTACTCAAACTTCAACCTAGCCTTCTTTTAAGGTTGTCTAAGGATTCAAAAACTATATTAACCTCCCGTAAACGTCATTAATCAATAATTTATCTAAATTGACTAAAATACCTTTGAAAAAATTGATAAATTTTAATGGAAAATGACAATAAAGTCCCAAAGGACTAATTTTATACTAGTTAAATCCTAACTAATTCTAAAAGGCCAATCAAGTCCCAGAGTCCTTAAGTGGTATTTTGATGTCATAGGAAAAGACCGAAAACCCTTCTTCAAGTAAAAGCTCATTTTCTTCTCTGCCCAAACGAGTCCCAGTATGTGATGCGAAGCTATCTTCTCTGGGTCAGTGTTGTTTGATCCGAACGAGTTCCCTTCAGCCTTCTTGAAGTAACTTTGAAAAGCTCAATTTCTTTTCTGCCTTGCTGATGAGATCCTGTGTGTGTGACGAGCTCTCTTCTCTACACTAGTGATAAGCTCTGTTCTGATCTTCTCTGCCCTAGTGAGGACCTATGTCGATTGATTGATTAGAGGAAAGCTTCTCTGCCTTAAATTGAGGTTGCAGTTGCATAGGGTGAACGAGGGCTTGGTTAGGTCAGGGGGAGTGATGTTTCTGGGGGTGGCACGTGTAGCTGACAACTGAGAGTTGAACACTTGAAGGAGAAGAGGGAAACATTGGCGGCGATGACAGAGGTGAGGGAAAATCGGTGGCGAGGGCTAAGATTTTGGCGATAACGACTATGGAGAGCCAGTAGCAAGGTTTTTGTTGCTAAGGTTTAGATTTATACACCTAAATCTCTCTTCTTCTTTTTTGGCCAGAGGCAGATTATATTAATATAGGAAAACTCTCTTTTTATCCATTTGTAGTTCGTATGCATGTCTCAGATTTTAAATCTTACTCGTTCAGTGAGGTATATCCAAACTATTATTGTGGCTTCGTTATGTTGTTCTTCTTCCTAAAAGTTCCTAGAACTTATATGCTAGGAAATGTGCCCGTGGTGTTTTGTTGCTGTTTTTCTACCACTCTTTTATTATGAATATTTCTTAGGATGTACTTGTTCTGAATTTACGTGATTTGCTTTTGTCTCTGATAAGGATTGAGTTGAATAAACTTTCATTCTTCCAATGAGAATTTCATGAAGAATGTTTTTGGAGACTTGACCTGAAGAGACATTCTTAGTGACACACACCCTTGTATCTCTTAGGTTTATACCTGATTTGTTTTGCTTCTATTGAATATGTGTATTTTTTTGCCCATATTATTGTAGGGACTTCAGGACCTAGATCTCAAATCCCAGATTAGAGGCAAGTCAAAATTTTCAGTAAAACCAAAAATAAAAAAAATGGCAAATGGGTACGACTGTGAGTATGTAATTGTCTAAAATTTATAGTTTTCAAAAATGATTTTCCTGTCCTGGTGTCCTGGTTTTGCTACCGAATCAAAATGCCTCTGATGATTATCAAATAATAACTTTCGTTCTTCTGAGTTGTCCATGTGGAAAATTAATGGAGACCTAAACTGAAGAGGCTTCTTGTTAAGCTTTTCCTAGGCCTTCCCCTAATTAGAAAATTAATGACTTGTGGTTAGGGTCTAAGGTTCATTTTTGGGAATCAAAAAGTATTGTGTGCTTGTTGTCCTAAATCAACTCATTTATTATTTCACGTGCTATGGGGATTATAATGCTTGGTGTTATTTCCTTAGGGATATGTCTTTCACTCGTCATTAGTGTCTTCTTTAAGTTATTGCTCTTTTTAAATCTCTTTTCACTAAATGCTTAGAAATCGAATGCCTATAAGGATGATCAGGAAAAGAAACTTTCGTTCTACCGATTTGACCATGAAGAAATTTCATGGAGACATGTTCTGAGTAGACTTTAAGTAGTATGAATCCTCAATGATATTCAAAGGAATTGGGCACAATTGGTTGAATGACGTGATTATAGTTGTTCTCTTTGGATACTACATTTGTGTGGAGCAACGATTTTCATTTTAGTGTACAATTTACTGAAGCTCAGCTGTGCAAATCTGTTGTGCTTCTTCTTTACAAATAATTTTTCAATTCATGGAAATGCTAATAATATTTAAGTTCTCTTCACCAATGCATGCAAATATTTAATGTTCAATGGATGGAAATAAATTTTCAATATGCTTCACTTCTTTTGGGCAATTCCATACAAATATTTCTTTATCAATCTGTTCTGCTTCTTTATGAGTAGTTCAATGAATTTATCTTCCTCTTCCTTCCTGGACCCAGCCTCTCCCCACACCAACATAAAAAAACCCTGCCCCTCTAGGGGGAGGAAACATCCCTTCTCCACTCGAAGGGAGTGTCTAGTTCCCACCTCTTTGTTCGGTGTTGACTAGCAACATCAAGCCATAAAACGGCCAGCCTTCACCAGCATTACTCTCACTCCCTGTAACTTAAGGTGCATTTTTTATGCCTGTTTCTTATGAGTGTTTATCCTATTAAAGATCCTTTTTTGGATTAGGAATTTAACGCAAAAAGAAACAGTTTTAGGAATTTATTGCGAAAAGAGACATTTTTTTAACTGTCAAAGAAAAGAAGGTGATTTTCTAGGTTTTGTTAGTGCAATCTTTATCACCCAAAAGTTGTTTGTGTTTTTGTCAATTTCTCTTTGCAAAAGTTCAGCTTCTCTCTTCTTGTGGATATGCATGTTTGTTGTGCCCTTTGACCATGAATAAATTTACTAGGCTTTATTAATGAAATTCTTCTTGTTACTACTTTCTTTCAATTTATTGGTTTAATTTTAACCAGTTTTTTTTAGGACTTACATCGGTGATAATTAGGTGGGAAGCTTATTCGTTAGGGCACAAAGAAGCAAGCTAGTAGGCTTATGTCCTACTATTGAAATAATTTTCTATTTTTATATGTGTAACTTTGAAGTTTTAATGTACATGCACAAGCAAAAAAACTACTCATGTTTGGTAGATCGATTTTATTTGATTATTATACATAGAATTATTCATAGTGTCATCTTGGAATGAGTCTTACTTTACGTCCTAAACATGTTGCTGTTGTTGTAAGATCTCAAAAGGACCCACTTAAAGCTCTTGAAATGTTCAACTAAGTGAAAAAGGAAGATGGATTTAAGCACACATTATTCACTTATAAATGCATGGTTGAAAAACTTGGATTGCACGGGGAATTTGATGCAAGAACAATGAATATTTTTTGACGTAGATTAATTGGAATGATCATTTTGATTTTCTTTAAGTTAAACTGTCAATTTGGTTAAACATTTGAGTAAACTCATTTGTTTTACGATAAACCAATTTAAGTTGTGGGAATATGTATGGGAGATTTTGTAAAATACCTTTATTTAGGTGTTAATTTTTGTAACAAAATATGGCATATCAATACGGTGTTTCCAATTCGAGTAGCATTTTGTAAGACCTGGTTCTTGTTCATATCTTCTATGCAGTCTTCTATGTTTGTTTTGCTTCCTTTTATGTAAGGTTCTAAGTTTGTTACAGCATGAGATAGATAATGTGTGCATTGGTACCCTACCCATTTATGATTATAGTAGCCAAACTATGATGAGATACATTAAAATATGAAGAATCTTTTAGGTGGTGTTTGGTATGTGCATTCTTTAGTTTTTCCAAACACTTGAAATATATTTGTAATGATGTGGCTTGAGACTGTAATCACTTCGTATACATGTCCTTTAGTTTAGCTTAAATGTAATAACAGTGGCTTGATATTTTTAATGCTGACCACTCACAGCTTTTCCTCATTTTTGCGATATCCAAATCAATTAAATAGTGTGAAAAGTAAAAGGTGGACAATAGGACAAAATGGAGGGAATTTGGCTGAATTAAAAGCTGCCACCTTGCATGTTCACTATTCTATGTCAGTGTATATGTCTGTGGTCTATTTTTGGGTGTAATATTTGGCTGAATTTGTTTCGTTTGCTTTTGTTGTAGACCAAAAAAAGGTAATTTACATCTGAGACACCAAGAAATTATGGACAACGAGAAAGCTACAACAAAAAAGAAGTTTGGATATGACAACTTTAAGAAAGAGTTTCTTAAAAAAAATGAAGGAAAATTTAGTGGTCTTATAGAAGCCAATGACTCAATGAGAGAAAGTTGGCGAAAGTTATCAAATGCTAAACAAGAAAGATATAGAAACATGGCTTCATTAGATGGATGAGGTAAGGAATCAACATCTTATTCCACGACAATGGTATCACTCACATGTATTTATTTTAAATTAATGAGTTTTTTTAGTATGATTGTTATGCATTGTATGGTGTTATATTATTCCTCTTAGTTTATAGGTTTCATTTAATACACGTTGCCCTCCTGGCCAGTTCAAGGAAGTTGTGGAATACATATCCAAACATAAAAGGTTATGTACTAAGGTCAAGAAAATGGGGTCCCAATCTCTCTTGGATTTTAAATTTAATAAACTACCGAGAGAGTTATGTGAACAAGTAATTGCTGCTTTTGACACACGAACCTCAACACTTGAAATTAGAGGGAAGAAATTAAGTGTTGATGGAAAGGATGTGCATACTATCTTAGGTGTGCCTTATGGTGGGAAAGCTATTTTTTTAGATGATGACAGTAAAGCATCTTAAGCATTAAGAAGAATTATCTTGGCAAACCCTTCACTGAGTTGAAGAGTATGGTTATATTCGGCAAGCCTGAAATATTGCACTAGGCGGACCAATCAAGCAGAGGGTGAAGAGTAAGTAATGTGATATTACTTTTTGATAATCATGGTGCATTATGTTTGATATAATAACAAATTTTTGTAGGTATGTCATTGAGATGTACAATTACTACTTAACTAGGGCTGAATGCCAAAGTCTTGGTCCTAAAAAATGGATAAGTACAGCGGTATGTCTGATAGTTTTAATTAATTAGTTGCTTAATTGGATAGCACATTGAGTATTGGATGTGGTCTTTGTAGGTCATGAGCATGGTCGCAAAAGTGATGGTTGGTGAGCAACTTCATGAAGGGAAGGTGCGGAGGTACATATTTGATTCAAAATTTATGGCCAACCTAAAGGATAAAAAGTTAAGATGGTCTGTCTTTGAGGATGCAAAGATGCTCATACCCGATCAACTTGGATATAACCTTGGAAATTGTGACTACCTCTTCTTGCCCATGCTTGTGTTCAATCACTGGTTTTGTTATTGTGCTAATTTGAAAAATGACAAATTTTTCATCCTTGTGGCTGGAAGTTATTTAAAGAGAAGAAGATGATGGCCGGATTTATGGTATGCTTTATTAGTGCTTTTGCATAACTACTTTAGGTTACTTAAATTTTTAGATGAGAATGGTTATCTAACTCCGGAACTATATGTAGAGAACTAGCATAATTGAGTTGTTACAAGCATGTGACCCGAAGAAATATGGAGAGGATTTTCAGATGGAGATAATATTTGAAGAACTTCCTAAACAGAGTAATGTGTAAGTAACTATCTATGAAAACAACTACCTTTTAATGTATTCATTTCTAGTAGACATTTTGCCTTACCTTAATTGCTTATATTTGTAGAGATGATTGTGGGGTATATGTGATAAAGTACTGTGCAGAATGGGATGGTAGAAGAAGAAAAGGATGACTGACCATGGAGGACTTTTCAAACGTATGTGATCCACAATCTTTCTAATTTTTTTTCCAATTATTAATGTGAAACTTAAACTTTTGTTATGTTTTTTAGGAACAACTAAGACAGTTTAGGGTGGATGTGGTGTGGTGGGTGGTAAATCACATAAGAAATAAAGTGAGAAATGAAGTATTTGCCTCTGTCTCAGCAGCTAACCGACCAAAGAGGGTAGGAAAGAAGTGTAGATGAATTTTTAATCTGTGACATGTTTTCATCATTAATCTTTGATAGGTGTAAAGACATGCTCAATTGAATTTAAAGCTGTATCTAAATTTTAGGGCTTATAAGAAGATTTTTACTAATACATTGCAGGGCGTATAAGAATACAACTTTTGGCCACAAAATTAGGCTGGCCTTTGTGGGATATGCTTGATTAATTTTGTATCCAAACATGTTATTTGATTAAAATTTGGTCGCATGCATGCATTTTTACCTAACTAAATTATGATTTTATCTAAGCAAGATTGCCAACACCTCCATTTAGATTGTATATCACAGGTATTAATTAATACTTATTATTTTCAACAAATTAAAATGACATGTATTTCCTACCAATTGATACAACTGGGCTGCTACTTATATTACTTTAATCATATGGTGATCCAATTCAATGTAACAAATGAATCAAGGAATTTTCTAAATAAAACACTCTTTGTGACTATCATGCAAGCTGAACAAGCAACCAAATCAATTATATATAGCCAATGTCACAACTGTGTGTCAAAATTTTGGGTGGGGTAAGTAATGAATTCTTAAAAAAGTTATTATTTTAGGACAAAGCTCAAGTAATTTGCAACTGAGAGACCAAATTTTGCAACTTTCTTAGGCAAACTTTGCAACTAGTACCCAAAATTTAGGATCAAAGAACTATTAAATTCGTAGAAGAGTTAAATTCTTTAGGAAAGCTCCAGGAATTTGCAACTGGTACTCGAAATTTTGGATCGAAGAACAATTAAATTCGTTAAAGAGTTAAATCCTTTACGACAAAGCTTCAGAAATTTGCAAGTGAGAAACTAAATTTTGCAATGTCCTTAGAAATAATTTACAACTTATATTCCAAATTTTGAATATAAGAATTATTAAATTTGTAGAAAAGTTAAATCCTTTAGGATAAAGCTCCAGTAATTTACAATTAAGAAACCAAATTTTGCAATATCCTTAGAAATAATTTCCAACTGGTACTCGAAATTTTGGATCGAAGAACTATTAAATTCGTTGAAGAGTTAAATCCTTTACGACAAAGCTTCAGTAATTTGCAAGTAAGAAACCAAATTTTGTAATGTCCTTAGAAATAATTTGCAACTTATAGTCCAAATTTTGAATCGAAGAACTATTAAATTTGTAGAAGAGTTAAATCCTTTAGGACAAAGCTCCAGTAATTTACAACTGGGAAACTGAATTTTGCAATTTCTTTAGGAAACATTTGCAACTTGTACTCAAAATTTTGGATAGAAAAACTATTAAATTCTGACGAGTTAAATCTTTTAGGACAACATTCTAGTATTTTGCAACTGAGACACCAAAATTTGTAACTTGCTTAGGAAAAATTTGTAACTCGTACTCCAAATTTTGAATCGAAGAACTATTAAATTCTTACAAGTTATTCTTATGACAAAGCTCCAGTAATTTGTAACTGAGACACCAAATTTTGTAACTTCCTTAAGAGAAATTTGCAACTCGTACTCCAAATTTTGGATCGAAGAACTATTAAATTTTTGCGAGTTAAATCATTTAGGACATTGTTTCAGTATTTTGCAACTGAGACACTAAAGTTTGCAACTTCATTAGGAAAAATTTGCAACTCGTACATGAAATTTCGGATCGAAGAATTATTATATTCTTGTAAGAGTTATTCTTTCAGGACAATGTTTCAATATTTTGCAACTAAGACACCAACTTTGTAACTTACTTAGGAAGAATTTGTAACTCATACTCGAAATTTTGGATTGAAGAACTATTAAATTCTTACAAGAATTATTGTTTTTATGATAAAGCTCCAGTAATTTGCAATTGCGACACCAAAGTTTGCAACTTCCTTAGGAAAATGTTGTAATTTGTACACCAAATTTTGGATCGAAGACCTGTTAAATTCTTACAAGAGTTAAATCTTTTAGGACATCATTCTAGTATTTTGCAATTTAGATACCAAATTTTGCAACTTCCTTACGAAAAATTGGCAACTTGTACATGAAATTTTGGATCAAGGAACTAGAAGATATGAATTGTACATGTAAGAAACATGTATTAATTCATCTAATGCATCTGCACATATCAGCTGTCTACATATATAAAGGCATGAACTTGGATTTACAAATGAAGGGTTGTTATGTACCAAAAAAAACCCCTAATACTACCAATATATATCTACATAAACCTATACATGTCAACCAAATCCAAGTTGATCTAATCTTATGTTATAGAAACATCAACTTGGATTTACAAAGCAGGGGCTGCTATATGCTTAGAAAAACCCCTAAAACAATGTTTATGTTTATGTTATCCAAATCCAAGTTCATGTGGTAACCTATTTACAACAACATCAACTTGGATTTAGATTCCTACAACTCTTCCGCGTATGACCTGCTTCATGGCAGCAAGAATAATGATAAACCTTCTTTTGTTGATGTTGAGACTCGATCCTCACATGACGAGGTCTGCCAGCTGGTCGAGATGTTCTAGAAGGCAGTAAAAAGGTTTAGTTCATGAGTTGAGACACTATCAACACATTTAGCTTTGGCATGTCATGGGTCTCAACAGGATGCATAGTGCCACTGTATATTTTCTCTTGTGAGCTACAAAGATAACATTCCTCGACATAGTTATACACATAACCATGCACTTCTTTAATGTTTGTACAAGCACGTAGGCAAGGAATGCTAGACATTTTCCAAACTTTGCATGTGCATTCCCTTAGTATCAGATTCACACATACATCTCTACATGGTATCCGAACTAATGCAATATGTGAGCCATACAGCTAAACTATCATAACTTCTGCCTTGAAAATCTTTTCCTTCAACTTTGCTTCAACATTGGGACCAATTATGCTTTTCCACCTACTCATGGCTGCCTTACTTACAAAAAATTTCTTGCTCAACTTGTCCCTATGCTCATTTATAAGAACACATATATTATGCCTCCTCTCCTTAAGAATCCATGCATTGAATGATTCAGTCAAGTTGATTGTTATCTTATCCCATCTTCAAAATGGGAACAACGATAGTGCCCATCGATCAACATCACCTTGATTTTCAACCCATCTTGTTAATTGTGGAGAGAACATCTTCAAATTTCCCATGGCTATATGAAATTCATGCTCATGCCTTACATAGGCAATGTAATCAAGCCACTTTAGTGCCTCTTCTTTGCTATTCCTTCCCATTCCCCTACAAACTTTGTTAAACTCAGAGCTAAAATTCTCCTTAACATGTTGATAGCAAAATGCATGTCCATCACCACCAAATATGGCTCTAACAGCACCAATAATAGCATTATTTCTATCAGAAATAATAGTTACCTGTAGTGAACCAAGGATATCTTTAATATTTTATAGAAACCAAGTCCAATCATTATGAGTTTCACTCCCAATAATTGCAAAAGCTAATGGAAACAGTTCATTATCGGTATCGTATGTTGAAGCCGCTAGTAAGGTGCCTCGATGAGGACCACTGTGGAAACATCCATCTAGATATAAAATAGGCCTAGCTCTAAGCAAGAATCCTTTAATGGAACAACCATATGCAATAAATAAACATTCAAATCTATTATTCTCAGAAGCTACCCATTTTGCTACAGTGTCAGCATCAGTTTCCATTAGTCTACTACACAACCAAGGAACAAGCATATATGATTGGTTAGGAAGCCTGTTTATTTCTACCAATGCCCTCTCTTTCACTCTTAAAGCTTGACAATAAGTTAGACTTATGCCATAGTCTCTATATATGTCAGCTTTGATTTCATTGGGTCTTTTTTCCACATTAGACCTTACTACGTCATCAATTATAGACGAAGTCAGTGTGCACCTTGTACTGTAAGAAACTTCAAGGTCTTCTTAGGCAGAATGTAAGTGCTCATTCTTGAAAGTTGTTACACGAAGTAAGGGCATATACTTCCTTAACGAATATGTTGTTATCTTCCATTGACATCCTTTTGCCTTGCAAACTGAAATTATTTTATTTGTGTTGTTCCTCACAAATTTATATTCAAACCTATGTGCAATACTATACTTGTAGATTGCTTATCTATAATAATCAGAACTCATAAAAATCTGCTCAGGTCCTACTAACAAATCCTTCCACTTTGTTGCATTTAGCTCAGGCATTAGTATTGGGATACTTTGTATTGCACATGGTAGAACTTCAAGATCTTATGTAGCATGTGAATTCTCAGTTGAACATCCTGCTCTGTATTTTCATTCAAATCATGTTTATTACTATCATCTATATTCATATTAGCATAATATTAATTATGCAACTATTAAAAAAACTTACCCATCAATTGAATCTCTTGTTGCCTCTGTACTTTACTGTATCTTCCGAATGATGTACACAAGAGCAAAATTATCATTCAATTTCATTAATTGATTTATCCCTTCATCATCTTTAAGGTCTAAAAGAGCATTGCAATCAAACTTTACTGTGTACTTCAACTCTATTCCATTTAAATCACAATTCAAGCATGATGAAATCAATCTAACAAGTCCTTCAAGAGACATTCCTTCTCTAATCATTCTTCCATTACAACTCCCCCTATCATAATGCATTGTCCTATGCATATCTTTTACAATATCTCGACCAAAATAAAAATAACAAAAAATTTCATTTAGACAACTACTTTCCATCATACCTAATAATATCATCATGCAAGAAACAAAATAAAATGTAATAATATATCACTTAGAAACAAGTTACTTTTGACATAAGTGATTTTCGCATCAGTTAAACAGTGATAACGTTCCATCTTAAAATATGGACACTCGATGATAATTTCTTACACTTTCAATTGGAAAATGTTGAATCTTCATGCCAAATATTTTATAACGTCAAATAAAAAAAATTCTTTCATGTTCAGTTGCAGAAAACCGTTCTATCTTTTCCCTTACAAAAGCCATTTTGCAAGAAATCAAACCTTCATGGAGTAAACCTTTTTGTTTAGATGCAAGGATTTGCAAAAAAAATACCTGTCTACACGCACCAACACAACTCCTTAAGCTTCCTTGAGTCAATAATTAAGGCAATTCCACCTCTTCCAAGCATAACTCTATTTCAGGAATGGATATTCTTCAATGTATAGCTCCACCACTTACATGCAGCTCTCATTAATGAGGGGAAAGAGGAGGGAAATGTTGGAGCTGATAAGTGTACATGTTATATTTACTTATAGGGGCATTTTCATCATTTCCTTCGTAATTCTAATTGGGAAAAAATAGCATAGGACTTGATTGGCCTTTTAAAATTAGTTGGGACTTACTGGTATAAAATTGGTCCTTTGGGACTTGATTGTCATTTTTCCATTTTTAATTTAAAAACTTAGGATGTTACGCCAACTATACGGTGATTATTTAAAAAAATCACTATATAGATAGTTAAAAGCCATTATATATTGGCTTAGAGAATATATTGAACTAGAATATATAATGGTTAAAAACTACTATATATAGCCAAAAATAATGGCTATATATAGCCTTTTTTGAAATAGTGTGAGGGCATGATGATTAGTTTGAGTAGGGAGTTTATGACACTATCGATACCTAGGATAGCATCAATAAAGAGATTTTAATAGATGTTATCTCCTGTGGGGAGGCAAGCATGACTCTTTGTAATTATTTTATGATGTATATTTATTGATCAACTATACATCTTAAATAATTTACTTATGTTTAACACATTTTATTGACCATTATATTATTTTAACATGAAAGGTACCTATACACACCCTTGGTAACACTTAGGGACATCTCAGATAGGGTGCATTTAATAAGTCTCCATGTTACCTCCCCTCATGGAAAGGGGTAATGGATAAGGAGTAGAAAACCAAGTCACTTAACATCACTAATTATTTAAGCCAATATGGGGATGATAAGCAATGAGCAGTGGGAAACCTAATCACAAGACATTGCTGATTATTTAAGCCAATGTATGACCAGGGAGTGTCAAATTTTCTTGGCACCATTTCATAATGGATGAATCATTTTTAGCAGTCATATTTTAAATTTTTTTAAGTTTTTTTTTGTATAACATATGCTAATATATGCTCACTGTGATAAGGGTCATTGGCTACTACTTGTGATCAATCTATATAATGCTTGATTTAGTACCTCGATCCTCTTGGAGGGCAACTGGATAACCAAAAATATATCATGATGACATTCAATAAGTTAATTAATTTATCTTTATGTATGTGAATTATTATTTCTATATGGTCTTTCATAAAATGTTCATACTATTATGTAGGGCTGTCTATATGTTTACAAGCAAAAAAGCTTTGCCTTCTATCTATAGTACTCAAAATTATGGGGATGCATTTGCATGGACGATAATTAAGGTGTACATTTACCTTAAATTTATTTCATCAAATTTAGTTTATTAAATTTTAGCTAACTAAATTTTTTCTTTGATCAAAAGAGTACACAACAATGGAGTGTGGCTTTAGCATCATGAGGTACATGAAGAGCTTTTTAGTTTAATCCAAAGAGTCTATAAGAATGTAACAAGACTATGAATTATGGCTACAATATCATGAGGTACATGAAAGACATAGTTGATCATGTGTAGAATGATGGGATTTTACCTGACCAAGTATATCTTCTATCTCTACTAAATTATTTTTAATAATTTACATTATATTACACATATCACACTCTTAAGCTTGATTTTTTGTTATGTTTGGCTTAAACATACTTTAAGGATGCATTTGTAGACAAAAATACTACAGCTGACATTGAAGAAGTCTTCTAAGAGTTATCCCATGATTTTTTTAAGCAATAGGTAAAATATTCACAAAGAAGATGAATGATCACAACCATTAGCTTGCTCAATTTTGATTCTTTATATATGTTCTTTATACTTAGGCAAAATATACTTTGGCCAATTTTAATTTTTGGTTAACTTTAGCCAATTTAACTTGTAATAGGTTTTACTTTTTCAAATTCTTTCGTGTAATTACTTTAGTGTATAAGAACTTTTTGACAATTTTAAAGTACTTTAAATAGATTTCATAGAATTCACTACATGTTTAAATAATTTTGGATTCAATTGTGTATAAATTTTGGTTTCAACTTAAATTTTTTTGCTAGATTGCATTCCTTGAAATGTCAGTATTTTGTTATTGCAGGGGGCTATATAGAAGTGATTTTGAAGATTTTTATAGTGTTTCAATATTTTGTTGAAACACAACTTTCTTTCTTTTTTTACAAAAAGGACTGGACTATATAATGGTTATCTTAAAATAACTGCTAAATAGTATGCTAAGAAAACTTGAAAAAATTAACAAAAATTAGGCTTACCTATATAACAGTTCCTTTGAACTAACTATTATATATTTAGCAACTACATAATTGTTATTTTTAAAAAATCATTGTATAGTTGACTAAAAGATTCATTGAAACCAAAACTAAAAAAATGCTGACAAAATAACCTATATAATAGTTCTTTTTGTAAATAATTGTTATATAGACCTCGACTATATAGAGGTTAAAAACCACTATATAGTTGCCTTTAGATTATATAACACCATAATACATGGTGGTTAAAAATCATTATATATTAGCAAAAATACCCACTATATAGAGTCTTGTTTTTTAGTAGTGTTTGAATAATCAATATAGACAAGGAAAAACCTAAATTTACAACAAATACCACAATGACAATTAAATTAATGATGAGAACTCAATCATTAATCTAATTGGCAAAGAAAGGGTTATAAACATACATTTCGGAGATTCATTTAACAAAAATTCAACCCAAATATCAATCTAATCTAACATTAAAAATATTTACAACCTAGAACTAGATTGCTTTCAAACATTATAGTTTAGAATGACTTACAATTAAATAATTCTAACCTCTTGAATTAAATCACTCCCCTATGGTCTTCACATGTAAATCTTAGGCTCTTGCTTCTTTCATGCTCATCCTAAGTTGTCTCCCAAGCTAACTCAATTTCTATGAATGGTAATCTTCCTCCAAGCTCCAAGCCACAAGTTATGGCAATGAGAATGAGTGAAGCGTAGGACTAAATAAGTAAAGGGCATGGTGGATATGAGATTGTGTGCATGTGTAACATCCTAAATTTTAATCTCTAGATTTAGTTAATTAATCAAGGGTAAGTAAGGGCACTAAATATAGTAAGAATGGATTAGGAGTAATGTGGAATAAGAATTGGGGTTAAAGTAGGGTTTTTATGTATATTCGTTTGTAGATGTAATATGAAAAAGGAATTACCATGAATAGATGAAACATCCCTAGAAGTGGAGTGATCTGTTTGAGCAAAACTATTAGAGTTCACAATATGATCTATGGGGTTAACACTCTTAAAGGATAGCTAAGAATGACCATTAAAAGAAGCAGACCAATGGTTATGTTTGACTGCTTCGTTAGCAATGATTGGTCGTAGTTGAGCACCTTAGAGTAGAGCGTGCTTTCTGATCAAAATCATCCTTAGTTTTGTTTTACACTAGAGACAATCATTTACATTTTAGTGGCCATAACCATGAATGGTTGCCATTTATAACGTGCATGATCATCTGTGATTCAAACATCAAAAATGCATTTTTAAAGAGTATAAAATGTAGAAACAAAGAGAGAGAAAGATTGAGTTAGACAGAGGGTAATGAGAGCTCAATTTTGATCTACTAGCGCTTGGATTTGTGGAGGCTTAGGAACATCTCTAAAATAGGAATCACTTAAGGTAAGTTATCCTACCCTTCCTCTTCCATTCTAGCTACCTTTTAACATTAAGGTTTATAGTTTCACTCTTGATTTTTGTTCGTAGTGGAATTTTTAACCTTTATCCATTAAATCAAAATTTTACTCTTGATTTCAAAATTAAATGAGTGGAATGGAGTTGTTGGTAGTTCATTTTTGCTCCTAGAATAATGGCTATTGGTTGTTTTCCTATTAAATCAAAATTTCACTCTTGATTTCGAGCAATAGAGAAATTTTTAAACTTTAGATGGTTATATGACTAAATCTAATGATTGAAATTAGGTTGTTGAAAGTTAGTTTTTGCTCCTAGAATAATAGGTACTAGTGGTTTGGTCATTGGATCTAAATTTCTTTGATTTAAGTTAACCCTAAACTCTTTAATGAAGAAACTTGGTTGTAGAATGTTATAAATTATCATTATTTGAGTTGTTAGGAGTTTAATGGAGTTAATAGAAACTAATAAACTCATTGGATTTGAGTTTGCACTTGTAGGTTATAATTTTGGTATTTAAAGTGTGTAATTGGAACTTGGAAGTGGTATGCTTATTGGTTATTAGTGATGATTATTATTATGGATTGTAAATTGACCATGCAACACACCATTTGAGCTCAAATATAAGCTAGGGAAGAAAGTTTACTAAGCGGTATTTATTCACTCGAAGGTTTTAGGTAACCGAGGAAATATAGTTTGTGTATTTGCTTGTTGATTTATTATAGAGTTTTGTGAAACACATTTTGAACATATGAACTTGCTTTCATATTTATCATGGTCTTAAATTATGCTTTAGAACATATAAAATGAAAGTACGGATGGTTGAAGCGATCTTAAGTAACATGAATCTTAATGAGAATTTCAATTGCAAATTGAGATGAGTAATGTAATAAATACATGATGTGGTTTTCTTTTAAATGTGAGAGTTTATATTTGATTTTCTAAATAAGATGAAATGGAATGAGAATATATGATGGGATGATTATGTAGGCATGTGATTTTGTGATGAGCTTATTAAATAAAGGTATATGGAGAGATAAATGTGATTGAGATATGTAGTTTGTTAAATGCCTTCAGCTTCATGTAATGAATAATAAAGTAGTGATATAAAATCCATATGGTAAGATGTAACATCTAGATTTTCTAATCCTATGATTAGTTACAAATCAAGGGTGAGTTAATAATTAGTACATAATTAGAAATTTGAATGATTACCCAATGAATTAACTTATTAGAGTATTAAATGAATAGATACAGGTGCAAGAATTGCAACTTGCAGAGAAGCGTGTATGCGCGGTGAGGATTTTCCTTACTATGCCACTTGTCATAACAAAAGCTCCATGTGCTGCATGCATGGCACAAAAATCAGCTCTTAAATGCATAATTAGCCTATGAATTTGAGAAGGGAACGAGAGAAAGCACGAAAGGAAGAGAGAAAGGGAAGACATGGCTACTAGGGCATCCATTTTTAAAGCAATGGAAGGCATTATTGATCAGTAACTATAACATCTGAAAACTTCAAATATGAAAAATTGACTAATTAAGGGATAAATTAGTTAAAAAGATGATTAATTAATTTAAATATGTTTTTAGCTTGTTAATTGACATTTTGGGTCATATTTAGTTCTAAATTAAGTTAGGATGGAAGTCGGATCAAGTTGGGTGGCATCAGGGGGAAAAAATTGACATTTTACTTGCTGTGTCATGAGTCGTGGCTTATGTGGGGTGTGCTGCGGTGCACAGCACAAACAGGTAACTTAAATTTTCGAAAATCATTAGAAAATGACAGTTTTTATGGTGGGAAACCTAGAACACAAAGGGGCAAGCTTTGGGGACTACTAGGGCATCATTTTAGGAGGATTTTAAAGATAAATTGAGTCTTCAAACTCTTGAGTAAGTTTCCTACTCTTCTTCTCTACCTTTTCATCTCATTTTCCATGGGATTTGAAAGTGGGAGAATTTGCTCTAAATGGATTAAGCCATGAGTCTATGTTTTGAAAGTTTCTATTGACTTTAAAGGTTTGATTTAGGTTTATTATCTTGGATATGTGGAATATGAAGCTACTTTATTGTTTGGCAAAAGTTGGATCAAGCCCTAACTTGATCATGAGGTTTTGAAGTGTGATAAGTTGAGATATTAAGTGTTATATTGTGATAGAGTTAGAGGGAGGCATGAAGGGATTGTGTGAACAAATTGTAATCTGAACAAGCCTTATTAAAGGGTAAAAATATGAGTGAGAAGTGGGAGAATTAGGAGGTTATTGGTAGCTAATAGTGCTTGTGTTAATTGAAATTAACATATAGTACTTGTTGATGTAGATAGTGTAGGAAGATTTACCTTGACACAAGAAGAGATTTAGTACCACGGTAACCCTTTTAGTAAAAAAAGGGGTTGAGGTAACTAGATAATTTACATTATTTATTACCTTGTATAAGTTATTCTTAAGTTGTTCTTGCATGATTTGTTATGTATATATGTATGAATTTTGTAAAAGTTAACTATTTTAGAAAATGATTGGAATATTGATTTGTAAAATGTCAAGTTTTTGGAGTAAGTAGTAATATTCATTATATTGATTTAAAAAGTAGTTTATGCATGGTCAAATAAAGATATATAGTGAAATGTGGCATATTAAAGGGTGGGAGGTCACCCTAATGGAGTTAGTGAAGATTAAGTTCATATAGCACTGTTGGCATCTCGGATGCTAGGTACAGTACATATTTCTTCTTAGTGCCCAAAAATGGGTGCGGTGTTGGAGATTTACTCTCCTTAGTACCTAAAAGGGTGCGGAGTTAGAGACTATACTCCTTAACATTCGTAGGATGCAGTGTTAGAGTAACGACACCTCAATTACTTGTAATAAGGAGAACTAGTAGTCTCGAAGTAGTTTGGGACATGATTATTGCTATGTTAAATATGTATCTGGGTTGGTTATGTAAGATCACCCTTATTAATCCACCATTAACTCTAAAATCAAGGTAATCATAAAACTAATCCAATTTAATTACAGAGTTTGTAAAATTTATATAAATGGTATCCCAAGTTTTTTTTTTCAAAACTTAACATGTTAAGAAAAATTATATCATAAACAAAAATAAGAGAAAAACATGTATACGGAAGCACGGACATCATATAAGGTAAGATAACATCAAATAGGATCAAAAGAGCAAAAGTACTAATTCTAGCATAATACATTGCAAATTTTATGCTATGGCATAAAATGTAGAAAGCCATGACAGCAAAAAAAGTTGTCATGGCAGATTTTTTGACTGAACTTTCAACACGTTCCAAATCTTCATCTGATGTCCGATTGAGGTAATCTAGATATCTACAAAAAGCTTTCCCTAAGGTCTAGCTAATGGTACTAGTTTCACATTCAAATCATTTCTCAATAAAAAAATGTACATCAAAATGCAAACTTACCCATTTATGCTTTCAAAACATAACTAGGGTGTCCAAAATCACATCTAAGTGCCATAAGCTCACAACCACTCCTAAACCACACTCAATAGACTTAACAAGACATGTAAAACACATCACAACACTCTAATAACATGCACAACATATTTTCAATGCTCAATCTCTAAATTTCATAAAACATAAGGGAGAGGAAATTCTTGCACAAATCATCCAAATTCATCAATAACAACTCAACATACATGTTATACTACTTGCACAAGTATTTTGGCCCTATATAAAATTTCACAACCACAATTCACTAATCCAGGGCACAACATAAATTTTACACAATAATAATACAAGTATCTCAAAATAATCGTGTAATTCCTAGTTGGTAAATTAACAACATTAATACATATAAAGAACTCAATGGGGCATATAAGTAGGATTTACTTTACAATCTTAAGCCTTATCATGTTTCCCTTGATCTAGATATGATGAGCTAGGCCTTAAAAATATTAAAGAATATGGGTGAGTACAACCACAAAATTGCATATCAATTAAAAATAGATGCAATTAGCAATAGTACACATATATTTTTCACATATATAACAAATATAGCCACAGTCACAACAATAATAACCATATAACTAAGCGTTAAACACATATCATCATGATATACCAATTATGCACAATATAAGGTATACCAATTATGCACAATATAAGGTTAACAATCATACACTCTTAATACGTGCCATACCACAATAATAAAAAATATGTAGTCGAATCTAAATGCATGATCAATGCTAAGCTTATACTCTTCTGTTACCTCATACATAAAACTGGTGGCTATTAAGTGGTTACATCCATAACACGAACTAATCCAACTTTTCACTTGTGAGAAGCTACCAGGCAAGGGTTAACTCACTCATTTGTGTATTATGGTTTTCCCTAATACTAATAACCATTGGGTGTTGTACGCCTAAGCTAGCCTCTTCATGAATAGGTGGAGACTAGTTAGATTTGAATCTCTTACAGAAAAAGTAGGATAGTCCCAAATCAACCATGGGACAAAGGCTACCTTTGATTCTAATGATCGGTGCCAGGGCATGCTTCTGATTCTAATGGTAAGCTAGTAGAACCACGTGGGTTTACCAATCTACTCCTTTCCCTAGAAAAAACTCTCACCAATGATCATACTATTCATAACTTACACATATTATACAATCTAGGAAACAATTCATCTTATATGAATTCACAAATCCTTACTCACATGCTCATCACATTCCACATGTCAATTACCACATTTTCAATAATTTTTACAATGACGTGCTATCAAACATAATCATTAATCTCATATATGCATAACGCATAGGGTTCTTCATTTTTCCAAAATGATTTCACATATGTAGAGCATGTATATTATTTACAACCATTCAATACAACTTTCAAAAATGCTAAATTTGCATTAAAGATTTCAAAATATCAATCATGTTTTCAAAATAATAATTTCAACTAATAAGTAATTAACATCCAACTGTACAAACTATGTTTACCTTGGTTACCTCAAACCTTTAAGAGGTTAAAGGTTTACCTTTCAATAAAAGTTCTTCACAAGCTATACCAAAGCTTGAATGGTGTACAAGATAATTAATCTACAATTAATCATACCAATCATCACTAATATCATCATAAACACTCTTCCAATCATCACTAATCTACTATCTCCTTCTTGGCCTTAGCTTCTCTAACTCTCTTAGCAGCCATTCTCAACTTGTGGCACATTTCTTTATATTTAGTCACATCCATTAAAGTAATCTACTATCTATACTTTGGATGCATCTTTTCTAGTAACCTTTTTTCCTTCCACCTCATATCATTATGATGCTGCAGATATGTGGAATAAGCCAACAAATCATTAAATCTTCAGATGAATGCTTCTTCATCGAGATCCCCTTGCCTAAATGAGTGAAATTCATTCCCTTTTTTAGTATGAAAGGATGCTGGGAAATAATAATAAATGAACACATTCTTGAAACCTTCCCATATCAATTTCACACCCCCAAACGGTCTCACTGAATCATACCATCTCTTAGTTGCTCTAATTAATAATGCTATAGCTAGGATTACCCTTTGCTCCAACGTACAGTCACTACCTCGAATATGATCTTAAGGCGCTCAATTCATTACTCAGCTTTACCCTCTTTCATACTGCTATTGAATATCAGTGGACTGAATCTTACAAAAATCTTCTAAGCTTGATCAATAAATGGATCAGCAACCATTCCCATAACCTGCCTACTCCTTAAAGCTTGAGACTGGTCAAGTCTACTATGAGTTTCCTCTAATACCGATCTATCTTGACCTTCTATCTCATTTACTTGACCTTTACCCCTCAATAGCACATCATGGTCTCTTATCGTCTACCTTATATCAATCATCATGACTCTCAATTCTTCAACAAAATAACTTTTCTATTTCCTTCTTGAGGCTCATCTGGTTGGACCTCTGGCACAAGCTCATCCTCTACTAAATGTCTTAATGCTCAAGTACCCCTCAAAGCTTACGTACCTCTACCTATTCTCATTTTTCTCCCCTCTTAAGGATGAAAATAAAATAAAGGTAAGGAAAAGGAAAAGAATTGTATAACGAATAATATATAAGTTGTCAAGTGCTAAGATAAATGCAACAAAGAAAGACAATAACAAGATTGCAAAACTAAAAAACCTGATACCAACTAATTGTAAGGCCTTTGCTGACATTACCATTCAAACTTCCGCACAATCTAAACAACTTTAAAACATTTCTTTGAAAGGTTAGGATCCTAATATAAAGCTTTTTGAAAATCACTTCTTAAAAATGATCTAAGTCATACCAAATAGGCACACAGTGGAAGCATTCGATGAGGAATATATATATATATGTATGTATGTATGTATCTCAAAATAACCTAAATTAGAACAATAAAATTTACACAAAATATAAGCTATACGCCGCGGCTTATGCCATAGCATGTGGCACAAAGACATTGGCATCACACTCTGTGCCATACACAGCAGCATACATACTAGAATCTACTATCAAATAGTATTTTCTAATATGAACTTTAGACATACGCCATTTTTAGATCCGATGCTTGATTGTGGTGATTGAAGCACCCACATGAAGCTTGTTTCACAATCAAACCAATGACACTAGTTTCATTCAAATTTGATACTCTGTTTAAGAATTAGACACCTAAGTGCATTTTGATTGTTTTAAGTCAAAATTCACCACTTGAGTATTACTATTTGAACCACAAGTCATTAACTACTTTTAGGACCTTGACCACATCCAAATGGACAACTTACACATAATTGAACAATTAAATTTACAATACCTCACACATACACACGATTAGCCTATCAATTTCCCATTTCACATAAACCTGGGCATAATCACATTTTATCAATTCAATCTACAAAATTGGTTAGCATTTACACATAAGATACAAAGCACATTTCTACATGCTTATACATTCCTCAACTAGTCCACATTGTCATTTTCATCTCATGTTGCATATACACACTATGGGGTAGAATACCAAAATATTTACCACATTTACAACCAAAAATAGCTCATTTAATGTTAATTAACATATATAACCATATAAAAGTAAACAAAACCAAAATACTAGTTTATACACATATATATATATTTATAGAATATAGTTTTCCTTTACTGAACTTTTCACGCAATTACATACACTAGCATGGTCATTATCCACTGATCCTCCAAATCTCCCTGACACAAAATCATAGGCTCTAATGGATCAATCACATATTAACTCGAGCACACCTTCGATGGTAGAAACACTTGACCAAAGGTATTTTATCCCACTTATGGATCATAGTTTCTCTCTTTTTAGACACTTGTGATAAGGTTGGTTGACTCCTAACTGCACCTTAATGGGCATTAGGAAAATGCCACACTACTCGAATGTCTCATGGTAACAATCCCAGTATTGTTGCACTGGATATCCTATGGTGCTAGCCCAATATAGATTGCTACACTAGATATTTCATGGTGCCAGCCTGACCATATGAATTCATTCACTCACATCTCTACTCACACATCTACATATACCCTGGGTGAACTCCCATCTCCTATGATCATGCTTTTCACATGCGTCCATCACAACTTTTATATTTTCAACACTACACACACACACACTTATTATAAATTGAAATCCAACAATGGCTCTATACACATTTCTAAATTATGTTGCATGTTGAAATCATTTGTAATGTAAAACCATGTACTAAAAGCAAAACCATCAAAATAATAGTTTTACACATTTACTTTTACATAGTTATAATAGTTAAAGAGCATACAAATTATATAGTTATTTATAGTTATTTTAACCCTTCTATTCACAAGAAAGGGTTATCTGTGTTCCATAATCTTACTCACATTTATTTCTCTTTTCAACTTGTCTCACACAAAAATCTACACAATTAAGGATATCTAGAATCAATTACTTGATTAACTAAATGTAGATTATAGCAATTTATGCATCTAATTACTATCCTAGCTCTTCTCACATCCATTCCTACCTTCTACACCCAATCACTACTCAATTTAGGCACTAACACATTCACTATCAAATTTCTTTTAGTTTCTCTCTTAAATTTAGGTGAATTAGAGCCTATAGCTTTAAAGCTTTATCATTTCAACTCAAACTAGTCACAAAGTTATAGTTTAGTTCCAAAGTACATTTCTATTACTATAGGTAAGAAATCATCTCCTTAAAACTTTTGAATTCAATTTCTCAATAGTTTAAACTAAGAGAAAATAAGGTAGAATCAGAGGTTAAGACACTACGAGACTTCCTCTTTAAGTAATAGGTCAAAAATATCGTCCTTGCTTTTGAAACTTGTTAGCCTAGTAAAGCCCCTTTCCTCTTCCATGCATAAACTCCTTTTTCCTCTTTTCTCTTTTGTCTTTATGAGCTAATATGTGACCTAACTTATCAAAATTCTATGCCATGTGCCACGGTGCATCCTGTACTAGTCACGGCACGTGGCACATTGAGGAAACTCCTCACTGCGCTCACACACTCTGCTTTAGTTTACTGTTCTCCCACTTTAATATGTTAATATAACATTTTAAAGAGTTAAAATGATATTCGATCACTCAACTTTAATCTCACATTAAATTACTAATTCACCCCTCAATTAGCATTAATACAAGAATTAGAAATTTAGGATGTTACAGGTCAAGTGATAGGTGCAAGTATGGATGTGATTTTTTTTATGTATGTAAATGTGTGATTTAGAAAATGTTACTAAGAACCTCCCCTTGTGATTTTGATAAATTATGGGGCTGAAGGTTGTAAAGATGTTGTATGATGAATATGATTAATGTGGTGCATTATACAAGTTGTGCTAGGTTCATTGAGTGTATTCTATCAGTACTATTAGGTTTTTGGCTCATTGATTAGGTTGTAGACATCCTGGATGGTTGAAAATGTGAAAATAAGATTATTGTGGTTCAAGTGTCCTATTTCGTGATATGATCTTATTTGGAAATGAAACCAGTGCTATGAGCTAGTTGTTTGAATAAGCTTCTTGTGGATACTTAGACTATCTCAACCATACATTAGACTGAGATTTGGAGTGTGCTAGAAGTTCAGACCCTAAATTTGTAGTTTGACAATAAGGGGTTGTCTAAGCTGTACACACATCACATAATGTTGCTGGTCTCAAATCATCCTATCTTAGCTATGGTAGACAACTATGTCAAAATTTAACCTTCAAGTATGTTTTTTTAAAGATTTCTGGCTAGTTGGTATCCCATGCTTTTAAATAGTTGTGAATTATGATATTTAATTGATATCTTGATCAAAAAGTGTTTTAGTCATACTTAAACTTGGGATCACATTGATTAAATGATTTTATTAAAGAATATTTTATTAGCAAAGGAGTTTCAATCTCTTCTATTTTAATAGGGGTAAAGTTACTTAGTTGAAGCTGTTATACCATGATAGAATCCATTCTACCATAGTAGGGATCATTTGGTCCTTAATTAAATGAATTCAATTTTAATTAGTTATAGTAGACTTTGAATCAAATCTTTTTCTTTCTACTATTATTAGTTCTTTTAATAACTACGGTTAAAGAATCGTCCATGGTTAGTTACTTAGGGATGAGTCATTCCCTAATTTTAATCAGTTAAGTAACTTCTCTACAAGAATGAGTGAAGGGTAGGATTAACATGAGTGGAGGGCATGGTAGATGTGACATTGTGTGCATTAATATAATATTGATTCAAAAGGCAAGAAGATGTGATGATGGTTTGAAGAAGTGTGGGTCTATGAAATAAAATGGACCATGGAGATGTGAGATGATGTAGCTATGATTTTAAATGGAAATGGAAGATGAGGTGGTGTAAGAAGGGTTTGGGAAAGTAGAGGAGAGGATGATTGAAGAAGAGATGAAGATGCCAGAGATGATGGAGCTAAATTAATGAAGAAGCTGAGAGAAAAAGAAAACGAGATAGAGAAAGAGAAAAGAAGAGGGGTGTGGCTTAAAGTATGAGAAAGGGTTAGGGTAAAAACATTTAGTGACTAGAAGAGCGGGTAGATAGAGAGTTTGAGAAAAATCCCCACCATTGAATTCAAAAAGAGCCAATTAAAAAAAGATAAAAAAGAAAAGAAAAATTCCCTTCATTTTTCCTTATTATGATTTACCCATGGTGCCCTTAATGAACTTCAATGATGTCTTCCAAATCTTGAAATGTCAAAATGAACCTATTAATGTAGATTATATCCAAAATAAATCTTGTCTCATGAAATACTTCAAAAATAGTTTTTTTTTAGAATTATAATTTTTCCACAAAGTGGCCAAAAATTCAAATTAAGTTTAAATAAAGATTGAAAAATTAAACCTTGATAAAAATAGGAAAATAAAATATTAAAAATGTGAGTCCAAAATTCCTATAATTAATCCAAAAATATATTATTCATTAAAATTGGCTAATTACCCAAATAATATCTAATAAACCAAATTTTGGCTAAAATTATCATTAAAATGCATGGAAAAGGCAGGATAAAATTGATAAAAATCATGATTTACCATTGACTAAAGCATGAAGTATAACACAGAAGCACATTCTTGACTAAGCATTAGATCGAGCGTGTGTCTCGGAGACAAGCAAATTCAATAGATCAATTTTACTAGATCACTCAAACTCACGTGCATGTCTTATGAGACAAGCGTGTATTAAAGGTCAATGAAGAACAATACTTTTGGACACTATGACAAGTAAGTATTGATTTTAACACAAGCATTGATAGATCATGCATGCCCAACAAGCCCAAAAAGGCCAAGTTCCCCACAATCCATAAATGGCCCAAAAACATAAAAGGATGACATAGATGATTGCATGGATGATTACATGTGTGGATTATGACATAGTGCTTGGTAGGCCACTCCTAAAACCATCACAGGTCAATTTCTAATAAGTTAAAGGCCCAATGCTATTATATACATATGGTGGAGTCCAATAGAGCTTAATATGCTAAATGGGCGCCTAAATGCATTGTGTAATAGACTATAGGAGTTCTATAATTGAATGAAACTTGTTCAAACCTAGATGGATGCTCGAATAGCCCATGCATGCTTATGAACGTGCAATAGTGCTGTGAAGATATATTTAAAAGGTCTAAAAATGAATATTATAATGTTAGAAGCCCAACCAAGTGATGCACAAGGTGAAAGACAATGTCACTTTGCTTCAAAATCAAATACTAGAATATAACCTAAATGTAATTTAGGGTGCAACCTAGATCATTTTGTCAAAGAGCTAAACCAATTGATTATGAGATTATTTTAAGTGTTACAAGTTAACAAAGTGTAGTGATTCAAAGCTAATATTAAACTAAGTCACTAGAAAAGCAATAATGTTAGAAGCCCAACCAAGTGATGCACAAGGTGAAAGGCAATGTCACTGTGCTTCAAAATCAAATACTAGAATCTAACCTAAATGTAATCTAGGGTGCAACCTAGATCATTCTGTCAAAGAGCTAAACTAATTGATTATGAGATTATTTTAAGTGTTACAAGTTAACAAAGTGTAGTGATTCAAAGCTAATATTAAACTAAGTCACTAGAAAAGCAATAAAGTGTGTGAAAGTGAATATGATACCCTTATGAATGAGTATGGTGCCTTAGAGTTTGGAAGATGGAGGAATCCAAATCTAAATTATGAGTTTATTGTTAATTTCTCTCAATGGATGAATTTATGTCTAAGTCAACTAACTTAGATTTCTTAACTAGTTCATTTCCCTAATTCCATCAACTAATGGTCTTAGTTCCAATTCCTAATTAAGTCTAGAATTGCCAATATTCCTAGCCCTCTTCTATTGCCAAAACTGTGACTCTCAGTATGCTTAATAAGGTTCCATAACTATGAAAACCTTCTTAAGTCTAGCCGAGGATCAACACACATAACTATGTGACATATTGCATTATTTGCATACATTTTATGATGATATTCTTGCATTATTTCATTCTTGGAAGCTTAAATCTTGCATACTTAGGCATTTCTAAGCCTTTGGAATCAATTAGGATTCACTATTAACTTAGGGATATTTTAGTTATTTTGATAATTTTTGGGCTTTTTTGGAACATTAGCTTAGTTTGTGTCTTTTGCCTTCCTAAGATCAATAGAATAAGTTTGAGATTCAAATTCATTTTAGGTTACAAAGAGACATCAAAAGACATAAGTCATAGGATGTTTTAAGAAGACAACACACTCGAGATTTATACTGGTTCAGCCATAAGATTGGCCTACATCCAGTCCTTAAGATCATACTTGAGATTTTCAACTAAAATCACAAGCTTTAATGGGTACTTGCCACCATAGTCTAACTCTCAAGACTAATCTTATCTTGATTCACTCAACACACCTTGCTACAATCCAACAAGTTATTACAACACTTGAAAAAATTCCTTTTCAAGATTTCTGAGATGATAATAAAAGCTTTTTACAGAGAACTCTCTTAAAGAGGAGATAAGAATACAAATGAAAGCTTATAAAATTCTAAGAGCTTTTCACAATTTTTTTCGAGAATAATGAATGAATGCAATGTGTAAAATCAAAATTTGAAAGCTTTTTAAATGTACAAATGATAATTTGTTTGCTCAAAGATCATTAGTCTCTGGTTTGGGTCAAAATGAATAACTTATATAGTTTTTAGAAGTTGATAGACTGTTGAAATAGTGATTCTATCCATTGGTGTATTTTCTTGTGAGTGACTGGTATAATCACATGTGATTTTACACTAAGGGAGTTTCATAAAACTAAATATGACAAATCACATGTGAACACCTTGTCTTCTCATGCATGGTTTACACTTTTAAGTAACCATTCAGTTTTGTGTGCTCAATAACGCATGGTACCTTATTGCTCTCTCGTGTAGTTTAGTACTCATGAATATACATTTAGTTCTACATGCTAAAACTCACATGGTACCATATTGCTATCTCGCATGGTTTAGCACTTATGAATATACTAATATATCAAGATGTTAAGACTTACAAGTGCACGATTTATTTTTACTCATGGTTTTGCACATAATGAGCTATCATTAGTTCTGTGTGACAAATCATACATGAAACTTGTACTCTCTCATATGGGAGATGGCTGGTAGAATGCTAAAGCCATTTAATGTGATCAAAACTTGCTTGGAACTAGAAACATATCATGCTTGAAATTATAAGCACTAATGCATAAACTTGTCTGATGCATATTCACACATGAAACAAAGCACAACTCAAGCAAGATTTTACATGATTAAAAGATATGGATTTGTAAATCAAAGATCATACATGTGAACAATTTTAGCTTGACTTGAGAAGTTTTAAGACTCAACAAAACAAAGTGTGATTGTTCAACAAGTACTAAATCATGCGTGGCTACTATTAGTTTCACGCGTGGTTTTACACATAATACAATGAAGTATAGGTACTTAAACTCTCATAGACAATGAAGCCTTTCACACGTGGTTTTGCATGCATAGACAAATCATAAGGTAGCATACAACATAAGTGCTTAATCATGCATGAAGAACTTCTTCACACTCGCATGATTTAGCTATCATTGTGCCTAACATCCAAAACTTATAAGTGACCTATAGAATCACGTGTGATTATGCTTTTTCACTATGGAAACTTTTTCTATGAAAAACCGTACGTAAAAAGGCCATTATTTGCAAGCCTTAACATACTTATATGAGTCTTAATGCATATAAAAGAGACGTATAATACATTCATTTAGTGATTAAGAAATGTGATTAACCTTTCTAGGTTTTCACATTGAATCTAAAAGAATTTAAATTACTTATCTTAAACTTCTTCATCTTCTCTTAATTCTTCATGTTCCTGAGGTTTTGTCTTCATCTATGAGTTTTTATATTTACACATATAACAAATACCTCTTTTCTTGGTTTTGTAATCATCAAAACACATGATCCAACAATCTCTCCCTTTTTGATGATGACAAAACTTTAAGATCAAGGTTTTTAGTTCTGTTTAATATAAACCTCCCCTTTAAATTGATATGGGAGAATTGAAAGATAAAAGTGCAGAATTAAGTAAAGAGATTGAATTATATGAATAAAAAACATAAAATTTCATTGATAATAAAAAATATTATAGTCATGTCATTAAAGAAAAAGAATTTCTTCTTAAGGCTTAATTTTATACATAACTCCCCCTTAAGCCTAGCCTAACTCTCTTCACATGCTTCTCCCCCTTTAACATCATCAAAAAGATGTAAGCCTTTCTAAGAGAGAGGAAACTTGATATCTAAGATGGGCTTATAAGATTTCTCTATCAGACAGAGAATTTGGATTAAAGGTAGGAGTTGATAAAAATTGCCCAAGTGGAAGAATCGTTTGGATTGATAGGTAGAATGGGAAATCTAAAGCTTCATTTGAGCCATCAGTAGCTCAAGGAGATGATCAGGATGATTCTAGATTAGCATCTTTAACTTGCCTTATAAGAGGTATAGGAGCTTGATGGTGTTGAGGTTGATCCTCAAGTTCTTCAATAATAGGTTCCTAATAGTTTAGCAAAGGGAAGGTTTAGTTTGTCTATGTTTGGGAATAGATTTCTTCCTCTAAAAATTTTTTATTATAGATTGAGTAGGGGAGATAGCATGAAAGGTTATAGGCATTAGCATGGATGAATGTGTGGAAGGCTATCTAACATTTTCAGTGAGTTTACCAATAAGTTTAGTAAGACTCATATCATCAATGTCCTCAAACAGTTCCTCAAAGGAAGAAGTTTCTATAGTTTTGGCTACGTTTGAGGATTTTAGTGGAAAGGGAATAAGAGAATGTGGTATGCCATTAAAAAGGATGAATAGGCTTTCAAGTACCATGATGGCTTTGATATTTAGGCTAAGAGTCAAGAGATTGGTGTTTTAGGTAAAGATAGATGGAAGATCCTTGATCTCTTTGAGAAATAAGATTTTCTTGCTCTTGAGAAGAATGATCAACTAGTGAGGGCATTCTGAATAGAGAGCGAGGTAGATCAGAGTGTGTTTTGGAGGTTGAGGATGAATCCATTATGTCTATCAAACCTTCTCTAAATCTGGAAGGACTAGCCTACTCGTCTCATCTAACAGTTCCTCCTTGTGTCTCTGAGATCCCAAAGTGATCTATGATTCTATCTAGCTCACCATTTAAATATAGCATCATGTCACCAAGTCCTTTAATGTCATTTTTGAGATACACTACTGCTTGGTCAAATCTTCCTTCAAATCTATTAAGGATTTTATATAGGAAAGCATTTGACATGTTAGGTTGAGTGGGCATATGAAAAGGGGGCTGATATTAAAAAGCTCCAGCAGCCTCTAATATTCTACCAATAGCTTTCTTGTTTAACTTTTTTTTCTTCCTTACTGCAATGGGATCATTGAGCTCTTCTTCCTCCTTTGAAATAAAAAAGTGCCCTTCTAGCTTGAACTTCATTTTGTAGAGAGAAGTATCCTTAAAAATTTCTGGCTCCAGCATTGCTCTTTCAATGTATTTGACTCAAAGTCTTTTTTTAAAATAGCTAATACAATTGATACAAAGTAAAGATTTGGGTCTTTCTTCTATTTCTTCTTCATCTTGTTGTCAACTTTAGAAACATGCAGCATATTTGTTAATATGTAGTGACGCATATTAATCTTTTACTTCTTGATCATTCTGGTGAGGAAGTCAGTCTCGAACTTAGTGCAAGTATTGAAGGCTGTCCTCTTATTAAGAAAGAACCTTGCCACAGCATATGCAGCATTCAATACTTGAAAGGGAATGAAGTTGGTCTAAAGATGAAACTAGGCTTCAAAGCCTCCTCAGGTACATCTTCTATCATCACAATTGCTTTGTATTTCTCTTCATTCATGTGTTGTTTGGGAGCATTTCTTTTGATTATTACAATCAAACTCTTGAAGCCTGTAACATCCTAAGTTTCCTCATTAGTAATTATTAGTGTTTTCAAGGGTAATTTAGTCAATTTAGATAAATTGTTAATTTACCAATGTTTATGGAGACTAATATGGTTTTTGGATCCTTAGACAACCTTAGAAGATGGCTAGGTTGATGTTCAAGCGAGCCATGGCATGGAAGGGAGTTTAAAATAATATGGGACTTTCTATGCCATGTATCGTGGCAGGCGTGTCGACACACTACAGCGCACGTGTAAAATCTACACTTATTAGACGTGAAAAACAGATTGAAAATAGAAGAGAAAAAGAGAGATAATGAGAGAGCGATAAAGGAGAGCTTATAGTTTGCTAGGGCATGATCTCTAGGCTACTTTGAGGGCATTTAGAGCTTGAATTACCATTGGGTAAGTTGTACATTCCCTCTTCTCCTTCTTTTATGCGAAATCTAAACATTTAGGGTAATGGGGGCATTGATATTGGCTTCTTTAGGTTTAGACCAAACCCATTAATTTATTTAAGATTGTTGGGAGTTAAATCAAGCTTCTAACCTTAAGTTTATGAGTTTTGTGGTGATTGAGAATTTTTGGTAAGGGTTTAGACGAACCCTAAGTATAATTTTAGAATTTTGAGACAATGTGGGACATTGATTAGCGAATTTAGTGTTTTGGAATGTGTAATAGGGTGGTTAGATGTGTAGGAATGGTTGATGTTGTTAGAAAAGGAATTTGAGTATTTTAAACACTTAGAACCTAGAGAATTTGGAGTTTTCCAAAGTGATAATTGATGATTGTCACCTATTGAGTGTTGCTCGAGCCATATCATGCGTATAGAACGTGTGGAGCTAATATTGAGCCATGGTAACCCTTTTTGTGTAGCAAAGGGTTGAGGTAACCATATATTTTATTGTGTTTATTAACTATTATAACTGTGTAGAAGTAATTACCAACAATAAAGTTGTGGTTTTGAAGAGTTTTGTGCTTAATTTGACATTGTAAATGATTTTTGCATGAAAAATTGATTTGTAAATGGTTATTAATTTTAATGGAAATATATACACTATGTATATAAGTTTATGATGTGGAAATGTGATGAAAGGTAGTGAAAATTATGAAAGCGCATGATCATAGGGGGTGGGAGTTCACCCAAGATATGTAGGGATATGTGTGCATGGAGATATGTGAGTGAAAAATCTATATGGTCGGGCTAACACCATAGGACGTCCGATGCAGTATTATATAGGACTGTTACCATAGGACATCCGGGCAATCTGGAAACTTCCTAGTACCTGTTAGGGTATGGTTAGGAGTCAACGACGCCTCTATCATAAGTGTATGAAGAGGGAAAAACTATAGTCCGTAAACGGGTTAGATTACCTTTGGCAGGGTATTTCTACCACCGAAAGTGCTCAAGTCAACAAGTGGTTGATCTAGGAGAGCCTATGGTTTCATATCGAGAAGTATTGGAGGTTTGATGGTTAGATGATCATGCTAGTGTGAAACTATATGTTTTGTTATGAAAAGATGCTCTTATCTCATAATGATGGTATACTTGTTATTACTACATATTTGATACTTTTTGGTTATTTGCTGTAATAAATATTTGATAAACTATATTAGTTACTGAGATGTTTATCTCACCCCGTGGTTATATTTTATACGTAAGGGCTCTAGTAAGGGCAGGGGAAGGAAGGGGCAATTGAAGAGTGAAGAGCATGTAGTATAGCTTTTTCCTTTCTCTTTTTGGGCATTATAACGAATATTGTCACTAAATATCGCCAACTTAGGAATATGACATTATTTGGATATTACTTGTGTGAATTTTGTGATAAGTGTGTATATCTTAGTCTAAGATTGATGTTACGGATTAAGTGTATGCTTGGCCAAGTTTCTTACTTGTGATATATATCGATTAAGTGTTTTGGGTGCTAAAAATGACCAAGTGACATGTGTATTAAAATTTATCCACCCCTTTATGTTGTTGTGAATTGGGGTTTTGAATGGAAATGCCCAATTAGGTGTTATGATTGAATTGTTATATGATGTGTGGTCTATTTGAGGTGGTCAAGGTGTCTCTAGGGCTAATGGCATCTAGTATTGTGAGTTAGATACCATAATGTGTGTTTTATTGTAAAAACAAACCATTTTAGGTTTGGGTGTCCATCTTTTAAATGAACGATTATTTGAGTGTGAAAATAGTATCATTAGCTAGAGGGCTTAAAGAGCTTCGTGTAGATACTTGAATCGCTCAAATTAGATGTCGGATGGCAAAATGGCATGCTCTGGAAGTTCAAAGAGAATCCATGACAGCGGAATAAGAGGCCCTCGAAGGATCTATCCCTTTGTGTTATTTGCCACAGCAGGCATGGCTTGCATTGTAGCGGATGGACTAGATAAGGGCTAAAATGACTTGTTTTAGTTTGTTTTGAAGTGAATTGATTTCCATGCTTCCGTATTTGCTCTTAATTGATTTTTAACTATGGTTTGAACTCAAATAATATTTTAAAAGGGTTTTATTGAGATCCCAATGTTTTAAACTATTATCTTCAAACCCTTAAGTTGTGGTAGCTTTGGTAGGGGGTTTTATTAAATCCTAGTTATCATAACGATGTGTGAGTGGTATCCTAGTGATGTCAAGGTAGACATTGCAAAGTTCCAGACTCCTTGCTTCAAGACTAAGTAAATGTCTTAAGCTCTTTGGAGCAAAGTACATAGGACGCCCTCAGACATTGGCCTTGTAAGTCTTCTTTTGCTTATCCCATCTAAAGCTAACATAGAAGGCCTTTACTACTTCGGCTGAGTATGAGAGGTTAAGCTCCAACAAGCCTTTATAGTCACTCAAATTTTCATCTATATCAAAGTTATGAGCTTTGATAAAAGAATTATATTTGGTACAATAATTCGTGACCACCATAGTAAAGGAGAAGCATTGATTGAAACTAGATTGATGCTTGGAGTTTAAAAGCTTTTCATCTATGATATTTTCCTCTAAAACTTCACTTAGAGGTACGTTGCTACTATCATTGGAGAAGTCTCTGCCAATTCTGATTAGAACTTCTTGTTGTTGATTAGTTGTAGTAGGCTCTAATGTAAAAGCAGGCTCCTTAGATTTTCTTGGAGTTTTGAGCCTTTTGGATAATCAAGAAGGTGATTTGCTACCTTATCTAATCAGACCTTTTATGAATTTTCTCTTCTTCGTACCCTCTTTATTAGTTCTCTTTCCAGTTTCCTTTGTTCTTGCCATCGTAGAGAATTTTTAGAGAATAGAAGAATTCAGGTTAAAGAAAGAGATGAGTTCAAAGCAAAGTAAGATGCAAGAAGCAGATTAAAAGTGATGGGCAAAGTAATTTGAATGCCAAAATGGCTAGAGAAGAATTAGGGAGGCAGTCAAGAAGCAAGGATTAAGTGACGGCCAGAAAAAGTAAGTTGATTCACATGTGAAAATGAAGGCAAACGAGAAAGATATATATAGATAATGTAGGATTACGCATGAGACAAAATCTATTTTATGTATGATTTAACACACTTTTTAGCTAACCAAGTGCTAAATCTCGCCTGTGACAAACAAGTTTCACCATGATCTGGAAGCCAAAATAACATTTAAAAATATACAATAAATACAAGTAAAGTGATAGAACACATTTGTTACCTACTTTTATTTGTCAATTAGGACCCTTTTATTAATGATTTATCACCTTCAAGTGCACTCATTGCATTAGATTTGAAATTTTGTCTAAGTTTCTAGGTTTAGTGTACTAAGGACATTTTGGTCTAAAAAAATGAAATTTTGAGAAAATGTACAAGAAAAGTTGACAAAGTGAATTTTATGTCTAGTTGATGAGTTGTGAAATTATATTTTTAAAATTCATTTTAGTTTGGGATTAATTAAATAAAAAAGTCAACACTTTCCTAACTGTTTTAGTTTGACCTAGTTTTCGGTTTGCCTTTGTGTGGAAATTTTTATATAATTTTTTGCAACCTAAAACTTCATTATTTTAATTAATTCTTCATTCTAATTATGAATTTAATTTTGGACATTAATTAGATTTTATTATATCACATGCTATTTAATTAAATTATGTGATTTGTGTGACATAAGTGGCATGTAACTTGTGCATCAATTGGGCAATTGAGGTCAACACTCCTTGAGGTCAATGGCTGATCATTTGCACGTGAATTATGATTATTTTGAGGGATTAAATCAGCTTAAATGATATGGATGACACATAGGAAATTACACACATATTGGAATCATCTACCAACCAATAGGAAGTTGCCACCTTGCAAGTATGACAAGGCTCCCATTTCTATTTTAATTTCTTTTCTTATTTTTTTAATTAAGCCTTCAACTCATGGGAAACAGAATAAGCACATCATTCAGCCCCAATTCGGATCCAACACTCATCTCATTCATCTTCCACATTTTCTCTCTCTTATTCATAGTGTTCTTTATTTTCTCTCTTTTGTTCTTCATTTTCTAGCACCCTAACCTCCATTTTCAACCACTAAACCTCTACAAAACTCATACCATTCTTCTCCTCTCATCATTTTCATTCCAGCCCTTCTATTTTCACAATGATTGAAGCTCATTTCCATCATTCAAGAGCTATGGAGTTTGGCTTTCACAAGCAATCACTAAGGTTCTTGAAGATGATGAAGATTGGCTAAGTTTCTTTGTAGAATCCTAAAGAGATGAAGATGGAGGATAAGTCTTAAGCTTCAAATTGGCTAAGTTCTTTTGTTTCCTATCCTCTTCTCTTTTTACTAGATTGTTAGATTCCTTAATCTAGGGTTTAATCATCTTAGCTTGTAAATTCTAATTTGAATTTGATATTGATGTAAAGAGAGAGGATTGTTTCATTTAATTTCTTCCTTGGATAGCCATGACTGAATTTTGTCACTCTTTGTTTGGCACATAATCTTATATTTTTCAATTAGTGAATTACTTGTATTAATATTGCATAATCTTGTGGTGTTAATGCTTGTGTTTTTGAGTAGCTTGACATAATCTTGTGGTTGCTCACAATTGGTTAATTTTTACCGTGGCTGTTAAAAGGAGATTTTGAGTGAATCACTTGGCTAATTTCTTCACCAATTGGTTAATTGAACTAGGGACTTTAATCTAAGACTTAGGGAGATTAGATAATTAGGTTAATTAGCTTAGGATAATTTTCTTAAGTCATGAAAGCATTAGTCAAGAGGAAAGGGAAGTTAAATTTAACCTAATTATGAGAAGATAATGAGTCCAAAATTAACTAATCTCTAGGTTCCACTCTTGTAAAAAGGGAAGTGCATTTCTATAACATCCCAAAAATTTTAAGACTCGAATTTATTTTAAAAATAAAATAAAATATCTATAATTAAATTAAAACTTAGAATAATTGATAGAGGTCCAGAGTTTGAATTTTTCTCAGCAAAAGTTTAGTTTTATTTGATTTTTAATTATGGGAAAAATTACCAAAGTTGACCCAAGCTTTTGTGCTATAATAAGAAATGTTGGGCCCTTTCTTGTAATTTTCCCTAAAATGTTTTAACATCAGTTTTAAAGAGTAAAAGCACGCAGAAAACAGAAATGAAAATGCAAAAAAGGAAAGAAATGAACGTGAGAGAGGAAGAAGAGAAGAGAAAGAGAGAGAGTTAGGCTTGGATCTAGGAGGCTTTATGACCGTTGCGAGCTCGGTTACACAATAGGTAAACTCCCTACTTCAATCATCTTCCCTTCCTCTTGATTTTCTTTAATTTTTGGAAGAGGGAATTTGTGGATTTTGATCCCAAAGGCTTTATTCTTGTAAGCTTTTTGTTTTTTTAGATCCTAGGGAGGATTTTTTGAGTTTCTATATAGTGATTTAATGTTTTGAGTGGATAATTGGATGAAAAGAGGTGTTTTGGGCACAAATTAAACCCTGAGAGATTGGGTTTTGCTCCTCAATAAGATTTAAATTAAGGTTTGGTTTTCATTATAAGGGCTAATGGTGAAAGTTGGTGACACTAAGTGAAGGTTTTTAATTGATAAAAAATTATATTAATTGAAAATTAGCCTAATAATGGCTAATAAATGGTTTTGGTGGTTAAGTGATACTATGTAAATAGTTAGTTTAATATATAGACCATTAGGATGGATTATGAGTCATTGACCCAAGTTGTGTGGTATGAGTTATAGTCTTCACTAATGCTATTTGACATGATGTGAATCACTTATATGTTGTAGGAATTGTTGGTGGAATTTGTTCGAAAGTTAAGGAACAAGCCGAGCCCTATTTTGTACAAGAGGAACCCTTTTGGTACCAAAGGGTTGAGGTAACAGGGGAATTTATATTTTTTATTACTTTGTTGTAGCTATTTTTGAATACATATTATTAGTTATCATGCATTACATGTTCTAAAAGATTAAATGTGCTTTATAAGGGGTTATGGGGTACTTATTTGATTATAGTGAAAATAAGTTTTCTAATTATTTAACAATGTTTTTATGGAAATGAGATTTGTTTACATGTATTTTAATCATAAGGAATAGAAGTTGCACTTAAGGAAGTGTAACTAAGTAAGGTACCTTAGATAGGCTAAGGAACAGTTTAAGAGAGATTTATAAATCTTATACTACCTTAGAGTGTTGAAGTGGTCAATACTCGGGAAAGGTAGACACGAATAAAAGGCATGATCTCGGTGGGAGTTCACCAATGAGAAGGTGTAGACTTTTGATATTCTATGGCACATTGCCAGTACTCAGTGTTGCCTTACGTATTGTGGGCTCAGTGCATTATAGTGGTTAGTGTATTGAGTGTTCGACACCTCTCAGTGGGGGAGGGAATCTGACATATGAAGTGTAAGGTTGAGTGCCTAGGCCAAGGTAGCCCTCACATGGAGAGTAAGTCGGCTGGCTCTAGGAGGGAGTTAGCTTTGACTGCTCAGGATTCACGTCGAAGGGGCATAGGCAGTTCGGTGGATTAGATCATGCCTTAGATTATGTTTTGTGCCTATAGAGGTACAAGTAGGCATAAGGTTTACCTGCGAGTTAAAGAGTGCCAGGGGGCATTCTATTAGTCATGAAAAGCCATACCAGCCTACGTCATGCATTCATGCATTTTAATTGGCTAAATCATATACTATGTTGAATTTATTATTCGTTTATTCGATTATGGCTTCCTTTGATAATTGATAATGTGGATAATGTTGCAACATACATGAAATTCAATCCGTCCATTGAATCTTTCCAAAATTTGGTATGCTAATAGTACTATTTAAAAGTGACATATGGGCTTTGGAATTGCTCCAGTTGGAGTTCAGATGATGAAATGGTGCACTCTAAAAGTTAGTCCAGAGGTGCTGTCATGACAGTTTTTTAGCTATCATGACAGCAAAAATAGCTAATCTTTTAACATGTTTAATTTTTAATCCGACCATTGGATCTTTTTGAAATTTTGTACACTTATAGTACCCTTTGAATGTGATGTGTGAGCTTTAAAATACTTCGATCGGAGATTGAATTATGGAACGACGCCTCCCGAAAGTTGGCCCGGGAGGGCTGTCATGATAGCAATTTGATGCTATCATGACAGCATCTTTTTATTCCACTTTCGTCTAGCTTGCTTTTGTGTGCTATAAGTAGAACCTATAATTTTTTTAAGGTTTTAAATGATTTATTTCTTAAGTTGGTTAGAGGATCAACTCCTTAACCACACTTAGTTTATTTGAATTATGTGATTTTTAGATAACACTCGGGGTAAGTGTTACATTTGGTATCAGTTTTAGGTTTATGATTCCTCTTTCCTATTTGGCACCTTAAATACATTACTCTTATGCTCTTTCCCTTCTCCTACTAACCTAGACTAATATTGTTTTTCGTTCTCTGGCTTGTTCCTTTAGGAGGGGAGAAAGGTTCGTACGCTTGTGGCTGTACACCTTTCAGTTCTAATATGGCTCAAAAGGGAAGAGGTAGATCGAGGAATGAGGAATGACCACCACATCCACCTCCTCCACCTCCACCTCTGCCTCCGCCTCCACCACCACCACCACAGGGGATGGATGCAGTTATGGCTAGGCTACTAAAGTGATGGTGGATATACAGTAAAATCTTAGAGGTCATGCTATTCCAAATCAGCATTTTGACCCAAGTATCGGGTAGGGATCTTCTAGTGTTGTGGGAGCTCATGGACCGGTTGCTGATAACCAAGAAGATGACATATCCAGACCTTGGAAAGAATTCTCTCGCTCTAATCTGACCATATATGATGGTAGTATGCTTGATGGAAAAGCTAAGGAGTGGTTGGATCGGATGGAGCAGTTCTTTACTGTTATGAGGTGTACATCTGAGCAGAGGGTTATCTTGGCTATGATGTAGCTTGTTGGTGAAGCCAAGCATTGATGGGATTTTGTTAAGCCCACGACGGAAGATTTATGTCTTGGGTCGAATTTAAAGAAATATTTTATGATTTTTACTTTCCACCAGCTTTCAGAGACGAGGAAGTGGCAAAGTTTCATGGGTTTTAGTAGGGGGACTTAGACGAGGAGACTTTTATGAGAAAATTCAATCAGCTGTCTAAGTTCTCAATATATCTGAAGGCTTCTAATGTTAGCAAGTAGAAAGCAAAGAAGTTATTGGAAAATATGAGGCCAGAATATAGCTAGCAGCTGTCTTTGTTAGGCAAGGTGACATATAATGAGATGTGCAATCATTTGAGGATTTTGCTCGCTGAGGCCGAGACACAAAGAATAGCCAGAGTAGGGATACACGAGGTCAATTTTCTTCTGGGTTGGCTCCTACTGGTGGTGTATCCAAGAGAATGGGTTTTAACTCTAGTTCTTCTTCTGGTGGTCCTTTAAAGCCGAGTCTTCTTCTACTTCTGGTAATTGAAATTTAAATAGGGGTTTAAGATTTCAAGGTAATCGGGGTGGTAATATGAGATCTGGAGGTTCTCATTTCTCTGGGAATGCTCCAGCACATTCTTCACAGGCCAGTCAGGCTCCAATTTTAAGCACAGCGAGGTCACCTTGTGATAGATGTGGTAGGGTTCATTTTGGTCGCTGCTTTACTTGCTACAAGTATGGAAAGTTAGGCCATTTGATCCATGACTGCCCTGATTTGCATGAGAGCTCGAACCGGAGGAATGTGATTCTCAATAGAGTGTATACAGTATTTCAGGAGGAGGCTAGGCAGTCATCAAATCTGATTACTTGTATGGTTTCTATCTGTGGCCTCGATATAAAAGCTTTGTTTGATTGTGGTGCGACGCATTCTTTTATTTTTGCCGAGCGCTTAGATAGAATGGGTATGCTTGTTGACCAGTTGCCCCATGATATAGAAGTTTCCTCTACTTCTAGTTTGGTTGGTTGATCCAGTATGGTGTGTAGGACTAAGATGACTTTTAATAGGCGATTGACTTGGGTGAATGTGATCAAATTACCTATGCAAGGGATTAATTTAATTATCGGTATAGATTAGTTGATAGCTTATGGTACTGTCTTAGATTGTGTGGCTCAAATAGTGACTTTAGTAGAAGTACTAGAGGTGATTGAGGAATACCCCGGTCATTCTTGTTTTCTTTCTTCTTTACAAGTTGAAAGGTTGATTAAGAAGGGTTGAGAGGCTTACGTGGTAGTGCTCGCTATCTAAGGGTCTATGACAGGTATAGTGGATGAAATTGAGGTTGTTAGGGATTTCCCGGAGGTGTTTTCAGAGGATGTGTCAAGATTACCTCCAGAGCGTAAGGTTGAATTCTCGATTGAGTTAGTACCGGGGACTCAGCCAATTTCAAAGGCTCCTTATAGAATAGCTCCTTCAGAGTTAGCTGAGTTAAAGAAGCAACTTAAGGAGCTGTTAGATAAGGGATTTATTAGACCCAGTGTTTCTCCTTAGGGATCCCCTGTCTTATTTGTGAAGAAGAAGGATAGTAGTTTGAGATTGTGTATCAATTATAGAAAGTTGAATAAGGTTACGGTGAAGAACAAATACCCACTGCCTCGCATTGATGATTTCTTAAATCAGTTGGTTGGTGCCACGATTTTCTCTAAGATTGATTTACATTCAGGGTACCATCAGTTGAGGGTTAGTGAGAAGGATGTGGCAAAGATGGCTTTCAGGACTCGATATGGTCATTATGAGTTTTTGGTTATGCTATTCAGCTGACTAATGCGCTTGCAGTTTTCATGGACTATATGAACTGCATTTTCTGACCTTTCTTGGATCAGTTTATGGTGGTTTTTATTGATAATATATTGATCTACTCTAAAGATGAGGAGCAGCATGCCAGACACTTGAGGACTGTCCTAAGGTTTCTGCGAGATCATAAGCTATATGCCAAGCTTAATAAGTACGAGTTTTGGATGAGAGAGGTTAGGTTCTTAGGAAATATCGTGTCAACAAATGGTATTGCAGTTGATCTATATAAGGTTGAAGCGGTCTTGCAATGGGAAAGACCAAAATCGATAACAGAGATCCGTAGTTTTCTAGGATTAGCAGGTTACTATCTGCATTTTATCAAAGGTTTCTCTCAAATTTCTATGCCTTTGACTAGACTCACAAGGAAGGATAGGCCATTTATCTAGGATGATAGGTGCGAGACAGCTTTTCTTGAGTTGAAAGAAAGGTTAACAACAGCTCCAGTGTTAGTGATTTTGGATCCTTAAAAGCCCTATGGCGTGTATACTGATGCCTCTCATAAGGGTCTTGGTTGTGTTCTAATGCAAGATGAGAGGGTAGTGGGATATGCATCTCGACAACTTAGGCCACATGAGGAGAATTATCCGACGCATGATCTTGAGTTAGCTACGGTGGTCTTTGCATTGAAGATCTGGCATCATTATCTTTATGGAACAAAGTTCAGGGTCATGAGCGACCATAAAAGTCTCAAGTACCTGGTGGATCAAAAAGAGCTAAACATGAGACAGAGACATTGGATGGAGTTTCTTAAAGATTATAATTTTAAATTTAAGTATCATCCAGGGAAAGCAAATGCGGTAGTAGATGGTCTTAGTTGCAAGACCTTACATGTAGCCTATTTAATGGTTTGAGAGCATAGATTGATGGAGTCTTTGGTTGAGACTTCTCTGGGTATGACTGAGTTCTCCTTGAATGGTCTTAAAACTATAGTTATTTCTAATGAATTTTGGAAAGAGATATGAGATGCTCAGCTTCAAGATTCAATTTTATTAAAAATAAGCCAAGACATCAAGAATGGTGAGATAATGGACTATTAGTTTAGTGATGATAGGTATGTGGTTTTGAAGAATAAGGTGTGTATTCCCAACAATAAGTCTATTCAAAAGAAATTGTTGGATGAGGCGCATCGAAGTAGCTACACCCTTCATCCCGGTGCTACTAAGATATATCATGACATGCACCGCCATTGGTGGTGGCCAGGCATGAAAAAGGATGTCACAAAATATGTTAGTAAGTGTTTGACCTATTAGAAGGTTAAGATAGAGCACCAAAAGCCATCGGGGTTGTTATAGCCTTTGGAGATTCCTAAATGGAAATGGGAGAGTATTTCAATAGATTTTATATCTGGTTTGCTGAGGACCCAGGCTAGTTTTGACTCTATCTGGGTAATTATAGATCGTTTGACTAAGTCAGCACATTTCTTACCGGTCAAGACTACCTATACGGTTGATAGGTATGTTGAGATCTACATTAAGGAGGTTGTGCGACTACATAGGGTACCGAGGGATATTGTTTCAGACCGTGATTCTTAATTTACATCGAATTTATGGCAAGCTATGCAAAGGGCTATGGGCACAGATCTGAAGTTCAGTATGTCTTATCATCCACAAACGGATGGACAAACTGAGCGGACGATCCAAACATTAGAGGATATGTTGAGGTCATGTGCCCTAGAGCTTCAGGGAAGCTAGGATAAGCATTTGCCTCTAGTGGAGTTTGCTTATAATAACAGTAATCATGCCAGTATTCAGATGGCTCCTTGTGAAGCATTGTAGAAAGACGGTGCAGATAGCCTCTCTATTGGTATGAGTTGAGTAAGAGGACAATGATGGGATCGGATGTGGTAGATGAGACCACGAAAAAAATTAAATTGATCCAACAAAAGCTTCTTACAGCGTAGAGTAGATAGAAAAGTTATGCAGATAATCATTGTAAGGACCTGTCTTTTGAGGTTGGGGATCATGTGTTTCTCAAGGTTTTTCCATTGCCGGGCATTAGACGCTCAATTCGAGCTAAGAAGTTGTCTCAATATATGGGTCCTTTTGAGGTTTTGAAGAAAGTTACGCCGGTGGCTTATCAGTTGGCATTGACGCCTCAATTAATGGGTCGACACAATGTGTTTCATGTGTCACAGCTGAAGAAGTACCAGCCAGACCTGTCGCATGTGATAGAACCTAAGGAGGTTGAAATTTAAGAGAATTTAACCTACCGGATTGAACCAGATCGTATTGTGGATGCTAAGGATAAGTAGCTCAGAAATAAGACAATCCGGGTAAAAGTTATTTAGAAAAGGACAACTCCTGGAGATACAACCTGGGAGACTGAGGATCAAATGAGAAAGGAGTATCCACAGTTGTTTTCCTACGTATGTTGCTTTCTTTGATTCATGAATTAGCTTGGATTTTAGGCCCTTTCTTGTAATTTGCCCTAAAATGTTTTAACATCAGCTTTAAAGAGTAAAAGCACGTAGAAAATAGAAATGAAAACGCAAAAAAGGAAAGAAACGAATGTGAGAGAGGAAGAAGAGAAGAGAAAGAGAGGGAGTTAGGCTTAGATCTAGGAGGCTTTGTGACTGTTGTGAGCTCAGCTACACGATAGGTAAACTCCCTACTTCAATCCTCTTCTCTTCCTCTTAATTTTCTTTAATTTTTAAAGAGGGAATTTATGAATTTTGATCCCAAAGGCTTTATTCTTGTAAGCTTTTTGTTTCTTTGGATCTTAGGTAGGATATTTTGAGTTTCTATATAATGATCTAATGTTTTGAGTGAATAATTGGATGAAAAGAGGTGTTTTGGGCACAAACTAAACCCTAAGAGGTTGGGTTTTGCTCCTCAATGGTTTAAGCTTATTAATTTAGTTATAATTTTGCTATTTGAGCTCAATAAGATTTAAATTAAGGTTTGGTTTTCATTATAAGGGCTAATGGTGAAAGTTGGTGACACTAAGTGAAGGTTTTTAATTGATAAAAAATTATATAAATTGGAAATTAGCCTAATGATGGCTAATAAATGGTTTTGGTGGTTAAGTGATACTATGTGAATAGTTGGTTTAATATATGGACCATTAGCATGGATTATGACTCATTGACCCAAGTTGTGTGGTGTGAGTTATAGTTTCCATTAATGTTATTTGACATGATAAGTGATGTGAATCACTTATACGTTGTAGGAATTATTGGTAGAATTTGTTCGGAAGTTAAGTAACAAGCCGAGCCCTATTTTGTACAAGAGGAACCCTTTTGGTACCAAACGGTTGAGGTAACAGGGGAATTTATATTTCTTATTACTTTGTTGTAGCTATTTTTGAATAAATATTACTAGCTATCATGCATTACATGTTCTAAAAGATTAAATGTGCTTTATAAGGGTTATGGGGTACTACTTTGATTATAGTGCAAATAAGTTTTCTAATTATTTAACAACAATATTTTTATGGAAATGAGATTTGTTTACATGTATTTTAATCATAAGGAATAGAAGTTGCACTTAAAGAAGTGTAACTAAGTAAGGTACCTTAGATAGGCTAAGGAACAGTTTAAGAGAGATTTATAAATCTTATACTACCTTAGAGTGTTGAAGTGGTCAATACTCGGGAAAGGTAGACACGAATAAAAGGCATGATCTCGGTGGGAGTTCACCAATGAGAAGGTGTAGACTTTTGATATTCTATGGCACATTGCCAGTACTCAGTGTTGCCTTATGTATTGTGGGCTCAGTGCACTATAATGGTTAGTGTATTGAGTGTTCGACACCTCTCAGTGGGGGAGGGAATCTGACATATGAAGTGTGAGGTTGAGTGCCTAGGCCAAGGTAGCCCTCACATGGAGAGTAAGTCGGCTGGCTCTAGGAGGGAGTTAGCTTTGACTGCTTAAGATTCATGTCGAAGGGGCATAGGCGATTCGGTGGATTAGATCATTCCTTAGATTATGTTTTGTGCCTGTGGAGGTACAAGTAGGTATAAGGTTTATCTACGAGTTAAAGAGTGCTAGGGGGCATTCTGTTGGTCATGAAAGGCCATACCGGCCTACGTCATGCATTCATGCATTTTAATTAGCTAAATCATATACTATGTTGAATTTATTATTCGTTTATTTGATTATGGCTTCCTTTGTAATAATCAATGTAGATTTCTCTGTTACTGAGACTGTGGTTGTCTCACCCCTTTCTTTTCAGTATTTCCTGGTCCAGGCAAAGGAACTAATGGATGACGGGAAAAGGAGCAGAGCTAGGGATTGTTTGTGAATTGTAAAGAACTGCAACCCTTCTCTTTTGAGCAAATCTATTGTAATGTATTTAGAATTAGAGTGCCAATAGGATATGATTATGTATATATGCATGAGTATGTGTGGATTGTATAGCTTGTGTGTGAATTTTTATTTGCTTGTAGACTTGTGGCTAAGAAACTTGGCTATGGTGTGTGGTTTTGATGGATTTATTTAGTAGACTAAGTTTCCACTACAAGAAAATATTTATTTTGGTATATATGTAATTCCACAAGCAAATGCAAAGTGGTTGCATTGCAAATGGTGTGCTATGGGCAAACATACACCTTGGATAGAGAGAGTGGGTGCGTGGGCCCCATAAAAATCTCTGAGCTAAATGAAAATGTTTAACATGTGTATTCATGAGTGTATATGATATTTGGAATAGTTTTTGGCCACTCTTGTGTGATTTGTGTATTTTGGGGGTTTATGGTCCATTTTGGGAAATGGCACTCGAGTAGTCAAATTTTGGTATAAAGGGGTTTTCTATCATTTAAATGTTCTATCAAGTATTTTTAGTCCTATTTGATGTGTCCAAAGTATTCTCACAAGTTTGTGACCATTAGGATGAGATTTGGACAAATTTTGAAAATGGTTTTTACCAAAAAACTGTACTTTTGCATCTAGGTGTCCAAATCTTAATCCGACCGTTAGATTTCTCTAAAATTTGGGTCACAAGTAAAATCTTTTATAAGCTTTGTGTGGGCTTTAGGATCATATCGATCAGATATTGGACAAAAAAATAGCACACTCTGGAATTTGGTCTGGAGAGCTGTCATGATAGCAAAAGTGCTGTCATGATAACAATAATTGATAATGTTGCACATACACGAAATTCAATCCGTCTGTTGGATATTTCTAAAATTTGGTATGCTAACAGTACTATCTAAAAGTGACATGTGAGCTTTAGAATCGCTCTGATCAGAGGTCGGATGATGAAATGGTGCACCCCAAAAGTTGGTCTGGAGGTGCTGTCATAACAACTAAAAAGCTGTCATGACAGTAAAAATAGCCAATCTTTCAACATGTCTAATTTTTAATCCAACCATTGGATCTTTTTGAAATTTGGTATACTTATAGTACCCTTTGAATGTGATGTGTGAGCTTTAAAATCACTTCGATCGAAAATTGAATGATGGAACGGTGCCTCCTGAAAGTTAGCCCAGGAGGGTTGTCTTGATGCTGTCATGACAGCAATTTGATGCTGTCATGACAGCATCTTTTTATTCCACTTTCGTCTAGCTTGCTTTTGTGCGCTATAGGTAGAACCTATAATTTTTTCAAGATTTTAAATGATTTATTTCTTAAATTAATTAGAGGATCAACTCCTTAACCACACTTAGTTTATTTGAATTATATGATTTTTAGATAACACTCAGGGCAAGTGATACAATTTCACTCACTTTATTTAACATTTTAATCATTAGGTAATTAGTTTAGATAATTAGATAACTAAATTCCTACAACTTTGGGTAATTTATTTTACTAGATAACTTTTAATTAGACTAAGACCATTCCTTAGGAGATAATTTAGGGTTGACCCTATATTGCATTAGGGTTACCTTTAGTTTAATTTTGAGGATAAGAGACTAAATTCCTATCATAAAGTCATGCATGATCACAAATTACTTTCACGCATGAAATTACCACAATTGAATACCATACTCTCGGGAAGGAACTTCATGCAAGTAAGCCTTCCTTTATCATGCGTGATTTAACACATCTTAAGAAGAAAGATTCACTAAGTGCTATTTCATGCAAGCATGACTAATGTCTTCACGCATGATTTAGCAAAATTTAAAAGTGAAGACATCCTAAGTGCTATTTCATGTGAGTAAGCATATCTATTTCACACGTGATAATGCAGCCATATAAAGAGAAATACAGAATCAAGCAAATTCACGCAAGATATAGAATTTAAACTTATAAGAACCATTTTTAATAGTACCAACTAATCTTTTAAACATATTGTACCTAATCTTCTGACTTCTTTCTTTAAGATTTGCCTTGATTTATTCCAATGAGGTCAGGATTTATAGATTTCTTCTTGTAAAAACAACTTAAGATAAATCTGAAGCTTAAGTTAGTAATAGATTCAAAATGTAATTTATTTAAATTTAAGAAACTTACAACTCATTGGGGTTTACCATTCCCAATTCCCTTCTGATGAATGTGAATTGTTCTTCACCCACAGGTTTGGTGAAAATATCTAGTAGTTGCTCAGAAGTAGGCACAAATTCCAGTATGATGTCCTTCTTTTGCTTATGATCTCTTAAGAAATGGTGTCTAATGTCAATGTTCTTGGTTCTTAAGTATTGGATAGGATTCTTAGCTAAGTTGATAGTATTAGTGTTGTCATATCTGATTGGAATTTCCTTAAGATGAACTCTCAAATCTTCCAATTGTTGTTTTAACTATAAAATTTGTGCACAACAACTTCCATCTACTAAGTATTTAGCTTCACATGATGATAATTACACATTTTTTTGTTCCTTGCTGAACCATGATATTAATGAGCCACTAAAGAACTGACAAGTTCCACTAGTGCCCTTTATATCTGTTTTGTACCCTTCATAATTAGCATCTGAGTAAGTAATCAATTTAGGCTTTCCTCCTTTTAGAAACCATAGTCCTAACTGTGTAGTTCCATTCAAATACTTAAAGATTCTTTTCACATCCTTTAGATGTGATTCTCTTAAATCAGCTTTAAATCTTGCACACATATAGACACTAAACATGATATCAGGTCTATTGGCAGTCTAGAAAAGTAATGATCCAATTATTTGCTTGAATTTTGATTAATCCTCTTTTTTTCCTTTTTCATCCTTATCCATTTTAATTGATGCACTCATAGATATATTGCTTGGATTTAAACTTTTGAATCCAAACTTCTTTAGCAATTCTTGAGTGTACTTGGTTTGGCTTGTGAAGATCCCATCCCTCGTTTGCTTGATTTGCAATCTAAGAAAGAAGTTCAACTCTTCTATCATAGACATCTCAAATTCTCCTTGCATAATCTTAGCAAGTTTCTCGCAAAGAACCTCATTAGTAGCTCCAAAAAAATAGCATCAACATAAATTTAAACTACAAGGATATTATTACCTTTAGTTTGATATAACAATGTTTTATCTACCATTCCTCCTTTGAAGTTATTATTTAATAGAAAAGTACTTAAGCTGTTATACTAAGCTCTTAGTGCTTGCTTTAGTCCATACAATGCTTTCTTCAATTTGTAGACATGATTTAACATTTATAGATCCTCAAACCCTAGAGGTTGTTTACATAAACTTCTTCATTGATTAGTCCATTCAAGAATGCACTTCTAACATCCATTTGATAAAGTTTAAAATCTTTAATGCAAGCAAAATAAGTAAAAGTCCAACAGCCTTAATTCTAGCAATAGAAGCAAAGGTTTCATTATAATTGATACCTTTAGCTACTAGCCTAACCTTATTTCTTAGCACATTACTAGTTTCATCAAGTTTGCTTCTAAAGACCCATTTCGTCTTAATAATAGGATGATCACTTGGTCTTAGTACCAAATCCCAAACTTGACTTCTCTTAAACTGATTTTACTCTTCTTGCATTGCTATGAGCCAATATTCATCAGTTAAAGCTTCTTTGATATTAGAAGGTTCAATATTAGAAAGAAATTCACCAAAATGGCATACTTCTCTGAGTGAACATCTTGTTTTAACTTTATCACCAACTTCTGCAATGACTTGATCAATGGGATGTGACTTATTATATCTCTAACCTTTTGGAGGATTATTTGTCTCTCCACTTTGATCATTATTCATGGTATCATTGTTGGTTTGATTTTTCTCCTTTTCTTTCAGTGAGAGATCATCAAGAGCAAGATTCATAGTTTCTTCTTCTTTGTTCTCATCTGATAAGGATTCATCAAATCTAATATGAATTGACTCTTCAACAATAAGGTTCTTTTGTTAAAGACTCTAAAAGCTTTACTTCTATTGGAATAACCAAGAAATATAGCTATATCACTTTTAGAATAAAACTTATCTAGATTATCCTTACCATTGTTCAGTATAAAACACTTACGGTCGAATACATACAGATGAGAGATGTTAGGCTTTCTTCCCTTGTAAAGCTCATAAGGAGTTTTGTTCAAAATAGGTCGGATATGTGCTTTGTTGGTTATGTAGCATGCTGTTCTCATGACATCTTGTCATTTCTTCTAGGGTTCTATTCTTTCTCTCCATAACTCTATTTTGTTAAGGAGTTCTAGGAGCTGAGAATTCATGACTAATTCCCTGTTCTTCACAAAACTCAATAAAGTTGAAATTGTCAAATTTTCTACCATAGTCACTTTTTATGTTTACAATTTTCAAACCTTTTTCATTTTGTACTTTGGCTACAAATGCCATAAAATATTCAAAGGTTTGATTCTTGTGAGACATGAAGATAGTCCATGTGAACCTAGAATAATCATCAACTATAACAAAAGTGTAGAGATTACCCCCTAGACTTTTTACCTTTGAAGGATTGATTAAATCCATATGAAGCAATTCAGAGGCCTTGATATGGATACTATATTTTTGCTTTAAAATGTAGTCTTGGTTTGTTTGCCTTCCATACAAGTATCACATAGCTTGTCAGCTTTAAATTTTATCTTTAGCAGTCTAATGACAAGTTCCTTCTTTACAAGCTTGTCCACTTATTTCATATTGACACGGGCTAATCTTTTGTGCCACAACTAACTCTCATCATTCACAAAGATGAGACATTTTGTGTTTAATAAGTCATCATCACAGAGGTTTATTGAATATACATTTTGAACATTCTTTTCTTCTAGGATGATTTTTCCTATTTGTTCATCTCTCACAATGCAATACACAGTATTAAAAATAACCTCATAACCTTTGTCCCATAATTGACTTATGGTTAAAAGGTTATGTCCTAAACCATCAACCAAGTTAATATTATCAATACAAGGAGACTTGGATGCATTCTTACCAACTTTACCTATACTAAAAATTCTTCCATTTTCATTGTTTTCAAAGGTGACAGTTCTATCACCTTTGTTTTCTACCATATATAAAAACATAGAGCTATCACCAATCATGTGTTTGGAGCAACTATTGTCTAGATACCACTTTTCATTTATGACTCTCCTTGATACCTATACAAATGTCATGTTTTCTTAGGTACCCAAATTTATTTGGGTCTTGGTGGATTAGCAGTGCCCTTTGGAACCCACTTCATATTTTCACTCAACCCTTACTTCTTATGGATACAAAACTTAGTCATGTGCCCTTTCTTGTTGCAATGGGAACAAGTGGATTTAAGTGAGTTAGTCATAGTTGTAAGAACAAAGAAGTTCTTGTAATATTTTTGCTTCTTATTTGGTTTACAGCCCTTGCTAGTTTTATCAAAAATATTTCTTTGTTGACTCAAAACTTTGGTTAAATTATCTCTACCCTTAACAAATTTTGCAAGAGTATTTTTCATATCTTCCTTTTTAGAAATATAAAGAGGACAATCTATACATGAAGTTTCCTTTTTCAAAATAGTAATATTCTTTTTCAAAGCATCATTTTCAGAAATAGAAAGTGTCTTTTTAACTTGTGAAAGATTTTTCATAAGAAGAAAAAACTCATTGTGCAATTCTTCAAAAGTAATTTTTAGTTCTTTAAACGTAAAATCAAATTCAGAGTTAGAATGTGAATCATTTACTTAATTAGAATGGCTTTTGGGCATTAGGCACAAATTTGCTTCTTCTTCTTCTATGGACTCCTCATCATTGTCACCCTAGATTAAAGAGAGATATGTTTTGAATTTCTTCTTATCATACTTATAGCTTTTACTCTCTTACTTCAGAAGGCAGTCAGTCTTAATGTGTCTAGGCTTCTTATACTTATAGCAAATTATCTCTTTTTCTTTCTTCTTTGAGAATTTCTTCCCAAACTTTTTCTTCCTAAAGAATTTGCCAAATTTCTTTACAAACATAGCCATTTCTTTATTAGTGTCATCACTATCACTTGCTTCAGACTTAAATTCTTCCTTTGTCACTTTTAAGGCTAGTGACTTCTTTTTATTAGCATCTTTCTTTAGCATAAATAGTCTTCCTTCTTGCTCAGTAAGACTTTTAAACAGAGCTGCAATAGATTCCATGGAATCACTTTTTGCTTCTTTAATAGCAGTAATTTTGGGTTGCCATTTAGTTAACAGACCTCTCATACTTTTTTTAACTTGATCCTTCTGAGTATATGTCTTTTCAAGTGATGCAAGCTCATTCATCATGTGTGTATATCTAACTTGCATATGCTTGATGTTTTCTTTAGGCTTCATCTTGAATAACTCATATTGTTGAGTCAAAGTGTTCATTTTATTTTGCTTGACTCCTTTAGAGTTGAGCAGCACAAATTTTTCTTCCTTTTCAGTATATTCACTCCTTTCTTTTCTTATGAGTTGTCTTTCTACAATTTTGTATGGAATTTAGAGACTAATTTGGACAAATTTCCTATAAATTGAAGTTTGAGGCCTCAAAGAATAATCTCATCTTACTTTTCCACAAAGTATAGTTTTCACCATTGAATCTTGGAGGCCTATGAATTTTGAGCTCTTTTAGGGAGAATAATGTCACCAAAACTAGCCATGGGAGCCTCTTAGACTGTTAAGTCTTTTATCAAGAATCCAAGCTCTGATACTAAATGTTAGGATAGGCTAACACCTAAAAGGAGCTGAATTGGGTGACACTAAAAACTTTTGAAAACTTGAAAGAAGTAAAGAGCCTAAAGAGTGAAGGAAGAAGATGACACACTCGAGATTTATATTAGTTATGGAATAGAACAATATTGAAGAAATGAAAGAAACGTATGGAAGAGCAGAAAACTATTGTCCGTTGGGTCACCACCATTAACACAGATAATAAAAACATTTGTAACTTGCCATTTATCTCCTTTGCTCTATTTCAGACTAGAAAATAGTATAAATAGCATAGTATTCTCATGTACTAGCATCTCAAATTGAAAAGAATAAACAAGTGTTTGTTTTCATTCAGTTTCTGTGCCATTTTTGATATTAGAGCCAGGTTTAGAGAGTGAAAGAGTGAGGTAGAGTTGAGGAACTATACCAAAGAGGAGAGAAGTTCAGAGGAGGAGTCCCTGACTTGCTCAAACCCTGCATTCCAAGCATTTTCTCCAAAAACTAACATCACCATCGTACTTAAAAGGTTCAAAAACATAGGACAACAGGTCCTTGTTGCCGAATGTATCTTCATGCACCTCTATGCACCATTGCCTAAAGCCCATATGCCGTTGCCGTCTCTCCATGCGCCACACGTGCCAGCTAAAGGTTAAAGATGATGACATCAGCTACCATGTCATCAATCTGATTAGTCAACGACAGGTCAGACCAATAATTTTTCACCACATGTGATAGAACACATTTATTACCTACTTTTATTTGTCAATTAGGACCCTTTTATTAATAATTTATCACCTTCAAGTGCACACATTGCATTAAATTTGGAATTTTACCTAAGTTTCTAAGTTCACTGCAATAGGGGCATTTTAGTTCAAAAAAATAAAATTTTGAGAAAATGTACAAGAAAAATTAATAAAGTGAATTTTATATCCAGTTGATGAGTGGTGAAATTATATTTTTAAAATTCATTTTAGTTTGGGAGTAATTAAATAAAAGAATTAACACTTTCTTGAGTTTCTTAGTTTGACCTAGTTTTCAGTTTGCCTTTGTGTGGAAATTTTTATATAATTTTGTGCAGTCTGAAACTTGGTTAATTTAATAAATTCTCCCTTCTAATTAGGAATTTAATTCTAAATATTAATTAAATTTTATTATATTATATGCCATTTAATTGAATTATGTGATTTATATGACATAGGTGGCATGTGACTTATGCATCAATTAGACAATTGAAGTCAACACTCCTTGAGGTCAATGGCTGAGCATTTGCACGTGATTTATGCTATTTTTGGGATATTAAATCAGCTTAAATGATGTGGATGACACATGAGAAATTACACACACATTGGAATCATCTACAAACTAATAGGAGGTTGCCACCTTGTAAGTGTAACTAGGCTCCCATTTCCATTTTAATTTATTTTTATTTTTTAATTAAGCCTTCAACTGATCGGAAACAAGGGGGAGCATGCCATTTACCCCCTCAAATCAGATCAAACACTCATTCATTCATCTTCCACATTTTCTCTCTCTTGTTCTTGGTGTTTTTCATTTTCTCCTCCTTCTCTCTACCATACAGCACGTCTAGCCACCTTTTCTCCCTCTTTTCACCATCAAATCCACTCAATTCTTCCACCATTCTTCTCCTCTCTCAAGGCCAAACCAACCCCAAGCAACTAGAAGGAGATTTGAAGCTCAATCCATCAAGAAGCATGAAGCATCTGCGATGTCCTAGTTGTGTTCATGGAGGAAGCAAAGTGCTCTTGATGTTTTCTAGCTAGAGTCTCCATGGAATTCTAGGAGAGAGTTGATGGAAGAGGAGTTTTGAATTCTTCACTTGGCTAAGCTCAACTATTTCTTCATCTCGTTTCAATTCCATTAGAATACTATGACTATTATTGATTGTGGTTCAATTTGACTTTAGTTACATGGTTGTTTGTAATTTATAATGTTGAAACAAGATTTTTGAGTTGAATTTCATGACCAATGTGCTGCTGGAATTTCGTCCACTCTATGAATTTGCATGGTAATATATGATTTCAATGGGTGAATATCTTGTATTAGCCTAACATATAATTGTGTGGTGAATATTTGATGAGTTGCTTGAGTTTTCATAGTTTTAACTTAGGTACAGCTTTGGGCAGTGGCATTTGGAAATGAATTTTAGCTAAACACTTGATTAATTTTAGAGCTAAGCTAGTAAGGTTACCTACGGGCTTGTAATAGCACTTAGAAAATTGAATTAGTGAAGCTAGGATAATTGAGATAGTTGTCTTAAGTAAATACATTTTTCAGCCAAGGAAGAGGAGTTGAGTGAGTTGCCATAATTAATTAAAGGCTAGGAATTGTCCATTAACAATACCCTAGGGTTCCTACTTTAATTGAGAGCCACTTCTTTCAAAATTCAAATTAGTTTTCTAGCTTAATTCACTAGATAATTAGGTTAGCAATTAGTTAATCAACTTCAAACTTTAGGTGATTTATTTTACTAGATAACTTTTAAATTAGACTTAAAATCATTCCTTAGGAGATGACCTAGGGTTGACCCTATATTGCATTAGGGTTAGCTTTAGTTTAATTTTAATGATAAGAGACAATTCCTATCAACATGTCATTATCACCACGTCACCCTACTCAGTCAACCATATTTTTTAAAATTATATTTTCACCCTAAATCTTTCAATATTTCCATATTGACCACTTAACTTTTTAAAATTTCATATTGACCCTAAAAGTTATTGAAATTCCATTTTGCCCCTAAAAATCTTTCATAAAATTTCACTTTTGGCCTTTAGTTTTACCTAAATTCTATTTTAACCCCTATATTTTTCATAAATTACACTTTAACCCCTTATACTTCTAGAATCTCCATTTTTATCCCTAGACTTTCCAAAATTTTCATTTTGCCCCTATACTTTCTAAAATTCCTATTCTGCCCTTATATCCTTTCAATATTTCCATTTCGTGCCTTAATCTTTCCAATATCCTTAGCCCTGACACCTATCAAAATGCCTCTAAGACGCAGGCATGTGCAGAGGTTGAGATGGAAGAGATGGGACGTAGGATATGAGAGTTGGAAGCCACAGTGGAAATGCAACAAACTCTATTAAACAATAGCAGAGGAAACCTAGAGGGAGATTTAAGAAGCAACAGTTCATCATCAACTGACAACTATCGCCATCCACGACAACAACAATTCCACCCTAATGATATTAAGGTAGACGTTCCTAAATTCAAGGGAAGACTCCAGCCATAAGAGTTTGTAAACTAGCTTCAGATTGTCGAACGAGTATTTGAATACAAAGAGATTCTAGATGCATAAAAAGTCAAGATTGTCTCCTTTAAACTCAAGAAACATGCTTCCATTTAGTAGGGAAACCTTAAACAAAAACGAGAATGTGAGGGAAAGTGTAAGATTGAGACTTGGGAGAAAATGAAACGCTAGCTCACCATGAAATTTTTGCCAGACCATTACCACCAGAATAATTTTTTATAGCTACAAAATCTTCGATAGAGGTCTTTATCTATAGAAGAATATACTAGAGAATTTGAACAACTCATGATAAAGTGTCACACTCAGGAGAAGGAGGAGCAAACAATAGCCCGATACTTTGCAGGCTTAAACATTGATATCAGTTATCTAGTCTAGCTTTAATAATATTAGTTCTTGGATGATATCATCTATCTAATCACGTGTGCTGAGAAGCAGATGCCCAAGAGATCCTCTTTCTAACCTTCATCCTCTAAGGATTATCTTGAAGCCCGTAAAGTAAAATTTCAACAAACTAACTCCTCAAGCAAGCCACAATCTATTGTTATGCATAAACTATCACCTAATGCTACCAAGGAATCTGGATTTAAAGCAATCAAATGCTTTATATGCTAAGGATTTGGCCACATTGATGTGGATTGTCCTACCAAAAGGGTTGTCACCATTAGGGAAGGACAAGAATATAAAGCACCTAAAGAAGATGAGGAGGATATTGAGTTTTATGACACTGATCCCATATATGATGAGGAGGTCATGCCTGCTAATCAGGGAGAAGCATTTGTGCTTAGACAAAATCTGCATATAATTGTAGTCACAGAAGAACCTTGCCTACGATGTAACATTTTTAACATTTTTCACATTCGTTGCATGGCCCAAGGAAAAGTTTATAATGTCATTATTGACAGTAGAAGCCGTGAAAATGTAGTATCGATCTGAATACATGGTAGAGAAATTAAAGTTACCAACACAAGATCATTTGCAACCTTACAAGCTTTATTGGCTCAACAAGGGGAATGAGGTAAAAGTTTCTAAACAATGCCCTGTGACCTTTTTTGTTATGAACCAATATTTTAATAAAGTTTTGTGTGATGTTGTTCCTATAGATGCATGCCACCTTCTCTTAAGGAGGCCATGGCAATATGATCGATATGATATGCATAATGGGTGTGCGAACACCTACTCTTTTATAAAAGATGATGTCAAGTTCACACTGGTGCCTCTACTACATAACGAGATTAGCCAATCTTCGAGGAAATCTAGTGTATTTAAGCCATTGGTGTCTCTGATGACTAAGGGAGAATTTAAGGTGATGAAGTTCAAAGCCTAAATGACGAGCTTTATTTTGGTGCTTGAGGTGAGCGATGAGTCTGTGAATCCGCCAGAAGTCATTCCATTACTGTCAAAATTTCCAAATGTAACTTCCGATGAGATACCATCAAGTTGCCTCCTATACAGGACATACAGCACGCCATTGACTTCATTCCAGGAGCAATCATTCCTAACAAGCCTACTTACAGGATAAGTCCTTAGGAACATGCTGAAGTTTAATGGCAAGTTAAAGAATTGTTAAAAAAAGGGTTGGTTTGAGAAAGTAACAGCCCTTGTGCTATATCTATTCTTCTAGTATTGAAGAAGGATGAGAGTTTGAGAATATGTATTGATTGTCGAGCTATTAATAAGATCACAATTAAGTATCAATTTTTGATACCTCAGCTCGATGATATGCTATACTAGTTGCATGATGCTACTACCTTCTCTAAAAATTGACCTTTGTAGTGGATACCACTAAATTAGAATTCGGCCAGGAGATAAGTAGAAGACCACTTTCAAGACCAGAGATGGCTTATATGAGTGAAATGTGATGCCTTTTGGGTTAATAAATGCCCCTAGCACATTTATGTGTCTAATGAATCAAGTATTGAGACCCTTTATTGGTAAATTTGTTGTTGTGTACTTTGATATTATTCTTATTTACAGCAAGAGTCAAGAAGAACATTTAGATCAATTGCAGCAAGTTTTGCAAGCCTTGCGTGAACAAATGCTTTATGCAAATCTTAAGAAGTGCACCTTCCTTACCAATGTAGTTGTGTTCTTGGGTTACAGCATTACCGTAGAGGTTGTTTGAGTTGATCCAAGTAAAGTTATAGCCATTGACAGCTGGCCAATTCTAAAATCTATCTAGGAGGTTCAAAGCTTCCACGGATTAGCTTCTTTCTACAGGAGGTTCATCCATAATTTTAGCTCTATTACTGCACCACTTACAGATTGCACCAAAGGAGAGAAATTTTAGTGGACAGAGACAGCTTAGAAAAGCTTTGAGGAGCTTAAGAAGAAGTTAAGTGAAGCTCCAGTCCTAGCTCTTCCTAATTTTGACCAAGTGTTTGAAGTTGGCTGTGATACTTTTAACACAGCCAACTTAGTAAGAAGCTCAACAATGCCAGGAGGGTATATTGGTGTTGTCTTAAGCTAAAAGGGCCATCCTATTGCCTTTTTTTGTAAAAAGCTCAACAATGCCAAGCTTAGGTATTCTACCTATGATAAGGAATTTTATGCCATTGTTCGAGCTCTCTAATATTGGAGCCATTATCTTCTGAATAAAGAGTTCATACTTTTCTTTGATCATGAGGCTCTTAAGTATTTGAATTCTCAGTAGAAGATCAACCGTAGACATGCCTGATGAAGTGAACTCTTGTAGTCCTGTCCATTCCTTATCAAGTATAAGCCGGAAACTTTAAATTTTATAGTTGATGCTCTTAGTCGTCGACATGTACTGCTCACAACACTGCAGACCAAAGTTGTTAAGTTTGACCCTGTCAAAGAGTTGTATCAGGATGATCCTAATTTCTGGAGAGTATGGGAAGCAATTGTAAATCAACCTTTCCACAAGTTCTACAGACACGATGGGTTTCTATTTTAAGGCAAAACCCTAGACATTCCACAAGGTTCCTTAAGAGAAGCCATGATTTAGAAAGCATATATGGTGGATTAGCTGGATATTTCGGATGAGATAAAATAGTTAACCTAGTGAAGGAGAACTTTTATTGGCCTCGACTTGAACAGAATGTCAACAGGCATATATAGAGATGTAGAATTTACCACTTGGCTAAATCTAAGGGTCAAAATACTAGATTATACATGCCTTTGCCAATTCCAGAAGCACCTTGGGAAGATGTAACTATAGATTTTTTTTTTGGTTTACCATAGCAGAAGACCAATGATGTTGTTCAAGTAGTAGACTTATACTTCAAAGAGATTGTGCATTTTCATGGCATTTCCAAGACTATCACTTCTGACCATGATGTAAAGTTTTTCAACTACTTTTGGTGGATGCTATAAAAGAAGATGGGAACTAAGCTCTAGTTTAACAGCGCTAGTCACTCCTAAACAGATAGTCAAACTGAAGCTATAAATAGGACTCTTAGTAATCTTCTTCGCAGTTTCGTGAGGAAGAATATGAAGCAGTACGATCTCATCCTTGCTCAAGTTGAATTTGCCTATAATAACTATATCAAACAGGTAACTGGGAAGTATCCGTTCAAAACTATTTATAGTACTCATCCTCTTAGTCCGCTAGACTTGACCCCTTCACTTGATAAGTAGCAATATAGCTTTGATGTTGACCAAACGGCTAAGGAAATTAAGAAGTTGCATGAGCAATTTCGTGAGTGAATCTAAAAGCAGAATTTAAGATACAAGGCTCAACATGACAAGTATTAGAGATAGCAGACTTTTAAGGTAGGAGACTTGGTTTGGATACATTTATGAAAGGAACAATTCCTAAACAATCAAACACCAAGTTGTCCCCAAGAGCTGATGGTCCCTTTAAGATTGTGTAAAAGATCAACAACAATACTTATAAGGTGAAACTACTTGGTTCTTATAAAGTATTTGCCACCTTCAATGTTGTTGATCTATCCCCTTACATTGACGATGATGTCGAATTTGACTCGAGGATGATTTTCGTCCAACTCGAGAAGGATGAAACAGAACAACAGTGAAGAAACAGAAGAAACATATAGAAGAGCAAAAAACTATCATCCGTTAGGTTACCACCATTAACACAGATAATAAAAACATTTACAACTTGCCATTTATCTCCTTTGCTCTATTTTAGACTAGAAAACAATATAAATAGCATAGTATTCTCGTGTACTGGCATCTCAGATTGAAAAGAATAAACAAACATTTAGTTTCTTTGCCAGGTTCAGACACAAACTTGGCCTACATTTAGTCCTTAAGATCACACTTATGATTTACAACTGAAATCACAAGCTTCAATGGGTGCTTGGTATCACAGTATAACTTTCAAGACTAATCTTGTCTTGATTCACTTAACACACCTTGCTACAATCCAACAAATTGTCACAACACTTGAAAAAAATTCTTTCTCAAGATTTCTGAGATGATAACAAAAGCTTTTTATAGAGAACTTTCTTAAATAGTAGATGAGAATACAAATGAAAGCTTATAAAATTTTGAGAGCTTTTCACAATTCTTTTCAAGAATAATAAATGAATATAATACATAAAATCATAATTTAAATGCTCTTTAAATGCACAAATGATAATTTGTTCACTTAAAGATCATTAGTCTCTAGTCTGGTTCAAAATGAATCACTTATATAGTTTTTAAAAGTTGACAGACCATTGGAGCAGTGATTTTATTCGTTGGTGCATTTTCTTGTGAGTGACTGGTATAATCATGTGTGATTTTGTTACCAAGGAAGTTTCACAAAACTAAATATAATAGATCACGCGTGAATATCTTGTCTTTTCACATGTGGTTTTACACTTCTGAGTACCCATTTAGTTCTGTGTGCTTAATCACGTATGGTACCTCATTTCTCTCTCATATAGTTTAGCACTTATGAATGTACATCTAGTTCTACATTTTAAAACTTGTGTGGTGCCATATTGCTATCTTGCATGGTTTAGCACTTATGAATATACTAACATACCAAGGTGCTAAAATTTACTAGTGCACCACTTGTTCTCACATGTGGTTTTGCACATAATGAACTATCATTAGTTTTATGTGATAAATCATTCACGGAATCCTTACTCTATCACACGTGAAATGGCTAGAAGAATGCCAAAGCCATTCAATGTGATCAAAACTTGCGTGGAGCTAAAAGCATATCTCGCATGAAACAAAGCACAATTCAAGCAAGATTTTGTATGATCAAAACATATGGATTTGTGAATCAAAGATCATACATGTGAACAATTTTAGCTTGACTTAAGAAGTTTTAAGACTCAACAAAACAAACTATGATTGTTTAACAAGGGCTAAATCACGTGTGGCTACCATCAGTCTGACACATGGTTTTACACTTTGTCATAATACAATGAAGCATGGACAATAAAGCTTTTCACATGTGGTTTTGCATGCAGAGACAAGCATAAGGTAGCATACAATACAAGTGCTTAATCACGTGTGAAGCACTTCTTCACACTCATGTGATTTAGCTATTAGTGTGCCTAACATGCGATAAGTAATGTTATGCAAGTGTTGAAGGAATTATGGGATGGAATATGATGGAAGAGCTTAGTATTAAAAATTTGAATATTGTTGCCTGTAACATGTTTGAGGAAATGTTTGTTAGGGGGATTGCTTGATTTTGAATTTTTAAAAATTCATTAAATCTCTTGGGATACATAATTAACTTGGATGCTATTATTTTATGAATTGAGCTTGCTATTGTGTAAAAATTGGCTTGTGAAACTTTTTGTAAACTATTTGAATTCTTGAAATTGTATAATTATTGATAAATTGTTAGATAGAGATGGAAGGTTAGAATATTTACATCGAATGATTGGAAATAATGCACTTAAGGTGTTTGATGCAAAGCTTAAGAGAGAATTATAGAGAATTATATTTTAAGTAAATAGGTTGGCATGTCTAAAGAAATTAGTGATATAAATGATAGTATTTGGACAAACCCTAAAGCATGAATTTTGGTCTTGAAATTTTAAATGATGGTAGTTGATTGGGATTGTGTTAGGGATAAAAAGAAGTCTTTGTAATTTATATAAAATTTATTAAAAATTTCATTCATTCATATCTTTATAGGAAGTGTAAAGGAAAAGGACCTTGATATGAATTGAAGAAACAAAATATTAGGAATTTGACAAGTGAGTGAATAGCACCCTATTATTTTTTCAATAAAAGTAGTTTGTTTTTTAAAATATTACATTTTCATATACTTCATTTTAACAACTACGATGATTATTATGTATTTTGTTAATTAAATCATTTTTGTTTTAGAAATTATAGAATGATGATGAAAGTTAATTAAATTATACTATATGCATGTATTTTCTTTACGAAATATATATTCAAGACTGATGAAGGCATCTTTGAAATATATATTCTTGGTTACTTAACTAATACAAGCTTGTATATTAGCTGTGAAATATTATCCTAGTATGCTTTGAGGTTTGAAATGATTCATGCTAGTTTGATATTGAGAATGCAAATTGTATTTCAAAAATAATTCTTCTCGCATGTTTGAAAAGTGATTTTTAGAGGACTTTATATAGAATACTAGTTGCTAACAACAGTCTTGTTAGCCCTTGGCACGCCATGGTCAATAACTAGCTAGTTTGATTTTTGTGAGCTTTGTTCTCACATTTGTTATTCATGGGTTTTGTATCCACGTTTGTTTTTATGGCTTGAAGTCGCGTTTGGTTATCATTACCCTCGTGAACTATGTGTCCACATTTGTTTTGTGGCTTTGACTGTGTTTGGTTACTTGCCCTTATGGACTGTGTGTCCACATTTATTTCGTATTCTATTAAGTCCTTAAAATTCTAAATTTTAATCAACTTATGTATTTACTGGAAGCTTGTAACCAGAAAGCCCAAGAGTTCTTTGACTAAGGGAAAGAGATATAGACTAAAGGTGTAGAAGGAAGATTAAGAGAAATTTTAGAAAGACGCCCAAAACTCCTTCCAATACCTCTTTAAATCCCCTTCTACTACCCTCAGGCTTTAAAGCTAGCTTCTCATACATCTAAGGCTTATCATGTAACATCCTGAATTTTTTACTCTTGTGTTAATACTAATTAAGAGATAAATTAGTAATTTAATGTGAGATTAAGATTATGGATGGTGGGATGTTATTTTGACTCGTTGGGATGTTGTATGAACATATTTGAGTGGGAGAATAGCATTGTGAAGTAGAGCTTATGAGCGTGTTGAGGAATTCCCGCATTGTACTATGTACCATGGTTGAAGCTGGATGCATCACGATGCATGGTATAGAAATTTGGTGAATAAAGATATGTCTTGCTCATGAAAATAGAGGGAAAACAAAGAAAGAGAGAGAATAAAGGTAGAGAAGAAGGAAAGCTCTGCTAGGACAAGCAATCTTAGGAGTAAGGATGATGTTTTTGACTTCTTACTTTTGAGTAAGTCTTATACTGCCTTAACCTCCAATTCTACCCTATTTTTCCTTAGTTTTAACTAGTGAGAAATTAAATCCAGAAGTTTTAAAGAGATGATTTCTTACTCTATGGTAAAGGTTCTTTAGAACTAAATTACAACTTTGTACTGGTTTGAGTCAGAATGATAAAGTTTTAAAGCTATGGGTTTGAATTAACTAAATTTAGAGAGAGAATAATTGGAGAAATTAGGTAATGAGTGTAATAATGGTTAGAATGAGTGGTAACTAGTCATGGTATGTGTGAGGGAATATGAATAAGGGGAAATGATAATGATTAGATGCTCAATTGCTGTAATTAGCACTTTAAGTCAATAAGATAATTGACTATGGGTTCCTTAATTGTGTAGATTTTTGTGTGTAGCAAGTTGAATAGCAAGAGGAAGTTGAGTAAGGTTGTGGTACATGGGTAACCCTTTCTTATGAACAGAAGGGTTGAGGTAACCATATAGTTTATTATATTTATTAGCTATTATAATTGTATAAAAGTAATTGTATAATTGTGAAATCACTGTTTTGTCAGTTTCTATGTATGATTTTTCATTGTAAATGGTTTTAGCATGAAATGGATTTTAAAAATAGAAGTTCAATTATTACTGGTTTTGATTGATCTCTTTGTGTGTAAGTGGTATAGATTGTGGAAGAGTAGTGAAATGTGTGTTAAAAGCATGATCATAGAGGTGAGAGTTCACCCACGATATGTATGAAGATGTGTGTGTGTGGAATTGTGAGTAAACAAATCCATATGGTCAAGCTAGCACCATAAGACATCTGGTGCTGCATTTTATGGGCTGGTGACATAGGTAATTCAGTACAACATTATATTGAGACTATTACCATAGGACATCTGGGAAGTCTGGCAACTCCTTAGTGCCCATTAGGGTACAGTCAATGATGCCTCTATCGCAAGTGTGTAAAAAGAGGGAAACTATAGTTTGTAGGTGGGATAAACTACCTTTGGTTGGGTATTTCTACCATCAAAAGTGTGCTCGAGTCAATATTGATTGACCTATTAGAGTCTATTATTTTGTGTTGGGGAGATTTAGAATATTGGTGGATAGATGATCATGCTAGTATTTGTGCTACATGAAATACTTAGAAAAAGAGAAAGGCTATGTGAAAAACTATGTTACAATTGATATATTATATTATTTGATGTTATTTACTTGAATGCAGTTATTTATATTAAGGAATATTTAATAAACTATATTAATTACTGAGATTTTGATCTTACTCATGGTTATTTATAATTTTTCAAGTTCTAGTAGTAGTGATGTAAAGGGAAAAGAATTGGGTTGAGAATAGAGATTCCTTCAGAAAGCCCTTTGTACGAATTGGTATAATGACTTAAAAATATGAGTTGTGTTTGTATAAATGTATTAGTTGCCCTAGGATTTGGATACACGTGCATACTATTGTGAATGTTTGTGTGTTTGGTGGTTTTGTTCCCTAGCCCACTATGTATATGTTTGTATAAGATGAAAATTGACCGTGTGGGCTAGTGGATGGATGGGAGTAGGTGTGGGTATGAATATGTGATGTCTATGTGGAATTTAGCCATTAATATGAATGAGATAGAAAGAATAGAATTATGCCTAAAGTATATGAAATGGGTGGCTTACAGGCCAAATGTATTCATGTGTGTAATTTGATGTATATAATTCTCAAATAGGTGTACATTGTCTATTAGAATGTGGTTAAGGCCCTAAAAATGGCCAATGACTTTTGGCTTCAAATGGAGATACTCAAATGGTGAATTTTGACTTAAAATTGTCAAAATGTACTTGTGTATTCAATTTTTGATTGAAATATCATATTGATATGAAATAGTATCATCAGTTAGATTTTGAAGCTAGCTTCATGTAAGTGCTTGAATCATCTCAATCAGATATCGAATGTCAAAATGGCACACATATGAAGTTTCATCAAAAACTGCTATTTGACAGTAGAATCTGGTTTGTGCACCACAGTACATGTGTCAAAATGTGACAACGTGCCACGATGCATGGCACAAAGCGTGATGTTAGTGTATCTATGTCACATGCCATAGTGCATGTGGCATGAGTAGTGGCGCATGACTCACTTTTTGTGTGAATTCTGATATTTTGAAATGGTTTCTTTTGAGATTCACTTATTCCTTATTATTTGCTTTTGTTATGTGCTATCAATATGACTCAAATCATTTTATGAACTAATTTCAGAGGTTTCATCTTAGGATCCCAAACTTTCAAAGATGTTTTTAAATTATTGAGTAGAAAGGTAGAAGGTTAAATGTTAATGTCAGTAAGGGCATTATATATCATGAGTTGTTGGTAAAAGAATGTTAGTCCAAATATGAGGTCAAATAACAAAAATACCTTTTTGCAATACTCTACTAGATGTAGCCTTTCATTTTAACTAAATAGTAGCATTAAAAATATTTATCTTTGATATTTTTGCTATTTTACCTTATATCTAGACTAACATTATCTTTATGTTATACACAACTGCAATTATCTATATGTTCTTCTTAGTTTCATTTTCTTTAAACTGTGTTTATTTTTGTTTAAGGGGAAACAAAATCTCTTTCTAGACTAATGTGTTGCATCTAGTTTTGTCATTATTAAAAGGGGATAAATGTTAAACCTTGATTTTGATATTACAAAATAAAGAAGATTTTGTTTTGTAGAGATTTTAATTTGTGTTTAATGGAAATTAAGGGTAACTAATCTATACGCTTAATCTCTGTCATCTTACCTCAAGTTCTATGTTTCTTTAATTTTTTTATTGGGATATGTAACATCCTAATTTTCTAATCCTGTGATTAGCTATTAATCAAGAGTGAATTAGTGATTAGTTAATGATTAGAAATTTAGATGATTGATTGATAATTTGACTCATTTAGATGTTAAATGAACAGATACGGGTGAAAGAGTCATATTTTAAAGCAAAGCATGTACGCACAGTGAGGATTCTCTTTACTGTGCCATGCATCAAGGCTAATACTACCTGTGTTGTGGCGCATGTACTAAAAAATGACCTTAAAAGTCATGGATCAACTAGTGAAGGCAAAGAGGAAAGACGAGGAAAACATGAAAGGAGAAGAAAGGAAGAAAAGGTTAGCTAGGGCAAGCATTTTTTGGAGCATTAGAAGAGATTTTAGACTAGTAACTTATCAAGTAAGCTTCATACAACCCTTACATCCAATTCTACTGTAATTTCTCTTAGTATGAGTTATAAAAAAATTGAATCAAGAAAATGTAAAGAGTTTGTTTCTTACCCTATAGTAATAGAAAGGTTCTCGAGAGTTAAATTAGAGTTTTAAGACTAGTTTAGAGTTGAACGATAGAGCTTTGAACCCATAAGCTCAATTTTGGCCTTAATTCCATGGAAAGATGGGTAGAAATGGTGTTGGGGTAAAATGGGATCGTTTGAGGTGATGTAAAGTGATAATTAAGTACTAGTGAGCTTAGGTTGACTAATAGAGTAGTAAATAGGTGTTATGATCAATTGAATCAATTAACTAATAGTGCCAATTGTGTATAGATTGGCATATCCCATGTGTAGAGTAAGAAGATAAAGATGAGTAAGCAATTGAGAAAGTAACATGAGTAACTTTCTAGTGACAGAAGGGTTGAGGTAACTGAATAACTTTCTCTATTTAACTATTCAATTGTAAATGTGTGTAAGTATGCTATCTATTGCATGAAATAACTTTAAACTGAGTATGTTTTGTGGCATTGCGTGGTTATTGAATGAAAATGAACTTTGATTAAATAAACACGAGATATTATGCGATTATGTATATATATGTATATATATATGTTAATTGGGAACCTATGATTAGTTTGGAAAACATGATCATAGGGGTGAGATTTTACTCGTATGGAGTATAGTGAAAGACTATATTGCATTATTCTCTTTAGTGCTCAATGGGGTGCGATGTTGGAGATTATCTTCTTAGTACCTATTGAGGTGTAATGTTAGAGATTTAGACTCCTTAATATTGATGTGATGCGATGTTGGAGTCAAATACAACCCATTGTGTGTATTAGGGGAAACCTGTTGGATAGGGAGGCACAGCAAAAGATTAAAATTTTAAAGTCCCTGTCCTGATATGGACTGAACGAACTCGTTTAAGTCAAGGTGAATAGAAGAGTTACCTTTTTAATTCTTTGAAGTTGGCGCACGTCTGGATCTCAGGAGCTGACAACGTAGATCTGCTCCCTCTACCAATATCCACACAAACAGCTCTCTAACTCGAATAGTGTGCTAGCACTCTCAACGTCTGTTCTTCTTGGAACGTTAATTTTTCTTTCTATAGGGTGTTTCGTGGCTTTTAAAGTGTTTTTGCCGTCAGAACTTTTCTAACTCTCTCTTTCTCTCTGCCTTCATAAGGAAGTCCTTTCTATATATAGTATATAGATAAGGGTTTTTATCTTCCACTTAAAAGCTCACGAAAATTTAATTAAATTTATCTCAAAAATTTAATCCATGATATCATATCTAATTCAAATTTATCTTATAAATTTAAATTATAAAACTGACATGATATTCTCTCTTATCATATTAGTTGTTAAATTTAATCTATCATATAAAATTAAATTTAAAACTAACATAAGATAATATAATATAATATATATCATATATACATATATATTTCAAATATATATATATATATATTATATTATCTATATTTAATTTTATATATCATATACATATATCATATATATATACATATCTAATATATATATATACACATATATGGATGTATATATATTTCAAAATAAATATATATACATATATATATAATTATATTTTGAATTTTATATTTCATATAAATATATATATATTTATCAAATAAATATTCAAATATATATATATATATAAAATTCATTCACTCTATATTACATTCATTGAATCTAGACATATTTCAGATTTAATGAACTTAGACATTATAACTTGAGCTGGGCCGTTTTTACGTGTGACCCTGTAGGCCTATATAAAATTGGCAGTGGGCTAATTACGCTATTAGCCCACAAGTTACAAGTGGCCTCTAGCAAAACATTGCAATTATTCAATTCACATGGAAATCGATGATCCAATGTAACCTATCATGCAACCATATCACATCCCTTTTGTCACGCGATATTTTAGTCAAGTATGAGATATGAAATTGTCATTCTTCTTTACCTAACCATTACTTTTTTGATCTCTGAAAGGACTGACAGTAACAATGGAAAAACCCTTTCCATTGTAGTATGGCCATACATTTTCTCACTCTTACTCATCGAGGGGCCTAGTAATATCTCTCACTTATATGAGGGATAAATTTCATCTTGACCACTCATATTCCTCTGCATGAATATTACTAAACTCAATCATAGCCTTTATGATCACCTGGTTAAAGGTAACTTTTGACTAGGTCAAAGTTCAGTGGTCATCATGTAGGAATCCATGATGATATCTGGTCAAAGGGCTTAGTGATATAGTTACATATGAGATAAGCTTATGACTTGTGCCATGCAGCTTTCTCATAGCAGGTCGGTCCAGCACCTTGTACTCTTTCAAGTGCCAATAACTTTAATTTGTATCTCTATAATTAATCAAAGTCATACCAGTCTTATTTCATCTATGATCCTTTAAAGATAACCGACTAGGGACATTTAGGACAATCACTATAGTTTGTCAAGGGATACAGTTATCATATTGAACATGTAATTGTTATGATAACAAAATAGAAATTCATTAAATAACAATGTGCATAGTATAATGATTGGCCTTAGGGCACAATTTCCAAAAAAACTATAGTATAGAGGGAGATAGAACACCTTTAAATGGGTGATTCTACCACTAAAGATGAGTTCAAGGCCAATAAGAGTGTATATTAGTCTACGGCAAGCCTATAATTTCAAGTTAGGGTGATTTAGAGGTTTGATTGGTAGTGATCATGCTATATGTTAGAAAAGCTATGTAAAGTGGTGATTTGTGGCAAATAAAGTCATAAAAGAGGTAGAATGATATGTTGATGTGATTTAAAGGTAACACACATGTTATATGCTATGTTCAATTGTATATTATACTATACTTGCTTATGGATGCATGATATAATCGATAGTAGAGAGTTATTCTATTACTAAGATTTTTATCTCATCCCTGTGGTTACATTTTATAGGTTAGAGTAGTAATCAAGGCAAGGAGAAAGAGTCAGGATCGACATAGTGGGTGCTGTGGCTATGAAAACTTTTGAGTTTGTGTAATGAACTAACTTAATGTGAATATTGTGTATAAAGGTTGTCATAGAGATTGCATACATGTTTAAGTTGTGATTTGTGGAAATTTAAAGTGATTTTATGAATCTTAGCTCATATGTGAAGATGTGTTGTGAAATGATTAATCGGGGCTAAGATTTAGTTGTAAATATGTTATGTATGTATAAAGGTGTGATTTTGTTGTGATATTGTAGTGAAAATGGCCAGGGGAATGTTTATGAATAGAGGTCGAAAGTGGAAATGGTCTATTAGATGGCCAAATTTTGATATGCATGTATGTATGTGATATGTTGTGGTCAATCAAGTGTATTAGGTTATTTCAGACTTGGTTTAAGGCTTATAATGATTTAATGAGATAATGGGATCGATTTGAGCTCTTGGGTGTGCAAAATTTTTAGAAAAGTAACTTTTTGGACCCAATTGTCTAAATTGTGATCGGACCATTGTATCATGTTCAAATTTATCTCATTAGTTAGCTTATGAGATAAGTTTCGTGTGGGTGATTAAATTACTCAGACAGGACATCGTATGTATAAATAACACACACCAAAAGTTTGATAATTGTGCTGTCAAATGACAACTATAGAATTAGGCATATGTACCGCAATGCATGCTATATAGAAGGTTAAGGCGTGTGGCTTTGTGCCACATGTCACAGTGCATGGCCCCTAATCTAACATTATTTTTTTATTATAAAGGCATGCAATGATTGATATGGATGCATATAATTTATTTCTGCTATGTATGGCTCTGATATGTTAAGATTTTGATGATTTTACAAAATAAGTTTTAGGTCCAAGCTTTTCAAACAAAGTGTTTGATTATTGTTTAGTTTTGTGGTGGTGATTAAGTTAATCATTTTCTATATCTAGCAGATATAAGGGAGAGTTACAGGATAAATGTTTGATTTATCTCAAATTCTTTCTTGAATCTTAAGTATTCAAAAGGTTTTAGTTTAAGTTTAATTATGCATTCATCTCTTGAGTTTGCTAAAGCTTCTATGTGATTCTAAGTCCTTTATACTAGTACAGTGCACTTATATTGATATAATGGCCTTATGCCTAAATAGAGCCTTATATCAATATGAGCTTACTTATTTGTTCATTCCCTTATACCAGTATAGCCCACTCATTTCACAAATGGTCTATTATATATATATATATATAATTCTTTCTTAGGGGTATAAACCCACTGTTGGGTTATAACCTTGTTATTTTGATATAGATCCTATGCAAACACTATCTTTTACATAAAGCTATTCTAATACATTTTCTCTCTACTCGTATAGTATCTTGCACTTCTTTATCATTATGTTCTTGTGTATACTAATACAAGTAGCCTATACTAGTATAGCTATGAAGTTTTGTGCTTTGTTTTTTGATCCCATTATCTGTGCATTTCAAAGCTCGCTCATTATTCATTTCTTTCATAATATAAATGTTGGGCTTTCTTTTTTATCTATTTAAAAGTTTTATAAACACTTTATTAGGTCAGATTAAACACTTATTCATTCTTTGATTATTCTTTATACTCTTATATCATTTGGCTCTTCCTGTATAATCTTACCTACCTTTTATCAGAGCATTAAATGCATATGGCTATTGCTTTCCTTCAATTGCTGAAAACACGTAACTCTGCCATAAAGCACTGTTTTATCACCTCATTCTTAGAGAAACATAGAAGGAAAGAAGAACAACACTCCAACGGCTAATTACATGAGCTTAATAGATCTATTCTTAGCATCAAGTTTAAATATCACTCATTTATGAAATGGATGCAGAGAAGCTATTGCTCAACCATACGTATTCATTTCTAACTAACTTCTAGTTACAATATTCATTGTTTATGAGCTTCACTGATTATAAATTTACTCTTTCAAAGAGATTTTAATAGTAGTAGTTCATTTTGAACTTACTCTATTTATTCCTATTGTTCGTATCTAAAATATAGAAACTTAAGCTCGAGGAGGTTAAAGGGATTTGTGATTGCCTTTGTAAGGGGAGAGTTACAAGCTTAAGTAGAAGTCTAAAATTGAATTGAGGCAACTAAAGGCTTAATCTTGGTAGAGTAAGTAGAGAATAACTCAAGTATGACTTAAGAATTGAAAATGGGCTCAAGTGGTTGGAGTTAAACTAAGATAAATACTCTTGTAAAGTTTCTCTTCCCTTCTATCTCGACTTTAATTAGATATGTCATTCCTAACTTATCTTTTAATCTTGCATTATTTGCTTTAAATTTTATTTAGCCCAATTCACCCCCTCTAGGGTGGTTTTACAAGAAAGTGAAGAAAAGTGATGGAAAGATGTAAGTCACTGTGTGTTTTCCAACTAAAGAGTCAAGTGGCCCAACTACCAAGTATAACTTGAATGTTTTCAAGGGAAATAAATGGTGATGATTCTAAAGCTTGGATTGATCTAGTATCTATCATTCTACTAAGCTTAGCACACACCTCTTCTATTCTTTATAAGTGGCACTATTCATGTAACACTTTCTCGAGTATTATCCAAAAATCACATAATTCAAATAAACTAAGTGTGGTTAATGAGTTGATCCTCTAACCAACTTAAGAAATAAATCATTTAAAACTTTTTAAAAAATTTTAATAGCGTACGGAAGCAAGCTAGACGAAAGTGGAATAAAAAAAATGCTGTCATGACAGCATTAAATTGCTATCACGACAACCCTCCCGGGCCAACTTTCAGGAGGCGCCATTCGAACTCTGATGGAAGTAATTTTAAAGCTCACACATCACATTCAAAAGGTACTATAAGTGTACCAAATTTTAAAAAGATCCAACGGTCAGATTAAAAATTGGACATGTTTAAGTTTGGTCATTTTTGATGTCATGACAACTTTTTAACTATCATGATAGCAGCTCCGGGCTAACTTTCAGAGTGGACTATTTCATCATCCGACCTCTGATCAGAGCGATTCCAAAGTCCACATATCACTTTTAAAGAGTACTATTGGCATGAAAAATTTTGAAAAGATCTAATGGACATATTAAATTTCGTGCATGTTGCAACATCATTACTGTTGCTGTTATGACAGCACTTTTGCTGTCATGATAGCTCCTCCGGACCAAATTCCAGAGTGTGCCATTTTTTTGTTTGGTGTTTGATCGATATGATTCCAAAGCCCACATGAAGCTTATAAAAGGTTTTACTTATGACCCAAATTTTAGAAAAATCTAACGGTTGGATTAAGATTTGGACACCCAGATGCCAAAATGTAGTTTTTTTAGTAAAAACTATTTTCAAAATTGTCCAAATCTCATCCTAATGGTCACAAACTTGTGAAAACACTTTAGACATGTCAAATTGGACTAATAACACTTGATAGAATATTTAAATGATAAAAAAACCCTTTATACCAAAATTTGACCACCTGGGTGCCATTTCCTAAAATGGATCCTAAGTCCTCAAAATTCACAAATCAAACAAGAGTGGCCAAAAACCATTCTAAATATCATATACACACATAAGTACACACGCCAAATATTTTCACTTGACTCAAAGATCTTCATAGGGCCATGTACCCACTCTCTCTATCCAAGGTGTATGTTTGCCCATAGCACACCATTTGCAACACAGCCACTTTGCATTTGCTTGTGAAATCACATATGTACCAAAATAAATATTTTCTTATAGTGAAAACTTGGTCTACTAAATAAATCCATCAAAACCACACACCATAGCCATGTTTCCTAGCCATAAGTCTACAAGCAAATAAAAATTCATACATAAGCCATACAATCCACACATACTCACACACATATATATAATCACATTCTACTGGCACCCTAATCCTAAATACATTATAATAGATTTGCTCAAAAGAAAGGGGTTGCAGTTGTTTACAATTCACAAACAACCCCTAACTCTGCTCCTTTCCCCGTCCTCTATTGATTCCTTCGTCTAGACCTAGAACTATTGAAAAGAAAGGGGTGAGACAACTACAGTCTTAGTAATATAGAAATATACATTGATTATTACAAAGTAAGCCATAATCGAATAAACGAATAATAAATTCAATATAGCATATAATTTACCATTTAAAATGCATAAATGCATGACATAGGCCGATATGGCCTTTCATGACCAACAGAATGCCCCTCGGCACTCTTTAACTCGCAGGTAAACCTTAAACCCACTTGTACATCTATAGGCACAAAACATAATCTAAAGCATGATCTAATCTACCGAACTGCCTATGCCCCTTCGACATGAATCTTAAGCAGTCGAAGTTAACTCCCTCTGAGAGCTAGCTCGACTTACTCTCCATGTGAGGGCTACCTTGTCCTAGGTACTCAATGTCACACTTCATATGTCAGATTTTCTTCCCTATTGAGAGGTGTTGAACACTCAATATCCTAACTATTTTAGTGCACTGAGCCCATAATATGTAAGGCAACACTGAGTACTGGCAGTGTGCCATAAAATATCAAAAGTCTATACCTTCTCATTGGTAAATTCTCATTGAGATCATGCCTTTTACTCATGTCTACCTTTCCTGAGTATGGACCACTTCAACACTCTAAGGTAGTATAACATTTATAAATATCCCTTAAACGGTTCCTTAGCCTATCTAAGGTACCTTAGTTACACTTTCTTAAGTGCAACGTCTATTCTTTATAATTACAATACATGCAAATGAATCTCGTTTCCATAAAAACATTATTATTAAACAATTAGAAAACATATTTGCACTATAATCAAAGTAGTATCCTATAACCCCTTATAAAGCACATTTAATCTTTTAAAATATGTAATGCATGATAGCTAGTAATATTTATTCAAAAATAGCTAAACAAAGTAATAAGAAATATAAATTTCCCTGTTACCTTAACCCTTTGGTACCAAAAGGGTTCCTCTTATACATAATAGGACTTGACTTGTTCCTTAATTTCTCAATAAGTTCTACCAATAATTCCCTACAACATATAAGTGATCCACATTACTTATCATCCACATCACTTATCATGACAAATAGCGTTAATAAAGACTATAACTCATACCACACAACTTGTGTCGATGAGTCATAATCCATCATAATGGTTCATATATTAAACCAACTATTCACATAATACTACTTAACCACCTAAACCATTTTTTAGCCATCACTAGGCTAATTTTCAATTTATATAATTTTTAATCAATTAAAAACCTTCATTTAGTGTCACTAACTTTCACCATTAGCCCTTATAATGAAAACTAAACCTTAATTTAAATCTTATTGGGCTCAAATAGCAAAATTATAACTAAATCAATATACTTAAACTAGTGAGGAGCAAAACCCAACCTCTCATGGTTTAATTTGTGCCCAAAACACCTCTTTTCATCCAATTATCCACTCAAAATATTAGATCACTATATAGAAACTCAAAACATCCTCCTTAAAATCCAAAGAAACCAAAGCTTATAGAATAAAGCCTTTGGGATTAAAATTCAGGAATTTTCTCTTCCAAAAATTGAAGAAAATCAAGAGGGAAGGAAGAGGATTGAAGTAGGGAGTTTACCTATTGTGTAGTCGAGCTCGTAACGATCGTAAAGTTTCCTAAATCCAAGCCTAACTCCCTCTCTTTCTCCTCTCTTCTTCCTTTCTCTCTCTCTCTCGTGCATTTCCTTCCTTCTTTGCATTTTCATTTCTGTTTCTGTGTTCAATTTGCTCTTTAAAATGCTGATATAAGACTTTAGAAAAAATTACAAGAAAGGGCCCAACATTTTTTATTATAGCACAAAAGCCTGGGTTAACTTTGGAAAATTTTTTCATAGTTAAAAAAAAATAAAACCCAACTTTTGCTTAGTAAAATTCAATCTCTAGACCTCTATTAAATTATTCTAAATTTTAATTTAATTATAGATATTTTATTTTATTTTTTAAATAAATTCGAGTCTTAAAATTTCGGGTTGTTACAATTCATCTCTCAAAGTGACTCACTAAATAATCTTGCCATATATCTTCATTTCTTCATTTAATCCACTTATCTAAGAATTTAATGAAATAATCAATTTAACCATAGTGTGACATTATTTATGTGATATCTCAAAAATTTTAAGACTTCAATTTATTTTAAAATAAAATATTTATAATTAAATTAAAATTAAGAATAATTTGATAGAAGTCTAGAGTTTGAATTTTACTAAGTAAAAATTTGGTTTTATTCTATTTTTAACTATGTAAAAAATTATCAAAGTTGACCTACCTTTTTGTTCTATAATAAAAAAATGTTGGGCCCTTCCTTGTAATTCTCCTTAATGTGTTTAGATCAATTTTTTAAAGGGAAAAAACATGCAGAAACAAAAAAAAAAAGCAAAGAAGCAGCGAACAAGAGCATGAGAGAGAGAGAGAGAAAGGAAGAAGAGAGGGAGTTAGATTCGGATCTTGGAAGCTTTATGGCTGTTGTGAGCTCAACTACATGATAGGTAAACTCCCTACTTTAATCCTCTTTGTTCCCTTTTGATTTTCTTGAGTTTTTTGAAGAGTTAAATTTTAGATTTTGATCCCAAAAGCTTTGTTCTTGCAAGCTTTGGTTTTCTTGGGTCTTAAGAAGAATGTTTTGAGTTTGTATATGGTGCTCTAGTATTTTAAATGGGTAATTGGATGAGAGAAGGTAGTTTTGGGCAAAATTCAAACCTTAAGAGATTGGATTTCACTCTTCAATAGTTTGAGCCTATTTATTTAGTTATAATTGTGCTATTTGAATCCAATAAGATTTAAATTAAACTTTGGTTTTCATTATATGGGCTAATTGTAAAAGTTGGTAATACTAAGTGAAGGTTTTTAGTTGATTAAAAATTATATGATTTGGAAATTGGCCTAGTGGTGGCTAATAAAATTCAGTAGAGAGAGCAGATCTACATTATCAGCACTTGAGATCTAAAATCTTGAAGAGAACGTGCACCAAGTTTGAAGAATTAAAAGGTAACTCTTCTATCCATCTTGACTTAAAGGAGTTCGTTTGGTCCATATTAAGATAGGAACTTCAAAATTTAATCTTCCGCCGTGCCTCCCTATCTAACATTTTACTTTTGCATTCCCTTTATTTTCTTCTCTCAATTTCTTTATTTATTTTTAATTTTTTTCTTTTTTGGCAACCTTTTCTTTTCTTTCTTTTGCTCTTTATTTTTTTTTCTATTCTTTTTCTTCACACACATACACACACACATAAAATATATTTTTTTTTCTTTCCATTCTTTTCCTTTTTTTTTTCTTTCTCTTATACAAAAGCCTTGAAATGTCTTGGGTTCAAGAATAAGAATCACATAAAATAAGACTTGTTACTTTAAGAAAATAGAATAGAAGCAGGAAAATGATGAAGGGATGAGTTTATCCACTAAGTTAAACTAAAGAAAATTAAGGACATTGAAGAACACTATAAAAGAGTACATGCAATCCATGAAAAAACAAAGCAATAGTGTTTACAAATGAATGAAACAGAAGAAAGGCTCAAATTGGCTAATAAGAAATAACTAATCAAATTAGGGTTAGCTAAAAGTCCTTGTGCTTTTTATATGAATGCCAAAATCATTTTCTCTACAAAAAATGCAATGATCTACCCTTAATTAAGAGGAAAGACAAGGTCTAGAGTGTGCAAATACTAAACATATAACTCTCATTGATTGAAGGCTCCTTTCATGTTGGCTAATTTTGCTTTTCTAATCAAATGCACATAGCCTAATAGAAAACTTGCTTCATAAAATACAAAAATTAGGGCAACATCATTTTAAAAGTTCATATTCCAAAATCCAAAACAATAGCTTTAAATTTCCCAAGACAAATTAAAACAAAATTTTTATAATTTTCCAAAAAAATTTCAAATCAAAACAAAAAGAAAACTAATTTTATCCTCTACCCCCACACTTAAACCATGCATTGTCCTTAATATATGCTCAAATATGTCCTAAGACACTAATGCCATGAAAGAATGTATGAAAAATGCAAGAGAAAATTTTTTTGGGAGCAAATAAGGTCATAGAACCGAAAATACTAAGAATGTGACTTTTTTAGAAATCCTGAAAATATCTCTCTGGGGGAAGTGAACTTGTGAATTTTATAAAAGAAGATTCACATGAGAAATTCCTATGAAAATTTATGAGACATATAAGTGACACGTAGAAAAATGATATAAAAATTTTAGCTTAAAATTCCACCCCATTTCTTCCCAAAAGTTTTTTACAAAATGGTACATAGTTCTGGAGAAATAGAAATTTGTCCAATAGACCTTATGAGACTCCAACAAATTTTGCAACAAGACAAAGATAAAATCAAAAAAATGCTAAAAAAAAGAAATAGAACTAAGACAATAAGGAGAAAAATGGAACTAGAACCAAACAAATGGGACACACAATGTGAGAGATATGTTGATGCAAAATTGCCTCAAGGTTTTAGGATCCTTTATAAAGGCTCCCAAAACCATGATAGCTTGTAGAAAATTCATAAAACACTCCTCACATCCAAAATTGATCAAATCAAATTTAAATTGAAGCTAATACATGTAGATTTCAAATGAAATAAATTCCAGGTCAAAACTCTACAAGAATTGTTCCCAGTGAATTTTTTAAATGTAAGGAAAAAAATTAGAAACAGAGAATTGTCAATCTCTATAAAATGAAATTTTTGTTTTCAAATTTGAAAACAAAACGACCAAATAAACACCTAAAAATGGCAAATTGACCAAACCAAACTCACCAAAATTTTAGGCACAACTTATTTCCTAGCACGGAACAAAACAAAAGAAATAAAACTAAAAATTCTAAACTAATGAGATTGGTTGTACCCCCCAACACTTATGCTTGAACAAGAGATAAACAAAGCACAAATACATGCAAGAAAAGTGCTCCATATGTGTGAAAAGTGGCAGCAAGCATTACTAATAGGTGTATTCACTTGTGTGCTATGTGTACAAAAAAATTCAAGCAATAAGCAAGGATGGATACAACCTTTGAAGCTCCTCATGATGGCTCAAAATTGTGCTTCTCCTTAGCTTCTTCATTGCCTTTTCTTGAAGAGCTTGCAAAGATGTCCATTGACTTGCAAAGTGGATGATGATGGCTCATGAAGAAGTTGAAGCACTCCAAATGGAAAAACTTTAGTTGCAAGGAAAAGACCTTCCCATTTAGACTTGAGTTTAGCAATCTTATGAATAAATCTAGTTTGGTACAAGAGAACTAGATCACCAATATGGAATTCCTTTCTAAGAACCATTTGATCATAGATAAGCTTTGTCTTTTCCTTATAGATCATTGAGTTCTCAAATGCATCAAGTCTCATCTCCTCCAATTCTTGAATTTGAAGGAACTTCTCTTTAGCCATAAGCTCCTCATCCATATTGAGCATCTTGATTGCCCAATAAGCTTTATGCTCAAGCTCAATCGATAGATGACATGCTTTCCCATAGACAAGACGGAAAGGTGACATCCCTAAAGGTGTCTTGAAGGCTGTCCTATATGCCTAAAGTGCATCCTCAAGATGTAATGACCAATCCTTCCTATTTGTGTTGATGACCTTTGAAAGAATGGCTTTGACTTCTCTATTAGAGATCTCAGCTTGACCATTAGTTTGGGGATGATAAGGTGTTGCAACTTTATGCTTGACCTTATATTTAGTCAAAGGAGCCTTCAGGACTTTGTTGCAAAAGTGTGAGCCTTGATTACTCACTAGTGCTTTAGGCTCCATACTTATAAAAAAAATGAAAGATTTGAGAAATTTCACAACAACTCTTGCATCACAAGTGTGAGTAGGTATAGCCTCAATCTACTTGGAAACATAATCAACACACAACAAGATATAATTATTCTCAAATGAAGAAGGAAAAGGTCTCATAAAATCAATACCCCAAATGTAAAATATTTCATAAAATAGAATAGGCATTTGAGTCATTTCATATCTTTTTCTCTAACTTGAGACTTTTTAACATTTCAAACAATTTTTACAAAACTCAAAAGAATCCTTAAACAAAGATGACCAATAAAGTTCACAATGCAATATCTTCCTAGATGTTCTTTTGGCACTAAAGTGTCCTCCACATATATGAGAATGACAAATTTTAAGTACAGAAGACATATCATAATCATCAACACATTTTCTAAGTACTTTATCACTATAAATTCTCTATAAAAAAGGTGGTTTCCAAATGTAGTACTTAGCTTCACTTCTCAATTTGTTCAATTTAAACCTAGACCAATCACTAGGCAAAACACCACACTCAAGATAATTAGCCGCGCAAGCATACCAAGGTGGTTTTGTGGATATAACACAAAGAACACCATCCCTAAAAGAATCAACAAGAGAAGTTACTAATGAATCCTCAAGATGTGGAAACCTTGACAAATGGTTAGCTATCACATTAGTTGAACCACTTCTATCCCTAATTTCCAAGTTCAATTCTTGTATACGAATCACCCACCTAATTAACCTTGGTTTGCTTTCGGCTTTCTTCATCAAGTACTTGATGGTGAAATGATCACTATAAACAATGCACTTGGAACAAATCAAATAAGACCTAAATTTATCAAGTGCAAAGACAATGGCAAGAAGCTCCTTTTTGGTTGTAGTGTAATTAGCTTATGTGCTATCAAGTGTCCTAGATGCATATGCTATAACATGTGAAAGCTTACCATCATTTTGTCCAAGCACAAAACCTATAGCAAAGTTAGAAGTATCACAAGATAATTCAAAAGGCAATGACCAATTAAGATCTTACAAGATAGGAGATGTGACAAGCAAACTTTTCGAGTAATTAGATATATCCTTACAAGCTTGATCAAACTCAAATGCAACATCCTTTTGCAAAAGCTTGGTCATGGACAATGCAATTTGTGAAATCCCTTTGATGAATCTCCTATAAAATCTCACATGATCTAAATATGATCTTAAATCCTTAATGCTAGTTGGATAAGGAAGAGAAGTAATGACCTCAATCTTTACCTTATCAACCTCAATTCCCTTGGATGAAATGTGATAACCTAAAACTATGCCCTTATTAACCATCAAGTGACACTTTTCAAAATTAAGGACAAGCTTTTTCTCAATGCACCTACTCAACACTTTATCTAAAGATGCAAGACAAGATATGTAACATCTCAAATTTTTAATCCTGCGTTAATGATTAATTAGGGATGAATTAGTGATCTAATGTGGGATTAGGATTCTGAGTGATGAAGTGTTATATTAATTCATTAGGATGTTATATAAATAGATATGAGTAAAAGAGCAGAGTCCCAAAGCAAAGCATGTGAACATAGTGAGGATTTTCCTTACTGTGCCATGTTCCGTGGTGGGTGATAGATGCATTGTGGTGCATGGAGCAGAAATTAGATTAATAGGGATGTGTCTAGCTTGAAAAACATAAGGGAGAAATATGGGAGGAGAGGTCTAGTATGGAGAAGAGCTAAGGGTGTGATAAGGTGAGCTAAATCAGGAGCAAGGGTAGTGCCTTTGACTCATTACTTATCAGGTAAGTCATATACTACCTTAACCTCCAAATCTACCCTATTTTCTCTTAGTTTTAACTAATGATAAAGTGAATTCAAGAGTTTTAAGGAGTTGATTTCTTACCCAATAGTAATAAAAATTTTCTTTGGAACTAAACTAGTACTTTATGACTGGTTGTAGTTGAAACAATAAAGTTTTAAAGCTATAGGCAAAAATTGCCCTAATCTAGAGAGAGAGTAGTGAGAGAAAATTGCTGGAAAATGTTAAAGCTTGAAATAAGGGGTAATTAGTGGTAATGTACATAATCGAGTGTGAAATATGGATTTGATAACGATTAAGTGTTTAAATGCAATAATTGGCACTTTTGGTTAATAGAGAAATTGACTTTGAATGCCAATTTTATGTACATTATAGTGTGTGATGCACGAATTATGAGAAAAGAGCTTGAATAGGGTTGAAGTTACACGGGTAACCCTTTCTATTGAACAAAAGGTTTGAGGTAACTATATAGTTTATTATGTTTATTAAATATTATAACTATGTAGAAGTGAATATCAAATGATAAAATGTGAACTTATGAGTTTTATGCGTGATTGTTATTGAAATGATTTTAGCATGAATTTTGCATTGTGAAATGAATTTGAAAAGTTATTGATTTCAATGGATATGTGTGTGTGTGTGTGTGTGTGTGTTGGCATGTGTGTTGTGAAAAGGTGTATAAATAGTGAAAGTTTTGAAAGAGTATAATCAAAAGGGGTGGAAGTTCACCCAACATGTGTGGGGTTGTGTGTATGTGAAGATATGAGTATAAAATTCCATATAGTCAGGTTGGCACCATGAAACATCTAGTGCAGCATTATACGGGCTATTACCATGGGTAATTTGGTATAGCATATTATAGGACTATTACCATAGGACATCCAAGTAGTCTAGCAACTCCTTAGTGCCCGTTAAGGTATGGTTAGGAGTCAACGATACCTCTATCACAAGTGTGTGAAGAGGGAAAGCCATAATCTGTAGGTGGGATAGATTACCTTTGGCCGAGTATTTCTACCACTGAAAGTAAGCTCGAGTCAACAAGTGGTTAATCCAGAAGAGCCTATGGTTTTGTGTCGGGGAGCTTTAAAGAATCAATGGATAGTTGATCATACTAAGGTGTAAAAGTATTTGAAATGTGATTTATATGCGAAAGTGATAATTTAGCTATAATATACTATGTATATATGTGCTATATGATGATTTCAGTTACTTTGGCATGGTTATTTATGGCAATAGATATTTAATGATTTATATTTGGTTACTGAGATTTTTATCTCACCCGTGGTTATTTACATTTTTAGATTCTGGTACTAGTAGGTCAAAGGGAAAAGATATAGCTAAGTTGACATTTCTCACCTAAATCTTTATAAGATATAGTGTAATGAATTTGGTTGATATTAGTCTTGTATATGTATAAGTTGCCATACAATTTGTACATGTGCATAAGATATGATTATAGTATGTTTTGTGATTTTGAACTCCCTAGCCTTATAAATGTGTGAAAAATGAAATGACCGGTTGGGCTAGTGGATAGATATAATTATGTGTGAATATGAGATGGGTGGAGATTATTTATAGTGTTTTGGCCATATATGAGATCAAAGAAAGGAAATGTGAATTTAGCCTGAAGGGAGCAATGGGTGATTTACAGGCCAAATTTGTGTATATGTGTTATATTGTGCATGTGTATGGTCAATTAAGTGTGTTTTGTCCATTTGAACTTGGTTAAGGCCCTACAAGAGACTAATTGACAATTAGTTTCGAATTAAGACACTTAAGTGACAAAAAATTTTATAGAAAATGGTTAAAGTTCACTTTAGTGTCTAATTTTTAATAGAAATATTGTATTAGGATGAAACTAGTGTCGTTAATTAGACTTCAAAATGAGCTTCGTGAAGGCACTTAAACCATCTCAGTCAAACTTCATATGTAGAAATGGTGTGCATCTAAATTTTATATCAGAAACTACCATTTGATAGAAATTTAGCTGTGCGTGCTATGGCGCATGTACTCGCATGAGACGGCACACGGCACAGAGCGAGCGATTATGGCCTCTGTGCCATATGTCGTGGCGCATGTGGCACGAGCTATGGCACACGGTGCCAATTTTTGCTTTATTTTTCAGTGATACACATGTTTTCTAGATTCTTGACACACAATGCTTTATTACTTCCGCTGTGTATAATAAGATTTATATTCATGTAAATCATATAAAGATTTTTGAAAATCTTTTTTTAGGATCCCAATTTTTTCAACAAATTTCAACTCAAATATTCAAAATAATTAGAAATTTTGTAGCGGAGCGTATGGTAATATAGTAAGGGCATTACAAGGTAAAAATGAATCCCCATAAACTGTGAAGTCATCTATGAAAACTTCCATTAAATGTTCAATGAAATCACTAAAAATATTCATCATGCACATTGAAATGTCCTCAAGGCATTACATAAACCAAAAGGTATCCTTCTATATGTAAACCAAAAGGGCAAGTGAAAGTAGTTTTCTCTTAGTCAATAGGATCAATAGGCACTTGGAAATAACCACTAAAGCCATCTAGAAAACAATAGTGAGACTTGTAAGCAAGTCTCTCAGGCATTTGATCTATGAATGGTAAAGAGAAATGGGCTTTCCTAGTCGCATCATTAAGTTTCCTATAATCTATGAAAACCTTTCATGAATTTGGCACTCTAATGGGCACTAATTCCCCTTTCTCATTTTTCACAACCATGATCTTACCCTTTTTAGGTACCACTTGAGTAGGTGATACCCACTCACTATCACTAATGGGGTAAATAATGCTAGCACTAAGGAGTTTCACCACCTCTCTCTTTACTGCATCAAGAATCAATGAGTTCAATCTCCTTTATGGTTGCTTAATGGGTTTTGCATGATCATCAAGTAAAATCCTATGAGTGCACACAAGTGGATTAATGCTCGAAATGTTCCCCGATGTCCAACTAATGGCAAGAATGTTTTTCCTAATGACATCTAGCAATGCATGTTCCTCTGCATAAGAGAGAAAGTTAGAGATTATTATTGAAACCTTTTCTCCCTCTTTTAAGTATGCATACTTCAAATTGGATGGCAATGGCTTCAAATCCAAGCTAGGAGGCTCTACACTTGATGGCACTAGCTCTTTAAGCTCCAATCCTTTGTATATCCTTGCATTGCCTTTCCTCCTCTTTAAGCTTGCTTTGGCCAAATTGCTCATGAAATAATAAAGCTAGAAATTTTTCTAGATTTGAACAATTGGCTTTATCCATCTCTTTAAGCATCTTCATGCCCCCTCCTTGCTTTTGATAGAAGTTCTCACTTGCCCTTATAGCTTCCAAAGCCTCTATTGTTGTTTTGAATAGGCATCCATCCTTATGCTTGGGAATCTTAAGAACATCAAGATAAGAATGGTTGCCCACACCCTTGGAACCTATAAAACAAAGAGAAATACCTCTCTCATGATCAAACATAGAAATCAAAGAAGATACATCACAATTATCCACAAAAGACAAGTCCAAAGAAGAATTTTTATCGAGCAATTTAAAAGTAATTCTTTCACAATTAACAGATAAAATATCATCCTTACAAGAACAAACCATACTAGGTGCAAGAGTATATGACAAAGTATCATATGAAAGAGGCAAAGATAAAGCATGTCCATTTACTAAGTCCTTAATAATATTATCAATAGTACTAATACCTAGCAAAGAATAGTCCTCATAAGGGTGTTTCATTACTTCAAAAATGCTAAAACAAACATTCCCATCACTACACATTAGCGCCAATGTCCCCCTGTCCATATCTATGACAGTACTTGCAGTTCTCATAAATGGCCTTCTCAAGATAAGTATGTCCTCCCCATTCCCTTTGCTAGCCATATCCAAAATATAAAAGTTAATCAAAAATAGAATATTTTTCACATTAACAATCAAATACTCAACAATTCCTTAAAGTCTCCTAACACTTCTATCGGCTAATTGACAAATCATGTTGGTGGCATGCAAACAATCAATTTTTAATGAAGCATAAATGGAAGATGGTATCACATTTATTGCTGCACCTAAATCAATCAATGCATGACAAAACTTTAAAAGATCAATTTGGCAAGAGATTGTGAAGGATCTAGGATCCTCAAACTTTATAGGAAGTTGGGGCTTCATAAAGCACTTATAAAGGATGACAATTGTACTCTAGCATTGGGTTTACATTTTCTCTTATTTGTGCAACACTCCTTATGAAATGTTGTATATTTAGGAATGTTTTTTATCAAATCTAAAAGAGGCACATTCACTTGAATTTTAGAAAAGAAATTCATTACCTCTTGGTCTTGTGGTGCTTGAGCTAGTAATTTGAATGCTTGGGTTTAAGGGAAGGACAATTTCCTCACAAGTTCTTAACTTGGTGTAGCTCATTGACCCTTCTTCTCCTCCTTTTGGTGTTGGACAGAAACGCTTCTTTGTTGTATAGCGGCATTTTGGACTTGATTTCTTTGATTTTCTTGCTCTTTTAGCTCCTTTTGAGGTGGGGGATCACTATAGATTTGTTCCACACCTTCCTCATCTTCATCATTATAAGAAATAGCATTATTAGATCAAGAATTTGCATTAAAATCACAAAGAAGAGGTGTTGGAACAGAATTTTTAGAATTGAATTTTCCATTTACAAGCTTATTTTCATCATGTTTACCAACCATTTTTCCACTTCTAAGCTTAATAACATTAATAGAAGACTTAAGATTGACAACCATATTGCTTGGCAAAGTAGGTTATTGAGAATTAGTAGAAGAAATAAGGTTAGTTAAAAAACTCATTTGCTTACACAAAGCTTCTATAGCATTTTTCATAAAAGACATATCATCATTGATGGCTTTGTTTAGAGCTTGTTGAGATCCTTTATCACTCTTAACCTCATTTAACAACAACTCAATTTTTGGATAGCATGGTATTGGTATTAGAAGATGAAGAAGATGGTCCCTCAATAGGTACAATTTTCCAAGAAGAACTAGGTGGTTAGAATAGCAACCATTACCTTTACCTTGATAATAATTTAAGGCACAACCTTGTCCATATGGCATTGAGTTGTCATGATTTGGGTACCTTTGGAATCCCCTTCCTTAGTGTTCTTTACTTAAAGCTCTACTTGGATTAGCATGAGACAAGTTGGGATGACTTCTCTAAGTTGGATTGTATGTGTTCTTATACATGCCTTGTTGACTTTCTCCTTGGTTATTTGCCTTATACATAACATTCAATTCATGAGCATATTCATATTGCCAAGGATAATTACCATCATTCTACATGGAAGAGTTACAAAAAGAATAAGGCATAGGAACTATAGTATTACAAGGAACACCAACATTAGACACATTCCTTAAATTAGTATGTGCATTTGCATTTGCTTATGGTGAAATGAGCTTCCCAATTCTATATGCAAGGTCATTTAATTATGACCTAGACAAACCATTAGTAACTAAAGCTACTTTAAGTTCCCTCACCCCATATTGAACTCTACTTTGTGCCATTTTATCAATCAATTCTCAAGATTTGTTGGGAGATAAATCATTAAAGAAGCCATTAGAGGCAGCATCTAGACTCATCTTATCCTTAGGCTTGAGATTATCATAGAAATATTGAATAAGGTGCTCACTTTGGATTTGATGATGTGGACATCCAGCTAGCATAGATTGGAATCTATTCCAAAACTAAAAATGACTTTAATCAAAATTTTACACTATGCATATGATTTGTTTTGTCAAGCTAGCTAGCTTAAATGATGGAAAGAATTTGTTCAAAAATATGTCTCTCAACTCTTCCCAAGTATGTACCTTAACATAAGGTAGAAAGTTTATATACCACTCTTTAGCATGTGACTCAAGACAAAACACAAACTCTCTAGCTTGTACATCATCTATATGAGTACCAACTAGTTTCATGGTATTGCACACAAGATATAAAGAATGCAAGAATCTATGACAATCTCACTGAGCAACCCATGAAACTTAAGTAATTCTTAAATAAGAAAATGTTTAAGCTCTAATAGATGGTCATATTGAGGAATGTACAAACCATAGGGATTAGTATTCCAATTAGCAGAAGTAAGTTGCCCAATGGAAATCTCATCATTTTGAGGATGATTTATGCCTACTTCTTCCCTAAATGCATGGTTATGATTTTGCATGAAGTTTCCATTATTCCTTAGGGTTTGTATGGATAGATTTGAGCATTGTTCAAAGGTGGAATTTATCCTGGACCCTCAAGATTTACCCCACCACCTTGATTAATAACCCCAAAATTTTGGTTTTGAACACTTTGAAGCATAGGATTGACATTGGGGTTGGGATTAGGGTCATTGTTGAAGTCCCTGGGCATTCTTAAATGAGGGAGATCAAAATTGTGATTAGGAGCAGCCATGGAGGATTCTAAGGTAAGGTGATTATTAATAGGATTTCTTTCTTTTCTTATCCTCCTCAATGTTCTCTGAATCTTTTGGTCAATTAGTATTTGCTCACTAGGTCTTCCACGGGTCATGTGATGTAATGCAAGAATGAATAAGACACAAGAACAAAAATCAACAAGAAAAACACACTAAATGCAAAAACAAAGACACCTAAAGCTGGTTGTAAAAATCAAAGATTCAAAGAATGCAAAACACACAAAGACTGGTAATGTAAGCAAGCAAATGATTCACAAGCAAAGCAAAAGAAAAAAGTAATATTTTATTTTCTAAAATTAGAGAAAAACTCAAAAATAACTAAAACACAAAAATAAATAAAATAAAAAAGTGAATTCAGAACTAAAAAAACAAGGGAAGATTTTAGAAATGCTCAAGAAGAGTCTTCTTCCAAACTAGACGTTCTAGAACTCTCCTTTCTACCCAGTTCTCTTGTGTAATTTCTACAGATAAATTCCCATGACCAAATAACCTAAAAATTTAGTTTCAATCAGGGAAGATATTGAAAAATAATATATAAAAATTTCAGAATTTTTCAACAAGCCAATACCTCCTAATGTTTCTTACAATTTGGGCTATAGCAATTTAGAAACAAAAATTCTTCCAAATTGACCCTATGAGATTTGTCACTTGTTTCAAACAGGTTAGTGACTGAATCATAAAAAACTCAAACCAAAATGAAGCTAAGATAATAAGGAGAAATTTAAGCTTTGGATGGAAAAATTTGGATATGTACAGAAAAATTTATGGGCACACAATTGATACAGAGTCCTCGATTTATCCAGAAAAGTGTATTTGACCTTATGTACTTCAAAAATTTACTTAGAATAATATACGAATCCAACTAACATCAAACTAACTTTGTTCAAAAGCTAAGATATAAATATTTTTGTGAAAAAAATTTCATATTTTTTCCTAACAAAGATATTCCTAGTGATGTTTTTTAAAATTCATCTAGGAAAGCTAGGAATGTTGTTTTCATAGAATTACACCCTTAGTAATCCAAACTTCACAAAGACACCAAAATCATGAAAATTCACAAAAAAATATAAAAATCATAGAATTGAAAAGTTAAATATAAATCAACCTAAAAAAATCCAAGCCTTACCTCCCCGACAACAATGCCAAATTTTGACTCAGATTGTCGCTACCCTAGCAAAATATTACTAAATTACACTAATGTAGTGATAATGTAAACCAAGGTCATTCTTTTATAAGGATGCTTTGCTAAAAAATTAGGTTTGAAGTGTGTTACAAGTTAAAAAGTGTGTGGGACATATTTAAACTCAACTAAATGAGCTAATTGACCTAATTTTAAAGTGAATTAAGTAGGTGTGTGAAAACCTATTTAAAGTAGGAACTCCTATGTGAATTTAGTCACCTATCCTTGTTTGATTATTGTCTAGCTAGTGTGGTTTCCTCTCTCTTCTCTTTGGTTTTAGTGACTTAGTTATATTAACTAAGAGTTAGCTAATCTCTTGACTAACTCTAATCCATAATTATGGTCTTAGAATGTGCCAAAACCTAGCTAGCATTAAGCCCAATCAAAATGCTACACACTTAAATCAATTATGTTAAGTACACTTAATGGAACCAACATTCTCAAGATTATGATACATGATGATATACACATGAATTCAAGTTGGCAAGATTATTACAAGCAAGAAAGCATGTTAATCTCATCAAGCAAGCCAAGATTATGAACAAGCTAGGAGAGGCCAAAATTCATGCACTAAACATAATCAAATTCAAGTTGCAACAAGCTTCTCTCAATCATATGATCATCACTTGAGATTACAAATTCAAAGAGTCATACAAAATTGTAATGCTAGAGAGAGAAAGGTACAGAGAAGAAATTCAAAATTAGCTAGAAAATAATACAAACTCAAGGTTTTCCCCTCCATATAGTAGCTCTTTCAAGAATCTAGCCTTGCATCTTCAAGTAATCTCCAAGTTGAAGGGCTAAAATCATGGCTGAATCTCCCATAGATGTTGCCCCAAGCAAACAAGGATTGATCCCTATGAAAGCTATTAGATTTTGTAGAGGAAGAAGAGAGGAATAGAATGTTGATGGTTTAGTGAAATTTGGATAGTTAGATTAAGAGATATGGAGGAGAGTAAGTGGAAGTGTAGAGAGAGAATTGAGGGAAAATGAAGAACATAAAGATGAAATATGAAATTCAGTGTGAATGATCTAAAAAATTCAATCTCTTCCTTTGTAAACCTGTTTGGCTGAAATTCTAGGGGGAGATTTGCTAAAAAAGTTGCCAAAAAACTAAACACAAGTCATAAGGTCAAGTGAAGTTAAGGGTAGTCTAGGTTGCAAGTCACTTGGGTGATAACTCCAATGCTTGCCTTACTAATCCTATATGTGCATGTATATGATAAGCTCTTATGCTCTCTTAATTGCCTGTGAATTCATGCCTAATGAAGCTTAAATTCAGATCTAAAATTTACCTCCAAGCTTATCAAACACATTACAATTAACTTGAGCTTTGACAAGTCAACTTGATCCCTTATGTGTATTGCATTGAAACCTCTTGTGTGCTTTATTTGGCTTGAAAACCATGCCCGAAATGGTCTCTTCCAGGTCTGAATTATGTGCCAAAATATCTCTCCATGTGCCAAGCCAAAACTAGAAATAAAGTCTCTTCTATGCAAAGTATCACCTAAGATAAGATAGGAAATTAGTCGCTTATCCTCAAAATTACACTAAAGCTAACCCTAATGCAATATAGGACCAACCCTAGGTCATCTCCCAAGGAATGGTTTTAAGTCTAATTGAAAGTTATCTAGTGAAATAAATCAACCAAAGTTTGTAGGAATTTAGTTACCTAGCTAATTATCTAAACTAATTACCTAATGTGCAAGTAATTAAAATGCTAGTGAAAGTGAGTGAAATGAACTTCCCTTTTCACAATAATGGAACCCTAGAGATTAGTTGATTTTGGACTCATTATCTTCTCATGATTAGGCTAAGTTTAGCTTCCCTTTCCTCTTGACTAAAGCTGTCATGACTTAAGAAAATTATCCTAAGCCAATTAACCTAATTAGCTAACCTCCCTAGGTCTTAGATTAAAGTCCCTAGTTCAATTAACCAATTGGTGAAGACATTAGCCAAGTGATTCACTCAAAATCCTCTCTCAACAGCCATGGTGAAACACATAAATTGAGCAACCACAAGATTATGTCAAGCTACTCAACAACACAAGCATTAACACCACAAGATTATGCAATATTAACACAAGATATTCACTAATTGAAAAACACAAGATTATGTGCCAAACAAAGAGTGGCAAAATTCAGTCATGGCTGTCCAAGGAAGAAATTAAATGAAACAATCCTCTCTCTTTACATCAACATCAAATTCAAATTAGAATTTATAAGCTAAGATGATTAAACCCTAGATTAAGGAATCTAACCATCTAGTAAAAAGAGAAGAGGATAGGAAACAAAAGAACTTAGCCAATTTGAAGCTCAAGACTCATCCTCCATCTTTATCTCTCTAGGATTCCATAAAGAAACTTAGCCAATCTTCATCTTCAAGAACCCTAGTGATTGCTTGTGAAGGCCAAACTCCATAGCTCTTGAATGATGGAAATGAGCTTCAATCCTTGTGAAAATGGAAGGGATGGAACGAAAATGAAGAGAGGAGAAGAATGGTATGAGTTTTGTGGAGGTTTGGTGGCTGAAAATGGAGGTTAGGGTGCTGGAAAATGAAGAACAAAAGAGAGAAAATGAAGAACACTATGAACAAGAGAGAGAGAATGTGGAAGATGAATGAGATATGTGTTGGATCCCATTTGGGGCTTAAAATGGCGTGCTCCTTGGTGTCTCCCATCAGCTGAAGCTTAATTAAAATAAGGAAAAAGAAATTAAAATGTAAATGGGAGCCTTGTCACACTTGCAAGGTGGCAACTTCCTATTGGTTTGTGGATGATTCCAATGTGTGCCTAATTTTCCATGTGTCATCCACATCATTTTAGCTGATTTAAACCCTCAAAATAATCATAATTCACGTGCAAACCATCAGCCATTGACCTCAAGGAGTGTTGACCTCAATTGCCCAACTGATGCACAAGTCACATGCCACCTATGTCACATAAATCACATAATTCAATTAAATGGCATATGATATAATAAAATCTAATTCATGTCCAGAATTAAATTCATAATTAAAAGGAGAATTTATTAAATTAACCAAGTTTCAGGCTGCACAAAATTATATAAAAATTTTCACACAAAAGCAAACCAAAAACTAGGACAAACTAAGACACTTAAGAAAGTGTTGACTTTTTTATTTAATTACTCCCAAACTAAAATGAATTTTAAAAATATAATTTCACCATTCATCAACTGGACATAAAATGCACTTTGTCAATTTTTCTTGTACATTTTCTCAAAAGTTCATTTTTTGGACCAAAATGCCCCTAGTGCACTGAACCTAGAAACTTAGGCAAAGTTCTAAATCTAATGCAATGTGTGCACTTGAAGATGATAAATCATTAATAAAATGGTCCTAATTGACAAATAAAAGTGGGTAACAAATGTGTTCTATCAGATAACAACATGAAATTTTATTAAGCTATTTTGCACATGTGATAAAATATAAAATATTCAAACCCTAATATCTTTTTTCATATATTTTCAAAATCCCTCCAAAATTTTACAAACACACTTGAAAAATATAAGGTGACCATGCATGCATACAAATTAGGTCACATTCACCAAATTGACAATTCAACCTAAAATGTTGCCTTTTTAAACCTAGGTCCAAATGCGACTTTTAAGACCAAATATTTTAACCCTAATAGACCTAAAACTAATGCCCACATCAAATTCCCAATTTTTCCTTGAATTCCGAATAAAGTAAAAAATGACTAAAATACCCCTAATATGCACACTTTCTCACTAAGGCCTAAAACCCCAATTTAACACAAAGAATACATATTTTAAGGTTTTCTATCATGAAATGTGGTCCTAAATGTCTAAGAAAAGTGTGTAACAAATATGACCTATAAGTGTAGCTTGCTTTCCTCCTTTATTAAAGTCTAGTTCATTCACTTGAATAATGCAATCAGAATGATAGCTTACTAAGTGGTCTTTCTTCCCTTTCTTTGAACAGTCTCACTGTCTTCTCTCTTTTCATAAGTGAGTAAGTAATGGTATTCAATATTATTATATCTTTCTCTGTCTTGAAAGATTGAAAACTAGTCTAGTAAGGTTGCATTCCATTAGCTGATTAAGCAAGAGTAGAATATTTGGCTTCAAGCTTTCATTTATTCCTAAAGTGAAAAAAGAAAGAAAGGGTTATAAGGGAGGGAGAAGTTGATTCAACAATGGAGATTTATTCATTTTATCTAATCTAGTAAGGGGGTGTTAGAAACAAGCCACCACTTGATAAAACAGTGGTTTGATAGGGGTGTATGCAAGAAAGACCTTACTGCAAGTAAGGGTACCTGTAAATACTCGTTGGGTGTTTATAAATCTAATACCTAGCTCAATCTATCTTTTTACAAGTTGTCCATGGTAACTTGAATTGGAGGAATCATGTCATAATGTTCCTAGCAGACTGACCTTTCCTTCTTCTAATTACCACTCTATAGGAGCCTAGCTTCACTAATTAGGGGCCTTATCATAATTCATAGATAAATGCTATCCCTAGCTAGAGCTCCTCTTACTCTTAAATGAGCAAAATGTTGATTCAAGGAAAAATGAATCCAAGTATTTAAATTTAAATGAAGGGCATTTGCTAAGTTGATAAGACATTAAAGGAGATAAGACTTCCAAATCTTCCTATAATTCATGTCTATATCCAAAATGCCATTTGCTACTTCCTTCTAATAGGGTGGGATCAAAAATGTCTATGATTGCATTGAATTTGTCTGGTATGTGTAGGTAATGCTATAGCTTGAGTGACTAAAGACACAAACAAGACTAAGATCGGGGAGAGAAGGCTTGTTGCAAGTTACAACAATGAAGGTTGGTTTTAAAACACCAAGGTTAATGAAAAGACATACAATTGAGAAGAGAAAACTAGCCAACAAGTCCCAAACCTTAATACGAGCACTAGGGATAGGGCTTTGAATTGATGAAAAGATCAATCAACCCATAGATATAGACCTAAAGCTTCAACCATGATTTGGCTTCAATCTACAATCTTCCATACCTCACCTAGCTCGAGTAATTAGACTCTCTACAGAATAGGCTTATTGCTTATGCACTTACAGGCTAACTAATTTCAATCTTCCTTCAACTACTATAGCTAACTAGTAAATATCAAGTTATGAGAAATGAGAGTCTTTGTTTACATAGAGATTGAAAAGCCCTAGTCGTATCAAACTTCTTAAAAGATATAGAGTGTAGTTGAGTGTACCCTAGGCTATTAAAATCCTAAGAGAGCAAGGTTAAACAACCAAGTTCAATTCATAAACCATTTTACAACTTCAAGTCACTATTGTTTTCACGAAAATCAAGAAGAATTTTTTTTTAGTTTTCTAAATTTTAAGTGAAAATGAATGGAGTAAAATTGACTCAAACAAGTAAATTGGTGAATTCTCCAAGTTTTGAATCCATTCCACCATCATAGACTCCTTAGTTCTATGAGCTCGATCCCTATGTGATTCAATTGACATAATTAAAAGCCTAATAACTACTAAGAGTAGGTAAATGTGGCTTTGTTCAAGACACATAATCCCTAAACAATTGCTAAATTTTGATAAAACAAATCACACTGAATTTTTGCCTCGCTAAAACCTTACTCTAACACTTAGAATAATTAAATTTATACAATCAACTCCTCATTAAAACCTAATTGGAACTGAATGAATCAAAAATATCAAGCAAGACTCAAGAGGAATTTAAATTCAGCAAGTAATAACCTTAACAAACATAAACTCAAACACTTGACGTGCACAAATTTAATGAAAAATATAAACCAAAGCAATATGATCCTTAACAAGATAAATGACATCAAATTAATTCAGTCAATCTAACTGAAATCAATGAATTAAATTCAAAATCATAATAAAAACTAGAATCAAATTTGAGCTACACAAAATCGAAATCAAAAGAATCTGAAACTCAAGTGGAACTTCAACATCTTAAAGAGTCATTGAAGATTTAGCATCTCATCTCACTCTCCTTAGCCACATATTGAAGGAGACGTCTGGAAGAAGCTGCCATGGATGAACCCTCGCTGAAGTCTGTATGACTAGATGAATCTGTACCAAGTTGAATGGGTGACAGAACTCTGTGATCAGTGTGCGACTGACTGAAATTGAGAGCGAAACTATGATGGTGTGTGATGAATCTTTGTGAACATGTGTGTGTGGTGGCGAGAATGAATGGTCGACCTCATGAAGTTGATTGCGTATGGTGGTTCAAAACCAGAGCTCCTCGGCGTTCGCGTTCTGTTCCCTTTTTCCTTTCCTTTTGTTCTCCATTCCCTCCCTTTGAAAAGTCAAAAAGCTAATTTAAAATAAAAAATGAGCAAGTTGACAAATTGACCCACTAATTTCTTAAAAACACAAAATAACTAAAGCTAAATTAACCTAATGCAATTGAACCCAAAAAAATTCTAAAAATGAGAATAAAAATTGCCTAAATAATAAAATGTGTCAAGGAATTGAAATTTCAAATTAAAAACAATTAATTTCAATAAAATGTGTAAAAATTACCAAAATACCCCTAATGCTAAAGCTCAATGTAAATGAGCCAATGATCAAATCCAATACTAAAATCATACATATAAGGGTCTAAATCAATAAAATGTGATCACAAATATAAAAAAAAAAAGTTTGTAAAATATGTGATTTATCATAGATTCCTCTAGGTTTGAAGAATTCCAACAATGTTGACCTAGTGTGCAAATTACAAAAATCACTATATAAGCTCAACCAATCCTCGAGAGCATGGTTTGAAAGGTTTACTAAGGGAATCAAACAGCTTGGGTTCGCACAAGGGTAGACGGATCACACCCTTTTCATCAAAGCATCAGGTGGGAAGATTGGTTTAGGATCATGGGATCCTTTTTCTATCAAATATAGAAAGGGCTATTTCACAAAATGTATTTCTAAGTAATTGCTTCATAGATCCTGTATGTATTTGTATGAAGAAGAAATCATGTACCTTTTTAAATTTTCAAGCATTAAATTGACTCTCAAATTATTCTAATACATGTGTAAAGTATATTAATTTAACATATATATGTAGCTAAATGAAAATAAATTAACCTTCATATATATATACATACATACATATATATATATATATATATATATGTTTTGTTCTTTTTTAAAAAAAAATTGAGTATGTTTTTTCCCATTTAAAAACTTATACTTTTTTTTTATTAATATACATGCTCATCTATCATCAATATTTTATTATCCATCTTAGTAGATTTTAATAGGGTTACATCATCCTCTTTAAATAATGAGTACCAAATCAATAATTAAGGCAAGTTTGAGGACAAAATTGAAAAAAATTAAACCTAATGAATTAAATTAATAAATATTAAACTTGAAGGATTAAATTAATAAATAATGCAAACTTAAACGACTAAAAATTTTATTATTCCTATCTAGTATCTAATAGTATTTAATAGACTTATTGAAGCAAGAAGAACTAGTATTTTCCAATCTGGAAAATAAAAAATGGTAGAAATTTCCAGGAAACTGAGGAGGGATCTGGCAAAGACTCTTAGATGATAGAAGGAATGATAAAAAAAGGGGGGGTACCATGAAGGTTCTAGGTGTTTACTTTCGGCAATATTAAACATAATTTTTTTCATAATTATTAAACATATTTCTATTCATAATTTTTTTCATAATTATTAAACATATTTCTATGGAGGATTTGATAATTGTAGTCACGTACATCTAATTCTTATCAGTTAATCATGCTTTAAATGGACGGTGACTCGTGGGCTAGCTAGCTAGCTTTTGTTGAGTATGCCTCAAATATTATTGTTTGGTGTTGCCACACATGCTTGTAATTTGCGAGAATTTGATATGACATAAAAGTTTGAACATTAATATGACTCATGTTTATCGGAGTTATATCTAATAGCAATGAATTACTTAAAAAAAGAAAAACCATTTTCTTTAATGACCACCAAACTTTCAAACTCAAGTAATAGATTGGCTGGCTCGTTTAGCATAGTAATGTATCGCCAAGATATTTTCTGAATTTATGCGCGTATGTGTAATGTGTTGATGGGCGCATGTGGATCATGCCGAGTTCTTGCGTTGCCGGAATCGATGGGTTTTTGAAGCTTCCTTGCGCATGGAGCGAGATTGAGGCATCTTATTAAAGATACATGCTTTTACGGGTCACCGTGTACCACTGGCCTATTTTTAAGTACTTTTTCCCTCCCAATTTATAAGATATATATTTTTGTGAAAATTAAATGTTTAAAAATATAAAACACATTGTAAAATTTATAATTTATTAATAATATTTTTTTAATATTACATTTTTCATATATTCTATCTCTTTAACATTCTATTATAAAATGAGTATCAAATGAATGATATTTTTAAAAATTTATATTTTTGTTTTGGTGGAAAAAGAAGGTTTTAGAACTTGTTTAATAAACTTTATTGATATGTATGATTTTACTTAAAAATGTTGTATAAATTGGGACAGGGATAGTAATTTTCAATATGTTGGCTGAAATCAAGAAAAAATTTAAAACTTATTAACTTTATTAAAATTTTTTATAAATTTATAAGTTTACTCAAATTAAATATATGTGTGTATATATATATATTTATATATACATTAATAATATACTTTTTTTACCAACATTTAATGAAAGATGAAAAAAATATATGATAAAAAATAATAACCTAACTTATAAATAAAACAAAAAAATTATTCTTTCCTTTTTATAGAATAAGAGAGAATGGACTCTATGGTGTACTCGTCAATGGCTGCATGTTCTTGCAATTATATAGATTTTTCGTCAGCTTCATTTTCCATTTAAATTGCTTTGAAGCTTCCATGAATTTGACGTTTCAGCTCTGTTTACTGAATCTCGTTTTCAAGCTTTAAAAAAAAAAAAATTGTTCTGTTGGTAGCAAAAGAGGATAAAAAGCCCAAAAAGCAACAAATTAAAGCAAGCTTCAATATTTTATTGTGATATGTAAGTACATAGGAATTGAATTAAACAAATAGCAAGAAAAGGACCGGCAAGGGTTAACGAAGGCGGTACGCACGGAGAGCTTCATTAGCCATTTATATAGCCAGAAGGTCCTGACCCCTGGATAATGAGATGGGACACATATGGTCTCAAAATTTTAATGTTTTAAATTATGTTCAATATTGCTGGTCCAGATCAATATATTCATTAAAAAATTTATAATTTATAATTTTATATAAAAAATTAATTTAATAAATATAAAATAAATATTTTAAATCTGGATTGTCTAAGATAAAATCTTAACGGTCTAGATCTCAACATTCTAATAACCACTATGATACTCATTAATGTAATGAATACCAAAACTAGTATAGTTCCTTATTTAGTACCCACTAATGAAAACTTTGGCCAAATTAACCATGGTCAGGTTTTTGGTTGCTTTTAGTTTTATTTATAGGAAAATTGTTTGTGTAGTTTGTTTTTCAATTTGTAATTAGGTTTATTGAAGCTTTGATCATATGATACTTTTAATATAATATAATATCTTAAGATGCACGGATACAATACTTCTATTTTTTAAAAAAAATTAGGATACAATTGATGCATGTATATTATAAATTTATGAAGAATTTATAAAACACACACACACACTATATATATATATATATATGGATCTAACTATTTTGTTTCATAAATATTAGTTTTTTTCCCATATTACGGAATATTTTGAAATAAAATAAAATTAGAAAATATACAAACTAATTTACAACATAAAATAAAGACACGTAAAAGTAAATAATAAAATATATTTTCAAATAAGTGAAATATTTATCTTTGAAAGCATAAGAAACTTATATTCTGAGGAATTTTAATCTTTGATTTTAAAAGAAAATAATAAAATGATGGAAATAAAAATATTAATATGATAATCCTAACCGAATTTAATTTCTTAAAAAATGTCTTGAAATATCACTAGCAATCTAAAAATACTATATATGCATTGAAAATTAAAAATATTTTTTAATTTAAAAATATTTCAATACAGTACTGATTCATATCGAAAACTATCAGCCTATTTTAGCATCAGATATAATACCAACAATTTAAAGTATATATCAGTGCTTCATGTATCAATATATTCAATTTAATTTTAACTTCAAAGTGGTAGAAAGTTTCAAGCTTTAAACAAGTGTAACTCATCGTCCACTCTAATTATAATAGTATTATAGAACTGACGGATAAACGGTTTCCATGGATAGAAAACACGTTATGCTTAATTAAAATAATATTTATTGTATTATATATCTTTCAATGTTATGTCAGTGAGATTTATTTTAAAATTAGAAGTTTAGATAAGTAGAGTGATAATTATAATAAGAAGGCATCATAATAGACTCGATCTTGAGTGCTTGATTGGATTCTTAGTTTTAAAATTATAATAATTATTAAAAATAAATCACACAAAAGTTGAATTGTTAAATCTCAAGTTATCAACTTTATGTTATCAAATATGTAATTTGGATTCTTCAAATCTCTCTATAAGAAGCAGAGAAAGCACTAAAAGTAGCTTAAGCACTAAGTAGCACAAAAAAGCCAACATGAAATCTACAGTACACATAAATTAGCAAGGAAAGAACGCATTGGTCATTATCATCTAAGTCACAAAAATTTGTTCCATGAACTTGACAAACTCAGAGCGATCAATGAGTCCATCTCCATTCAGATCAAAAACACTAATCATTCTGCTACACTCTTCAATCTCTCTCTCCAAGCCCAGACACTTCAACACTCTCTGCAACTCTCTGGCCTCCATGAAGCTATCTCCATTTTCATCGAACACCTCGAAGACATCCTTAAGCTCCTCGAGACTTGGTTCTTTCTCGAACAATGCTTCAACCTCTTCTTCCCCAATCGCCTCCTCTATCCCTTCATCCCCTTCTGATTCTGCACCGCTCATCAGTCCCAATCTCTCCATCACCATCACCACTTCCTCTCTGCTCAATCTCACCTTGTAATCTGGACTCTTCACAGTTCTTCTAGAAGATGACCATGATGATGATGTCCATGAGTTACAGAGAGATTGAAAGTGGTAAAAGAGAAAAGAGAAGAGTCCACGAGAGACAAAGAGTTTAGCGAGGTTTATGTCTCTGAGAATTTTCTCCATTCTTCTGATGAGGCTCACTGTGTGATTGATGGAGAAATTCTGAATTTATTTATGGACACATGTATGCGTTTCGGCGTCCTGTTTAAGCGTCAACGACTTAATGGAAGGGGGAAAGGGGCATTGCATATTGATTTCCGAGAAAGACAGTGAAGAATATATAAGTAATGATCTGTTTGAGATATGTGTGTGTGGGTGTGTGTATATAATTCAAGCATGGGAATTTCTGTGAAATTTCTTGTTAGACTTAATAGAGACCAATTGTGAATAGGAGATTTGTTACAAGTTAAACATGCCACGGGGCTTTTTATAATTTGTCAACAAATCATTTATTGGTTTTGGCGGGAAAAAAACAATCAGTTAATGGGGGACCACACCTTCTTGGGTAATTTGATCGCAAGTTTTGTTGCTTTTTTATGTATAAAAGTGAGATGCGTAAATACTCTTTCGGCCAAAATTCCACTTCTTTTACTTTTAATTTAGGGAATATATATTCACGCGCAAGGAAAAAACTTGATAGAAGATTCACACGTAACAACAACCCTTATGGCAATTCCTTATCCAAGGTGAAAGCATCTGATGCTAGTGTGACAAATGTGTGTCTGTGAAGAGAAAAGAAGAAAGGAAAAAATAGTGAAAAGGACTTAAGTAGAAGCAAAATTGATCATAGGGACCAAATGTACTTGAAGGACAAAGTCTAATATTTTATTTATTAAATATTTGAGCAAATGACCAAAATGCCTCGCTGCGTTAAGTAATTTTTTAAAAAGGCACAAAATCTAATTGCCGGAGCTTCAGTAGGTGAAGGGTCATAAGAAAGTATCACCAATAAAAAAAAACAATCAAGACCCTTGATTCCATGTAGTCATCAAAGATTTCACGTAAATTCAACAACCAGAGGGTGCAAGGATGCAAGATATTTGGCCTCGATGCAAGGGTTTTGGCTTAAATGCAAGATTTTTGGCTTGAGATACAAGGGCTTTGACATGAGTGCAAGGCTTTTGGCTTAAGTGTAAGATTTCTGGCTTAAGGTGTGAGGGGTTTGGTTTGGGTGCAAGACTTTTCACTTAAGGTGCAAGGATTTTAGTTTGAAGTGCAAGGGTCATGGCTTGGGTGCAAGGTTTTTGGTCCAAGTTGAAAGGCTTTTGGCCTAAGTTGAAAGGCTTTTGGCTTAGGGTGCATGTGTTCTTGCTTAAGGTGCAAGGCTTTTGGCTTAGACAATTACATGTAATATCTTGTGAATTATATATAAATCAAATACATAAAGAGAACCCACTATCAATGACCCTATCATTACATGAAAATGGAAACTAATTACATGTAAATCAATATGGGAAAAAATTCGCAAGCATGCTTGAGGTCTAATTTACATGTAATCTTTAATGGATTATGTAACACTTGCCTCGAGTGTTATCCAAAAATCACACAATTCAAATAAACTAAGTGTGGTTAAGGAGTTAATCCTAAAACCAATTTAGAAAACAAACTATTTAAATCACTAAGCAGATACACAATTGCAAAGTAAACATTTAAAACCTTTTTTTAAAATAAAAAATTTTTATAGGTTTTACCTATAGCATGGAAGCAAGCTAGGCGAAAGTGAGGTAAAAAGATGCTATCATGACAGCATTAAATTGCTATCATGACAGCCCTCACAAGCCAACTTTTGGGAGACGCTGTTTGTAATGTCCTCCTTGACATTATCAAAATTCACCACACAATCACAACATCCAATCATAATTAGGAGCAAGGATTTGCTCCTAATCTCACATTATACATATAAGGGTTAAAACTAATAATCCTTTAAAAATAATTGAGGAATATTTGGGATCCCATAAAAACCCTTTAAATTAATAGTTTAAGCTCAAATTTAATGATTTATATAGGCATTAGAAGCATGGAAAAGTTTTGGGAAGCAAACCACTTCAAAACAGGGCCAAAAATGTCATTTTTGAGTGTTTTGGTCCGTGCACCGTGGCATGTGGCACAGAAAGACATGTTTCCTCGCTGTACCGTGTGCCACGACTCATGCAAAATGCGCCGCGGCGCACCTGTCCATGACAGCAATGCTGTTATGACACTTTTCTGGACGAACTTCGAACGCGTGCCATTTTCACATACAATGTCCGATTGGAGTGATTCAAGCGCCCACGCGAAGCTTATTTGTAACATCCTAAAAAAAATTTTAAAACTCAAATTTATTTTAAAAATAAAATAAAATATCTATAATTAAATTAAAATTTAGAATAATTTAATAGAGGCTCAGAGTTTGAATTTTACTAAGCAAAAGTTTAGTTTTATTTGATTTTTAACTATGGAAAAAATTACCAAAGTTGACCCGGGCTTTTGTGCAATAATAAAAAAATGTTGGGCCCTTTCTTGTAATTTTCCCTAAACTTTTTGACCAGCAATTTAAAGGCCAAAACTGATGCAGAAACGCAGAAACTAAATTGGAAAGGAAAGGAAAGGAAACGTACGAGAGGGAGAGAGGAAGAAGAGAAGAGAAAGGGAGGGAGTTAGGCTTGGATCTAGGAGTCTTTGTGACCGTTGCGAGCTCGGCTACACGATAGGTAAACTCCCTACTTCAATCTTCTTCTCTTTCTCTTGATTTTCTTCAATTTTTGGAAGAGAAAATTTTTGGATTTTGATCCCAAAGCTTTATTCTTGTAAGCTTTTGTTTCTTTGGATCCTAGGGAGTATGTTTTGAGTTTCTATATAGTGATCTAATGTTTTGAGTGGATAATTGGATGAAAAGAGGTGTTTTGGGCACAAAATAAACCTTGAGAAATTAGGTTTTTGCTCTTCAATGGTTTAAGCTTATTGATTTAGTCATAATTTTCTATTTGAGCCCAATAAGATTTAAATTAAGGTTTGGTTTTCATTATAAGGGCTAATGGTGAAAGTTGGTGACACTAAGTGAAAGTTTTTAATTGATAAGAAATTATATAAAATTGAAAATTAGCCTAATGATGGCTAATAAATGGTTTTGGTGGTTAAGTGATACTATGTGAATGTTTGGTTTAATACATGGACCATTAGGGTGGATTATGACTCATTGACCCAAGTTGTGTGGTATGAGTTATAGTCTTCATTAATGCTATTTGTCATGATAAGTGATGTGGATCACTTATATGTTGTAGAAAATTGTTGGTGGAACTTATTGAAAAGTAAGGAACAAGCCGAGCCCTATTTTGTACAAGGGGAACCCTTTTGGTACCAAAGGGTTGAGGTAACAGGGAAATTTATATTTTTTATTACTTTGTTTTAGCTATTTTTGAATAAATATTACTAGTTATCATGCATTACATGTTTTAAAAGATTAAATGTGCTTTATAAGGGGTTATGGGGTACTACTTTGATTATAGTGCAAATATGTTTTCTAATTGTTTAATAACTATGTTTTTATGGAAATGAGATTTATAAATATTATACTACTTTAGAGTGTTGAATGGTCAATACTCAGGAAAGGTAGACAAGAGTAAAAGGCATGATCTCGGTGGGAGTTCACCAATGAGAAGGTGTGGATTTTTAATATTCTATGGCATACTGTCAGTACTCAGTGTTGTCTTACGTATTGTGGGCTCAGTGCACTAAAGTGGTTAGTGTATTGAGTGTTCGACACCTCTCAGTGGGGGAGGGAATCCGACATATGAAGTGTGAGGTTGAGTGCCTAGGCCAAGGTAGCCCTCACATGGAGAGTAAGTCGGGCTGGCTCTGGGAGGAAGTTAGCTTTGACTGCTCAGGATTCACGTCGAAGGGGCATAGGCGGTTCGGTGGATTAGATCATGCCTTAGATTATGTTTTGTGCCTGTGGAGGTACAAGTAGGTATAAGATTTACCTGCGAGTTAAAGAGTGCCAGGGGGCATTCTGTTGGTCATGAAAGGCCATACCGGCCTAGGTCATGCATTCATGCATTTTAAATGGCTAAATTATATATCATGTTGAATTTATTATTCGTTTATTTGATTATGGCTTACTTTGTAATAATCAATATAAATTTCGCTGTTACTGAGACTGTGGTTGTCTCACCCCTTTCTTTTCAATATTTTAGGTCCAGGTGAAGGATCCAGTGGTGGACGGGGAAAGGAGTAAAGCTAGGGGTTTGCTTGTGATTTGTAAAGAACTGCAACCCCTTTCTTTTGAGCAAATATATTGTAATGTATTTAAGATTAGAGTGCCAGTAGGATATGATTATGTGTGAATATGTGTGGATTGTGTGCTTGTGTATAAATTTTTGTCTGTTTGCAGACTTGTGGCTAGGAAACTTGGTTATGATGTGTGGTTTTGATGGATTTACTTAGTAGACCAAGTTTCTATTACAAGCAGATCTTTATTTTGATATATATGTGATTTTATAAGCAAATGCAAAGTGGTTACATTGCAAATGGTGTGCTATGGGCAAACATACACCTTGGATAGAGAGAGTGGGTGCGTGGGCCCCACAAGGAGCTCTGAGCCAAGTGAAAATGTTTAGCATATGTATTTATATAAATACATGGTATTTAGATTGATTTGTGACCACTCTTGTATGATTTGTGCATTTTAGGGGTTTAGGGTCCATTTTAGGAAATGGCACCCGGGTGGTCAAATTTTGATGTATAGGGGTTTTCCATCATTTGAATGTTCTTTCAGGTGTTTTTAGTCTTATTTAACGTGTCCAAAGTGTTCCCACAGGTTTGTGATCATTAGGATGAGATTTGGACAATTTTGAAAATGGTTTTTACCAAAAAGCTGCACTTTTGCATCCGAGTGTCCAAATCATAATCCAACCGTTGGATTTTTCTAAAATTTAGGTCACAAGTAAAACCTTTTATAAGCTTCGTGTGGGCTTTGGAATCACATCGATCTGATATCGGACGGAGAAACGACGCACTCCGAAATTTGGTCTGGAGGTGCTGTCATGACAGCATTAAATTGCTGTCATGACAGCTACAGTAATTATATTGTAACCTGCAAAAAATTTAATCCGTCCGTTGGATCTTTTCAAAATTTGGTATGCTAATAGTATTCTTTAAAAGTGACATGTGAGCTTTGAAATCACTCCGATCAGAGGTCGGATGATGAAATGATGCACTCCGGAAGTTGGTCCGGAAGTGCTGTCATGACAGCTTTTCATGCTGTCATGACAGCAAAATTGACTAAATTTGTAACATGTCCAATTTTTAATCTGACCGTTGGATCTTTTTGAAATTTGGTACACTTATAGTACCCTTTGAATGTGACTTGTGAGCTTTAAAATTTCTTCGATCGGAGATCGGAAGGCGGAACGACGCCTCCCAGAAGTTGAACCGGGAGGGATTGCTGTCATGACAGCATATTTTTACCCTTCTTTTGTCTAACTTGCTTCCGTGCACTATAGGTAGAACCTATAATTTTTTTTAAGGTTTTAAATGTTTACTTTGCAATCGTATATTTGCTTAGTGATTTAAATGGTTTGTTTCCTAAGTTGGTTTTAGGATTAACTCCTTAACCACACTTAGTTTATTTGACTTGTGTGATTTTTGGATAACACTCGGGGCAAGTGTTACATTATTCAATTACGATCCGACACTGTATGAGAATTTTAGACACTCGGATACAAAAGTCAATTTTTCAAAGAAATTTTCAACCATCCAAGTACCCAAAACTCATAACTTATACCATTAACCCATTGTGAGGCTTGAACCAAGTCCAATAGACCATAATACACTTGAGTGACCAATCAAACATACAAAAACATACCAAACACAAAATTTGGCTACTCAATGGCCATTTCACCCAATATGGCCAAAATGCACAATTAGCACTACAAGCGCTATTTGGCCTCTATTGTCACATAATACACTACCAATACATTATCACCACTTAGATGAAACATTCCTTACACTTGTATTAGTATTTTAGCCTATCACCATAAAAATTACCACATATTCACCTCATATACAATATTGGGCTAAAATAAACAACAACATTATGAAACAAGTGCAACTAATCAAAATGATATGCATTCCTAGTAGGCAACATATAATATCATATAACAAGTTTATGTACACTACTCAAACCAAAATTGGGCTTTACAAAGAGTGAAGCAAATATGCTAGCCTCTGCTCGATTCTCTCCCTGGCTCAGTCACATTAGTAGCACCTGTAAAATGATAATCCATGGGGTGAGATAAAAATCTCAGTAACTAAGATAATCTACATTATTGATTAACAAACCAAGTTTTAAACAAGTATTAAAATGAGTAACATAATCACATCATATAATATCACTACAAATTTGCATGCATGATCCCTAACCATCCGGTCCTCCAATACTCCTGACTGAACAAGTAAGCTATTTCACAGAACCGAACCACATGTATGGTCCCCAAGCTCACCATCCATGGTAGGACTACTCGGCCAAGGTGTCCTAAACCACTTTCAGACTACTATTTCCCCCTATTACAAGTAATTGGGGTGCCGTTACTCCAACACCGTATCCTACAAATGGTAAGGAGCATAGTCTCCAACTCTGCACCCTTTTGGGTACTAAGGAGAGTAAGTCTCCAACACCGCACCCATTTTCGGGCACTAAGGAGAGTAAATGCTACACCTGTTGTCCCGAGGTGCTAGCAATGTCATATGGACTTAATCTTCATTATCTCCACTAGGGTGACCTCCCACCTTCTAATATGCCACATTTCACTATATATCTCCACTTGACCATGCATAAACAACTTTTCAAGTAAGTATAATAAAATCTTTCCATTAACTTGAAAAATATAGAATTTTACAAAACCAATACTCCACTTTTTCTAAAATAGATAACCTTTAAAGAATTTATGCATATATACTCAACAAATCATAGAAAAGCACTTGAGAATAACTTATACAAGGTAATAAACAATGCAAATTATCTAGTTACCTCAACCCTTTTGTTACTAAAAGGGTTACTCATGGTACTAGTTCTCTTCTTGTGTCAAGGTAAGTCTTCCCACACCATAATCTACATCAACAAGTACTATATGTTAATTTTCAATTAACACAAGCACCATTAGCTAATAATAACCTCCCAATTCTCCCACTTCTCACTCAAATTCTCAACAAATAGGCTTGTCAAGATTAGAATTTGTTCACTTCATCCCTTAAGTCTCCTTCTAACTCTATCACAACATAAAACTCAATATCTCAACTTATCACACTTCAACACCCTATGATCAAGATAAAGCTTGATCCAACTTCCACTAAACAATAAAGTAGCTTCATATTACCACATATCCAAGATCAATAAACCTAAATTAAACCTTTAGAGTCAATAGAAACCTTCAAAACATTGACTCATGGCTTAATCCCATCAGACCAAATTCTCACTTTTTCAAATCCCATGGAAAATGAGATGAAAAGGTAGAGGAGAAGGGTAGGAAACTTACCCAAGAGTTTGGAGGCTCAAATAATCTTCAAAATCCTTTCAAATTGATGCCCTAGCAGTGCCCAAAGTTACCCCCTTCATGCTCTAGGTTTCCCACCACAAACTCAAATTTTTTTTGCTAATTCCTGAAATTTTAAGTTGCTTGCTATGCCGTGCACTGCAGCGCACGCCACACAAGCCGCAACTCACGGCACAGCGAGCAACAACTTAATTTTGCTCCCCCCGATGCTTCCCAACTTGATCCAACTTTCATCCTATCTCAATCTAGAGCCAAATATGACCCAAAAATCCAATTAGCCACCTAAAAACATAATTAAATAAATTAATCATATTTTTAACTAATTTATCCCTTAATTAATCCATTTTTTCCAAATTTAAAGTTTTAGGATGTCACACTGTTCTGTCATCTGATCCCTGATCGAAGAAATTTTAAAGCTCACATGTCACATTCAAATGGTACTATAAGTGTACCAAATTTCAAAAAGATCTAACGGTTGGATTAAAAATTAGACATGTTAAAATTTTAATTATTTTTGCTATCATGACAGCACCTTCGGACTAACTTTCGAGGTGCACCATTTCATCATTTGACCTCCGATCGGAGTGATTCTAAAGCCCACATGTCACTTTTAAATAGTTCTATTAGCATACTAAATTTTGAAAAGATCCAATAGACGGATTGAATTTCGTGCGTGTTGCAACATCATCAATGTTGCTGTCATGATAGCTCCTCAAAACCAAATTCTGGAGTGCGCCGTTTCTCTATCCGATATCCAATCAATGTGATTCCAAAGCTCACAAGAAGCTTATAAAAGGTTTTACTTGTGACCCAAATTTTAGAGAAATCCAACAGTTGGATTAAGATTTGGACACCCAGATGCAAAAGTGCAGTTTTTTTGATAAAAACCATTTTCAAAATTGTCCAAATCTCATCCTAACGGTCACAAACCTATGGGAATACTTTGGACATGTCAAATAGGATTAAAAACAAAATTTAAATGATAGAAAAATTCTTTATACCAAAATTTGACCACTCGGGTGCCATTTTCCCAAAATGGACCCTAAACCCCTAAAATGCACAAATTACACAAGAGTGGCCAAAAACTATTCCAAATATCATATACACATATAAATACACACGCTAAACATTTTCACTTGGCTTAGAGATCTCTGTGGGGCCTATGCACCTACTCTCTCTATCTAAGGTGTATGTTTTCCTATAGCACACCATTTGCAATGCAACCACTTTGCATTTGATTGTGGAATCACATATTTACCAAAATAAATATTTACTTGTAGTGAAAACTTGGTCTACTAAATAAATCCATTAAAACCATACACCATAGCCAAGTTTCTTAGCCACAAGTCTACAAGCAAGCAAAAAATTCATACACAAGCCATACAATCCACACATACTCACACACATATACATAATCGCATCCTACTGGCACCCTAATCCTAAATACATTACAATAGATTTGCTCAAAAGAAAGGAGTTGCAGTTCTTTACAATTCATAAGCAACCCCTAGCTATGCTCCTATCCCTGTCCTCCACTGGTTCCTTCGCCTGGACCTGAAAATATTGAAAAGAAAGAGGTGAGACAACCACAGTCTCAGTAACAGAGAAATCTACATTAATTATTACAAAGCAAGCCATAATCGAATAAACGAATAATAAATTCAACATAATATATAATTTAGCCATTTAAAATGCATGAATGCATAAAATAGGCTGGTATGGCCTTTCATGACCAATAGAATGCTCCCTGTACTCTTTAACTCGCATGTAAACCTTATACCTACTTATACCTCCACAGGCACAAAATATAATCTAAGGCATGATTTAATCCACTGAACCGCCTATACCCCTTCAACGCAAATCCTTAGCAGTCAAAGCTAACTCCCTCCCAAAGTCAGCCTGACTTACTCTCCATGTGAGAGCTACCTTGACTTAGGCATTCAACCTCACATTTCATATGTCAGATTCCCTCCCCCACTGAGAGGTGTCGAATACTTAATACACTAACTACTTTAGTGCACTGAGCCCACAATACGTAAAGCAACACTGAGCCCTGGTAGTGTACCATAGAATATCAAAAGTCCACACCTTCTTATTGATGAACTCCCACCGAGATCATGCCTTTTATTTGTGTTTACCTTTCCCAAGTATTGACCACTTCAACAATCTAAGGTACTATATCATTTTTAAATCTCCCTTAAATGGTTCCTTAGCCTATCTAAGGTACTTTACTTAGTTACACTTCCTTAAGTGCAACTTCTATTCCTTATGATTACAATACATGTAAACAAATCTCGTTTCCATAAAAACATTATTGTTAAAAAATAAAAAAAAACATATTTGCACTATAATTAAAGTAGTACCCCATAACCCCTTATAAAGCACATTTAATCTTTTAAAATATGTAATGCATGCTAGTTAGTAATATTTATTCAAAATAGCTAAAACAAAGTAATAAAAAATATAAATTCTCCTGTTACCTCAACCCTTTGGTACCAAAAGGGTTTTTCTTATACAAAATAGGACTGGGCTTGTTCCTTAACTTTCAAACAAATTCCACCAACAATCCCTATAACATATAAGTGATCCACATCACTTATCATGACAAATAGCATTAATGAAGATTATAACTCATACCACACAACTTGAGTCAATGAGTCATAATCTATCCTAATGATCCATATATTAAACCAACCATTCATATAATACTACTTAACCACCAAAACCATTTATTAGCCATTACTAGGCTAATTTCCAATTCATATAATTTTAAATCAATTAAAAACTTTGAATTAATGTCACCAACTTTCACCATTAGCCCTTATAATGAAAATCAAACCTTAAGTTAAATCTTATTGGGCTTAAATAGAAAAATTATAACTAAATCAATACGCTTAAACCATTGAAGAGCAAAACCCAATCTCTCAGTATTTAATTTGTGCCCAAAACACCTCTTTTTATCCAATTATCCGCTCAAAACATTAGATCACCATATAGAAACTCAAAACATCCTCCCTAAGATCCAAAGAAATAAAAGCTTATAAGAATAAAGCCTTTAGGATCAAAATTTAGAAATTTCCCCTTCTAAAAATTGAAGAAAATCAAGAGGAAGGGAAGATGATTGAATTAGAAAGTTTACCTATCATGTAGCTGAGCTCGTAACGGTCACAAAGCCTCCTAGATCCAAGCCTAACTCCCTCTCTTTCTCTTCTCTTCTTCCTCTCTCCCTCTCGTGCATTTCCTTTCTTTTCCTTGTTTCATTTCTATGTTTCTGCGTCTATTTTCTCTTTAAAATGCTGATATAAAACTTTGGAGAAAATTACAAGAAAGGGCCCAACATTTTTTATTATAGCACAAAAGCTCGAGTCAACTTTGGTAATTTTCCCATAGTTAAAAATAAAATAAAACCCAACTTTTGCTTAGTAAAAACTCAAACTCTAGACCTCTATTAAATTATTCTAAATTTTAATTTAATTATAGATATTTTATTTTATTTTTAAAATAAATTCGAGTCTTAAAATTTTTGGGATGTTACATTCTCCCTTCCTTTAAAAAGGATTTTGTCCCTAAAATCCAAGCTAATTTATAAATCAAAGAGAGAAACATACCTAGGGAAACAACTGTGAATACTCCTTCCTTATTTGATCCTCAATCTCCCAAGTTGTATCTCCCGGAGCCATCCCTTTCCAAATCACTTTTACCAACTGGATTGTCTTATTTCTGAGTTGCTTATCCTTAGCATCCACAATACGATTTGGTTCAGTCCATTAGGTTAAATTTTCCTGAATTTCAACCTCTTCAGTTTCTATCACATGTGACGGGTCTGGCTAGTACTTCTTCAGCTGTGACACATGAAACACATTGTGTAGACCCGCTAACCGAGGCGGCAATGCAAACTAATAAGCCACCGGCCTAACTTTCTTCAAAACCTCAAAAGGACCCATATATCGAGGAGATAACTTCTTAGCTTGAATTGAGCATCCAACACCCGTTAATGGGGAACCTTAAGAAACACATGATCCCCAACCTCAAAAGACAGGTCCTTACAACGATTATTTGTATAACTTTTCTCTCTACTCTATGCCGTAAGAAGCTTTTGTTGGATCAATTTTATTTTTTTCGTGGTCTCATCTATCACATCTGGTCCCATCGTCCTCTCACTCAACTCATACCAACAGAGAGGTAATCTGCACTGTCTTCCATACAATGCTTCGTAAGGAGCCATCTGAATACTGGCATGATACTGTTATTATAAGCAAACTCTGCTAGAGGTAAATGCTTATCCCAGCTTTCCTGAAGCTCTAGGGCATATGACCTCAACATATCCTCTAATATCTGGATCGTCTACTCAGTTTGTCCATCCGTTTGTGGATGATAAGACATATTGAACTTCAAATCCGTGCTTATAGCCTTTTGCATAACTTGCCATAAATTCAATGTAAACCGAGGATCACGGTCTGAAACAATGTCCCTTGGTACCCCATTTAGTTGCACAATCTCCTTAATGTAGATCTCAGCATACCTATCAACCGTATAGGTGGTCTTGACTAGTAAGAAATATGCTGACTTAGTCAAACGATCTGCAATTACCCAGATAGAGTCAAAACTAGCCTGGGTTCTTGGTAAACTAGATACAAAATCCATTGAAATACCGTCCCATTTCCATTTAGGAATCTCCAAAGGCTATAACAACCTTAATGGCTTTTAGTGCTCTATCTTGACCTTCTGACAGGTCAAACACTTACTAATATACTCTGTGACATCCTTTTTCATGCTTGGCCACCGCCAATGACGCTGCATGTCATGATACCTCTTAGTAGCACTAAGATGAAGGGTGTAGCTACTACGATGCACCTTATCCAACAATTTCTTCCTAATAGACTCATTATTGGGGAAACAAACCCTATCCTTAAAAACCACATACCCATCATCACTAAACCAATAGTCCATTGTCTCACCATTCTCAATATCTTGACTTATTTTTAATAAAATCAGATCTTGAAGCTGAGCATTTTGTATTTCTTTCCAAAATTCATTGGAAATGACCGTAGTCTTAAGACCATTCAAGGAGAACTCAGTCATACCCAGAGAAGTCTCAACCAAAGACTCTATCAATCTATGCTCCCGAACCATTAAATAGGCTACATGTAAGATCTTGTGACTAAGAGCATCTGCTACTACATTTACTTTCCCCGAATGATACTTAAATTCAAAATTATAATCTTTAAGAAACTCCATCCAATGTCTTTGTCTCATATTTAGCTCTTTTTGATCCACCAGGTACTTGAGACTTTTATGGTCACTCATGACCCTGAACTCTGTTCCATAAAGATAATGACGCCAGATCTTCAATGCAAAGACCACTGCAGCTAACTCGAGATCATGCGTCAGATAATTCTCCTCATGTGCCTTAAGTTGTCGAGATGCATATGCCACTGCCCTCTTATCTTGCATTAGAACACAACCAAGACCCTTATGAGAGGCATCAGTATACACGTTATAGGGCTTTTGAGGATTCAGAATCACCAACACTAAAGCTATTGTTAACTTTTCTTTCAACTTAAGAAAAGCTGTCTTGCACCTATCATCCTAGATAAATGGCCTATCCTCCCTTATAAGCCTAGTCAAAGGCATAGAAATTTGAGAGAAACCTTTAATAAAATGCCGGTAGTAACCTACTAACCCTAAAAAACTACGGATCTCTATTATCGATTTTGGTCTCTCCGATTGCAAGATTGCTTCAACCTTATATGGATCAACTGCAATACCATTTACCGACATGATATGTCCCAAAAACCTAACCTCTTTTATCTAAAACTTGCACTTACTGAGCTTGGCATATAGCTTATATCTCGCAAAAACCTTAAGACAGTCCTCAAGTATCTGGCATGCTGCTCCTCATCTTTAAAGTAGATTAGTATATCATTAATAAAAACCACCATAAACTGATCTAATAACGGCTGAAAGATGCGGTTCATATAGTCCGTGAAAACTACAGGCGCATTAGTTAGCGCAAATGGCATAACCAAAAACTCATAATGGCCATATCGAGTCCTGAAAGCTGTCTTCGCCACATCCTTCTCACTAATCCTCAGCTAATAGTACCTTGAACGTAAATCAATCTTAGAGAAAATTATAGCACCTACTAACTAATCCAAGAGATCATCGATGCGAGGTAGTGGGTACTTGTTCTTCACCCTAACCTTATTCAACTGCCTATAGTCGATACACAATCTTAAACTACCATCCTTCTTCTTCACAAATAAGACCGGGGATCCTCAAGGAGAAATACTGGGTCTAATAAATCCCTTATCTAACAACTCCTCAAGCTGCTTCTTCAACTCCACTAACTCTGAAGGAGCCATTCTATTGGGAGCCTTTAAAATTGGCTGAGTCCCTAGTACTAGGTCAATCAAGAGTTCAACCTCACGCTTTGGAGGTAATCCTGACACATTCTCTAAAAACACCTCCGGGAACTCCTTAACAACCTTAATTTCATCTACTTTACCTGACTCAGATCCTTGGGTAGCGAGCACTACCACGTAAGCCTCACAACCCTGTTCAATCAACCTTTTAGCTTGTAAATAAGAAAGAAAACAAGAGTGACCAGGGTATTCCTTGATTACCTCTGGTACTTCTACCAAAGTCACTGTCTTAGCCACACAATCTAAGACAGCACCATAAGCTGTCAACTAATCCATACCAATGATTAAATCAATCCCTCGTATAGGTAATTTGATCACATTCACCCAAGTCAATCGCCCATTAAAAGTCATCTTGGTCCTACACACCACACTGGATCGACCAACCAAACTAGAAGTAGAGGAAACTTTTATATCATGGGGCAACTAGTTAACAGGCATACCCATTCTATCTAAGCACTCGATAGAAATAAAAGAATACATCGCACCATAATCAAACAAAGCTTCTAAATCAAGGCTACAGATAGAAACCATACTAATGATTAGATTCGATGACTTCCTAGCCTCCTCCTGAGATACTGTATACACTCTACCAGGAATCACGTTCCTCCGGTCTGAGCTCTCATGTAAATTAGGGCAGTCATAGATCAAATGGCCTAACTTTCCACACTTGTAGCAAGCAAAGCAGTGACCAGAATGAACCCTACCACATCTATCGCAAGGTGACCTCGCTGTGCTCAGAATTGGGGCCTGACTGGCTTGTGAAGAATGTGCTAGAGCATTCCCAGAGAAACGAGAACCCACAGATCTCATATTACCACCTCGATTACCTTAAAATCGTGAACCCCTATTTAAATTCTGATTACTAGAAGCAGAAGACTTGGCTTTAAAGGAGCCACCAGAAGAAGAACCAGAGCTAAACCACATTTTCTTGGATATATCACCAGTAGGAGCCAACCCAAAAGAAAATTGACCTCGTGTATCCCTACTCCAACTACTTTCTGTGTCTTGGCCTCGGTGAGCGGCAATCCTCAGATGATTACACATCTCATCATATGTCGCCTCGCCCAACAAAGATAGCTGCTGGCGATATTCTGGCCTTATCTTTTCCAATAACCTCTTGCTTTCCACTTGCTATCATTAGAAGCCTTTAGATATGTTGGGAACTTAGAGAACTGATTGAATTTTCTCATAAAGTCCTCCTCGTCTAAGTCTCCCTACTGAAACACATGAAACTCTACCTCTTTCTCATCTCTGAAAGCTGGTGGAAAGTGAAAATCATAAAATCTTTCCTTAAATTTGGCCTAAGTGATAGATCTTCCATTTGTGGGCTTAACAGAATCCCACCAATGCTTGGCTTCACCAACAAGCTGCATCATAGCCAAGATAACCCTCTGCTCAAATGTACACCTCACTACAATAAATAATTGCTCTATTCAATCCAACCAGTCCCCAGCTTTCCTATCAAGCATATTACCATCATATGTGGTCGAATTAGAGTGAGAAAATTCCTTCTAAGGTCCGGATATGTCATCCTCTCGGTTATCAGCAAATGGTCCATGAGCTCCCACAGCACTAGAAGATCCCTGCCCAATACTTGGGTCAACATGTTGATCTGGAATAGCACGACCTTTAAGATTTTATTGTATATCCACCATCACTTCAAGTAGCCTAGTCATAACTGCATCCATCCCCTGTGGTGGTAGTGGTAGAGGCGGAGGCGGAGGAGGTAGAGGTGATGGTCGTTCCTCATTCCTCAATCTACCTATTCCCCTTCGAGCCATATTAGAACTAAAGGCATATAACCACAAGTGTACGGACCTTTCTCCCTTCCTAAAGGAACAAGCTAGAGAAAGAAAAACAATATTAGTCCAGGTTAGTGGCAGAAGGGAAAGAGCATAAAGTAATGTATTTAAGGTGCCAAGTAGGAAAGAGGAATCATAAACCTAAAACCGATACCAAATGTAACACTTGCCCTGAGTGTTATCCAAAAATCACACAATTCAAATAAACTAAGCATGGTTAAGGAGTTAATCTTAAAACCAACTTAGGAAACAAACCATTTAATCACTAAGCAAATATACGATTGCAAAGTAAACATTTAAAACTTTTTTTAAAAATAAAAAAAAATTTATAGGTTTTACCTATAGCGCACGAAAGCAAGCTAGGCAAAAGCGAGGTAAAAAGATGATGTCATGATAGCACTAAATTGCTGTCATGATAGCCCTCACAGGCTAACTTTAAGGAGGTGCCGTCTTCTATCATTCGATCCCCAATCAATGAAATTTTAAAGCTCACACATCACATTTAAAGGGTACTATAAGTGTACCATTTCAAAAAGATCCAACAGTTGGATTAAAAATTAGACATGTTAAAAGTTTGGTCATTTTACTGTCATGATAGCTAAAAAGTTGTCATGACAGCACCTCCGGACTAACTTCTGGGGTGCACCATTTCATCATCCAACCTCCGATTGGAGGGATTCCAAAGCCCACATGTCAATTTTAAATAGTACTATTAGCATACTAAATTTTGGAATGATCTAATAGATGGATTGAATTTTGTGCATGTTGTAACATAATCAATGTTGCTGTCATGACAGCAAAGTGCTGTCATGACAGCTCCTCCGGACCAAATTCTAGAGTACGCTGTTTCTCTGTCTGGTATCCAATTGACATGATTCTAAAGCCCACATGAAGCTTATAAAAGGTTTTACTTGTGACATAATTTTAGATAAATCCAACGGTCGGATTAAGATTTAGACACCAAGATGCAAAAGTGCAGTTTTTTGATAAAAACCATTTTCAAAATTGTCCAAATCTCATCCTAATAGTCACAAACCTATGGAAATACTTTGGACATATCAAATAGGACTAAAAACAATATTTAAATGATAGAAAAACCCTTTATACCAAAATTTGACCACTCGAGTGCCATTTCCCAAAATGGACCCTAAACCCCCAAAATGCACAAATCACACAAGAGTGGCCAAAAACTATTCCAAATATCATATACACATATGAATACACACACTAAAAATTTTCACTTGGCTCAGAGATCTCTGTGGGGCCCACGCACCCACTCTCTCTATCCAAGGTGTATGTTTGCCAAAAGCACACCATTTGCAATACAACCACTTTGCATTTGATTGTGGAATCACATATTACTAAAATAAATATTGCTTGTAGTGAAAACTTGGTCTTCTAAATAAATCTATTAAAACCATACACCATAGCCAAGATTCCTAGCCACAAGTCTACAAGCAAGCAAAAATTCATACACAAGCCATACAATCCACACATACTCACACACATATACATAATCGCATCCTACTGGCACCCTAATCCTAAATACATTACAATAGATTTGCTCAAAAGAAAGGAGTTGCAGTTCTTTACAATTCACAAGCAACCCCTAGCTCTACTCCTTTCCCCGTCCTCCACTGGTTCCTTCGCCTGAACTTGAAAATATTGAAAAGAAAGAGGTGAGACAACCATAGTCTCAGTAACAGAGAAATCTACATTGATTATTACAAAGCAAGCCATAATCGAATAAATGAATAATAAATTCAACATAATATATAATTTAGCCATTTAAAATGCATGACATAGGCTGGTATAGTCTTTCAAGACCAACAGAATGCCCCCTGCACTCTCTAACTCACAGGTAAACCTTATACCTACTTATACCTCCACTGACACAAAACATAATCTAAGACATGATCTAATCCACCGAACTACCTATACCCCTTTGACGTGAATCCTGAGCAGTCAAAGCTAACTCCCTCCCAAAGCCAGCCCGACTTACTCTCTATGTAAGGGCTACCTTGGCCTAGGCATTCAACCTCACACTTTATATGTCAGATTCCCTCCCCTACTGAGAGGTGTCGAACACTCAATACACTAACCACTTTAGTGCACTGAGCCTACAATATGTAAGGCAATATTGAGTACTGGCAGTATACCATAGAATATCAAAAGTTCATACCTTCTCATTGGTGAACTCCTACTGAGATCATGCCTTTTATTTGTGTTTACCTTTCTCGAGTATTGACTACTTCAACACTCTAAGGGAGTACAATTTATAAATCTCACTTAAATGGTTCCTTAGCCTATCTAAGGTACCTTACTTAGTTACACTTCCTTAAGTGCAACTTCTATTCCTTATGATTACAACACATGTAAACAAATCTCGTTTCCATAAAAACATTGTTGTTAAAAAATAAAAAAAAACATATTTGCACTATAATCAAAGTAGTACCTCATAACCCCTTATAAAGCACATTTAATCTTTTAAAACATGTAATGCATGCTAGCTAGTAATATTTATTCAAACAGAGCTAAAACAAAGTAATAAGAAATATAAATTCCCCTATTACCTTAACCCTTTAGTACCAAAAGGGTTTCTCTTATACAAAATAGGACTCGGCTTGTTCCTTAACTTTCGAACAAATTCCACCAACAATCCCTACAACATATAAGTGATCCACATCACTTATCATGACAAATAGCACTAATGAAGACTATAACTCATACCACACAACTTGAGTCAATGAGTCATAATCTATCCTAATGATCCATATATTAAACCAACCATTCACATAATACTACTTAACCACCAAAACCATTTATTAGCCATCACTAGACTAATTTTTAATTTATATAATTTTTAATCAATTGAAAACCTTCACTTAATGTCACCAACTTTCACTATTAGTCCTTATAATGAAAACCAAACCTTAATTTAAATCTTATTGGGCTCAAATAGTAAAATTATAACTAAATCAATAGGCTTAAACCATTGAGAAGCAAAACCCAATCTCTCAGTGTTTAATTTGTGCCTAAACACCTCTTTTCATCTAATTATCCACTCAAAACATTAGATCACTACATAGAAACTCAAAACATCCTCCCTAGGGTGCAAAGAAATAAAAGCTTACAAGAATAAAGCCTTTAGGATCAAAATTTAGAAATTTTCTCTTCCAAAAATTGAAAAAAATTAAGAGGAAGGGAAGAGGATTGAAGTAGAAAGTTTACATATCGTGTAGCCGAGCTCACAACGGTCGTAAAGCCTCCTAGATCCAAGCCTAACTCCCCCTCTTTCTCTTTTCTTCTTCCTCTCTCCCTCTCGTGCATTTTCTTTCTTTTCCTTATTTCTTTTTTATGTTTATGTGTCTATTTTCCCTTTAAAATGTTGATATAAAACTTTGGGAAAAATTACAAGAAAGGGCCTAATATTTTTTATTATAGCACAAAAGCCCGAGTCAACTTTTGTAATTTTTTTCATAGTTAAAAATAAAATAAAACCCAACTTTTGCTTAGTAAAAATTCAAAGTCTAGACCTCTATCAAATTATTCTAAAATTTAATTTAATTATAGAGATTTTATTTTATTTATAAATCCCTGTCTTAAAATTTTTGAGATGTTACAGATTATATGTAAATCAAACACGTAAAAAGCATACCCTATCAATCCCCATAATTACATGAAAATGACTATGGATTACATGTAAATTAATATGAAAAAAATTAGTGAGCATGCCTAAAGAATAATTTACATGTAATCTCTAGCAGATTACATGTAAGTCAAATAAACAAAGAGCTTAGCTTTGTTAATCACCCATAATTATATGAAAATGATTATAAATTACATGTAAAACAACATATAAATCAAATACATAGAGAGACGCCCTTGCCAATCCCATATAATTACATGAGAATGATTATAGATTACATGTAAAACAATATGTGGAAAAACTCACAAGTATGATAAGAAATGATTTACATGTAATCTCTAGCGGATTACATACAAGTCAAACACACAAAAAGTACGCCCTTGTTAGTGCCCTAAATTACATGAAAATAACTACAGATTATATATAAATCAATATATGAATCGTAAGCCGTAACACGTGTATCTTAAGTTAAAAACCTTGCACCCAAGCCAGAATTCTTACATCCTTTGGTTTTGGTATCCCAAATAAAAAAAAAATATACTATGGGAAGTAAGAACAATATCATGCCCAATGTTAAACACTACTATAAAAATCTAAATATAAGACGCCATAAAAATAACGGTTAAATAAAAATATGTCATATATAAGAGAGGCGGGTGATAGTCATAACATAAATGACAAGTGTTTAAACACCCATCATTTATTGTTATACTTTACATGATGGGTGTTTAGTTAAAAAACATTTCAATTTCTTAAATTAAAAATATGAATAAGAAAATAAACTTTAAATGACGAGTGTTTTAAACACCTGTCATTTAAAGTCTGACAATAAATGACAGGTGTTTAGACACTCGTCATTTATTGTAGCCTAACATTTTATTTTCTGGAAGGAAAAAATATAAAAAAATTTGAACTTTAAATGAGAAATATTTTAAATACCCGTCATTTAAAGTCTGAACAATATATGAGGGGTATTTTAAAAACTCGTTATATATTGTTGTCCAACATTTCAGTTTTTTAAAGTTAAAAAAATAAAAAAAATCTAAACTTTAAATGACGGGTGTTTAAAACACACGTCATTAACACTCATCATTTAAAGTCTTCCAAGTATATGACGGGTGTTTAAAATACCGGTCGTATATACTGGAATAAATGATGGCTATTAAAATACTTGTCATTTATTTCTTTTTTTAATCAGTTTTTCAGTCTTATTTTTATTCCCACCATTCGTCTTCTCACATATTCTGTCTTCGCCACTTACACACGAAATTAGTAGAAATCTCTCAATCTTCCTCCATTATTGCTGTTGACCTTCTTTGTCCTCTTTGATGTGAAAGTGCCACTACTTACGCCGTCCGTTGTCATCTCATTTGCTTCCTCTTTGTGTTTCATCCTCTCTTCTCCAAGGTACATGGGTGTGTGATTTCTATGATTTTTCTCCATTTTCTTCCAATATCCTTAGATTTCTAGATTATGGGATTGATTTATTTAATGTTATGGATTGTTTTATTAGTTGATTTTTCTTGTTTAAATTTTTCCTCATTTGTTGCCTATTTTGATATTGTAGGGTGTGTAAAATTGTTAATGTTTGATGTGTTATTGATTTGAGAATGTTAGTAGATGATATAATTAGCCTTAGAATGATTATTATGAAGATGAAAATTAGTGATCAAAATGGGATATTTATGATAATTGTATTTTTCTACAAATTTTGATTGATTTATTTCAATAATTTTTAATTTAACTTTTGTGCCTTGTTTGATCAAAGTAGTTTTATCCTTCAAAACTACATATTGAAATGTATTGATGTGCAAATTTTCATTACAATTGGAGTTCATTTTCGTGACCGAAATTGACATGTGGTTTTCTCTAAAAATCATTGCTATTTTATTGATATCTTTACATTTGGTAAAGAATGATTTTTTCTTGACTTGGGATTGCTAATATAGGATATGTGTAACCTTAGAATGATCAATGAGATTAAAAATATTAATTCAAAATGATGTTTATAGTATTTATGTTTTTTCTATTAATTTTTGAACGAATTTTAGATATAATTTTATAATAATTAAAGTTAATTTAAAAATGCTATTTTGTGAGAATTTTATTAGTGTTGTGATTGTATACGGTTGTAATTAGTTTGTTGAGTGAGATCTCAAGACTGAAAAGAGGGTTTTAGCCTGGGAAATACTTTCTTTATGCCGTTATGCTTTCAAATTTTTTTGGCAGTTGAAAGAATATGTGAATGCTCATACATTATGACTTATGATTCATTAATTACTCTATATTATATGTAGAGTAGTCAATTTTTTTATTGATAATCTTTCTATCATTCCTTTCCTCTCCATATTCATGAGTCACTGATCACATTTCCTTGAATGAATTGTCTTTTAGATTAAAGTTATGGATAAAAAATAGATGTCTGTCAATTGATTAAGTAAAGAGTATTTGAATGGTGTGAAAGAGTTTATGAGGTTTTCTCTTGAGCATGTAAAAGACCCTAGAAGAATAGTGTGCCCTTGTGTAAGATGTGATTTTTTGAAGAAAATTAGTGCATTTGAGTTAGAAAACCATTTAGTATGCTATTGAATTGATGAAAATTACAAGTATTAACATAAGTATCAAGAGACTAAAGAGGATGAGTGTACTATGATTTAGTGTGCTATAGAATTGATGAAAATTACAAGTGTTGGCATAAGCATAGAGAGACTAGAGAAGATGAGTGTACTATTCTGGGAAAGACCAAAGATAACATCAAAGCAAGACTTGATATGATTTCTATAGGGATAAGGGAAGAGTTAGCTTTGCAAGAGAAGGGAAATCATACATTTCTTCATGCAATAGCTCATACACTATCTAGAAAAAGAAAAGAAGATTTTTTGTGAGTCGCTTGCTACTATTAAAGCTCCAGATGGGTGCTTTTCAAATATTAAGGGCCTTGTGTCATTTAAGGATTTGAAGTTAAAGGGTTTAAAATTGCATGATTGCCATGTGTTGATGGAAAATTTTATTCTAGTAGTTATACGTTCTATTTTACTCGGTATGGTTCAAGCTATGATCACAAAATTATGTTTCTTCTTCAAGTCTATATGTAGTAAAGTGATCGACCCAATAAAATTGCTAAGATTGCAAAGCTAAATTATATTAATCTTGTGTGAACTGAAATGTATTTTCTGCCTGCATTCTTTGATATAATGGTACACCTCACTATTCATCTAGTTAGAGAGACACAAACATGTGGCCTAGTTTTCTTGAGATAGATGTATCTATTTAAGTGTTACATGAAGATAATAAAAAGATATGTGAAAAATTAGAGTTAGCCTAAAGGTTGTATAGTTGAACGATACATTTGTGAGGAGGTAGTTGAATTTTATACTGAGTACTTGTAACACCCTCAAATTTACAAACCGATTTTTCGCAAATTATTAATTCAAGAAATCATTTTTTTTTTCATTGAACCCTTATCATACCCTTATCATGGTAGAAAAATTTCTACCATGATACATCCAAGACAATATACCACAGGTCTTAAAATATCTCAAAAAGCAATTAGAACCATGAGGGACAGACATGATCCTCATAGCATGTTATTTAAATTAGGTCATGAATCAAAAGGGACAGACATAATCCTCTTGGACATATAAATGCATTTAATAAAAAGGATTAGAGTTTACATGCTCCATAGACAAGATATGTCCTAAGTTGGCACAAGATACATTGTATAATCCAAAATAAGAGGCAACGTAAAAGATGGTGTCTCATACACCATAATTACACCTCTGGTGCTTTCTCGGCCGGATTCGCTCCTGTAAAAATATTAACCACGGGGAATGAGACTTAAAAGTCCCAGTAACCAAAAATTAATATGTAATGATGCATGCGGATGTAACTAATCATGCGATTGCTAAGTGGGCACACAAAACATTTAACCGAACAATATTTTCAAACAAACCGAACAAGTATTTAATTGCATGACTGCACCTTATATCCTCCTTTCGCCATGCTCGGACGCCAAATCACCCGGCCAAAGGTGAGTTGGACCAAGCGACACGCCACTCATTGGGTCCAATGAGGGCTTACCACGTGGTAATAATTAACCGAACAGAAATTCCATTAACACCATACATTAAAATACCCTGACAAGTCATGCATCATTCAAATATCCAAACAGGAATATATCCGAACAATAATATCTCATCATGATAAATAAAAAATAAATTTTTAACCCACTTGGCAATAATTTCAAACAAGTATATACAGTATTTATTTTCAATAATTCATAATTTTTCCAAACAACAAAACAACACATAACCATTCACAAACACACTCATCACAACACATTAATAATGGTTACCTTGTGTCTTGAATAACAAGTTCCCCTTCACAACTCCTTTTTCACCACTATCTTTGTCAATATAATCTACATAATTATTTCACAATACTATATATTAATTTTACATTAAAATAAATAACTCTAATTTAAATAGTTAGAAAGTCTTAGATCTATAATCCATATTAACACTAATTTAAGATTTATGCCTCATTTAACTTCCTAAATTCTTTTTAAAATTCTCGTACCCTAATAAACTATTTTTTTTATCCTCAAATCACTTCTAGTATCACAATTTCATCCTTCTATATTCTAAAAATTCGTCCAAAAATAAATTAAATTTTAAAATTATCCTGAAGCCTCAAATCACCTTTCTATAACCTCAAAAATACCTATTCATACTTAAATAAATATTTAATAATCATAGGTTTATCCCTACATCTCAGATTCCACATAAATTCAACCATATAGATCTAGATTTTAACTCAAAAATTCTTAAACATGAGTTTCAACCTCAAAAAAATATTCTATAATATTTATTATATCCCTAAGAGTTTTAACCTATATTTTTAATCCATCATATCATCAGATTAACTATCCTATAGAAAAATCCTAATCAAAATATTTACTCTATCCTACAAAATAATCATATCACTAGAAAGCTAATATTATTTAAAAAAAATTATAAAATTAATTTTGTAATTAAATAAATTTTTAAATGCTAATCTAAACAGGAAAGTTAGAACATACCTGAAGAAAAAGAAAATAATCCCCCCTTGCGAGAAAACGCCGAGCAACGTGAGAGGAAGAGAGAAAAATAATATAAAAATGGGATTGTGAGTCCCAAAATTATATTAAAAAAAACTATAGGTTTGAATTTAATTATTCAAACCTTTGGGCCAAAAGTTGCAATTTCCTCTAAATTGCATCTTAGCCTCTCATGCTTCCTAATGCACACACCCCCTCCTTTTTATACATGAAGGCACCTCTTCTCTTCCCTCATCTAACCAATGTGGGACTTAGAAACAACAACCTTCCACCCCCTTTTTTTTTGTTCCTTCTACCTTCTCTTTTTTTTTAACACACAATAAAAAAAAATTATTTATGTATTATATCTTAACTAAATATTGCTTATGTGATTTTAAATTTAAATTTTTAAATTTATAATTAAATACCTAACCATAATATTATTTCTAAATAACCTCAAATAATATAAATTCCTATTATTATCATTTTTTTTCCTCAAAACCTAAATTCCACAATTTTTTTATTATATAAAAATCAGGATGTTACAATTCTCCCCTCCTTTTAAAATTTTGTCCTCAAAATTTAATGCTGGATAAGCTTAGAAACTATGTACCTAAGCAAATAAATGTGGATAATCTCGCCTCATACTCTCCTCGGTTTCCCAAGTAGCATCACCTAGGGCTCCACCCTTCCAAATCACCTTCACGAGTCGGATGGTTTATTGCGTAGTTGTTTGTCCTTAAAGTCCTCAATTCGCTCCGGTTCGGATCTAAAGGTCAAATTCTCCCTCAATTCTACTTCTTCAGGTTCAATAACATGGGAGGGATCCGGGTTGTACTTCTTCAACTGTGATACGTGGAACACATTATGGATACCTGCAATCTGTGGAGGTAATGCAACTCTATATGCAGCAGATCCAATTCGCTCCAAGATCTCATACGGGCCCATAAATCTAGGTGTCAACTTTTTTGCCTTAATGGATCTACCAATGCCTGTCACTGGAGAAACCTCAAAAATACATGATCTCCTACTTCAAACTCTAACGGCCGTCTCCTCTTATCAGCATAGCTCTTCTGTCGGCTCTGAGCGGTTAGCAATTTTTGCTTAATCATTGCAATCTTCTGGGTGGTCTGCTCTACAATTTCTGGACCAATGATACTCCTCTCACTTAATTCTGTCCAACACAAAGGCGATCTACACTTCTTCCATACAAGGCCTCATAAGGCGCCATCCCAATACTAGAATGATAGCTGTTATTATAAGCAAATTCAGCTAATGGCAAATGATTATCCCAACTACCTGGTAGTTCAATGGCACAAGCTCTCAACATGTCCTCCAAAGTCTGGATCGTCCTCTCTGTTTGTCCATCTGTTTGGGGGTGGTATGCGGTGCTAAAACTCAGTCTGGTACCCATAGCCTTCTGTAGCGCACCCCAAAAGTTTGAAGTGAACCTTGGGTCACGATCTGACACAATTCTAGAGGGTATACCATGAAGTCTAACTATCTCCTTAATGTATATCTCAGCAAATTTCTCTAATGTAGAGGTAAACTTGATCGCCAAAAAGTGAGCTGATTTGGTGAGTCGGTCTACTATCACCCAAATAGCATCCTTACTCGAGGGTGTTCTTGGCAGTCCAGTGATGAAATCCATGGAAATATCATCCCATTTCCACTTTGGAATATCTAACGGTTGCAGTGTTCCAGCTGGCTTCTGATGTTCTATCTTTATCTTCTGACACGTTAAACATCTAGAAACAAATTCAGTTACATCTTTCTTCATTCCTGGCCACCACCAACCTCGCTTCAAATCATGGTACATTTTAGTTATACCGGGATGAATTGTATATTTGCTCCTATGAGCTTCTTCTAAAAGGATATTCCTCAATCTTGGATCATTAGGTACACAAACTCTACCTTTATACTTCATCACTGTGTCCTCAGAGATGGTAAAATTTGGGGCCTTACCTACCACTATCTCCTTCCTTATATTCCTTAAGTAGTCATCACTCTGCTGTGAGACTCTGAGATCTTCCCAGAATTTGCTCTCAAAGTCTGCTACCTGGAGTGCGGCCATTTGATGTTCAATCACATCTACTGGAACATCATGAAAACTGTTCCACAAATGATATTCATGAACCATCAAATGTGCAGCATGAATAGTCTTTCTACTTAAGGCGTCAGCTACCACGTTAGCCTTACCCGGATGGTAATGTAATTCAAAGTCATAATCCTTCAGAAATTCCATCCATCGTCGCTGCCTCATATTAAGCTCTTTTTGATCAAATAAATACTTCAGGCTCTTATGGTCACTGAAGATTTAAAACTTAGATCCATACAAGTAGTGTCTCCATATCTTCAGAGCAAACACAACTGCAGCTAACTCCAAATCATGAGTAGGGTAATTTTCCTCGTGTGGTCTCAACTGTCTGGAGGAATAGGCAACCACTCGGTCATTTTGCATCAAAACACATCCTAAACCCTTTAAAGAAGCATCAGTGTACAGAGTGTACGGCACCACAGGGTCAGGAATAGTCAATACTGGAGTAGTGGTTAACCTCTTTTTCAATTCTTGGAAAGCAGCTTCACATTTGTCAGTCCAAATAAATGGGGCATCCTTCTTAGTCAGCTTAGTTAAGGGCATCGCAATTTGCGAAAATCCCTTAATAAAGCGACGATAATAACCTGCTAAACCTAAAAAGCTTCGTATCTCTGTAACAGATTTTGGCTGTTCCCACTTCATCACTGCATCAATCTTGCTAGGATCCACCGCAACTCCATCTCTGGACACAACATGGCCCAAAAACTTTACTTCTTGGAGCCAAAATTCACACTTGTTTTATTTTGCATAAAGCTTATGTTCCCTCAAAACTTGCAAGACGATTCTTAAATGCTCACCATGAGCCTCCTCATCCTTTGAATAAATAAGAATGTCATCAATAAACACTACTACAAACTTATCTAAATAGGGTCGAAAGATCCTATTCATGTAATCCATGAATACCGCAGGAGCATTCGTAAGTCCAAACGGCATCACCATGAATTCATAATGCCCATATCTCGTCTGAAATGCTGTCTTAAGTATATCCTCCGCTCTTACTCTCAATTGGTGTACCCTGACCTTAAGTCAATCTTCGAGAAAACTGCTGATCCTACAAGCTGATCTAGCAAATCATCGATTCTCGAAAGTGGATATTTGTTCTTGATGGTTACTTTGTTCAATTGTCTATAATCAATGCACAATCGAAGGCTTCCATCCTTCTTCTTTACAAAAAGAACTGGAGATCCCCAAGGTGAAATACTTAGTCTGATGAAACCCTTCTCAAGTAGCTCTTCAATTTGCTTTTTCAGTTCTGCTAACTCTGAGGGGGACATTCGATAAGGAGCCTTAGAAATTGGCCCTGTACCAGGTACCAATTCAATTGAGAACTCTACCTCGCGCTTCGGGGTAAACCGGAGACTTCGTCTGGAAATACATCTGCAAATTCTTTGACAATAGGGATATTCTTCACGCCTTCATCAATCTCAGCTTGGATAGAGAAGAAAACCATGTAGGCCTGGCAACCCTTCTTCATATATCTATCAACTTGCGCCGCCGACAAGAAAACATGATCTTGAGTCTCGACTGGAGTCACCGACAAAGAAGATAAAGACACACACCTCTCTCTACAATCTAGGGTAGTACCATTTGCACCCATCCAATTCATTCCCACAATTACATCCATACCTCTCAGTGGTAAGATAATTAAGTCCATAGTTGTTTTCTTATTTTTAAACTCGACCACTAGGTTAAGGCATGCCTTAGCGGTCCTCACAGATTCTCCCACAAGAGTAGACACATTCATATCAAAAGGTAAAATACACACAGGCAAATCAAGGTTCTTTACACAAGTTTCAGAAATAAAAGAGTGTGTAGCACCTAAATCAAACAGTGCAACAATATCATGATGAAGGATTTTGATGTTACCTTTAATGGCATCTGGGGAATTCATCGTGTCCTGAGTAAGGGAAAACACATGGCCAGATATAGTAGGATGCTGGGAAGGGTTCTTCGTATTTGAGTCCTGATTGTCCCCACAAAACTTTGCAATGTGACCGGGTTTCCCATAAATGTAACAAACCCAGCACTGTCTGAAATGACGACGCCCGCATTTAGTGCACTGTTGAGAGCTCACTGTACTCGGAGCAGGGGTAGATACTGTTAGGCCCCTCTATGATTCGTGATAACCACTATGATAGCTCCTCTGTCCTTGGCCCTTTTGAAAAGGACCCTTCTGCCTTCCCTGGTTCCATGAGCTACTCGAATCTTGATGGTTCTTCTTCATAATGCCTCCTGTGGGTTGGGGATAGGTTAGGGGTCTACTATATGAATACCCCCTCTTCTCTCTCTCAACTTCTCTCTTACTGTGAGCTACTACTTGCAATTTTATACACATTTCATCATAGTCTCAGATCAATTGCTCCCTCAATTCTAGTCTAGCCTTCTCCAATAAGCGTTTAGCCTTCCATTCAGAATCATCCCTATACTACAAGTATGTGGAGTATCTAGATAACTCTTGAAACTTAGCAATGAATGTGTTCTCATATAGGTTTCCTTGCTTAAGCATGGAACTCAGCTTCCTTCTCAGACCTTAACTTTGATGAAAAGTAATGCCTGAACAATTTTTTTTCCCTTAAACTCCTCTCATGTGAGTGTCGAATCATCCTTGGGTCCCACTGTCTCCCACCAATCTCTTGCTCCCTTCACTAGGAGCACTAATGCTACTTGCACCTTCTAATTATTGGTGCATGTGACTACTTGAAAGATGGACTCGAGTCTTTTCACCTATTCCTTTACCACAGATGGTTTAAGGTTACCATCAAACGTAGGAGGGTTAAACTTCCTAACAGTTTCCCACACATCAATAATGGTCGGTGGGGCTCTCTGTTCCTCTTACCTAGTCTCCTCCCTTCTAAGCTCATAATCCCTCAGAATGGTAGGATGTGAGGAACTGCCTTCCCCTACATGACTCTCAACATGAGCCCTATCTCCATTCTCAGCGAACTTTGTCTTTTTAGCTCCGTCAACTCTCGTTCATATTTTTGAACCTTGTTTGTTAACGTCTTTACAAGCACTCTCAATTTCGTCAAATCAGGCTCCTCATTTGGCGGTGGAGGTGGTGGGTGCTCATGTTGGGATCTTAAGTTATTGCGAGTAACATGCATTTTCTCTCCCCTCCTAAAAGATACAAGATATAAATAATAAAATTAGCCTAGCTATATAATGGCCATACAATGAGAAGCACCATAACAATGTATATTGCCAACCGACTATATGTAATGCACCATACATAATAAATACATATTAAATTCACACAAGTAATAATTTCAAACAAAAGTTTAAATAAGTATTACTAAAATAGAGGCTCGAAACATAATGCTCTGATACCAATATGTAACACCCTCAAATTTACAAACCGATTTTTCACAAATTATTAATTCAAGGAATCATTTTTTTTTTCATTGAACCCTTATCATACCCTTATCATGGTAGAAAAATTTCTACCATGATACATCCAAGACAATATACCACAGGTCTTAAAATATCTCAAAAAGCAATTAGAACCATGAGGGACAGACATAATCCTCATAGCATGTTATTTAAATTAGGTCATGAATCAAAAGGGACAGACATAATCCTCTTGGACATATAAATGCATTTAATAAAAAGGTTTAGAGTTTACATGCTCCATAGACAAGATATGTCCTAAGTTGGCACAAGATACATTGTATAATCCAAAATAAGAGGCAACGTAAAAGATGGTGTCTCATACACCATAATTACACCTCTGGTGCTTTCTCGGCCGGATTCGCTCCTGTAAAAATATTAACCACGGGGAATGAGACTTAAAAGTCCCAGTAACCAAAAATTAATATGTAATGATGCATGCGGATGTAACTAATCATGCGATTGCTAAGTGGGCACACAAAACATTTAACCGAACAATATTTTCAAACAAACCGAACAAGTATTTAATTGCATGACTGCACCTTATATCCTCCTTTCGCCATGCTCAGACGCCAAATCACCCGGCCAAAGGTGAGTTGGACCAAGCGACACGCCACTCATTGGGTCCAATGAGGGCTTACCACGTGGTAATAATTAACCGAACAGAAATTTCCATTAACACCATACATTAAAATACCCTGACAAGTCATGCATCATTCAAATATCCAAACAGGAATATATCCGAACAATAATATCTCATCATGATAAATAAAAAATAAATTTTTAACCCACTTGGCAATAATTTCAAACAAGTATATACAGTATTTATTTTCAATAATTCATAATTTTTCCAAACAACAAAACAACACATAACCATTCACAAACACACTCATCACAACACATTAATAATGGTTACCTTGTGTCTTGAATAACAAGTTCCCCTTCACAACTCCTTTTTCACCACTATCTTTGTCAATATAATCTACATAATTATTTCACAATACTATATATTAATTTTACATTAAAATAAATAACTCTAATTTAAATAGTTAGAAAGTCTTAGATCTATAATCCATATTAACACTAATTTAAGATTTATGCCTCATTTAACTTCCTAAATTCTTTTTTAAAATTCTCGTACCCTAATAAACTATTTTTTTATCCTCAAATCACTTCTAGTATCATAATTTCATCCTTCTATATTCTAAAAATTCATCCAAAAATAAATTAAATTTTAAAATTATCCTGAAGCCTCAAATCACCTTTCTATAACCTCAAAAATACCTATTCATACTTAAATAAATATTTAATAATCATAGGTTTATCCCTACATCTCAGATTCCACATAAATTCAACCATATAGATCTAGATTTTAACTCAAAAATTCTTAAACATGAGTTTCAACCTCAAAAAAATATTCTATAATATTTATTATATCCCTAAGAGTTTTAACCTATATTTTTAATCCATCATATCATCAGATTAACTATCCTATAGAAAAATCCTAATCAAAATATTTACTCTATCCTACAAAATAATCATATCACTAGAAAGCTAATATTATTTAAAAAAAATTATAAAATTAATTTTGTAATTAAATAAATTTTTAAATGCTAATCTAAACAGGAAAGTTAGAACATACCTGAAGAAAAAAGAAAATAATCCCCCCTTGCGAGAAAACGCCGAGCAACGTGAGAGGAAGAGAGAAAAATAATATAAAAATGGGATTGTGAGTCCCAAAATTATATTAAAAAAAACTATAGGTTCGAATTTAATTATTCAAACCTTTGGGCCAAAAGTTGCAATTTCCTCTAAATTGCATCTTAGCCTCTCATGCTTCCTAATGCACACACCCCCTCCTTTTTATACATGAAGGCACCTCTTCTCTTCCCTCATCTAACCAATGTGGGACTTAGAAATAACAACCTTCCACCCCCCCTTTTTTTTGTTCCTTCTACCTTCTCTTTTTTTTAACACACAATAAAAAAAAATTATTTATGTATTATATCTTAACTAAATATTGCTTATGTGATTTTAAATTTAAATTTTTAAATTTATAATTAAATACCTAACCATAATATCATTTCTAAATAACCTCAAATAATATAAATTCCTATTATTATCATTTTTTTTCCTCAAAACCTAAATTCCACAATTTTTTTATTATATAAAAATCAGGATGTTACAATTCTCCCCTCCTTTTAAAAATTTTGTCCTCAAAATTTAATGCTGGTAAGCTTAGAAACTATGCTGGTAAGCTTAGAAACTCTGTAAAGGTTGAAGAGTATATAGAGATGCACAAGGCCAAGCTTAAGTAGGATAACCCTAATAGATTGAAGATTTGATATGTAAACAAGCATAATAAGAATTTTACAGTTTGGTTGAAACAACACATTCTTGAAAAGTTGACTTCAGATCCTAATTCATTTTCTAAAAAATTAAAATGGTTGGTAAGAGGTCTAAATAAACAAGTTCTTTCCTTCACTGGCTATCTTATTAATGTGTACACATTTTATATCAAAGAGCAAGATAATTGAAGGACAATGCAATATAATGGTGTAACTCTTATAGCCCAAGCAATGCATATATCTAGTACTAAAAATAAAAATCTTTTGTATGCAAAAATGTCATACTTTAGGTAATTGAACATATTTAGGAGTTAAATTACATCAAATTTCAAGTTCCAATTTTTTGTTGTAAGTGGGTTGATCGTAAAAATGGTCTTAAAGTTGATGGCTTGGAGTTCTTAATGGTGGATCTTAATAGAGAAGGTTATAAAGATGAGCCTTTTATTTTGGCTTCACAAGCTTAACAAGTGTTCTTTATTCCTGATTTAGCTAAAGTAAATTGGTCTATCATTTTATTGAGCAATAAAATAAACAAAGATATAAATGATTCTACAGTTGAAGATGATCCATTTATAGGGATATCATTTGAAAGTTACTTCATTGAGAATGAAGCCTATTATATGAGAAATGATCACAATGAAGGTATTTGGACTTTAAAGAAAAAGGTAGAAGCATTTGAGCAAAGAAGGAGAGCAAAGATAAGAAATGTATAAGAAAAAGAGAAAGAACAATTTAAATCTGTAGGTTACTTGTTTTGTGTGATTTAAATTTTTATTGTTATTTATTATGTGCTATATTTGTTTATAATGTATGATTTACATTAAACTTGTAAATTACTTATTATGTGCTTTATTTTTTTTATATTGTTATTTATTATTTATTTTGCTTTTCTACTTTTGTACGTAAATGGCTTCTCAAAGGAGTATTAGCCTCAGCGGACCTAGTAGTGTTGATCCTAACATTGAGATGAATGACCAACAAATTCAACAAGAAGCAAATCAAATAACAAGATCGACATTGATGGGCGAGGTGAATAGAAGAAGGATGCTAGATAGAAATATAAAGTTGAATAGAATTTCAAAGGTCACCCTATCAAGACCAATAGAAATAAATTCATCAGCTACATAGGGGTTGTGGCAAAAGCAGATATGCCGATTGCAATTAGGCACTGGAACGATGTTAGTCCAGCTATGAAAAATTATATTTGGGAGCAAGTAAAGGTAAAATACTTTACTCACATCATTGTAATTAATTGAAATTACTTGACTAAAAATTTAATTAATTGTCTTGGTTTACAGTCAGCGTTTACAATTGATGCTAGTTGGATGAAATTTATCATCCAACAAGTTGGAAGGGCAATGCAGACATTTTGGTATTTCGTGGGAGCAAAATACATTAAAAAATTAAGAGGAAATGTTGAGGTCCTCAACTTGATAAGGCCATTAGTTTCACAAGAACAGTTGGATGAATTTGTTGCTCAACGCTTGTGGGACAATTTCAAGTAAGAACAATGAGATGAATTAATTTTTTTATTACTGTTAATATATTTAATTTTATTGATATGATTCTATATGTTTTGCATAGGAGTTGAGCCACAAAAAGAAAGAGTTACATGAGAAAGATCTATACCCTTACAAAAAGAGGTGCATAGGATATGCAGGAACTAAGCAACAAATGATAAGTTAATATTTATACTATAAAATTCTAGCTTATTTTATGGATATATGTACTGTACTAACATTTAAATTTATTTAAATTTGTAGATCAAGCAAGAGGGTTTGGGGGCAAGCTTAGTTTCACGTCACAAACTCTTCATAAAAGGCCGAACCAATAAAGAAGGAAACATTATTAATGAACATGTTTAAGAGTTTGCCGACAAGTGTGTAAGTACATTAACTTAACATTTTTTATACTCAATCAACTAATTTGACTTTCTTATTATATATTGCACAGGCCAAAATCGAGAAAAGTGGCACGCCTGATAATGATGTCTTGGGCAAGGCATTAGGTAATCCTAAACACCCTAGTCGAGTTAAGGGATATGGCTTCAGTGTTTTGAAAAGACAAATATTCAGGTCATAGAAGAAGGCAAGGTCAATAGAGAATGTGGGTGTAAGGGCTAAGATTGCCATCCTAAAAGAGGAGCTATCTAGGCAATGGGACATGATTAAAGCTTTGCTAAAGGACAAGGGAAGGTGAGAGGCAGAGTTTCATATTGGTCCTAGCGAGAAAGGTGGTTACAATGTAATGTAGCCTATTAAAAATTCCCTGAGGTAAAATATTATTAATTTATTTCACTTATGTTTCAATATTTCTATTTTCCATAACTTTACTGTAGTATATTACTTATTAATATAGAGTGGGAGCCTATGTGAGTTGTTGGCAAATAACCTAAATCATCATGTGGTTGCTATCGGTTAGGTGTTTAATTTATCGGGAGACATGCTACATAATATGCCACTCCCTACGTCTTATGTATGTATTTCTATTGATGTGTCGAAGGATTTAAATTATGTACTACCTATTCCCATTAAGGACGTAGGGATTATTGGATAGGCGATGTGTAGTTTTGTTTAATGGCAAACTAGTCAAGTTAGGATGCTAAGTCTAAAAAAAAACTAGCAAAGATGCACAGTAAAAAAATGATACCTTAATCAAGGCCCTCCTCTAAAAAGGAAGTCTCCCATAAAGTTGTGCTTGAACAAGAGCCTCAATTGCCAAGCCAACACAAAAATTTACTCCAGGCATATGCAATGATTCATAAGTCTAATCCTCTGGTCCTATAAAATATATGGTGAAGACCAATATGATATGCTTTCGTTTGATGTTATTGATGAAGTGCTTCAACATGATATGACTAGTCTCACTGTTCTCAACTTCTACATATGATAATTTTTTTTATATATGAATAGTTAATATTTTAAATATATACCAATCTATTTTTTGTATTTATAATAGGTGTTTGTATGACAAATTTGTTTTTCCTTTCAATCTACAAACGAAGTTCATCTTTATTAGTCCTCATGAAGTGGGTGCACACGCCTTAATTAAAAGCGACAAAATTTTAGAATAAAAAAAGGCATTAAGCAAAAATTTCAAAGAAAGGGTTCGAAAGGAACATTATTCATAATACCATACTGTTAAGGATAACGTAATTCTCACTTATCTTAATAATTTTATTTTTAATTTAATGGATTAATTATAATTTTGCAACACTTGTTAATACTATTAGAGACCATTGGATGTTGATCGCCGTCGAACCATTTGGCAACTCTCTAAAGATTCTCTTAGAGGAGAACTAGGGAAGAGACAAATTTTATCAGAGTTGATTAATACATAAGTGTATAAAATATTTCACATATTTATTTAATTATTTAAATTTCATACTAACATATTTTTTACTGTTTCATTAGGGCAATTGTGTTATACTGCACTAACACAAAACAATCAATTATAAGGTCCTTTACAATGTTTGATGCGACCTACACTTGAATTACACTTAAGTAATTGGAATCATTTATTTAATTAAAATTTAATACATTAATACATATTCATTAATTTTTTTAATTTTTAGTGTCCAATACAAAAGAAAAATAGCTTGGATTATGGCTTTTGCATCATGAGGTTCATGAAGGACATCATTATCCATAATGAGAGCATAATTTTTGAGATGGTATGTCAACAATATTAACTTTTAAATTATAAAAAAATTTAATGTATTAAAATTAATTTATGGTGGATTATTTATATATTGTAGTACGATGATGATTCTTATGTTGAAGAATTTAGGAATGCAGAAATAAATGAAGTAATTGAAGAATGATATCAATACATTTTCCAAGTGTGGACCTCATACAAAGAAGATCAATAGAAATACCTTGAAGAAGTAGTTAGGATGTTTATACTTTTAATAGGTAGTTCATTTTTGAAAATAGTTTACTTTATATAATTACATTTGTTTATTGATTAATTTTGAAATTAAATATAATAAATTTTATTAATATTCAAATTTGGAATGGCTGTCTGCTATATTTTGATTTCTTTTTGTAGGGGGCTAGTATAAAAATAGCTCCCTTATTAAAAAAAACCATATAATAAATGACGGTTATATAAATAACCATTATTTATATGACAATAAATGACGAGTAAATAATTTACCCGTTAAAAGTATGGTAAAATCTATTACCATACTTTAAATGATAGGTAAATAAGTTACTTATCATTTACTATGGCTTTAAATGATGAGTAATTTATTTACCCGTCATTTATATTCTCATTTGGCTTGAGCTTTTGTAAAAATTTTATTTTAAATGATAGTTTTATAATTATCATTTATTGGGGGACTTTAAATGTCAGCCACATAAATGAAGCGTATTAACCATCATTTATGGACTAAAATAACTGTCATTTATTCCTTTTTTTGTAGTAGTGAAACTACATTCTATCCTATACAAAAAACAAATAAGAGAATACTCACAATAAGTTCTCTCTATTTTAAGTATTATACATTGCATAAAAAGCTATGTTAACCTGTAAAAGATGCAGATTCAATAATAGAACATTGAGGAAAACTCAAATGTTCTGAAAAAAGAAACAAGTTGATGTGAAGAGGAAGAATGAACAACAAAAATTTCAATAAAACTACAGTAATTTCATTAGGCTTGGTTTGTCTTTCTTTCAAATACAATCAAAATGATAAATAAAGACCATAGGGCACTTCATATCAAAAAATATACCATGAGGGGTAAGAACAACATTAGGCCCATGTTAAACTACATCTTGCCCTATACAATTAAAAAAACAAGAAGATGATCATAAGTACACTTCAAAATACAATAACACTTTTATTCTATCTTCCAGAGGAATCTTTGATCAATATTTCCTTGTAGCTTGCTTGAATTATGATATGCATGTAGAAGTTTCTTGACTTGAACATAATTTTTTATCATGCTTAGCCAAAACCTTACACCCACAAAATTATGACTAACAATTCAAAAGAATATTAAATAGGCCATTACAATTTACAATTATCTTGTGAGAAATCTAGATTCCATGTGACAACTGACATGGGATGATCTAATGCTATAGCAAGTTTGCCTTTTATTATACAAATAACAAAGAAAACATATTAAAGACAAAATCACAATATAAAGCAAACTAACATTAATCCAATACATAAGTTGATATGCTAATCATAGGGTAATGATTGAAGTTATAAACATGAAAAGATAAAAGAGATTATATACTCAAGATATTATCAATACTTGAAACATAAATTTTTTGAGGTTCATTATGAAATTTTGAATACTTGCATGATTTCACTATGATGTTAGTAATGATTTAGTCAAGTAGATCATGGTTAGTATTTTATAGGATAGGCTAGCCCCTAAGAGGGGAGTGAATTGGGTGACACTTTAAGATTTTTGAAAAGCTTGAAGAGTGAAAAACTTTAGTAAGAAGGAAGAAGATAAGACGTACAAGATTTATATTGGTTTAGCCTTAAACATGGCCTATGTTTGGTTCTCAAGATCACATATAAGATTTCCAACTAAATTCACAAGCTTTAATTGGTACTTACCACCACAGTATAACTCACAAGATTTAACTTGTCTTTAATCAACTAACAAACCTTGTGACAATCTAACAAGTTATTACAACCACTTGAAAAATACTTTTTCAAGATTTCATGTGAATGAAATAAACTTTCACAAAGAGACTCTCTTAAAAAGTAGATAAATTATAGTTGAAAGCTTATAAATTTGTGAGACCTTTTTTACAATTCTTTTCATGATGAATGAGTGGAAGATGTTTAAGCATAATTTGAAAGCTTTTTGAATGCTCAGATAAAGATAAGTTCACTTAGGAGTTAAAAGTTTTTTTTTTTTGGTTTAGACTTGAATTGTATCACATATATAGTTTTGATAGTTATCAAACTGTTGGAACAATGTTTCTTGCCATTGGTGCAATTTTTTGTGAGTGACCTGCTGAATCACACATGAAATTTCTCTCAACATGTTCCAGATATGTATATGTGATAAATCACATGTGAACCTCATGATCTCTCATGCATGGTTTTGCATCTGTGAATATGTAGTCAATTCTATGTGCAAAAAATCGTGTGCGAACCTCTAGTTCTCACATGTGGTTTAGCTTATATAAAACTATAATCAGTTTTGTATGACAAATCTTACATGCAGACAAATTGTCATCACACATGAAAATGCTTACAAAAAGTTAAGCTTAGATCTATATGATAGAACTTGCGTGAAACCACTTTGCTCTCTCACACATGAAATGGCTGGCAGAATGCCAAAGCTAATTCTTGTGAACAAAACTCACGTGGAAGTAAAAAGCCATCATGTGTGAAATTACTGGCTCCAGAGTTAGTCTCTTTGGAAGGATGAATCACATGTGAGTTACAACTTTACTCATACGTGAAATTGTAGGCATTAAGACTTAAACTACTTTGGGCACAAATTACACATAGAAATACAATGGACTCAAGTAAGATTATGCATGATTAAGAGATATGAATATGTGGATTACGGATCATACATTTGAGCAAACTGAACTTAGCTTGAGATGACTTAAGACTCAATATAGCAATATGTGTTTGAGTAACAAGTGATAAATCATGTGTGGTTACTATCAACTCTCACATGTGAATTGGCTTAAGACACATAGTGATAAAACACAATTGCTAAAAATTGCATGGAAAATAGTAGCTATCTCTCGTGATTTTACATACAAAGGCAACTTTTAAGGTATCACATAACACAAGTGACAAATCATGCATGAATTGCTTTTTAATTCTTGCATGATCCATCAGTTAGTGTGCCTAATATGCAAAATCTCATGAGTGATAATGCAAAATCACATGTGATTTTATAGCTCACACTGAATTTAGCTTATATGATTTTTAACATGCTAGAATAGCATATGAATGAGACTTATGATACATATATTTTAATAATTAATAAAAAGTAATTAAACTCTTAAAGTTTTCAAATTGAATCTAAGAGAATTTAAATGACTTATCCTAAAGTTCTTCATCTTCTCTTAATTCTTTATGCTCTTAAGGTTTTGTCTTCATCCATGATTCTTTATATCTACATATATAATAAATACCTCTTCTCTTAGTTTTGTAATAATCAAAACACATGATCCAACAATCTCCCCCTTTTTTATGATGACAAAACCTTAAGATCAAGGTTCTTAGTTCTGTTTAATATAAAGATCCTCCTCAATCAGATATAAGAGTACTAGAATTAAGAATACATAATTATTAAACTTGCAATCAATAAATTAAACTCATGAAAGAAAAACATAGAATTTTTTGTTAATAAAAGATATAGTACAAGTCATAGCATAACAGTTTATTAATGGCAAATACAAAAATATAAAACCTTTACAAAAGATTTCTTCCTAAGGCTATGTTCCATAACTCCCCCTTAAGTTTAACTTATCTCTCTATTAAATCTTCCCCTTTGGCATTATCAAAAAGATGCAGGCCTTCCTAAGAGGGAATTTTATCTATTAGATAGGGATTCTGGATTAAAAGCTGGAGTAAATAAAACTATTGCCTAGGTGGAAGAGTCATTTGATCCTTAAGTGGAATATGACTAATGTAGCAGCTGAACCATCAATAGCTTAAGGAGAATCTTGAGGTAGCTCTGGATCAATGTCTTCAACCTGACCTTCAGGAGGTAGAGGAACTTGACTTTACTAAGGTTGATCTTCATATTCTTGGTCCTCAGGTTCTTCAACAAGTGTATCCTTAATAGGTTAGTGAAGGGAAGGTTTTGTTTTTTTTTGTTTTGGGATAGATTTCTTCCTCTAAAAAGTTTTGGTTACAAATTGAATAGAAGCAATAGCTGGCAAAGTCATAGGTATAGGCATGGATGAAGGTGTGGCAGGCTCATATAAGCTATATCTTCATATAGCTCCTCAAAAGTTAGGATTTCAGCGATCTTAGCTATGTTAGAGGATTTTGGTAAAGATGAAATGTAAGGGATTGCCATGCCATTAAACAGATGGATAGGTTTTGAAGTGTCTTGATAGCTTCGGGATTTTATTTGGGAATCTATATGTTAGGTTGAATCCTGAGGTTGTATTTTTATGTGAATGTGTATTAAGGACCCTTAGTATCATTGGGAGATAAGATTTTCTTGCTCTTAAGAAGGGTCAACTGGGGAAGGCTTGTGGAAAGGTGAGTGAGGTTAGTAAGAATGGGTTTTAGAGATTAAGGATCAATTAATAGTATGGACTAAACCTTATTTGAACCTTGATTACCAACCTCAACTTCTTGCTTGATACTTCCTCCTTGTGCCTCAAAAATTCTAAGGTGATTCATGATTCTATCCAATTTTCCATTTAAGTACAGTATCATGTCACTAAGGCTTTTGATATCTTTTATGCACCATTGCTTGATCATGTTTTCCTTCAATCCCATTGAGAATCTTGCACAAGAAGGCATTTGACATATCACTTAGAAGAGTGGGCATCTGAGGTAAGGTTGAGAAGTTGAAGCACCAGCTGCATTAGAAGTTCCACTAGTTACTTTCTTCTTCAATTTGCTTTTCTTTCTTACTACAGTAGGATCAGTCACTTCATCTTCTTTTCATGGAACAAAATTATTCCCTTTGAGCTTGAACTTTATCTTGAAGAGAGCTATATCTTTGAATTCTTTAGGTTTTGGCACTGCTCATTCAGTGTATTTGACTTAAAATCTCCTTAAAATGGCAGATACAATAGGAAAGTAGAGATTTCTATCCTGTTGTTCCTTTTTCCTCTTTGTGTCTACCTTTGAGGAAAATAGCATTTTAGTCAATATGTAATATGACATATTGATCTTCTACTTCTTGATCAATCTTGTCAGCAACTCAGTCTCAAATTCAGTACATGTGTTGAAGGCAGTCCTCTTGTTGACACAGAATCTTGCCACAACATAAGCAAGCATTTTGTTCTTGAATGGAAAGGATGTTAGTTTGAAAATAAATCCCGATTTTAGTACTTCATCTGGCACTACATTTGTCATCATTATGGCTTTGTATTTGTCATCATTTGAATAAATTTTGGGAGCATTTCTCTAATTTGCTTGATCAAATTCTTACAACTCCAGACCTCTTGCTTCAAGACTAAGGATGTGCCCCAAACTCTTAGTAGTAAAATATATGGGACATCCTTTGATGTTTTCCTTGTAGGTCTTCTTTTGCTTATCCCATCCAAAGCTAGTATAGAAGGCTTTCACCACATTTGCTAAGTAGCTTAGATTCAGCTCCAATAAGCCTTTATATTCACTTAAAGATTCATCTATATCAAAGTTGTGAGCTTTGATAAAGGAATCATATTTAGTATAGTGACTGATTACCTTTACTACTAAGGAGAAGAACTAATTGAATCTTATCTAGTGCTCAGAGCTAAGAATCTTGCCTTCTCAAACACTTGCCTCATAAATATTACTAGGAGGCACATTGCTGCCATCCAGAGATAGTTCTCATCCAAGTCTGATTAGAGCCTTATCTTATTGATTAGTTGAAGTAGGCTCGGATGTTGCAGTAAGCTCTCTCAATTTTCTTGGTGTCTTGGTCCCCTTAGATGATTGACCAGCCAATTTGCTACCTTTAATAATTATGGTCTTAGAAAATTTCCTTTTTCTAGTTACTTCCTCACTAGCTCTATTTCTATTGTCTTTAGTTCTAGTCATCATAGAATATTAGAGGAAAGAGATTTAGGTTGAAGATGGAGACGAAATTTAAGAGATGTGAGGAACGGAAAAGTGTTTAGAAGAAATGGTAATGGAATTTAAGTGTAAAAATGGTCAGAGAAGAATTAGAAAGGCGGTTAAGAGGAAGAGAGGGAGTAATGACTAGATATCTAAATATTAGATCACACGTGAAATAGAAGAGATGACTCACAATATATATAGGCAAAGCAAGATCATGCGTGAGGAATGATGTGTTTCATATGTGGTTTAGCAAGTTCTTCAGATTGAGTGTTACTTCTTGATTGTGTCTTAGTGTCTTTCACTTGTGATTTGGCCATATTTTATAAGTTCAGATTTTGCAATTTTGGTACCAGCAGAATCATGCATAGTCACAAGTGATCTTCACGTGAGAAATGACCAGGTCAGAATAAGAAGCTCTCGAGAGAACATTTCGCACAAGCAGAGCCTCCTTCATCATGCATGACATTACATGACTCAGGAAGAATGATATCCTGAGTGCTAATTCACGTAAGTGGCCAGGAAGGTCTCACTTATGAAAATGTAGCCTTATAAAGATTATAACAGAATAATGCATTTTCATGCAAGATATATCATGTAAACTCTTAAGAAATGTCCTAAAACAATGATAACCACTCTCTAAAGAAAATAATATGTGATCTCCTGACCTCTTCTTTTAAGATTCCTCCTAATTTGATTTAAAAAAGCCAAGATTCATGAATTAACCCCTATGAAACAACTTAAAACAACTCTGAAACTTGAGTTAGTAAAAAATTCAAATATAATAGAATTAAGATTAAATTTCTTATAGCTTATTATGATTTACCATTCCCAATTCCCTTCTTTTGAAAGTGAACAATTCTTCAACCAGAGGTTTGATAAAGATGTCTACTAATTACTCACTAGTAGGTATAAACTCGAGCACAATATCCTTCTTTTGCACATGATCCCTTAGGAAATAATGCTTTATATCAATATGCTTGGTTCTTGAGTGTTGGATAGGATTTTTAGCCAAATTGATGGTGCTAGTGTTGTCGCATATAATTGAAATCTCCTTAAGATCAACTCCTAAATCTTCTAGTTGCTGCTTTGACCATAAAATTTGTGCACAATAACTTCTAGCTGCTAAGTATTCACTTCATGAGAAGATAAGGATACGCTATTCTACTTCTCGCTAAACCATGGTATTAGTGAGCCACCAAAGAACTGAGAAGTCCCACTTGCACTCTTTCTATCTATCTTGTATCTACCATCATCTGCATCTGAGCAAGTGATCAACTTAGGCTTTCCTCCTTTTAGGAATCAAAGTCTCAATTATTGTGTTCTATTCAAATATTTAAAGATCCTTTTTACAACCTTTAAGTGAAACTCTCTCAAATCAGCTTGATATCTAGTACATATACAAACACTGAACATTATATCAGGTCTGCTGGTAGTTAAGTAAAGTAGTGATATAATCATTTACTTGAATTTTGATTGATCTTCTTTCTTCCTTTTTTCATCCTTATCCATCTTGATTAAAGCACTTGTAGGTATGTTGCTTAGATTTGAATTTTCAAATCTAAATTTCTTTAGTAGTTCACAAGTGTACTTGATTTGGCTTATGAACATCCCATCTCTCATTTGCTTGATTTGCAATGTGAGAAAGAAGTTTAATGTAACCTCTTGCAATATCCACTTGACACTAGGAAAGGTTAACTAACTCTACAAATACCAAATAATAATCAAATACTTTATTTGAAAAGCTTAGGCTTAAGGCTTGTTTTACAAAATTATCAAAATCATATCACATCTAAGTATTACACAATAGAAACGAGTCATATGCATTCATAATAATCATTGCATGCATTAAAAACTTTAAAATCAAGTCAAGTAATAGGACATGCACTGTAGTGGACAGCACATGCATCGTGGCATGTAGCACAGTGCCATATGCCCTGACCTTCTCTGTGTCACACGCTGTAGTGCACAAGCCTGTTTTTACTGTTGTCATTTGACAGCACAAATAATGAACTTTCAATGTACATCATTTTCACATACGACATTTGATCGGAGTAATTCAAGCACCCACATAAAGTTTAACTCATAAGCTAACTAATGAGATATGTTTGGACACGATCTAATGATTCAATCAAAATTTGGACACACAAGTATAAAAAGTCACTTTTTATAAAAATTTAGTACACCCAAGCGCTCAAATTGATCTATTATCCTATTAGCCCATTCTACGCCTTAAATCAACTCTAAAAGGACCTAACACACTTGATTGACCATAATATATCATATATTTGCACATATACCATAATTTGGCTATTCAACGGCCAGTTCCCATAATACATAAACTTTTATAATTTGGCCTAAAATGGTTTTTCACCACATAATCACCACAAAATCACTTTATATTTACTACCAAAACATTTACAACACATTCACAACTAAATCTTAACCCCAGTTAATTATTTCACCACATATTCACATATTAGGGCTAAGATTCACAAAAATCACTACAAATTTCCACATTTCATAGCTAAAATATGCAAGCTAATCCCTATGGCAACTTATATATATAATATTCATATATGGTTAGTTCATTACACACAAACTTAGAGCTTTCACAGCCTCGACACCATTATTGCAGTCCAAACTCTTTTCCCTTGCCTTGATGATTACTCTATCCTATAAAAAATGTAACCATAAAGGTGAGATAAAAATTTTAGTAATGGAATAACTCACTACTGACAAGTATCACATGTAACTATATGAGTGTATAGAAAATATATAAACATAACATATATCATATATTTACTTCAAATCATAACAACATATGTAAATACACATCTTTTACCACTTTATTAACCACTTTTCACCACTTTTTTCACATATAGCATGATCATTACCGACCGAACTTTCATATCACCTCGACTTGAAACCATAAGCTTACCTTAGACTAATATACACTCTCATTGGCCTTGAACTCACCTTCAGTGGTAGAATTACCCAGCCAAAGGTGTTTTATCTTACTTTTAGACTATGGTTTTTTTCAATACACATAATAGGATGTCGTTGACTCCAACTCCGTATCACATTGATACTAAAGAGGTTAAATCTCTAACACCATACCTCAATAGGCACTAAGAAGATAATCTCCAACATTACACCTCAAAAGATGCTAAGGAGATAAATTCTCCAACACTACACCCCTTTGGGTACTAAGGAGAATAGTGCCATATGGTCTTTCTCTACAACTCCACACTACGGGTAAACTCTCACCCCTATGATCATGCTTTTTGAACCAATTACAAGTCCCCATTCACCACTATACATGTATCCATAATTCATAGCATATATATATATATATAAAGTATGAGATCACATATTTTAACCCATCTATTTGATTAAAATCTATTTTCATGCAACATTCACAAAATTCCATAAATCATGCTTAGTTTACAACTATTGCCATGCAATATATAGTATACTCATACACAGTTATACTAAATAGTCAAACAGAGGAAGTTATTTAGTTACCTTAAGCCTTTTATCATATCAAAGGTTACCTGTGGATTTTAATTACCACTACAGCTTGTTACGAACTTCCTTTCTCAACTCACAAGCGAAATGTGTCAATCTAAACACAATTGGCTCACTTAGTCAATCGGTTCAAATTAATCAAAAATACTTAATTACTAGTTATGGCTACATTTAGTCATCTATTCTTTTCCACTTAGTCTGTTTAAGTTAATCACCACTTAATTATCACTTTACATCACCTCAAATGATCTCACTCTAGTCTTACACCATTTCCACCCCAAAATCTCATTGAATTAGGGGCTAAATTAAGCCTACGGGTTCAAAGCTCTATCATTCAACTCTAAACTAGTTGAAAAGCTTTAATTTAACTCTCAAGAATCTTTTTATTACTATCAAGCAAGAAATAAACTCCTTAAGTTTCCTCAATTCAATTTCTCTATAACTTATACTAAGAGAAATTATAATAGAATGGAAGGTAAGGGTTATATGAAGCTTACCCAATAAGTTACTAGTCGAAAGTGCCTTATAATGCTTTGAAACCTCTTGCCCTAGCTAACCTTAGCTTCCTCTCTTCTCCCTCTCATGTGTTTTTGATTCTCCCTTCTAAAATCACCCCAATTTTATGACTTAAGGGGTCATTTTTTGGTCTATGCATTGTAGCGTATGCAGCTTGTGTCGTGGCTAATGGCATAATAAGGAGAATCTTACCACACACATATGCTTCAACCCAAAACGCGCTCCTTCCTACCATATTTTCCTATTCAACATCAAAAGACACAAATCATCAAATAATCATAGGATTAGAAAATAAGGATATTATATTTAACTCCCCCATTATAGACATCTCAAATTCACCTTGTATAATCTTATCAAATTTCTCACAAAAAACTTCATTAGTAGCTCTAAAAATAATATCATCAATATAAATTTAAACTATATGGATATCACTACCTTCAGTTTAATATAATAGAGTTTTATCCACCATTCCTCTTTTGAAGTTATTATTTAATAAGAAGGTACTTAACCTATCGTACCATGCTCTTGGTGCTTGCTTCAGTCCATACAATGCTTTCTTTAATTTATAAGCATTGTTTAGCATTGATGGATCCTCAAATCCTAGAGGTTGTTCTACATAAACTTCTTCATTGATTAATCCATTTAAGAAAGAACTTTTGACATCTATTTGATAAAGTTTTAAAGTCCTTAATGCACACAAAAAGCAAGTAAAAGTCTAATGGCCTCAAGTCTAGCAATAGGGCAAAGGTTTCATCATAATCAATACCTTATTCTTGACTATAACCTTTACCTGCTAGCCTAACCTTATTTCTCGCACAATACCAGTTTCATCAAGCTTGTTCTGAAGACCCATTTCATCCCAATTATAGGATGATCACTTGGTCTATGCACTGAGTCCCAAACTTGACTTCTCTTAAATTGGTTTAACTCTTCTTGCATTACTATAAGCCAATATTAATCAAATAAGGCTTCTTTAAAGTTAGAAGGTTTAATATTAGAAAGAAATTCATTGAAATAACATACTTCTCTAAGAGAACCTCTTGTTCTAGCTTTATCACCAACTTCTCCAATGACTTGATCAATAGGATGTGACTTACTATATCTCCAACCTTTTAGAAGATCATTTGTCTGTCCATTTTGATCATTAATCATGGTACCATTGTTGGTTTGATTTTCCTCCTTTTCATGCAGTGAGAGACCATCAAGAGGAAGATTTATGGTTTCTTCTTCCTTATTCTCATCTGGTAAGGATTCATCAAATCTAACATGAATTAACTCTTCAACATATAAGGTTCTTTTGTTAAAGAGTCCAAAAGCTTTACTTCTATTAGAATAATCAAGAAATACAACTTCATCATTTTTATAATCCAACTTATTTAGATTATCCTTACCATTGTTGAGTATAAAACACTTACAATCAAATACATGTAGATGTGAGATATTAGGCTTTCTTCCCTTGTAAAGCTCATATGGCATTTTGTTCAGAATGGGTCAAATATATGCTCTATTTGTGATGTAGCAGGTTGTACTCATGGCATTTGCCTAAAAATATTTTGAGAGTTTCTTCTCATTCAATATAGTCCTTGCCATCTCTTCCAAAGTTTTATTCTTTCTCTCTACCACTTAATTTTGTTGAGGTGTTTTAGAAGTTAAGAATTTATGACTTATTCCCTGTTCTTCACAAAACTTAATGAAGTTTAAATTGTCAAATTCTCTACTATGGTCATTCATTATCATTACAATTTTCAAACTCTTTTCATTTTATACTTTAGCTACAAATGCCACAAAATAATCAAAGTTTTGATCCTAGTGAGACACAAAGATAGTCCATGTGAACCTAGAATAATCATCAACAATAACAAAAGTATAGAGATTACCCCCTAGGTTTTTTACTCTTAAAGGATCAATTAAGTTTATATAAAGCAACTCAAGAGGTCTTGAAGTAGATACTATATTTTTGCTGTGAAATGTAGTCTTGACTTGTTTTCCTTCTATACAAGCATCATATAGCTTATCTACTTTAAATTTAATCTTTGGTAGTCCATCGACAAGATCCTTCTTTACAAGTTTGTCCAATTACTTCATGTTGACATGAGCTAATCTTTTGTGCCATAGCCAGCTCTCATCATTCACAAAATTTAGACACTTTGTATTTAGTGAGTCATCATCACAGAGGTTGATTGAGTATACATTCTAAACTCTTTTTCCTTCTAGGATTATTTTTCTTGATAATTCATCTCTTACAATGTAATGCACAACATTAAATATAACCTCATAGTCTTTGTCATATAATTGACTTATGCTCAAGAAGGTATGTCCCAAACCATCAACTAAGTAAACATTATCAATGCATGGAGAGTTAGAAGAGTTCTTACCAACCTTACCTATAATAAGAATTATGTCCTTTTCATTGTTTTCAAAAGTTACAATCCTATCATCATTAGTTTCTACCATGTATAGAAACATAGAGCTATCACCAGTCACATGCTTGGAGCAGCCACTATCTAAATACCATTTTTCATTTGTGGCTCTCCTTATTGCCTGCACTAAGATAATGTTTTCTTAGGTACCTAAACGTATTTAGGTCTTGATAGGTTAGTAAACCCCTTTGGAACCCACTTTATATTTTCACTTAACCCTTACTTCTTATGGATCCATAACTTAGTCATGTACGCATTCTTGTTGTAGTAGGAACAAGTGAACTTAGGTGAGTTAGTCATAGTGATAGAAATAAAAATTTTTATAATACTTTTGTTTCTGATTAGGTTTATAGTCTATACCAACTTTATCAAAAACACTTCTTTGTGGCTTAAAATTTTGTTCAAATTATCTCTACCTTTAACAAGTTTTGCAAGAGTATTTTTTAAATTCTCCTTTTCTAAAATATGAAGGGAACAATCAACACACTAAATTTCCTTTCCTAAAATAAAAATATTCTTCTTCAAAACTTCATTTTTAGATTTTTCATAAGAAGAAAAGATTCATTGTACAAGTCTTCAAAAGAAAATTTTAATTCTTTAAAGTAAAATCAAATTCAAATTTACAGTTTAAGTCATCCAGATTAAGATCACTCTTGGCCATCAATATAGATTTGCCTCTTCTTCTTCTATGAATTGCTCATCGTTGTCACCTAAATTGAAGAGAGATAAGCCTTGAACTTCTTGTCATATTTATAGCTCTTACTCTCTTTTTTTAAAGGACAATTAGCTTTAATGTGTCCTAGCTTTTTGGATTTGTAGCAGATGATTTCCTTTTCTTTCTTCTTTGAGAACTTTTTTCTAAATTTCTTCTTTTCAAAGAATTTGCCAAACTTCTTGGCAAATAGGGCCATTTCTTCATTTGAGTCTTTACTATCATGGGTCTCAAGATCAGAATCCCCCTTTATCACTTTTAAAGCCAGTAACTGCTTCTTCTTTTCAATTTCTTCTTTTTCCATGGATAGTTTTCCTTCACGCTCAACAAGACTTCAAAACAGTGCTGCTACAAATCTTATGGAATTACTTTTTTCTTTTTTAATGGCAGTAATTTTAGGTTGCCATTTGGTTGAGAGACTTTTCATAATTTTTATGACTTGCTCCTTCTAAGTATAAGTCTTTCCAAGTGTTACAAGCTCATTCATCATGTGTGCATATCTAACTTGCATTTCCTTGATGTTTTCTCTAGGCTTCATTTTGAATAGCTCATACTACTGAGTCATTGTGCTCTTTTTGTTCTCTTTGAATCCTTTAGCGCCTTTATGAGCAGTTTCTAGAGCATCCCACATTTCTTTGGCTATTTTTAAATTGTTACACGATATTACTCTTGCTTACTCAAGGCACTTGCAATGATTAATTTTGCCTTGGAGTTAAGCAGCATGAGTTTCTCTTCCTTTTTTATAAATTTACTCCTTTCTTTTCTTATGAGTTATCCTTCTATTATTTTATAATGAATGTAAGGACCACTCTCAATAATCTCCTACAGATCAAGGTCTAAGGCCTCAAAGAGCAATCTCATCTTGCTCTTCTAACAGTTTTCACCTTTGAATTCTGAAGGCCTATTAACCTTAGCACCTTTTGGGAGAACATTGTCACCAAAACTAACCATAAGATCCTTTTAGACTATTAAATCTTTAATCAAGAGGCCAAATCTAGTACTAATTGTAGGATAGGTTGGTACTCAAGAGGGGGGTGCATTGGATGACACTTAAAGATTTTTGAAAAGCTTAAAGAGTGAAAAACTCTAGTAAGAAGGAAGAAGATAAGACATATAAGATTTATATTGGTTCTTCCCCAAACTTGGCCTACATCTAGTCCTCAAGATCATACTTGAGATTTTAAACTAAATTCACAAGCCTCAATGGGTTCTTGCCACCACAGTACCACTCACAAGACTTAACTTATCTTGAATAAACTAACAAACTTTGCTACAGTCTAACAAGTTGTTACAACCACTTGAAAAATATATGTTCAAGATTTTAGATGAATGAAATAAACTTTCATAAAGAGATTCTCTTAAAGAGTAGATAAATTATAGTTGAAAGCTTATAAATTTGTGAGAGCTTTTTCATAATTCTTTTCAAGAATGATGAATGAATGTAAGATGTTTAAGCACAGTTTGAAAGCTTTTTGAATGCTTAGATAATGATAAGTTCACTCAAAAATCAAAAGTCTTTTTTGGTTTAGACTTAAATTGTATCATATGTATAGTTTTGGTATTGGAATAATGTTTCTAGCCATTGGTGCAATTTCTTGTGAGTAACCTACTGAATCATATATGAAATTGCTCTCAACTTATTCCAAATATGTGTATGTGATAAATCACATGTGAAGCTCATGATGTCTCATGCGTGGTTTTGTATATGTGAATATGTAATCAATTTTGTGTGCAAAAACTCACATGCAAACCTCCAGCTCTCACGCATGGTTTAGCTTATATAAAATTATTATTAGTTCTGTGTGATAAATCTTGCAACCAGACAACTTGTCATCATGTGTGAAAATGCTTACAAAAAGTTAAGCTCAGATTTGTGTGACAAAACTTGCATGAAACCATTATGCTCTCATGCATGAAATGACTGGCCGAATGCCAAAGCTAATTCTTGTTAACAAAACTCATGTGGAAGCAAAAAGCCATCATGTGTGATATTACTAGCTCTAAAGTTAGTCCTTTTAGGAGGATGAATCACGGGTGAATCACAACTTTACTCACACATGAAATTGCAAGCATTAAGACTTAAACTAGTTTAGGCATAAATGACACATGGAAATGTAATGGATTGAAGCAAAATTATGCATAATCAAGAGATATAAATGTGTGAATCACGAATCATACATTTGAGCAAATTGAACTTAGCTTGAGATGACTTAAGACTCAATATAGCAATATGTGTTTGAGTAACAAGTGGAAAATCATGCATGGCTACCATCAGCTCTCACTATGAATTGGCTTAAGACACATAGTGATGAAACACAACTGCTAAAATGAGCATGGAGACCAATGGCTATCTCATGTGATTTTCCATACAGAAGTAAAGTTTAATGTATCACATAACATAAGTGACAAATCAAGTGTGAATTGCTTCTTAACTCTTGCATGATCCATTAGTTAGTGTGCCTAACATGCAAAATCTCATGAGTGATAATGCAAAATCATGTGTGATTCTATGGCTCACACTGAATTTAGCTTCTATGATTTTTAACATGCTATAATGGCATATAAATAAGACTTATGATGCATTCATTTTAATAATTATGAAAAGCGATTAAACTCTCAAATTTTTCAGATTAAACTAAGAGAATTTTAATGACTTATCCTAAAGTTCTTCATACTCTCTTGATTCTTCATACTCTTGAGGTTTTATCTTCATCTATGATTCTTCATATTTGTAAATATAACAAATACCTCTTCTCTTGGTTTTGTAATTATCAAAACACATGATCCAACATATTTCATTTACATTATATTCAATGAAAAATAAAATGATTCCAAACAAAATGATTGCATTTTGTATGCATGTGAAAAAATGGAAAGCTCACATATATTTCAAAATTAGGCACTTGACATATAGAACAGATTTATTTGAACAAACATGATCAACAAAAATGTACGTACTGCACTTTTATAGTTCTTGTACAATTGCTCTATTCCAACAACAACATTAAAAGGTAAAGACCCTGCTTTTGTTTCTTTCTTTATTTTCAACAAAATTTGTACAAAAATACAACTTTTAGCATTTGATGTAAAACCTATGCTAGAAAATAAGAATACAATATGAACTAAAATTTTGCATAAACTATGCCTCAAAATGCTAAATTCTATAAGTGACTATATTTACTGATCAAATCATTCTTCCATTCTTTATACAATATATAAGAAGATTTGCTAGTTTATGAACAATTTCCTTAAACTTCATTTTATAAATTAAATAATATTTTGTCAATGCAAATTGGTAAATTATGTTAGCTAAACAATCCCTATTATGTGATTTACTTTTAATTTTGCTGTAGACAATAAAATCATGTGCTAATTATATCATAAATATATGGTTTACAATTATATCATGATTATTGAACCAATTAAGAACTAAAATCAAAACCATCGGAAGACTAATCAGCAACAAAGAATAATGCTATTAAATAAGTGGCCAATAATTGCAAAATGATATTGAAACTATGAAGCAAGACAGTTATATCAAGATGATAGAAATAAATGATTGAACAACAAAAATAGTTGAAATAAGAAGGAGAACTAGAAATACTTGCCAATTATCCTTCACATAACCAAGAAAAGGATAATTGTTGTAAGGCCTCAATAAATGGCATAGATTCAATGTCACTTGTAAAAGGAAAAAATATACTCCCATGTGATGAATTGACCAAGATAACATGGATGAAGAAGAAGCATACAAACATCTGCCAGTTCCTTCTTCCCATCAACAAGAATTACAGCAACTATTTAAATCCAATCTTTTATGGCACATGTGATGTCTGATAGTGGGTGTATTAACTTCCCAAAAACTCAATAAACTACTTCTCATCCATACAATATAAGTATGCAAGCAACACATAATAGCAATTCCTTCTGAAGATTCTCTCAATTTTATTAATGATGGTTTATTTTGGGATTAAATATTTATTTAGTGGGACATTTACAACTAATTATAATCACAAACATATTGAATTCTATCTCGTGAAGCGTATTGGTGTATTAACAGTTCATAAGTTTGAGTCTCGCCTCTTATGCCCAAATCCTTTCTAACTATAGTTCCTACTCTTAGTTAGATTCTTTCAAAAAACCTTGGCATCAAAATTGAGTCCAAGAAAGTAGAAGAATATGAAGAATTTGTGAAGCATCTAATAGAGAGATTCTACCAGCTCTAGAAAGAACCTATTCTATAGAAGCTTAATGGCAGATGGACGTTAGTGATGAGGAAAAGATGTTGAATTGGTAAAGAAACATGATTAATAATAGTCAAAGGGAGAATTGAGCAAAAAAAATTAGGGGAAGACACAATGAGAATGAACAATGGATAAGCTTGATGAAAATGAAGAGAACACAAGCCATGGAGGTGGAGCTTGGAACATAGACAAAGAGTAATGTTGAATGGGTAAGGGACATTTTAGTCCATTCATCCTATCCTTATTTGAATATTATAATGAGTTTGGTCCTTAACTGTCATGTGGTCCTTGGACACAATTTCCTTTCTAAGTAGGTCCTTTTCACCAATTTTCTCAAGAAGAAATGAATTAAAAATTAAGACAAACAAGATGTTGAAAATTCTTTTTATTATTTTGAATACAAAGAAAAGGCAAAAGCTTGCTAGGGGTCAAATCAAGGCAATTAGGGCTATAGTGTAACATCCCAAATTCATAATTCTGGAATTAAATAGTAATAGAGGTAAATTAGTAATTTAAGGCGTGATTAGAATGTTGGATGATGGAGTGTTGTTTTTAACCCTTTAGGATGTTGCATGGATAGATTAGAATGGGAGAACATCATTGTGAAGCAGAGCATGCACTGTGGGTAATAAGGAGTGCATCGCAACGCATAGCATAGAAATCTAATAGATAAGGACATGTATTAGCTCGTGAAGGTAGAGGAAAAAGTGAGAAAAAAAAAACAAGAGAGTGGATAAGGAAGGGATCTCTGCTAGGGAAAATGTTTATGGGAGCAAGGATGATATTTATAACCTGTTACTTATCAAGTAAGTCTTGTATTGCCTTAGCCTCTAATTCTACACTAATTTCTTTTAGTTTAAACTATTTAGAAATTGGATTCAAAAGTTTTAAGGGGTTGATTTCTTACCTTATAGTAATAAATAGGCCCTTCAAAGTTAAATTAGGACTCTACAACTGGTTTGAGCTTTAACGATAAAACTTTAAAGCTGTAAGCTCAAATTGATTAAATTAAGAAAGAGAACATGGGTGGAAATTTATATAGAAGATCAATAAGGTTGTAATAAGTGACAATTGGGTGTAAAATATGTAGAAGGACTTAAGACAGGTAATTGGGAGTAATTCAGTGTTTAACTATTGTGATTAGTACTTGTAGTTAATGTGGTCATTGACTTTCTTGCTAATTTTATGTAGATTTGCATGGTTAGTATGTAAATTGGGCAAAAAGAACTCAAATAAGGAAGTGTACCGTAGATAACCTTTCTGAAGAACTGAAGGTTTGAGGTAACAATATGGTTTGTAATATTTATTAACTATTATAACTGCATAGAAGTAAATGTGTACATTATGATTTCATTGTTTGTAAAATTTATATGCATTTTTTTACAATAAACATGGTTTTAGAACTAAATATATTTATATTGTAATGTGTGAAAAGTAAATATTTATTTGTGTTAAAAGCATAACCTAGTGGGTGGCATTTCACCTTAGGTGTATGTGGAGATGTGTGTGTGGAGATGTGAGTGAACAAATACATATGCTTGGTTCATTGTGCAAGATATTATATCGAGCTGCACCAATGTTACCATGAAACATTTGGGCAGTTTAGCAACTCTTTAGTGCTCGTGAGGGTGCGAATAGGAGTTAACGACACCCCCATCATATGTGAGTGTGAGGGGGGAACCATAGTCTAAAAGTGGGATAGAATACCTTTGGCCAAGTGTTTCTACTATTGAATGTCTGCTAGATTCAATATGTGATTGATCTATTAGAGTCTACTATTTCAAGTTAGGGAGTTTAGAGGATTGGTGGCTTGATGATCATACTAGTGTGTGAATTTTTATGAAAAGCATTTAGTAAAAAGAGAAAGTTGTGCCTATATTTCATATTATATCAATTACTTTGGTTTTATTTACTTATATTTGGCTATTTGTGCTAATAAGCATTTAATGAACTATTTTAATTACTAAGATTGTTATCATACATGTGGTTATTTATATGTTTACAAGTTTTAATGTTAATTGTGCCAAAAGGAAAGATGCACGCTGAGACTAAAGGAAATCTCTCTAGTTGCCTATTGTAAGGAGTTGGTGTAATAAATTTGCATTATAAAAGTTGTGTGATTGTATATAAGTTGCCATAAGGAATATATTATTGTACAAAACTTTGTGAATGAAATTTTGTGTGTGCGCTTTAATGTCCTAGCCCTATCATATGTATATATGTGTGTTTGAAGTGAAAGTGATGATATGAGATAGGAATTGATTACAAGTAGATGTAAATAGAATGATTGTGTGATGAATGAGAAAGTTTAGCCATTAATGTTCTTTTAAATGAAATGATTTAGTTATGCCCAAGTTTGTGTAAAATGGGTAGTTTATTGGCCAAGTTTGGATATATGTGTAATATTACTGATATAATTGGTCAATCAAGTATTAATTATCCCATTGGATGTGATCAAGACCTTAAAAGTGGCCAATGACTTATGGTTTCAAATTGTGATGCTCAAGTGGAAGATTTTGACTTAAATTGGTCAAAATATACTTGGGTGTCTAACTTTTAAATGGGATATCAGATTTAAATAAAACTAGTATCATTAGTTAGATTTTGAAATAAGCTTCGTGTGGGTGCTTGAATTAACCCAATTGGACATTGGGTGAAAAATGGGGCATATTTGAAGTTCACATTGAAATTGTTATTTTGACAGTAAAAATTGATGTGTGGCCACAGTGCATGTGTCAACATGCTACAATGCATGGTACAAAGCCAATACCAGTGCCTCTATGCTATATGCTATAGCATATGTGGCATATGCTGTGGTACATATCTCATATTTGCCTAAAATATGTTGTTTGAAATCAATTTCATTAGTAGCTTTCACACACATGAATATAGTGCTTTCATTGTGTAATGCTACATATCATGAGTATTGTAGAAATGGTTTTCAAATGTTTTAGATTAGGATCTAGTATATGTGCTTGTTTATTGCATTCATAATAGTACTTGCAACTTATATATTTTCATTAGACCACCTTTTCCCTTTTTCTTATCTTTATTTAGTTTCCATCTTTATAATGGGAGAAAACGAGAAGAGGTACTCGAGTTTTGAAAGGTACTCGAGCATTAAGAAGAGATGAGCCTGTACTAGAAGTTCAACCAGATAAGCATCAATATAGAGATAGAAGAGATGGTTTGTTAAAAGAGTTGAGAGATATGATGATTGATATAAGGAGGATAGTGCAGGATCAAGATGTGTTGTTGAGAGGCAGAGATCAAGATGATAGAAGGGAATATCATGATATACTGATACCATAAGAAGCTCACAGCAAACTTGAGCCATCTCAGGCTTTGGGTAGTAAATAGGCAGAGGAAATTGGTGTTGATCCATCAATAGACTAAGCCTGGAAAACCTTTGTGAGATTTAATCTACTAATTTTCAATGGAAGCATGAAGGAAGGTGAGGCTGAGCAATAGATCGAGTGCCTTAAAACCATATTTGAGGTGGTGACTTACACAATAGAGCAGAAGGTAACTTTAACTATGGTGCAACTAGTTGGAGTAGCCAAGAGATGGTGGGATTTTGTAAGGCCATTTGGGGGTGTGAGGTTATCTTAAGAAGACTTTAAGAAGATATTCTTTAACTACTACTTCCCAGTTTCTTTTCATATTGAGAAGAAGAAGGAATTCCACTCGTTTAAGTAAGGCAATTTTGATATAGAAGAATTTATTAGGAGGTTCAATGATCTACCAGCCTATTCCATGTATTTGTAACATAAGAATAACACAAAGTGAAAGGCAAAATAGTTGTTAGAGAAGATACATCTTAAGTACTGACAATAACTTACTTTGTTAGATGACACCACCTATTAAGAGATGTGTCACAAATTGAGAATGGCTGCTAGGAGAGGTAGGAAAGCTAAAGCTAAAAGGAAGAGAGACACTATCAGATGGTTGACATCTTTTTTGGGTCTATCTGGCAGTGTTTCGAAGAAGCTTAATTTCAACTCAAGCAGCTCTGGAGCTTCAGGGAAGAGGAGTCTCGCTAGAGGTTCTCAAACCCAGTTAGTCTAAAGGGGTTTGATATAGAGAAGTACCAGAGTAAGAATTAGGCCTTCATAATTCTCAAGGCAAGCCTCTAATGTACTAGCTCCTACTCTAAATACTGGTAGATCACCTCAGTGCCATATATACAGCAGATTCCATGCAGGCAAATACTAGTTTTGCTTTAAGTATGGTATGCCAGGCCACATTACTAGACATTTCCTAGAGGGCGAAGCAGAAGTAATAAAGAAATGGTTGACCATTCCAGAACGAGTCTTTGCTATGACACAAGAAGAGGCTAGAACGTCTTTAAACCTAATCAAAGGTATAATTTCTATCTGCGGTAGTAAGATAGAAACACTGTTTGACTTTAAGGCTAAACATTCTTTTGATTTAGAAGAATATGTAGATAGATTGAAATTAGAGTTGAAAGAATTTCCTGTGTTGATTAAAGTAACTACCCCTTCGGGATCCTCCAGCATTACTAGTAAATTTTGTCAGAAGCTAGAGATTGTTTTTGAGGATTGAGTCTTTATGATAGATTTGATCTGCATTCCTTAAAAAGGATTGATGTGATTATTGGCATGGACTAGCTAGCAACTAACAATGCTACGCTATATTGTGCCAGAAAGTTAGATTCCTTGCCGTTATTAATTGCATGAACTAATTTTGCTGAGCAAACTAAATTTCTATCGATTGTGCTAGCCAAGAAGTTAATAAGATAAGGATATGGTGCTTATATGGTGACTTTTACAGCTAACATTGTGTATGATAAGGGCATTGAGAAGATAAGAGTTATAAGTGAATTCATTAAGGTACTTTTATAAGAGATATACGGATTACTTCCTGAAAGGGAAGTTGAGTTCTCAATAAATTTAGTTTCTAGAACTGACCAATTTCTAAAGCTTCATATCAGATGTCACTTATGAAATTAGCTAAGTTAAAGAAACAAATTAGAGAGTGTAATATCCTAAATTTGTAATCCTGCATTAATGATTGATTAGCAGATGAATTAGTGAATTAATATGGGATTAGGATTCTGAATAGTAAAGTATTATATTGACTCCTTGGAATATTATTTGGAGATGAGAGTGGAAGAGTGGAATTTGGAGCAGAGCATGTGAGCATACTGAGGATTTCCCTTACTGTGCAACACGTTGCGCCAAAGAGTAGGTGTGCTATGGTGCATGTGGCACATTTGATTTAATTGGTTTGTAATGCACATGTTTTCTTAGTATTTGATACCATATACTTATTGCTTTTGCTATGTGAAGGGTTTTATAACCCAAGTGATTTATAAAATGGTTTCTAGAAATCTTTTCTTGAGATCTAAGGTTTTTAAGGTTTTCAAACTAAATGAATTTTGAATTGTTTAGGAAGATTGTGGTAAAGTGTATGGTAATGTTACTAAATGGCATTACAGAGAGCAGTTGGATAAAAGGTTTATCAGGCTAAGTATATCACCCTAGGGATCACTGATGTTGTTTAGGAGAAAGAAAGATGGAAGTCTATAATTGTGTATTAACTACAAGTAATTGAATAAAGTTACAATGAAGAATAAATACCCTTTGTCAAGAATCGATGATCTTCTAGATTAGTTAGCTAGAGCCTCAACCTTTTCTAAAATTGGCTTGAGGTTAGGGTATCATTAGTTGAGTCTGTGTAGAGGATGCACCCAAAACAACTTTCCAGACAAACTATGGGCACTATGAGTTCCATATCATGCCATTTAGTTTGACCAATACACCAGCGGTATTCATGGACTACATGAACTATATCTTTAGCCATATTTGGATTAGTTTGTCATAGTTTTCATCAACGACATTTTGGTTTATTCTAAAAATGAGGAACTATATGCCAAGCATCTTAGGATTGCACTTCAGATTCTAAGAGAGAACAATTTATATACTAAGCTTAGTAAGCATGAGTTTTGGCTGAGAAAGATCAGATTTTTGGGTCATGTTATGTTAGCAGATAGGATTTCTATTGATTCACATAAAGTTGATGCTGGTTAAAGTAGGAGCAACCTAGTTCAATTATGGAGATTCGATGTTTTCTTGCATATAGATATTATAGAAGGTTTATCTAGGTTTTCTCTCAAATCATTTCTCCTTTGACAAAGTTGACTCATAAAGATTAGCCTTTTATCTAGGATGACAAATCTAAAGTTGTATTTCAAAGGTTGAAAGAGAAATTAACTATTGTACTTGTATTGATAATTTCAAATTTGAGATTACCTTATAAGGTGTATACAGATGCTTCTTTAAAAGGGTTAGGTTGTGTGTTGATGCAAGACAAGCAAGTTATAGCTTATGCTTTAGGCAATTAAGGCCACATGAAGAGAGTTACCTCACACATGGTCTAAGACTTGTAGCTGTGGTGTTTTCTTTGAAAATTTAGCATTATTATCTATATGGCTCAGTGTTTAGTGTGTTCAGCGATCATAAGAGCCTAAAATATTTAGTAGATCAAAAGGAATTGAATATGAGCTAGAGAAGATGGATGGAGTTGCTTAAGGATCATAATTTTGAATTGAAATACCATCTTAGTAAAGCCAATGTGGTTATAGATGAATTAAGCAAGAATACATTGCATGTGGCTAGTATGATGGTGCAAGACCATAATTTGATGGAGTCTTTTCTAGATTCATAGCAAGACACATCGTTGAAGACTTGGTTGGTGCCTATACTATTATGATCAATAGTGATTTTTAGAGAGAGTTGAGGATGGCACAACTAGAAGATGAATATCTTCTTAAGATTTGAGAAGAAGTTGAGTTAAATCTAGTCAAAGATTTTAGTTTTAATGATGATGGATTTATGGTATATTGGAATAGAATTTGTGTGCCTAGTGATGTGAACTTAAGGAAAGTGATATTAAGTAAGGCTCACTATAGAAAATATACTATTCACTTAAGAGCTATGAAAATGCATCAAGACAAGAAGTGTCATTGGTGGTGACTAAGAATGAAGATAAAGGTGATAGAGGCTCACTATAGAAAATATACTATTCACCTGGGAGCTATGAAAATGCATCAAGACAAGAAGTGTCATTGGTGGTGGCCAAGAATGAAGATAAAGGTGATAGAGTTTATTTCTCAGTGCCTGACATGTTAGAGAGTCAAAATCGAGCAGTAGTATTTTCATAGATTTCATCTCTGGATTGCCAAGAACCCAATTGGGACATGATGCTATCTATGTTATTATAGACCAGTTAATAAAGTTAGCTCATTTTCTAGCTGTTTGGATTAATGATTATCTAGATAAGCTGGCAAAGACTTATTCGAGAGATTGTGCGGCTGCATGAAGTACCAAAGGATATAGTTTTTGATCGTGATACAAGATTTACATCTAAAATCTGGGAAGTGTTATAGAAATCAATTGGAACTACTTTGAAATTTAGTATTGCTTACTATCCTTGAATTGATAGATAGTCTAAGCAAATTGTCTAAACTTTGAAGACATGCTAGGATGTTGTGTGCTGGCATTATGTGGTAGTTAGGATAGGCATTTGCCATTGACTGAATTCGCATATAACAATAGCTACCATTCTAGTATTCAAATGGCATCATATGAGGCTCTATATAGAAAGAAGTGTAGATCACTGTTTTATTAGACTAAGTCAAGTAAAAGAAGTATAGTAGGGCCTAGCATTTTAGATTAGACAACACAGAAGATCGAAATGGCTAATCATAAAGGCAGAAGTTTTTGATGATTTAAAGTAGATAGAAGAGTTATGCTGATTGATCGAAATTAGTCACTTACCCTCAAAATTAAAACCAAAGCTAACCTTAAGACAATATAAGGCCAAACCTAGGTCATCTTTTAAGGAATGTTTTAATTTAATTAAAGGTTACCTAATGCAATAAATCACCCAAAGTTGAAAGTTGATTACCTTAATTACTAAACTAGTTACCTAATTGGAAAGTGATTAAAATGCTAGCTAAGTTAAGTAAAACAAACTTCACTTTGTCAAAAGTGTGGAACCCTAAAAATTAATTGATTTTAAAATCATTATCCTCACGTGATTAGGCTAAATTAAGCTTCCCTTTTTCTCATGACCAAAGCTTGACTTAAGAAGACTATCCTAAGCCAATTAACCTAATTAGCTAAATTCCCTAGGTCTTACACTAAAGTCTTAAGTTCAATTAACCAATTAGTACAAAAATTAGCCAAGTGAGTCACTCAAATTATCCCCTCTTATGCCACAGCAAAACAATGGAATTAAGCAACCACAAGATTATGTCAAGCTATTCAACAACACAAGCATTAACATTACAAGATTATATAACATCAATACATGTAATTCACTAAAGGAAAAACACAAATTATGTGCTAATCATGAAGTGGCTGAAATTACCAAGGCAATAAAAGGAAGAAATTAACCAACACAATCCTCTTCTCTTTATATCAAGATCAAATTCAAATTAAAATTTACAAGCCAAGATGATCAAGCTCTAAACTAAGACATCTAATCATCTAGTTAAAAGAGAAGAGAATAGGAAACAAAAGAAACTTAGCCAATTGAAGCTTTAGATTCATCCTCCATCTTCATCTCTCTAGGATTCTACTAAAAAACTTAGCGAACCTTCTTCATCTTCAAGGATCCTAGGAGAAGCAATACTTGGTTGAAATTCATGAAAGCTTAGATGAAGAAATTGAGCTTACATCCTTGTGAGAATGGAAGGAATGGGATGAACTAGGAGAGACATGAAGAAAGTTGTATGTTTTGTGGAGTTTTGGTGGCCTGAAGTGGAGATATGGGTGCAAGAAAAATGAAGAAAGTAGAGAGGTGGAGAAAATGAAGAATAAGATGAACTAGAGAGAGAGAATAGAAGAGATGAGTGAAATTGAGGTGTTGAATATGAAATGTTGCATGGATAGATGTACAAATGGTATTCCCATCACCTGATTACTAATAATAATAAAGGAAAAGAAAATAAAAAGGAATTTTGGGGCATTGTCACACTTACAAGGTGACACCTTCCTATTGGCTTGTTGATGATTCCAATGTGTCAAATTAATCCCATGTATTATCCACATTTTATGCTGATCTAGACCACCCAATGTGAAGCAAAACACATCCAAATGCTTCAGCTTTGATCCTATAGACTTTTGACTTCATTTGCCCAATTGATGCACAAGTCACAAGTCATCTATGTCACATGAATCACATAATTCAATTAAATAGTGACATCGTAAAATCTAATTTAAGTCCACAATTAAAATAAAATTTAGAACGGATAATTTATCAAAATAATCAAGTTCTTGGGTGCACAAAATTTCATAAAATTTTTCACACAAACACAATCTAAAAACTAGATCAAACTAAGACACTTGAAAAAGTGTTGACTTTTTATTTAATTACTTCCAAACTAAAATGAATTTCAAAAATCTAATTTAACCATTCATATTCTAGATATAAAATACACTTTATCAATTTTTTTGTACATTTTCTCAAAAGTTCATTTGTACATTAAAATAACCTTAATGCACTAAACCTAAAAAATTAGGTGATTTTCCAACTAATGCAATGTGTGCACTTTGAGATGATAAAAAATTAATAAAATGGTCCTAATTGATAAATAAAAATGCGTAATAATTGAAGTTCTATTATTGTGTAAAAGATTGTTAGAATTTCTCACTACTAGAAAAATGTTAATTAGCGAGGAAATTTAGCGAGGGATCATCTATTCCTCTCTAAAATACTAAGTTAGTGAAGAAATTAGCGAGGGATATTGATTTCATAGCTTGACTTAAAATTAGCGAGGAAATTAGTGAGGGACTGTCAATCCCTCCCTAAAATAAGAGAATTAGCGAGAAAAATAATGAGAGATTGTCAATCCCTTTCTAAAATAAGATAATTAGTAAGGGATTTCGCGAGGGATTCTATCCCTAGCTAATTACTACAAAAAAATTACCTTTTGACAATGACTTTTAATTATACATTTAATTATTTTCATTTAAAAATAATAATTAAATTTAAAAATTAACTAAAATATTCATAATAAAATTATTTAATATTTTCTTTATTTTAAGTTGATTTTCATTAATAAAATAATGTTTTATTAAAAATATAATATAAAGAATAATTTAAATAAAATATAAATATTTTTAACATATTAATAATTGAAAAAAAATTTAATATGTATATGTGTGTATTTTTATAATATATTATTTGATATATTTATGTAGTTAAATAATATATATATATATATATATATATTTAATTTATCATATAATACTTGTAGGTACCTTTCAGTTCAACTGGCAAAGAAGGAAAGCATAAAGCTTGGAGGTATGAGGTCAAGGGTTCAAACCTTGGCTTTGGCATAAACATGATGAATATATGATATGGTAAGGAGCAAGTGACATGGCACAAGGTGGACAATGACATGTCATGAGTTATCGCACATGTAGTGGGTGATAGGGCATGAGATAGTAAGTGACATGGTGGTTGACAAAGCATGAGGTTATTGATGACATGTCACAAGTTGACATCACACATGGTTGGTGATGTGGCATAATTATTTTTAAATATAAGCATATTTAGCGAGGGAAATACAATTCCTCGCTAAATTTAACGAGCCCTTTTTTAGCTACAAATTTAGTGAGGGATAAAATTCGTAGCTAAAATGCAATTTAGCTATGAAAAATGGCATTTAGCGAGGGATTCATCCCTCGTTAAATTCAATTTTTCTAGTAGTGTCTAGTAGGTGACCATGTATTTTTTAAGGTTTACGGCAGTAGAAGGAATCAAGAGGTTAATTAGAGCCAAGAAGTTAACTCCTAGATTTATAGGTCTGTGTGAAGTTTTGGAAAGGATTGGGTCAGTCGCCTATCGCGTTGCCTACCACCGCAGTTATATAGGGTTTAAAGTGCATTCCATATGTCTTAACTCATGAAGAACCAGCCGAATCCTTCTTACATGGTTGAACTAGAAGAGATAGAGCTACAAGAAAATATGACTTATAGGGTCAAACTAGAATGGATAATGGATATGAAGGATAAGTAGTTGAAAAACAAGATTATTCGACTGGTGAAGGTATTTTGAAAAGGTATGACTCCTAGTGACATAACCTGAGAGACAGAAAATAGGATAAAGCAATAGTACTCGCATTTGTTTTCTTAGTTATGTGTGTATGTATGGTTATTTCAATTTTGAGGACAAAATTCTTAAAAGGAGGGAAAATTTAACATCCTAAATTCATAATTCTAGAATTAAATATTAATAGTGGTAAATTAGTAATTTAAGGTGTGACTAGGGTTTTGAATGACAAAATGTTATTTTTGACTCTTTGGGATATTGCATGGATATATTAGAATAAAAGAACGTCATTGCAAAGCAGAATGTGTGAGCTTAATGAGGAGTTTCCTTATTATGTCAGGCACTGCGGCTAGTAAGGATTGCACTGCAATGCATGGCACAGAAGTTTGATAGATAAGGATGTGTTTTAGCTCATAGAGGCAGAGGGAAAAGTGAGAAAAAAACACAAGAGAGTAGAGAAGGAAGGGACATCTACTAGGGCAAATGTTTACAAGAGCAAGGATGATGTTTTTGACCTGTTACTTATTAGGTAAGTACCGCCTTAACCTCTAATTTTACACTATTTTCTCTTAGTTTAAACTATTAAAAAATTGAATTTCAAAACTTAAGGGGTTTATCTCTTACCCTATAGTAATAAATAGGTCTTTCAAAGTTAAATTAAGACTTTATGACTGATTTAAGCCTTAACAATAAAGTTTTGAAGCTGTAGGCTCAAAGTGATTAAATTTAGAAAGAGAAAATGGGTGAGAATTTAGATGGAAGCTCAATAAGGTTGTAATAAGTAATAATTGGGTTTAAAATATTTAGATGGACTTAAGATGGGTAGCTGGAGTGATTTGGTGTCTAACTATTGTGATTAGTACTCGTAGTCAATATGGTAATTGACTTTAATGCTAATTTTGTGTAGATTCATGTTATTAGTGTGTAAATTAGGAAAAAGGAACTTGAGTAAGGAAGTGTACCACAGGTAACCTTTCTTAAGAATAGCAGGTTGAGATAACCATATAATTTGTTATGTTTATTAACTATTATAACTACATAGAAATAAGTGTATAAATTATGATTTCATTATAATTTATATTTTTATAGGTTCTGGCATTAGCAGTGCTAAAGGAAAAGATACAGGCTAAGACTAGAGGATATCTCTCTCTAGTTGCCTATTGTAAAGAGTTGGTATAATGAATTTGTATTATTAAAGTTGTGTGATTGTATATAAGTTGCCATAAGGGATATATTACTATGCATAACTTTGTGAATGAAATTGCGTGTGTGCTTTTGTATCCTAGCCTTATCGTGCGTATATATGTGTGTTTGAAGTAAAAGTGATGATACAAGCTAGGAATTGATTACTTAATATGGATAGAATGATTGTGTGATGAATGAGAAAGTTTGGCCATTAATGTGCATTTTGTAATATCCTAGATTTCAATTCTAGGAATTTTTAATGTTTAGTAGGGTATTATAGTCAAATTAAGAGAATTTTTATTAGTGATATTTTTAGGAAACTAATGTAGTTATTAAATCATTGGACAACCTTATAAGAGAGGTAGGTCAAAGTTTGAGCAGGCTATGGAATGGAGAGAAGGCCTAAAATGTGTTGAGCATTTCTATACCATGCACCATGGTGCATGTGCAAAATTTTCACTTAACATATTCGCAAAATGGATTAAAAATTAAAAGTAGGAAAAGTATAAACACAAGAAGGAAATGGATAGTGATTGATAGCTACTAAGGCTTGATTTTAGGATCAATTTGAAAGCATTTTAAGCAAGATATATCATTAGGTAAGCTTCCTATATCTCTCTCTCTATCCTCCCTCTCCCTCCCTTTATGTGAATTTTTATAGGTTTGGGGTAATATGGGACTTGATTTCTATTTTTCTTGGGATATAACCGAACCCATTGACTTAGTTAACGTCTTAAAGAGCTAAATCAAGCCTCTAAACCTAAGTTTATGGATTATATAGTGATTTGAAGTTTTGGGTAAGGTTTGGACAAAACTAGAGTAAAAATTTAAAGATTTAGAGCAATATGGGTAGAGATTTGGAGTTGTTGTGCGGTTGGGTGTTAAATAGAATTAATGGAGTGTGTTAGAGTAATTGATGGTGTTAAATTAAGGTTTTAGGTATAATGGGTACTTGAAATTGTATTAAAAAGGGATTAATTAGAGTAAGAATTGATGATTTGGTGTTTAATCTTATAGATTAAATATTGATTAGGCATTTTTACGCATGTTAAAAAGTTAGTTCAAGTAGTTCTACAATTTGGCACTTCGTGTGTGAGTTTAGACACCTTGTTTTTTTTTTTTTTTGGAAAGAAAAGGTACTATTTTGTGGTTTGGGTGTCCACTTTCATTTGGTTTAGAATTTGGATATAAGATTGGTGCTAGTAGCTAGGTGGCTTAAAGAGCTATATGTGACTTTTAAATTGCTTAAATCCAACATTAGGCAATAAATTGGCACACTTCAAAAGTTTGCTCAGGTGTGCTGTCATGACAAAAGGCACGTGCCTCGATGCAATGATAAGTGTGCCGGCGTATAACACACAGAGAGGTACGCTGTCCCTTTTTTGTAGTTCACCGTGGTGGAAAATGCTTGTGCCATGCCACACTGTGACATTTTTTTTAGATTTTCTAGATTATTTTAATCATTTTTCTTAGGGCTATTTTAGGGTCTAATGCTTCCGTCATCTCATATATTTTGTTTTAGACTATATTTTGAGCTCAAACGCCTTTTAAATAGGGTTTTTTTAGGATCCTAATTTCTTAAATCTCTTTCAACCCTTGTTATGATAACTATACTTAGTGGGTTTAATTAACCCTGGTTATCATAATTGTTTTGTGTTATGTGTTCTATGTGTTTCTTAATGTCGGGGATGACGTTACAATGTTAAATGAAATGATTTATTTATGCCCAAATGTGTGTGAAATGGGCAGTTTACTAGCCAAATTTTAATATATGTGTGATATTATTGATATAATTAGTAAATTGGGTGTTAATTGTCCTATTAGACATGGTTAAGGCCTTAGAAGTGGCCAATGACTTATAGTTTTAAAATGTGATGCTCAAGTCGAAGATTTTGACTTAAATAGGTCAAAATGTACTTAGATATCCAACTTTTAGATGGGATATTGGATTTAAATGAAACCAATATCATTGGTTAGATTTTGAAACAAGCTTCATGTGAGCACTTAAACCACCCCAATCGAACATCGACTGCAAAAGTGATGCACATTTAAAGTTCACATTAGAGTTACTATTTTGACAGTAGAAAATGATGTATGTACTATGATGCATGTGTCAATTTTCACATTTTGCCTAAAATGTGTTGTTTGAAATCAATTTCCATGGTAGCTTTCACATGCTTGAATGTAGTGCTTCTGTTGTGTAATGCTATATATCATGAGTATTTTAAAAATGGTTTTCAAATGTTTTAAATAGGGATCCCAAACTTTCTTAAAAGATTATGTTTGTTAATTTGAGTGTTTGAGGGATTGAATGGTAATGTCAGAAAGGGCATTACATATACTACATATAAAATTTTAAAATAATTTGATTGTAATAAGCTATGAGGGTCCTAATTTTTCTCTCTCTTTGAATTTGTGCCTAAGATAGTTATAGTCTTCATGGATGAAGCCATTCATTGGAAAGTCTCACCGAACTGATCTCCGAAAGGTTAATCTCCATTCGATCATAAAAAGAAAAAGAAAAAAGAATTCCTACCAATTGATGGAAAAGTGCTCTTGCTAACTTATGATGCTCAGATAGAGGAAAATGAGGAGGAAGAATCAACTAAAACAGGACAAAAACCTTCAGAACAAGACAATGCTGATAACGGTAAAAGGAAGAAGGATGAGGATGCTACTCTAAAATCTTTTCGAAACACATTATTAGGTTTTAATGGGGAAGCACTCACTGGAAGAAGATGATCTTGTTGAAAATGAGAAAGAAATTTTCCAAATTGTGCCTTTTACTCTAGAAGAATATAATTGATAAATATCTACCCAATTGTGCCTTTTACTCTAGAAGAATATAATGAATTGTTCCAACCTTGAAACTTTGCATTGGTGATCACAGTGCTAGGAGCTAGATTTCATTTATACAAGCTTAAAGAACATCTCAGTAGGATATAAGATTTCTAGTCATGTGAAATAGTTGATCTCCTAAACAACTATTATGTAATATGCTTCAAAGATGAACAACTCTAGCAATAGCACTATAAAAGGGTATTACATGAGGGTCCATAGGTAGTCTAGCGCCATTGTATCTAGGTACTAAGGTAGATACCTTATTTTGACCCCTTAATAATCCAAAGAAAAGGATAGCTACTTGGGTCAAGATCCCCATCATTCCTATGCTCTATTACAATAGAAATTTCATAGCAAAGTTGGGAGATTGCATCGTAAAAGAAACTCAAAGTTGACATGAACATACTCTTGGATTTCATGCATAAAAATGCCAAAGTCAAATAAAGCCGATATACATGCATCTCCATCTACTGGAACTTAAAGAAGATGTTAATTCTAAGAGTCATTGCTATTGGTATGGTTTTCAATATGGAATATGAAGTACTAAGACTGATATGCTTAAACTGTGGAAGATATAGCCATAGGAGGGAAGCTTTCCCTTGGGAACATTTGAGGAGACCAAGAAGCTAGTTCATTAGAGGAGTATATAAATGCTAGAGTACTAGTAAGGCATCTAGCAAAGAGATTTTCGTTAAACAATGAAAGGTTTAGAACTTGGATATTGCCTAGTAGTCAAGAGGCTTCACCTAAGGAGAGATTTGTGGAAAGACTTTCAGAATGGGAAAGGGAAATTTCAAACAAATGTCAAGGAAGAGGAAGTCAAAACATCTTAGTCTTGATAGAAGATATGGAAAGCAACGATTTGCTTATGGAGGGAACAGTTCATTGCAAAAATAAGGACAAGTCAAAGACTAATATCAAGGGTATAGAGCTAACCATCTATCAAGATACATAGAAAGAGGCTCAAATTGATAGCCACATACCTATGATAAGAAAGGAATCGAGCATAGGTGACAAAGGTTTATTAAAGGAAATTGATGAGAATAGAGAAAAAAGAGGTGCAGAAGGCTCAATGATGTTTGAAAAGATAAAGCCCACACCTAATTTAGGGAACTACACCAAGAGAAAGCAAATAGACCTAGAAAATTGGGTCTAATTAATAATAAAAGCCTAAAACCATGGGGGGTTAGGAACAATGTAGTAGTTAAAGGAAATATGGGCTAAATGGCACAAGCTTAGCAAAAATCGTTAAAGGATCGAGACAATGGAATGTGTTCGGATTATCCAACCAAGGATAGAATCATACTAGAGGGATTAAAATAGGGAAGAGAATCCTAGAATCTAACACTTTGAAATACCAATACCTACCAAGTGTATAGACAAAAAGGTTTAGACGAAGGAAATGTGACATCACAGTCCTTCCTTAGTGAGAATGATCCAATGGTGAAAGCTAGGAGAAAATGTCTTTGGATGTTCCTGTTTGAGATAAGGAGGCTTTAGCATCTAGGCAAGTATGCTTGTTCTTTCTCTATATTTTATTAATTATGATTTTAGCTAGTTAGTGTTGGATCACATGTTTTGATGATTACAAAACTAAGAGAAGATGTATTTGTTATGTGTGCAGATATAAAGAATTATGGATAAAGACAAAACCTCAAAAGCATGAAGAATTAAGAGAAGTTGAAGATGTTTAGGTTAAGTTATTTAAATTATTTTAGATTCAATGTGAAAACTGAGAGCTTAATCACTTTTCATACTCATTTGAATGAATGCATCATATATCTCATTTATATGTATTAAGACTCATCTAAGTGTATTAAAGCTTATAAACAATGTCTTTCTTATATGTTGAAATACATAGTAGCTATTTGCAGTGTGAGAAGCAGAATCACACATCATTCTACAGGTCACTTGTGAGATTCTGCAGGTTAGGAACACTAACTACTAGATCACACAAGAGTCAGGAAGTGATTCACGTGTGATTTATCACTTATGTTTATGTAATGCCTTAACTTTGTTTCTACATGCAAAATCACGCGTCAGAGTTATTGTTGTCCACACAAGTTTTAGCAACTATGCTTCATTATATTTTGTCAAAGTATTTTTTCACATGTTAGTCTGATGGTAGCCACATGTGATTTGTCACTTATTACATAATCACATTTTGCTTTATTGAGTCTTAAGTCATCTCAAGCCAAGTTAGAATTGTTCACTTGTATGATCATTGATTCACAAATCTATATCTTAATCATGAAAATCTTACTTTAGTCATGTGAAGTTCCACAGGTAAAAATGTACCCAAACAAGTTTGTGCATCATTGCTTGTTTGAGCACTCTCATAGGCTGCCCTGTAAGAGTGCTCTTTCATAGAGTTGTCCCATATACCATACATACAAGAGCACTCTACTTTTAAGTACTCACATATGTTATTTTTATTTTTTATTATATTATTTTTTAAAAAACTTTCTCCTGTATCTTTAAGCAATGATTAATCCCAACATCAAAAACCAATTCAAAAAGAATATTATTGAACATAAAAACATTCGCTAACCCTAGCATGTAGTTTTCTTTTCCTTTTCAAATGAAAGAAAATTAAGTACACTAGAAGGATATAAATTCCTACAAGAACAAACATACAAGGATGTATACTTACCATGATGTGATGCTTCAAAGAGTGAAAATTTGTCCTTATGCTTCTTGCACTTTGAAGTCTCTCTCAAATCCTCTACTATTCTTGCAAGAGATTTTGCCTAGTACTACATTTAATTAAAAAAATTGTGAGAGGACCCACTACAAACAAGACAAACTATAAGGAATATCAAATCCTCTACTATTCTTGCAAGAGATTTTGCCTAGTACTATATTTAATTAAAAAATTGTGAGAGGACCCACTATAAACAAGACAAACTATAAGGAATAGACTAAGAATGAGCTTCACTTTTGGCAAATTATAATTTCATTAGGAAAGCAACTATTGTAAAGACACAAGAGGACTTAAAATTATGTAAGACTCTAAATGAAGAAAGAGATTGATAATTAATGCCATATGTCAATATTCAGAATATTCGAACTACTTGATAATTTACAATATTCAAAACCTAGAGATTTTATGGGAAAAAAGTTGTTCCACTATTCTAACTTCAAAATATTCAAAATGAAGTACAAAATTATTTACAATTTTTATAGTTGATCACTCTACATTGTTATTTACTTATTTTGGATTGAGAGGAAATAACATTAAATAAATGAACATTAAGCTTATTTAAAAAAATAATCTCTTTCCCACATCTTTCTTACTTTAATGGAAACCTAGAAAATGATAATAGGCTTCCTGAGTAGTATTTAAGAATTATGAACCATAAAAACTACATTTAGCATATTAGACTTAAGAGCTTGCCAAACTAAATCCTTTGACCAAATCAATGTCCAAGACAAAAGTTAGGACTTAGAAAAATAACAACAAATTCTTTACAAACAACATGGAAGCTAAAACTTAACAATAGAGCATATCTTACCAAAAAAAACTTGAAGATCTTTTGAAGCCTGTATCATTTGATTTAAGTGGTCAACAAAACGCCCACGTGCCTTGTGCGCAACCACTCCTACAATTTATAACCTTAATTATTGAAAAATCCACATTTACATGTGCTTTTGATTCAAATTTGGGAAGAAAAGGAAGAAGAAGAAAATGATGATAATATGTACCTTTGTTTAAATGAACAAGCAAGCCTTGCTTTTGTAGAAATGGCTCCATCTCATGTGTGAACTGATCTAAAGGACCTTCTTTAAGTTCAACTTGAAACAATTTACACTATCCTATTGCCAAAGGCATGCACAATTTGCTTTTTATGGAGTATCACCGAACAAAAAAAAACATCGATAAGATGTAACCACTATAACCTTATCACGTCAAGACTCTGGTCAAATGATATTCATCAGAATCAAAGTATGCAAATGAATGTAGCACACAAACTATATTTTCTCATTAACCTAACACAACTAAGACAAAGATCTATAGCCACTTCCCAACACTAATAAACCTTTAAAATGAAAGCCTATAGCACGAGAAATAACCTTTTTAGCTACAGCGCTACTTGTTCTTACAAAGTCATATTCCTCAAAGGCTTAGCCTCATTAAATATGTACCTTTGTTTAAACTAAAATAACACTAATATCCCTATATCTTATATAATCGTACCTCTGTACTGTTATTTAAAATTTTTGTGATTTACCTTTTCATTAAAGCTATTTACGAAACTCACAATTCCACCTCCACAAGTCGATAGTGATAAAGATCTAAAATTTAAACTAAAATGACACAACATCATACCCATTACTCTCTCCCAATCTCATCTCAATCCCTATATATATACTATAAAGCTAAAATCAATCAACACCCAAATAGAAAACCTAAAATTTAAAATACCTTACTACTAAATCGATATAAGAAGCACAAAGTTGGACATGGCAAGCATAGATTTGGGAAGGTGAGATGACACAACTATAGGAGATGACATGTTGTTGATCGAGATGGACTTAGCTAGCAAACAGACTTTGTCAAACATACACATGTAGATGGACTACATTAGACAATAGTAGTGTGCTGACAAACTCGTGGTAGATGGCGGGAACATGTACAAAAGGTAGATCTTGACATCAACAACAAGATTTAAAGGACTAAGGGCAGCTTTAAACGATGCTGTAGGAAATAGGTTTGTGGGGTTGAGGCTAGCTAAAGGTGAGAGGAATAAAAAAGAGAGCTATCATATGAGGAGCTTGAACACATTTAATCATCAAAAAGGCTCGTCTTTAGGAGCACTCTACGTGGAGCACTTTGAAGGGCTAGCCATTAAGAGCGCTTCAACTAAATTGCTCCGATATATATTTTTTACAAAAAATATTTTTTTTAATATTACATATTAATTTTTATTAAAAATTAAAAATATTAAAAATTAAAAATTAAATAATAAATATCATAGTATTTTAAATAATAATGTAATTAAAAATTATATTTATAATAAAATTAAAAAACTAATATTAATTAATTCGATGCAAAAGAAAATTTTAATTAATAAAATTATAATATAATATTTTAATTTTTTTTTTGGATAACAAATAGAAGCACTCTTTTAATGAGCACTCCTAAAGAAATTTTTTAAACACTCTCATAAATAAAAGCCCTAGAGACAAAGTGCTCCTATAGATATTTATTTTTTTTAATTTTTGTTATTTGCAAGAGTGCTCTTTCTAGAAGCGCTCTAATAGATGTAATATTCTAGAGCGCTTTAGGTTTTGCCTCATTGTACTAGAGTGCTTTTTTCCATAACCACTCTAAAAAAAGGGCTCCTAAAGGCATATTTTGTAGTAGTGATTGTAGATTGAGGTGTGTGGGACCTCATTGTGATTCAAAAGGTGATTGTAGTTATTTTAAACCACGGGTAACCCTTTTTATGATAAAAGAGTTGAGGTAACCAGATAGTCCACAATATTTATTAACTAGTTTAAGCATGTATGAGTAGCTTGCATGTGCATATTATACATTATATTTCTATGAACATATTTGAGATAAGACATATTTGTATGTTAGTAGATGTTTGCAAATGACATGTGCATATGTGTGTAACAAGTGTATACAATAAGGTGGTGATTAATATTTTTATATGCCTATGGTAATTTGCATGCATGGCTTAGTGGTGAATGATTTATACATGTGTGGTGATTTACATTATGAGGGGGAGATTAATTATGGAGAGAATTGGTGAAAAATCCATATGATACTACTAACACCTTAGGATGCTAAGTGTGCATGCATATCAAGACTGTTACCATGGGTAATTCGGTGATAGAAGACATTTGTTACCTATTTTTATTTTTTAATTTTATTAATTATTTATCACCTTCAAGTGCACGCATTGCATTAGATTTTGAATTTTGCCTAACTTTCTAGGTTTAGTACACTAGGGGTATTTTGGTCCAAAAAAATAAATTTTTGAGAAAATGTATAAGAAAAATTAAAAAAGTGCATTTTATATCTAGTTTATGAGTGGTATTTTTAAAATTCATTTTAGTTTGGGAGTAATTAAATAAAAAAGTCAACATTTTCTTAAGTGTCTTAATTTGACCTAGTTTTTGGGTTGTCTTTGTATGAAAATTTTTATATAATTTTGTGAAGCCTAAAAATTAGTTATTTTAATAATTATCTGTTATAATTATGAATTTAATTCTGCACATTAATTGAATTTTATTATGTCACATGCTATTTAATTGAATTATGTGATTTATGTGACATAGGTGGCATGTGATTTGTACATCAATTAGGCAATTGAGGTCAAAACTCCTTGAGTTTAATGGCCAAACATTTGCATGAATTATGATTATTTTGAGGGATTAAATCAGCTTAAATGATACGGATGACACATAGGAAATTAAGCACACATTGGAATCATATACAAACCAACAAGAGGGTGCCACCTTGCAAGTGTGATAAGGCTCCCATTTTCTTTTTATTTTATTTTTTTATTTTTTAATTGAGTATTCAGCTGAAGGGAAACACTAGGAGAACACCATTTTGAGTCCTAAATGAGATTCATTCACCCATTCACTCATCTTTCATATTTTCTCTCTCTTATTCTTGGTATTCTTCATTCTCTCCTCCTTCTCTCTACACTCCAGCACATCCACCCCTATTCTTCCACCATTTCTTCATCAAATCCACTCAAGTCTTCCACCATTCTCTTCCCCTATTATGACTAAATTCACCCCAAGTATATAGAGGAAGAATTGAAGCTCAATTCATCAAGACTATAGAGCATACCTCTAAGCCATATGGTGTTCATGGAGGAAGCAAGATTTTCTTAATGTTTTCTAGCTAGATTCTTCATGAAATTCTAGGGAAGAGTTGATGGAAGAGGAGTCTTGAAGTCTTCACTTCGCTAAGCTTAACTATTTCTTCATCTTGTTTCAATTTTATTAGAATACTATGACTATTATTGATTATGGTTCAATTTGACTTTAGTTTCATGGTTGTTTAGAATCTGTAATGTTAAAAAAGATTGTTTAGTTGAATTTCAAGTTCATAATACTGTTGGAATTTCAGCCTCTTGGTATTTTTACATGGTAATATGTGATTTACTTGGAGAATCTCTTGTATTAGCCTAGCATGTAATTGTGTGGTGAATACTTAATAAGTTGCTTGAGTTTTTATAGTTTTGAGCTTAGGTACAGCTTTGGAAAGTGGCATTTGGGAATGAAACTAAACACTTGGTTAATGTTAGAGCTAAGTTAATAAGGTTACCTAGAGGGCTTGTAATAACAGTTAGGGAATTAAATTAGTGAAGCTAGGATGCTTGAGATAGTTGTCTTAAGTAAGTACATTTTTCAGCCAAGGAAAGAGAGTTAATTGAGCTACCATAATTAATTAAAGGGCTAAGAATCTTCCATTACCAACACCTTAGGGTTCCTACTTGAATAGGAAAGCCACTTCATTCACAATTAAGATTAGTTTTCTATTTTAATTCATTAGATAATTAGGTTAGCACTTGATTAATCAACTTCAAACTGTGATTTATTCTACTAGATAACTTTAAAGTAAACTTAAAACCATTCCTTAGGAGATGATCTAGGGTTGGCCTTATATTGCATTAGGATTAGATTTAGTTTAATTTAATTTTGAAGGCAAGTAACTAAATCCTATCACCTAGGCAGTCATTTCAAGCACTCCTTAGTACTTGTAAAGGAGCAGAGTTAGAGTCAACAACATAGTAAGGGTCTAGAAGACAATACCCTAGCTAGATAGTTACTCCCATATATAATGTGTAAGGACTAATCCTTGGAAGCTTGGTTCTATGTGGCTGCCTACAAATTCAATCAGGGAGCAATGGAGAATCAGATGGAATTTCTTACTTATGCATGCTATATTTCGGTGGTGAATCAAAATATGCTACTTATGCATGTGAATATTTATTATGTTATTATATGTTATTGATTTACTTTTTAATCAATAGTATAGAATATTTGCTTATTGAGATTGTTATCTCACCCTATGGTTGTTAATGTTTTATAGGTGCAGACATTGAGAAAGGATAAGGGAAGAACTCAGGCAAAGCTTAGCTTGAGAGCTACAACAATGCCCATCTTATTTTGAGTCTATGTACATGTATTAAAATGTAGATTAAAGGTTGCATCTATGGATGCATAATACTTTTGATAGTATATACTTGCATGATGGTGTAAACTTTGTATTCAAGCCCAATTGATTTTTTGTGATGACAAATATGGTGAAAGGCTAGACTAATAGTGCAAGTGCACAAATATTATAAATGTGGTATATATATATATATATATCTATGTGCGTGTGGTGATATGAAGTATAAGTGGTAAACTATATGTGTTGATATGCAAATAGGTGTCATTATGTGTAAAGTGGGGATATAAGTGACAATGTTAAGTATAAGTAGTGAATTGTGTGTGCACATATATACATGTGATTATGTAGGTGGTAGTTGAAATGATTGTATATGGTGATGTCTTGGCCACTTGCTTTATATTTATGCTTATGTGTTGAATTGGCCTTGTTGTGATCTTAGTGGCCAAAGTGGTCAAATCATGGGATCTTTGTTACATTATTGTTTTATGTTCTCAATCATGTATAAACAAGTCCATTGGACTTGATTTAAAGCCCAAAAGTGGCTAATAGCATAAGGGTATGAATTGAAGCACTCGGATGTGAAGAAAATAGTTTAAAACTGACTTTATGCATTTAATTGTCTAAATTTTGAACACAACATTGGATCAAAATAAAACTTGTGCCACTAGCTAGATAATCAAATAAGCTTCGTAAGAGCACTTGAATAACTATAATCGAATTTCAGGAGTGGAAATATCACAAACTAGAATTTCATGCTATCATGATTAGCCATGTATGCTACGGCGCAATATGTGCATGTCACGGCCCATGGCATAGGGGACAAAATTCCTGCTCTATGCTACATGTTATGGCACCTATACTCTATACCAAGGCATATGTGTCATATGCCAAAATGATATTTTTGGCCTTGTATACTTGGGGTTTGAATTATTCTTTAGTTCCATGTTTCTAATGGGGTTGTAAAGCATTATGTTTGAGCACAAACAATTTTTAGAAAGGGTTTATAGGATCCCAATTGTTTTCAACATATTTTACCTTTTTAATTTTCTTTAAACCCTTTTGATTGATTTGAGACTTAGGAATGCTTAGTGCTTCCTAATTACCAATGTAGTGATTTTAATGTGGTGAATTGTGATAATGTTGAGGCAAACATTACAAAAGTAGCATTATTGAGGGCCACCAAAGTTATGATAACATTATTATTGCCTGGGAAATTTTTCACTTCTTGAGAAATAAGAAAATGAAAAAAAAGGGTACATTGCCATCAAAGTGGATACAGAAAAGGCTTATGATAGACTTGATTGGATCTAGAAAATAAGATTATTAATCTCATAATGGCATGGGTCACCACCACAAAGATGAGTATAATATGGAATAGAGAACACACCTTGAAATTCATACCCTTTAGAGGTTTATGATAAGAGGACCTACTTAGACCTTACTTATTTATGCTTTATATGGAGAGGCTAAGCCAAACCATAAAAGAGGAATGTAGAAAAAACAAAAATGGAAATCTTTCATTTTTATAGGAGTGGGGCCCAGAATTTCTCATCATCTCTTCTTTGATGACAATCTTCTTCTCTTTACAGAAGCTACATCTGATCAAATGAATGAGATAAAAAAGATAATGACTGAGTTTTGCAAAGCCTTTGGACATAGCGTTGATCTTAATAAGTCAAAATTTTTAAGTTTGAAGAATGTAAATTTTAATAAAGCTTTATAGCTTAGCCAAATTGTGGTTATGGGCCTTATTCATGATCTTGGAAAATATCTGGGTGTGCCACTTCTTCATTCCAGGGCCACAAAGAGCACTTTTGCCTCCATTTTGCTAAAAGTCAAGATTAAACTCTCTCTCTTTGGAAAGGGAAATTTCTTATTATGGTAGGTAGAAGTGTCCATATTAAATCAGTGCTATCAACAATCCCAAGTAACATGCAATCCATGCTCTTGCCTAAGGGGATCTTGAAGGAGGTGGAAAAGGCTAGTCATGATTTCTTTTGGAACCAACATGAAAGTGGGCTTAGGCTTAAAAGACCTTTAGTGTCAAAATCAAGCTTTCATGCTGAAATGCTGTTGGGATATTATGTGTCAACCTAATAATCTTTAGGTTAAATGTCTCAAGGAAAAGTACAAATGTGAGAATGAGGTACTCTCATTGTTACTAAGGGGAAAAATTCTTCACACCTGGTCTAGAATAATTCAAATGTGGGATATATTCTGTTGTAAGGGTGTTGGAAGAAGAGTGGTGAGTGGAAGAGACACCAAATTCTGATAATTCAAATTATTAGACCATGCACTTTTTGGAATAAAAAAACATGTAGCACAATATTTTTGGAACCAAAATTTCTATATAATTATGGAACACAATCTAATTTATATGCTTATATATGAAACTCCATATGCTCAAAATATAGAGGCAAAAACTATCATACTTGGGGACAAATCCAAAAATCTTTATATGGAGGTGCCATAATTGAAATTTTATCTAAATATAGGGGTTTGACAATGATTTCTATGTTTTTTCACAAGTAAAACTATACTTATTTTAAAAGAAATTTTAGAGTGTCATCACTGATACCGTGTTCATTTTAAGCCCATATTATTGATAACTTGTTTTTTTTCTTATAAAGGTAATTACAAACCAAAATCATGTTCACAAAATAAAAGATAAAAAAGAAAGAATAAAAATAAAAAGAGCCGTATTCCAAAGAGGATAGGAATAAAGCTGCAATTTGAAAAATTATTAAAAATTAATAAGGATAAAAGAGAAAAAATTAACTCTCAAACTATAGGTTTATGAGCGTATAAGATTTTAAATTTATTTTTGATACAATATTTTACTTCCACTTTTAAAAACAATACAACCTAACCTGTATTGTTAATAAAAATTAACTTTAATTGTTAATTAATTCACCAAAAAAGGACCTCAAAGATTACAAAAAATTATCAATAAAATTTTCTTGATCATTTTCTATAATTTTTTGAGTTCTTTACTATAATTTTTTTCTTTTCTGTCTTTTTTTAATAAATTAAATATCAAAGTTAATTTTTATTAAAAATAAAGGTCAGATATTGCATTATTTTTAAAAGCTGAAGATAAATATTGTGCTAAAAATAAATTTAAAATATCAAATGCTTTTAGACTTATAATTTAGAGGCAAATTTGCTGTTTAATCCTAAAAATAAAAATGCCAAAATAAAGAAAAAAAATAATAATAAAATCTCTTCAAAGCATATAAATTACAAATTGATTATTTAAAATATCATAATATCAATGAAGTCCCTAGGGACCTCTTTGTCAATAATTTCTTTTAGAAAAAAGCTTATTTTACCCTTATTGAAAATAATAAGACTCAATCAAAACTTTTGTTCAAGGAATCAAAAATTTTGTTTTGTAAATTGTAAGAGCTGAATAAAAAATCACAATTTATCAAGTATAATTTTTGTTATTAAAAAAAAACCCCAAGCACAACTTTTATTTAAGTAATAATAACTTTTATTTTGTGAATCATAAGAATTTAACAAAAAATCACAATTTATCAGGTATAATTTCTATTATTAAAAAATAAGTTCTTAAAGTAACAAACTCTATTTATAATTTTTATTTAAAGAATACCAATTTTTTTTCAGAGAATCATAAAAATTGAATAAGAAATCACAATTAAATTTTTCAATAAGAATAAAATGATTTTTTTCCTAAAACATTATTAATAAAGAGGTCCTTAGAAACTTTCATTAATATTATAATATTTTGAAGGACCAAATTATTATTTACATAATTTAAAAAAAATTTATTATTAGTTTTTTTTTTTTAAAAAAAAAAAAGACTTGAGAAAGATATTGAATGTCTAGAACCAAGACTCTAGCCTTCGAGTCAAGCCCTGCCATCGGATTAAGATGATTTCTTCTAACGTGAATAGGGCTAATTGATTGAGCACTACTTGTTACATATTTTGAAATTAAAATATATTTTAATCCCAAAAGAATTATTTAAGGAGCATTGGTGCTCTAAAAAAACTGTAAAACAATGTAACGTAATTCTTTCAAAATTGGTGGAATGTTACCCTTTTTAAAATATATATATATATATATATATCGGAAAAAGCCTTCTAACTTACCCTAAAGGTCGACCTAAGTTTGACTATTAAAAAAAAAAAAGGACAATATTACATTAATTTTTAAAGATGTATTATGTTATTTTTATAATTTTTGTTTGGTGCCTGTGACTCCTTTGAGAGTACTTTTAAAACAAAAATAAATTTTAACCTTGACTACTACCTCTGTCATAAATTATAAGATTATTTAAAATAAAAATACATATAATAATAAAATTTAATAATGACACTTTACAAGCTTAATTTTTAAATCAAAAATATTAACTTTTAAAAGTATCCTTGATTTAATATAATTTTAAATTTATATACTTAATCATTACATTACACTCATTTAAATTCAATCTCAACTTGAACATTAATATTAAAAAAAACGTTATTAATTCATGAAATATTATTTTTCTCAAATTTCATATATTTTGAAATAGCAAAATACCTCTAAAATCATTTTATAATTTGAGAAAAAAAAGTATCATATTAAATTATTACATTGATAACTCTTAAAATAATATATTATTATGTAATCCCTCTATTAAAAAATATAAAGCATTTTTAATAGAATCTCACCCTTCAATAAAGTAATTACCCACTTTTAAACTAACCCTATCTTTCTATATTTACCCTTATTAAATAACCTACAATAAATATAAAGTCATTTATTAATAAGGATATTTTTTTAAAAAAATAATAATTAGACCTCAAAAGATTAAAAATATCTTACATTCTTAAACATTTAATTCTTTAAAAATATTTTATATTTTTAAATAAAGAGAGTACTTATTTCACTTAACTTTTACTCACGTTCCTTAATTTATAAGATAGCCTGCTTTGGGCCGTAAGGAAAAAGACAATGGAAAAGAAAAGATGGACCAATTGATTTTTGAGATGTGCATCTAAATGCCTTAAAAGAAAATTTAAAGGAAAAGGAAAAGAAGATTAAAGAAAGCTGACAGGAAAAATGCATACGCCTATTGGGGAAAAAAATTACTTTCATTATTCTAGTTTTATTACTCCTACAGTGGCCTCCTAATAGACCAATAATGCATGTCTGCATCCTCAGTATCATCATAAAACCTAAAATTGTGTTCGAGTGGGGGAAAAAAATAAAAGAATTTTCATGGTTTAAATGCACTATTTGTTTTAAAAACTAGTTGAGGTTACTCCAACCCACCTGATCTGAATCAGTTGAGATTCAATAATATTTTTTTTCCCACTAACTGAACTGAATTAACTGTTAAATTCTGATGCTGTGCTCTTCATATAGTCATGTGAAGCAAGTGAATATGAGCAAGTATAGCACTCTTACCAAGAATCATCAAGGAAAATATTCTCGTATGATTCTATTTTGTCTCCAGTCCCTGGTCATGACAAAATTAAACCTTGGATGCCTGAACAAAAGGTGTCGTACCTCATTGAGATTCCAGAGTCAAACACCCTTCTGAGGCAAAACTGTTACATTTTGTAAATTAGCTGACTTTCCAATGCTAGATTAAAAGTTCTTCTCAGTGTTAAAACTTCAACAACTCTAATAGGTAACTATTTGCATTATTGGACGGTGCAAGTTTAGTTGCGTGTTACATATGATGCTTTCTGGTTCAGTAATGCTGGGTGGGCCATTTTACTGAAGTTGGCAGTCTATAATTGTGTGCCTATTTCTCTCTGCAAATTCTTGATGCTTCAGTAGGGCTATCTGCAGAATTTCGAGACGATGATGATTGAATTGATCTCATACTCAGATTTCGTTTTAATTTTTGAACTGTTTAAGGCATTTTAATTAGTCAGAACTACAACATGTGTATAATGCATTGAACAAGGCCTCTGCCTTCCTGCCACTTGCCATTCAGATGCCTTTCAAGGCTTCAACTTTATTACAATGATGGCACTTCACAGGCCTACGCGTATGAGGTTCAACTTCAAGCTTGCTAATTGTCAGGAATATGGCCCTTAGCGCTAGTGCTGCAAAATCATGCCTCAGTCTTGTAAAAGATTCCATCTTGTGTTTATTTCTGAGTAGGGGAAAACACTTTAGTGCATGTTTGTTTTTTCCTTGGGATGTGAAGGAGCCTTGGTGATATGGGATTCCGTGGATGCTTGATAGGTTATTTAAGTAGGTTGGTTCTCTCCCTTAATAGCCAGCTTTTGGTATAGGGTTTCCCATTCCATTTAGATAATCATCAATTATTATTAGACAAGCTGTCAATAACTTTGAAAAGACTATTTCTTGAAAGTTTTGTTTAATAGGAGACTAAGTTAAATGTCATGTAGTGCAGCTACCGGGACATTATCTTTTCATATTGGGTCAATTGATGGAGATTTGATAATATGAGAAACCAAACCTCACATTGAATAGTACGTGATGCTCGATCAGATATTTAAGTGATTTTGTTCTCCCATTCCAATAGTTAACTTTTAAAGTAATGATTCTTAACCCACTTAGATATCCATCAGGATGTTTGTGTAAAATCTAACATATTGAACATGTATTCATATTGACTCTTAGGTTAGTCTCAGAATCAATGCATGAGTTCAAAGTTTAGTGTGTCAGATTACTTGCTACTGGATCAATATCTATAACAGAAACTCAGGGCACAACTCTCTCCACTAATAAGTACAGAATTTGACAATGGCATATTGAGTTACTTGCAGCACAGGAAGTTGCTAGTCTTTGTGTCACTAGATGACTTGAATAATAACAGTGACTGATGTTAGATTGCTTACTATTAGATCAAGAGCTATAACGGATAGTCAGGACAAAACTCATTCCTAAGTAAAGAATTTGATGATATAATAGCGTATTGAACTATTAAATTAAATAACAAATTAGCCTTTAAATTATAAATCTAAAAATGTTTGGAATTCTAAACTTATTTTTGATATAATATTTTCCTTTAACATTTCAAAACAATGCAATATTGTCACTATCGTTAGCAAAAATTAATTTTAACTGTTAATTAATTAAAAAATTATAAAAAATAATCTCAACAATTATAGTAAAGGATCAAAAAAATTATAGAAAATGATAAATAATTACAGACAAAGATTTGAACTAACTAAAATTTTAGAACTTCAGACTACTCCTACAACTATAATTTAAAAGTGAAATTGCTATTTAACCTTTGAAATTATTTGTAGCATATAAAGTTGCTAGTCCTTGTGTCACTAGATGGTTTGAATGATAACAGTGACTGGCGTTCATTAGAGGACAATATGTATTTTACCAGAGAGGTAGGCGAGGGCGAGCGAGCGAGAATATTTACTGCTTAAAGTCTATTTTTCCCTTAGAGCTATCTTACAACCACAAGGTGGCATATTGCTAACGTCATTTTCTGTAAGTGACAATGTTTGACAAAGTATTTTCTTGAGCAAACTTCAATTATTCTCATAGTGGGATGTTGACAAGCTCCTTTCTGTGATTCCTGAGGCCACATTCTTCTCATCATCTATCTTCTTTCTCTTCTCTCTGCTTTTGGATTTGTGAGAGATCTCTCTCCCCCAAGTCCCCTAAATGGGACCCAATCAAAAGAATAATAATTGATGATGATCTGAGAGGCAGCCCAACTTTGCTTAAATGACTTTTGATTCACCGGACCTTCTCCTACTGATCTAACCCCCAAAGAAAAAGAAAAATACCCAGGGGGTCCCTTTGGCATCATCCTGGAGTCTCCTTTACCTCTTATGGAATATTTTAAAGCAGGATAAGAGTCTACAAGTACAGCTGCTGTTAAAGAGAAAGCCACATCAATAAGTCTCCCATTTTTACTCTCACAGTGGCCCACCACCACCATCACCATTTCATATGGTTGATACTTGGGGCTAAACTTAACGAGTTAATATGAATTTGTTTAAAAAATTTTCAAGTGAAACTTAAAAAACTTAAAAAAAAATTCCATTTGAGAAATACAAGCTAAGTTTGAATTGAATGAGCTTAGCTTGAATATCTAAATTTTTATTTTGGTTATTAATAAAAAAAATTAAAATAAGATAAAAATTGAAAATCTTAATTTTTTTAAAAAAATTGAAATTAAGTAAAAATTCATGTACTCTGGCTTACATGAATAAACTCAAAAACTTGAGGTATTATGACAGAACTTAATTATATGTATTTTTTTATATGTTTAGATATTTTAAGCCTAACCTAAATTGAGCTTGCCTAAATAAATCTAGCTCATTTGAATTATAGGCCTTACAATTTTATAGCATTTCATGATACCAATATTTGAACTCGAGATACAATAGTCATCAAATTAGTAAGGAAGAATTACAATAAAGTTCTACATAAAGAAATTAATCATTTTTTCAGTTCATATACACGTTAAATTTTTATACTTCATGTTAAATTTCAGTATTTATAGGTAGATAGGACTTGTAAGTAATTAATCTCTTTACATGAGATTTATGGATAATTGTCCCAAATCACTATTGTCTCACCATGGAGGCCTTCAACCGCCGCTTCATACATAATGTTGTTTTGTCAGGGTTTAAGTTCTTCAGGTGAAACTCCGAACAAACCCGTACCAAAAACAGGAGAGAGAGTTTGACCCTATCTTTCAATAACAAACATTCCTTTCTTTGAAAAGTGAACTAACGAAGCTTCAAGCTTGTCATTATGGAATTGTAAGCCAAGATAGAAAGCATCACAGATGCTTGTTGCTAAAGAACTCATCTTGTATTTTAACTTTTTTTTTATTGGACCCACCATTTCTAAAGTTATACATATTAAGAACTCAATCTAGTATTAATGATAATGTTAAACTACTGGTAAGTGCACCTTTTTCACACCAAACTATTTCTTTGGCTGTCTTCCATTCCTCTAACAGTTGGAGTGTGAACAAGCCAATGATCAGGATATGTAGTTCTATTGATGATAAGTGTCAAGTGTAGCTATATATTAAAAGATTAAGATATATTTTTACCCTTGAACTATAATAATAGAAACACCTAATATTATAAATTATTTGTCATAGATAGTAATGTCACTATTAAAATAATTAAATTGTATTAATGTTGCTCCTGAAGTTCAATGGACAAATATTGATGATTAACTTTGCTAATTTAAATAAGTTTGACTCAAATCATAACAATTGCCTTTAAAATAATTAAATCGTACCAATATTGCCTTTGAAATAATTAAATAATAACAATAATATTGCCCTTGACATTAAATCTGAGCCAGCAAAGTTAACAGTCAATATTTGCTCATTTAACGATGAGGGCAGCATTGCTACAGTTTAATTATTTCAAAGATAATATTGGTACAACAAAAAATTTATGACATGTTGCTTGGAAAATAATTCGAGAATAAAAATAAAACTTAACCATGTATTAAATAAGAAAGAAAGTAGCTTGAATCATGAAAAAATGTGTAATTTAATAGAACAGATTTATGCATAGAACAGATTTAGCTGACCAGATGAGAATCCATGGTGCTGAGGTGACAGTGTTTTTGAACACCAATTATTGAATTTTGATTCCACTGATCAGCCTCTTGACCGAAAGCCAAGAAATTTGAAGAGCGATTTAATCCAAATTGACTTTTACGTTTTGTTGTTGGCCATTATTGCTCTCTTTTCCTTTTCTTCCTCTTTTTTTTTTTTTCCTTGTGGTTTTAATTCCTCCTCTTTTGTCAGAAATTGATTTAGCACTAAACCAAACATTAACTTTGGAATACTTGCTTTATGGGACTTTTGTTCAAAGTGAGCCATCTATAAAGCTTGCTTTCACATTACAAACAAAAGTGTCAAACCACTATATATCCAAGTTTTTGTCATTCTTCATCAATAAGTGCTGCAAGGTAATTAGAAGATAAACTTATTATTCATTTTTATCATCTAAATGCGCAATTATCATTAGTATATTCCTTTATTCCTTCCTATCCCATATCACTGTTATTAGATGGGCCAACATCTTGCTTGGATTGTTATGTTTAAGTAAAAAGAATTGCACTTTGACTATCAGTTATAACTTTTGGCTAGTGGTAAGCACTTAATCTAACAACCATGCTTCCCCCAACACCCCCCCACCAAAAAAAAAAAAAAAAACCTCCTTTTCTTTTCCCGTTGCCATGCCTCTCACTAGCTTATAAGGGCAATCAAATTTTTTTTGTTATTCCTCATCAATTTGTGATGCAAGGTTAGAAAATAAACTTATTATTGATTGTTATTATCTAATTGGGCAATTATCATGGGAGAATATTGATCCTGAATGATTCAAATACTTGCTAAAATAGTAACTTCACTTGTTATTTATTAATGTTTATTTGTTAAAAATTCTTGCAAGATATTAAATTTTTTCAGGAGTCTTTCATTGACATTATTCTTCCTGTTGGGTAATCCATTCTTAGTGGATCGAGCCTAATATGAGTTTATGGCATCTTTATCAAAATATAGAGAAGATTTAAGTTTGAAAATGTAATATATTCTAGGTCAAGTGTGCAATTTTCCCTTAAATGATTTAAAAGTTAAGAGGAGGGAACAATTATTATTATGCACACACAACCAAAAAACCACAACCAGTGTGGGTGGCTTTAAGAGCAAGATAACTTCCAAATATTCAGCGTGATTCTAAATTCATTCTCTCCGATTTTTCTTTCTCTCTATTTCCAAGAGCATTTGTTGTGTTTATCTGAACGAATTCCTTCCATGGCTTCTTGTTCTTGCATACGTTAATACCGGTGCAACAACTACACTACGAGTATACATTCCTCCTCTATAATCTTAGACTTCCAATTATCATTTGTGTACATTCCTTTTGCATGTACCATGACACTTTGGTTGATAAGTAAGTAGAAAGAAATGCACTTAATCCAACATCCTGCCTTAGCAAGTTCTTATCAAAACATGACACTTGGTTTTTTTTTTTTAAGTGATCAATTAAGAAATAAAACTTAACACACCCACATGCAAATTAAGGTTCAAATCCTGTACCTCAGGTCTATAGAGAGATGGCATTGCTATTGGGAACTATGACACTTTGTTGATATAATTAATAAATTAAGTGGAGAGAATTGTGTCCTAACAATTAGCTATAGCTTTTGGCTAAGTTATAAGCATACTCAACCTATTATCTTTCTCAGAGCAGTTTTTGCATCAAATTCCTCTTGTTGTTTTGTTGCCTTGTGGCTCAACAGTACAAGGGCAATGAGAGCAGGGAATCTTACAATGTACATTTACTGTTGGATGGAAAAATTCAATTTATCATTGCTCTTTCCCCGCGCTCCCCCCCCCCCGGGTTTTTTTTTTTTTTTTTGGTGTAGACTGTCATATAGATAGCATGCTTTTGGGATAACATATTGATGGATAACAACTAGACAAGAGGCTAATATATGAAGGACCCTACTCATTGATTGTGTTTGTGCCTAGTTATGTCATGAAAAGCACTCAACTCTAGTGATGGCCCTTAATGAACTGGGAGGTTGGATAATCTTCAGACTTGTGACCTTTCCTTGTATTAAAACACTAACGTTAAGGTCTTCTCTTTCCACAATTTATTAAAACATAGTTCCCTGCTAAATATCAAAGTTTTGAAAAAAGACGCGTGGATATTAGTATAAAATTTATTAATTTGATAGTAAGCAAGCTTAGGTTGAATCAGTCGTAGTCAATATATTTCAAAGTTAAATTATATATACATATAAAAATGTTGCATAAAATAAAACAAAATGCTTTGCCAATTCTCGGTCTGTTGACTTTTTCTTTTTTCTTTTGTTGAGTTTTAACTAACTCCTTTTTAAAAAAAAAAAATATTTGAGCCAATTCCGAAAGCATGGCATTGAACTGGAAATGAATTTACATTTGAGAAATGAGGGTGAGAATATTGATACCGGCAAGTCTTTTGCAATGACTTGCTTTTATTTTTGCAGGAAGATAAAATATTTTTAATTATCAAAACAGAATTTCTTTAACTTCATCTTAATGTGTTGTAGTGTCAATCTCAGGAGCTTCATCTTAATCTCCAAGTATGACTGATTGGTTCTTTATTTCTCTTCTTCTTCTTCTGGCATACTTCTTTACGGATATGGGGTCACTGGGTCCAAAAATCTAATCCTAGATTCTTTGATTCCCTCATCCCTACAAGAAACAAAAAGAATCTGCCAATCGCACCAGGCTCCCACCTTCTCAGAAAAGAAAATCAAAATCAAAGAGATGTGAAGAAAGGAAAGAAAAATCGAAAGCAATCGAGCAAGAAAGAAATATTCGTTTTAGTTTTCACTTTCATTCACCATCAAGGAATATCCACACTAACACAACGGCATTCCCATCAAGTTTTTATTTTCATTCTTTTTCCCTCTTTTCTTCTCGAAAACTTCTCACAGCATCAAGAAAGTTGCACGCATTATTCATCATGGTGGGCCAGCCTATATCAGTAGGGAATCAAGCTCTCACAGAGAGAGAGAGAGAGAGAGAGAGAGGGAGGGAGCAAGTGGGAAAACAGCAAGATAAAAACAAACCATACACTTTTCCTCTTTTCTCTCCTTTTAAGACCCCAAAATTGAACTATTTTTGCTTTCTCTCTCTCTCTCTCTGTTTTGCTTCACCAGAGATTCTCCACACAAGCCTTTCAGGTCAAAGAAGAAAGAGTATGGGGAAAAAAAAAAAAAGGAAAAGTGGATATATGAAATGGGCTATGAGAGGGAGGGGGTGGGGGGGAATAGCCACAGCTCATGGCATATATTCCCTCAGCCCATCGTAACCCCACTTATGTTTCCTGATATGAAAGTGAGATCATAGGACAGCACAACAACTCCAACTTATAAAAGAGAACTACAGCTTCCACATATATTGATGCACATACCTAAAAGGATCACAACTCTTGTTTATGTAAACTCTTCCAAAACTAGCAAGATGGATCTGCAAAATATGCAAAACCAAAGTATGCATTTGGTTCTGTCCTCTGATGCCAAGCCAAGGCTGAAATGGACTCCTGAGCTTCACCAACGATTCCTTGATGCTGTTAATCAGCTTGGAGGGGCTGAAAGTGAGTGTACAAAAAACCTGGAGATTGTTTTTTCTTTTTATTATGTTCATATTATTTATATGGTTTTTCACACTAGAATTTTATTACATGAGCAGAGGCAACCCCAAAGAGTCTTATGAGGGTGATGGGGATTCCAGGTCTAACCTTGTACCACCTGAAGAGCCATTTACAGGCATTCCCTCTTTTGTAATGATTTTCTCTTCCTTTTTCTGCTTTTAATGAATCTGGAAATCACGATTTCTAAGCTCGTTTGTGTTTCTGGTTACAGAAATACAGACTTGGAAAAAGCCCACAATCAGAGGCCTTATACGATGATAAACATGAAGGTTACTTTCCAGAACTTGTGATTTTTAACTTTAAAAAATGAAAACATAGTGATCGTGACCTACCCTTTTTAGTGCAGATTATGTAGAAGCTCAAAGCAGTGATGGCCATTGCAGCAGGGAAACCACTGTGGGTACCCAGAGTCGGATGACTGAGTAATAGTTATAAATTGATTTAATTTTTGTATTCTTTATGATTTTAATGGAGATGAAGCTTTGTCCCCCAAAAAAAATAATGGAGATGAAGCTTCATAGAGGCTTTATCTGATCAAATGCTATTTTTATCAGAAGCCAGCAGATTGCTCAAGCTCTCCAACTACAAATGGAAGTTCAGAGGAAGCTTTATGAACAAATTGAGGTAGTAAAGATGACAATAAAATTTACCCACATGATTTCTGTTTGATCAACCAGCACAAGTTCATCAAGTTTGATTGAATTCGTAATTTCAGGTACAGAGGCATTTGCAGCTTCGGATTGAAGCTGAAGGGAAATACTTACAGTCAGTGCTAGTAAAAGCCCAGGAAGCACTTGGAGGGTACAATCCTTCTGCTGCAGGAATAGAACATGCAAAAGCTGAGCTCTCTCAATTAGTCTCAATAATCAACAATGGCTGCCCGAGTTCCCCGATCTCAGAACTGACAGAAACTGGAGTTATAAGCTTGAAAGACGGAGGAGAGAGGAAGCAAAGCAGAGGGACCATGTGTTCATTGGAGAGTTCCTTAACATCCTCTGAAAGCTCAGAGACAAAGGAAGAGGAGCCTCAAAAATCTAACCGAACTTCGGTTGAATTGCAATTGATGACTGTTCATCCAGAAGATGATAAAGAATTGAATGCTGACTCAAAGAATCAAGCTTGTGGAAGAAAGAGGAGTGGAACCACTGATTCTGATGGTTACTGCGTGGACCAACCAATCACTAAAAGATGCGGCAACCAGTCCCGGAAACTTGAGTCATCTGAATTGCTTGATCTGAACAGCCAGTATCACAGTGACACTGACTCAGACTCGAAAACCATAGACTTGAATTGCAGTTCAACGAACAGTTTTAGCTACTTGGAACCTTGAAACCGGATGGGTTCTAATGATTTATTCAAATATGCAGCAACACTATTATCAGAAGTTTAACCCGTTGCTTATAGACTATGTATATTATTATATTATATATCATATTTCAATGTATATTCTCTTCAAGAAAAAGTCATCATACACATGTGGTGTGGCACCCTCTCTCGTTCTTCCTGTCTTCCTCCATCTGAACGTTTACTTTCCCATATAAATGCTTTGAATTTAGAACATGCTTATGTCTAATTATAATTTAACAATCCTGTTAAAAAGAAAATTACCTTCTACTGCTCATCTCAGGACAATTTACAATCCATTCACCTACCTGCCATACCAACTTTTTCATTATGTGCATATATGATCCATTCAAAGAGGCCCACAATGAGTTGGTGATGTGACATCAAACCCACAATAGGATCCCGTTATGAAGTAATCTCGCTTCTAATTGCTTTTTTTTTTTCTTTTACTTTTTACCTATATTGGGATTTAACGGGATAATAATAACATAAAATTGAAACAGTAAAAATGAGAATGTTAAAATAAATATACAAGCATGTACATAAAAATAAAATTTAAAATGAACACATTCAAGAAAAAATAAATGTAACAATTATTGAGAAAAAATGATAGAAAATAGTTTAAAATTATCTAAACATTTACCAAAAAAACCACAAAAAGCATTGAAAAGGAGTGTAAAATAAATAATTTTGAGTCATGTTAAAAGGAGAATAGGGGAAAGCTAAAAAAAAATTTTCATAAAAGTTATTGATTGAAATTTTTAATTAACAATATTTTTAAAAATTTTGACAAATAATAGTAGAATAATATTGTCATATAATTCTGACCCTGCTAAATATGATAGGACTTGTTATTTGTTGTTTCACCCATACGTTTAATATATACCAACAGATAGTCGGGCAGGGCGTGCCTATTATATCATAGTAATAATAACCACCACCTACATTCTATATCCTTCCAAAAGAGAATTAAAGGAATGAGAAAACATGATATCCGCAACATCAGTGGTTGTCACCAACAAAGGAAGAATGGAATTATTAGTTTAAACCATGCGCATTTTAATAATATTTTGTCCTATCTTACTTTAATCGATTGCTGTCACTAACCAGGAAAAAGCTCATAATTTTGCATAGCCCACATTGGTAAATAAAATCATGCCTGTCATCCTCCCTACTCGCTAACCAATGCGTCATCCTCTGCAGAATCAAACCAGACAAGCATGGAGATTTCAAAAGATCACCAGGCATACAAGCTTCTGACAGTTCTTTTGTTCTCTTTCGCAAACCTGGCTTTGCCTTTTCCATTTGAGTTTCAACAAGGTATGGCATAACTCATGGTTATCCCTTAAAATTGTAACCTTCTTATGTTCGAGTCTCAAAATTCATTATTATCCCCTACCTGGTCCATGAAGCAATCAGCATGCATGTATGCTTAATCTCCATTCACATATAAAGCTTGAAAAATAGCTTTCAAATTGCAGGTAGCAGACGATGGCACACGACTTCAGATGTTAGAGAGGTTGCAGGAAAGTACTATGATTACATTGTTGTTGGGGGAGGCACTGCTGGCTGTCCATTAGCCGCAACTTTGTCTGAGAAATTCTCTGTGCTTCTGGTAGAGAGAGGTAGCTCACCGTATGAGAAACCCCTAGTGGTTGAAAAGCGATACTATGGTTTCCCATTACTGAACACAGACGAATATACGTCAGTAGCACAAAGCTTCACATCCGAGGATGGGATTAGCAATGTACGAGGAAGAGTACTTGGAGGATCATCAGCCATAAATGGGGGCATCTACAGCAGAGCTAGTGAAGAATACGTTAATAAATCTGGTTGGGACAAGAAACAAGTGAGAGATGCCTACGAGTGGGTGGAATCTAAGGTTGTCTTTCCACCTGTGTTTCTCTCTCCTTGGCAATCAGTAGCAGAATTCAGCCTTCTTGAAGCAGGGATTTTACCATATAATGGGTTTAGTTTGGAACACATCAGAGGAACCAAGATTTCTGGGAGTGTATTTGATGGATTTGGAAAGAGACACACCTCAGCTGACCTTCTACAGGCTGCCAACCCAAAGACACTCACAGTTCTTCTAAATGCAACAGTCAAAGGCATAATCTTTTATCACAATGGTAAGAAAGAAAAACTCATTTTAATAGCTGGTGGAGACAAGAAGTTGACACCAGTACATGATAAATACAAGTCAACCTGCTACATCCTATTTAATGTTGACCTCACAAAATTATTTAAAAAAAAATCTTAAATTTTGTTAACGGCACTGTACAATTATTCAGTAAGAGATGTCACTGACATATTTTTATGGGCATTTTAGTCATGACATGATTAACAGTAGAACTATTCAATCAGTTCAGCATCAAGAATCTTCAACAGCTAACCACTGGGATGCTGCAGGTAACAACAATGATACAAGAGCTCGTGGCATAAGGTTCATCCAGAGCAATGGCAGCCTAGAAGAAACCCATGAAGCCTACATAAACAAACACAAGAACTCAAGTTCATGGGGCGACATAATATTAGCAGCAGGGGCATTGGGTAGTCCTCAACTGCTGCTGCTAAGTGGGATTGGACCATATCAGCAACTAAGAAAGTTCAACATCTCACCGGTGCTTGAGTTACCAGGGGTAGGACAGGGAATGCAGGACAACCCCTGCATAGCAATATTAGTAGATACTAAGCCAGGGAAATGGCTGCCAGACCCGCCACTTGTAGCAGGCATAGCAGATGACATGAAAATCATAGTTGAAGCAGCAATACAGCCCCTAACTGCCAATTCAACAAGGATCAATGTTGCTGCCAAACTAGCATCCCCCTACTCAAAAGGGAAGCTTGAACTGAAGAACAAAGACCCAAGACTAAACCCTGTAGTGAAATTCAACTATCTAGCAAGCGAAAAGGATATGGAAGCGTGTGTGAAGATGACCAAGTTACTGTATAGAATTGCAAGGACTAAGTCTATTGCAGTTTTCTTCGGAACGGGAAGCCTGAAGAAAGTGACATCTACTGAATATGATCTGAGAAATTTCTGCAGAAAAAATGTAAGAACGTTCTATCATTATCATGGGGGTTGCAGGGTTGGATCAGTCGTTGACAGGCACTACAGGGTTTATGGCGTGAAGGCACTGAGAATCATAGACGGCTCAACATTCTCGGAGTCTCCGGGCACAAACCCAATGGCAACCCTGCTCATGCTAGGTAGGTATCAAGGAAAAAAGATCCTCCAAGAAAGAGAAAAAGTTTCTGATCTGAAATCCAAATAAAAACGTTCCTTTCTTGATTCTGTGTAAAGCAGATTATGGATCACAATAATTTATCACTCAGGATCCCAATCGAATAGACTGGACCTTGTGAATTTATCAACAATGTTTGAAATGAACGGTTTATAATTCTGTACGTAACCAACTAACAACGTTAATATTAATATTATCTTTAGAAAGAGATCAATCGAACAAGGAAACCAAGAAAATTGATTATTTTATTTCATATTTGTGCTCTTGTGATCTGTACAACTTATCACAAAATCTCCTCCCTAACTATCAGCAGCCTCATCATCATCTCTCGGACTTGATGAAGAATCACGAGAATCACCTGAAGGGGCCTGATTTGAGTTCTCACTACTTCCTCCTTCACCATTGAAAGAGAAACTGACCCAAGCTTCTCTCCCAATCCTTCTCCTCCTCTCTTCCCCGTCTTCTTCGTCTCTCTTCTTCCCAACTTCATCAATAGGCATGTCATACCTGCAAACTGGGCAAGACCCATGTATCCCCAACCATTTGTCTACACAATTGGGATGAAATTTATGCTTACAAGGCATCTCTTTGACCATCCCACCAGCTTCCCACTCCTCCAAGCAAATCACACACTCTCCCTCTTCACCTTCCTCAATTTTAACACTGGGCAAAGCATCTATGGCTTCTTTAGAAGCTGGAGGCTGCCCACCCTTGCCACTACCCAAATCACGAAACAGGCCCTCGAGGCTAGAAGCAACATCGATCACCACCACACCCTGCGTGAAGGGGTTGATCAAGATGATTCTTTCGCGTTGGGGACTTTCTCCACTCTCATTTTCCTGACCTGAGTCTTCGCCTTCACTTCTGAAAGCAGCATTAGATAAGCCAAAGATGAATGGGAGAAACAGCGTAAGGTCTCTGTTTCTCACCATCCTTTCGAACACCGCAAAAATCTCGGACACTTCGGGTTCGGAAGCCATGTTTGAATACAAAATACACTTTTCCTCGAGAATTGAAAAGGGAAGAGAGAAGTGCAAGAAGGAAATGCAGAGAGGAGACGATTATGGGCGAATGAAGAATAAATGAATGAACGGAAAGGTTGAGATTGGGAATAATATATGGAGAAGACGGTGGGCGCCCCCTGATTGGAGAAGGATGTGGAAGGATCTGGAATTTCGACTGGGCAGCGCGTGAACATTTTCGTGTGTCCAGAGAGAGAATCCAAAAATGGTGAATTTGAAAGTCTATCTTCAATTTAACAGTCCTTTTGCTGGTCAAAAAGGACCGCATCCGGTGCTCATGAGCCCGTTCTCGCCACTTATATGCGTTGAGTTGGGCCCTTATTTTTATATTAAATTTATTAAAATAAAAATTATAAAAAAATATAATATTAAATATGAACGGCCTAAAATATATCTATATAATCAATTAATTAAGATTATAAAATTTTTAATATTAAATTAAATTTTTTAAATTATATTTATAGTGTTCAAAAAACGTCTAAATAGTAAATTTATAAAAATTATTAAAAATGATATTAAACTAGGTCATCAAATTAAATCTGTATTGATTATATTAGTGATAAATAAATTTATTAAATACTTTTATATTATTTAGATATTTTTTTATTTTAATAAATATAAAATAAAAGTAAAAAGCTTAAATTTAAACTACCGAGATTTTGTCAAGGGTGATAAATACTATAAAATTTACCCCCCAATAACATAAAAAATAATCCATATTTAATATTATAATTTTTATTTTTATAAATATAATATTAAAATATTTTAAAAATAATTTTAAATCAAGGACAAGGATCATTTCAAGAGAAATGAATGGCTCAGATCTCTCTAAAAGGGTGATGAGCGCATAGTGCTCATCAAAAGTGATAAGCACAAAATGTGTTTTCATGATCATATATGATTATCGCCATTTAGGCATGAGATTTAATTTGTCATGAAAAACTTCAACTATTTTTTATTTATATTTAAAAAACTAAATCAATTAATTTAGTATGTATTTTGTTGAATAATCTAATATTATGTTTGAATACATATGAATTTGGATCTGAATTTAAGTCCAATTCATTGTTTGGATAATTAAAAAAGGGATTTGGAATTGATCCAAATTCAAATTCTTCCTCAATCTCTTTGTAATTTAAAATTCTTTCTAAACACTTATTATTTCAAATCTTAACTCAATTCTCTTTTATAATTTGACTAAATCTATAAAGGATTGATTGGCCCACCAACGATAGTTGGACTGGATCGCCAAAGTTTATGAAAACATGTAGCCACCATTGACTGGGACGAGAAGGCCGACTTCTATTGAGATTGGACCGATAACAACAATTAGGACAAGACTTGGAGGCGATGACGTTAGTCTGGTCCTGGTGATAGTCTTCGTCCTATCCTGGTCGCTAGTGCTACAGTCTCGGTTGGCTTTGACTATTTAATCCTAGTGAAAGTTGGCCATTCAGACCGTCAACTTTGACTAATTGACCAAGTTTCTTTCAAATTCAAATGTAAAATTTAGAATTTAAAATTTTACTTTAGATCCGAACAAAGGATTTTAATATTATAATAATTTAAAATTTTTTATATCATCCAAATAAAGAATTTAAAATTTATGAATTTGAAATGTGAGATTTAATATATGATATTTTAAATCTAAATTCTTTACTTAAATACACCCATCTAAATGCAACTTAGTGGATTTAAAATGAGAATTTGGATTTAAGATCTCATATTTAAAATCTCACATTTGAAATTTATAGATTCTAAATTCTTTGTTTGGATGATATAAAAAATTTCAACTTATAATATTAAAATCTTATATTTGAATCTGAAGTAAATTTTCAAATTTAAAATTCTATATTTGAATCACCACATTAAAGCCAAAACATATTCAAATACTTTATTTGAAACACTTAGGCCTAAGACTTATTTCAAAAATCACCATAATTCTCAACTAACTCAACACCAAGTAGAACATAGCATAGTGGAAGATAACATATGCATTGATTCAAGTCCATGCATGGTTTCAAAATAAAAAAATAAAGTCAAAAATTGAGCCATGCGCCACAGTGTGCACCACATATGCCACAGCATATGGCACAAAACCACAAGCAACTCCTCTATATGTCATGTGCTGCAGTACACATGTAACATTCTCCATTTTAAACTAGATTATCTAAGTCCAATCAGGTTAACTAAGGGTGTATTAGTGAGGTGTGTGGCTAAAAAAGCCTAACGAGCGTGTTTAGTTTTAATTTCAGCTTTAAATGTGGGTTTAAAGGAGAATAAGGTCACCCAAGAATGGAAAAGAAAGAAATTTTGAAGAAGGAGATTTTGTGCCACATGTCACAACTTATGAAAGAGCCACCGCAATGCATGTGTGACAATATACCTCGAGAGTCTTTACACCATGTGTCGCGATGCATTGTGCATTCGCCACGGCATATATGGTCACATTTTTGCTATAATAAGTCGTAAAAATGATGCATCAGAGGAGAGAAAAATGGAGTACATGAGGGAGAGGCAAAAGAGTAAAGCTAGGGCTCGAGAAATCTGAGTATTGGGAGTAGTTTAGAGCTTCTAAACATCAAAGATAAGATTCCTATACATAAATCTTTCTCTCATCTTCCATTTTCAATAAATGTAATATATTTGAATATTTATTTGATAAATATTTATATACATACATATATATATATATATTTATTTATTTATATGAACTATAAAATTTGAAATATAATTATATATATATATATTCAAAATATATATATATATATATATGTTCATATTTGTGTGTGTGTGTGTACAAACATACATATATATGTATATATGTATATGTATATATATATGATATATAAAATTAAATATATATATATTTTTAGCACTTCTTTGCCTTATTGGTATTTCAAGATATTTTCTAGTTTCTATTCTTATTACTTCATTTATTTCAAATATTATTTCTATTCTTGTTTGTAAATTTTCAAAATGTTGATTTAATATCCAAGTTAAAAATAAAATTAAAGGAAACATAATTAAATTATTTAAACAACTATTTGCCAATTGCAATATTATCAGCCAACTACTATCAAAATATTTAAACTATTTAAAGCAACAGATAAAAGAAAAAGTAAGCAGGTAGGGAAAGCAGGAAAGCAAGTAACTGAGTGAAACAACAATAAACATTAGGGATTAAGAAGTTCATGTTATCTTCCTCTTAACATAATTTTAACCTTCTGTTCTGATACCATAACAATAATAGCTGGCTATGTATTGCTATAGGGTTTGACCGATACTGATCTGAGTCACAGCAGAACATGAAAAGTTCTTAGTCCTCTTTCATACTAAGATTAACAAGCTGACAGTCTCTTAAACCTAGCTATAGATTTTCTACTGGAGGTGTAGCTATAGCAACACATAACCAGTAAATACCAGGTAATAATCTCCTCTTAACCCCTAAAAAAAAATTACTCAGCCATACATGTTAGTCTTCAATATTTGCAAAGGTTGAAATAATTGAACAGAATACTTTTATTGATAGTAAGAAGGTAAGGTTACAAGGATGGAAGCAGAGAACTCAAGTGCTCAAGAAAACTCTAAGGTTCTCGTGTGTGTTGCCTCAGAGATTACATGACTTTATATAAAGTTGACATTCCAACCCTGGTTATATGACTATGGTTAATTTTTAATGAAAAGTAACCCTAATTACTACAAGAAAATAAAATTACTTTTGACAAAATGGAAAAGTAAGGAGACAATATAGCTGTAGACTACTTTTTAGCTTTAGGCTTTTTGACTTTGTCATCCACCACTTTTTGTCTTGTCAACTAGTCTTCTTCCATCTCTTACTTTACTTGTCGGCAGGCTAATCCAAAATATTCATGTTGATAGAAGGGTCTTCATAGTCCTTGTCAGCTTGTCTTCTTTCTTTATAATACTTGCATTTTTAGATAGTATATTCTGATAATACTTGACATATTTTTCTTTTTGTTCCTTCATCATTGTCCATTAAATTATTTCTTATACCAATTATTGAAGCTACTTGAATTTTGGCTATTTCTTCCTATTGAGAAAATACTTGTTGGGCCAGTGAAGTATGTCCACTATTCTTCTTCTACAATAGTTGTTCTGTTAAGTTCTTGAAAAATAATATGTACTTCCTGTACTCTGATAGTAGAGATCTTATATTTGATGTCTTCATCATTTATAATGTCTTCTTTTTCTTCTTGGTCATACTCAAATGGTCTTCTTGTTGTTCTGAATTTAATCAAATTAATTAGAGGATAGAATTTACTAGGAGTTATTTCAGCTATTGTTAAGTAACACCTAATAAAGACTCGATATTGGGTTATTATTCTAAAATAATGTTTGGCGGCTTCTTTGATAGACTTTGGAAGTTTTGATATTTCAGACATATCATTAGAAGGATATATTGAGTAGATAAGGCCATAACTGAAAAGAATTTTTACAAGTTTAGGATTAGTGTTTGGATAAACAATGACTTTGTTGAAGGAATAATGGGAAACATATTTAATATTATTGGTGTTAGGAAGAAGGAAATAGTTTGTCTTATTGATGAAGAGTTTAAAATAATTATATTGATCTAAGGTCTTAAGGGATGAATTTACTGGGCTTGGACTTCTTCTCCTAAAAGAGGTAAAAGTAAATGCACTATTTTGAGGTGTTCTAGTCATTATTTAGGCTTTACACTTTTGGGCTTCTTTTACTATTTTTGTGAAAGGAATTATTGGGCTAAATTTATTTGGACTATGAGGCTGGAATAATGAATCAGGAGTTTGAGTAAATGACTCAATTACTTATTTTACTTGTCTTTCAAGGGATTGGGATAATGGTTCCTTAGATTTCTCTAAAGCCTTCACTTTACTTGTCAACAAATTCACCTCATCTTTGAGATAAGCTACTGTTCCAGATAATGATTGTATACTATTGTTTAATTGTCTAGTAAAAAGGCTCATATTCATCTCCAGAATATTTACTTTTACTATTACTTGGTCTAATGGGATTATTATTAATCCTGTTGGTGAACCACCACTATTATTATTTGTCATCATACTTGTTTCTCTTCTATTTGGCTCCATCTGGATAGATAATCAGCAACAAGATTATTCTTTCCTTTGATATATTCAATTTCATAATCATAATAAGATATATCAGATTGCCATTTAATTAACATTTTATGACATAATTGAGTTATTTTTATTCCTTTATTTAACTAATGTTTTACTTGAGTGTTATCAGTTCCTATAATGAACCTAGTATTAACAATAAATAATTCAAACTTTTATATAACTTCTATTATTACTAAAAACTCTTTCCAATTAAAATGATATTTAGTCTGAGAATCATTAAATTTTTCACTAGCATATCTAGTTATTACTTCTTCTTCTTTTTCATTAATATGATATAAAGCTGCTCCCCAATAATTTTTACTAGCATCAATATATATTATCCATATTATATCATCATTTACTAGAATAGTTAATTTGGGTAAATTTTGACATAAAGTTTTTATCTGATTTACTTTTTTTCTTTTTCTTTGTCCCATATCCATACTTTTTTTCTCCAACTAATTTACTTACTTTTGCTGTTAATTTTGATAAGTTTAGATTATAATTTTTGGCCTAATTTACTAATCCTAAAAATAATTGATGTTCTTTTTTATTTTTGATTTCATCAAATTTCAATATTTTCTTACTAATATATTCCTGTAATTCTATTCCATTTTTAGTTATATATTGTCCTAAAAATCCTATTCTTTCTTTTCTTAATTCAGCTTTCTTAGGTAATATATTTAATCCTTTTTCTTCTATGATATCCATGGGTTGTTCTAAGTATTTTTCATGTTCTTCTTTATTTTTTAAAAATATTAAAATATCATCTATATATATATATATATTACAATAAAATCTTTTATTGGTAATAATAATTTTGTCACATACTCTTAAAATATACTAGGGCTATTATGAAATCCCATAGATAATACATTCTATTCGTACAATCCTTCTAATATACTAAAAGCAGTATATTTTTTTTACTTTTTTCTTCTAATTTATTTGAAAAAATCTTGATTTACAATCAAACTTATTGAATATATTTTTTCCTCTTATTAGATTAGACAAGAAGTCTATTTTTGGGATTGGATATTTATTCCTTATTGCTAATTCATTTAGTTTTTTATAATTTATAACTAATCTTGATTTTTCTCTTTTTTCTTCACTATATTTTACTACTATCATAGCAGGTGATGAATATTCAGATATACTTTCTCGTATTAAATTATATTGTTTTATTTCACTAATATGCATTATAAATTCTTTTTTATCTTTTTCAGTCCATGGATAAGGTTTATAGTTTATTTCTTTACTATAATCTCTTAATTCTATTTTTGTTAAAGGTTTAAATTTTTCCCAATGAACTAAAGGGTTATCGCTATAATTTTCTAATAATCTTTGTTCTATAGTTTTAATTTCTTTTATAGTATTTAACATTTTTATTGAATTTATAACTTCATTATTATATAAAGATTTTTTATTTGGTAAGAATTGTACTTCATATTTTTCTATTTTCTTTTAAAATTTTTCATCTCTTCTACTATAAGGTTTAGTAATTCTTACTCTTCATGCTTGGTGTTTACAAGGTGTTGTTAATATTATTGCTTTTTCAAATATATGTAAAAGATAATATTGTTCAATAAAATCTATTCCTAATATTACATCACATGAATTATCATTATTTTGATTTAATTTTTTAATTTTCAATTCATATTCTTTTATTTGTACCATGATATCTCTTGCTTCTAATTCTATACAACTAATTTCTTGTCTTACTCCTTGCATTCTTAATATTTTATTTTTCTTTTTTCATAATTTATCTGGTAATACATTTGCTTTTACTACTGAGACATTTGCTCCTATATCTACTAAGGCATGATATTTTCTTGATCTATATTTTTGATAATTAAATTTTATCAATATTTAATATAATTTTGTCATATCAATTTTATCTTTTGAATTACTATTATTTGATGATTAATATTTATCATAATTATTTCCTTTTGTATTCTCCATGGTTTTACTTGTTTAAGAAATCATTTTCTAAAATTATTTTACATTGATCATTATTATTATTTATTACCCAAAATTTTACAATTATAACATCTCTTTGATTTATCCTTATAGATGAAATTGTTCTATTTCCTTCATTAGTTACTTCTAAATTATTATTTGTTAAGTTTAATTGTACTATACTTTTTCCTTCTCTTGGTTCTTCTAATGCCATTACTTCTATCCAATTTGCTTCCTGTTTAGCTTCTATTAATATATAATTATCATTTTCTATTGGTGTTTCAGGTCTTAATGATTCTAAGTTGGAAGTTATTGGGTTTTCACTTCTTGATCTTAACAATAATCTTTCTTCTCTAGACATTCTTCTTATTAAACCTATACTAGTAGAGGGTCTTGGTTCAAAATTAAAACTCCTTCTAGTAGTAGGTTGATTTATATTTATATTTAATATTGGTGTACTGATTCTCAATAATCTTTGTCCTATATTATCATTAGTTATTAATCTTCTTGTATTGTTTTGATTTTCATAATATCCTATAGTACTAATTCCAATCTTAATTGTTTGGGTATTGTTATTCTTATTGGATCTAATTCAATTTTTTATAATACAGGCATAAAATGTTTATCTATTGTTAATTTACCTTTGTTTCTTTTATAAATTTTATATTCATTTGTAAATACTAGTCCTATCATAGCAGTTATACTTATTGTTCTTGATCCTGGTAATAATTTTATTCCTCCTAATTTATGATAGATTAACAAGGTTTTATTCATATTTTCGTCTGCTCTTGAAATACAAAAATTAGTATTTATATTAGAGTAAAATAAGTTTTGGAAGCATAGAATACCTCGGAGGAGTGAAAGAAATCAAAAACAAGTGAAAAATAACTCTTATAATGTGTGGCAGAGCAGTGCGCTGCGACTCATGCACACTGTGCCATGGCGTGTTGCTCTTTGTGCCACATGCCACGGCTCAGGCGCCATATGCCGCGGCGCGTTGTATGAAAATTCAACTGATTTTACTATCATTTGATAGCAAAATTGGAGAACTTCCAACATGCCTTGATTCTTCGTCTAACGTTCGAATGACGTGATTTAGGTGTCTATGGAAAGTTTTTTACATGAACTAGCTAATGGCATGGGTTTCACTTTCAAAACAAGTCACACCAGGAAGTTGGACACCCAAACACATTTTAGTCACTTTTCACAACTTTCCAAACAAAATGGGTGTCCAAAACCCTCAACAAGTGCCAAAAGCTTTTCCTAATACCTGAATCATATCCATTGAAACTAGGGCTACTAGTATAACATGTCACACACATTGAAACCATAATATAATAGAAATTCACTCCTTAACCTTTTTTTACTAAAAATAGAGAGGGAGGTAAATTGGCATTACTTTACACCCAAAACAATCAATACATGCTCAAATGTCTATTTCTATACTTACACTAGTATTTTGACCCTATTAACAAAAATATATCAACATACACAAAGACTCAGGGCTCAAAATACAAATATAATATTCTCAACAACAAAATAGTGCAAGTGTGATGGCATGCAGCCTAGAATTGGCAAACATATACTATTATACAAAATAAACTAAGTTAGAGGCATACAGAAAGGAATATTCTAATTCCTAACCTTTTTAGCCTTCTCCCTTTCAGCACAAGAACTAGAGTCTGAAAAGTATTAAATGAAAGGGATAAGTCTAGTTACTTAGTAATTAAGTTTAAACCTACCCTATGCAGTTATATATCAATATAAGCCAAGTATATGCATATGAAACCAAGCACTTAAAACATGTTCACACACATATCGTAACTCATCCTTTCTCTTTAATACCATTTTTGTCTTACATATATTAGGTACATTGTCACCATATTCTCAAATATGTGACCATGACCCCTTATTCATGCGATTTGCCACAACTCAACATGTGTGACATGTCATATATTTATATAGGCAATGATCAACCAACTTTATATTTTCTTTATTTCCTCAGACTGAAACTATAGGCTATAACACTGAATAGGACTCCGTACGTATGACTGGACTACTCAAGCTCACCAATCGTGACGTGTGACGTGGCTAAAGATCACAGGACTTACTCTCGAACCACGGCTTTCCCCATTCTCGAATCCTTAGGGTGCCTTACATCCTAAGCTATTCTCCTCATTAAACTAGTAGGGACAGCTAAGTTTTAATCGCTCGACAAACTATGGGACAATACTATACCCTTATGCACCGAAGGGCAGGCTAAATGCTATATGAATTTTTCTCTACTCCCAATCCTTAGGCGAACTCTTACCACTGATCATACTATAATCAATACTCACTCTTTTTCACATTCTCATTTTTATTTACTTATTATCATAACAATCACGTTAGGCTTACAATCATGCGCTACCCAAGTATGTATTCTCATCATTTTCTCAACATTATTCTCACTTATCTCAAAATCCATTTCTCATTAGCACACATCTCTCTCACACAATCATCACATTCATTTTCCAAATGCATATGAAGGTTTTCATATTTGTAATTCAAACCCAAAATAGCATTATGCACATTTAAATTTTATACACCTATTGAAGCAAATATATGATTTCATATTGAGAATCAATTCATGCATGCAACATTAATGATTAGAAATAAATTTACAATCAATTAACATATAACTATCTAAAGCAGGGTTCCCCTAGTTATCTCAAACCTTTAAGAGGTCAAAGATTTATCCCTCAATCTACTAGCTTCCAAGCTTGAATTTTCCAATCCAATAGGTGACAAAGAGCTAAATACTACAATCAACCAAGTTGAATTTCATCAACATTATCATCTCATACATTAAAACCCTCAATCTCCACTTTTAAATTGCCCAACATTCACTCCACAAGAATTTAAGCCTATCCTTTAGGTTTATTAATTACCTTTAGTCCCCAATAACATTAATGAGCCATTAAATCCCTATTAATGGCGTCACAATCTTCTAACTACCCATAATAAATGAGATTTTCTTATATTAATAGTGGCCAACAATCTAAGATACCAAAACTTATTATACCTAGGTTTAGATACTCTAAAATACTCCTATTAACTCTATTTGAGTCAATAAATTCAGACCCATAACCTATATGGATCAAAATTCTACTTCCATTATCAAACCCTAATCATAAACTTATAAATGTGGAAGAGATGGAGAGATTAAGGAGTATGGTACTTACCTCGGGTGTTTGTGGCCTTTAAAATACTCCCAATATCGTCTACTAGCAAACCTAGTAGATCTTGGCATGCCTTTTCTCATTTCTCTTTTCTTTCTCTCTATTTCTATCTCATTTTTACGATTGATATATGCAAAAAATGGCCATGCGCTATAGCAAACACAAAATGCGCCACAGTGCATGGCACAAAGAGGTCCTCCCTCCCATCAGAAGTGTCTACGCACTGCAGTGGATGATCTCCACGCCGTAGCATGTGGCACAGCAATATCACTCTTTATTTTTCTTCTTTTTTTATGCTCTGGTGGCTTGCCTTTGTACTGAACCCATAATTTAGGCTAAAATATAATCAAATATGCTTATTAGACCTCCCTGGCCATACACCACCTTAACTTACTTAATTACCTTAATTAGGTTTAATTAATTAGGTGATTAAAAACTAAGATGTTACAAAGCGAGTAGATCTATATTATTAGCTCCTGAGATCCAAACTCTTGAAGAGAACAAGCATTAAGTTTAAAGAATTAAATGGTAATTCTTCTATCCATCTTGACTTAAATGAGTTTTTTTTATCCATATCTGGATAGGAATTTTAAAATTTTAATCTTCTACTACGCCTCTCTATCCAACATATACGTTATGACTCATGCAGTATTAGCCATAGCATATCGCACAACAAGAAAAATTCTCACCGTACACACATGCTTGGCTTTAGCTTAGCTTTTTAGGTCAAATTCTCTTGCAGCTTAACCTTTTCTTATTCTATCACATGAGAGGGATCTGGTTAGTACTTCTTGAGTTGTGATATGTAAAACACGTTATGCACACTAGATAATTGTAGTGGCATAAGCCACTAGTTTAATTCTTTCCAAAATCTCAAGCGAACCAATGAATCAAGGAGTCAACTTCTTAGCTCTAATTGACCTTTCAGTTCCCGTCTCTGGTGTAACCTTAAAAAACACATAGTCTCCCACCAGGAACTCTTACAACCTTATATGCCTATCTGCAAAACTCATTTACCTGCTATGAGTCGTTAACAACTTCTGCCTAATCAATTCAATCTTCTGAGTTGTTTGATGTACAACGTCTAACCCCAATATACTCCTCTCACTCAAGTTTGTCCAACATAGAGGCTATCTGTACTTCCTCCCATATAACGGCTCATACAGTGCCATTTGAATAGAGGAGTGGTAACTGTTGTTGTAAGCAAACTCAATCGAAGGAAGATGGTTGTCCTAACTACCCTTCAACTTTAATACATAGGCTCTTAACATATTGATTACTCACATTTATTATACACATTTCCTTATTATTATTAACCAAAAATCATGTTATATTTACCTAAGTTGCACACTTATTGCATTAATTGTGAGAAATTGCCTAACTATAGGATTCTATGCATTAGGGACATTTTGATCATAAAATTGAACTTTTGAGAAAATGTTTGAGAAAATTAGTCAAGATACATTTTTAGTCTAAGAGAACAATGGTCTAATTAGATTTCTCAAACTCTTTTTATATTGAGAGTGATTTATTTTAGAAGTTAACAATTTTGAAAAGTTAAAGTTTCAAGTTAACTTGTTTTCTTGTATTTAGGCTTGGTTATTTTTGTGCATGTGTGGGCTTACAATTTTTAGGCTATTTGGCATGCCCCAAGTGTTTTTTTATGATGTCATAATTATATTTTATTATTTAATTGCATTATGCCACATATTTAGGAATTAATTCTAATTGGAACTGCGATTATTATTCATATGCTTTGAACTTTGATCTTATGTATCACATTTATTTGTGTAGGGTTACATACCTTGGATTTGGCACTTTAGGACCATTAGATTGGAATAATAGATGAGTCAAGAGGTAAAATGCTTGAGTTTTGGTGTGAAAGTATAAGTCTTGCAGGGTCTTGCATGTATTGTACCATATTTTAAATCCACTCATTCTCGATCTTAATTTCCCATTACCTTTACTATTCCTTGCATGATTAGTAACTTGAGATTTTCACATGCTCTTGTTGATTTAGGTACTGCAATTAATGTCATGCCATATTCCATATATACATCTCTTAAACTTGCTTGCATGCATCTTACTAATATGATTTGCCAACTTGTGGATAAGAGTGTTAGGAGGCCACATGGAGTTGTGGAAGACTTGATTATGAATGTCAAGAATTTATTGTTTCCTGTGCACTTCTATGTGTTAGATATGAATGATAAGGGTTGTGGGGAAGATATCTTGATCCTTGGTAGACCATTTATGCACAGTGCTAGGACTGCCATTGACATAGAAAATGGTTCTCTTATTTTGAAATGTGCTGATGAATTTGTAAAGTTTAATATTTATGATGCCATGAAAAATCCACATGAGGATTACTCATTGCTTGGTGTGAATGCTATTAAATGTATGATAGATGATATTGTTAATGAACATGCTTTTACCTTGACTAGTTCTTCCATTACACCATCTTTTGCATCATGTATTTCCTTTGCTTGTGTGGATGGTTCATTTTATGATATTTTCAAAGAGATAGCTAGTTACTTACTAGATGATTTGTCTCTCCCTCTAATCATTTTGCTTGATCAAGGTAAGGCAGGCTTATCTCTTCTTGGCTTGATGTTCCAATGATTCCCAAGTTCAAGGAGGGTAGCTTTTTAAAAAAATGATTAGAGCCCTTGCAAACTACTCAACAAAATTGGAGATTTGTGTCAAAGGAAGGAGATGACTGAAAGGCGCCTTACAAGCCACATGCATTATTGAGGAAATTTTAGCAAGTAGCATTAACCTCATCCAAGAGGGAGAAAATGAAGAAAAGAAAGCCAAAGTGAAGAAGTATAGAGACTTGGAGTTTAAAGAGCTTATTCCCTTTACTATTGAGGCATCCATTCTTGATTTAAAGCCTTTACCATATAATTTAAAATATATTTTCCTTTTTGAGGGTAAGAAATTACTTGTAATTATTTCTAACTCTCTTGCTGCTAATGAGGAAACTGCTTTATTATTTATGTTTAGAAAGAATATTAAGGCTGTTGGGTAGACTTTAGGAGGTATACCTGTGATGGATCTATTAATATGGACTTACAGGGTCTTACTTAAGGAGGGTGCCAAACCTATTAGGCATCCCCAAAGGAGTTTGAATCCTTTAATTCTAGATGTGATTAAAAAGGAAGTAATTAAGCTTTTGAGTGTAGGAATCATATGCCCCATTGGTGATAATGAATGGATCTTTCTTACTCAAGTTGTGCTAAAGAAAAGGGGTGTGACTGTTTTGAAAAATAAGGGCGATGAGTTAGTGCCAACTAGGGTATAAAACTCTTGAAAGGAGTGTATTGATTATAGAAAATTAAATAATGCCACTAGAAAAGACCACTTCCCCCTTCCTTTTATTGATCAAATGCTTGTGAGGCTTGCTTGTAAGGCTTACTATTACTTTTTAGATGGGTTTAGTGGATACTTCCAGATTCTCATAGATCCCATAAACCAAAAAAAGACTACCTTCACTTGCCCTTTTGGTACCTTTGCCTATAGGAGAATGCCCTTTGGTTCATGTAATGCACCTGGCACATTTTAGAGATGCATGATGAGTTTGTTTTCTAATTTTATTAAAACATGTATAGAAGTTTTCATAGATGACTTTACTATTTATGATAACTTATTTGCTTTTGGTACCTTTACTTGCCTTACTATTAAAACATGTATGCCTTTTTGGTACCTTCACTTGCCTGACTAGTTTAGATGATGTTTTGCAAAGGTGCATAGAAAAGAAACTAGTTTTAAATTTTAAAACATGATATTTTGTGGTAAATCAAGGGATTGTTTTAGGGCACCTTGTCTCCTTTAAAGGCATTAAGGTGGATAAAACTAAGGTTGAGGTGATTTCTTCCTTTCCTTTCCTTACTTGCATGAAAGAGTTGAGATCATTTTTAAGACATATTGGTTTTTACAGGAGGTTTATTAAGGGTTTCAATCCATTGCCTTACATATGACTAGTTGCTTTAAAAAGACATACCATTTGTGTTTGATGATGATTGCAAAAAGGCTTTTGAAATCTTGAAAAAATTTCTTTGCACACCTCCCATATGAAATCCCTAAATTGGTCCCTTGATTTTAAATTATTTTGTGATGCATTTTACTATGTTATGGGTACTATGCTTGGTCAGAAAGCTGGTAAACTTTCACATGTGATTATATATTGTAACATCTTGAATTTCTTAATCCTAAGTTTAGAGGTTAATCAAGGGTGAAGTGGAAATTAAAGTGGGATTAGAGATTTAGAGAATTAATTGGTATTTTGACTTGTTTATGTGTTATATGAGCAGATATGGGTGATAGGAGTACATTTTGGGTCAAAGCAAGTGCGCGTGGGGAGAATGAATCTCACTGTGCCACGTACCACGACTTGTGCTGTATGCGCAATGGCGCACAGACTAGAAATTCACTTCATAAGTCATGAATTTCAAAAAATTTCAGAGGAGAGAATTCAAGAAACACACAAAACAGGGAGAGGAGAAGGGCTGAGGAGCTAGGTCAAGTCATTTTAGAGTGGTGGAAGGTAAGTTAGATCGGTAACTTGCCAGGTAAGCTGTGTATAACCCTTATCTTCTATTCTACACAAATTTCCCTAAAAATGAGTTATAAGGAAATTAAATTGGTGGAATTTGAGGGCTTTGATTCTTGCCAATAGTAATAAAAAGGTTCTTCAAAGTTAAATTAGAGCTTTGTGCTAGTTTAAAGTTGAACGATAGAGTTTTGAACTCACAGGCTCAATTTTAGTCTTTAGAGAGAGAAAGTTAGGGCAAAAATTGGATCTGAGTGAAATAAGACCTGTTGAGATGATGTAAAGTAGTAATTGGATAGTTATTGACTTAAAATGGATAAATGAAAAAGATTTTATGGATGAATATAGCCCTAAATTGTAAAAATGAGTTTTTAGTCAAAATGGACCAAATGATTAAAATGTGCCAAATGTGTTCAAATTGGCATATTGGGTGAATGAGTAGAGAAAGGAAGCTTGAGATAAGCTTGCACGATAGTGGAAATCCACGAGTAACCTTTCTAGTAACAGAAAGGTTGAGGTAACTGAATAACTTTCTTTGTTTGGTTGTTTATTGTAACTGCATGTTAGTATGCTATGTAATGTATGAACTAGTTTTGAATTGAGCATGTTTTGTGGCATTGAGTGATTGTGTATGTAAAACGACTTATGGCCGAAATGAGCATTGAAATTGTGTTTTGTAATGTAAAGTGATATATATATATATATATATATATGTTATGTATAAGAAAAAGTAAATTGTGAAAAGGGAACCTTAAATGGTTTGAGAAAGCATAATTTGAGTGGTGGGAGTTTACCCGAGAGTATAGGAGATGATAAAAACCATATGACAAGGTTTTCATTAGTACCCTGTTAGGGTATGGTGTTGGAAATAATTCTCCTTAGTGCCTTGAAAGGTGTTATATTAGAGAAGATCTCCTGAATGCCTATTAAGGCACTGTGTTGAAGATGAAAGACTCCTTAGTATCTTTGTGATACGGGTTAGAGTTAACGATGCCCCATTATGTGTATTGGGGAAAATCATAGTCTGTATTGTGCATTAGAACATCTTTGGCCGGGTGATTCTACCACTACAGGTGAGCTCAAGATATTGGTCTGAGATAAGCCTATGGTTTCATGTCAGGGTGATTTGGAGGTTTGGTTGGTAAATATCATGCTAGTATTTTATGTGATATGATGAAATATTTTGAAATAGCACAGAATCCTTTAGGATTGATGAAAAGTGAAAAATGAAATGTGATATGATGTAAATACTACTTTATGAGGTTTTAATGGTATACTATGTTTACTTTCACATTGTTACATGTGATGGTCAACAGGAGTGAGTTATTCTGTTACTGAGATTTTTATCTCACCCTCGTGGTTATATGTTTATAGGATCGGGAAGTGATTAGGCCAAGGGAAGAGAGTTTGGACCGGCTTGAGTTATGAAGCCGTGTACTATGAGGTTGTGTAATGAACTGAATTAAAAGATTGTATATATAAGTGTATATGAGTTGCCATAGGGTTGCATGCATGTATTAAATTGAATTTTTATGAAATCAAGCCTATGTATATGTGTTGTTTGAGACAAAGGGGCTTTGATTTGAGTATGTTTGTATTGCAATGGTTATGTGTTAGTGAATCTTAAGCCAAAGGACAAATTATGAGGAAATGAGTAATTTGGGGGCTAAGATTGTATTGTGATTATGATTGGTGAATCTTAAGCCAAGAGATAAATTACGATGAAATGAGTAATTTGTGATAAATTGTGATCAATTAGGTGTATTAGATCCTTTTAGACTTGGTTCAAGCCCTAGTGTGGTCAAATGAGAGAAAGGGATCAATTTGAGCACTTGGGTGCACAAAATTTTTTAAAAAAGTGACTTTTTGCATCCAAGTATCCAAATTTTGATTGGACTGTTAGATCATGTCCAAACCTGTCTCATTAGTTAGTATACGAGCTAAGCGTTGTGTGGGCGCTTGAATCACTCCAATTGGATGACGTATGAGAAATTAGCGCATGCCGGAAGTTTGTTATTTTTGCTGTCAAAATGATAGCAGAAAAATAGACAAGCACACCGTGGCACATAGAGACATAAGCTGTGGTACACGACACAGGCAGGATGAGCATGTGGCTCTATGCCATATGCGACAGCACATTGGCCTTCTGCCACGGCACATGGACTAAAATTTTTTTTAGTTCTATTTATGTGCTGCATTACATACAATTGAGATAGGAATGCTAGTGGGTTATGTCCATTATGTATTTGGGATGTGTATGGTTTATTTTCACTATGTTTTCTCTGATTGAATTAAGATTGAATTGATTTTATAAAGTAAGTCTTCGACTGAAGCTTTTAAAAATGGAATTTGATTATTGTGAATGATTTGAGAAAATGGTAACACCGTAATCTTCTTCTATATTAAGTGGATATAGGAGGAGTTACATATGTGCATTTAGGACACTTGATGGCTCACAGATTAATTACACCACCACAGAAAAAGAGTTGTTTGCTATTGTTTTAGCATTGGATCAATTTTGATCTTACTTGATCTATTCCGAAGTGGTTGTGTATAGTGATTATGTAGCTTTGAGATACTTGATGAAGAAAGCTGAGTCTAAGCCTAGACTCATTATATGGGTGATCTTGATGTAAGAGTTCAACATAGAGATTAAGGATAGGAGTAGTTCTATAAACCATGTGGCTGACCATTTGTTTAGATTGCCTCACCTTAAGGATATTATAGTAAACTTTAAACCTCACTCTTTTTGTGTGTGATTCTTTTCCTGATGAGACCTTATATGCTATTTCCACTTATGCTCTATTGTATGCTCATCTTGCAAAACTTCATTAAATATGGTGTACTACTTCTTGATTGGTTTAGGTTTAAAATTAAAAAGCTGAAAAGGGAGGCAAAATATTACTTATGGGAACCTCCTTTATTATTTCAAATTTGTAGTGATTGCATTATTAAGAGATGTGTGGATGATGTTGATTTTGATTCTATTCTTGACTTTTGCCATTCACATGCTTGTGGTGGACACTTTAGTACCAATATGACTGCTAGAAAACTTTTAGATTGTGGATTGTATTGGCCTACTTTGTTCAAAAATTCATATAAGTTTTGTAAAAGCTATTTGAAATGCCAAAAGTTTTCCCCTTGGGAAAAGGGACATGAGATATTTCAAAATCCTATTGTTTTGTGAGATATTTGACGTGTAGGGTATTGATTTCATAAGACCATTTCCCTCTTCCTTTGGTTATAACTATATATTGCTTTTGTGTGGATTATGTGTCCAAATAGATTGAGGCTATGCCTATTAAATTTTGTGATGTTAAGGTTATCATTAAGTTTCTCAAGTCTCATATTTTTTATAGGTACAGGGTTCCAAGATTATTGATTAGTGACAAAGGCTCTCACTTTTGTAACAAGCTTATGAGCAAGCTCTTGGCTAAGTATGGGGTGAAGTATATAGTATCTACACCTTAGCATCCCGAAATAAATAGGCAAGGCGAGGTATCTAACAAAGAGATCTAGTCCATTTTGTCCAAGGTTATCAATACCAATAGAAAGGACTGAAGTCTTGATTTAGATGATGTGTTGTGGGCCTATAGGACCACTTATAAACTCCTATTGGGATGTCTCTCTTTAGGTTAGTTTATGGAAAGGCATGTAACTTGCTTGTTGAGGTAGAGTATAAAGCATATTGGGCCATAAAAAAGCTCAATTTTGATGAGGAAGCCACAACTAAAGAAAGGTTGTTTCAACTTCAAGAGGTAGAGGAATTAAGGCTAGACTCTTATGAAAACTCAAGGATTTATAAAGAGAAGAACAAGATCCTATATGATAAGATGATAATAAGGAATGCATACGTAAACAAGTCAAGCTCCTTTCTAAATGGGAAGGCCTCTTTGTGCTTATCAAAGTTTATTGATATGGTGTCCTACAACTCTTACATGAGCCTTCATCTAAAACTTTCCAAGTTAATAGGCACTTATGTAAGCTTTATAAGAGAGGATCATAAGAAGCTATAGAGGGACATAACTTCAAACCTCCATGACTAGCTTTAAGGTCGTATCTCTTTAACTTACAGCCTTTATTTGCTTTGATTGTTCATTTAACACACATGTTAGGCATTTTTTGGTGTATGTTTGCTGACGCTTGTGCACACATGTGGATCACTTGATTCTTGCTTGTGATTGTGCTTTATGGTATCCCTTTTAAGATTTAAGTATGAGGGAGATATGACCCTTTCCATTAGGTTTAGAATTAGGTTTGTTTTCTTTCTTCTTTTTTTCTTAAATAAAAGGGTTTTTGATTCTTGAATTAGGTGTTTTCTTTAGGGACATTCTATGCATACATTGAGGACATTCTTGAATTAGGTGTTTTGTTTAGGTCTAGTGTTTCAAAAAAAATTTTCTCTTGCATTTTTCATGCATTCTTTTGTGAAAACATTGTTTAAGGACATTTTATGCATACATTGAGGACAATGCATGATTTAAGTGTTGGGGGGAGACAAAAATATTTGATTTTTCCTTTTTTAAAAACTTGAAAACTTATAAAAAAATTGTTTTTATTTTGTCTTAGGTTATTTGAAAAACTTATTTTGGATTTTTGGAACTTAAACTCTTGAAATGATGTTACCTTACTTATCTTACCTTGTTAAACAAGCATTCTTTGAGATTATGTGCAATTGATTAGAGAGGTAAAAACCCTAGTTGGAAGAAGCCTAAACACTTTTGTGCAGTTTGTTTTTAGCATTTATGCCCTCTAGAAGTTGTTTTTTTTAACTTAATCAAGGCTGTATCATTGCATTTGTTGTAGAGAAGATGATAATGGCATTTATTAAAAATAGCTAAGAGACTTAAAAACCCAACCTTAGTGGATTGATCACCTTTTTTGTTAGCCTTTTGAGCCTTTTGTTTATTTTGTTCATTTCTTAAAGACTATCCCTATTTTACCATGTATTACTTTATTATTTTTAAGTGCATTTCAACATTCTGATCTTTCTTTAGTTTAACATAGTGAATACAACTCATTTTCCTATTTTTCATTCTTCCATCATTCCATTTGATTCAAAGAACAAGCACATTATTCTCCTATTACTTGATATTCAATATGACTAAAAAAATAAAAACAAAAGTGATGAGAAAACTGAAAAAAAAAAGAAAAATAAAAAAGAGAAGAAAGAGTTTGAATAACAGGATTGATACTTGGGTTAAAAGTCACATATTCTATTCTTTGCTTTTCACATCCATTCTACTTACATTTTCATCCATTTTTTATTTTATATCCACTTAGTGAAGTCTTAAAAAGATTTGAATGTTATTGCATATTTACATTGTGGCGAGACTTAATTTCTTAAGCCAAACCCTAGCTTTCACATACGAATCCAAGAACATCCATTTCATAGCCGCATTACATCCTATTAAAGTCCATTTGATTCTTGAGAACATTTGCATATTAGTAGTAGAGAGGTAGAGGGATTACAAGCTTATGATAGGGCATTTTGCTAAAGACTTTGAGTGAAATTGTTAAACTTACACTTGAGTGCATACACCATCTTTATGAGTCTCTCTCTATGAAATTGCATCTATTTAATGGTTTGCTTGTGGTTGACTATTTTAGCCAGGGTAGCAATATCTCTTGTGTTTTTGTGAAAAATTTCTTTGACTTTTAACTTGATTACTCTTGACAAGTTGTTTTGTTTTACTTCGTTCTTGTTTTGGAATTTTGATAGAGTTTGTTTTTTGTTTTAATTTTTGCTTGAAGTGGAAAAGGTAAGTGTGGGGAATTGATAACTTACATTTATTACACACTTTTTCTTATTATTATTAACTAAAAATCATGTTATGTTTACCCAAATTACACACTTGTTGCATTAATTGTGAGAAATTGCCTAAGTGTAGGATTCTGTGCATTAGGGGCATTTTGCTTATAAAATTGAACTTTTAAGAAAATATTTGAAAAAATTAGTTAAGATGCATTTTTAGTCCAGAAGAACAATGGTCTAATTAGATTTCTCAAACTCTTTTAGATTGAGAGTAATTAATTTCACAAGTTGACAATTCTGGAATGTCTAAGTTTTGGGTTAACTTGTTTTCTTGCACTTAGGCTAGGTTATTTTTGTGCATGTGTGGGCTTACAATTTTTAGGCTATTTGGAATGCGCCAAAGGCTCTTTTATGATGTCATAATTAGCTTTTATTATTTAATTGCATTATGCCACATATTTAGAAATTAATTTTAATTAGAAATGCAATTATTATTCATATGTTTTGAACTTTGATCTTATGTGTCACATTTATTTGTGTAGGGTTACACACATTGGATTTGGCACATGAGAACTATTGGATTGAAATAATAGATGAATCAAGAGGCAAAATGCTTGAATTTTGACTTGAAAGTACAAGTCTTGTATGGTCTTGCATACATTGTACCACACTTTAAATTTACTCACTCTCTCTCTTAATTTTTCATTACCTTTAGCTTTATTTAATTCAATTTTCAGACCATTTTCATTTGATTTTTCATCCATTTTACTATAGTAAATAGTAAAGTTACCCTAGCTCATTTTTCACCCATTTTCCTAACACTAGAGTTGGGCCCATTTACCCTAGACTTGAATCAAACTACCTTAATTTCTTTTTCGGCATTCATTCTTCCATTCACTCTCATTTTTCATCCTCTACCCTTCTCCATTCTCTCTTTATTATTTTTCATGTTCTTCATCTCTATCTTATCTTCTCTCCTTTGTATCTCATGATCTAACCATCAAAATTCTAATTCGGCTCCACCATTCTTTTTCGTCCACCTCACTCTTCAAACCTAAGCTTCATTTTCTTAGTTTGGTTTCAAAATTCTCAAGGTGTTCATGAGTATGGTTCAGCCGTGGTGGAAAGATTGTGCTCAAATAGGTTTTAAGATGACTAAAGGCTAAATCTACAAGGAGTGTTAGGAGGGAAAGATGCTAGAGGAGTCTTGAAGTTCCTCAAGGAAGGTTAAAGGTTATAGCCACCCTCCATTAAATCTAAGATGATGTATTCTTGTTCTTAAAATTAAAAGCATTGTTATATCTTGTTTTTATTGATCAAAATTGATATTTAACTTGTTGGTTTAGTGTTTTTCCACTTGATTCCCCTTTTGTGTAATTGTTGAAAATTTTTTCCAATAGATTGTAATTCATATAAATATATGTTTTATGTGTGTTGAATGTGTCTTACATCAGCTATGCATAAATATATTTGGTTGGTGTTTGGAATCAATTTGACCATGTCAAATGAACCATGCACAACAGACATGGCTATTCATATCACACAAATAACTAAACATACTCAAAATGACCATTAAATCTCCAATTCACAACAACACAAAGGGGTGATTAAAACTTAACACAAATATTTTTTTGGTCATTTTCATTCTAAGTAATCACAATTATATCACTTATAATTGTATCTTGGCCAAACACACTCATTCAATCATAATAGCATCAATCTTAGGCCAAGATACACACTCATTTCACATATTCCCATACATGTGATAACAAAACAATGTTATGTTTCTAAGTTGGCACAATATTTATGGCATATTTGTTACAAACCAAAATGACAAGGAGAAGAGCTATACAATTGAGCTCTTCACTCTTTAGTTGTCCTTTCCTTCCCCTTGTCCCTACCAGAGCCCTCAATTGTAAAAATATAACCACAGGGTAAGATAACATCTCAGTAATGAAATAATTTACTATTATTAATTAACATGTACAACTATATGGGAGTAAAACTATTGAGCACCAAAACACACTTTTAGCATATTACAACATACCCTTTTCCATGGTAAATGTTTATTTCCACTTTAGCATATTCAAGAAATAATTTTCATAAACACAAGTTATTTATCACTAGTATGATCATTCTATCATCTAAGCTTCCATATCACCCCAATTAAAACCATAGGCTCTTGGACCAAGTGTGTATTCACAATGGTTCGAGCTCACCTTTAGTTGTAGGATAACCCAGCCAAATATGTCTTATCTCACTTTCGAATTATAGTCTCCTTCTATCACACATGAATCGAGGTGTCGTTACTCTAACACCACATCACTTATGCTAAGGAGCGTTACTCTGCAATGTCATATCCTATATGGACACTAAAGAGAAAATCTCTAACACCATGCCTTATTAAACACTAAGGAGATATATTCTATATGGACTTTTACTACTCCTTCCTATGGGTGAACTCCCACCACCTAACATGATCATGCTCACACTTTCCATGCATTTCACACACTTGTGAAGAATCATGATCTTTTTCACATAAGGACTCAAAAATATTTATCATTTCAAAAGTAGTTTCTAATATACATGGAGAATTATCTTTTGCAACATGCCAAGCTTTTGAAACACATGTAAACAAATATACTTATCTACTTATAAATAGTTAAGCAATATAATCAATTAGTGTAAATTATTTCATTACCTCAACCCTTTATTACACAAAAAGGTTGTCGTGGTGACTAAAGTTGTCACTGCCCTAGCAAAATATTACTAAGCTATACTAATATAGCACTAGTATAAATGTAGGTCAATCTTTATGAGGAGGCTTAGTTAAAAATTAGGTTTGAAGTGTGTTACAAGTTAGAAGGTATGTGAGATAGATTTAGACTTAAAACTAATTAAGCTATTAAACCAAATTTTAAAGTGAATTAAGTGGATGTGTGAAAACCTATGAAAAGTAGGAACTCCTATGTGGAATTGGTCACCTATCCTTGTTTGATTATAACCTAGCTAGTTTAGTTTCTTTTCTCTTCTCTTTAGTTTTAGTGACTTAGTTATATTAACCAACATTGATCCAAGATTATGGTCTTAAAGTGAGCCAAAGCAAAGCTAGCATTAAGCCTAACAAAAGTGTTACAAACATGAGTTAATTAGGTCAAGCACATATGATAGAATTAACATGCTCAAGATTATAATTTATGAAGATATTCATATGCATTCAAGTGGGCAAGATTATGACAAGTAAGAAAACATGTTAAACTCATCAAGCTAACCAAGATTATGAATCAACTTAAAGAGGCCAAAATCTAGAGCTCAAAGTAACAAAACTCAAGTAGCAGCAAGCATCTCTCAATCATATGAATCATCACTTAAAATTACAAGATCAAAGAGTCATAGAAATTTGTAATTATAGAGAGAGAAAAGTAAAGAGAAGAAATTCAAATCCAACTAGAAAATAATGCAAGCTCAAGGTTTCCTCCTTTACATAGTGATACCCTTCAAGAATTTAGCCTTACATCTTCAAGCAATCTCTAAGTTAAAGCTCTAAAATTTTAGCTCTTTTTCTCATGAATTTTGCCCAAATCAAACAAGGTTTGATCCTTATAAAATTTATTAGGTTTTGTAGAGGAGGAAGTGCGGAAGAGAATGGTGGTAGTTTAGTTAAATTTGGATAGTTCGATTGAGAGATATGGAGGAGAGAGAGTGGAAGTGTAGGGAGAGAATTGAGAGAAAATGAAGGACATTATGAACAAGTGAGAGAAAATGTAGGAGATGAGTGAATGGGTGAATGAATCTGATTTGGGACTCAAAATGGCATGCTCCTAGTGTTTTCCTTCAGCTGAATACTCAATTAAAAATTAAAAAAAGAAAAAAAAAAAATGGAAGCCTTGTCATACTTGCAAGGTGGCACCCTCCTATTAGTTTGTAGATGATTCCAATATGTGTGCAATTAATCCAATGCATCATCCACACTTTTACCTGATCTAAGCCACCAAATAGAAGCCCTTACATATCCAAACCATCAGCCTTTGACTCTATGAACTTTTGACTTCATTTGCCCAATTGATGCACAATTCACATGCTACTTATGTCACATAATTCAATTAAATAGCATGTGACACAATAAAATTCAATTAATGTCCAGAATTAAATTCATAATTAGAATAAAGAATTTATTAAAATAACCAATTTTTAGGTTGCATAAAATTATATACAAATTTTCACACAAAGATAACTCGAAAACTAGGTCAAACTAAGGCACTTAATAAAGTATTGACTTTTCTATTTAGTTACTCCTAAACTAAAATGAATTTTAAAAATATAATTTCACCATTCATCAATTGGACATAAACTTCAATTTATCAATTTTTATGGTATATTTCTTCAAAAGTTCATTTTTTGGACCAAAATGCCCCTAGTGCACTAAACTTAAAACTTAAGCAAAATTCCAAATATAATGCAATATGTGCACTTTAAGGTGATAAATCATTGATAAAAAGTCCTAATTGACAAATAAAAGTGTATAACAAATATGTTCTATCACTGGCTCAATATTAGCTCCACACATTCTATATGCATGATAAAGCTCAAGCAACACTCAACTTACACAATTAAGTAACAGTTATCAATTATTACTTCAGATCAACTCCGAATTCACTAGGTTCTAAATACTCATAATACTCAAATTCCTTATCTAACAATCAACAATTTTCAAACACTTTAACCATCCTATTAAATAGCCTAACATACCAAAATCACTATCCAATTGTCCACATTGTTCAAAAACTCAAATTATGCCTAGGGTTCATCTAAACCCTCAACAAAAATTCTAAGTTACCATAAAACTCATAAACTTAAGGTTAGAAGCTTGATTTAATTTCCTAAGATCTTAAATAAGTCAATGGGATGTCCATTACTGAACCACAATCGAAAACAAGCCCTTAAATGCCCTCAAGTTAGAATTTTCTCATTAAAGGGAAGGAGAGGGGGAAATGGAACTTACCCAATGAAGATTCAAGCTTTATATGCATCTAAGATTCCCCTAAGATCATGCCTTAACTGCCTTTAGGTCTCCTCTGTTTCTATCTATCGATCTCCCTTCTTTCTTCCCTCTAGTTTTGGTCTGTTTTCGTTAACTGATAAATGCTAATTTTGTACGTGAGTCACGACATATTGACATGTCCATCTTGGCATATGGCACAAAGAGCCCCATCATAATTTAAACTTTCCTCCATGTCATAGCTTGCTCAAACTTTGATCTAGCCTTTTTCTAAGGCCATCTAAGGATCGAAAAACTATATTAATCTTCTATAAACATCATTAATCAATAATTTATCTAATTTGACCAAGATACCCTTTAAAGACATCGATAATTCCTATATCTAAATGCTAGGATATTACAATTGCTATGCTAGAGGTAAGTAAAATTGGCTGACAACTTGTTAAACCTCTAGATAAACTCTTCTTCATCTATGTCTCCCTACTTGAATGTGTGAAATTCCTCTTCCTTCTTAGTTTTGAATGAGACTAGGAAGTACTAGCCAAATAACATCTTTTTAAACTCATCCCATCTCAAATGAACACTACTGGCTAGTCTCACTGACTCCCACCCCTCTTGGCAACCCTAACTAATTGCATTATGGCCAGGATAACTTTTTACTCAGGAGTGCAAATCACAACTTTGAAGATATCTCTAATCACTCAATCTATAGTCTTGCTCCCCCCTCTCTCATACCTTTATCAAAAGTTGGTAGGTTAAACATGACGAAAGTCTTTCAAGCACGATCAATTGATGGATCAGTGCTAGGAACTTCTTCCTAACTACCTAAACCCTGAGATGGTCTAAGTATACCATGTGCTTCCTCATACACTAGAATATGTTGAGTCTCAACTCTCTTCTCTTACTCTCTACCTCTCAGGATCATATCATGATCCCTAATCATCTACCTTTTGTCTACTATCATATCTCTTAGCTCTTCCAGCAGGTCATCCTTCCATCTCTTTGTGGCTGAATTGGTTGAACTTTCGGCTCCTGTTCCTCCTCAACTACCTGTCTAGAAATAACACTTCTAGTATGAGTGCCTCTCCTCATGATGTATACTATTTTCTCCCCTCTTAAGGACAAAAATAAGAAGGACAAGTGAGCATAAAGGAGAGAGTTGTGTAATGAACAATTATAAGTCGCCATAGCATAGAGATGAATGCAACAAAGAAATCACAACAATTAGGTCTTGAAAACCAAGAAACTAATACCAAAATTGTAACCCTCCCTTATATCCGCTAGATATAGGAAAAGATTAACTTAGTCACCACCTCAACTTAAATAAAAACACAATAGCTCATTGTTTGAAAAGCTTGGGCCTAAGACTCATTTTGTAAAATCATTAAAATCATAAGACATTCAAGTAATGCGTAGCAGAAATAAACCATATGGATTTGTATCAATTATTGCATGCTTTTTAAACAAAGGGACCAGATCATATTATGGGCCATGCACCATGGTGGGCAGCATATATGTCGTGACATATGGCATAGAGCCACACACCCTGATCTTCTCTATACCATACGTCGCGACATGATACGCCATGCGCCGTGGCGCATATGCCAAATTTTACAGCTATCATTTGACAACTTAAATGATGAACTTCCAATGTGATCTATATTTATATATGATGTTCGATCAGAGTGATTCAACTTTTTACATGAAGCTTAATTCATAAGCTAACTAATTAGATAGGTTTGGACACGATCTAATGATTAGATCAAAATTTGGATACTCAGGATGCAAAAAGTCAGACTTTTAAAAAAAATTTATGCATCCAAGTGCTCAAATCAATTCCTTAATCTCATTAGACTATTTTAGGCCTTAAACCAAGTCCAAAAGGACTTATTACACCTGATTGACTACATTTCATCATATATATATACACACGTATCAAAATTTATCTGTACAATGGCTAATTTCCACATTTGCAAATTTTATACCACTTAGCATAATTTGGCCTGCTCAATTATTTTCACCATAATATCACCACTATACATATTGATAACATACACATAACTAAATCTTAGTCTTAATTAATTATTTTACCACACATTCCCACATATAGGTTAAGATACACAAAATCCCTACAATTTTCGTACAATTCACAATTCAAAGCATGCATGCATTTCCTATGGCAACTTATATAAATAACATTCATATTAAATCTTAATTCATTGCACAAACTTAAAGGTTTTATAACCACAGCACCATTATGCCGAGCTGGATGCTTTTTCCTTGTCTGGTTTACTATTCTGACCTATAAAAATGTAACCACAAGTGTAAGATAAAAATCTCAATAATAGAATAACTCTTTACTATCGACTATCAGATGCAACTATATGAAAGTATAGTATAATATATAAGTAAACATAGAATATACTTATATTTCATTTCAAATCACAACAAAATATATCAATTCACCTCTTTTACCATTATATTCATCACTTTTCTAGCATATACTATAATTACTACTGACTGAACCTCCAAATCACCCTAACTTGAAACCATAAGCTCGTTTTAGACTAATATGCACTCTCATTAGCCCTGAGCTCACCTTTAGTGGTAGAATCACCCAACAAAAGGTCTTTTATCTCACTTTTAGCCTATAGTTTAACCCAATACACACAATGGGGTATTGTTGACTCCAACACTGCATCACATCAATACTACAGAGTTCGGATCTCCAATACTGCAACTCAATAGGCACTAAGGAGATACAATTCTCTAATACCATACCTTGTTGGGCACTAAGGAGAATATGCCATGGTCTTTCTCTACACCTCCACATGGATGAACTCCTACCCCTATGATCATATTTTCTTACAATCACCATATTTTCATAGTATATACCACCATATATATATAATCACAAAGCATGTAAAGTCATAAACTTAGTTCTTTATAAATTAATGTCATGCAACAAATGTTTAATTGGCAGACATGCTTGTTTTAAAACAATTTCATATACTAGTAACATACTTACACACAGTTACAAATAATAGTCAGACAAAGAAAGTTATTCAATTACCTCAACCTTTTTATCACAAGAAAGGTTACTCATGGTACTTTCTCAATCACAACTCATCTCTACCAAGTTCTCTTCTCAATCTGCATAAGGATTATGCTAATCTACACATAATTTGCACAATTAGTCAATTGGTTCAATTAACTAAAACTATTAAATTTTTGCTTAAAGCTACACTTAGCCATTCATTCCCTTTCACATAGCCAAACTAGGTTTACTACTATTCAATTACTACTTTACATCACTTTAAACAATCCCATTCCATGTAAACACGATTTCTACCTAAATTCTCTCTTAGTTTATGGCCAAATTGAGCTTATGGGTTTAAAGTTCTATCGTTCAACTCTAAACTAATTATAAAGCTCTAATTTAACTCTCAAAAACCTTTTTATTACTATTAAGTAAGAAACAAACTCCTTAAATTTCATCGATTCAATTTCTCTATAACTCATACCAAGAAAAATTGTATTAGAATTAAAGCTAAGGGTTGTACAAAGTTTACCTGACAAGTTACTAGTCGAAAGGGCCTTCTAATGCTTTGAAAACCTTTTCCCTAGCCAACTTTGCTTCTTCTCTTCTCTTTTTACGTTTTCCTCTTCTTTCCTCTTAGCCCTTATTAGTTGATCCATCACTTTTAAGGTTATTTTCTAGTCCATGCACTGTGGCGCATGCAACATTAGTCGTAGCACATGGCATAACAAGCAAAATTCTCATCGCACGCACACGCTTTATTTTGAGATATGATTCTTCCACCCACATCTGTTCATTTAACATCCCAAAGATACAAATCATCAACTAATCACCCAAATCTCTAATCTTTTACTAATTACTAATCTATCCCAAATCAACAGCTAATTACAAGATTAGAAAACCATGATGTTACATTTCTTTCCTCCTTTTAAGAATTTTGCCCCTAAAATTCACAAAACACATAAACACATGCCTATGGGAACATATGGGTATACTATTGTCTTATCTTATTCTTTATCTCCCAAGTAGCATCACCAAGAGCCATGCCTCGCTAGGAAACTTTCACTAAATGTATTGTTTTATTTGTCAATTGTTTCTCTTTTACATCTATAATCCGCTCTAATTCAGCCTTATAGGTCAAATTCTCCTAGAACCCAACCTTTTATGGTTCTATCACATAAGAGGGATCTAGTTAGTACTTCTTGAGTTGTGATACGTGGAACACGTGTACACCAGATAATTGTGGTAGCAAAGAAACTCTATAAGCCATTAGTCTAATTCTTTCTAGAATCTTAAATGGACCAATGAATTGAGGAGCCAACTTCTTGGCTCTAAGTGACCTTCCAATTCTCATCATTGATGTAACTTTCAGAAACACATGGTCTCTCACTAGGTACTATAACGGCCTTATACGCCAATCAACATAACTCTTCTGCCTGCTTTGAGCCGTTAACAACTTCTGCCTAATCAATTAAATCTTCTAAGGGTCCATTTGGTTTTCCTCCGTTTCATATTCAGAAAGCAAAATTTTACTTTTAGAAAGTTGGAAGTTGTTTGGGTAGAATATTTTACAAGAAAGCACATTTTAAAAGTACATTCAAACAGTAGTTGAAAGTGAATTTTTGAAATGTAACTATTTGAAGCTTTTGAAAAGTGAATTTGAAAAGTAGGATGTTATTTGACCATACTACCCTAAGTTTAATCTCTTATTCTTTTATTTAAAAAATAGTTAATTCATTAAAAATATAATTATTATTTTAATAATAATAATTAGGTATCAATTTTTTTAGTATTATAAATTGAATAATTAATCATGTTAATTTTTAGCATTAATGTATAATAAAAATTACAAATCTTTACTACATCTTTTAAAATTACAAATTAAAAAAATACAAATAATTAGAGATCAAATTTTTAGCATTATAGATCAAAATTTATGTCATTTAAAATCTTTATTACATTTTTTAAATATTTCAAATATATTATATTTGTATAATAAAAATTATAAATCATTATAAATCAATGTCCTTTTTGGTAATTATACATTCAAAAGCACATTTCACTATCACAAACCAAACAACTTTCAATGTATCAAACTGACTTTTGAAAAAATATATCTAAACACAAATTTCATTACAACAACTGACTTTCACTAAACTGACTTTCACCAAATAAACTTTTACCAAATGAACTTTTGGCAAATTGAAAACCAAATGCACACTAAGTCATTTGATCTACAACGTTTGGCCCCAACATACTCCCCTCACTCAATTCTGTCCAAATAAAGGCAAGCTGTACTTCCTCCCATATAATGCCTCATATGGTGCCACTTGAATACTAGAGTGGTAATTGGTGTTGTAAGCAAACTCAGCCAAAGAAAGATGGCTATGCCAACTACCCTTTAACTCCAATACATAAGCTTTCAACATATCCTCTAGGGTCTATATGGTTTGCTTAGTCTACTCATCTGTTTGTGGATGACATGTGATACTGAATCTCAACTCAAAACCTATGATTAGTTGCAAAGCTCCTCAGAACTTAGATGTAAATTTTAGATCTCTCTTAGACACTATACTCTTTAGTACACCATGTAACCTTGTAATTTCTTGGATATAGAACTCTGTCAACTTTTCTAGAGAATCATTAATCCGAATAGCAAGAAAATGAGCTGACTTCGTAAGTTTATCAACAATCACCCAGATGGCATCATGTCTCAATTGTGTTCTCAACATCATGTCCTGATTTAAAATTAGACACTCGAGTACAAAAACCCACTTTTTCTTTTAAAACTTGCACCTTAAGTGTTCAATTCTCATTTCTTATCTCATTAGATCACTTTGGCTTTGAACTAAGTCCAATAAGACTCATACACCTGATTAACACAATGTATCACACATATCACATCAAATATTCATTTTGACCTCTTAATGCCATATTATACACTAGTAGACTTATATAAGGCATAAACAACTAATCACATAAACACATATACTTGTTTCACTTTCAATTATTCAACTTTCACATATAAGGCTAAGCCTTACCATATGGTCGAGAATCACAAATATTCTTGACTCACATAAATGGGGCCATGCCTCACCATTGAGTCAAGATCATCACATATACACCCACTTTCATTACACATTTACATTCATTTCAAGTGGAACAAGTTATACAACATAATATAAAATTACTTAGATAGTATCTAGGCCTACCCACGTATCCACTATTATGATATACTTGGTGAGATGTTTACAAACATACAAGCAAGTTCTTAACAATAAAATCACATATTCATATTCACATACACTTATGCATCCTAGTTGGAAACCCAAATTTCTAACTACAACTTTATATATTCATTACACATAAGTGGTTATACTATCACCAATTGAGGCTACTCTTTCGTCATCTCCTTTCCTAGCCATCTAGTGCTCTCTTCACTTATGTTCAAAGATAACAGAGTAAGACATACGTCCTAGTAATTTAGATAAACCCCAAATACTAGTTAGTAAATAAAATAATAAACAAGAGATAAAGTAGCAATTATCTCAACAAAAACAGTATAATTAGCATAAACATGAATTCATACTCATCCATCAATCATGCTCATGTTCATGCACTCTCAATTTTCCTTAATGGAGCAAGCTCTATGCTTAAAGCAAGACTTCTAGCCTTAAACAAAATAGGGCCCACCAAACTACTATCTTAGTCTGGGAATCATCAGTATAAGTGGTCTCTTGAGTCCTACCTAGTGGAGCATTTTCAATGCTTGGATAGTTAGGACTTCCTAGCCTTACACAGAGTAGGACCACAATCCTCTACCTTAGTCTAGGGTACACTCATAGATTATTCTCTAAGGTCTTTCCTAGTGGAGCAAGTTAGATGCTCAAGACCTTTGAGATCTTTTAGGTCTTTCTTGGCAAAGTAAACTCTATGCTCAAGACCTTTAGGACTTTCTAACATTACACAGAGTAGAGCTGCAACCCCCTACCCTAGTCTAGGGTATACTTGCGGATGCAAATGCACATGTCTATGCACATGTCACTTCTCATACATTTCAAGCATCACTCACACAGCTTTATGCATAATTCTTTCACAATACTGCTACTCTATCAATTCATAAACAATGCAAATACTTATATAAAATACTTGTAGATAATTTCACAAATAAACAAGTACAAAGGTTACTCCAGTTACCTTTTACCCTTACTTTTAAGGGGTTACCAATCACATTATATTCTTAAAGGGTGCAAATATTCACAAGCAATGTCTTAGATGTTCAATCTACACAATATAATATCCCTTAGTTACTTCTAACACCTAACACAAGTATTAATTTGGCTAAGCCAAATTCCTTAATACATAAAATAATCCAATTGAGGCTCTTTAAGTTCATATAATCCTTAATCTATAGTCATTAGCCCTATAAGCTATTCAAATGACCAAAACACTCTTCTAATTCATTTGTTTACTAATTTCTCTCATTTTAACCTAATAATTTAGGTTAATTAAGCCTTAATCCTTAAAGTTCAACCATTTAGCTTTAGACTAGTCATAAAACCTTAGTTTTGTACCTGAAATTCCTTTTTAAATCTTTTCTTTAAATTTTAACTTCTTAAAACTTCCTGATTCAATATCTTTACTAACCAAATTTAAAGAAATTTGGGTAGAAATGTAGCTCAGGGCTGTACTATACTTACCCGATAAGTCATTAATCAAAGCAAACTCTTAATCACTGGATAATTTAAGCCCTAGCAGAGCCAAGCTTCCTCTCCCTTTTAACTATGTTTTTCTCACTTTCTTCTTTTATTTTTACTAGTTGAAGCTTAGCCTTTAAGTAAAAATCTATGCAATGTGTCACGATGCGTGCAGCACCAATTGCGATGTATGGCACAATGAGGTCAATCTCACTTGTGCTCATGCGTTTCATTCTGGCTTGCCATTCCACCATTCGATCCTATCAACATAATAGCCGAACAACACGAAATGTTAACCTACCATCTAAGTTGTAATCAATCCATTAATTATTAATTTAGCCCTATTTAGAAACTAGTTTTCCTAGATTGAAATTTAGGATATTACGCTTCTCAAGTTGATGAGATAGCCTATAAGGTTGGCAAAATGCTTGGTGTTACATTCAATGCTAATGTAGTTAATGTATGTCAAATTTGAATGTGCCTTCTAATACTTGTAATGCCCTTGTACCCTTATCTTGCAACATTTGTAATTCTTCCATGTATGTAAAAGCATATTTTCCTATGCAAGACAATAATGCTTCTGATGTGAATTCTCTCTATAGGGGAAACCAAGGTAATCAAGGAGGACAATATGACAATACTTACAATGCAAATTGGAGGACTCATTCCAATCTTTCTAATAGGAATCACATAAAGCTTTACAAGAGACAAATCAAGGAGGAGGGTAGAACACTAGCCAATGTGAAAATACTTACTATGGTTAAGGTGATAATTCTTCATACTATTAAGGCAAAGGTTACTACTAACCATCCAAACTTGAATAAGCAACTTATGCCAATTGATAGTCCATCTTCTTCTTCTCAATTGTCTACTAATTCTAAGTTGGATATTATTATTAATGAGATGAAGAATGATAAATAAAATTTCAATGCACAATTTGCACAAGAGTTTAATGTTGCCACCTCTATTAGGCTTAATAAGTTGGATGATGTGCTTGATGCTCTTTACAAGTATAATAGTTCTTCTACTAATCAAGTTGCTTCTTCTAATGCTAAATCCCCTTCACTTCCTAATAATACTATGGTTAATCCTAAAGCCCCTATAAATGCAATTGTACTTAGAAGTTGTAAAATGGTTGATAATGATGGTAGTGATGTTATTTTGTATGATATTATTGATATTGGAAAATTTGAAAAAAAAAATATAAAAGTGTGACAATTGATGATCCTTCTTGCTCTAATATAGCTAAAGATGGCTTTGATAATAGTAATGATGATGTGAAGCAAGTCTATAAGGAACCAATCCCTAAACATGGCCAAGACAAGCCAGTGGAAGGAGCTGGAATTTACTATCCATGCTAACAATCATTCAGGCAATGCACAAAAAGGGGAAGAAACTGCTCAATAAGAGATACAAAGCAAGGAGATATGAGGAAGCTTCCATTTCCTCAAGCCCAAGTGCCTCGTGTCCAAATTCCAAGAACATGCATGATAAGGAGGTAATAGTCTTCTTTGCTAAAATTCAAGTAAATGTGCATTCCTAATGCTAGAGTACAATTCAAGTAAATTCAAGTAAATGTGAAAAATATCCTTAAATATGCTAAGTTCCTTTACGATTATTGCATAATAGGAGGAAGTTCATTCCTAATGCTAGAGTACAATTACCTCATTCTATTAGTGCAATCATAAAGCCATAATTACCTATTAAGTGTGATAACCTCGGATCCTTTACTATTCCTTGCATGATTGGTAACTTGAGATTTTCACATGCTCTTGTTGATTTAGATGCTACAATTAAGTCATGCCATATTCCATATATGCAATCTATTAAACTTGATTGCATGCATCTTACTAACATGATTTGCTAATTTGCAGATAGGAGTATTAGGAAGCTATATGGAATTGTGGAAGATTTGATTGTGAGTGTTAAGAATTGATTGTTTCCTATAGACTTATATGTGTTGGATATGAATCATAATGATTATGGGGAAGATATCTTGATCTTGGGTAGACCCTATATGAGGACCACGCGTACCATGATTGATATGGATAACGGTACCTTAATTTTAAAATGTGGGGATGATCAAGCTAACTTCAATATCTATAAGGCAATGAAAAAGGCTTTTTGAGGATTATTCCCTACTTGATATTAATGCCATTCACACTTTGCTTGATAAAGCTATCAAGCACCATGTATTTTCCTTACTTGATCATGAGTCTACACTTGCTACCACTTATATCCCTTGCTTTTGCACTGATGCCTATGTGTGCCAAAAATGCTTAGATGTTGATGCATGCTCGCAAGATACCTTATCTCATGAATTGTTAAATGATGATAAAATGTTTACTATGCTTGAAATTGATAGGTATGAGGAGGGAATTGTTTCTTGTGATGTAGGTACATACCCTAAAAGGGCTAATTCTAAAGAATTTTTTTCACTCGAGCTTGATGTCCAAGAGGTTGTCAAGCTACTAAAGGAAAATTATGGCACTAGTCATTTAAGCACCCAAATTAAACTAAGAAACACCCCAATGTGTATAGGGAGAAACCTAGATCGAATCTTTCATGGAGTTGATTAAAAATTAACACCTTGGTTATTTAAATCTAACAAGCACATTAATAATTTGATTGGGTTTGATTGATTAGAAATTAAAGAAGCAAATATTAAATGGAAACTATTTTTTTAGAATTTTCAAGATTTTGGACGGATTTGGAAAATAGTTTACATGTGTGATTAAAATTCAAATTGATGATCTTTGTAGGCTCATTAACTCCCTCTAATTTCCTCTTAACTCTTATTGGTTTTAAAGTCATCTTAATAACCATTAGGAATTTAGAACTCTTAGATTCTTTAGATTAACTAGGACCTTAAATAAACCATTAGAACTAATTATGCTTGAAAATGACTAATTGATTATGAAGTTAATTACCAATTCTAGCCCTTGCCTTAACTAATTAAGACCTTAAATTGATTAAGAAAATGATTAGCCAGCCTCAAGTGTACTTAATGCACAACCGTGACTCACAAGCTCACAAAAGTAGCTAGAAATTAAATGTAACAAAGGATTGAATAAAATAAAGATTTAGACAGCACTAAAATCACTATGAAGCACCTCAATTGGCAAATAAACAACATAATAACCTCATATAATACTCAACAAAGTATCACAAAGTTTAATTCCAACAACTATTGTCATTACAATATCATACACATCAAAATTCAAGAAATTAAACAAGAGGTAAGATATAAGAGAAATTCTCAAAATCCAAGAGCTCAAAGAGAGATCATCCATGTATCATTAGCATCCCCATAGCTTTTTCTTGTTGACTAACTTTGGAAACCACTATGGATGAAGACTTTGAGATTCAGCCAAAATGGAAATGGAGTGGATGATGGATTTTTTTAATGGATTTTGTTGTTGAGTGTTAGGGGAGTATTTTGGTGTATTTGGATGGTGAAATAGAAGGGTCTAAGATAAGAAGTGGTAGAATAGGTTTTAGGGTTCATGGATGTTCTTAAATGAAAAGATAAAGATGAATGGAGGTGGAAGATGAGCAAAAAATGTTAATGAGGGGGCTGTTGATAGGGAGCACAAAATTTTGATTATTTTGGGTTTTTGATTAGAAGAATTTAATGGCTAGGAATTATCATGACTATCCTTGTGTTTTCTTGAGATTTCATCAACCATTTGTGACCTTTTGATGATTAAAATAGTTCATCTAAGGGATCAAATTTCGTGCAAGGGGCTGCCATCATCATCCAAGAGCTTCTTATGGCCTAAAATACATAATAAACTCATTAAATAGCAAGTTATGCACAAATAATTTTCTGTGTCTTATGAATTTATCCAACTTAGCTGTAAATTATGAAAATGTGGTGAAGTGAATTAAAGTGATTAAATGGAAGATTAGGAAATAAATTTAGTTATGAGAAGTTTCCTAGGAGTTCTTGATTACAAAAACTAAACTTAATATACTTCCTAAGTTTTGGAAAGTACGATTAAACTACAAAAGTGTGTACTTTAAAGGATATTTTAATAAATAACTCATAATCTAAGTTGAACTAACTCAAATTAAACTCATGGGATTAATAAAGAACTAAAAATTAGATGATGATGAATTTTCTATTTTTCTGAAATTATTTTCAAAAATTATAGTTTTACCCCTAAACTTTTAGAAATTTGCACTTTACCCAAAAGTTATGGAAATTACAAAAGTAGCCCAAATGATCTTAAATGCTTTTAATAGATATAAAATACCCCTAAAAAGTGTCAAAAGCTAGGGAAAACAATATGAAAATGATACAAACAAATGATAGTTATCAGGGAAGGAATTGATCATGCATTTTTATTTGAACTATTACATGGTTACTAAGTTTGTGGCAAGTCATGATAGTTGATTTTGCCATTGTCACATTATTGTTAGTATTGTGGCAATGTGATTTGTGATTTGGTTTGTGAAAAAATAGGCATGAGATGAGTTATGTAATCATAAAGTTGTTATGTGAAATTGTATGTAATTGAGTATTCAATTCTCATTTATTCGTTTGTCAATTAATATGCAACTATATAGGATAGATGTACCTTGATTACTACATAATTGTACTCCCCTCTCTATTTCAATATTTTGCAGGCTCTAGCTTAAGTGCGAATAAGGGAAAGACTCCAGAGGCTTAAGAATTTCTATATTCCTACTGTAAAGTGTAATGTTCACATGACATTACCAATTTATCATACTCAATTTGCATAAACACAATTAAAAGTCTTGTAAACCTCTCATGTTATCAAAGTCATAAATAATCAACAATAATAAATAATAATTTTTAAATATTTGGGATCCTAAAACCTTTTAAAAACCATTGCAAATGTAAATGTATATTTTATTACTCAGCGAAAGCCTATAAGCTGTACAAACATCACTCAATGTGAAAACCCAAGCAAAACAATCAATTTCGAGAAAATGACCATACACCATGGCTTATGCCACATGCACCATGGCATGTGGTATGAAACCATAAGATCCCATTCTATATCATATACCACGGTAAACGTATCAAATTTTGCTATTAGTAATAGCTCGCTGATATAAACTTCCGACATGTTTTGTTTCTTTACATGAAATTTGATTGGAGTGATTCAAATGCTTACATGAAACTTATCTAATGAGCCATCTAACGATATAGGTTTGGTTTTAATTCGATGCTTAATTTGAAAAATATACACTTGGATGCAAAATGATCATTTTTGTCATTTCTACCGAACTTGAGTGTCCCACCACGTGTCATTAGCCATACTTGAGGGCTTGACCACATCCAATGGAACAAATTTGACATAATTAAGTAATAATATCATTAAAATCAATTATATACAAAAATTTAGCCATCAAACTGCCCTTTTCACACAATGGGCTTGTTTTCACAACTTTTCTTATATCAAACATCCCTAGCCAAGTTTTCCACATACTTACCACAAACGCACTAGCATATATTTACTTCACATCTTAGCCCATCAAATGACTTTCATCACATATCATACATTACCACATACATGAGCTAAGATTCACCAGAAACGATACAAGTACAATAGCTAATATATGCTCATGAATCCCTATGGCAACTTAAGTCATTTATAACTATTCACAATACAAATTCATTCCATAGAACTCTTGGGGTATGATTGTAACACCACTATACCTATCCTAAATCTTTTTCTTTGTCATGCTCATTATCAAAACTTAAAAAAAGTAACCATAGAGTAACATAAACATCTCAGTAACAAAATAACTCACAACTATCAATTGATATGTATAACTATAAACAAGTAAAGCTCAGTATGGATATGCACATAAATAACATATCCATTTTCCATCAAATCATTTTCACACTAGCATGATCATCTACCATCTGAGCCTCTATATTACCCTAACTAAAACCAAAAGCTCTATTAGACCAATCACACACGCATTTATTCGAGCATACTTTTAATGGTAGAATCAACAAGCAAAAGGTGTTATATCCCACTTTTGAACTATAATTTTCCCTATCACACACACAATTAGGGTGTCATTACTCCTACACCACATCACACATATGCTCAGAGTGCAAATCTCCAATATCACACCCATATGGGCACTAAAGAAAGAATCTTTAACATTGTACCTCACTAGGTACTCAGAAGAAGAATTCTCTAACATTACACCCCGTCGAGCACTCAAGAGAATATATGCCATATGAACTTTTAGTACTTCTCCCTACAAGTAAACTCCAATCCCCTAACATGATTATGCTTACATTTCTTAAATGCAAACCGCCTGTTTGTAATTCAAGCCTAATACACACACACACACACACACATATATTTCTATAAATCCATTTTCTTAAAATCATTTTTCATGTACAATATGCTCCTTTCACAACATGATACAATTTCAAAACACATAAACATAACGTTACATGATTACTCAAACAATTAAACTAATTAATCAAATAGAGTGAATTATTTGGTTACTTAACTCTACTGTCACTAGAAAGGTTATCTATAGTATGCTTTTGATTACTTATTGTCAGTACACACTTCCTCTACCTCAAAGCACACACACAATATGACATTTTACACAAATTACTAGTATTAGACAGTTGTCAAATTGACCACAAGCATTAATTATCATTATTGAGCATAACTAACATTCATTTTTGTGCAAATAACTATTCTAGGTCTCAAATATTTCATTCAACCTTTCTAACATTTCTACAAATTCCCACACAATCCATACCAATTTCTAACCCCTATTTACTTACTAATTAGGCCTAGTTTAAGCCTATTGCTCAAAAGCTTAAATATTAATTCCTAAATTGGTCATAAAATCTTAGTTCAATTCTCAAAAATCTTTTTATTATTAAAGGGTAAGAATAAACCTCTTTAAACTTCTTGATTTTATTTCTCTATAACTTAAACTAAGAGAAATTAAGGTAGAATTAGAGTTAGGGCAATATGAATCTTACTTAGTAAACGACTGGCCAAAAGTATCTCTTAAGCTCTTAGAAAGCAAAGCCATAGCAGATCTTCTTCTTCTCCACCCCTCTTTTGTGTTTCCTCTTCTCCTTCCTTCTAATTTCACAGGTTGAATATGTTACTATTAATCACTTTTTTATGTCATATGCTTTGGCACACACAGTATATACCACAGCGTATGGCACAGTGAAGAAAATCCCACTGCACTTGTACTCTTCACTCCAAAACATGTCCTTCCACTTAATCCTATTCATTCAACATCCTAAGGAATTAAAACACCAATTTACCATCTAGAAATCCCAATCACCTACTAATTTACTAATTTATCCCTAATTAGTAATTAATTTTAGAATTAGAAATTAAGGATGTCATATAAACCCTCTCAATCTCATTTATTTTATGTAATAGATTGGATATTTCCAATTAAGGATTTCATTCTCTTGTTATACTTGCATTATGTTTTTATACATGATTAGATTGTGTATTTTAAGCCTTGAAAGCATTGTAAAAGTAATTGAATGATTCATATAGGGCTAAAATACTAGTACAAGTATAGAGACCATTAATACATTACTGTATATGAAGCTTAACCTCCCCTTTTTATTTTTCATGTTAAAGGAGTTGACGAGTGAAAATAAGATGTTAAAGTGCATGTGGTGTGTTGCACAGGTAATTCCTAATCGATTAAGCATGATCTTTACTCTAATTTAAGTTTTGACATATATGTAGGGTTTTGAACACTATGTGGTTGAGAAAAGTATGAAAATGTGTTTTAGTGTTCAACTATCTTATGTAAAATCTTTTGGGAATAAGACTCATGCCATTTGTTAAATATAAAAAAAAGCTTTTTATAAACACCTAAATCATCTCAATCTGATGTCAGATGAAGATTTTGGTCACTTCAAAAGTTCACCTTTGCTGCTGTTAACGTATGCAATGCGTCACGGCGTATTGCATAATGAGGAAGTATGTCACAGTGCACTGACCATATGCTAAAGTGTACCTTTTGATTTTTTTACACTATTATTTTTTTCAGTTAAAATGCAAAGCTTTAAATCTTTTTGGTATCCTATACTTCTGCAATGATACTTTACTCTGATTTAAGTTCACTAATTGATGTTTAAGTATTTTCTAAATATGAAAACTTTGAATCCTATCTTTATAAATATTGCAAAACTTCATAATCTAATTGGATTAGTCTTCGAATTACCCTAATTTTGATATTAATGGTGGATTAGTAAGGGTAACCTTACACTAGATGAGCTCCCTTTGATTTTTCTTCTTTCTTCTCCTTCTGTTTTGTCTCTCTTTTGAGCCTTACACTCAAGTCCAATTAATCTGAACTGCATCCTAGCCTATTTTCAAAGCTGTCCAAAGATTCAATAAACTCATTAGTGGTTAGAAAACATCATTAATTCAATAATTACTTAAAATTTATTATTTTCCCTTATTAGCACCTTAAAGTCAAATTTTAAAATTTAAGGATGTTAAAGAAGTATTTGTGCTTGATATATTGCATTATTTGCATACATTTTATGATAATTTTCTTATGTTATTTCATCTTTGGGAACTCAATTCTTACATATTTAAGCATTTATAGGCCTTTGAAATCAAATAGGTTTCATTCATAACCTAAAGGTATTTTGGTCATTTTGATAATTTTTAGGCAATTTTGGGACATTAGTATACTTTGTGTCTTTTCTCTTCCTAAAATAAATGGAACAAGTTGGAGATTCAAAATCATTCTAGGTTGCAAAGAGACATCAAAAGACATAAGTTATAAGATGTTCCAACACAAAGACATTTATACTATATTGTCATGTTTTATATCCTAAAAGCTTATAAATGGCATTGTATTTTGCAATTGGTTTTTGAGTTTTGATTTAAAATTTTCCACACATGCTTTGATCACTCCTATGTGTATATTTCAATACAAACAAGGATTTGAATAAAGATTAAATGGTCATGAGATGGGATTATAAGACAAACTATAAAGCAAGAAGACCTAAGAGTGATACATGTGTAAAAGTTAATTGAAAGAGCCTTTAATGACTCTAACCATTGAGGATTTTGACCAAGAAGCCCTCAGTAACACTTTGATAATATTTTTAGAACTGTTTAGTGACTTCTAATCATGTGTGGAGTATCTTATAAGAGCTACATGTGCATCCAAGTTAACGTAGCTTAAATGGTGGCCACATTCATTCTTGAACCTCTAACCAAGTTTGTTAAGTAGTTTTAGATATTTTATGGCTTTGACCACCTGAAACCCATCCTATCATACTCATTTTACAACATGACAAGCTTAATATGGGGTTTTGGGTTGTGCATAAACTCATTCACTCATTTTTCACATCACAATTCACACTTATTCTCTCTCACTTCTAGTACTACATTATCCAAATTTTCTTTCATTTTCCTCCATTTTCCTACACTTATCTAACCACATTCCTTCATCTCAAGTAAGTATTAGAGCCATAGAAGTCATCTTAAGGAGGATTCGAGGAGAATTCACCACGAGATGCTAGATTTTCAAAGGTTTCTAAGGAAGATGAAGTCATATCTTGAGTTCTAAATCTTTTCACTCACTTCCAATTTCTTTGAATTATTCTATTCTCTTTCTATAATTTTGTAATTCATTGTCTTGATGATATATTAATCATTATAGCTGAAATTCATGTTTTAAAGAAGAGAAGATGTGTGTTTTATTCTTGTATGGTTTCCAAGCTCACCATCCATAGTAGGACTACCCAGTCAAGGCATCTTAAACCACTTATAGACTACATGTTCCCCCTATTATAAGTAATTGCAGTGTCATTACTCCAACATTGTATCCTACGAATGCTAAGAAGCATTGTCTCTAACTCCGCACCCTTTTAGGTACTAAGGAGAGTAAGTCTCCAACACTGTACCCTTTTTTAGGCACTTAGGTGAAATATGAGGTGCACTTGGTGTCCTGAGATGCCAACAATGCCACATGGATTTAATCTCCATAACTCCACTAGAGTGACCTCTCACCCTTTAATATGTCATATTTCACTACATATCTCCACCTGACTATGCATAAAGCACTTTCTAAACATATATAATAAATCTTACCACTTATGTCAAAAATATGAAATTTCACAAATCAATACTCTACTCATTTTCTAAAATAGTTAACTTTTACAAAATTTATATATATATGCATAACAAATCATACAAGAATAACTTAAGAATAACTTATACAAAGTAATAAATAATGTAAATTATTTAGTTACCTCAACCTTTTTATTACTAAAAGGGTTACACATAGTACTAAATCCCTTCTTGTTTCAAAGTAAGTTTTCTCACACCACAATCTACAACAACAAGTACTATATGTTAATTTTTAATTAACACAAACACTATTAGCTACCAATAACATCTCAATTCTCCCACTTCTTACTCATATTCTCAACAAAGAGACCTATCAAGATTATAATTTGTTCACACAATCCCCTCAAGTCTTCCTCTAACTCTATCATAACATAGCACTTAATATCTTAAATTGTCACACCTCAAAACCCTATGATCAAGCTAAGGCTTGATTTAATTTATAACAAACAACAAATAAGCTTTATAATACCACTTATTCGAGGTTAAAAAACTTAAATCAAACATTTAGATTCACTTAAAGTCTTTAAAATATAGACTTTCAGCTTAATCCATTTAGAGCAAATTCACTTACTTCCTAAATCCAATGAAAAAGAGATGTAGAGGTAGAAGAGAAAGGTGAGAAACTTACTCAAGAGTTTGAAGGCCCAATTTAGCTTCAAAATCCTCCCAAATTGAGCCCTAGCAGTGCCTAAATCTTCCTCCTTTGAGTTCCAAGCTTTCTCCCACCAAAACTGACTTTTTCTAATTATTTTTGCATTTTATGCTTGTGCTATACCGTGCACCGTAACAAACAACACACAAGCCGTGGCTCACGATGTAAAGAGCAAAAACTCACTTTTGCTCCCCCTAATGCTACCTGATTTGATCCAACTTCCATCCTAACTCAATTTAGAGCTAAATGTGACCCAAAAAGCTAATTAACAATTTAGAAATATAACTAAGTTAATTAATCATTTTCTTGACTAATTTATCCCTTAATTAACAATTTATTTCATATTTAAAACTTTTTGATGTTACAGTAGGTGGCAAAGCAATCTGATAGGCTACAAGTCCCAACTTCTCTAAAATCTCAAAGGGACCAATAAACCTAGGAGTTAACTTTTTAACTTTTATTAATATTCCAATACCCTTCATCGGTATGACCCTCAAGAACACATGGTCACCCACCATGAATTATAATGGTCTCCTGCACTTATTAGTGTAGCTCTTCTAATGACTCTAGGCCATCAATAGCTTTTGCTTAATCATTTAGCTCTTTTGAGTGGTTTAGTCTACCAGATATAAACCTAATAGGCTTCTTTCACTCAATTCTATCCAACATAAAGCCGATCGACATTTTCTCCCATACAAAGCCTCATATAGAGCCATCCTAATACTAGAGTGGTGACTGTTATTGTAGGCAAACTCTACTAATAATAGATAAGTGTCCTACTACCTCTCAATTCTATAGTATAGGCTCACAAAATATCTTCTAATGTCTGGATAGTCCTTTCAATTTGGCCGTCCGTCTGTGAATGATAGGCTATGCTAAACCTCAATCTAGTTCATATTGCTCTTGCAATGCCCTCCAAAAGCTCAATGTAAATCTCGAATCACAACCAAAGACAATGTCTTTTGGCACCCCATGAAGTCTTACAATCTCCTTCACATAAACCACAACATACTTCTTAAGTGAATAAGTTGTCTTCACTGCCAAGTAATATGATGACTTGGTCAAACGATCCACAATCACCCCATATTATGTTATAGCTCAACTGACTTTTAGGCAAGCTAGTGATGAAATTCATAGACATGCTATCTCATTTCTACTTAAGAATCTCGAGTGGTTGTAACATACCACTCGACCTTTAATACTCAATCTTAACCTTTTGACAAGTCAAGCATTGAGCCATACTTTGTCACATTCTTTTTCATTCCTAGCCACCACTAGATTCACTTCATATCCAGGTACATCTTGGTAGCACTTAGGTGAATTGTATGCTCACTATAATGCTCTTCATCCAGAATCATCTTTCTCATTTCTTCATTTTCCACACGGATCCGATCTCCATAAGTCACATAACCATCATCATTAAACCCAAATTCTATGGTTCTCCCTTCCTCAATGTCCTCATAGATTCCAAAGAGAAACTCATCCTCAAATTGAGCAGCTCGCAAGTCTCTCAAAAACTCATTGATCACTACTGTATAAGGCACATTATACAATGTCAACTGAGGTACTTTCCTCTAGGTGTTTAAGAAAGTCTCAAGTAATCAATGTTCCTGAATTATCATGTAAGAAACATGCACAATGTTTTGATTTAAGTCATTAGCCATCACATTAGACTTACCCGGATAGTACTTGATCTTAAAATTATAGTCCTTGAGAAATTCCATCCACCTACACTATCTCATTTTGAGCTCTTTCTGATCTACTAAGCACTTCAAACTCTTATAGTTGTTAAACACCTTAAAACAAAGCTATACAGATAATGCCGCTATATCTTTAAAGCAAAAACCATCGCTGCCAACTCCATGTCATGAGTGGGTAATTCTTCCAGTATGGTCTCAACTATCTCGAAGCGTAGGCCACAACCCACTCATCTTGTATTAGAACGTGCCTTAAGCCCTTTAATGAGGTATCTATATAAACTATAGATGGTAGTATCAGGAATGATCAATACTGGTGCAGACTTTAGCTTTTTTTTCAACTCTGAAGATGCCGACTCACACTTGTTAGTCTATATATATGGCTAATTCTTTTAAGTTAACTTGTTCAATAAGGACACAATTTGAGAAAACTCCTGAATGAATTGCCAGTAGTACCCAACTAAACCTAGAAAGCTTCTAATTTTTGTCATTAAGGTAGGTGATTCCCATTTCAAATGGCATCTACTTTATGAAGATCTACTGCAATCCCATCTGCTGACACCATGTGATCCAGAAATCTTACTTCCCTTAGCCAAAACTCACATTTATTAAGCTTGGCATACAACATGTTATCCCTTAGAAGCTGTAAGATAGTATGAAGGTGTTTTCATATGCTCCTCCTCATCTCAAAGTATATCAGAATGTCATTTATAAACACTACCACAAACCTATCAAGGTAAGGATGAAAGATTATGTTCGTATAATCCATAAATACTGCTAGAGCATTTATCAAACTAAATGGCATCACTAAAAACTCATAGTGGTCATTTATGGTATGAAAAGCAGTCTTCAGCACATCCTCAAATCTAACTCACAATTGATGGTAACCTGATCATAGATCAATCTTAGAAGAGATAGTAGCCCTAACTAGCTGATCCAATAAGTCATCAATTATAGGTAATGGATACTTGTTCTTAATTGTCACCTTATTCAATTGTTTATAATCAATACGAAATCTCATACTGTCATCCTTCTTCTTCATAAACAATATTGTTGATCCCATGGAGACACACTCAGTCTAATAAAACCCTTCTCTAACTATTCCTTAAGCTATTTCTTCAACTCTGCCAATTCTGATGGAGACATTTGATATGGAGCCTTTGATATAGGTTATGTTCCAAGCACAAATTAATAGAAAATTTGACCTCTTGCTCAGGCAGTAATCCAGACATTTCTTCTAAGAAGACTTCAGGGACATTTACTACCTCTATTCTCTCAATTGCTCTATCATAGGCAACATGAACAAAAAAGAACACCATATAAGCAAGGATATTATCTTTCTTGCACAGTCCAATGTCGCATTATTTGCCAGCAACCAATCCATGCCAACTACTATATCAATCTCACCCATAGGAAAATAGACCAAGTCAGTGGTAGTTGACTTATTTTCAAACCTCAAGTCAACACCCAGACATGCACAGCCAGTCTTAACAAAAACTCCTATCGACGTAGACACACTAGTCATATAAGGCAAGGTATGAACAGACAATTTCAACCTCAACACACAGTCATCAAACATGCAAGAATAGGTAATACCCAAGTTAAATAATGTGTCAATATCACAATCATGTAGAGAAATCTTACCTTTAATCAAATTTAGAGACCCACTAGCCTCCTTTTAGGATTGCTAGATAGGGAGGCATAATGGAAGATTAAAAATTTTAAATGCCTATCTTGATGAGGATTGAAAAAACTTGTTTAAGTCAAGGTGGATAGAAGAATTACTTTTTATTTTTTCAAACATTCACAGTGTTCTCTTCAAGGATTTGGATCTTAGGAGCTGACAATATAGATTTGCTCCCTCTATCGGTATCCACATGAATAGTTTCCCAACATGAATAGCGTGCTAGCGCTCTTCATATCTAATCTCTATTTGTCTATCAATTTAGATGTCCTTTTGTTTTGTAGGGAATTTTCGCAGCTCCCAGAGGTTTTTGCCGTTAGGAGACTTTCTCAATATTCCTTATCTATTACGTGTCTCTTTCTCTATATAATATACAGATTAAGGTTTTTGCCTACAACTTGAAGAGCTAATGAAAAAATTAGATTAAATTTATTTTATAAATAAAATCTATAATATCATATCCAATTCAAATTTATCTTATAAATTCAAATTATATAACTGATATGACATTCTCTCATATTATATTATTTATTAAATTTAATCTATCATATAAAATTAAATTTAAAACTAATATAATATAATATAATATAATATAATATAATATAATATATCATATATACATATTATATATATATCCATGAAAATACACACACTCACACGTGTGTGTGTTTCAAAAATATATATATTATATTATATTTTAAATTTTATATATCATATATATATAGATATATGTATGTATGTATGTATATATACATGCACGAATATACATATGCATATATATATTTCAAAAATATATATAATTAGATTTTGAATTTTATATTTCATATAAATATAAATATATATCAAATAAATATTCATATATATATATATATAATTCATTCACCATAGAAAAACATTATATTCATTGAAGCTAGACACACTTCAAATTCAATGAACTTGGATATTATGACTTGAGTTAGGTTGTTCTTATGTGCAACCTTATAGGCCTATATAAAGTTGGCAGTAGGCTAATTACATTTTTAGCCTATAAGTCACAAGTTGTCTCTAGCAAGATATTGTAACTACCCAATTCATATGGGGATCATTGATTTGATGCAACTTATCATATAATCATATCACATCTCATTTGTCACACAATATTTTAGTCAAGTTTGAAACATACAATTGTTATTCTCCTCTACCTGACTATTACTTTCTCAATCTCTAAGTGGACTGACTATATATTTCAGTTTTTTCATTATAGTATGGCTATATATTTTTTTCAGTTTTACTCATCAAAGGGCTCAGTAATATCTCTCAATTAATATGAGGGAGAAATTCTATCTTAACCACTCATATTCCTCTACATAAATATCACTAAACTTAATCCTAGTCTTTATGATCACCTAGTCAAAGGTGACTTTTGACTAGGTCAAAGTTTAATGGTCATCATATAGGAATCCATAATGATCTCAGGTTAAAGGGCTTAGTAATGTGGTTACATATGAGATAAGCTTATAACTTGTACCATGAAGCTTTCTCATAGTAGGTCGGTCCAGCACCTTAAACCCATTTAAGTGCCTACGACTTTGATTTATATCTCTATAATTAACTAAAGTCATACTAGTCTTGTTTCATTTATGATTCCTCATAAATGATCGACCAAAGGCATTTAGGACAATTAATATAGTTTATCCAAAGGTACTGTTATTATCATGTCTTCCTTGACATTACCAATATTTACTACACAATCACAACAAATAATGATAATTAGGAGCTATATATTGCTCTTAAGCTCACAATAAATACAAAAGGGTTAAAGCTAATAAGCAATTAAAAATAACTTGAAATACTTTAAATCCCATGCAAACCTTTCAAATAGGTAGTTTAAGCTTAAACTTAATAATTTATAAAGATATAGGAAGCATGAAAAAGTTTGAGAAGCAAAACACTTGAAAACAAGGCCAAAAATTATGCCACGGCATATGGCCCATATGTCGCAGGATACGGCATAGAAAGATCAATTTTGTTGCGATACTCTATGCTGCAGCATACACAATTTATGCCACGGCATGAATGTCAGACAACATTTTTACGCTTTTTGGGGTGAACTTCCGACATGCACCATTTTTACATCCGATGTCTGATTAGAGTGATTTAAGCACCCATACAAAGCTTATTTGATAACCTAACTAATGGTGTAAGTTTCATTATGATTCGGAAACATATGTGAGATTTGAACACTCAAATGCAAAAGTTAGATTTTATAACCAATGTAGGGCATCCAAGTGCTCAAATCTCAAAAATTATACCATTAATTCATTTTGGGGCTTGAATCAAGTCCAATAGACCATTATACATCTAATTAAATAGATAAACAACCACTAACATATCAAAAGTAAGATTTGGCCACTTTATGCCCCAATATCACCTAATGGGGCTAGTCACCTCATTTCCATATATAATCACTATTTGGCCAAATCATCACCATAATTCACATCTATTTATCACCACATACACTTATAATAGTATTTTAGCCTAATCTCACAATGTTTCACCAAACATTCCCCCTTAGGCCAAACTATTACAAATTCACATAATACATACAAATCACCACATCTTGCACTTATAACAAAAAATTAGCCTTTACCACAAGTAATATTATCTACAATCACTCTAGTCCAATTTATCATAGTACACATCACTATAAGTGAAATATTCAAACCTAACACATTCATATACATATCAAGCTTGTACTATACATTAGCCCTACACACATGAACATCAACACCTATACCAAGGCTAACATATCAAAATATCATACAAGCATGCATCCAAAATATGCAATTTCCTGAATTGGCAACTGAACTTATATACATCATTATTTCCAACAAAAACATTGGGCATCACAAAGAAAATAGACAAGCTACTCCTGGCCTAGCTCTTTCCCTTATCCCCTCTCAACCTTTAAACTTGGAAAAATGTAAATCTATAGGGTGAAACAATGTCTCAGTAACCAAATATTCTACACTATTGATTAACAAGTAAAGCAATAACAAGTAATCATATAATAACTATCACCATGCATAAGCAACATATTATAATTCACCACAAACGCATGGCATGCATAGATAAGAAATTCCATCTGATCCTTCTTTGCTCCCCGACTGAATTCGTAGGCATTTATATTGGACCAACCCCTGAATGATTAGTCCTTACTCACCTTACATGGGAATAACTACCTGGCCAAGGTATTATCCCATGTTTTGACTATGAATTTTCCCTTACTACAAACAGTTAAGAAGTCGTTAACTTCAACTCTGCACCTTTATAGGTATTAAGGAGTGCTTGAGATGACTGTCCAAACTACTCATAGTCGTAGTCTCGAATACGTGCCACACTTAGCATCCTAAGGTGTTAGCAATACTATATGAATTTTTCACCACTTTTCTCCACAATATCTCCCCCTCATAATATAAATCACCATGTATGCATAAACAATTCACCAAAATGCCATGCATGCACATTACTACATAAAAGGATATTAATCACCACTTTCTTTCATGTACTTGTCCCAGACATATGCACATGTACTTTGCAAACATCTACTAATGTACAACTATGTCTTATCTCAATTATGTTTATAGTTCTATAAAACATGTTTATATGAATATAATGCATATTATGCCCATAAAACTACTTGTACTTGCTTAAACCAATTAATAAATATTGTAGACTATTCAATTACCTTAACCCCTTTTATCAATAAAGAGCTTACCCATGGTCCACATGTGCTCTTATCACTTTCTTAACCTCAAGAAGATATCAACTACCAAAATCTACAACATACGCACCATATGTTAGCTTTCAATCCCCAACATAAGTATTCTTTAGCTAAGTTTGGTTAAATTTTGCTACTCAAAAATTCTTAACTTCTATTATTGAGTTATTCGAAGCTACAACTACTCATAACATCTTTATTTAGCAACAACAAGCTTATTTTGTATCATTACTCAACTCCCACAACTTTAAAACTCTCAATTTATGGCTAGGGTTCATTCAATCCTTTAAATCCACCACCCAAATCTTTATGTTAACACTTATTCAACTCAAAAAAGCTTAAATCAATCTCCCACAACTACATACAAGACTTAGAGTTTGAATATAATACCCTTCTAACTTAGAACCAAACTTCCATTCTCAAAAATCTAAGAAAACCAAGGTAGATAGGTAGAATAGATTGTTTGTAAGCTTACCTAGATGATTAGAGGTCTAAACAAACCTCTAACTTTAGCCAAATCCAAGCCCTAGCAGAGCCTTCATCCTTCTCCTTCGTGCCCTAGCTTTTCATAAAGTTTCCTTATGTTTTTCTGATGATTTTCATACTTAAATTCGTAGGTTTATGCATTACGCTGTGACATAATGTGTTTATGCTGCGACATAAAACATAGTGAGCTCAATCTCATTTATATCATGCTATCCTGTCCTAATCTGACCTAACTTTGACCCTAGCCCTTCCTTAGAGCTATCTAATGATCCAAAATGTTAATTGACAACTCAAAAACATGGTTAACTTAATTAATCAATTAATTTACTAATTTACCCTTAATTAGCCATTAATTTCTAGATTTACAACCCAAGATATTATTGTTATCACAATGACCATGCAATTAATATGATAACAAAAGAGAAATTCTATAAATAACAATGTTCATAGTACAATGATTGGCCTTAGGGCACAATTTCCAATAGAGACAATGCAAATACCCTCTTAGGAATAGTAGATCGTTACTCTATGGTACCCACTCTACCCTCTTCATAATGTCTAGCTATATGTCTTGTTTGCCATGTTTGGAATAAGCCCAACACTTGCCTAATGATGCCCTTCACATTTAGTTTACTGTGGGGTCCTGACTGTGCTAAGAGTTGGTATAGGCATTGTAGAAGCTTACTGTGTACCACTGGCACTGTTCTTCAGCCCACTACTCCTCTAGAAAGAACCTTGGGACTATGATCCCTTTTAAAAGGTCTTCTTCTTTCTAAAGCTCCCAAAATTACCAGAGCTAAGCCAGCTTAATTCTAACAATAGAGCCAAGCGATTGTAAAAATCTACCCTGACTATCCCTTTTTTTCTCTTTCTCTACCGCTCTACCTCTTCTCACAACTATTCTTAGTTACACATTTCACTATAAGATGTGGTCTCAAATAAGGGTAATTGTTGCCTATACTCTAGCCTCATCTTCTTAAGTAGTCTCTTTGCTTTTCACTTTAAATCATCATTCCCCATGAGATAAGTGAAATATTTTGATAGTTGATTGAACTTTGAGATAAAAGCCTCCTTGTCTAAATTCCCTTGCTTAAACTCATAGAACTCTGCCTCTTTCTCAACTCTAAAGGCATAGTACTAGTGGCAACCTAGGTCATTCTTCACTAACGAGGCTAATTAAAAGCTAACTAGTGGACTAAATTAACTAGGGATTAATTGATTTAAGCCAATTAAACTAAGTAGATAGGTTTAATTAAAAATCTAATTAACTAGTTAAATAGAAATGAGAGTGTTTAAACTTTTCTAAAGTGGAGTCCTAGGGGCTATGTGATGCTAGAATCCTTGTCTATTCATTTTAATTAGGTTTAGATTAATTTTCACTCTCTTAACCCAAATTAAACCCCTTACACAATTTTTTATAAGTGTGCCTTCCTAACTAATTTAAGTAACTAAGTTCTTACATAATTTTGTACAAGGTCCTAATCAATTCTATAGCTAGGTGTAAAGTGATCAAAATCTCCCTTAGTTTCCCTTAAGTGCAACTTGACCTATGGTATGTCAAATGTATAATTTTGTACACAAAACATTTTATCAAACACCAACCAAACATATTTATACCTAGCCAATGTAAGACACATTCAATACACATAAAACATATATTTATATGAATTACAATGTATTAGAGAAAATTTTGAGCAACTACACAAAGTGAAATTAAATGGAAAAACACTAAACCAACATGTTAAATATCAATTTTGGTCAATAAAAATAATATATAACAATGTGCCTAATTTTAAAAACAATATTATATCAACCTAAGTTTAATGAAGAGTAGCCATGACTTTCATCCTTCCTTGAGACACTTCAAGACTCCTCTAACATCCTTCCCTCCATAACTCATTATAGATTTAATCTATTGTCATCTTGGAACCTATTTGAGAAAAATCCTTTCACCATAGTTGAATCATACTCATGAACATCTTAAAGATTTTGAAGTCGAATTAAGAAAATGAAGCTTAGCGTTTGAAAAGTAAGGTGGAAGAAAAAGAATGGTGGAGTCAGATTAGGATTTTGATAGTTCGATCATGAGATATGAAGGAGAGAAAGTGAGTTGGAGATAAAGAACATGAAGAACAATGGAAAGGGAATGGAGAAGGGGTGGAGGTTGGAAAAATAAGGGTGAAATGGAAGAATGAATACTGAAAATAAAATTAAGGTAGTTTAATTTAAATCTATGGTGAAAGGGCCCAACTTTAATGTTTAGTAAATGGGTAAAACATGACCTAAGGTAATTTTATTCTTTACCATGGTAAAATAGATGAAAATTTAGATAAAAAAGGTTTGAAAATTGAATTAAATAAAGATAAAGGTAATGAAAAATTAAGAGAAAGAGTATGTGTGGATTCAAATTATGGTACAATGTGTGCATGACCAAAACTTAAGTGTTTTGCCTTTTGACTTATCTATTATTCCAATCCAATGATCCTCATGTTCTAAATCCATGGTTTGTAACCCTACACAAATAAATGTGACACACAAGATCAAAACTCGAAGCATATGGATAATAATTGCATTTCTAATTAAAATTAATTTCTAAATATGTGTCATAATGCACTTAAATAACAAAAACTAATGATGATATCAAAAAGAGGCAAAGGGGCATGCCAAATAGCCTGAAATTGGAAGCCACACATGCAAAACAATGATCTAACCCAAATATAAGAAAACTAGTCAATATGAAACTTTGACTTTTCAAAATTGTCAACTTGTAAAATTAAATACTATCAATCTAAAATGAGTTTGAGAAATCTAATTTGACCATTGTTCTTCTGGAATAAAAATGCATCTTGACTACTTTTTTCAAACATTTTCTTAAAAGTCTAATTTTATGAGCAAAATGCCCCTAATGTACAAAATTCTACACTTAAGTGAATTTTCACAATAAGTGTGCAATTTAGTTAAATGTAACATGATTTTTTGTCAATAATAATAAGGAAAAGTGCGCAATAAATGTGACTTATCACCACTCCTCAACTTCCCCTTCTTTCATAGTCCCATCAAAAGTAGGCAGATGGAACCATGAAAAACTCTTTCAAGCCCAATCCATGAAGTTTTGTGAACTATTGCCACCCATAGCCCCCGATTGCTTGGGTGTACTTTCCTCATACGTTTCATCTTCCTCCTTATATATTTCTTCCTCATTCTCAATAGTTCTACTTTCTTCTTTTGCCTTTTTGTTTCTTAGTGTACCTTTTCCTCATATTGTGTCATAAATTTCTTGCATTTAATTTCTCATTTTGAGTAGTAGAGCCTCATTTTCTTGCGGTTTATTACTCGGTTGCTCCAAATTGCTACCAATAGGAATATGGTTCTCCAGTTGGTTTTGGATTTTTCAACCTATATATTTTCAACTGAAAGTCTATGCATATCTAATATATTAGTAAGTTGGGCATAACAAAATTCACAAGTCAAGAAAACAATGTACAATACAATATCCACTATCCACAATATAAGATTCATATATTCTCAATTCAAAGTCATGAGATTCCATTTAATCAATAGTCTAGGCTTAACAAAATGCACAAGTCAGGCAAATAATGTATAATACAATATCCATTATGGACAAAATAATATTCATATATTCTTAACTAAAAGTCTATGTATGTTTAATATATCAATAGGCTAGGCTTAACGAAATATATAAATTAGGCAAATAATGTACAACACAATATCTACTATGCATAAAATAATGTTTATATATTTTCAACTGAATGTCCATGCGTGTCTAATATATCATAGGGTAGGCTTAAAAAAAATGCACAACTCAACATTCAATACCAACAACTTAAAGTTTATTTTTGCACAATAAATACTTCAACGTTTTTGGTAATAGATTTTCTTCATATTGGGTCATATTTTATTCAATTCACATGTAAAAATTTAATATAAACAAATTAACTATCATTATTATACAATAACTAATTCACTCTAAAACTTTTACAACCAACTTACATGGTTCAACAACCCTTAGCTCATATTAACAATAAATCACAAATAAAATTCCAATTTCAACATTATAGTGCAGCTTTTACAAAAAAAAAAAATCCATCTCATATGCACCCTACTATCTTATGTAAAACTCTCATTAAATTCTTTTAATTAAATAAAACTACTAAATATTAAATGAGCCAAGGCCACCTCTGTCACCACCTCACCAACAAGCAAGAATGACGCCACTTTAATCATTCAACTAAACTCTCAACTCACCAAAACATAATAACTATTTTTACCTTGTGCACACCAAAAACTGATGTAGATCACCAAGTCCTGTTGTTCACCTCTTAGCTATTTCTTGTTTCAGCATAAAAAATGGTAGACAACACCCTTAATTAGAGTTCAATAGAAAAATGATAATCAAAGTACTATAATGTCTGCCTTGATATTAATAGAACAACACACTTAAACACTATTATGATAACTAGGATTAGATAACTCCCAAGTATAAGTTATCACAACTTAAGGGTTTAATAGTAATTAGTTTAAAATAATGGGATCCCAACAAAATCTTTTTTTAAAAAAAGGTTGTTTGAGCTCAAACCATTTAAAATAAATCACATATGATAATAGAAACATGAAAATCAAACAATACTTAAAACAAGCTGAAACAATCTAGAAATTTTCCATAATCTGGCTCGTTCACCGTGATGCAACCCACACTCGCCACGGCGGATGGCACAGAAGGACGAGTCCTTCAGAAGGCATTTATGTCGCGGCACAACTACCATGCGCCATAGTGTGCACCTACTATCATAACAGCAGATAGCACTTTAAACTTTTGAAGTATGTTGTTTTGTCATCCGACGTCCAATTTGAGTGATTCAAGTGTCCACATGAAGCTCTTTGAGCTCTTTAGGTAATTCATTAGTTTCACACTTAAATAATCATTCGTTAAAAAGCTGGACACGCAAACCCAAAATGATTCATTTTTACCTCAAAACACTTTTAAAGATGTCTAAAACACACCACTAAATGCCATTAACTAAGGAATCACTTTGATCACCTCCAATGGACCACACACAATATGACAGGTCAATCATATCACACAATTAAGCATTCATATTCAAAATGACCGCCAAACCTCCCATTCACAACAACATAAAAGGGTGGATAAAACTTAACACAAATATTGTTTTGGTCATTTTAACACATAAATCACTTCAAATATAACATTTGTGATTGTATCTTAGTCGAATACACCCATTCAATTACAATAGCATCAATATTAGGCCAAAATATACACACATATCACAAATTTATACAAGTAATACCAAAACAATGTAATGATTCTAAGTTGGCATAATATTACAACATATTCGTTACAAACCAAAATGACAAGGAAAAGATCTATACAAATGAGCTCTTTACTCTTCATTTATCCCTTCCTTCCCCTTGCCCCTACCGAAGGTTTCACTTGTAAAATATAACTACGAGGTAAGATGAACATATCAGTAATAGAATAATTCACTACTATTAATTAACATGCACAACCATATGAGAGTAAAACTATTAAGCATTAAAACAAACTTTTAGCATACTCAACAATTCCTTTCCATAACACAAGTCATTTACTACTAATATGATTATTCTACCATTCGAGCCTCTATATCACCTCGACTAAAACCATAAACTCTTAAACCAAGTGCATATTTACAATGGTTCGAGCTCACATTTGGTGGTAGGATCACCCAGCCAAAGGTGTTCTATCCCACATCTAGAATATGTCTATCGCACACGAATTGGGGTGTCATTACTCCAACACTGCATTCCTGATGCTAAGAAGCATTACTCCCTAACACCGTATCTCATATGGATACTAAGGAGACTTTCTCTAATGTCGTGCCTTACTAGACATTAAGGAGATACATGCCATATAGACTTCCACTACCCCTTCCAATAAGTTCACCCTCTAACATGATCATGCTTATAGTTTCCATACATTTCACACACTTGTGAAAAGTCACTATCTTTTTCACATAAGGAGTCAAAAATATTTATCATTTTGAAAATAGTTTCTAATACACAAGGAAAATCATCTTTTGCAACATGCCTAGCTTTTGAAACACATGTAAACAAATATACTTATCTACTCAAACAATTAAGCAATATAATCAATTAATATAAATTATTCCGTTACCTCAACCTTTTGTCACATAAAATACAAAAGGGTTAACGTGGCTCAACATTAGCTCCACACATTCTATATGCACGATAAAGCTTGAGCAATACTCAATATACATAATCAAGTGATAATTATCAATTATCACTCCGGATAACTCTGAATTCTCTAGGTTTTAAGTACCCATAACACTTAAATTCTTTATCTAACAACATCAACCATTTCCAAGCACTCTAACCATTCTAGTAACTATCCCAACATACCAAAATCACCATCAAATTATTCACATTGTCTAAAAAATCTCAAATTATGCTTAGAGTCGTCCAAACCCTCCACAAAAATTTTAAATCACTATAAAACACATAAACCTACGGTTAGAGGCTTGATTTAACTCCTCAAGACCTTAAATAAGTCAATAGTTTCAGTCTGAACCCAAGGGAGTCGAGATCAAAGCCCCTATTATCCTAGAAGTCAGAATTTTCACTTAAAGAGGAAAGTAAGGGAATGTGGAACTTACCCAATAATGATATAAGCTCCAAATGTATCCAAAATGGTCTAAAGATCGTGCCTTAACAGCCATTAATCGTTTCCCGTCACCTCCTCATAGTTTTCTTTACCCTACTTCTAATTTTGGGTCTGATTTCATGATTTGAAAATGCAGATTTTGCATGTATGCTGTGGCACATTGATACGTCAGTCACGACGCATGACACAGAAAGTCCCTTATCAATTTAAACCTTCCTCCATGCCATGGCCTGCTTGAACTTCAACCTAGCCTTCTTCTAAGGCTGTCTAAGGATACAAAAAGTATATTAATCCCTCATAAATGTCATTAATCAATAATTTATCTAATTTAACCAAAATACCTTTATAAATATTGAAAATTCCTGGCTTAAAAGCTTAGGATATTACAAGTACTATTTAAGATGGATGGATTTTGAAATCTATGAATTTCGGAAGTTACTTCTCACCATTAGAGCTAAGAAACCTTCAACTTCTTCAACTGAGAAAGTTTCCTGCAAAAATGGCAAAATTGTATTTTTGCTCCAAAAAAAAAAAGTGCAAAAATGGCCCTTGAGCTTGTAAGGAAATATCAGAACTTTTGAAGCCTAAAATGTAATATTCTGTATTTTCAAGACCTTGGTGGTGATTCCCCCTTAAAAATATAAAAAAAAAAAAAAACCATCAATTTAAAATGAAAGGGAAGAATTATTTCATGAAGGGCTGGGATTAACTCATCCAAGTATGAGCTCTCGGTGCTCATCAGGCTCCCCTGCCTCTTGATCTTGTCAGGCCTGTTGCTCCCACCGTTCCTCGTCGCCGTGCGTCGTTCAAACATCCTCCTCTTGCTGTTGCGTTTCCGTCAAGCATTTTTCGGTAAGTTTCCCATGCTCATCTCGTTATCGTCATTCTTATATGATGGTGTTTTTAATTTTGCCCAAAAGAATATGATGGTGTTCGTATTTTCTACTTCTTGTTAATCTTGGGATCTGCTGCCCAAAAAAAAAATACGGAAAAGAAAACGAACAAAACTTCGTATTTTGCTAGCTAGAAAAATTAATTTCACATGTGGCTGTTGACATATATGTGGATATGCCTGTGTCAGTAACATATGTGGATATTGCCTGTAATCAACTATTTCTCTGCTGAACTGATGTATTGTTTGGTAGAATGTAGGATTTCTGTGTATAGTTTTCTTTATAATCTAGATGGAACATTAGTTGATCTAGAAGAAATTTGCCTCAAGTATTTAAAAATTTGGTTAGAGAAGAAATGTTGTCGAACCATTTACTCCAACTTGATACTCCCTACTTAAAGACAAGTGCATCGAAGCCCTTAATGGTAACAGCTGGTCTTGGGCGTCCCATTCCCTTCTAGATTTGATGGCTTCTCTTGACAAAATATCGAAAGAAATCTTTTTCAAGAATGAAGCATTCTGTAACACCGTTAAATATTCTTTTGAGCATCTTATCAATCTTGATCAGGTGTTTTCCCTATTCTCTGTTGTCTTCTCTGGATCTCTTTTTTGTTATTCCATCCCAGATAGAAAGCTTCCGCTGATACAAGTTGTAGCTCTGTTTAGTTGGAACAGTTCTCTTTTTTCTTAGCCTTTCCTTTTCCTAGGTCCTCAGTTCCCACTAAGATACTTAAGGTGCTTGTTGCTAAAATACCCCCTTTCTGCTAAAAGCCATATAAATTCATTGTAGCTGTTGTAGTAGAGTGAAGGAGCTTTATTTTGTCGTAGATTAAAAGCACCGAGAAAAGAATATGAGTGATTAGGGAGTTAAAAAGTGATTAACAAAAATATATATATATATATATTATCCATATTTTTGGGCAAGAATAAGATATATGGACCACAAAAAGGGGATATCTTGTACAGTTATAAGATATTATATTGCACAATACAGGTATTGTTGTATAATGGGACTTGCAAGCAAACAAATGAATTATGGTAGCAATACATTAATTGACTAGTTCTTCTTCTCAGCATATGCCTTTCCCTTCAATGCGTGTTCCAATTAACTCTTCATTGCAGCTTGCTGATCACACAGTTTAGTCACATTTTTTTACTGTTATATCAACATGTTATTAGTCTATTGCAACATGTCACTTCTGATGCTTGGTGACGAACTTTGATATTAGATGGTGGTTAAAAATTGGATTGGAGTTGAATTGTGAAGGGCCTGTAAACAAGATTCGAGTCACGCTAGGTGTGGTCTATTATATTGATTAAGTCTTATAATAGTGACAAGAATTGGTCGGAGTTCTTTGCAAGCTGATGCCTTGGTGGACAAATTTCAGCAACACTTTTTGCTACTATACACTCTTTTGTTGAATACTTCAGGACAAGTAATGAACCTGCACACCAACTGTTTGTTGAAATTACTGTGAGAAACTTAGTGTTCTTTGTGCATGCAAGTTTTACTCTTCATAGCAGGTTTCACATCGCCCTCAGCTTGGCAGGATAAGGGTACAATGTAAATTTCTATGTTACAGCCTTTTGATTTGGCTACTCAACTCTTCAAACTTGTTCTCTTTTGAATAGAACTGCACAATATGGGTCTTGTGAATGTTCCTGCACTTCAATTTACGAATTCTGCAGTCTTCGGAGTTCAGTCAAAGCCTATTGCTTTCTTTCAGTCGCTGAGTAGAAGTAAGTTTTTCACAAGTTACCCTTGGTAATTGGTATTTTCTGTTGTGAGGTTGAAGTTTAGGTTTCAAATATGATTATAGATATTGATTATGCCACATTAACACATTAGTGTTTTTTTTTTTTAAGTGCACAAGGATTCATATCGTTGTTTCTGTTGAGAGTAATTTTTTTTTATTGCGGGTTTGGCCAAGAAAGCACTGGTTATTGAAGCTAGGGCAAATGCTAGAAAAGAAAGTGCCAAAATCCGGAACAGGAGGATGCAGAAAAAGGTATGACTTATCCTTCTGTCATGTCTTTGTTGCTTTTGTTCACCCTTAATACTTACATATCATTTGTGTCCAAATTTTTGTATCTATAGTATGATAGAGGTGTTTTGGTTTCAGAGATTTGTCTTGTAACTTATATGTGCGTGTGTATAAATTACAATTCTGTCAATAAAAGCTACACTGAAGCCTCAATAGATATGTGCTGTGGGAACGCCGTCCCTTATCTGGGTCCTATTATTTTGTTTGAGTACCATAAACATGTTACAATGCTGCTGATAAAACTAAAGTGCATGTCTTACTTAAATTAGGTGACAAAATATATTGCTGCACCATCAAGGGAGGCTCAACTCAATAGTTTCTTAAAAGACAAGACTTGAGTAAAATTTCTTAGCTGTTTGGCTATCAATTTTTCTTTAAAGTAAAAACACAAGACTTGGAGAAAAAAATCAATTATGTTGTGCTAATCCCATAGCTTGAATTTTTATCTGACAAGGTGATGATAAACAATAAAAATTTACAAACTATAGCTTTCTTTATTGAACTCATCTGGTTATATGGAACTCTACTGCAAACTGATCTATGAATATTATTGGTCCTATGCTTTTGTCCCTGTCATTTTTGCAGTTTAATGGAACGTCTAAAAGGCCAAGGCTTTCAGTATTTTGCTCAGAGAAGCAGTTGTATGCCATGCTGGTGGATGACCGAAACAAAGCGTGTTTGTTCTATGGAAGCACATTGCAGAAATCTATCCGACAAGATACTCCTTGTACCACTATTGTAATTACCGCACTCAGCAATTTGACAAATATTCAACGAAAGCGAGACAAAGAACCTTTTTCCTTTTACTCGTGAATCGTTTGTGTTTCCCAGACAATTTTATCTCACTGTGTCTTACCTTGGGATCTTTTCTGATTTTGTGTATTATGATGCTCAGGAAGCTGCTCAACGTGTCGGGGATGCTCTTGTCAAAGCTTGTATTGATTTCAACATAAATGAAATATCGTCCTACGATCGCAACGGTTTTGCTCACGGAGAAAGGATGCGAGCCTTTGAAATTGCAATATCTAGTTTTGGATTCTTGTCAGGATAGATCTGCATGCAATGCTGTAACTATTGTTAAAATAGCAAAAACCGGACTTATCATTAAATCATTCAAGGCACTAGTTAAAGAGTTAATGATAAAAAATGTAGTTGAACAAGGCACTAGTTAAAGAGTTAATGATAAAAAATGTAGTTGAACAGTGATTAAACAAAGCATTTTATCAAATCAGTTAAGGTTTTGATTTAATAATTTGTCAATTCAACTAAGTGAGTTGATCTAGATTTGCATACTATGATTATTGTAGATTCTTTATAGAAGAGAGACAATCCAATAAGGATTTGTTGGATCCAAATGTATGGACTCAAATGAAATGATGCTAATCTTAAAATGGATTTTTGATGTTTGTTTAATGGTAGAATAATGCATGTTGATATGGTGCTACAGATTTTGGTCAAAACCGACCCCATTCTGGCTCCAACACAAGAAGAAAGATATCAGGAAATGAAAAAACATGTAAATAAATAATTTGGACAGGGTCCATTGTGGAGGTGAATTATAAATGAGTGTCCTAGTGTATGATATAAAAAGTAAGATAAGAAAGAAAATATTATGATGTCACAACATGATGCCCAGTTGATTACTTATTTCACTCTAAAATTAGTGTGAACGTTTGTGTTGTGTACAAGTTTGCTTGAAGGAAAAATAGTAACATCAAAATTCTACCTGTTTGGCAAGTGGCTTTTCGGCTTTTACCACATGCTCTGTTCATAGATTTAATAAAATTCTACTTGTACCTCAAAAGTTAAAAAAAAAAAAAAAAGTGGAAAGGTTAGGGACCATTTAAAAAAGTTTCAGCATCTATATTTAACAAATAGGAATTCAATTTAGTGAAAATGAACTAGTTCTTCATAACATAGTTAACCAAAGTTTGATTCTCTACTAGGAAATATGTTTATATTTAATATATGATTGTGTTTCAAATAAAAATGCTTCCAATAAAAGGATACATAAAAATAAAAGTTTCAGGATTATATTCAAGGTAAAGGTATAAATTTACTTTGAAACTTTTTCTTCAGGGGTGTCTAGTATCTTGAACATTTTTTGGAGGCAATGTTGCCCCAGAACTTTTCAAAATGGTGTAATGTTACCCTACTATTAGAGTTGACCATTTGTTTACCGTTTTTGTCTGATTGGACTTGCCATGTGGCATTTTTAAGTGCAAATTTACTCTAGAACTTTTCCTCCAAGGGCGCCTAGTGTCCTCAACGTTTTTTTTAAGCAATGTTTCCTTAAAACTCTTCAAAATGGTGCAATGTTGCCCTATTATTAGAGTTGACCGTTTTGTTTGACTCACTTGCCATGTGGCATCCATGTGGCATTTTTAAAAAAAATGTCATCCACTCCATCCTTGTTTCTCAGTTGCACATCGCTCTCCCTCCTCCACCTCGGCATTTGCAAGACAAGAGCTAAACGAGAAGCCCCATAGTTGTCACCCATTGGGTTGTTATTTTTCTCTACTTAGTGTTAGTCAATCTGAGTTTTTAATTTTTGGTTCTTGTTTTTTTTTGGATATTTTGTGTTATTATTGAATTGGTGGATTCTTGAGTTGTGTTTTTTTATTTCTCTCTATCCCTTGCCTTTAATTGTTTTTTGATGTTGAAATGTTGGGTTTGATTGTTTTTTAATGTTGAAAATGAGTTTAATTTTTCATCTTAGCGTTCTGGGTTATTATTCATTTTTAATGTTGTGGATGAAAAAAAAGAAAGCTAATGAAGATGAAACATAGCTCTTTTTATTTTTTTTATTTTTTAAAAAATACCACATGGCTACCATGTGGTAAGTGAAGTCAAACAAAATGGTCAAACTCTAACAGTAGGGCACATTACTCCCAAAAAAAAAAAAGTTGAGGATATCAAATGGCCATAGAGGAAAAGTTTCAAGATAAATTTATACCTTTATCATTTTTTTTAATTTTTAAAAATGTCACACCACAACTACGTGAAAGTCCAGTTAGACAAAACGGTCAACTCTGACGATAGGATAATATTGTACCATTTTGGAAAGTTGCGGAGCAATATTGCTCCAAAAAATTGTTTAAGATATCATATGCTTTTAGAAAAAAAAATTTAAAAATAAATTTGCACATTTACCGTTATATTTAATAGAGATTTCCTTTGTACACTCAATTATATTTGCCCAACTTCAATTCCCATTCCCTTTGTGTCGTAAGTTCCGACTATTTAACCTCTCTTTCCCTTGTGGATGTGAAAAGCGGAACTAGCTAAAATATTTGATATGAACACTTATTTTTTCCTTTAAACTTTTTTAAGAAATATTGGGCACCAGTATTGAAGGGCGGGATGATATTCTCTTAAAACAATTTTTTGGGAGCAAAATCATCCTTCCATCAAATACTCTATCTTTTCTGTTATTTGTTGATATGAAATAATTAAGAGTCCACATATAGTAATAATAAGGTATTTTGACCCGTTATGCCATTGTTTAGCTGCTAAAATCAAGCACAGTTTTTGTCACTGTCACTTCAGCTCTTTTGTCCCATCTTTCAATATAAAGTAGCCAATGTTTCTTAAAAAAAAAAAATAAAGAAAAGATAATCTTTAATCCTTAAATCTAATCTAATCAACTCGTTCAAATAAAATGATACAAATCTTTAACTGTGATAACATTTTTTTTTTTTTTGAATATGAAGAGGTAAAATTAATCCAAGCAAGGATACAAGCAATTCAGTTCACACATTGAGACCTATTCCTTTCTCAAAGTTGCATGTTACCAAAGTCTATTAAATTTTTTCTATATGGTCAAATCATGTTATTCAAAATGTTCTTAATGCGTTGAAATAAGGTCGATCTTTCATGATAATAGTGAAATGGTAATGGCATGAGTTTTGACAGAGCATAAAAGCCATTACAAACTTTTTCAGCACTTATTGGACAGTATTGTCGGCAAAAGTGTGCCATTCTATCCTTTTAATAAAAGTCTCCATTGACTATTTAGTTGCAACACGGGGTTGCTGATTTCAATTTGTGTGTGTGTGTGAAGGGTGAAATATGAGCAAGTGTTTCAGGCTGCGAAAAAAATGAATGTGTTTGTAGGACTGTTTACAAAAGTCCAAATGTACCAAACACACGTTAAATTTTACACAACTATATATTTTAATACAGTCTATATATGAGTATATAAATGATCTGTTTTGAATGAGTTATTAATGTGAAAATTTAACCCTGTTTGGAACCCCATTAGAAATGGATTCGCTTGAGAAAATTTTGCCATATTTTATTTGGTATAATTTATATATTTCCACCAAAGATCAGACATTAAAAAAAAAAGGTATGATTGTCATTTGGCATTATAGGAGAGTGGGCAAAATGAATTGCCCAAATTGCTACATGGTTTTACATCTACAATAATAAGTTAAATATAATTCTGCGTCCTATTTCATGTTAGGGGTATTTTCTATTTTCTTTATCCTTATCTATATTTCTATACCCATGCAATTCTCATCCTACCAAAAAAAAATTATTGGAAACGAATTCCCTTTTTATTTTAACTATTCCAAAGATACTACTATTTCCCATTTCATCCCATTCATCAATTTTTATTTATTTATTTTAATTTCCATAGCCTTCAATTCTATGTACAAACCCAACAAGGCCTTAGAAGGGAGATATAATACCTCCTCAGCAATGGCACAAAACTTAGCGGAAAATATTTAATTTCGTCTCTGCATTGATGCTCATCCATCCCAAAAAACCATGGCACTATACAAGGAAACCCCCCCCCTCTCTCTCTCTCTATATATATATATACATATCTCTAATACGGATATATGCTTTACTTCAAAGAATTTCACACTACTACTGTGTACTGCCATGAACTCTTTCTAATAAATTCTAGCTACACTAACAACCCTAATTATACATTCTCCATGAAAAGGAGTGATTTTTAAGATCCTTTTTTTCCCCCTTTGTGAGGTGTAACACTAGTAAAAGTTATAGGGTAGCCAGTCATGTTTTGGAGTCATCTTCTATTGCCACAGCATTTTGCACCTTTTCCATCCTGAAGTTTCTGCCACAAACACAGCATCCCTCTTGGACCCTGGTAATGAGCCACCACGTAATCATCCTGGCAACCCTCGTTATACACTCTCGCTTCGTGCTCGTACCAAACCTCCAGACCCTCCTTCTTCATGTCTGCAATCCAGATTCCCATCGCCACGTCTTCTAACTTGAACATCTGCCAGATAGTGTTGAAGATTGTTTCAATTTAACTTTCTTGCTTTGTAGATAGTTTTTAGAGAATAAGTAACCAATGTTGTAACTTTATATACTGCTCCGGTCTCTATTATAGAGTGTCTTTTAGAAGAATTCTTTTGTCCTTGATATAAGACGCTTGATAAGGTATTCATTACATTTTTTTTTAATATTACCCTTATTTAAACTCATTAACTATGAGAAAAAAAAAATTAAATGCAAATATGAAAATTTTTCATTTGAATAGAAGTAAGATTGGAAGTTTATTAAATTTTTTGACAACATTAATAACTTAACCACCTCTCCTTAATTATGGTAAAGTAATTAGAGTTAAAGATGTCATATAATAAGAACTAGACGGAGTACCTTTAAATGACTCTCTCTGCATCTCTCATACACTTTCCTAGCTATATCATGTGAGACTAGGTAGCCAGGACCATGTGCCCAAGGGGGATAAGTTGAATCAGGCCATTCCTGCAACATAGCCAGCAACTAAAAAGTTAATGTGAAGCCTGTCAAAGGTTAACAACACAAGTAACTTGATATTTCCTTCTTATAGGAAAATAGAAGATGGATCTACCTCAGGGCTGATGTACCACTTGCTATCAGTGCTACGGTGAGGTCGGGAATCTGAATTTATGAGTCCGTAAAGCAACCCACGAGTCCTGTTGACCCTTTTCAAAGAAGCAAGTACTTCATCGACACGAACAAAAGCATCGTCATCTGTCTTCATGACATATTTTGCTGATACAACCTCTGTCTGCTGAAAAGATTCAAGTCAATAATAAGAGAAAGGAAGGACTCTCCAACAAGGTAAAGAGGACAACAAAAGAAATTACCCCAAATATGCAGATTGCCAAAGTTTTCCAAGTGATAAGGCTGTAATAATCGACAAATGGCATCAACTGGATGTCTCCGTAGGTCTCTGCTTCTTTCCACAGTTCTTCATTAACTATTTGGTTTTTATGCTGCATCACCTCATACAGAATACGTAATTCAGAAAGCTGCTTAATTAAGAGCAGAAGCTGACAAGTAACACCTTTAAAAGACAGAATATTTGCCAAGGAACAAAACAAAGTGAGTATTATTTTATAAGTTGATGGCACAAAAATCTTGAAACCAATCACTCCAACAACTTTTGACGATCAATTTATGACAAGTATGCAAGAAATCTCAAGTTTATGGGGTGATTTAATGAAATTATATTCCCCTCTTTAACAAATTCTTAGAATTATGCAAGCAGACCACAAATAGCACATACCAAACCGACAAAGAATCGCACAGCAGCTGTATTGGATTGAACTGCATAGTATTGCAGCCAGGTTCTTCTAACAGCCATCCTACGCTTAAAATTGTCAGCTGTAGAGAAAACACCAATTAAGAGATCTAATGGAGTCCGCACAGATAGAGTTATTGATTTCAATGATTCCAGATCAATAATATGTTCTGTGTCTTCTGAAGTGGGCAAACCACTGGCAAGAACAGAAATCAAGTTGATGTCCCCAGAAATTCTCATTTCACTGACAAGTCATGGCTCCAAAGTCTGAATAGTAAGCACACAAGTAAGCAAAAGATACAAGGAAATGATGCCGGACCAAAAATTAATAATTGAAGCAAGAGAGAAAATAAGTACTTCGCGGAAAGCAAATGATGATATGTGCTTTCCATCAACAGCCATCTGGATTCCCTCTGATCCAACCCGTAGAGTTGCAACAAATAGTATTCCTTGCTTAAAAGGAAAGTATTTTTTATTTTTAGAATGTCCTGATGCTGAAAGTTTCCCTGAAGTGTGTGAATTCAGGCCAGAAATTGAAAGTTGGCTAATGTTCTTCCCTACAATCTTATTACATTGCCAAAGCTCATCAACTGGAAAAAGAAACAGCAATGTCAAAGAAAATGAAACTTAGTCATACAGTAGAACTGTATGGTAGATTATACACACAATGGATCATTATCAACCATGCAGACTAAGCTTTAACACCAAACTTTGGTTTTTCAATTCTGTCGCTAAGGTGATAGACCATTTTTTTTTTTTAAAATAAATTGTCTCTGAGATCATTACTAATGAGACATTACTGATAGTAGCCAAAGAAAAAAGCTGTGTCTTTGTGCCAGATTTCCATTTCACTATCTGTAATATAGGAAAGTCTGAATCGCATGTGGCAGTCAAATTATGATAATTTGATTTCAAAGTCATGGAAGCAACATCTTATCTTCATGGCGGATATCATTTTGAAAATAATTTTTGATAGGCATAAACATAAATATGAATCTGTTCTTTCCATTGCAAAGAACATGAGTTCAGTACAGATGTTGCATCAGATACATAACAATAGTACCTTTACCTTTCTTGATTTTGCCAGGAGCAGGGGTTGGACATCGCTCCTCTTCACCCCAATCATGAGCTACAGTCCAGGTGTTTTGGACAATTACAGGATCTTCAGTGATTTTATCACCATGAAGCCTCACATTATAGTGCAAAATAATTGGGGGGTCAGGCTCCCCAGGAAGAGGTTCTCCTGTCAAGTCAATTCGAAAATTACCAAGAAGACCATAGGGGATGCCAATGACAGTCACAGAAGAACCTTGTGTCAGGCCACAAGGAAATCGCAATCTGAAACTACTATTATCAAGTCCTGTTGAATTCATGTTATCAAGAAAATGGCGACATTGCTTCTCTTTCATTCTCCAATCTAAACTGTCACTTGCATAACCTTCTCTTCGCTCTTCAACTGAGTGCATGAGATTATTCCATGCTCCTGCAGCTTCCTTGATAGCTTCCACTGCATTAGGTAAACCCTGGGCATGACCAGTCAAGTGTTTCAATTGGTTCCATGTCTGCAGAGTTTGTTGCTCTTCTTTGGAGAAGTTGCCTTGATCAAAGAGGGTTGACACGACAAGATCAGCAGAAATCACTTGAGAATAACTCACCGGATTTTGAATGGCAGGTGGAACCCCAGGATTTATCCATTTAAGAGGATTAGTGCCATTAGAGATGTTAGATATAGTTAGATAGCCTTCGCCAATAGGGTTTTTCATGACCCCATATCTCAGTATCAGAAGCATAAACAATGTAAACAAGGAAGCCATCAGAACCCCACCATACCATTTATTCATCTTGATGATCATAGGAATGAGCAATCACTCAGGACCTAGAAGTCACAGGACTTGAGAAAAAGGACACCAAAACTGTCATGTGAATAATTTTCAGGTTCTTTTGGAGTCATCAATATAACCAAAATTGGTGTTATATGAAACAAACAGTAAAAGTGATTTGATATAGACTGTAAGAAACATCTGTGCAAAGGATTTCACCCTAAAATTCACCCTTATAGTTCTGGAAACAGAGACATCCACCATGTCACTTGCAGAGAGATGCAGTCAAATGCTGGTCCTGTGTTCACATCAAGAAAGCGATTAAAACTAACTGAAATACTGTATGAAGTACTCAATGTGCATAACACAACTCAAATACAATACCTTGTCAAGTTCATCAACAGCGACCAAAATACGAATTTCATAATATCCCAAAAGCATGTAAATTTTGATGCAACCTTAATATGGTCAAGGACCAAAGCTCCCCTCTTCTATGCCACAAAAAAACTTTAGATTTATGGTCGCTTCGACAGTGTATTTGCTAGAATGCCTTATTTTATTTTATTTTTAAGAAAAAAGAGGGGCAATTAGGTGAAGACCACTTTATCCCCTTCTCCTACGAAACCCCCACATCAATAGGCGTTTACCAGTCAACGCCCCCAAAGTTGGTCAACCCAGAAACTTATTTTCTTTATCCCCTTCAACAGCTTACCGAGTTCTCATCTAGAATGCTGTGAGAAATATAATACTTATCATGAACTGACGCCATTTGAATTGACATAAATAACTTCAGTTAAAGTTGGCAAAAATAAGTCAAAATCCCAATATCGAAGAAATCAGGACCACATTAATGGCGGTCCGAAGATGAATCCGTAAACACTAGAACCACATAACTAATTATTTGCCAATTAAACTGGTTACCAACGTCACAATAGTCCCCCCCCCCCCCTTTCTTTTTCTTTTTCTTTTTCCGCCTGACCGTAACTCCGAAGGTATACTTCTTCCTCAAACTTTTCATCTTTTTTCCTGAATAGAATACAAGACTCAGTTGAAACCATAACTTCAGTAATAACACTATAACGTACTAAATTACATAACTGAACTAAATTTAAGGTCGAGCAACCAACTTCCCTTCTTAATTACATAATAACCAATTAAATATTTTTGAAAAAAAAATGTTTTGATACTAGGAAATCAAGCAGAATTCTACAGTCAATTAAAGCAAAGAAGTCCATCATCACATACACAGATCATACGCGTTACACCGTAAACACGGCCGAAAGAAGAAACTTTAATCCCTTTCCTTTTAAAAAAGAAAAAGAAGAAGCTAAAAAAACAACAGAGGAATTCAAAGCTTGAAGCATCCAGATTAATGTTAAAGTAGAACAACAAGAGAGAGAGAGAGAGAGATGACAGGTGCTTAGAGCAAGGGGAAAAAAAAGATGGAGTAAGTATCAAATTACCTGGACAAGTTTTCTCTGGAAAAAGCTGGAAAAGCGAAAGAATGAAGTGAAGAAACCAGACGAGAAGGAAGAAAGCCTTTGTTCTTCTTCTTGCTGGTGTTATAGTCCTCTTCAGGAAGCAGACTTGGTCTCCTGTACTGTAAGGGGTTAGAGGAATGAAAATGAAGAATCTTCAACGAAAAAAAGAAACAAAGGAATTTCTGTTCATAGTCTTGGCATTGCTTAATTAATACTAATGTTAAGATTTGAAAATTTGACCATACTTTGTGGAGGACGACGAAGGGTGGATTTTGAAGGATGATGGAAGTGGCCGGCTGAAGAAAGTGCCGGGGAGCCTTTGGGATTTTATTATCTTAGTAATAAAATTAAAATCAGTATGGGAGAATCAAGCGAGGCGGGATAAAATTTTGTGAGATGGCCCTAAATTGTCGTACTTTGAATCTTTATAATTCTAAACTTCGGCTCGTAAGATTCAAATGAAATTATATTTCGAGGTAAGAAAATAAAATATTTTCCTGATTTCAAAAGGCAAGCACATCACAGTGATAAGCAGGGGTCATCAATATTTTGGCTTATCTTAACCGTTTATTTAATGGAAAATATACCTACAAATACTTATAACTTTTCTCAACTTTAAATGAAATTTATTTTATTTCATTAAGTCATTATAATTTCATCAATTAAATTTTCTAACTCCTAAAATTAAAATCTTTAATTTTTTAAAAAACAAAATTAAAATTTTTTATATTTTTATTAAATGATTATATAACTTTAAAATTAATTGCATAAGTTTTATAATTTAAAATTTATATAATTAGGTTGTCTTTTAAATATTTTTTATACTTATAGAATTTTTATAAAAAAATTAATAAAAATATAAACAGTGTATAAAATCATTTTTTATTTTGACTAATAGTATTAAATTAATTTTTTCTTAAACTCCAAAAGTAGTTTTTTTTGGAAAATGTAATAATTTATTATTATTTTTAACATTCAAGAATTAACATATTTAATAGATCAAATTATAAGGGCTTGATTAAAATAGAATAAACTATAAAAATCTAATTCAAAATAAAAAAAAATTTAAGGACTTGTGGATTAATTTTTTTATTTAATCATAAAATGATCTCAGTCATTTATTCTAAATTTATTTTTTAGGTATTTTAATATTTTATTATTAAAATAAAAAAATTTTAAAAATTTTTAAAAATTTAATATTAAATCTGGATTATCTTCAATGCTTATGAATGAATAAGCATCATAATACTCATAACCCCTGATGAGATCTGGATCATCTAGACTTAAAATTTTTTTATTTTTATTTTATTTTATATTTATCAAAATAAAAATTTTAAAATTTTATTAAAATTAATTTTTCTAGATGTACTCTAGATAATGCAGATATAATATGGGCAATCCAATTTTATATTAAAAATTTAACAAATTGACTTTATATATGTACTATGTACATTATAGATTTAATATTATTTTTGTATAATTTTTATAATTTTTATTTTAATAATACAATATTAAGAAAACCTAAAATGTAAATTTAAAATGAACAGTAGATATCACTTTCAGATGAAATAAATGGCTTAGATGAGCCAAAATGCTTATGAGCACGCAATGTGGATCCATCATAAGAAAGGCTTCAACAAAATTGTGTCAACCTCAATATTTGAATTTTATGATTTAAAAATTTTAAGATTGTGTTTTAGATTTTCAAATTGTAATTGTAATTTCAGAAAGTATTAATTGTTTAGAATGTTGGAAGTCCCCCCAAGACAATTTCTGTCGTAAAAACATGATTATTGTCTTATTAATGTAGGATGTGTATATATAAATTTATAGATGATTTAATATTTAGGATAAAAGGTCACTTTTAATCTCAAATTTTTCCCGAAGAGCATTGGATACTCTGTATTAATAAGTGAAATAATTTTTCTCATGAATCATATTTTTAAGAGCAAAAAACCCCCTCTTAGTTACTCATTAACTTTGCCATTTTTTAATTTGCTGACATGATGTACAATAACTGATAGGATTCTAATTATGTATTACGGTGTTAAATTTTCCTTCAACTCTCTTTCCAAGAGTGCTAGTACCTTGAAGTCTTGTGAAAATAAATTTTAATAAGTATGTTGAACCTTAATTTTGATACAAGAAAAAGAGCACTTTAAAGATTTGAAGCATGGAGAAATTGCAAAGTTACACAGTGAAAACAAGGCAAAATGGATCATTTTAGGCCCTCTGTGTAACATGCCATGGCCTGATGTCAACATATCCTTGTGTGTGGCACATAAATGCATATTCTGCCTTTCTATGCAACATATTGTGATGCACATGCAGCTACATGACAACACATTGCTGTCATGATGACTTTCCTGGCCAACATTTTGGCGTGTGCCATTTTCGCATTCAATGTCTGATCAAAGTGATTCAAGCATCCACATGAAATTTATTTGATAATCTAACCAATGGCACAAGTTTCATATCGATCCAATGGTCTATTTAAAAGTTGGACACCCAGATGCATAAATTCAGTTTTAAACACCATTTTTGAACATCCAATTGCAAAAAAAAAAAAAACTAGAAACTTGTGCTATTAGCCTAATCTGGTGCTTGAACCAGGTTCAACAGACTTAAGTATACTTGGTTGAACAATTAAGAAACCAATAACACATCGAAACCAAGATTTAGCCACTCTATGCCCTAATTTCACACAAATAGTTCCCTTACATGAAATTTTTGAAATCTCATCCCTAAGCCAAATCTACACTATCTAACATACAATCATCATTATTATACATAAACACCAATGGCTTACACTTGTATCTGTATTTTATGGCAAGTGTCATATCAAAATTCACTTTGGGCTAAAATATCCTAAATCTACACAATATACAAATGCAATACTATTATTCATGCATTCATATTACACTTCACATGACATACAAAAATCACCACATCTTGCCCTTATAATAAAATTTTAGCCTTTACTGCAAGTGATGTAGCAAACATACTCTCTAGGCTAACTTTACCATATATTCCCACTTTACAAATTTACTCTTTTAACACTTATAAATTTCAAAGTTGAAGATCTAGGATGTTACACACAACTCAAAAACATGAATTCATAGTTGGCAACCTTAACTTTATATATATTTAAATACATAAGCTCTAATGATAAAGGACATTACATGAAACCCTATGTAAGCATAAACCACCTATAGTTGAAGGAAATGACTCCATCTTATGATTTTGTTAAGGGGATTGATTAGGACCTAGTTAGCCTTGTGTGGACTTTTTTTTTGGAAATGGAAGATTCCAAAGACAAACTTCCCTTGAGAGACTACCCTCAAACTCCTTTAGAGTCAGGGGAGGCTTAATTAAGAATAGTATGTGCCCTTATGAGTGTCAAAGTGAGGAAGAGATTATACACATTTTGCGTGATTGTGAGGTATCAAAAGATGTTTGGAAAAGTATTATTTCTACTAACATAAAACATATGTTTTTGGGGAAATTTGCAAATTTAGCTTTGGTGGAACTCCCATTATAATCCTAAAGGGAGGCTTTTTAGACAATGGCCTTAGGTTAGAGTCTTTGCCTTCACTTGCTTGGTGTTATGGACTTCTAGATGTAAGCAAATATTTGAGTCTCACAAAGCTTTAATAAAGGAGATGGTTTAGCACTATATAGCCTTGCTGCTAGAAGAGACGAACAATGGGAAATTCAATAATAAAATCTTTCCTCTTGACAGTGATTCATAGTATGCATGGACTCCCCCATCATTAGATTTTATGCGGGTGGATGTGGTTGCTTCTATCAGATATGGCATGTAGGTGACTTATAGTAGGCATATCAAAGACTGCAATGGTAGATGGACATTGAGATTTCATAAAAATCTCCCAACAAGAAAAGTAGTGGAAGAAGAGATAATTCAAAGTTATCTATTAATAAGAATAACTATAAAAAAGTAACTAAAACCTTGTTTCTCGATTTCAAAGTATATAAATATATATATATATATATATATATCTATTCTCCAACTAAATCATTTTTCTCACATGTATAATCATCCTAATCCATTCATCCTTCGTACGTCCCCAACTGAATTTGTAGCCAACCTTGACCATTCCCAAGAGACTTAGTGTGTGTTTAGTTTTAATTTGTCAAAAATCCATTTGTTGAAAGTTTATTTGATAAAAGTCAGTTTAGTGATGGTCAATTGTTGTAATAAAATTTGTGTTTGGATATATTTTTTTAAAAGTCAGTTTAATAAATTAAAAATTGTTTGAATTATAATAGTAAAATATGCTTTTGAATATAAATTACTAAAAAGGACATTGATTTATAATGATTTGTAATTTTTATTATACAAATGTAATATATTTGAAATATTTAAAAAATGTGATAAAGATTTTAAATAACATAAAATTTGATCTATAATGCTAAAATCTTGATCTCTAATTATTTGTAATTTTGTAATTTGTAATTTTAAAAATGTGATAAATATTTGTAATTTTTATTACACATTAATGCTAAAAATTAACATGACAAATTATTCAATTTATAATATTAAAAAATGAATATCTAATTATTATTATTTAAATGATACTTACATTTTTAATGGATTAACTATTTTTTAAATAAAAAAATTAGAGATTAAATTTGAGGTAGTATGATCAAATAACATTTCACTTTTCAAAAGCTACTGGATGGAGCTTTGGATTTTTCACATTTGAGCCCATTTCAGAAGTCCTTTTTCAAAGTCCTTTTGCACCCAATCCCAAACAGCTTTTCACATCTCAAAAGTAGGAAAGTACTTTTAGGATGTGAAAAGTTGAATTGCCAAATGGTGCCTTAATCCTTACCCAACTATAGATGAACTATCATGCCAAGGTGTTCCATCCTACTTCGCGACTACAAATTCCCCCAATTACTAGTAACTGGTGTGCTGTTGACTCCTAATCGTACCCTAATAGGCACTAGGGAGTAACTAGACTGCTTATATTTTTCATGGTGCAGTACCCTAATATTGATGCACCGTGAGTCCCTTAGTGTCAACTAATCCATATGGATCTTCATTACAAGGTGAACTCCTACCCTCTCTAATGCAAGTGATGCAAATAAATGCATGTTATTTTCTACACACACACACAGAGATACATTTATAATTTACTTTTTAAATCCATTTTCATAACTAATTTACTTGTAAATAAATTCCTTTTCAATGCAAAATCATTCAAGTTTTCAAGTCATGATAGTGTTTAGAACCACACATATCATATACAAATATACTTATAAACAGTTAAACTAACTAACAGATAAAATGAATTATTCGATTACCTTGACCTTTATGTTTTCTAGAAAGGTTACCTATCACACTTTTTACATTGTTAACTTTATCTTACTCAAGTCACACATATATGCCATGTTATTCTACATGATTTAGCACTATACATCAATTACTAAATTGACCATAAGTACTACTTATCACAATTAATTACAATGAACTACCTAATCCCCTTTACTTAAAAATATTTAGTCTTAAAAATCCCTTTTAAGCCTTCTATCACTTTAACTTCTCTACAACTATGCATATATTATCACTCTTTTAAACTTCATAACTTAGGTTAAATTGTGCTTATAGCTTTAAAGCTTAACTGTTAAACCCCAAACTAGTTACAAAATCTTAATTTGATGCCCAAAAACATTTTTAATAATAAAGGGTAAGAAAACAATCCCTTAAGACTCCTTAATTCAATTTCTCTATACCCTAAACTAAGAGAAATTAATGTAAAATAGGAGCATAGGGTGGTGTAAAACTTACCTGGCAAGCCAGTAATTTGAGATGACAATCCTTAGCAGAGCCTTGCTCCTTCTCCTCTCTTATATTGTCCTTTTCTCCTCTTCTTCTTGTCAGTTGATTCATGTAACACTTATTCAGACTCTATGCCGTGCACTGTGGTGCATGGTACAGCGAGAGTGTTCTCATTGTAACTCACACTCTTCAAGTAGGATTGTGATTCTTCCATTTGATCCTATTCATTCAACATTCCAACAAGTCAAAACGTCATTTATTACCATCTAAAATCCTTATCATTCAATTAATTAACTAATTTACTAATTTACCTACAATTAGTAATTAGTCTTATGGATTAAGAATTTAGGATGGTACATTGAGCACTTAGGAGGAATTCTAAGCTAGCAACACCTTTAAATGAGGTTTCTATCCACTCTACTTCCTCTCTATGTGAGATTTTAATAGATTTGGGATTAATAGGTTGTTGTTTTCGGCTCCTTTTGGGTTCTAATCGAACCCATTATGTTCTTAGGGTTCTTGGAGAGCTAAATCCAGTTTCTATGTTTAAGGATTTTATAGTGTTTTAGAGTTTTAACACTACTACAAAAAACACTTATTACTACACTAATTCATGTAACTTATTTTATACATGAAGTTAAAAATTAGATAAGGTGGCAATTATGTAAATAAGTGATGAATGAGTAAAACTATCTACGTCACAATTACATAGATAGGACATAGATAGTTCAAGCTATATCACCTAAACACAAGGCAAAGTACTTTATGACAATAAAAAAAGAAAATGTTATTCTATAAGCCATGTCCCCTTGCAGGTGGGCAACATACCTTGTTTAACTAAACCATGTTGCTTGAAAGCTAGGCGACATGGCTTGGATTAGAAACCATGTCATCTATGTGTTTGAGTGACATAGATTCTTTCTAATTTTAAATAAATACAACAAGCCACATCGTATATCAAAAGGGCGACATGACTTGTTGCATTAAATCATGTCGCCCTTGAGTATGGGCATTGTGGATTTTGCTTGTAATGTCTGCCTTGACATTACCAAGATAATACTCTAACATGTCATTATGATAACCAAGATTAATTAAAATCTCAAGTAAAAGTTATCACAACCCAAGGGTTTAAAAGTAAATGATTTACAAAATTAGGACCCCAAGAAAAACCTTTTTCAAAAGTTTTTTGAGCTCAAACTATAATTAAAAATAAGTTAAACAAAGTATCAAAAGTATGGAAACATAATTTTCACTTAAAAGCACACTTGAAGCAAAATTAAAAGATTTAGAATTTGCACGGTCCGCCATGGTGGATGGCACAGAGAGCCATGCTCTCGTTGACACATGCACTGTGGTGCACTCCTACTGTTATGACAGCACCCTAAACCAACTTTTGGAGCCCACCATTTTGTCAGCCAACATCTAATTTGAGTAGTTCAAGTGTCCACATGATTCTTCTAGCTCTCTAGCTAATGACACTAGTCTCACACCCAAATAATCATCCATTAAAAAGATGGACACCTAAATCCAAAATGGTTAGTTTTCACCTTAAAATACATTTAAAGGTGTCCAACTTATACCAAATGCTATTAGCTTCAGAATCACTTTAAACAACTCAAATGAACCACACACCATATACATAGCCAATTACATCTCACAAATAACCATCCATACTCAAATTGACCATCAAACCCCCAATTTTTAATAATGTAATAAGATGGATTAAATTCATCATAGATATAGTTTTGGTCAATTCAACATATAAAATATCACAAATATATTACTTATACTAGTATCTTGGCCGAGCACACTCATTTAATCATAATCACTATAAGCTTAGGCCAAGATATGCACACATTCCAAAAATCCTTATATAAGAGATAACAAAACAATGTAATGCTCCTCAGTTGGCATACTACATGACATATTTGTTACAAACCCAAAATAGGAAAGAAAAGAGCTATACACACAAAGCTCTTCACTCTTCAGTTGTTCCTTCCTTCCCCTTATCCCTACCAAAGCCCTCACCTGTAAAATATAACCACGAGGTGAGATAAACATCTCAGTAACAAAATAATTCACGACTATTAATTAACATGCAATCGTATGAGAGTAAAGCTATTATACACCAAAACATACTTTTAGCATATTACAACATAACCTTTTCCATAATAAATGTTTATTTCTACTCTAGCATGATCATTCTACATTTGAGCCTCTATATTACCTTGAATGAAACCATAGGCTCTTGGGCCAAGTGCACATTCATAATAACTTGAGCTCACCTTTAGTTATAGGATCACTCGGCCAAAGGTGTCCTATCTTTCTTTTGGACTATGGTCTCCCCCTATCATTACTCCAATACCACATCATTGATGCTAAGGAGTATCACTTTCCAATGCCGTATCTCGTAAGGATACTAAAGAGACAATCTCCAACACCTTGCCTCACTAGGCACTGAAGAGATACATGCTATATAGACTTCCATTACTCCTTCCTATTAGTGAACTCCCACCCCCCGTCATGATCATGCTTACATATCTTATATATAACACATATACATATTAAATTCCTTAACCAATCCATATAAAAACTTTCACTATTCTCATCATTTGCAAACTATTTTACATGTACAAAATCACATTTCATAATATGCAAGGCTATCAAATCTCAAGTAACAAATTAACATATCTACTTACAAACAATTAAGCAATATAATTAAATAGTATAAATTATTCCGTTACCTTAACCCTTTATCATAAAAGGGTTACTGTGGTTCAACATTAGCTCCACATGTTCTCACTCATACAATAACACTCGAACAACCTTAATCTACACAATTAAGTGACAATTAAAAATTATCACTTCGAATAAACCCTAAATTTACTAGGTTCTAAGTACCCATAACACTCAAACTCCATATCTAACAACATCAACCTTTCTAAAATACTCTAACAATCTTATTTAGTATCCAAATATACCAAAATCACCATCCAACCATCCACATTGTCCAAAAACTTGAAATTCTCATGTAGGGTTTGTTTAAACCCTAGTCAAAAATTTTAAATCACTATAAAATCCATAAACTTGGTTTAAAGGCTTAATTTAACTCCTCAAGACCTTAAATAAGATAATGGGTTCGTCCACTACCTAAAAATAACTAAATAAAAGCCTCAAACATAGTCAATATCAAAAATTTGCATAGAGGGAAAGGGAGAGGAAGCTTACCCAATGACAAATCTTGCCCCAAATGCGCTCAATATGATCCAAAGATCGTGCCCTAGCAATCACCGATCGTCTCAACTAATAAGTGTTGATTCTACACATGAGCCATAGCGTATTGACACGTCGTGATGCATGGCCCAAAAAGCCTTACCATAGTTTAAACTTTCCTCCATGCCATGGCCCGTTTAAACTTTAACCTAATCTTTTTCTAAGGTTGTCTAAGGATCTGAAAACTATATTAGTCTCCTATAAATGTCATTAATTAAAAATTTACTTGAAATTACCATTCTATCCTTATAAACACTTAAAATCTATAGATTGAACAATTAGGATGTTGCATTAGCTATGTTGAGTTTCCCTAGCTTGACATGGATGGTACATGAAACCACATTGCCTATGTAGATGAGTGATGTGGCTTCTATAATCCACATCGTGTTCTCTTATGGGCAAGGTGGCTTCTGAATTAATTTTCAAAATTTTAAAACTCATGCCCTTTTTTAGAATTTCCACTTTTCTTTACGTTTCTCTAATTCTATCTCTCTCTCTCTATCTCTTTCTCTCCCTTACTCTATCTCACCTTCTCCCTAACTCTGTTTCTCTTGCTTTCTCCCTCACTATGTCTCACTTTCTCCCTCATAGAAGTAAGCCATCAACAGTGAAGCCTAGCTTCAATGGAGATGGAGTCGATAGCAGTGACCTACAACACTTCGAGTTTCTTATCTCTTCTTCTTCTTGCTATTTTAGAACCTAATAGAGATGAAGCCCAGCTTCAATGGCATCTCTTCTCTCTTCTCTCAATGTTTCTCCTTTCTAGCCATGTTTGTTTTTATTTTTTTAATTTGATCCAAACTTGTTTTAATCATCGAGTAGGACTTCTTTATTCTATTAGATAATGTATTCTATTATGGCCATTATTTTCTTTCGTTGTTGGGTCATCTTGTGCTTCTGATCTTGCTATTTAATTATACCAATTTTTTTTTTCAAATGCATATGTCTCAAAATAAATTGAAACAAATTGCAGTAAATTAATGAAAAATTGAAAAAAGAAATGGTATATGATTAAAGCAAATTTTTGTAAAAATTTGATCAAATTAAAAAAAGAATAAATTAGTGTAATTAAATTACATGTCTATGCGCAACTTTTAAAGTGTATGTGCAATTTTTTGGTAGGTAAAAAATATAATGTGTATACATGCATGTGCAAATTTTTTTTTTTAAAATTTGTTGTACATTAGTGTGAATGTGCTAGCTTAAAAAATATATAATTGAGCTTTGTAACATCCCAAAATTTTTAAAATCCAAATTTAATTAAAATAATAATAAAAAAATAAAATATCTATAATTAAATTAAAATTAAGAATAATATAATAGAGGTCTAATTTTTATTGATAAGTTTGATACTTGTTCCTTTGGTTTCACCTTGTAGGTACCTTCTTGATGTATGCAAGGACTCTTTCCTGGTAAACTTGAAGTTGTTATTAAAGGACTGGTTGAAGATGAAGGTGAAACAAGTGAGGAAGTTGCTCTTGAATTTAGAGAAGACATTCCTCCTCTTGGCAACAATATGGAGGGAGCTGATCAAGATGAGAATGATATCTTTACTCTAAATGCCTTTCTTGATTTGGAAGCATAATCTTATCATTTTAGCATCCGGTTACTAAAAATTCAAATTAAAAACTTTGAGGTTAAACAAGTCATGATCTAAATGATACTAATGTATGGACAGTTTAGGGGTAATGCTGATAAAGACCCTAATGATCATCTTGCAAGATCCATGGAGGTATGTGAGAATTTTAAAGAAAACGCTGTCTTTAAGGATGCATTGAGATTGTAGTTATTCCAATATCTTTGAAGAACAAAGCAAGAGCTTGGTTGAATTCTCTTCCTAAGCATTCAATTGAAACATGGGATGACTTGGTAGCTAAGTTTAAGGCAAGGTTCATTTTAAGGGGTAGAAGAGCAACATTAAGAGGTGAGCTTCTCAATTTTGAACAATAACTAGGGAACTTTTCTATGAAGCTTAGGAATGATTCAAGGAATTAGTAAGAAGTTGTCCTAATCATGAACAAAAGAAGTATGTTCTCATGTAAGCTTTCTGTAATGGGTTAGATGATGCAACAGTAACCATGTTGAACAATGCTTATAATGGTGGCATTGGTAAGATGAAGGTTAATAAGTTGTATAACTCATGTGAAGACATTGTTTCTAGTACCATGCAATAATCCTATAAGATAAGACATGCTAAGGGAGGTTCACAAGAATCTAGCTCCTCTAAGGAGCTTAATTCTTAGTTAGAGGTGATAAATCGAAGATTTGAAAGTATTGAGCTTTAAATAAAAAGAGGGACTTCTTTTAGGGTAAATGTATTGCAAGCTTCATCTCAAGCTTGTGAGCATTGTGGTGAAGGACATGTGTCAAATCATTACCCCTCCACTGTTGAAATAGTAACCTACATGAATAATGCATGGAGACCTCCTCAACACAATCCATACTCACAGACCTATAACCCAGGGTGGAGAAATCACCTAAACTTCTCATGGAATCGAGGACAGAGTTTAAATCCACCTTATCCTTTAGACCTAGACCAATTATTCCTCCTAGTTTTGACGCACCACAAAAACCAAGAGAAGGTAATTCTAAAATGGAGCAAATGTTAGCTCATATTTTGAAGAATCAAGAGGTGGATCGAGCTAAGAATAAAGCTACTCTAGCTTTGCATGATACAACTATTTAAGGGCCTAGAAGTACAAATGGGCCAAGTTGATGCATAATTGAACACCTTGAATAGAGAACGCTTACCAAGTGATACCATCCTTAATCCAAAGAGGAAAGGTAAAGAAGAATGCAATGCTATATACTTGAGAAGTAGCAAGACTCTATCTAATATGATAGACCTAAGACTGACTAGTCATAGTGGGGCTAATTTTGATGATAGTGAGGAGGTGGATGAAGAAATATTATGTGAAGATGAGGACAACAAAAAATAAAAAAGGATGAGAAGAAAAAGGAGAAGAAGGAGTTTTAACTCCTCATGATGAAGAAGAAAGAGAACATGTAGAGGTTGAATTGAAGAAGGAAGAAAAGAAGAGAAAATTAATTGCCTCTCCTACTATAACATCCTCACTTCCATTCCCTCAAAGATTCAAGGCCAAGGAGGAAGATGCTTAGTTTAAGAAGTTTCTAATAATATTTAAGTAGCTTCATATTAACATTCCTGTTACTGAAGCCATTGAACATATAACTAAATATGCTAAGTTCTTGAAAGATGTCTTATTAAGAAGAGGCATTTCAGTGAATTTGAAAATATAGCATTGACTGAAATTGCAGTGCCATCATACAAAGAAAGCTTCTATTAAAGCTAAAAGATCTTGGTAGTTTTTACATCGCATGCAATATTAGGAAGCATTTTGATGGGAAGGCCTTGTGTGACTTGGGCATAAGTGTAAATCTGATGCTCTTGGCCATTTTCAACAAGTTAGGCTTGGGAGAGGCAAGATCGACAACAGTGACACTCCTTCTCACTAACTAAAGGGATTATGATGTTGATTAGGAAAGCTTTCCCATCTTAGAGGGATTATTAAAGATGTGTTAGTGCAGGTAGATTAGTTTATCTTTCTAGTAGACTTTATTGTCTTAGATTGTGATGTTGATTGGGAAATTCCTATCATTTTGGCGAGACCATTCCTAGCTACCACCTGAACCATCATTGATGTTGAAAAGGGTGAGATTACACTGAGATTAAATAAAGAACAAGTGGTGTTTAACATGAGTAAGGCAATGAAGTTTTTGAATGAATCTCCTCAATGTAGTTACAAGGGAATTCTTGTTGAGGTAATACATGAAGACTTCAATGGTTGCTTGGTTGAAGACCTTTTGGAAGCTCTAATATTGGGACATAAGAACATTATAGAAATAGAGGAAGAAGAGTACATGGGGATATTTTGTGTGGATTCTTTTCCACCTAAGCGATTTAGCCTAGTAGAGCCTTTTGATGTATCGACTGCCTTGACATCTCTACTCAAGCCTTCAATTGAGGAGCCTCCAACACTTGAATTGAAGCCATTACCTCCACATCTCAAGTATGTGCATCTTGGGGAGGAGAATTCATTGCCAGTAATTGTGTCATCTATCCTAATTAATTTATAAGAGGAAAAATTATTGAGAGTCTTAAGAGAGCACAAAAGGGCTATTAGATAGATCATAGCCAATATCAAGCGTATAAGCCCCTCTTTATGTATGCACAAGATTTTCTTAGATGATGAGCACAAGACTTCAATCAAGCATCAAAGAAGATTGAATCTGGTGATGAAAGGAGTGGTGATAAAGAAAATCTTGAAGTGGCTTTCTGCTAAGATTGTATATCCTATTTCTGATAGTTCTTGGGTGAGCCCAGTGCAGTATGTCCCTAAAAAGGATGATATGACTATAGTAGCTAACACCTGCAATGAATTGATCCCTATGCGCACTATACTAGGGCGAAGGGTGTGTATGGATTATCAAAAATTGAATGCAAGCATGCGAAAAGACTATTTCCCTCTACCTTTCATTGTCAAATGTTAGATAAGCTAGCTGGTTAATAATTCTTCTATTTCTTAAATGGATATTTTGACTATAATCAAATTGTCATTACTTTGGAGGATTAAGAGAAGACCACTTTCACTTGCCTATACGGGACCTTTGCATTTAAGCACATGCCTTTTGGCTTGTGTAATGTTTTAGCCATATTTCAATGTTGTATGATGTCTATTTTCTCTGACATGATTGAGAGGATTAATGAGGTATTTATGGATGATTTTTCTAGAGTTGGTTCTTCATTTGATGTGTGTTTAGACAATTTAGAAGCAGTCTTGTAAAGATGTAAGAGACCAATTTGATCTTGAATTGGAAAAAATGCCACTTTATGGTGCAAGAAGGCATTATTCTCGACCATTGGGTGTCAAAGAAAGGTCTTGAAGTGGATAAAGCCAAGATATCAATGATTGAGAAACTACCTCACCATCAAATGTCAAGGGAATAAGAAGTTTTCTTAGATATGAGGGATTCTATCGTCGGTTTATTAAGGATTTCTTAATAATAGCCAAGTCATTGTGCAATTTACTTGAGAAGGAAGTTGAGTTCAAGTTTGATGAGAAATGCCTGGAAGCCTTTAAAGAGCTAAAAAAGAGGCTTATCTCCACACCAATTCTTGTAGCTCTGGATTGGAGTTTACCTTTTATTATCATTTGTGATGCAAGTGACTATACAGTTAGTGTAATGCTTAGGCAAAAGAAAGATAAGGTATTACATCCCATCTACTCTGCTAGTCGAACAATTGATGGTGCTCAACTCAATTATACTATTGCAGAAAAGGAGTTGCTTGCAGTGATTTTTGCATGTGAGAAACTTTGGGCATACATTATGGGTGCTAAGGTGACTATTTACATAGATCATTCGGCTTTAAAGTATCTTTTTAGCAAGAAGGACTCAAAGGCTCGTCTAATTTGATGGGTGTTATTGCTACAAGAATTTAATTTAGAAATTGTTGACCGGAAGGGAATTGAAAATCAAGTGGCAGATCATTTGTTGCGATTGAGTACTAATGCTCAATAAGAAGCTAATGGAGGAATCAATGAAGAATTTCTAGATAAGCAACTTTTTATGATGATGTTCAATGAGGCACCTTAGTATGTTGATTTTGTAAATTACTTGGTGTGCCATGCTCTTCATCATGATCTCAAACCCCATTAAAAGAAGTTCTTATCTAAAGTGAGGTATTATGTGTGGGATGAGCCTTATCTATTCTAGCAATTTTGTGATCAATTGATAAGGCGTGTGTGCTGAAGTGTGAGCAATATGACATACTTTATAGCTGCTACTCTTCTGAGTATGGAGGACTTTTTGGAGGAGAGAAGACTGCACACAAGGTCCTTTAAAGCAGTTTTTATTGGCCAACCTTGTTTAAGGATACTTATGCTTTTGTGCTCTAATATGACCGCTGTCAAAGAATTGGCAATTTTTCTAGGAGGAATAAGATGCCTCTCAATAATATGATAGAGGTAGAACTCTTTGATGTGTGGGGAATAGACTTTATGGGACCATTTCCTAAGTCATTTAGAAATGAATATATCTTGGTGGCTGTTGATTATGTCTCTAAGTAGATGGAAGCTACTGCTTGCGTGAAAAATAATGCTCAAACCATGTTGAAATTCTTAAAGAAACACATTTTCACAAGATTTGGAGCCCCGAGAGCTATTGTGAGTGATAGAGGAACTCATTTTTACAACAATCAATTTCAAATTTTACTGAAGAAGTATAGGGTGAAACACAAGGTAGCATTAGCTTATCATCCATAATCTAATGGCCAAGCTGAAATTTCAAATAGAGAAATCAAGTCTATTCTAGAGAAGACTATGGGAGAGATTAGAAGGTATTGGTCATTGAAGCTAGATGATGCCTTGTAGGCCTATCACACTGCATATAAAACTCCTATTGGCATGTCTCCCTACTGATTGGTATTCGGGAAAGCTTGTCATTTGTCGGTAAAATTGGAGCATAAGGCCTATTGGGCTGTGAAGAAGTTGAATTTTGACTCCAAAGCTAGTGGTGAAAAAAGGCTTCTATAATTACATAAGCTTGAAGAATTTCGGATGTAAGCCTATAAAAGTTTGAAGCTCTACGAGGAGAAAACCAAGGTTGCATGATAAGAAGATCATCCCAAGGAAATTTGAAGCTAGATAATAAGTCTTACTCTTCGATTTAAAGTTGAGGTTATTTCTTGGGAAGTTGAAGTCTAGATGATCAAGTCCCTTTGTTGTGGTTTAGGCATTCACTAATGGAGCTATTAAATTGGAAGGTCAAGACGGTGAAAAATTCAAGGTGAAAGGTCAACAACTAAAGCACTATTGGGGCAGTGAAGTGGATTGTCAAGCATCCACCATCTAATTATTTGATGCAACTTAAGGAAATGAAGAGTCAGGTTGAAAGACTATAAATCAAGAACTCTTGGGAGGCAACTCAAGGTCTTAAACTTTGTTTGTTTAGTTTGATCTTTGTATGTTTTTGGTAGGTTTATGTTTGGTCTTATGTTTTGTAGGTGGTAAAAGATCCTCCAATAAAGAAAAGTATACGTTAAGGGTACAAGAAGGAAAATCAAGAAGTTTGATAGGAAACAAACATTTTTAAGGGAAGTTGAACTTAAATTAAGCTTGTTATGTTGATTAAAACTTATTTTCCATGCTAAAAAGGATGATGTCATGACTTTTTGTTTTTTAGATAATGTTGTGGTTCTTGGGCAGATGAATTTTTAATACTAACAAATTTTAATTTATGCATGATTCTAGGCTGATTTGAGCATAATTCATTGATTAAAACTTATTTTCCATGCTAAAAAGGATTATGTCATGACTTCTTGTTTTTTAGATAATGTTGTGGTTCTTGGGCAGATGAATTTTTAATACTAACAAATTTTAATGTATGCATGATTCTAGGCTGATTTGAGCATAATTCATTGGTTAATTGTGAATTTGATGGACTTAGATTGCTTTTGAATGATTGTGATGGTTATTGATGGCCATCTAGTGTTATTCTTAGTTAAAAGTGTGTTCTAGTAAAGGCTGGGTTCATAAAGGGCTAAAATTCTGATACTGATGATGTTTTTGAGTGCTATTATGCCTTCTATACCATGTGTCATGGCACATCAAATTTTCAAATATGAATGATAGGGTCTTTATACCTAGTACTGCGGCACACTATCTTCGCGCTATGGCATATATATTACTTCCAAGAATGCATTCTCTGTACTAAGATATACGGCGCATTGCCTTCGCACCACAGTGTAAAGTGATCACCCCGAAAATATGCTTTTTGTACTAAGAGTCACAGCGTAGTGCCTTCACGCTGCAGCACATGTTGATCACGTCGTGGCACATTGGCATTTTCATTCTGAAAATGTCCTAACCTACAGTTTCATTTGGCCAAAAGCCCTTTATCTTGCATCTCCTTCCTCCTCTTTTCCCTTTATCTCCTTCAATTTCAGTACTGTCGACTGCCATTTCCCTCATCGTGAGCTACACTATGCATTTCACCATCATACACCGTCTCTCACCTTTGTCGCACCACACCGTCCACCATCTCTCTCTTATTCTCCATTGTCCTTGTCCTCTTTGTGAACCTCACCTCACCTCACCTATCTCGATCTCTCATTCTAGTAAGCCACCCTTGCTCTTCAATCACTCGCACATACTTTCACCTCTAATGCCATCGATCTACCCTACCCTCACACGTCTCACCGTCGCTCATCTGACCTTCCATTCATAACTGCAAATTTTAATTGTGGGGTATCCTTTAGCTGAGCGTGGGTGTGGCTTTGTTGCTTGAGCTTGCTGTTGAACGCCTGAGCCTACTCATTCTACGGCCTTGTCTCCCTTCTCCTCTTACTTAGGCACGTGTAAACCTGTGAAATTGTGAGGTTTATTTTTTCTATATTTACTAGTAATTAGTGAATAGATTGATAAACAGCTAGAATTTCTAAGCTTGAGGTTGCTGATTAAAGAAGTTTGATTCTTAATTAAGAGTGGCATCAATGGACATTTCAATTTTGTATAGCTAGAAATTGATTTTTTTTATTGCCGAGTGTACTGTGATGTATGCATAATTTTGTCTGGGCTTTTAGAATTATTAGTTTTTGGGAATAACTGTAGTTCAATGGTTTTGTGCTAAGAAATTTTTCATACGGGTGTTAGCTTGAGGCTTGAATTTTATTGGGTGGAAGTATGGAGTAGTTATTTAGGATTGTTTAATGGTTGATTTCTGAGGTTTAGTGTTGCTTAAGTCTAGGAGATCTTTTTAGGTAGTTTGGGGTTTTTCATTTTCTTTCATTATTTTTTTTTGCTTAGTTGTTTTGTTTGTTTTTTGTATTGTGTGCTTTTGTAGGTTAATGGCTCCTTAAAAAAGTGTTCAAACTTGTCATCCTCTTAAACCCACTCTTGACTAAATTAAGTCTATCACCTCCTCCAGAAAGTTGTTCAAGAAAAAAATTTCCCTCTACTGACAAGCATGCCTTTTATAACATAGCCAAGAATTTCCATAAGTGCGCAAGCTTATTGAGACCTAGGTCATAGGGTGTCCTTAATTTTTGTTCAGGAATTTTACTCATTCGCTGTAACTTACTCCATATTTGACTGCCAAGTTAGGGGTGTTAGAGTTAGAATCACTTATGAGGAAATCCAAAGACACCTTAACTTGCCTGCAGTTGCAAATTGTCAATATCAATACCTTAGAACTCATATAAATGAGATCCCTTTTGCCCTTATTGTTGAAACTTTAGATGAGAGGGGAATCAATAGTTAGAGTACTAAGTAGGGTCAAGAAATTTATTTAAATAGGACTTACTTGACGGTTGAAGCTAAAATTTAGCTTCACTTCATTAACCATAATCTCTAGCCTCGAACCCATTTTACTCATATTCGGAGGGACACTGCCCTACTCATTTACCTCATGATGACTGAGCAGCCTGTAAATCTTGTAGCAATCATTTACGATTCCATTTGCTATATTCTAGATCATTCCTCCACTTGTTTGGTCTTTTCTCATTTTATTTCCCAGCTTTGTGCATTTGAAAGTGTATAGAGAGCTTTGTTTGAGCTCACTTTTAAGCCTGACAAACCTTTTGACTATAAGAGCGTCAAGCAATATATCATTCAAGGAGGTGAGGAAGCCCAAATGGAGGTTGAGGGTGACAATATGGACTAAGCTGGGCCTAGTTACTCCCTTAAAGGTGTCTATAAGCATCTAGATTGCCTAACAGTTGACGCTAAAGGTCTTCAAATTGGCCGGTCCAAGATGGATCATTGATTGCACAAAATGGCAGCACACTCGGAGATTAATCTCTCATCTGATGAAGAGGAGGCAGTTAATGATAGCAACAATAAAGAAGTAGAGGGTAAGAGGACTTTGATGTTAATGATGATAATGCTACCACTGAAGGCGAAGCTGATGTGTAGGAGCTGTGAAGGACCATTACTTGCTTTATTTTTATTGTTTTTCTTTTCTCTTTACTTTTATTTGCTATATTTCACTGTTTTAAATAGTTTATTGGAGGGATTTTTTTTAACTTGTGCCCACTACTGAAGGCTTGTTTGAACATTCTATCTAACTTGCACAAAAATTTCAAATATGATTATTGCTATCTCTAATCTCTCTGACTTAACCTATTTTCGTGAGTTGTGGTTAATACATTGCTTCTTATGTTAAACATATCTATACAAGTTTAGTTGTGTAGAAATCATTTTTGTCCTCTCTTGTAATCAAATATGATGTTTTTGTGCTTAGTGATTACTTGAAAGAAGGCCCTCCTTTTCCCTTAAATAGTGGGGACACTGTTTATTTTAAGTTTGGGGGTAAGCGATGCTCATTGTGGTGCAGCTTTTTGTTATTGCATTTTTTTGGCTATTTTGGTAGGCATTTTGATTTTTCCAAATTTATATTTTTGCTTATCAATTTCATTATTATTGAGCTGAATTGATGGATTATATGTTGAATTGCATGTTTGATTGATGATTGAAAAGTTGTTTAGTAAGTATTTTTGGCAAGTTGTAGTTAATATTGAGGTTTGCATGATTTACATTATTAAATCTTGCATTTCAATATTTTTGAAGAAATTTTTATGCATAATCAAGTCAATTTTATTTTGAATGTCGTTGTTGAAGGAAATTGCAATAAGTTAATTTATATGATACTATTTTGATCGATGGATTTCATAGCTTGATCTGAACTTTCTCAAAATTTTCTAGTTGTTTAACTTGATTTTGAAAAATGATTAAGGCCATCTTTAAATGCATTTGAGCCTTTCAAGCAAACCTAAGTTGATTTTATCCTTTTGAACTCGTAATTTGTGCCTTAAAACATTTAATAAATTTGTTTGGCTATCCATATGAAATTTAAACCTTATAAGCCCGAAAAATGATGAATTATCCTAGCTTTAAGATAAATAGATATTTGTGATGGGTGAGTAGGATTGGATGTAGTAGACAAGTTACATTATTTTTAGTGGGATATGGATTATATGGATGAAATTGTGGGACTTTTGTAATCTAAGCTATTGTTGATATAAAAAAAAAGAAACAAAAGAAATATACATACAAAAAAAATGGTGCATTTTGAGTTCAATAAAGCTTGGTGTAGAAGATTAATTTAGTTTAAGTTTAGGGGAGGGTACATGTGCAGTTGAAGAAATTTTTTTTTATTCAAGGAGGAAGAGTTCAAGGGCATTTATCTCAAAGTATTTGATTTATTCCTTGATCCTATTCTTTCAATTACCTTTACCCTTGGCCATATTACAAGCTTGTAAAGTCCCTTTGATTTTTGAATCTAGTGAGATAACTTTTGAGTGGAGAGATTGGGAGAAGTTGAGATGTGAAAATTTCATTGATTGAAATTGCTTTATACAATTTGAATTGATGTTGTTGACTTAAGCAATTGTAGGATAAATATATCTTGACTCTATTTATACACTCACACTTCAAAAATTGTTGAATATAAATCAGACATTCATTGATATTTACTCTCTTATTTGGAATACTTGCTTGAACAACTGATGAGGACAAAATTTGGCATGCATGCTAGATGTCTAATCTGTCCATTTAGTTGTTTTAATCATTTTACTTGAGGATGAGTAAACATTTAAGTTTGGGGGTGTGATAACCTATTGAAATTAATGTCAATTTAGTGCATTTTCCTACACTTTATGTGATGAATTTGATCAATTGTGAATATTTTGGGTTTAAATATAGGAAAATGAGCTTTATTCCAAATTGACATAGAAAATAAAATTTATTGAGAATTTTGCAAAGATTTTTACTTTGATTTTAAACTTTAAAAGATCTCATAGCTGTATCTGCTATTTCAAGTGGCTTATTTTAGGCATTTTCAAAGATATAAAGCTAAATGATGATTGAAGATGCATATGGAAACATAACAGTGGAAAAATGGGAGCTAAAATTAAAGATTAGAAGCTCTATGTCATGTGCTGCAGTACATGCATAGTACGCTGCGGCATGTAGCACATAGACAGGGAGTCTTAAAGATGCAAGAGCATCGCGGCGCATTAACAACACACTGCGGCGTAATTCCACATTTTGCCACATGCGCCGCGACGCACTGATAACACGCCACGACACACAACCTAAATTTTGCTTTGTGTTTTAAGCTGCAAAATGGAAAAATTAGGGTAGAAAAACCATAAACGTGCCTCCAAACGCCAAACCACAATTTGGAGAGATTCTTTGAGGCTTGCTCTTCTAGGGTTTAGGGTTCTTGAAGGAAATTTGACCAATGAATGAAGATTTGAAGAGATTTAAGTGGATTTCCTTCGATTTTTCTTCTTCTCTTCCTTTTTTTTTCTTTGTTTCTGATACGAATGCTGTATATTGTAACATTTGTGGCTCTTTTCTGAACATGAGTAGCTAGTTCTCTTGTTTTAGGATTATTTCTAACCTTTAAATGGATTAATACTTGAATATTCCTCTCTTTTGGTAGTTAATGATACATATGTATTTATTTTATCCTATGCTTAATGCTTTTAAGTGCTTGATCACCATTTATATTGTTTTGTTCACTTGAATTGTGCTTGAGAGAGCTAATTTAGATGTATAACTTGTATAAAATAGTATTAGACTTGAAATTACAAAGATAAGTGGCTGGTTTTGTTGGTAAAATAGAGATATTTTATTAACCCTTTATAGTCACATTAAGATTGATGCTTAAAATTTGTTTTCACTAATTATTTTCAAGAGATTGTGAAAATTTTAGTGTTTTCAAATATACTTGATTTTGACTTGAGAAAGCTTCTTCAAGTGAATTAGAATCTTAGACTAATACTTATTTTCATTAAAAATATATTAGAGAGCAATTAATTTAAGTTTTATGAAATATAAAGGGGAGAGATAATCCTAGATTCTCACATCTGAAAGTTAAAGTTTCAACAAGTTTTAATTGATTTAAAACCATTTTAATCAGATTTTCTTTACTTTCACATAAAAATACTCTTGATTTTGCTCAACCTGTCTTAAAGCTCAATAGTGAATTTTAATCCTCATTTGCCTAAATCCTTGTGGGAATGATAACTCTAGAATATTTTACACTTGTGACGACCTATACACTTGACGGCGAACAGCTATGCATTGTCCTTCACGTTGCAGTATGAGGCACAAAGAGGGACGTTTCCCTCTATGTAGTCTGCTACAGTGGACAGTGTACTATGCCTCAGTTGTTGAAAATCTTTCCTTTCTATTCATTAATTTTATGCGATGAATTTCCTATTCTTTCATGGTTTTATTTATTTAGTTTTAAACTATAGTTTGAGCTCAAACAACTTTTCAAAAAGTTTTTTCTTGGGATTCCATTTTGCTTATATGCTTTTAACCTTGGGGTTATGATAACTAATTATGGGATTATTGTAGTCTTAGTTATCATAACGTTGTTTTGTGTTTGGTATTCTATGTGTTCGATAATGTTGGAGATGACGTTACAGATGCCCTATATGTGAGGAAGGCACACGCTACCACCAATTTAATCATGGAAGAAAAATAGTCTACCTTAGTCATCAAAGATTTTTTTTATCTATATCACCCTTACTATAGATCCAAAAAGGCTTTTAATGGCTCATAAAAGTATGAAATGGCTCCAAAAGCCTTAACTGGAGAGCAAGTTTATCAATGTGTGGAAGGAGTCAATATCATTTTTGGTAAGAATAAAAGGAATGCAAGTGAGAAGAATTTGTGGAAAAATAGGTCCATTTTTATCTTCCATACTAGTAGAGTCTAGACATGAGGCACAGTCTTGATGTGATGCATATGGAGAAAAATGTGTGTGATAGTTTTGTTGGTATGCTTTTGCATATAAGTGGCAAGACTAAGGCTAGAATTAATACTAGATTAGATTAAGCTGAAATGGGAATAAGAAAATGCTCACACGCACAATAAGAAGAGGGGAAGAGAGTTTGTTTGCCACCAGCAGCGAACACATTGTCTAAAGATGAGAAAAGAAGTTTATGTGAATGTTTGCTTGGTATAAAGGTGCCACAAAGGTATTCTTCTAATGTTAGAAAACTTGTCTCAATGAGTGATTTAAAGTTATAGGCATGAAGTCTCATGATTGTCATGCATTGGTGCAACAACTTTTACCAGTAGCTATTTAAGGCATTATGAAATATGATGTGAGATATACTATAACTAAATTATGTATGTTCTTTAATGCTATATGCAAAGTCACTAACCCTGACAAGTTGGATGAATTAGAAAATAAGGGTTACATTATTTTATGCCAATTAGAAATGCACTTTACTCTAACAGTTTTTAACATAATGATGCATTTAATAATTTATTTAGTTAGAGAAGTAAGACTTTGCAATCTTCCTTATCTAAGATGGATGTACTCATTCATGCGATACATGAAAATCTTAAAAGAGTATTCCAATAACCCATACAGACTTAAAGCATCAATTGTTGAACAATCTGCAGTGAAAGAGGCTATTGAATTTTGTATTACATATCTAAAAGTGTTAAAGGCTATTGGAGTCCCTCAAACTTAGCATGAGGGGACAAGACTTGCTGGTAAGGGAACATGGGGTGTTAGAGTGAAGTGTATGTCTCGTGAAGAAGTCTTATAAGCATATCTATACATCTTGAATAACATTAAAGAAGTTTAACCCTATTTAAATGCTCATAAAAAGTTGTTTAAAGACAAATACCCAAGAAAGAATAAGATACAGCTGGCTAATAAGCATGAAAAGACTTTTAGAATATGGTTCAAGAAGAATGTTATGAATGAGACTGGTATGTTTGATACAATAATATGGTCAGTTAAGGGACCTCATTTTGAGGTTGTGTGTTAGGATGGATATGATATAAATAGATATTCCTTCTATACAATAGCCCAAGATGATAAAAGTACCATGTAAAATAGTGGGGTAATGGTAGAAAGTTAAACTCATGATTTTGCCAGTTCAAAAGATAATGACCCATTATTGGCTTGTATGGACTATTATAGAGTTGTTGACAATATATAGGAGGTGAACTATACCAAATTTAAAGTGCTTGTTTTCAAATGCAAGTGGGTTCACTTTAATGCTGTTGAAATAGATAACGAATTTAGGTTTATTTTAGTTGATCTCAAGAGGCTTGGTTTTAGAGAGGAGCCCTTCATTTTAGCAAGTTAAGTAAAATAAGTGTTTTATGTCATTGATCCTGCAAATAAACAACATTCTATTGTACTACAAGGTAAAACAAAAAACAAATTGATATGGATGATAATGACTCAACTTTTAACCTTAATGAAACCCCACCTTTTACTAGAAATCTACTTAGATCAACTGAAATAGATTTGGTCGATGATGAATATGTAGTTAGAGATGATCATTATGAAGAAATTTAGATGAATGAATAAAGTAAGACTCAATTAGTAACACATTCAGGTAGTTGATTCTTTACATTTATATATATATATATATATATATATTTCATTCATTTATTTGTATATTGTAACATTCTGAAATTTTAAGACTCAAATTTATTTTTAAAAAATAAAATAAAATATCTATAATTAAATTAAAATTAAGAATAATTTGATAGAGGTCCAGATTTTAAATTTTACTAAGCAAAAATTGAGTTTTATTTTATTTTTAACTATGGAAAAAAATTATCAAACTTGACCCGGGCTTTTGTGCTATAATAAAAAATGTTGGGCCCTTTCTTGTAATTTTCTCCAAAGTCTTTATATCAGTATTTTAAAGAGGAAATAGAACACAAAAATGAAAGTAAAAGTAAGAAAACAAAAAAGGAAAAAAATGCATGAGAGAGTGAGAGGAAGAAGAGAGGCGAAGAGAGGAAGTTAGGCTTGGATTTAAGAGGCTTTGCGACCGTTGTGAGCTCGACTACACAATAGGTAAACTCCCTACTTCAATTCTCTTCCTTCCCTCTTGATTTTCTTAAATTTTTAGAAGAGAAAATTTTTAGATTTTGATCTCAAAGGCTTTATTCTTGTAAGCTTTTGTTTCGTTGGATCTTAAGGAGAATGTTTTGAGTTTCTATATAGTGATCTATTGTTTTGAGTGGATAATTGGATGAAAAGAGGTGTTTTAGGCATAAATTAAAGCCTGAGAGATTGGGTTTTGCTCCTCAATGATTTAAGCGTATTGATTTAGTTATAATTTTTCTATTTTAGCCCAATAAGATTTAAATTAAGGTTTGGTTTTCATTATAAGGGCTAACGGTGAAAGTTGGTGATACTAAGTGAAGGTTTTTAATTGATCAAAAATTATATGAATTGAAAATTAGCCTAGTGATGGCTAATAAATGATTTTGGTGGTTAAGTGATACTATGTGAATGGTTGGTTTAATATATGGACCATTAGGATGGATTATGACTTATTGACCTAAGTTGTATGGTATGAGTTATACTTCATTAATGCTATTTGTCATGATAAGTGATATGAATCACTTATATGTTGTAGGAATTGTTGGTGAAACTTATTGAGAAGTTAATGAACAAGCCAAGTCCTATTTTGTACAAGAGGAAACCCTTTTAGTACCAAAGGGTTGAGGTAGCAGGAGAATTTATATTTCTTATTACTTTGTTTAGCTATTTTTGAATAAATATTACTAGCTGTCATGCATTACATGTTTTAAAAGATTAAATGTGCTTTATAAGGGGTTATGAGATACTACTTTGATTATAGTGCAAATATGTTTTCTAATTGTTTAACAATAATGTTTTATAGAAATGAGATTTATTTGCATGTATTGTAATCATAAAGAATAGAAGTTGCACTTAAGGAAGTGTAACTAAGTAAGGTAACTTCAATAGGCTAAAGAGCTGTTTAAGGGAGATTTATAAATGTTATACTACCTTAGAGTGTTGAAGTGGTCAATACTTGGGAAAGGTAGACACGAGTAAAAGGCATGATCTTGGTAGGAGTTCGCCAATGAGAAAGTGTCGACTTTTGATATTCTATAGCACACTCCTACTACTTAGTATTGCCTTACGTATTGTGGGCTCAATGCACTAAAGTGATTAGTGTATTGAGTGTTTTACACATCTTAGTGAGGGAGGAAATCTGACATATAAAGTGTGAGGTTGAGTACCTAGGCTAAGATAACCCTCACATGGAGAGTAAGTCGGGCTGGCTTTCAGAGGGAGTTAGCTTCGACTGCTCAGGATTCACGTCGAAGTGGCATAGGCGGTTTAGTGGATTAGATCATGCCTTAGATTATGTTTTGTGCCTGTGAAGGCACAAATGGATATAAGGTTTACCTGCGAGTTAAAGAGTGCTAAGGGGCATTCTGTTGGTCATGAAAGGCCATACCGGCCTATATCATGCATTCATGCATTTTAAATGGTTAAATTATATACTATATTGAATTTCTTATTCGTTTATTTGATTATGGCTTACTTTGTAATAATTAATGTAGATTTCTCCGTTACTGAGACTATGATTGTCTCACCCCTTTCTTTTTAATATTTTTAGGTCCAAGCGAAGGAACCAGTGGAGGACAGGGAAAGGAGCATAGCTAGGGGTTGTTTGTGAATTGTAAAGAACTGCAACCCTTTTCTTTTGAGCAAATCTATTGTAATTTATTTAGAATTGGGGTGCCAGTAGGATGTGATTATGTATAAGTGTGTATGTGTGGATTGTATGGATTATATGTGAATTTTTATTTTCTTATAGACTTGTGGCTAAGAAACTTGGCTATAGTGAGTGGTTTTGATGAATTTATTTAGTAGGCCAAGTTTCCACTACAAGCAAATATTTATTTTGGTATATATGTGATTCCACAAGCAAATGTAAAGTGGTTGCATTGTAAATGGTGTGCTATGGGCAAACATACACCTTAGATAGAGAAAGTGGGTGGGTGGGCCCCGCAGAGATCTCTGAGCCAAGTGAAAATATTTAGCGTGTGTATTCATATGTGTATATGATATTTGGAATAGTTTTTGGCAATTCTTGTGTGATTTGTGCATTTTGGGGGTTTATGGTCTATTGTGGGAAATGGCACCCGCGTGGTCAAATTTTAGTATAAAAGATTTTTCTATCATTTAAATGTTCTATCAGGTGTTTTTAGTCCTGTTTGATGTGTCCAAAGTATTCTCATAGGTTTGTGATCATTAGGATGAGATTTGACAATTTTAAAAATGGTTTTTACCAAAAAACTGTACTTTTGCATTTAGGTGTCCAAAGCTTAATCCGACTGTTAGATTTCTTTAAAATTTGGGTCATAAGTAAAACCTTTTATAAGCTTCGTGTGGGCTTTGGAATCACATTGATTGGACATCGGACAGAGAAATGAAGTACTCTGGAATTTGATTCAGAGGAGTTGTCATGATAGCAATAGTGATGATGTTTCAACATGCACGAAATTCAATCCATCTGTTAGATTTTTTCAAAATTTGGTATTCTAATAGTACTCTTTAAAAGTGATATGTGGGCTTTAAAATCGCTCCAATCGGAGGTCAGATGATGAAATGGTGCAATCCAAAAGTTGTCGTGATAGCCAAAATGACCAAATTTTTAACATGTCTAATTTTTAATCCGATTATTGAATTTTTTAAAATTTGGTACACTTATAGTACCCTTTGAATGTGATGTGTGAGTTTTAAAATTACTTTGATTGAGGATCGGATGACAGAATAATGCCTCCCGGAAGTTGGCCCTAGAGGGCTGTCTTAATGCTGTCATGATAGCATCTTTTACCCCACTTTCACCTAGCTTGCTTTCATGCGCTATAGGTAAAACCTATAAATTTTTTTTATTTAAAAAAGGTTTTAAATGTTTACTTTGCAATCGTGTATCTGCTTAGTGATTTAAATGGTTTGTTTTCTAAGTTAGTTTTAGGATTAACTCCTTAACCACACTTAGTTTATTTGAATTGTGTGATTGTTGGATAACACTTGGGGCAAGTGTTACATATATATTTAACTATAATGCAAGCTACTTACCTGTATTATTTTTTTATCTTAACAAGCACATGAAAGGTTTTAATGAAGATGTAGTTGACATGTTCAGTGCATCTTACAAGAAAAGAGGTAGAGGTAGCACAAAGTTGAAGGATCTTAATAAGCACATGAAAGGTTTTAATGAAGACATAGTTGACACTAGCTCTACATCAAGACACTACAGAGAGAGTACATTTAGAGTTTGGTGGTAGTAAAAGACCACTTAGTCTAGAAGGAGATAAGTTCGTAAGTTATATAGGTCTCATGGCTCAGAGTAAAGTTGGCATCTTGTATCAAGTACCACAAGTTATGAAGACATGATTTGGCATGATATTTTGGCATGCATATTTTCCATTTTTTTTATTGTTTTAGTTATATTAGATACTATTATCTTACTTTATAATTATAATATATGGCAACTTACTTATGATATCCCTCCACCAATGAGATGAAGAAGTATTGGCTTCAACAAGTAAATGATCGATGGAAAGATTTCAAGTCATCACTTTCAAAGGAATACATTTAAGAAGAAAAGAAGAACAACAATCCATGTTTGGAATATAATTTCATTAATGAAGACACTTAGAGACAATTTGTGAGGTCACGGGATGATCCTAAATTTCAAGTAAATTTTGACATAGTTAACCATTGACTTACTTTATTTTTGTTTAGTTTACATTTAACTTACTTTATTTTTATTCAATTATATGAATCAACTTGGAAACAATTTGTGAAGTCACAAGATGATCTTAAATTTTACGTGAATTTTGATATAATTAATGATTGACTTACTTTATTTTTATTTAATTTAGATATGATGTACTTTATTTTTTATTTATTTACAGGAATTAAGTGCTGCAAATAAAGAGAACAATTTAAAAATAAATATTAACATTACTTGTCTCAAGGGGTATGGAAAGCTGAACTAGAAGCTTAGGGAAGTTGATTTGAAGCAATTGGAGGTAGTTGCAAGATCTTACTATAGTATTGTTATTTATCCCCTAGCTCCTTCAACTTGCTAAAGAAAATGAAAAGAGGTGAGAATCAAGAAAGGCCAATATATCATGCTAGAGGTTGCTGAAATTGCTCAAAGGATTGTAAGTAATTATACTAACTGAATTAAATTGAAGTTTAGATTTTTTATCTTTTAAGATAAATTCATTAATTGTATATTGAAGAATTCACTTGAGGAACAAGCTTTCAAAGATTTATTTCAATCTAGTGAAAGAATGGATATTTTGATAATAGCAATTGGAAAGCCATATTATCCTGGTCATGTTAGAAGGGTAGGAAAAGGAGTTGGTCTCGAGGAGTACTTTATACAAATTCCACGAGGCTCAACAGGAGTTGTATCTAGAGCCGAGCTTGATGAGCTTCTAGCAAAGGTTAGGAAAGAAGTTGCTCAAAAGTAAGAGCAAGATCATCTATTGCTTCATGAGCAAGTTTTTTAAGAGATCAGATCCATAGTTACCAACATGAGACTATGCAGAGAACTTAGTAGCAGGAACCCTAGGTTTTCATTACTTTTATTTAGTTTAATATTCATTTTTGTCTATTTTTTTATTTTTTTCATTTTTTTTACTTATTCCACCAGAGACAACAACGCATGTGTCTAATCCCTTAATAGATGAGGAACAAGCTTGTTTTCTTTATTTGGATAAACCTGGGAACCAAATTGTTGGCTTAGCACTATTATATATGCTTGCAGAAACAATTCATAACATGAATATTCTGAATGACCAACTTAAGATGACAATTGATATTGTTCTTAAGGCAAATGTGAAGGAGCCATTCCTCACGAATGGGGTTAGAAAATTAAGCAAAGCACTAGAACAATTTATTTTATGGCCTAAAAGACTTGTTGATATGTAGATGACAATTTTGATGGTTAAAAAACTCTTCATTATTCTTTGATTTGTTGTTTTAATTACTTATATAAATTTTATTCATTTGATGTTTTATTAGGATTCTGATGATGTTGAGAACTACTCTTATTTGCTACAGTTATATGAATTTTTTAAGGCAATGACAAAGCCTATCAATTTGATAATGCCTAAAGAAATTGTAGGTATAGACAAGTTATATCTTTTTGCAATGGACAAGAAAGACACAAATGAAGAGCTGGACATCTCATAAGTTATGTTATCTATCTTGCAATTTTATTATCTATATTCTATCTCATTTTCATTTATTTTAATTTATATGCAACAATTTTTATATCCTTCTACTAATAGGTTTCTTAGTAATCTCTACACTGGACCCTAAAAAGATTAATTTGGATTTTTATGTTTAGCTTATTTAACATCGGCTCACAACATTATCAGTGATAGGATGAGATACACAGGCAATACTATTTCAAAAACAAAATTGCCATGTTATGTGACCCAAATTCTTGAAGGGCAAGTTGTTTATATTAATATTTTTATATATATTTTGTTTGATAATATTTTTTATGTTTTCATGCACTAATCACTTTAGTCCCTTTGTAGTTACCATTAGCCCTTTGTGTTGTATACTTGTATTTGCACGAGATCTACTGGTTTTGTTTCATCAACAAGCAATCGAGTACTGAAATTAAAGATATAATTAACACATAAGTTAAGATTATTTTTATAAATATTAGATATTTAGATATTTATATTGTTTTAATATTTTATGTTTTATTTAAATTTTATGATAGAGCATTGAAGATATATTATATGATGAGGGGAAAGCACTGCCCACAAAAAGAAATCTAAAAAAAATCCACCATCGACTTGGATCTTTTCGATTGTAAGTACTTTGAATGCAATATTTTTTATCCGCAATCACTTCATATATGTTTTTGTTTATACATATCATTTGATTTTTAATTTTTAGTGCCATCGCCAAATAGGGGAGTACATAGTGTGGATATTATATTATCTGTTATATGTACTAGATTATTCAATCTAAAACTAATTAAAATTTACACATGGTAAGCTATGTTGTTATTTATTTTGATAATACTAGTTTTGTGAGGCTTTAGAATGTAGATATCTAATGAACATCTAATGAAAATTTGCAGCTTTTTGACAATGAGTACCCTTATACTAGTGAAGATATAAGTGAGATTTGAAACAACTTAGTAGGTTATCTTCTTCAAGAGCTATTTATATAGTCATTTCATATTTGTTCATTAAGTTAGGATTTTAGTTAGAGCAATACGAATTTTGCTATAAATATTGACACTTGAATATGTGACAATAGTTTTGTTGTTTCATTAGTATGTTTAATTTAGCATAATTTTTTGTGATGGTGTATGTTGCAATTTGTTGGACTTTAGCTATATGAATGGATATTGCTATGAGATACTTTGGTAGGTTCTATTTTGGTTGCAAAGCAATTGCAAACTCTATATTTAAAAAATAGTAAAAACTACAACATATTTCATTAATGAGGGACATGTTTTCTTGAAAACCACATTACCAATAACATAAGAGGGACATGGTTCATTAGAAACCAAGTCACGTCCCTAATTTCCTAAGGGGGACATGTTTCTTGATCATATAAGATGTATGAATAGGAAATCACATAAACATCCAAGCAAGGGTGACGTGGGTTTTTTACAAATCATGTCCCTTTTTTATAAACAAGGGATGTGGTTTGTATATAAATTACGTCACATTTTCTTAAATGGGGCGTGGTTTATGTTTTCTACATCACAAATTTAAATGATGTGGACAAACCATTATTCTAAGTACCCAGTATATATCCCCTCTAATTGTGATATGGAAAGACCTAAAAATGAGACATGAAAGATTTTTTCATAGTAAAAATATGAAGATTGGGAGCAATGTGGGTAGAAATTTTTTATTATCTAAGTATAATTTGAGTGTTAAATTGAATTAATGGAGTATGTTAGAAGTGTAAATTTTGCTAAAGAGGAAATTTAGGTATAGTGATTACCCAAAATTAGGCTAAAAAGAGGGTTTAATTAAAGTTATAATTGATGATTAATATTTAATCTTATATATTAAATATTAATCGAGCCCTGTTGAGCTAGTAGACTCTTGTGGAGTAGCTATTTACCATAATATCCATTTTTATAATAAAAGGGTTGAAGTAACTAGATAATCTAGTCTTTTTACTTGTGTGTTTGAGTGGTTGAGTTTTGCAAATATATATATATACATAGTATGAAAATTATGATTTATCTTGAATAGTTAACGTTTTAGAAACTTGTATGAAGTGGTATTGAACTAAAGTACTGTTTTATGCTTAAAACCCCTTTTCATGTTTGTTTGTAAATGATTGTGAAATCAGATACAAGTTAAAATATTAATACTTGTTATATGAGTATTGTTGATGAGTAATATGCGTATAATTGAAATGGTATGAGTATGATTATTGTAAAAGGTAGGAGTTCACCCTAATATTATAGGAGCATATTGTATGAAATTTATATGTTACATTGGCACATGGAGGCCTCAGTGCACAGTTTTTATTGTTTAAAAGTCCTAGTACTATCTTAGAGATTGATCATATGACACCCCAGATATTTGAGAAAAGGGAGAATTTGTGGTCTAAAAATAGGTAAAGGGATCTTTGGTCGAGGTTGCTACCCATGATTGGTAAGCTTAACCTAGTTTAGTCACATGAAATTGGTCCTATTATGTTATTAGCCCATAGATTCAATCAAAGGAAATAAGAAGGATATAAGGTAGAGAGTGTTTGATCATGCATTGTATGAGACTTGATATACGTGTATGCTATGTATCTGTTAAATGGTTTTATATTGCTATTTGACACATTCATATTCTATTTTGATACACTTATAATAGATTAGATTATTTGGTTACTGAGTTATTAAGCCACCCCTATGGTTATATTTTTCCAAGTGAAGGCTTTGATAGGAGCAAGGAGAAGGTTGACATGATTGAGAATTGAGGGGCTTGTTTGTATAGCTCTCTCTCTCTCTCTCTCTCTCTATTAGTATATTATGTAATGATTGATATATAAATTATGCTAACTTTACGACATTTATGGTTTTAGGTACTTGCATGATATGTGTGACATTATTTTAATGTATTTTGGCCTAGGATATTGTAAATGTATGGAAATTATTGTAAGAAGCCAAAATACTTGTGCAAGTACTATTATCATGGTGATTAAATGTGAATAGAGGATTATTGAATGATTAATGTGAATTATTGCCTATGTCCCTTGATTTACATGAAATCAGGGTTTTATAGGCCAAGTTGTATTTCGAATGTATGTGATGATATATAACTATTTAATTAAGTGTATTATAGCCTATTTGAGTTAGTTTAAGTGATTCTAAGGCTATTGGTACTTGGTTAGTGGTTTGAATACCCTTGGGTTTATTTTGAAAGGAAAAAATGGAAATTTTATCCCTAAGCATCCAAGTTTAAAATGGTAAAGAGTTTTATTTTGAAACTAGTGCTAATAGCTATGTGGCTTAAAAAGCTACATGTAAACACTAGAATCAGACGTTAGATGGCAAAATGATGAACTCTGAAAGTTTGTTCCGGAGTGTTGTCATGATAGTAAGGGTGCACCGTAGTGTAAGGCTTGTATGTTGCAATGCAATAATACACAATGAGGGGAATCCTCCCCCTATGCCATCTATTGTGATAGGTGGGGCTCGAGAGTTTAAAGTGCCCTTATTTGATGTTCTTCTATAATGAATCTTTCTCCATGCTTTCATAGCCTTTCTTTTAGTATGATTTAAACTCTTGTTCAAGCTCAAACATCTTTTTAAAAAGGGTTTCATGGGATCTTAGCTTTTATGAATTTGATTTTCATGAACTTGTGTTATGGTAACATAATATATGTAATTACTTAATCTTGGTTACGATAATATTGTGCGCTATATCCTGGTATTGTTAAGGTGGGCATTACATTTTTCACAGGAGGATGTATAATGATGTGGATTGAATGATGAGCTTTTGTAATTTTGCTCTTTTAAACTGATACATTTTTTAATAGAAATTGAAATCAAGCCATGGCAAGCTACATGTAAGCAAAGTTTATAGGAGAGTTAATTCTAATGATTTCATTTAGGGGATGATCAAAGATACACAAGATCTTAGTAAATAAACTACAAGCATTCTTAATAAGATAATCAATACAAGCATTCCCTTCCCCATACAAATGATGAGCATTAATGGTCCAATCTTTATGAAAAAGAAGCTACATGTCTGCAATAACATCTCTTAAGAAATCATTTTCATTACATCCTCTAGTTAGCAAGTTCATCGCATCCATGCAAGCTATGAATAAGTTAATATTCCTATACTCGCTTTTCTAACATAGATGCAAACTGTGTATTATAGTAATGAGTTTTGCTATACCTAAAGGAACATGAAACAATTTACAACTAAAGCCTTTTTTTAAACCTGTTGATCACCCCAAATCACTCCCTCACAACCTACCCATCCATTTGAAAGAACCGAGCCATCTACTTCCAAATTGACAAAGCCATAAGAAGATATACTCATAATTCTAGTAATTCTTTTCATAAAAGATAAGAAATGAGCTCTCTTAAAAAGATCCAAATCACTACATGCTTTAAAGAAGCTCGAAAGAACATGTTTGTCTTTCTTATAACTCTCATCATCAAAGACTTTCCTACATCTAGACACCCAAATATCCAAACAAAGTAGCCTAAGCAATCTTACTGGTGTAGTTCTTCCCAGCTTCATTTGTTAAGTTCCATTCTACCTAAGTTGCTCCTTGAAGACTGGTAACAACATTCCAATGTTCTTCTTTAACTATTGCTCACCACCTATATCATGTTGGCAATCATTGATAAGATGCTTAGAGTCTCTTTACAAATCATACCCTAACAAACAATTGTGATCCACAACAAGGTCTCTCTTCCATCTAAATGAACTCTTCCATGCATAAATAACCATATGGAAGATTTAATCTATTCTATAGCTAACCATCGCTAAAAGATCTTCTAAATGCTATTCACATTGTTTTTGATACTTGTATGAATAAATTTATAAGCAAAACTAACATTAAAAAGACCATCAATTAAAGGTTTTTAAAAGTGTTTATCCTATCCTCTCTTCTTTCTCGGTGGATAAGGAAGAGTCAAACAAGCAATAACATTAGGTTAGAACCAAAGCCTCAACTTTTAAAGATCTCAATCACCATATTGATTAACAAAATCATTAATAGTTTCCTTTGGTTAATGAAACCTTCCTCCTAGGAATAATATCAATTTGTGGGACATTAATCTCTAAGCAATTTTCAAACCAAAAGGAAGTGTTTCTCCTATTGTATATCTTTTTATCCACTCCTTCTTTAAATTTATTCCAAACTACATATATACTTCTCCATGTGAGAGACGAGTTCTTTTTCCTTCTCATAGATGGCATATTGCTTGATCCATAACTATATTTACTTTTAAGGACTTTTACCTATAAAGCCTCCTTGTTGGTAAGTATATTCCAATAAAGTTTCATAATAAAGGCTCCATTCTGCTTCTCTAAATTTTTAAGACCCCACCCTCCTTTTTTATCATTCTAAATGGTATCCTATGGGATAAGGTGCATCTTCTTTCTTTCATTGCTTTCACCCTAAGGAAAACCCCAATTACATTTCTCTAATTCCTCAAGTACCCTTTTCGATAGCAACACCATCTGCATATGATAGCATGGCAGTGATGAAAGCATAGCTCTAATCAAAGTTTCACTTTCTGCCATGTTTAAGAATTTACCCTTCCGTATAGAAAGCCTTTTTTCTAGTTTTCTCAAGACTCAGTGCAAAATTCAAATGCATTGTTCTATTGTGAAAGAGCAAAATTTCCAAGTATTTCCTCAAACCAATTGTTAATCCAACTCCCAATTTCTTCCTAAGGTTAAATGCTCTATTAAAAATGAATAAGCTTTCAGAAGCATACTTTTGTTTTTCATTTATTCATGCATTTCCTAAAATCTGCCCATAATGTACTAATACAAATATTGATACAATCAACTTAGCTAGAAGATGCTTTTCAAAAAAGTACCAAGTCATCCAAAAAAAATAAGTAAGATAGCTTAAGGCTAAAGTTGGACAACTTAATTAGGGCCCAATCCCTATCCTTAATAGCATCCATGATGATATAGTTTAAATGTTTCATGCATAGAGTGAAGATATATAGGGAGATTTGGTCCCCCTATCTTGTGCCTCAAGTTGGTTGAAACTTCCTTGTAGGACTACCATTCCAAACAACTTTCCTTAAGGAGCTTCTAATACATGCCATAAATATTTCACACTACTTCCCAGATGTACCAATTTTCTTCAAGGTATGCAAGATAAAGTCCTATTCCAATCTATTGTAAACTTTTTAAAGATCTACCTTAATAGCCATAATCCCTTTCTTCTTTTTGGTACTCCTCATCATGTGAATGGCTTCTTGTGCAATGATGATGTAACCACTGTAACTTCCTAAATTTCTAAGTTTTGCATTAACATTGGTTAGAGATAAAATTAATGATTTAATGTGTGATTAGGTTTGTCAATAGTGGAGTATTATTTTGACTCAATAGGATGTTATATGCATAGATTTGAGAGAAGGAATGGCATTGCGAAGCAGAGCATGTGAGCGTAGTGAGGAATTCCCTCACTATGCCACGTGCCATGGCTAAAGTTAAATGCGTTACGGCACATGGTGCAAAAACTTGGTAAATAAGGACATGGAACTCATGGAAAACAAAAGGGAATCAGAGAAAGAGAGATAAGGCATGGAAAGGAAGAGGAGGTATGCTAGGGCAATAATTTTCAAGAGCAAGGATAAGGTTTCTGACTTGTTACTTATCAAGTATGTCTAGTACTACCTTAACCTTTGATTCTACTTTATTTTCTCTCAATTTAAACTATTAAGAAATTGAATTCAGAAGTTCGAAGTAGTTGATTTTGAAAGGTTCTCTAGGACTAAGCTAGACCTTTGTGATTGGGTTGAGTTGAAATGATAAAACTTTAAAGCTATAGGCTCAAATTAACCTAATTTAGAGAGAGAGAGAGAGAGAGTAATAGGAGAAATGTGATAGTAAGAAGAATAATTTTTGTAATGAGTTGTGATTAGTCATAGTATGCATGAATAAGGAAAATGGTAGCAATTAAGTGCTAAATTACTATAATTGGCACAGTTTTTTAATGGAAAAATTGACTTTGGCTTGCCAATTTAATGTAAATTCTTGCGTGCGACAAGTTGAATAGTAATAGAAACTCGAATAGGATTATGGAACATGGGTAACCCTTTCTATTAGATGAAAGGATTAAGGTAACCATATAGTTTATTATGTTTATTAAATATTATAATTGTGTAAAAGTAAACAGATGCTTTTGAATTTAGTTTGTGAATCTCTGTGCATGGTTTTGCAAATAGCTTTTGGCATGAAAAGGGAATTTGATATGTTTATTGAATAACTATCCCTTTTTAAATGAAAAGAACGTATATTTTTTTTTTTGTGTGTGTGGTATGTGAATATGGAAAAAGCAAAGAAATGTGTGTAAAAAGCATGATTATATAGAGTAGGAGTTCACCCAGGGTATGTGTGGATGTATATGAGTGGAGATGTGAGTGAACAAATCTATATGGTCAGGTTAGCACTATAGGACATCCGGTGCAACATTATAAGGGCTAGTACCATGGGTAATCTGGTACAATACTATATTGGGACTGTTATCATAGGATATCTGAGTAGTCTGCCAACTCCCTAGTGCCCATGAGAGTGCAATTAGGAGTCAACGATGCCTTTATCACAAGTATGTGAAATGAGGGAAACCATATCTTAAAAGTGAGATAGAATACCTTTAGCCGGGTGTTTTTATTACTAAAGATGTGCTTGAGTTAATATGCGATTGATCTAGGAGAGCCTATGGTTTTGTGTCGGGGAGCTTTGGAGGCTAGGCAGATAGATAATCATGCTAGTGTTGTGATTATTGAAACATGTTGAAAAGAGGAAACGTTATATCTACTTTTGATATATATATATATATGCTATTACTTTAGTTTTGCTATTTGACATGATTATTTATGTTATTAGACATTAAATGAACTATATTAGCTATTGAGATTTTGATCTTACACATAGTTATTTATATTTTTTAGGTTCTGGTACTAGTGGTGCAAAGGGAAAGAAAATAGGTTGAGTACAAACTCTTCTAAAAAGCCTATTGTAAGATGGTGTAACAAATATGCTTGTTAATAGGGTGGAACATGTGTATAAGTTGCCATAGGAATCAATACTTATGCATAAACATGTGAATGTGTATATATGTGTGTGATTTTTTAGCTCTAGCTTAATAAATCTATGCATATGTGTGTACATGATGAAATGACAATGTGGGCTAGTGGGTGAATAAGAGTACATATGGAAATGATGAATACTTGATGTGTATGTGAAATTTGGCCATAGGTATGAATGAGATTAAGAAATATAAAATATACGTAAAAGTGTATGATGGGCAATTTACAGGCCAAATGTGTAAGAGTGTATGATGGGAAATTTGTAGGCCGAATGTGTGTGTGTATTATATTATTTATATAACTACTTAATTAGGTGTAGTTTGTTCATTTGGATGTGATTAAGGCCCTAAAAGTAGCTAATGATATATGGTTTTGGTTGGAGATGCTAAGTGGCAAATTTTGACATAAGATGATCAAAATGCACTTGGGTGTCTAATTTTTTAACGGAGTATCAAATTTAAGTGAAACCAATGTCATCAGTTAGATTTTGAAACAAGCTTTGTGTGGGTGCTTGAATTACCCAAAATGGATATTGGATGTGAAAATGGTATATGTTCAAAGTTTGTATCGAATTTTGCAATTTGATAGCAAATTCTAGCCATGGCGCATGTGTCAATGAGGGACAACATACCGGAGCATATGTAGCAAGAGCCACGACACATAGCCCACTTTTTGTGTGAATTTTAATGGTTTAAGTTATTCTTTGATGTGCTTATGCTTAATAATTTTCTTATGTAGTGTTTTAAAACTCAAATAGTTTATGAAAGGATTGTATGGTAATGTCATTAAGGGCATTACAATCACTACGTAGCCTCCCCAAAGTAAAGAAATATTTATGCTTACCAACAATCTTATCTATAACTGGTTTGAGCCTTCTACTAAGAATCTTAGACATAATTTTATGATTGACGTTACATAACAAGATTAGTCTAAAATCCTTTATCATTTTAGGCAATCAACTTTAGGTATAAGGACTAGATGAGTATTATTTATGGCTTATATTCTATTAGGATCATCAAAAATCTCTTTCACTATTTGACAAATATCATCCCTAAAAACATTCCAGAACTCCTGGTAAAAGAAAGCTTGGATACCATTCGAGTCGGGAGCCAAATGGCTTCTTTAATTTATAACTCTTCTATATTACGGTGAAGATCCATCAAATTCTCCTTAAAGAGTCTAGGGAAATTATTTCTAGACAAAACGATAAGGCTAGAAATGGGAGGACTACTAAATAAATTCTTTTAATAATTCACAGCAAGCAGCTTTAGATCATTTTGATTAAAGATCCATTCTCCTTCTGAATTTTTGAGAGCTTCTATATAATTTTTCCTTCTTTTATCTAAAGTAGAAGCATGGAAAATTTTACTCTTCTTGTCACCCCATTTCAACTATTGGCTTCATGATTTTTGGTACCATAACAATTCTTTCTGAGAGATCACTTTATTATATTCCTTTCATTATTCCTTCTTTGTATGAACAAGATACTAGTTATCTCTTTTGCCCCTGGCCCTCTCAACCCCTTCAATTTTGGCTAAGATCTTCTTTTTACTTAGAAGGTTTCCAACCTTATGTTTTTTCTAGTTACTAGCTTCTTGTGTAAGCTTTCTCACTTTATCATTCTAGCTCCCAAAGGATCATGCATTCTAAACAACATTGTTAAAATCCTCTTCTAATAGCCAAGCAATTTACTAGTGAAATAATGGGGGACTAGAACTAAAAGTATGTTTTCTAGCTATACTAATAAGGATAGGTCTATGGTTTGACCCAAATTTAGAGAGATGCTATTAGAGTATTGGGGAATTTCTACAACCAAGCATTATTTGTGAATTCCCAATCAATCCTTTCCTTAAGACAATTTCTTTCCCAAGTTAATCTCTCCCCCACACATCTTATAGTATGAAGCTTAGAATTTCAAATATAGTCTACAAATTGTCTTATAAAGGTGCTGTAAGGTTGGGAGCCTTTAGATTATCATTTGCAAAAATATAAGCATTAAAATCACCAAAAATCAACCACTCCTTAGACTTTCTTTTACTAATACTACACAAATCTTCATATAACTCCTTTTGATTTGTAGCATCAATTTCAATATAAATATAGATAACTTAAAAGGAGAGGTAGCTCTTCTTTTCAATAACTCAAACATGAAGCAATTGGGTTGAGGATAATTCATACTAAACATAAAATATCTCAGAATTCCATAGTAGCCATATGATTAGATTTATCATTTACACACTTTATCTATTTATTTAGGAACTATTTTTCATGTTATATTCTTCATTTATGTGCATTCATTGTGTTAAAAGTGATAAAATCACCAAAGGGTTGAATTTCTGCACTAGGGCTATTTTGGTCCAAAAATGCTTTTTTTAAAATGAAAAATTAGGTTATCATTAGATTCAATATTTTATTTTCCAGGTTTAAAATGTTCCAATTGGGTTTTCCAAATTTATTTTAGTTTGGGAGATATTAAATAAAAGTCACATTTTAAGATTGTTGACTTTTGACCTAATTAGGGTTTTATGTGTGTGCTTATAAATGCTTGGTGTTTTCACATGGCATTGCCCTTGGATTTTATTTCATTATTATTCTCCCATTTAAATAATTAGATCCATGAACAAAAATATAAATATTATGTCACATATATTATTTGATTTAATTAAATGCTAATTTTGTAACTTAGGAGGAACATATACACTTAGACTTGTGTCAATTAGCCAAGGAGCATGCAAGGAGGCTTATGAATACATTGTGCCATGTTAGGGCTTATGTGGATGGGGAAGATCAGATCCAAGTGATGCAAAGAATAGGAATATTCTTAATGGCATTAGATATTTTCCTAGTAGGGTTTGTACAAAATAGGAAATTCACTCTCATTTTTGAATTTCTTTTTGACTTATGTTTTTGGAGAGAATTAGAGGGTAATCTTGTGGATTCAGCCCTTTTTTCTTGGAGAATCAGATCAATCACTCTTAAATTCATATTCTTACTCATCTCCTTCATTATCTTTGTACTCTTGCATCCTAATTCCACATCCAACCATTAGATCATTACAAAACCACCACCATTCTTCTCCTCTCTTCATTTCCTACACATCACTACCACTTGATCATCTATCCAAGGCTTACATCTCCACTTGAAAGCATGAGAAATTTTTCCATTGCAAGGAGAAGGGGTCTTCCATGGAGTTTGAAGGCTAGTTAAGGCACTTTAAAGTCATAAAGGTAGATGAAGGAGAGTTGAATCCTTTGAGCTTTGCTTGCGTAAATATTTTCCTTTTAGTCTCTCTCCATTGACTTGATTTTATAAGACCATAGTTGTGGACTATGACGATTGTTGTTGGAGATTGATTTGTTATGAATGATTTATTGAGACTTATGGTTTGGAATTTTTGACCATTGATGAATGTTCATAGTCCTGGATTTTTCATTGATGTTTTGGCCATTTATATGCTTTATCATAGTCTTGAGAAGTATTTATTTTGTTTAATTGTAATCAACCATAGTCTTGGGGGTTACATGGGTATTGGTCAAACCACATAGCTTCAATTAATCACAAAACTCCTAACCCAATCTTAAAACTAACTTCGGGAATTGAATTGGGCACTAAAGTTCTAACCTTAAGGATATGATCTAGGGAGGTTTGGTTGCTAGAAAGAGTCCTCCTATTAGCCATATATTTAGTTAGGAAGAAAGAAATAGGAGAACACACTCATTTTGACACAAGGATAAGGGTAGAAACCTAAATTCAATGCTAGGTTTTACCATTCATAAGAAACTTCACAAATACTTTAGTTTAGTTTTATAAGCTTTTTTTTTAGGATAATTAAACAATTAATAAATCATTTGGTTGCCACTATCCTATAGTTGGTTAACTTAGTGTATGTTGCTGGGTAAGCAATAGTCTAGTCAGCATATACCCCCTGCATATCCTATTAGTTCAACTCTTATCTAATTATTGAACCCTATTTTTGACATAATTTTATTTATGTGCCACTAACCCTAGGTTCAATAATCACAACAAACGCTACATCTTTACCATTAATCACATCTCAAAATTGACCAAGAATCTTTTTTGAGGCAGCACTTTCACAGTTCCATGATTAAAAATTCATAAAATCAAAAAGAAATAGGATAACATAACCATATAGGTATAATTGAGGCTCTTGAACTAGAATCACAACATCATCGTCCATTGTGCCAAACTTATCATCATCATTTGTCTCAAACAAGATATTATTATTTTCCACCCTATCTAAACAAGAGATCATTAGTTTTTGAAATTGAAGAGGAATAAGGGATTTCTTCATGGACTCCATAAAATCATCACTATAATCTATCATCCATAAGGGGTTTGGGGAAAACTAATTCTGTGCTATAACCTAGACATCAAAAACCTCTTGTGGTTCACCATTTTTTGATTGTCCATTAGCTAGTCAATTTTCATTAGGTTTCAATTGGCCTATTCTAGTAATATTGCCAATAACAATATTATGGATATGATTCTAACTCTTTTTCTTTAGTAAAGGCAAAATTACTCTGGGTCTCATGGTAGGGTTTCATTTCCTTCTATATTCTTAGAGCTTTCCTTCTTTTCTTTTATATTATCTGGGCATTCTCCCTGTTCATCCATTCTTTCCTTATATGTGCCTATTTCAGGTCCATTCTTTTCTTCTAGGGCTAGTTATATGGGTTGTTCTTTCATTTCTTTCCCTTTAACTATATTCTCTCACTTACTGCTACTTGTTTCTCCTTTCTCAAAAATAGGATACTTTCTTATTCTTGCTGTAGTGTCAAGAACTCCTTTTTTATTTTTAGACTCTCCTTTGTCCTCTTCCACCTACTACTTCATAGTAGCAAGTGCTTTTCCATTGACAATTTTTTTCCCTGTTTTCTCCTTAGTCTTCTAACAAAATATCAAATCTTGATTTATGAAGATTATTAAGATCTTTTCCATTTGACTTTCTTGGAATAGGGGCCTCCTCTAGCAAAACTCCTAGCATACTCATCATTAGCTAAGGCATTATTTGTTCCTTCATGTTGTTGACTTGTGGTTCTTAGAATAGGGGAAACTTTTAATTCTATTTCTATAACATCCTGAATTTCAATCTCAGGAACAATTTGCTAATTAGGGGTAAATTAATAATTAGGGAATTGATTTTGATTTAGATATTGAGTTGATATTTTTGTGTTACTTAGGTGTTACATTGATAGGATTAATGGGTAGAGAGTCAATCCGAGCCAAAACACACAAGCACAAGTGAGAGTTTTCTTACTGTGCCATGTGCCATTGTAGAAGCTATATGTGCTGCGACGCACTGTGTAAAAATCATTTAAAGCTGACATGAATAGCTTGTAAAATCATAAAAGAGAGAGCTGGAGACACATCTGGAGGGCAATAAGAAGCCGTCTCTTATAAAGCAAGCCATGATTAGAGCTAGGGAGTTTGCTTCAATTCTACCCCTTTTTCATTAAATTTCATTAGTTGAGAAATCAAATCATGAAATTATAAGGTTTTGTAATCTAAAAGAAAGGATTAAAATAGGATATCGAATATAGAACTAAGGTTTTGTGACTAGTATGGAGTTGAATGGTTGAGTTTTGAGCATATAGGCTTAAAATGGCCTAAAAGTTAGGTTAAATGGTGGAATTTGGGTGAATGAGTTATGATTGTTTGAGTAGCCTTTAGGGCTAATGACTATGAATAATGGATAAGTGAATTGAAAAGGGTTCAATTGAACTATATTATGTGTTAAGGGATTCAATTTAGTCAAAAAAGTGCCTATGAAATGTGTTGAGGATTGACTAAGGGGCACTGTGTTATGTAGATTGAGTACCTGTGAAGTTGCTCGTGAGAATCTGCATTCCTAGGTGCTTAGTTTGGTTGGTAACTCTTAGTAGTAAGGGTTAAAGGTAACTAAAGTAACTCTTTTGCTTGTTTGTTTGTGAAATTATCTACAAGCATTTTGATATAACTGTGCATTGTGTTATGAACTGATAGAGTTGTAGCATTATGAAAGTATATGCATGCGGGTATGCAAGTATTGATTGAAATGAATTTGAAGTGAAATGCGCATTGATATGCATCGTATCTACAAGATATACCATGGATTATGGTGGGGGAAACACGGCCTTACCATGAGGAGTTTAGGAAGTCATGATGATCTAAAGCATAGAGCTTGACTCTGCTAAGACAAACCTAAGAGAAGAAATCCTGATGATTCAGAGCTTAGAGTTTGACTCCGCCACAACAAACCTAGGACATTAAATAATCCATAAGGTTACCCTAGACTAGAGTAGGGGGTCGTGGTCATCCTCTGTATAAGGCTAAAAAGTCTTGGTGATCTAGAGCATAGAGCTTGACTCCTTTATGATAGACCTAGAAGACCACCCACACAAAGAATGACCTAGTCTGAGCAGTGGTATGGTAGGCCCTGTTCCTTATAACTAGAAGTCCTAGTTCGAGTGTAGAGTTTACTCTGCCAGGGAGAACTAGGAATGTATTGCATAAGCATAACGAGATTGATGAGAATGAATTTTTATATATGCATACGTTATTGTTTTATAACTACACATATTACTTTATTACTTGTTTATTATTTTGCTTACTAATTGGTATTGGGGTTTCCTCCGAGTTACTGAGACATAGGTCTCTCTCTATCATTTTTGAACACAAGTGAAGAGAGCTTGAGAAGGCCAGGAAAGGAAGTGATGAAAGAGTAGTCTTAAGTAGTAGTGGTATGACTACCTTTGAGTAAAAATGAATGTATAATGTGTTGATAGAGTTAACTTGCCAACTAGGATACATAAATGTATATGAATATGAGAAAATGTATGGTATTGTGAAACTTGCTTCTATATTTGGATATGATGTTGTATTATGCCAAGGGAGCCTCAGTGGAGGGTATGTGGGTGGACTTAAATACGAATTAAGCAAGTATGTGTTGTATTATAACTTGTTCCATTGGTGTATATATGTGTTGATTGTGATTGATTATGTGAATTGAATATATATTGTGTTGTAAAATAAGAACTTGACACAAATGGTGAGGTAGAGCCCCATTTAAAAAAATCGAGTATATTTGTAATTCCCGACCATATGGTGAGGTGAAGCGCCATATGTAAGAGTCGAAGGGTTAAAAGTGAAATAAGTCTAGTTGTATATGTGATTATGTGTTGTATATATGTTTTCCTCGTATAAGACCACAAATGTGTAATGTAGGTTTAAGAGGCCAAAATGGGCTATTAATGTGATATGTGTGTATCGTGTAATGATCATGTATATGTGATCCTTTTGGACTTAGTTCAAGGCCTGAAATAGTTTAATAGGATAAGGAATGAGAATTGAGCACTTAAGGTATAAGTTTCTAAAAGAAAAAGTGACTTTTTACACCCAGGTGTCTAATTTAGATTGAACTATCATATCAAATTTAAACTTATTCCATTAGCTAGTACATGTAAGTTTAGTGTGGATGCTTGAATCACTCCAATCAAACATTAGATGTGAATTTGCTATCAAAATGACAATAGAAATTCAAGCAGGAGCGCCACGGCACATGATGTGCTCGTTGCAGCATATGACACAAATAAAAACAAAGCAAGTCGCTCTGTGCCACGTGCCGCGGCGCATGTGATACACGCTGTGGCACATTGCCCATTTCCAGAAATAGTTGTTATGTTGTTGAGTTGTTTTACTGCATCTGCGCTTTCACTAGTCCTCTTATTTGAATATATGCTTTAAGAAGTCGGAATCTCATGACTTGAAAATAAATAAAGAGTTATTACTCTAACATTATTGTGATTTTGATTTGTTGATTGTGTGATGTGGAATGGCAAAGCTAGTTGTGAGATCAGACTTTACATTTTGGCATAGTCTTCTTTGGTTTTGGTCCCTCTTTGTACATTGCATCACATTAGTTGGCAACTTTCATACATTCATTACTCTTTTTCGACCTCTAACCACCTATGTATTGACTTTTTTACCTTTACTCTAAAGGAGAGGAGAAAGGTACGTAAAGCTACTATAACTATATTGTAGCACTGCTATAGAGCTATGAGAGGACGTGGTAGAATTCCACAATGCACACAAGCTCAACATGCCTAGGATGCGTAAGATCCGGAGGTGCCACTGAAACAACCTTAATGTAATGACCAAGATGGGACAATGACTCATCTAGAGCATGAAACATGGAATAATTATTAGGAAAATCAATAACCTCAAACTTATCTGTTTCAAGCTTCCATTTTAGTCTATCAAGCATTACCTTTAGTATTGTACTTTAGACTAGTGCATCCTCTTATGGGAGGCATAATTTTCTTAATCTCTCATCTGAGATACTGATTTTAAGAAGAACTTTTATGATCTACTTTTGTTACTCAGTCAGAATAGGGGTGAGCTCTTTTTCTTCTTGAAGCCATTCTTTCATAAGGTCTTTGAAATCATGCTCAAATTTCTTCTCTACCTCTCCAATTAGCTTCTCTTTGTACAAGATGGGAGGCTTTTTGGACAAATTCACGCCATTTTTTGGTAATTTTTTCCTTCATGTCTTGCATCGGTATATCCTCAAGATTAACCTCCTTGTTAAAGATAAAAACCCCAGTCCATTAATTATTTAGGCCTTTAATGTATTTTTGTTCATTTATTTTTATTTATTGTTTTACTCAGTAAAACATTGTAGAAGCAGTGACATGTACAATTTATTATAACTGTCTGTGTGTATATAATGATTAGTAATACAATGCACCTCTTACACATTGTGAGAGAGTTAGAATCATATCTTGCATTTTTCTAATTTGGTATTAGAGCGAGAAAACACTGTCATGGCTTCCATTCTTGTGCTTGGTTTGTCTTCTTCCTCCATCTCTTCCTTCACTGGTTTACCTCTTTTCACTGTTTCAGCTCCTCTTTTCTCCACTACTACCTCTCCATCGTCTTCTACTATAATTCCTACTCTAATTAGCGTTCTAACCTCTGTTCAGTCAAAGATGATTCCTCTCTTAAATAGCATGTACTAAGCAAGATCAGTCAAGTTGGATCAATCCAATTACATGATGTGGCATAATTTCATTTTATTAGTCTTACGTGGTCATCAAGTCAAAGGCTTCATCACTGGAATGAAGCCTCCTCTGCCAGAATTTATTCCCAAAGGCTCAGATATCATCGTTACTCCTCCCTTTGAGGAATGGAACACCACTAACCAACTTATATATGGTTGGCTGCTAGGATCAATGACTACAAATATTTCTACTCAGGTTTTACATTGCAAAACTATAGCTCAATTATGGAGAGCTACTATTGATTTAGCTTGCTCACGCATCGTGCTTGTCTTACTGTGATGAGAAATGAATTTCAACACATGTGTAAATGTTCACTAACTATGGAGATTACCTCAACAAGATGAAACTTATAGCTAATAATATGGTGCCAGCTGGTTCATCAGTACCTATTACAGATCTGGTTATGTAAACACTTATAGGTTTAGACAATAAATATACACCTATTGTTGTTCTTTTGTTTGATCGAGAAAATCTTACGTGGATTGAGCTGCATTCTAAGATACTCACACATGAGCGTCATCTTGAGCATGTCAATAATATCAACACTGTGAGTAACTCATTTGCTAGTTTATCCTTTAAGACTAATCATTCTTTTGGTTATAGCCAACCTTTTGGTAGTTCACATCCTTACTGGCGAGATACTAATCGAAGTCGTGGTAATTAAGGTTGCAATCGGTCATACTGCAACAATAACAACAATAGCAGTAAAGGAGTTGTTTGTCAAGTGTGCACAAAACTCGATCACTTTGGTTTAGATTGTTATCATCGCTTTGATCGCTCATATGGTCATCGTGACATGTCTCTAATTGCCTATTATGCGTCATTTGAGATTTTACAAGATCTAGCTGATAGGAATTGTCACTTATCTTTAAAATTAAACTAAAGCTAACCCTAATGCAATATAGGGCCAAACCTAGGTCATCTCCCAATGAATGATTATAAGTCTAATTTAAAGTTATCTAGTGAAATAAATCACCTAAAGTTTGAAGTTGATTAACTAATTGCTAACCTAATTATCTAGTAAATTAAACTAACAAACTAAACCTAATTATGAATGAAGTGGCTTTTCAATTTAAGTAGGAATCCTAAGGAGTTGTTAATAGAAGATTCTTAGCCTTTAATTAATTATGGCAGCTCACTCAACTCTTCTTTCTTGGCTAAAAAATGTAATTACTTAAGGCAACTATCTCAAGTATCCTCCAAGCTTTACTAATTCAATTCCTAAGTGCTATTTCAAGCCCCCTTAGTGACCTTACTAGCTTAGCTCTAGGATTAACCAAGTGTTTAGTTGAAATTCATTTCTAATTGCCATTACTCAAAGCTGTACCTAAACTCAAAACTATGAAAACTCAAGCAACTCATTAAGTATTCACCATACAATTACATGCTAGGCTAATAAAAGACATTCACCCATTGAAATCACATATTACTATGCAAATTCATAGAGTGGATGAAATTCCAGCAGCACTTAAGTCATGAAATTCAACTCAAAAATCTTGTTTTAACATTACAAATTATAAACAACCATGAAAGTAAAGTCAAATTGAACTACAATCAACTATATTCATAATACTCTAATGAAATTGAAACAAGATGAAGAAATAGTTGAGCTTAGCCAAGTGAAGACTTCAAAACTCCTCTTCCATCAATTCTCCCTTAGGATTCCATGGAGAATCTAGCTAGAAAACATCAAAAAATCCTTGCTCCTCCAAGAACACCAAGAGGCCGATACATGCTCCATGAATCTTGATGAATTGAGCTTCAAATCTCCTTCTAGTTGCAAGGGTTAGGGTTGGCCATGAGAGAAAAAGAGAATGGTGAAAGAATTGAGTGGATTTGATGGTGAAAAGTAGAAGAAAAGGTACTTGGATGTGGCTGTATGTATAGAGAGAAGGAAGAGAATAATGAAGAACAAGATAAACAAGAGAGAGAAAATGTAAAAGATGAGTGAATGGGTGAATAATCTCAATTTGGGGCTGAATAGACATGCATCTAGTGTTTCCCTTCAGCTGAATACTCAATTAAAAAATTAAAAAAAATAAAAAGAAAATAGGAGCCTTGTTACACTTGCAAGGTGGCACCCTTCTATTGGTTTGTAAATAATTTCAATGTGTGCCTAATTTTTCACGTGTCATTCATATTTCAAGCTGATTTAATCCCCCAAAAATATCATAAATCACATGCAAATGCTTAGCTATTGACCTCAATTGCCCAATTGATGCACAAGTCACATGCCACCTATGTCACATAAATCACATAATTTAATTAAATAGCATGTGACATAATAAAATCTAATTAATGTCTAGAATTAAATTAATAATTAGAAGGAAGAATTTATTAAAATAACTAAGTTCTAGGCTGCACAAAATTATGTAAAAAATTTTCACACAAAGACAACACGAAAACTAGGTCAAATTAAAATACTTAAGAAAGTGTTGACTTTTTTATTTAATTACTCTTAAACTAAAATAAATTTTAAAAATATAATTTCACCACTCATCAACTGGATATAAAATTTAATTTTTTAATTTTTCTTGAACATTTTCTCAAAATTTTATTTTTTGGACCAAAATACCTCTAGTGCACTAAACTTAAAAACTTAGGCAAAATCCAAATCTAATGCAATATATGCACTTGAAGGTGATAAATTATTAATAAAAGGATCCTAATTAACAAATAAAAGTGTATAACAAATGTGTTCTATCACTAACTTGATATTTAGATAGTAGAGCCTCTAATCATGTAATGCATGAAAAAAGTCATGTTTTAGGAATGAGTAATCAGTCTGGTTCAAGTAATTTGCTTATTGGTAATAGTGAAGGTTTAAAAATTACTAGACATGTTTTTGGATGACCCCCTTGTGATCATCATAACTCATTGTTGTTAAAAAATATTTTAGTCGTGCCTGTTATTAAGAAGAATCTATTTAGTCGTTTTGAATAATGATATATTAATCCAATTTTCCCTTAATTTTTGTGTTGTTAGGGATCTAAAAATGGGAAAGGAGTTGCTTAGAGGGCAAAGGTGCAATGGACTCTACAAAGTTAGTGGACAACCACAAATTTTTCACACTCTTGATAATGAAAAAAATCTATAGCTTTACTAGCTGTTTTATAAACCTGGCATAAACACCTAAGTCATGCTTCTTGTGAAGCAGTTAAAGAAGTTCTTAAACAATGTAATATATCCATTAATAGTAATAACATTTTTTATTTTTGTTATGCTTGTCAGTATGGTAAAGTGCAAAAGCAGCCTTTTCCAGTGTTTGATTCATGAGCTAATTCACCAATAGATGTTACATACATTGATTTATGGGGTCTAGCGCCTATTCAATCTAAAACAAATTTTAAATACTATATAAGTTTGTTGATGATCATAGTTGGTTTACCAGGGTATATTCTCTAAGATCAAAAAGGGAGGCTCTATCTACTTTTCTTCAATCTAAGAAGTTAGTGGAAAATCAGTTTCAAAGAACAATCAAGGTGTTACAGAGTGATTGGGGTGGAAATTTTTGTAGTTTTGCTTCAGTTCTTGCTAAGTCTGGTGTTAAGTTTCCTCATCCCTGTGCACACCCTTCTGAACAGAATGGGCATGTGGAACGTAAGCATTGTCATATTGTGGACACAGGTTTAAGCATGTTAGGACAAGCTTCTATGCCTCTTCATTATTGGTGGAAGGCTTTTATGAGTGCTATTTATATTATCAATAGATTACCCACACCTGTTCTGAAAAATTCTTCACCATTTGAAGTGTTATTCCGTTCTACACCTAATTATGGTGGATTTAAAATTTTTGGCTGTGCATGCTTTATATCATGTGATTGCGTTCTTTATTGTCTAAACTTGGTATTTCCTCCAAAACCACTACATAATTTCCGGTGTTACTCTCCTTGCAGAAGAAAGAAGAGCTACCATATATATTAGATGAAAGATGAAAAATCCAAAACATTAATAAGATACAGTTAGAAACTAAGAATGCAAAAAAGAAATAAATAGACAAACAAAATATAAATACATGAAGATATGAAGGGCATGGAAAAAAAAGGGGGAAGTAATTAGAAAAAATAAGCTTCTGACACTATAGCAACAGTTTGAAGGTAATAGGATAGAAGATTGGAAAACCAAAATAACCAATAAATAATACGAAGAATGATGAAATTGAAGGGAAAGTTTCCTAAATCCACTTCTTCCATGTTATTTGAACATGAAATTTGAATCTGTTTGAGGCGGCAACAAAAGTAGACACCAACGGGAAAGAGAATTCCATTTTGAGTGACAATAATTCCATCGAGAGAACAACAGACATGATTTTCTTTTCAAATTTGAATCGAAGACAGAATGGGAGAGATAGAGTTGGGATTAAGCACCAAAAAAGCAATAGATGGATAAAATAATTAGATTCAAATCTCACCTTCTTCCTTCGATCTTGCTCTCTAACCTACTCGACACCATCAAGATCGAAACGATCAGCTTCCTCATCGTCGTCTGCTCCCTCTCTTCTCTCTGCCACTACTTTGGCTCGCTCTCGTAGTCTCATTGCCTCGCCGCTGTCATCATCAACACCGACGCATTCTATGACGCCCTGGAATCCGGTGCCTCTCCTTTTGAAGATTGAAGATCTGAATCTATTGAGGCAAGACAGAGAGAAAACAGGGGGAAAGAATCCCATTTTGAGGAGGAATTGATTGAGAGAGTCAAACAATAGAATAGATCTGATGATATTATTTTGAAATTTGAATACGAATGATGGAAATAATGATAGAACGTGGAGAAATGAGGAATACAAAGAAGCAAGGGGCATGCAAATGCGGATGCAATTAATGCTCCCGGGCAATTAGCAAATTACATTGCACTCGATTGAAACGAAATTTGAAAATTGGGGGGACTGCATACTAAACGGATGACCCAGACTTTATATTGGAATCATATGAAATAAAATAAACCAATCAAATTTTGATATTTACATCTAACTAAAGTCTATCAACCAATTAGAGTGGATTTTTTTTGGCCAATCAGATTCATTCAATTCATTCTACGAGATTTGTGGAATATAGTTAGTTGATTGATAGTTGATTGTTTAGTTGTCGGTGGCTTTACGTCTTTCAGATATTATCAAATTAAAAATGCTACACACACATAAAATTCATGTATATATCATCACAGGATAATATAATTTTTAATCTCTTGAGTTTATGTCAATTATTAATCTGGTTTCTCAAATTTAAATTCTATCAGTTTAGTCTATCAAGTTATTTTAATTATCAATTTGATTTTTATTATTTAAAAAAAATGTTACTCTGTTAAAATTTATTAACTTAAATAATGGAAAATAGACGATAGCTATGCAAATTAATGAAAAAAAAATGTAATTATTTCGGTAAGAAAAACAGACTCTAAGTTTTATTTTTTCCAAAAAAGGAGAATAAAACACATTGTGGGGGATTATATGAATAAAAATTAAACTCCTTTAAGGTTAATTTGTTCCCATTTAGCTACTTATACATTCTAAATCATCAATATACTTTATACATTGAATTAATTGAATAATCAATTTGTATTTTAAAATTTAAATGACTTACGTGATAAAAATTAAATTTAAGGGACCAAATTATTAACTAAAATAAATTTGAGAGACTAAAAGTTTTATCATCCCTATTATCACCAAAGAGTCATAGTTAAATTTCAAAAAAAAATTAGTGACAATTAAATTAATAAAAAATTTTAAAAAAATAAATTATAAATATCAATTAAATTAATTATAAATATAAATTTCAAGTGCAAATAAAATATTTAAATTCTAAACATAACCCTTAACTTATAATTAAGATTCTTTATTATAATTATTTAAATAAATATTTACAACTTATTTTAAAAAAATTTGTGAGGCACCTAATTATAATTAATTTTCTTTTTGATACTTGAATATCATTCTCTATTATAATATTATGAAAGATTGAAATTATTAGAGAAAACGATTAATTATTAATATATTGGCCCGACCTCCTTTTCCACAAATGCGAAGCTCACAATATCTTATAGAAGATCAAAATCTTCATACATTCATATATACCCATCAAACAAACACATTTATTTAATCGATTTTTTAATCGTAAATGCCCATAGGAGGGCATCCTTGTGATTTGTGAACGAATGGGACGATTGTTATATAAATGTAGTTTGATTATCGGTGATGGAGTAGTGTTGATTAAAACAATTTTTTACTTATGGATTTACGTTTTCATATAGCATTAATTTTTTTAAAAAAAGCTGGCCCATGTTCATAATGTAATTAATTATAATCAATTGATTATTCCTGTGATAATTAGAATTTTGATATTATTTTCTTCTTCATATTTTTAACATATTCTAAAGATGAGCAATACATCCAATCTCATGTTGACTCATCTTTGACATGAAAAGAGTTACAGCATATCACTAACATAAAGTCTACGATAAAGTTGCGTATTCAAACACCATTTTTTTAAATATACTTGCATATACAGTTATGAACACTAAAGCAAGCATGTTAAAGGTTTACCACTATTGTTTATTAATGGAAAACGAATCAATACAAAAGCAAATCAACATCAAAGCAAACTCTAAATTTTGTGCATTATTCCATCAGAAAGATGGGATCTGAATCTGTGTGCTACAGTTTCCTCTGGGAAACACTGGGCACTCAATGAAGTTGGAAGCAGAAGCGTCAACACACAGATACACTTGGTAGAGCTGACTATTCCCAGAAGAATCCTCATTACACTCTATGAATGGAGCATACCCAATTCCTTCCTTTATAGCCTCTCTAACGCTGCTCAGGCTGTAGGATCCTCCATTTGCTTCTATTCCTATATAGTTTCACGCATCAATTCATGTAAGTTTCAGTTCAGAAAGATATAACCGTCTTCAGCAATTGTTTATCATTAAGGCCATATCATCTAAATTCATAAAGTGAATGTAGAGGATGAATATTCAGAGAGAGAGATAGAAAGAATAAAGTGGAATAGTAGGCCACATGTCTAATTACGAGATCTATAGCTAAAGCCTTCAAATATTCACGTTAGACTCTATTAAATTCACAAAATGAACGTACGTAGATGATGAGAATTTTTTTTTCATGAACTTGGTGCATTATGTCATCCATGCTCCATCCAATAAAATTGCACTAATTCAATCAAATAAAATTTTATGTATTATTAGACTTTATTTTTATAACAAAAATGCATATTTAATTTCTTGTCTTTTTTGCAGAATCAATCTATAAATAGAAAATATTTAGAGGTATATGTCTAACATTAAATGAGTTTAGAAGTTGCACCAGCACTGTTGAGAGCTTGAAGGAGATTGGATCTCTTTTTGAGGGTGAGAGAAGCTTCAAAGTAGTCATGTTGCTGAAGAACTGATTCTGAGCAAGTGCCATGTTTCTCCCATTCATGGCTCCAGAATTTTATCCCATTCCCGCTTGGACATGCCAGTGTGGGCCAGTCCTTATGTAAACTGCTAGTCAGGTCTGCTATCTGTCACCATATTCAAAATCATGTTAGTGTCACAGCAAGGCCATTTATTTGCACAGATTGAACAGATTCTGATTATAATTGATGAACAGGCTGCTCTATGAATGAAGCTTGTCTGGTATATATTCCAATGGAGAAAAATTCAAGTACATTTTAAAGGATGCCCAGACTTTGCAGAACATGAAGAAATGAAAATGAAGTCAAACCTCAGTTTGCTTGAAGGGGTTGGAAGAATCACAGTTTGATGGATAAGAGCCATCATTATAATTAGGCCACAGTCCATGAATGCCAAAATCTGATTCAGGTTTCCCAGTTGTTGGATAGCAACAACTCTTCTGAGTGTCACAATATGACCCTGGCCACTTCAAAATCAAATATTGCAAACAAACAACTTCAGTTTCAGAGAAACACACATACACACACAGTTCTTATTAAGTGTTGGGATCAAACCTCCTGGACAAAGTAGAAGAAATCGAAGTTCTGTGAAACACAGAGAACTGAGAGATACTGCAGAAGCAGCACAAAGCTGATATTGAGGAAGAAGAAGGATGCCTTGGACATCATTTTGGTCTTCTCAGATTTGTGTGATTGAAACAATCAAGGAAAGAATGAAGGTGTTGATTTCTTACACGTCAATTAATTTATAGGCGAAAATGGAAGGTGAGCAATGATCTTGGAAAGAGGATCAGGGAGGGGATATTCTTTCTACCAATCTTATCAACTTTTGATTTTGATTTTTACGTGTGTAAACGCTTTTAACTCGTTGGACATGTCGGCTCATTTTGTTTTGTTTTGTTTTTCCTTTTAGAAACATCCTATTGGAATTAAATTATTTTTAAACGGTTGGGGAGATGAATGAAAGTAAAATAATAATGAATGAAATCCAATATTCCATCTGTGACGCGATATTATACATATATATATATATATATATATATTAATTTCCCTATAGGTGTTATTATGAGATTTAGATTTGGTGAGTGACATTGATCCACTTATTCAGCGAGTATCAGATAGGTTCCCAATTTCAACACTTAGTTATGAAATTGTCACTGTCTCTATTTTTTATGCCACTTTTAAGAAAAGTAATGTAAATTGATGGCATTAGAATGTATATTTTGTAGTACTATAAGTAATGATAATATTAATGTCTATTGACAAAAGTAGTTATTGATGAAAAGTAAGTAAGGAAAACTCAGAAAATATGAGTGATACACTAAAAATCTTTGCTATTGTTGAACTTGTACGCCTTTCTTTAGCTCTTTCCTTTGATCAACTTCTATCCTTTATAAAAAGAACCTTTTCTGATAAAATAGAAAAACTTGTAAAATTCTTTACCCTACCAGAAAAGGCTCAGATACAAAGTACAAATCCTCTTTTCCTCAATCCTTACAAGCTGTATCATAGAACTAAATCTTTTACTAGAAACATCAAATCCCTAATCTCTACCTAATAGCTAACAGGCAAAGAAGTTGTCTAGACTTCTAAGCATGACCAATGTGCCTTCCGATCACTATTGCTAAACAATATGTTACCTTTGAAATTCCTCAACCTTTGATAAACACTTGAAAGCACAAGGATACACACCTCCATGTTGGAGCAGTATGTCTAATCTTGGCTCTTCACGGAAGAAAAGGTATTTCTACTATAACCAGAATAGCCTTGTTGAATACCACCTACAAGTCTTATAGTAATGCCTTGATTGGCACACTGTTGACTACCCTTAGCTAAGGGAGTATGATACTTACTAAAGCTCCTAATTTCAACATCAAATTGACAAACCCCACTCTTTCAACTAGATTGAAAATTCAAGTCTAGATATAAGAGCAGAACAAGATTCTTTAGCCATTATAGCCATTATCCATCATTAGATCATCTACAGGCTTCAAGACCATACCATTCACTTACTTGAACTTTCCTAATTAAGTTGAAGTTTAGTACGGCCTATCACCCCCAGACCGATGGTCAGACTAAGAGGACAATTCAAACTCTCAAGAATATGTTGCGAGCATATGCAATTGAGTTAGTGGAAGTTGGGATGAACACTTGCCACTCGTGAAGTTTGCCTACAACAACAGCTTCCATGCAAGTATTCAAATGGCTCCATATAAAGCTTTGTATGGTTGAAAGTGTTGATCACTTCTTTGCTGGATCGAGCTGAGTAAGAGGAGTATCTTAGGTCTGGATTTGGTATATCAAAACTATAGAGAGGATAGAGATAATTTGACAGTTGTTGACTGCCCAGAGTTGGTAGAAGATCTATGTGGATGAAAGGAGGAGACCACTAGAGTTTATGGTAGGCAATCATGCATTCTTGAAAGTTTTGCTTATAACCAGTATTGGGAGGTCTATTTGATCGAAGAAGTTAACTTCTAGATACATGGTTCGTTTGAGATTCTAAAGAGAATGGGGTCGTTAGCATATCGAATTGCATTACCTACACACTTATCGAGTGTACATGACATCTTTCATGTCCCACAACTCAATAAGTACTAACCCGATTTGTCTCACATTATTGAACTAGAAGAAGTGGAGCTACTGGAAAATTTGACTTACCAGACTGAGTTAGAAAAGGATAGCTAATGTAAAAGATAAGTAGCTAAGGAATAAAGCTATTCGCCTAATCAAGGTGATATGGAAGGGAATAACTCTCGAAGATGCTACTTAGGAAACGGAGGAGAAAATGAGATAATAGTATCCCCATCTCTTCTAATGAAGTAAGATTTACATGATTCACTAAATTTTAGGGATAAAATTCTTAAAAGAAAGGGAGAGTTATAACATCCAAAAAAATTTAATCTTTATTTATCAACCCAATGAGTGTAATTAGTAAGTTAATGAGGTGTGTGGCCAGAGGAACCTAATTTGGTGCAATCAACCCTTGAAGTGGGTTCGAATTGATAGCGAGCCACCCAAGCAAGGATAGAGAAAGAAAAAGTGAATGAGTGCCCTTTATGCCACATGTTATAGCATATGGTTAATCTACTATAGTACATAGGGGCAGATTTAATTGCAATGGGCCTCTTTGTGCCATTCACAGTGACGAAGGGCGTGCGCTACGGCGTACAGTCAAAAATCTAATATATCAGTTTCATATCTGTTCAAAAATTAGAGAAGAGAAGAAGAGAATCACAAAGAGGATGACTTTGGCTCTGCTAGGGTTGGTTGTTAGAACATATTGGTGATAAATTAAAACTCCCAAACACCTAAGGTAAGTAATTGTCGCACCCGTCATGTGACATGGTGGCCCAATCATCGTGAGGGAGAAAAAAAAAAAGAGGGAGCCGCCACCGATATTTTAAGGAAAAATCTTGGGAAACCAGTTGAAAGTGATAAGGATGATCTTTGTAATCAGAGATAGATTCGAGAGTCAATTGTGAGTGGTAAAAGTTGTACACACCCCACATCACTTATTTTATAGAATGGTTACCTTTATTAATTGTGCAATTGATATGGCCTTTTAAGATTATTTTAATTTAACTATTCTTTTTATTATTCATCTACTAAAAAAAATCTAAAAAAATTAAAAATTAAATTTAAATATGAAAGGAAATTGTTATTTATTTACAAGTGGACTTGACCTAGGATGAGAGCCTAGGGTTTACGTACCCTACTAGAGGAATCAAAGCCCACGTAGTTCAAGATTATAAATTGTTAGTGAAAATATTTTTTAAGGAAAAATTAATTAAAAATAATTCACTATTTTACAAATAAAATAATTTTATGAAATTCTGATATGTATTTTTTAAATTACAAAAGTAATTTAATTTTAATTATTTTCTTATTTTTTAATTTTTGAAAAAAAGAAAAGGTAAAGAGTTTAAATTATTATTATTTTTATATTTTATGGTCGAAAATTTAACCACTATATATGCAGAGCCTTATTGACTCATACGATAATACAATTATTTCAAATAGCTGCAGAGGTTCTGAAATTTCACAAGATAAAAAAGTTTAATAACTTAATTTATTTATTTATATTTTTAAATATTAAAAATATATTTTGTTAAAATGTGTATCTATATTTTTATATTTTTTTTAAAGACTCTTAATCATTATACCTGCAAAGTCTTATTGACTTATACGATAATATGACTATTTTAAATATCTGTGAAAATTCTAAAATCTCACTCAATAAAAGATTAAATAATATATGTTTAACTATATATTTAATTTAATTGATTTATTATGTATGTATATGATTTATATTTTTCATATGAAATCCTAATCGTTATACCAGCGGAGCTTTATTAACTCATGTGACAATACAATTATTTAAATGTATAAGGAGATTCAAAAATCTCACGTGACTAGAAAATCTCACTAGTAAATGTGATTATAATTTAAATAATTTAATTAATTAATAATTTTTTTAAAACATGTATTATATTATTGCAAAAGTTCATTTATTTATTTCTATATAATTTGAAAATTACAATATCTGTGAGGATTTATTATCTCACATGATAATGCACTTAATTTAATTCTCTACGAAGATTATTAAATTCTTACATGAGATTTAAATATTTTATTAATTTATATTATAAAAAGAGAGTTAATTTTAATGATGGACCTTTGGAACTCATGTTTAATATACAAAAATTAGATCTTCATACCTACAAAATCTTATTGATTTACACAACAAAAGATCATTATAAATATCTTAGGATATTCTTAAAATTTCACACAATAGATAAATCCTAAATAAATACATTCTTTCTTATTATTATTATTAGTCCTATTATCATTATTTTATTGAATGTCAATTCAGAGTTTCAAACAACCTAAGAAGGAATGTTATGCACTTGGAAAAAAAAAAAATCACTCTCTCTCCTCGAATTAAAGAAAATGCACAACAATGTTTAGAAGGTTTCCAACAGTTGAGTTGAGAATGTGATAAACCATATATGAACACAACACTACTTCAAGTAAATAAAAGGTCGAGAAAGCTCCGTATAGACACCAAAACTACCTCAATCTGATATCGGACAGAGATTTAAGACGTGTTGGAAATTCACTCCCTGTACTATCAAATGAGAGCACTAATGCTATCAAATTCATGTAATGCGCCGTGGTGCATGGTGTCTCACACTGCGGTGCATGGCACAAAGAAAGGTGAGCTGTGGCGCATATGTCACAAGTTGCGGCGCATGTGTTCTTTTCTGCACAAAATCCTGTTTTAAGTTTTAAAACTCATTGTCTTGGGTCCCTTTTGATTTCTAAGCTTCCAATTTATTTTCAAACCCTATTTTGAACATTATAAGTATCGATTGAGATTTAAAATGTTGAATTTGAGATTCCATTGTAAATGATTTGAGAAATTTTTTTCTTTTATGAAATTTTACAACTTTGGTAATCTTTTGAGGGTTAATCTCTTAATTACCTTGATTGTGGAGTTAAACATGATTAAGTAAAGGAGATCTTATACTAAACACCTCTAGTAAACCTCATTAACATCAATTATTGTATATTTATGACTTTCACCAACCTAACATTTATATCTTCATCAATACCAAGTTTAAATAAATAACTTAAATAATTTCCATCAACTCTATTTAAGTCAATGGATTTGGAACCATAGCTTATATGGATTGAAAATCATCCTTCCAAGCAAAACCTAACCCTCAAAACTTGAGAAAATGGAAGAAGAGAGTATAGGACATGGGAGACTTACTATTAATGTTTACAACTTTAAAATGCTCTTAAACCTTTAAAAACCTCATGCCCTAACATATCCCAACGTTCCTCCTCATTTTCTCTTTTGTTTCGTATCTATTTTTTTGTGTATGATATAGCTCTTATTGCTATAAAATAGTGACCATGCACTGTGACATATGGTACAAAGAGGACCCTTCCTTACTAATTAACACTTGTGTGCTGTGGCAAATGTCTTGCAAGCAGCAGCATGTAGCACAAAACTATTTCCTTTTGATTTTCCCTTTTTGATGTTCGAGTGATTAGACTTTCCTTTAAACCTAATTTAAGGCTTATATCACAATGAAACCACTCATTAAACCTCTCTGGCCACGCATCACGTTAATTCACAACTTAAATGTATTAATTTAACTTAATCTTGATTAATTTTTCCAATATGTTACAAAGTATATGGACATCAAAACTAACATTGATATCCTTTTAAGCGAAGTTACTACCAAGAAGCTTAGTCTAAATAATACATCTAGGAAAAAATATTATACCAATTTTTCTTTTAGTAATAATATCTATTTTGAAGGGTTTTCCATCAGCTGTGGAAAAATATTCTTCATGAGAGATCCATTCTTCTTTAGGAAGAATATAGGGTTTTATGACACTCTTACAAGATCTAGTGTCAAAGTAGGCAATGGCTGAGATGGGTCTGTCATATTTGTTAGGAAGAATTTGGATCTTCACATTAAGCTAAGGAGGTTTGGTATAATAGGGTTGGCTAGAGGAATTTATTGTCCCAAAGGAAAGTACGTTGTATGGATTGATTAGTCCAGGGAGAGGATTAATAGTATAAAGTGGTGGATAACTGTAACACTTGCCCCGAGTGTTATCCAAAAATCACACAATTCAAATAAACTAAGTATGGTTAAGGAATTAATCCTAAAACCAACTTAGGAAACAAACCATTTAAATCACTAAACAAATACACAATTGCAAAGTAAACATTTAAAGCCTTTAAAAAAAATTTATAGGTTCTACCCATAGCACGCGGAAGCAAGCTAGATGAAAGTGAAATAAAAAGATGCTGTCATGACAGCAATAAAATGCTGTCATGACAGCCCTCCTGGGCTAACTTTCAGAAGGCACCGTTTTGTCATTCGACCTCTAATCGAAGTGATTTTAAAGCTCACATGTCACATTAAAAGGGTACTATAAGTATACCAAATTTCAAAAAGATCCAACGGTCGGATTGAAAATTAGACATGTTAAAAAATTGATTATTTTTGCTGTCATGACAGCTAAAAAGCTGTCATGACAGCACTTCCGGACCAACTTCCGGAGTGCACCATTTCATCATCTGACCTCCGATCAGAGTGATTCCAAAGTTCACATGTCGCTTTTAAAGAATACTATTAGCATACTAAATTTTGAAAAGATCTAACGGACGGATTGAATTTTGTGCAGGTTACAACATCAACACTGTAGCTGTCATGACAGCAATTTAATGCTGTCATGACAGCACCTCCAGACCAAATTCCGAAGTGCATCGTTTCTCCGTCCGATATCTGATCGATGTGATTCCAAATTCTACACGAAGCTTATAAAAGGTTTTACTTGTGACCCAAATTTTAGAGAAATCCAACGGTCGGATTAAGATTTGGACACCCGGATGCAAAAGTGCAGCTTTTTGGTAAAAACCATTTTCAAAATTGTCCAAATCTCATCCTAATGGTCACAAACCTGTGGGAACACTTTGGACACGTCAAATAAGACTAAAAACACCTGAAAGAATATTCAAATGATGGAAAATCCCCATACATCAAAATTTGACCACCCGGGTGCCATTTCCCAAAATGGACCCTAAACCCCCAAAATGCACAAATCATACAAGAGTGGTCACAAATCAATCTAAATACTATGTATTTATATAAATACATATGTTAAACATTTTCACTTAGCTCAGAGATTTTTATGGGGCCCACGCACCCACTCTCTCTATCCAAGGTGTATGTTTGCCCATAGCACACCATTTGCAATGCAACCACTTTGCATTTGCTTATAAAATCACATATATATCAAAATAAATATCGGCTTATAATAGAAACTTGGTCTACTAATTAAATCCATCAAAACTACACACCATAACCAAGTTTTCTAGCCACAAGTCTGCAAATAGACAAAAATTCATACACAAGCACACAATCCACACATATTCACACACACATACATAATCATATCCTACTGGCACTTTAATCTTAAATACATTACAATATATTTGCTCAAAAGAAAGGGGTTGCAGTTCTTTACAAATCAAAACAAATCCCTAGCTTTGCTCTTTTCCCCGTCCACCACTGGATCCTTCGCCTGGACCTAGAATATTGAAAAGAAAGGGGTGAGACAACCACAGTCTCAGTAACAGCGAAATCTACATTGATTATTACAAAGTAAGCCATAATCAAATAAACGAATAATAAATTCAACATAGTATATAATTTAGCCATTTAAAATGCATGAATGCATGATCTAGGCCGGTATGGCCTTTCATGACCAACAGAATGCCCCCTGGCACTCTTTAACTCATAGGTAAACCTTATACCTGCTTGTACCTCCACAGGCACAAAACATAATCTAAGGCATGATCTAATCCACCGAACCTCCTATGCCCCTTCGACGTGAATCCTAAGCAGTTGAAGCTAACTCCCTCCCAGAGCCAGCCCAACTTACTTTCCATGTGAGGGCTACCTTGGCCTAGGCACTCAACCTCACACTTCATATGTTGGATTCCCTCCCCCACTGAGAGGTGTCGAACACTCAATACACTAACCACTTTAGTGCACTGAGCCCACAATACGTAAGACAACACTGAGTACTGACAGTGTGCCATAGAATATCAAAAATCCACACCTTCTCATTGGTGAACTCCCACCGAGATCATGCCTTTTACTCTTGTCTACCTTTCCTGAGTATTGACCATTCAACACTCTAAAGTAGTATAATATTTATAAATCTCATTTCCATAAAAACATTGTTATTAAACAATTAGAAAACATATTTGCACTATAATCAAAGTAGTACCCATAACCCCTTATAAAGCACATTTAATCTTTTAAAACATGTAATGTATGATAACTAGTAATATTTATTCAAAAATAGCTAAAACAAAGTAATAGAAAATGTAAATTGCCCCTGTTACCTCAACCCTTTGTACCAAAAGGGTTCCCCTTGTACTAAATAGGGCTCGGCTTGTTCCTTACTTCTCAATAAGTTCCACCAATAATTTTCTACAACATATAAGTGATCCACATCACTTATCATGACAAATAGCATTAATGAAGACTATAACTCATACCACACAACTTAGGTCAATGAGTCATAATCCACCCTAATGGTCCATATATTAAACCAACCATTCACATAGTATTACTTAACCACCAAAACCATTTATTAGCCATCACTAGGCTAATTTTCAATTTATATAATTTTTTAATCAATTAAAAACCTTTACTTAGTGCCACCAACTTTCACCATTAGCCCTTATAATGAAAACCAAACCTTAATTTAAATCTTATTGGGCTCAAATAGCAAAATTATAACTAAATCAATAGACTTAAACCATTGAGGAGCAAAAAACCAATTTCTCAAGGTTTATTTTGTGCCCAAAACACCTCTTTTCATCCAATTATTCACTCAAAACATTAATCACTATATAGAAACTCAAAACATGCTCCCTAGGATCCAAAGAAACAAAAGCTTACAAGAATAAAGCCTTTGGGATCAAAATCTAAAAATCTCCTCTTCTAAAAATTGAAAAAAATCAAGAGAAAGAGAAGAGGATTGAAGTAGGGAGTTTACCTATCGTGTAGCCGAGCTTGCAACGGTCGTAAAGACTCCTAGATCCAAGCCTAACTCCCTCCCTTTCTCTTCTCTTCTTCCTCTCTCCCTCTTGTACGTTTCCTTTCCTTTCCTTTCCAATTCAATTTCTGCGTTTCTACATTAGTTTTGGTCTTTAAATTGCTGGTCAAAAAGTTTAGGAAAAATTACAAGAAAGGGCCCAACATTTTTTATTATTGCACAAAAGCCCGGGTCAACTTTGATAATTTTTCCCATAGTTAAAAATCAAATAAAACCAAACTTTTGCTTAGTAAAATTCAAACTCTGAGCCTCTATTAAATTATTCTAAATTTTAATTTAATTATAGATATTTTATTTTATTTTTAAAATAAATTTGAGTATTAAAATTTTTAGGATGTTACAATAACTGGATACTGTTCCTCATCAGAACTTTCATATGATATAGGAAGAACATATTGTGTCCCTTTATTTCTATCAGATTGTTCTTCTAAGATACATTCAACTTCCTGATCATCATCAAGGGGAATGACAATTTTAAGGGTTTAGAACAACTTTATGTCTTTTTTGGATTTATTTAAGCTTTTTTTTATTACAAAATGTCCCTTCTATCCACAAATAAAACACTTGTCTGACCTTTTCATCCTAAAGATCCTTCTTTTGATATAACGTAAAGGAGGCTTCTTCTTTCTTCTGTTAAAGGATCATTTATGGCTGTATTTTTGAAAATCATTCTTCTTTTTGTAGAAACATAAATTGTGGTTTTAGCATTTAATCTTTAGGTATGGCTTCTTATAGGCTAACTATAACCTTGATTTTCCTTTGAGTATAGGTTTAAGAAACTTGTTATTCACAAAGCTTATCTAAAGTAGATAGAGCTAACTAATAAATTTCTTCGAGAGAGATTTGAGACATATCTCTGCAATGCATTAATGGCTCTATGTAACTTTGGTTGGTCTCATTAGGTAAAGAAATAATGAATGTATATCTAAGGTTAGTATCATTAGTACCATTCATTGTATAGTACTTAGCAAACATTCATTGAAAATGGTTCTATATGTCTTTCCTATTAGTGAGTAACACTTTATTTCAAAGAACTCCTGCCTGTTTCTTTTGTCGATGAGATTAAAATCTCCAAGGAAGTCTTTGTGAACATTTCAAGAAATGATGCTGCATCAGGAAGTTATGCTGCTTGGATTTTTTGGTACTCACTAAGGTTTTGAAATTATTCTTTTAAGTTTCCATTCATTTTTTAGAGGAATTTTAAGAGTACTTCTCGTAGTATTGCATCTGGTCTTATCATCTATAGATTAATCCATGCACCAAACTCATAAAGTCTATCCCTCCATTTATGAGGAGATGGATCATCAAAAGTGAACTATGGTCTAAAAGATGGTCTGGAACTATAGGTACTGGACATAATTATATCATCTCCAATAATTTCTAGGTCATCTTCAAGGTATTTAATAATGGGTTCTGAATGAGGTTGAACTATAGCAATTCTACTTATATCAATCAAATGTGTGCTATCCTTAGAGTTTGTATTTTTAAAGGAGATTTTAGTTAAGACAACCAAATTTGAATCTTCTTCATTACTCTAAACTCATTTAAATATAGCTTTTCTTATAGAAGCAATGATTTCTGAGGGATCTGGGTCTTCTATGCCTTTAGTTTTTTTAGTGGTAGATGGTGATTTCTATCTTAGTGGTAAAGTAGGAGGCATTAAGATAGTTAAAGGTTTTTTTAGAGGTTTAGTATAGAATAACGATACTTGATATTCTGGTGGTTTAGGACAGATATGTTTTTGAATAGATGGTTGTTTTCTATGGTAGCTATTGAACTAGCTTTTTTTTGGGCTTGTCTGAGTATAAGGTAAGACATCTTGAATGCCTTACTATAATCACTTTCTATTAGGTTGGTTGGATGTATAGATATGAAGGGAATTGTCTTGTCATGGCAAGATAGGTAGGGTAAGATTCATAAATGGTTCCAAATTAGTCTTTGGCTAGGTCTACTTTTATTTGCTATAATAGCCTCCTTATCTCAAAAATTTCTTTTTCTTTCTTGCTGAAATTAGGCTCGTAATATCTTTCTTAATATATCTCCTCGAATCTGCATCCATTAGTTGTTCTCATTTATAAAGCTTGGTATATAGGCTTTTCACTTGATTATCCATATGGTCTAATAGAAAGGATATTGCATCAATTCTACTTATGAGATGGTTGAGCTTTAGGTCAATCCAATAAAGGATTTTATTTGGGCTGATAGCATTTTGAGACTGCCAGTTAAGAACATCTTTTGTAAATGAGATAGGCTTAATGGTTCGTTAAGTTAATACCTCAGTTGATGGGATAGTCTACTAGTGACCTTAGCTTTTTCTTCAATTATATACTCTAAAGGAGGAAATTCTTCCTCATAAGGTATTATCATCACAATACAAGGTAAATTTTGTGTTTATATAGGTGGGAATGTTAAAATAATAGCTTCAAGCTTCTTAAAGGGAGAAGATCTTCATGGCCTAATTTTTTCAAAGAGCTCAAAAAGAGTGCTTCTTTCAGTGGGAGCATTTAGAAGTCCTACCCATCTTCTAGTTTACTTAGAGCTATAATCATTATCATTGTCATCCTTAGAAGGATGATTATGTTTGTAAAGAGAACTTTGTTGCTTGGGTTGCTTAGGTTTTTTAGAAAATTTATGGGTACCATACCATCCATTATCATAATAAGAGTTATCCCAAAAGTCAAAGTCATAATTGGGATTGCATATACTTGTGTTACAATCCTTAAAAAATTACTATTAATATTGGAAACATAGACTGGCTTGGCTTCTTATGTGAACTAGTCAACAAGAGAGTGCTTTCTGTGCTAGATTTAGGCTAGTAAAATAGTCAAGATTCTATCAAAGATTTGGGCTGGATCTTGGGATCCATGCCTTTTGAAGACTGATTTAACAGTTCCATCTCAAAAAGAGGGGATTATGTTGTATGAACATCTTTCTGATCACCATAGAACTCTTTCTCATAATTGTTGATCCATTCTTGGGATATGAATGATTGAGGATTTACCAAGTCTATCAGCAACCATATATAAAGCATCCCTAGTTGAGTTAGGGAAGTTAAGATCAAGTGAATTAAAGCCTATAGATGATTTGATGTGGAAAGTAGCTATAGTGACTGAAGGATCTTATTCTTCTTTATATATATAGACTTAGACTTTCAATCCAGTTGAAAGAGTAGGGTCTTTCAATTTGATATTGAAATTAGGAGCTATGGTAAGTATCATGCTCACTTAACTAAGGGTAGTCAATAGTATGCCAATTAAGGCATTACTGCAAGACTTGTAGGTAGTATCCAATAAGGCTATTTTGGTTGTAGTAGGAATACCTATTCTTTCATGAAGAGTCAAGATCAGACGTACTACTCCAACATGGAGGTATGTGTATCCTTGGTCCTTCCAAGTATTTATCAAAGGTTAAGGAATTTCAAAGTTAACATATTGTTCAGCAATAATGGCCGAAAGACCACAATAGTCAAGCTTAGAAGTTTGGACAACTTCTTTTGCTTATGGGCATTAGGTAAAGATTAGGGATATGATGTTTTTGGTAAAAGAGTTAGTTCTATGTGATACAACTTGTAAGGATTGAGGAAAGAAAGATATGTTCTTTGTATACGAGAATTTTATAGTAAGGTGGAGAATTCTACAAGGTTTTTAATTTTATTAGAAAGAGTTCTTTTTATAAAGGATAGAAGTTGATTAAAGGAAAGAGCTGAAGAAAGGTGCATTGTAATGTCTACCTTGACATTACCAGAACATAGCACACAACATCGTTATGATAGTCAATATTAATTAATTCCTTATATAATGTTATCATAACATAGAGGTTTTAAAAAATAGTTTAAAAATTGAGATCCTAAGAAACCCTTTTAAAAATGATAATTGAGCTCAAACAGTGGTTTAAAACAAGTTTAAGGAAGAAATAGAAACAAGGGAGCATAAATCAATACATATAATGAATAAAAAAGGGTAATTTAGACACCTTCCTAATTGTACCATCCGTCGCTATGCGTGCATCATCCCTCATAGTGGATGGCATAGAGGGATCAATTACCTCGCTATGCTTTGCATTGCGGTGCACCCCTATTGTCATAATAACATTTTGGGACCAACATCTAGAGCATAACATTTTGCCATCCAATGTCCAATTTGAGCAATTCAAGTGTCTACACACTGTTATAGGACAAACTTTTTACAACAGTTATTTTGAACCTTTTACTTTGGTTATGAAGGGGTAGTTAAAAGGAGAGTAATGGAAAGTTTACTTTCCACATCGGTCCATGTTGATTAATGACTAGAGATTGATGTTCAAAGTTTTTTAACGTCAGTTTTTTATACAACTATTGTTAAAAGTCTTTTTTTTAAAAAAAAATTATTTTGTTTTTCTTGACATTCAAATTTTAAACCTACAAATTTTATAGTTTATACAACAATAAAAACAGCTAGCTAGCAGATTCACAATGAATATTCAACTATACTATATATTTATAAAATGAATTAAAATAATATGTTCCCCATAAAACTAATATGTTAATCTATATATATATAATTGTTCAGCTACTAAAATACTATACAATTTTGTTCAACCTCTCTTCACTTCGAAAAGTATTTTTGGAGAAGTTGTTGAGCCAATACATCTCGAATGCTATCAATCTCTTCCCTATTATAAGGATCCATATTTTCAAAAATCTAAATAATAAAATTTATTAGAATAATACACTTTATGGAATTAAATACAAGAATTTAAACTAAAACAAAAAAAAATAAAATACCTCTTATAGTCTTTCTGTAATCCCAACTTGAATTATCTCATACATGTAACGAATAACATAATATCTACATTCTGTACTTCTTAACTACCTACGGCACTAAAATAAATGAAGATTTAAAAATTAAATATGAGGGATAATTAAATATGAAATTTAAAAGTTCATATATACTTACATTTGGGTAAATCCATTTTATTAATGATTTTGGCTTGCATTTCCCAAGAGTAAGCATATAATATGTCTCAAGTGTACTATTATCATTTGTAAATGAAAATAAATTACAAAAGCATAAATATCTCATGAATTAAAGTTTTATATAAACTAAAACTTGTTGAAAATCCGTATGTGCTTTTCACTTCATTTTTTTCCCCAAAGAACAAAACTAGTATACTTCATTTTGATTCAGGCAAAGAACAAAAAATGACCAATGATAACTGCATCACGTAAAAATTTAAATAGGTATTAAATAACATGAATATATATACACAAATACACATGCATGGATAAAACATACTTGTCCATCAATAATTGTGCTAAATAATATGGCAATTTCGTATCTGACATATGATTCATCACATATGTCATTCTTCTATGTACTACATTGTAAGCTTTTTGCACAGCTTCTTGGCACGAAAATTCAAATGTTTTTTGTTTTCCTATTGTGTAACAAATATTGTAGAGATACCTATTATTAAAATGATATGAAAATGTTAGTTGTACGTAAATGAAATGGAAAAAAATGAAGAAAGTATATAGAAAAGTCACAAGATTCCCAATTTAGCCCATGATATGTCTAGCTCCTTTAAATCTAGGAACTCCTTGAGATCTCTCTTGTTAAATCCAAAATCATATCCCTTTTCCATAGCTATGACCCCTAATGGCATTTTAACAATAATGTCTTCGGTCATATCTTTATAAATTTGATACAGTTGTGCTAGGCAGGAAAATTTAATAGCATTTTTAGGTTCCTATTAAAATATAAAATGAATGAGTTATATAGGTAATTAATTAATTGAAACAAAATAAGATAATATTAACTTTCTATTTACCTCTAGCAATGTTGCATCAATTTCTAACACAAGATGTTTAGGCCATAGAATGAAAGAACCTTTGCTTGGCCTATTGTTGTAATCTCAGAAGTAGGAAATGGCATGTGTACATTATTCTCACCCTTTCAAACACATGTAATTGTCACCCTAACTTGGTCTGCTTTAATCTTCTAATAATGAATTGTAGACCTAAACTCGCATACTTGACCTTCAGCAAAACACATTTTTTTTGGAATCTCTAAATAAAGATAATAAGAAGTTCCTTCATTGTCATCTGGTACGAGAGGATCAAGATTAACTAGTGCCATTGTTCCCTATGGAATATTGCTACCTTTTGTGCTTGGCATCACAGGGGATGTTTGGATGAAATAAAATCTATGTTAAATTAAATTAAACATAAATCTATATAATTATTAAATTAAATACAAACATGAAGTGTATGATCAACTCCTAAAACTGTCATGCCAGTAACCATAGATTTCATCTCTTCATAAAGTTGGGCTATCATATCTTTCCGAAACAATTAATAAAATAACTCCCACATGACCTCTCATCGAACCTAAGCTTGAATCTCTTGTCTAACCTCCTCTTGAACCTCAGCTCGAGTATCATCCCTAACCTTGGCCACCAACTGATGGATCTCATCTCTAGACATACTTCTATGAGAGCTTCACAGAGTTGGTCCAAAGTACTACCTGAGACCAACTCCTCTTCTGATGTCTCTAACTCAATTAAGATGTTTTAGCTTCCAATTACAGTTGATAGAATATCCATCTTTCCACTTAGAGTAAAGGAACCTTGAGAAACTTGCTCCTAAAATGAATCCTACAATATTTAAGCTAAATTATTACTTAATCTTAAAAAAAATTAGTCATAAATTTAAATTTATTTAACCACTTACAATCTTTTCAGCAACTGCAACGGCCTCCAGAGTGATATACTCGCCTTTCTTGATCCTCCCAGCCTTCCATTTTCTTTAACAAGTTGGCTATGGTGGGGGCTGAACAACAACATCGGGGTTTGATTTTGCTATTTCCTCCATTTTTTCTAATCTTCCTCAATCAAATTTTGCTCAAATTTTCTATATCCCCTATGAGACTTGTAATGAGGATATATATTTTGTAATTGTATTGCTTTATTTATGGTGTATAATTTCTATGCAAATGAAAACAAATTAAATTAGTGAATCATATAAAACAACATTAGATAGAAATTAAGTCATAGCTTATTACCTACAATTCAGGGTCATTTCGAGATGTCACAAATTATATCCAAGTTTCTTGATCAACAAAATTGTACTCTTGACATGGATCCCGACCTGCCTCCTTCCTATTTACACGGATGTGCTCTATGGTTAATGTTGACTTAAAATCCTTACATCGCTGATGAAACACATTTGCTACCCACTTTTATTTGTCAATTAGAACCCTTTTATTAATGATTTATTATCTTAAATTTCACTCATTGTATTAGATTTAGAATTTTGCTTAAGTTTCTAGGTTTAGTGCACTAGGGGTATTTTGGTCCAAAAAATAAAATTTTGAGAAAATGTATAAGAAAAATTGACAAAGTCCATTTTATGCCCAGTTGATAAGTGGTGAAATTAAATTTTTAAAATTTATTTTAGTTTGAAAGCAATTAAATAGAAAGTCAATATTTTCTTAAGTGTCTTAGTTTGACTTAGTTTTTGGTTCGCCTTTATGTGAAAATTTTTATATAATTTTTTGATGCCTAGAACTTGGTTATTTTAATTAATTCTTCCTTCTAATTATGAATTTAATTCTGGATATTAATTAGATTTTATTATATCAAATGCTATTTAATTGAATTATGTGATTTATATGACATAGGTGACATGTGATTTGTGCATCAATTGGGCAATTGAGGTCAACACTCCTTAAAGTCAAAGTTGATAGTTTGCACATGAATTAGGCTTTATTTGGGGATTAAATCAGCTTGAAAATGTTGATGACACAAGGGAAATTACACACATTGGAATCATCTACTAACCAATAGAAGGTTGTCACTTTGCAAGTATGATAAGGCTCCCATTTCTATTTTAATTTCTTTTCCTTTTTTTTAACTAAGCTTCAGCTGATGGGAAATAGAATAATCACACCTTTCAGCTCCCCAATTCAGATCCAACACTCATCACATTCATCTTCCACATTTTCTCTCTCTTGTTCATAATGTTCTTCATTTTTGCTCTTTTGTTCTTCATTTTTTAGAACTCTAACCTCCATTTTCAGCCATCAAAACCCATGCCATTCTTCTCCTCTCTTCATTTTCATTCCATCCCTTCCTATTTCACAAGGTTCTAGGCTCATTTTCTTCTTCCCAAGTTCTATGTATTTCGATCAACAAGCTTTCAACTTAGGGTTCTTGAAGATGATGAAGATTGTCTAAGTTTCTTGATGGAATACTAGAGGGATGAAGATAGAGGATGAGTCTTGAGATTCAATATGGCTAAGTTCTTTTGTTTTCTATCCTCTTCTCTTTTTACTAGATGATTAGATTCCTTAATTTAGTGTTTGATTATCTTGGCTTGTAAATTCTAATTTAAATTTGATGTTGATGTAAAGAGAAGATGATTGTTTCATTTAATTTCTTCTTTAGGCTGCTATGATTGATTCGGCCACTTCATGTTGAGCACATAATCTTGTATTTTTCATTTAGTGAATTTGATATGTTGACATTGCATAATCTTGTGGTGTTAATGCTTGTATTGTTGAATAGTTTGACATAATCTTGTGGTTACTCACATTGTTGTTTTGATTGTAGCTGTTGAGAGGAGATTTTAAGTAAATTACTTGGCTAATTTTTACAACAATTGGTTAATTGAAATAGGAATTTTAATCTAAGACATAGGGAAGTTAGCTAATTAGGCTAATTGGCTTAGGATAATTTTCTTAAGTTATGACAACTTTAGTCAAGAGGAAAGGGAAGCTAAACTTAGCCTAACCATGAGAAGATAATGAAAATCAACTAATCTCTAGGGTTCCACTCTTGTGAAAAGGAAAGTTCATTTTACTCACTTTAATTACCATTTTAATTACTTGCACATTAGATAATTAGTATAGATAATTAGGTAACTAAATTTCTATAACTTTGAGTTATTTATTTTACTAGATAACTTTTAATTAGACTAAAATCATTCCTTAGGAGATGACCTAGGGTTGGCCTTATATTGCATTACAGTTAGCTTTAGGTTAATTTTGAAGGTAAGCGACTAAACCCTATCAAAATTTTGGCGTCATTGCTAGAGATTGGTTTAAGTTTAATTCTAAGGTTGTTTAGTGCTTAATTTACATTTTTAATGTTTTTGAAATTTTTAAAAAACATCATAAAAATTTGTGTTCTATGTTTTGTTTAGTTTTTTTATGTGTTTTGAGTGTTTTTGTTCTATTTTGAAAAAAAAATTAGTGTAATTTTTATTGGTTTGGTGTAGAGCTGAAAATACTCTATTTCTAGTGTCTCTATTTGAAATTGAATAATTAACTGGGAATGAGTCTAAGGAAATTTGAACTTGAAATTTATTTCATGGAAATATCTATATCTTAGCTTCATTTTAAAATTGGTTTCATCAATTTTAAATGTGGGAATTGGCTTGTGGAAATTTTAAAAGCTAGCAAGGTCCAGGGAGCCTTTATAAAGGATTCCTAAAACCCTACTTTAATTTTGAGTTGGCATATCTCCATCTCTATGTGTCCAAATTGATTGATTCTAGTCTCATTTTTCTTATTATTGTATTATATTTGTTTATTTTGTTTATTATTTTCTTCAATTTTTTCATTTCCTATTTGAAAGTTTGTTGGAATCTCTAAAGGTCTTCTGGACAAAATCCTGTTTCTTCAGAACCATAAACCAAATTGTGAAAAATTTTAGGAACAAGTGGAAAGGATTTTTGATCTTAAATATTTATATAAGTTTCCTATATATCTCTTGTATCTCTTATTAAATTTTCAGGGGAATTGCTTGTGTGGATTAGCTGCTAGAAAATCTACAAGTTCACTGTCTCCAAAGAGCCTACTGTGCGAATTCTAAAATTGCCAAAGCTTCTTGATTGAGCATTTCTAACTCTCTTTCTACTTGTTTAGTGTTGTTTTTGATTGTGTCTTTTTTTTTCATTTTGTTGTTGTTGAGTTTATAAGAAAAATAAAAAAAATTATTTCTCTTGCTTTTATGTGTTTTGAATTGTTTCTTCTTGATTTGCATTTTAGTTTAGCTTATTCTTTGTTCTTAATTTTCTTGAGCTTGATTAGTACATGACCCAAAAAAAACATATCTCTTTTGTTGAATTAGATCTAGAAATTGAAAGGACTGTTTCTAGATTGAGAAGATCACAACCTATTCTTGATTCTTATTTGGCTTGTAATTCAGTAATGGAAGGTATCTTAGGACATGAGCATGTGCATAATAAGGGCATGGGAATAGGAATGAGAATTTGCATGATGATGGCCATGTTACTAATAAATTTGAAGACTTGCATAATCTTAGAAAGGAGACGAGCATTAAAAAATTAACTCAATCTAATTGGCATGATAATCCTTATGGCTTGTATGTTCCTCCTACTAATATTCAATTTGAAATTAAACCCTCTTTGATTAATGCATTGCCTAAATTTCATGGGTTACTCCGAGAGGATTGCCATAGGTTTTTGCATGCTCTCTACTTGGTTTGTGACACTATGAAGCCTATGTATGTAAATGTTGATGATGCTCAAGCTAAGGCTTTTGTATTTTCTCTTGAAAGTTTAGCAAAGGAGTAGTATTTCAACTACCCTTCTTATATGAAACTGAGCACATGGGCCAAGCTAAGAAGACTCTTTTTGGATAAATTCTTTCCAAATTTTAAGGTCACCAATTTGAAGGAAGCAAATCTATGAGGTCCAACAAAGAGAGGATGAGAGTCTTTATGAGTATTGGACTAAATTTCAAGGTCTTTTGGCTAAATGCCCATACCATCAAATTTTTAGTGAGAATTTAGTCTAATATTTTTATGAGGGCTTGATTCTAAGAGACAAAGTTAACATTGATGCTGCTAATGGTGGATGCTTGATTGACCTCACTTCCTTAAAGGCTTAGGAATTAATTGACAAGATGGTCTCAAGTAGTACTCAATACTCTACAAAGGAGAAGAGAAATGTGAATATGGTGGGTTCCTTAATGCTTAATGATTTACATGTAGACTTGCTAGTTGTTAAGGTTAGGAGAATGTTGGCTCCATAAATATCTTAAGTGAGCAATGTAAGTGCTTCTCAAGCATTTATCCCTTATTCTTGTACTTTTTGTGACTCACCTATGCATATAGAAAGCAGTTATCCTATTAAGTTTGAGCAAGTAAATGCTAAATACAATGGAAAACAATCTTATAGTAGGAGGTAAGGACAAGGAGCTTATTCTAATACTTACAATCCTTCATAGAGAGACTATCCTAATTTCTCCTATTCAAACCCAAATGTGGCTTTACAAGACAATCAACAAAGAAGATCCTATCAAAATACCTTTGCTCATGACCCTTCATCTCATTTGTCTCAAGGTAACTCTTTTCAAAGTTACAATCCAAATGGTAATTCTCTTACACCTTCTTTTAATTCTTATGGTGATATGAGGCTTATTCTTATTGATAGTTCTTCTAACTCTAACTCTTCTAATGATGTGAATGTGTTACATAAGCAATTGATTGAAATGAATTCCTTGTATAAAAACATGTATGATGGGTTAGGGAACAAGGTAGAAAGTATGGGTAACAAATGTGTGAACATGAACTCTAAAATTGATGCCCTTACTTCTCAAATGAATATGCTTGCTAACCAATTCAGTATAGCTAATATTCAAGCCTCTACATTACCATCCAACACCATTATCTTAAAGCTAATCTTTGCTATCACATTGAGGAGTGGTAAGGAGTTGGGAGAAGGAGTGCAACAAGATAAAAGACAAGGGAAGGCCAAGAATCCCTCTTTAAATTCTTCAATTGATGTTAATGTTTCTAGTTCTTCTTTTGCTCCTGATAATACATCTTTTTGCAGGGATGATAAGGATGAGAACATTAAGGAGATCATATGTGATCAACCATCATCCAAGGTGGAAAAGAGGACTATGGCCAATTTGCTTAGCAAGGAAAAAGAGGGAGAGGCCGAGCAAAATGAAACAAGAAATGAGAGTTCTAGGAAGGAAGAAGGAAAGCAAAGTCAAGAGATTGTGAAGAAGCTTCCTTTCCTACAAGCACACGTAGTCCTTAAGCATGTAAAGGGACAATTTGATCAAGATGTATATGATTTCTTCCATAAGATTCATATTAATGTACCCTTGATGGATGTAGTTAAGAACTTTCCTAAGTATACAAAATTTTTAAAAGATTATTGTACAAACAAAAGAAAATTTAGGCCTAATGCAAGCGTATAATTACCCTCATCTGTGAGTGCGATCATGAAGCCTTAACTCCCTATAGAGTGTGAGGACTCTAGTTCTTTCACAATTCTATGTAAGATTGGCAACACACATTTTTCTCATGTGTTGATAGACTTAGGTGCAGCCATTAATGTTATGCCTCTTTTAATTTATCATGCCTTGAGTCTTGATTGCATGCACAAGACACCTATGATATGCCAATTAGCGGATAGAAGTGTTAGAAGACTACATGGAATAGTAGAAGACTTATTGGTTTGTGTTAAAGGTCTATTATTTACTATAGATTTCTATGTGCTTAGTATGTCAAAATAAAGGAGTGGGGATGATATTTTGATTTTAGGAAGGCCATTTATGAGGACTGCCCTTACATTGATTGACATGGAAAAGGATAGTTTGATTTTGAAATGTGGAGAGGATTATGTTATTTTTAATATATATAAAGCAATGAAACATCCTTTTGAGGATTATTCTTTGTTAGGTGTGAGTTCCATTGAGTTATTACTTTATGATGTTTGTGAGTCTCACATGCTTGATTCTTTCTCACATGTTGATGATGATTTGTCTCTCATCACTACTACACGCATTGATTGATGTAATTGTCCTATTTATTTAGAGATTGATGCATGCTTGAATGATGCAACTACTTCTTCTCATGATTTGTTTGAAATATCTCCTATACTTAATCTTTAAATGCTTGAGAAGGGTATATCTTCTTGTGTTGTGGGTACTAAAGCCATTGAGGCTGAATCTATGAGTTTTTCTCTACTTGAGCTTGATGTTCTTAGGATTCCCAAGCTATTAGAGGAAAATTCTGCACTTACATATGTTGGGGCCGTGGCTTATGTCCAAGCACTTAAGAACCAGTTGCAAGAAAAGGGGGAGGCTGTGAAGAAAGAAGAAGCAATCAATGAATTTGAGCTTGAAAAAGAAGAGGAGCAATCAAAAACAAGTGAGAAGCCTAAAAGACAAGAGGGTGCCATGGGATATTCCACTAAGTTACACTAGAAGAAGCTCATTCCCTCTTGTGTAAAGCTACCTACCTTGGAGTTGAAGCCTTTACCATGCAATCTCAAGTATGTATATCTTATTAAGAATGAGAAGCTTCCAGTAATAATTTCTAACTCTTTATCTCTTGAGGAAGAAAATGCATTGCTTGATGTGTTGAGAAAGAACATGTATGCTACTAGTTGGACATTGGCTGACATTCCTAGTATTGACCCTATTGTGTGCACATATAAAAATACTTAGTCTTGGATAAAGGAGACATAACCCATTGATCTTAGATGTGGTAAAGAAAGAGGTTGTCAAGATACTTAGTATTGGGATCATTGATCCTATAGCTGACAATGAGTGGGTGTCTCCAACCTAAGTTATGCCTAAGAAAGGGGGGATTACTATGATAAAAAAATAAGAAAGGAGAGCTTGTCCTAACTAGAGTTCAAAATTCTTGGAGAGTATGCATAGACTATATGAAGTTCAATAATGTGACTAGGAAGGACGATTTTCCTTTGCCTTTTATTGATCAAATGCTTGAGAGATTAGCTTCCAAGTCCTATTATTGCTTCCTAGATGTGTCAGTGGGTATTTCTAGATTTTATAGCTCCTAGTGACTAAGATAAGACCACATTTACATGTCCCTTTAGTACTTTTGCCTATAAGAGGATGCCTTTTGGTCTTTATAATGCGCCTGGCATTTTCCAAAGATGCATGATGTCCATATTTTGTGATTTTAATGAAAACTGCATGGAAGTTTTTATGGACGATTTTATTGTGTATGGTGAGTCCTTTGATTCATGCTTGCATTCTTTAGATAAAGTACTTGATAGGTGCATTGAAAAGAAGCTTATGCTTAACTTTGAGAAATGCCATTTCATGGTAGTTAAAGGCATTGTTTTAGGGCATTTGATTTCTTTCAAGGGCATAAAGGTGAATAAGGCCAAAGTAGATGTGATTGCTTCTTTGCCATATCCTGTTTGTTTGAAAAATTTGAGATTATTTTTAGGACATGCGGGCTTTTACAAGAGATTTTTGGTGAAATTGCTTTACATATGTCTAAACTCTTACAAAAAGATGTTAATTTTGTTTTTGATGATGCTTGCAAATAGAGTTTTAGCAATTTGAAAAGCATGCTTATTTCCCCTCCTATTCTCAAAGCCCCAAATTCACCTTTTCCTTTTGAGTTATCATGTAATGCTTTCAATTTTACTGTGAGAGCTATGCTTGGTCAAAGAGAGGGCAAGTTGTCATGTGTGATTGCTTATGCATCTAAGACCCTAGATTCAACTCAATTAATTACACTACGATTGAGAAAGAGTTATTTGCTATTTTTTTGCACTTGATAAGTTTAGATCACATCTTCTTAACTCTAAAGTTGTTGTGTACACTGACCATGCTATTGTGAGGTACTTGTTTAAGAAGAAAGATTCTAAGCCTCGCTTGATTTGATGGGTGATCTTGATGCAAGAATTTGATGTAGAGATAAAGGATAGGAGTGGTTCTACCAACTAAATGGTGAATCATTTGTCTAGGCTACCTTATTTGGAAGCTACAATGGTAAACTCTAACCTACTATTCCTTGTCATTCATTTCCTGATGAGGCATTGTGAGCCATTTCATTTAAGCCTCCATGGTATGCCTCTTTTGCTAACTATATTGAGTGTGGAGTCTTGCCTCCCTATGCTTCACGTTTTGCCATTGAAAAATTGAAAAGAGAGTCTAGTTTTTACATTTGGAAACCGCCTTTGATGTGGAAGATTTGTAGTGATAAAGTAATTAGGACGTGTGTTGATAATGTTGATATGCCTTCTATTCTTGATTTTTGTCACTCTCATGCACGTGGTAGTCATTTTAGCATGAATAAGACAGCTAGGAAGGTTTTAGATTTTGGATTGTATTGGCCTAGGTTGTTTAAAGACTCTTATGAATTTTGTAAAGCATGATTGAAATGTTAAAAGATTGGTAGTTAGGGTAAGAGACATGAAATGCCTCAATAACCCATTTTATTTTGTTAGATTTTTTATGTTTGGGGCATTAACTTCATGGGTCCCTTTCTACCATCCTTTGGTTTTGAGTACATATTACTTAGTGTTGATTATGTTTCAAAGTGGATTGAAGCCATTCCTATTAGAACTTGTGATACCAAGATTGTTTTGAAGTTTTTCAAATCTAATATTTTTTATAGGTATGGAGTTCCTAAGGCCTTGGTAAGTGACCAAGGATCTCACTTTTACAACAAGATGATGAAGGCTTTCTTAGCTAAATATAGGGTGTATCACAAGATCTCTTCACCATATCATCCGTAAACTAATGGCCAAGCTAAAGTATCAAATAGAGAAGTTAAGAAGATACTAACTAAGGTAGTGAACACAAATAGGAAGGATTGGTCTTTACACTTGGAGGATGCTTTATGGGCTTACCGAACCGCTTATAAGACTCCCTTTAGCATGTCTCCTTTTCGATTGATGTATGGAAAGGCTTGCCACCTCCCTATGGAGATAAAGCACAAGGCCTATTGGGCCATCAAGAAACTCAACTTGGATTTCCATCTTTTGACTAAGGAGAGATTTCTTCAAATGCAAGAATTTAAGGAGCTTAAGTTGGATGCCTATGAGTCTTCTAGGATCTACAAGGAGAAATCAAGGATCCTTCATGACAAGCTAATCTTGTGGAAAAAGTTTCAAGAAGGACATCAAGTCCTCTTGTTCCAAACAAGGTTTATTCATAAGCATGTCAAGTTGAAGTCTAAGTAGGAGGGACCATATCTAGTGGCTAAGGTATTTCTTACGGGGTTTTGCAACTCTTGAATGAAGCCACGGGTTCCACCATGAAAATCAATGGTCATCTATGCAAGCTCTATAAAAAGGTCGAACCACTTCAAAAGGAGGAAGACTTCTCTCAACATGTTTTTAAACCACTATGATAAGATTATATCTATAACATCCCAAAATTTTAACACTCGAATTTATTTTAAAAATAAAATAAAATATTTATAATTAAATTAAAATTAAGAATAATTTGATAGAGGTCTAGAGTTTGAACTTTTCTTAGCAAAATTTTGGTTTTATTTGATTTTTAACTATGGAAAAAATTACTAAAATTGACCCGGGCTTTTATGCTATAATAAAAAATGTTGGGCCTTTTCTTGTAATTTTTTCCAAGGTGTTATGTTCAGTTTTTTTAAAGTGGGAATGAACGCAAAAACGAAGAAGGAAATGAAATAAAGAAATAACAAAGAGCATGAGAGAGTGAGGGGAAGCAGAGAGGAGAAAGAGAGGGAGTTAGGCTTGAATCTAGGAGGCTTTGTAACCGTTGCAAGCTCACTACACAATAGGTAAACTCCTTACTTCAATCATCTTCCTTCCCTCTTGAATTTTTTCAATTTTTAAAAGAGGAAATTTCTAGATTTTGATCCCAAAGGCTTTATTCTTGTAAGCTTTGGTTTCTTTGGATCCTAGGGAGGATGTTTTGAGTTTCTATATAGTGATCTAATGTTTTGAGTGAATAATTGGATGAAAAGAGGTGGTTTGGGCATAAATTAAACCCCGAGAGATTGGGTTTTACTCTTTAATGGTTAAAGCCTATTGATTTAGTTATAATCATGCTATTTCAACTCAATGAGATTTAACTTAAGGTTTGATTTTTATTATAAGGGCTAATGGTGAAAGTTGGTGATACTAAGTGAAGGTTTTTAATTGATTAAAAATTATATGAATTAAAAATTAGCCTAGTGATGGCAAATAAATGGTTTTGGTGGTTAAGTGATATTATATGAATGATTGGTTTAATATATGGACCATTAGGATGGATTATAACTCATTGACCCAAGTTGTGTGGTATGAGTTATAGTCTTCATTAATGTTATTTGTTATGATAAGTAATGCAGATCACTTATATGTTATAGGGATTGTTGGTGGAATTTGTTCGGAAGTTAAGGAACAAGCCAAGTCCTATTTTGTACAAGAGGAAACCCTTTTGGTACCAAAGGGTTGAGGTAACAAGAGAATTTATATTTCTTATTACTTTGTTTTAGCTATTTTTGAATAAATATTACTAGCTATCATGCATTACATGTTTTAAAAGAGTAAATGTGCTTTATAAGGGGTTATGGGGTACTACTTTGATCATAGTGCAAATATGTTTTCTAATTGTTTAACAACAATATTTTTATGGAAACAAGATTTTGTTTGCATGTATTGTAATCATAAAAAATAAAAGTTGCACTTAAGGAAGTGTAACTAAGTAAGGTACCTTAGATAGGCTAAGGAACTATTTAAGAGAGATTTATAAATGTTATACTACCTTAGAGTGTTGATGTTGTCAATACTCGGGAAAGGTAGACACGAGTAAAAGGCATGATCTTGTTGGGAGTTCACCAATGAGAAGGTATAGACTTTTGATATTCTATGGCACACTGGCAGTACTCAGTGTTGCCTTACGTATTGTGGGCTCAGTGTACTAAAGTGATTAGTGTATTGAGTGTTTGACACCTCTCAGTAGGAGAGAGAATCTGACATATGAAGTGTGAGGTTGAGTGCCTAAGCTAAAATAGCCCTTACATGGAAAGTAAGTTGAGTTGGTTTTGGGAGGGAGTTAGCTTCGACTACTTAGGTTTCACGTCGAAGGGGCATAGGTGGTTCAGTGGATTTGATCATGCCTTAGATTATGTTTTGTGCCTGTGGAGGTACAAGTAGGTATGAGGTTTACTTGTGAGTTAAAGAGTGTCAAGGGGCATTCTATTAGTCAGGAAAGGCCATAACGGCCTATGTCATGCATTCATCATTTTAAATGGCTAAATTATATATTATGTTGAATTTATTATTTATTTATTCGATTATGGCTTACTTTGTAATAATTAATGTAGATTTCTTTGTTACTGAGACTATGGTTGTCTCACCCTTTTCTTTCCAATATTTCCAGGTTTAAGCGAAGGAACCGGTAGAGGACGGGGAAAGGAGCAGAGCTAAGGGTTATTTTTGAATTGTAAAAAACTGAAATCTCTTTCTTTTGAGCAAATCTATTGTAATGTATTTAGGATTAGGGTGCCAGTAGGATGTAATTATGTATATATGTGTGTGAATATGTGTGGATTGTACGGCTTGTGTATGAATTCTTGTTTGCTTGTAGACTTGTGGCCAGAAAATTTAGTTATGGTATGTGGTTTTGATTGATTTATTTAATAGACTAAGTTTTCACTATAAGAAAATATTTATTTTGATATATATGTCATTCCATAAGCAAATGCAAAGTGGTTGCATTGCAAATGGTGTGCTGTAGGCAAACATACACCTTGGATAGGGAGAGTGGGTGCGCGGGCCCCATAAAGATTTCTGAGCCAAGTGAAAATATTTAGCGTGTGTATTCATATGTGTATATGATATTTAGAATGGTTTTTGGCCACTCTTGTTTGATTTGTAAATTTTGGGGACTTAGGGTCCATTTTGGGAAGTAGCACCCGGGTAGTCAAATTTTGGTATAAAAGGTTTTTCTATTATTTAAATGTTTTATCAGGTGTTTTTAGTCCTATTTGACGTGTCCAAAGTGTCCCCACAGGTTTGTGACCATTAGGATGAGATTTGGACCATTTTGAAAATGGTTTTTACTAAAAAACTGCACTTTTGCATCTGGGTGTTCAAATCTTAATCCGATTGTTGGATTTCTCTAAAATTTGGATTATGAGTAAAACCTTTTATAAGCTTCATGTGGGCTTTAGAATCACGTCAATCGAATATCGGACAGAGAAACAGCGAACTCCAGAATTTAATCCAGGGGAGTTGTCACAAAATTCAATTCGTCCTTGTATCTTTTCAAAATTTGGTATGCTAATAGTACTCTTTAAAATTGATATATGGTCTTTGGAATCACTCCGATCGGAGGTCGAATGATGAAATGGTGCACTCCGAAAGTTAGTTTGGAGGTACTGTCATGACAACTTTTTAGCTGTCTTTTAGCTGTCATGACAGCCAAAATGATCAAATTTTTAACATGTCTAATTTTTAATCTGACCGTTAAATCTTTTTGAAATTTGGTACAATTATAGTACCCTTTGAATGTGACATGTGAACTTTAAAATTACTTCGATCGGGGATTGGATGACGGAATGGTGCCTCCCAAAAGTTAGCCCGGGAGGGCTGTTATGACCGCAATTTAATATTGTCATGATAGTATCTTTTAGCCCGCTTTTGCCTAGCTTGCTTCCATGCGCTATAGGTAAAACCTATAAATTTTTTTATTTAAAAAAGGTTTAAATATTTTACTTTGCAATTGTGTATCTGCTTAGTGATTTAAATGGTTTGTTTTCTAAGTTGGTTTTAGGATTAACTCCTTAACCACACTTAGTTTATTTGAATTGTGTGATTTTTGAATAACACTCAAGGTAAGTGTTACAGTGTCTCTCCAACCTTGAGCTTTTACCTTGCTTTAATTCATATATTTAATGATGGGTATAGTTCAAGTGTAGGGGAGATGAACCTAGTAGGAAAATTAGAGTTTATTTACTTTATTTGACTTTTTTATTTGTGTTTTAATTTGAAAAAAAGAATCTGCACTAAACTTATGTTATGCATTTATTATTGATTTCACCTTGTTTTATCACTAGTCTATACATACATTGAGGACAATACATGATTTAAGTGTGGGGGAGAGAAATAAACATTTTACTTTGTTTGTTTGGTTTTGCAAATTAAAAAAAAAATTGCTTTGTTTTTGTTTTGTTTGAGGTTACTTAATGAGCTAGCACTTGAATGGATATTTTGATGCTTGAGATATGGTAATTTTAGGATTAAATAGGTGTGAAGTGAACATTCTTTTACCTTGAATTAATGGATTAGAGTGGCACATTACCCTTTCATGGAAGAGGCTAAATACTCATATGTGATTAATTCCTTAGTGATGTTACCCTCTAGAATTTTTTTCACTTCTTAATTGAGACGACATGTCTTGCACTTGTTTGATAGGAAATGAAAGATGACATTCATAAAAATAGCCAAGAGCTAAATAGCCAGCCTATTATTATTAATTATCATTTGTTTGCCACATTGAGCTTTTTGGTTTGATTCTTAAAAATAAATATTCACCTTATTATTTCTAAGGAATGTATGTTACACTTTTATATATCTTTTTAATATTCATTGCATGTCTTAGATCAAGTGAGTGGATGCTTATTATTATTTTTCTATCCATTACTCTTTGTCCTTTGTTGTTACACCATTACATCCATTATTTTCATTGTTTTCAAAGAGTTAGGGGCAACTAAAAGAAAAAGAAAAAAAAAGCAAAGAAGGATTTGAAAAAAAAAAATAGTCAAAAAGAAAAGAAATAAAGTTGCTAGAAAAAGAAACAGAAAGAAGAAGAAAAGAAGGTGAAAAAGAAAACAAGGAGAAAAAGAAAAAGTTGCCTAGATCATCCATTTCATTTATTTTATTATTTCTTATCATTGCTTTTTATCCTCATTATATTAAGGTGGCCACTCAATTGAATTAGGTTATGCTTTGCATATTAAAGGGATATATCTTGACTTTAGCATTATCTTGATGCTAACCCTATTTTTTCATACATACATTCTTAGACATCCTTTCATTACCCATATTACAACCTAATAAAGTCCATTTAATTTTTGATTGCAAGTGTTATTTAGTGATGGAGATGTAGAAGAGTTACAAATTTATGGTAGGGTTTAACCTAATATTTTACCCCGTTTTCATATTCTTCACTTGTTCTCCTAAAATTCATCTAAATATGATCTATTGTCTAATTACCAAAATATAAATTTTGTAAAAATTAGGCAAAAGTTTGGTAAAATTTTTCCTTAAAATAGGACCTCCACAAATTTCAATAACAATTAAATTTAAATAATATAATTCTAGGAAATTTCAAATCAAACCCCCAAACAATAACAATTTAAAAAATATAATCTAAAGCATTTTCTAAACACATATGTATAACAATTTAAAAGAAAAAACACAAAAATTAAAAAATTTTGATTATGTAAAAGCATATATTTTTTATTGTAATTATATTTGTTTATCAAATTATAAATTTAGAAAAACAAATCAGCAACATTTCCCCTTAAAATATGACATTCCAAAATTTCAACAATTATATTTAACCCAAACCAACTCAAATCTCAAGCTATTTTTAAATTATAATATTGATTTAGCAACATCTAATTTTCAACAACAAAAAAAAAATTATAAATTTCGACAACACTACCAAATTTAAAATATTAACAATTATAATTACAAATTCATAAAATTTCAATATAAATCTAAACATCTAAGATAAATATTCCAAAAATCAAAGAAAATAATTTGAAAAAATGGAACTTAGTTAGAACACCTCATGCGCAAAGTAGAAAATGAAACTCAAATCTTCAATAATGGAAAAGGAAGGTTGGAGAAGAAATCTAAAACTTGAAAGCAATAAAGGACGAAAAATTATTGAAATAGGTGAGTATTTTACAACAATGAAAGAAGAAGGAAGAGGGAAGGAGGAGAAAAAGAGAGAGATCTCTAACCTATAAAAACAGAGGAAGAAGGAAAAAGGAAGAGGGAGAAAGCTACAATGGAGGGGAAAGGTGGACCCACAGTGATAGATAGACAGACCCACAGTGGTCGAAAGTTCTAGATGGAGGTAATGGAGGGAAAAGGTGAGACCTTTCAATGCTGGACCAAAACGCAAACTGAAAGGGGAGGTTTGTTGTGTTCTGCATATTTGATGTAGAACACAGCTTTTTAAATGGAGAAACCATGTCTGTTTTCATGAAAATCGACGTAGTTTCAATTATTAACGTTGGTTCTACAAGGAACTAATGTTAATGATGACAATTTTTTTTATTATAACAATTTTAAGATCAGTTTTCATTAAAACCAACATTAAAAATAATTATCTTTTTTAATTAGTCCTATTTAATGTCGGTTATTAAAAATAACTGACATGAAATAAGAAGCATTTTATCTGATTTGTTTTTTCTTTGTTTTCCACGTTGGTGTATTTAATAACCAATGTTAAATATCTTTCCACTATGGTTTTTTTAATAATCGACATTAAATGTTATGCCTTTATTTACATATACGCCGCTACCTTTTTTTTAACATCGGTTTTTGTAATAACTGATATTAAAAGGCTACATTAATTTCATTTTCTACAGTAGTGACATGTAGTTCTTTAAGTCATCTAGCTGTTGGTATTGGTTTCACAACCATACATTTTACCATTTAAAAGTCAGATACTCGAACACAAAATTGTCCTTTCTCTTTTCAAAACTAACACAAGGATGTCCAAACCCACCAACCAAGTGCCAATAAACTTAGGGCTACTTGAACTAGATCAATTGGATGACAACACACTTAATTTGAGCAATTGCACAACATCCAATACATTCCAAACACAATATGGCCTATAAAACCCTAAATTTCATATAGATCAAGGGGTGGTAATGATTCACATATAACAATATTTGGCCGATCATATACTTATAATTAACTCATTAATAACACTTACACTAGCATTTTAGCCTCTACTAACAATCTTCAACACATAAGCAATATACTAGGCTGAATTATGCCAAAACAACATAATCCATCATACAAGTGTATCAAACTAAGATATGTCCCTAAGTTGGCATATTAATACAAATAATTCATTATAAAATACTAAAAGAAAGGGCAAGAGCTAAACAAACTGACACTCCTCAAACCCTAGCAAAATATTCCTTTCCTTTACCCTTGTTGGAGCCTTCACCTGTAAAATATAACCACAAGGTTAGTCGAGGACTTAATAATAAAAAAATATAAGCTATTCACAAGTATACAAGAATAGCATATAAGTATGTGAAGTGTAGGTGAAACATTTATTAGATGCTTATGAAAACATACTTATCACATACTTATCTAAACAATGCATAATCAACATTCTCGACCTTATATCCTCCTTATTTTCTCTAATTGAATCTGTGGGCTATCAAAATAATAAGACTAAGTCTATGTGACTAGATCAACTCAAGCTCACCAATCATACAAGGTAGCCTTAACGAAAGGAACCTTCACCCATTATGGACCACAGATTGCTCCTTTCTCTTGAATATTCGAGGTGTTGTATGCCCTCTTTATTTCAAATAGTACTGAAACTTCCAAACAATAGAGATTGTGCACTATGTCCTCCACGATACCAGTATACCATACAGATTTTATACAAATATCCCCTAATAGTTCTAGGGTAAACTCCTACCTTCTCACAATGATCATGCTCATGCCATTCAATCATACACATTTTTCATCATGGATAATCATATAACATTTTCTATCATTTTAAATGGTATCTAATTCCACAATTGTTTATAGGTACATATAAAAAAGATTTTAAGCATAGAATAATATTTAATAGCATATCCACTTCACTAAATTTTCCAAAGCCTTAACAAGTCATACATAAATCCAATTTTTCATAGTAGATTACATATATATTTTCACAAACTTATAACCACTCAAATATACAAGTAAAAGGACTAGATTATTTAGTTACCTCAACCTTTTTGTCATAAAAAGGGTTACTGTGGCAATTCACCTGCTCCTCAAGAGTCCACTTGCATAACAACGTATGGTCAATAATTAATCTGTAAGTTTAAACACTAATCATTAATCATAACTCTAATTAAACCCCTTTTTAGCCTAATTTTGGGTACCCTCTATGCCCAAATTCTTTCTTTAACAAAATTAACACTTCCAACACATTTCGTTAATTCAATCTAACACCTAAACACTTAGATAATATTAATTCTTCATCCACATTACTCCCACCAATCTCCCAATTTCACTTAGGGTTCGTCCAAACCCTAATCAAAAATCTCAAATCATTACAAAATCCATGAACCTAGATTTAGAAGCTTAATTTAACTTCCCAAGGCCTTAAAGAATACAATGGGTTTGGTTAGAACATAAGAAGGGCTAAAAACAATGACCTATCATTCCCAAATCCACTAAAATTTCATATAGAAGGAGGAGGGAGTGAAAAGAGACTTACTCAAGGATGATTCTTACTCAAAACACCCTTAAAGAGCCTAAAAGATTATGCCCCAGCAGAGCCACAAGTCCCTTTCATTACCCCCTCATGTCTTTCTCCTTTTCTTCTTTTGTCTCAAATGCATGCAACTATCTGATTAAATTAGATTTTCATGCATTTGCCACAATGCATGGTGCGTCCATTGTGGTGGATAGCACAATGAGGCTCAAAATGATTTTAGGCCTCACTTTGATATCCCATCCATATGAACTCTAATCTATCCCTACTACTACAAAATAGACTTTTCACATCACATTTTTAAGCCTTTTCACGTCACAACTATAGGGGATATCATACTAGGTGACTTAAAATAATGGCTTATCTATGTCACAAATAACAGAGATGCGAAAAAGAATAAACCACGTCCCTTTTAATACTAAGAAGGGTAGTTTCTATATAATTAGTGTCCCCATTTCACTAGATAGAGATGTGATTTCCATACAAACCACCTCCCCCAAAGTAAGGGGGACGTGGTTTCTCATGTTGTCAATGCGGTAGAGAAACCACGTCCCTCATTAGTGAGGGGGAAGTACTTTCTTTGAGAAACCACGTCCCCCTCTATAATGGGGGCGTAGTTTGTTAAGAACCCACTTTCCCCCCACCAATTAAGAGAGGTGGATTCACTTGTTATTACGTCTCTCCTTTAATAGTGTGATGTGATTTTTGTAATTTTTTTTTATATACAATTTGTATTTGCTTGACAACCAAAACAAAATCTGTCAAAGTATGCCACAGAAATAGCCAATTCATACAATAAAAGTTCATCAAATAGCAACCCATTTATAGCCATTCATAAACTATCACTACAAAATATACCAAATGCATTGGAACAACAAAACTATTGTCACCTATTTAAGTAAGTGTCAATATTTACAGTTAAATTCTAACAAACTTCTTGAACATATTAGGGTTTATGTCTTTCTATCTAACTATATGGATAAACTATAAAATCACTATGTAAATAGTTCTTGAAGAAGATAACCTACTAAATTGTTTCGAATGTTAGTTATGTCTTCACTGGTATAGGGGTACTTATTGTCAAAAAGCTGTAAATTTTTATCGAATGTTCATTAGATATTCAAATTCTAAAGCCTTGCGAAACTAATATTATTAAAATAAATAATAATGTAACTTACCATGTGTAAATTTTCATTAGTTTTGATTGAATAATCTCATACATATAAGGAATAATATAATATCCACACTCTGTACTCCCTATCTGGCGATGGCACTGAAAGTTAAGAATCGAACAATAAGTATAAACAAAAATATATATAAAAAAGTTGTGGATAAAAAGTATTGAATTAAAATTACTTATGTTTGGAAAAATTCAAGTCAGTGAGGGATTTTTTTAAGGTATATTTTTTGCTAGGCGTTACTTTCCCTTAGTCATATAAAATATCTTCAATGCTATATCATGAAATTTAAATAAAGTATAAAGTATTAAAACAAAATAAATATCTAACATTTATAAGAATAATCTTAACTTACGTATTGAATATATTTTAGTTTTAGCACTCGATTGCTTGCCCATGGAACAAACTAATAGATTTCATGCAAATATGGGTATATAACATAAAGGAACCAATGGGAACTACAAAGAGACAAAAGAAATCAATACATGAAAGGATAAAAAAATTATCAAACTATATATATATAGTTTGATAATTTTTTTATCCTTTCATGTATTATATATATATATATATAAATGAATATAAAAGAACTTGCCCTTCAAGAATTGGAGCTAGATAACATGGCAATTTTGTTTTTGAAATAGCATTGCCCACGTATCTCATCCTATCACTGATATCGTTGTGGGTCGATATCAAAGAAGCTGGACACAAAAATCCAAATTGATCTTTTCGTGGTCCAGTGTAAAGATTACTAAGAAACCTGTTAATAGAATGACACAAAAATTATTGCATATAAATTAAAATAAATGAAAATGAGATACAATAGAGGTAATAAAATTACAAGATAGATAACATAGCCCATGAGATATCCAACTCCCTCATCAACAAGAATTCCAAGATGTCTTTCTTGTCTATTGCAAAAGGGTATGACTTGTTTATACCCACAATTCCTTTAGGCATTGTCAAATTGATAGGCTTTGTCATTACCTTAAAAAATTCATGTAATTGTAATAGAGCAGAGTAGTCCTCAACCTCATCAAAATTCTAATAAAACATGAAATGAATAAAAGTTATATAAGTAATCAAAAGATAAAATTAAAGAATAATGAAGAGTTTTTCTACCATTATAATTGCCATCTCTGTGTCAACAAGTCTTTTATGCCATAAAATGAATTGTCCCAATGCTTCACCTAATTTTTCAATCTCATCAGTAGGGAATAGCATATTCACATTTAGCTCAAGAACAACCTCAACCGTCACCTTCACTTGATCATCTAAAATACTCATGTTATGGATTATTTCTGTAAGCATATATAGCCATGTTAAACCAACGATCCACTTCCAAAGATTATCCAAATAAAGAAAACAAACTTGTTCCTCTTCTACTAAGGGACTAGAGGCATGTAATGCCATCTCTGGTGGATTACAGCTAGCTTTGGTACTTTAAAGCACGGGAGAAGTCTAGAAAAATAAGTAAACACAATGAAAGAAAATAAAACAAAATAACCAAAATTGAATAATTAAACCAATTAAAGGTAATGAAAACTGGAGTTCCTGCTACCCAGTCCTTATCCACTATCTTGTGTGGTTCCCATGTTGGTGACCATGGATCTAACCTTTTGAAGAATCTGTCACGGAGTAGCAAATTGTCCTGCTCATACTTTTGAGCACATTCATCTCTAACCTTTGCCAGAAGGTCGTCAAGCTTAGCTCTTGATACAACTCCTGATGAGCCTTATGGAATTGGTCCGAAATACTCCTTCAGACTAACTCCTTTTCCTATCCCCTAACATGACCAGAATAATCTGGCATTCCAATTGTTGATGCCAAGATATCCATTCTTCCAATGCATTGAAATGAACCTTGGGAAGCTTGTTCCTCAAGTGAATCCTGCAATATATAATTAATGAATTTATCTTAAAAGATACAAAATCTAAAATTGAATCTATTTAGTATAATTACTTACAATCTGTTGAGCAACTTCAGTGGCCTTTGGAGTAATATATTGGCCTTTCTTGATTTTGGCTTCTTTCCATTTTCTTTGAAGAGTTGGAGGAGTTGGGGGATGAACAACAATACTAAGGTCAGATCTCACAACTTCCTCCAATTACTTTAAATCAACTTCCTAAGTTTCTGGTCCAACTTTGTATATCCCCCCAAAGACAAGTAATGTTGATATTTATTTTTGGACAGTCTCTCTTTATTTGCAACACTTAATTCCTATAATAAAATAAAAATAAATTAAGTTAGTTGTAAACTTAACAAAAATAAACTAAGTTATTAATTATATCAAAATTTACTCGAAATTTAGGATCATCTCGTGACCTCACAAATTCTCTCTAAGTGTCTTCATCAATGAAATTATATTTCAAACATGGATTGTTCTTCTTCTTTGCTCCTTGAATGTATTCCCTAGAAAGTGATGACTTGAAATCTTTCCACCAATCACGTACTTGTTGAAGCTAGTACCTCTTCATCTCATTGATAGGAAAGATATCATAAGTAAGCTACAATGTGTCATAATTATAAAGTAAGATAATGGTATCTAATATGATTAAAACAATAAAAAAATAGAAAAATATGCATACTAAAATATCACTCCAAATCATGTCCGTCGTAGCTTTTGGTACTTCTTGCCAATTATGATACAAGATCCCAACTTTACTCCAAGCTATGGACCTATGTAACTTATGAACTTGTCCCTTTCTGGACCAAGTGGTCTTTTACCACTATCAAACTCTAAATGTACTCTCTTTGTAGTACCCTGACATAGTGCCAGTTCCTTCAATTTTGTACTTCCTTTACCTCTTCTCTTGTAAGTTACGCTAGATGTGTCAACTACATCTTCATTAGAACCCTCCATGTGCCTGTTAAGATTAAAAAATAATACAGGTAAGTAACTTGCATTATAATTAAATATATAGAAATAAATAAATGAAACAAATATATGAATATAAAGAATTAATTAATTTAATGTTTTATTAATTAATTCATACTTTATTCATTCTCTTAAATTCCTTCACAATGATCATCTCTAATTGCATATTCATCATCAACCAAATCTACTTCAATTGATCTAGGTAGATTTGTAGTAAAAGCTAGGGTTTCATCAAGGTTAAAAGTTGAGTCATCATCCTCCACATTAATAATTTGTTTTTTGCCTTGTAGTACAATAGAACGATGTTTATTCGCTAGATCAATGACGTAAAAAACTTGTTTTGCCTGACTTGCTAAAATGAAGGGCTTCCCTTTAAAACCAAGCCTCTTGAGATCAACTGAAATAAACCCAAATTCCTTATCTACTTCAATAGAATTAAAGTGAACCTACTTGCATTTGAAAACAAGTGCTTTGAATTTAGTGTAATTCACCTCCCATATCTCATCAACCCCTCCATAATAGTTTGTGCAAGCTAATAATGGGTTATTATCTTTTAAACTGGAAAAATGCTAGGCTTCAGCTTCTACCATTACCCCACTATTTTGCATGGTACTTTTATCATCTTGGGCTTTTATATAGAAGGAATATCCATTTATATTGTGCACACCCAAAAACACGACCTCAAAACGAGGTCCCTCAACTAACCACATTATTGTATCAGACACACTGGTCTCATTCATAACTTTTTCCTTGAACCATTTTTTGAAAGTCTTGTTGTGCTCATTAGCCAATTGTATTTCATTCTTTCTTGGGTATTTATCTTTCAACAACTTTTTATGAGCATTTAAATAAGGTTGAACTTCTTCTATGTTATTCAAGATATACAGATGTGCTTGCAAGACTTCTTCATCAGACATATACTTCACTCTGACACCCTATGTTCCCTTACCAACAAGTCTTGTCCCCTCATGCCGAGTTTAAGGGACTCCAACAGCCTTCAATCCTTTTACATATGTAGTACAAAATTCAACAGCCTCTTTCGCCACATATCTTTAAACAATTGATGCTTTAGGCTTGTATGGGTTTTTAGATTACCCTTTTAGGATTTTCATGTATCGCTCGAATGGGTACATCCATTTGAGATAAACAGGACCGCAAAGTCTTACTTCTCTAACCAAATGAATTATTAAATGCACCATAATGTCAAAAAATGCTAGAGCAAAGTGCCTTTCTAATTGATATAAAATAATATAACCCTCATTTTCTAATTTATCCAACTTGTCAGGATCTATGACTTTGTTACTTATAGCATTGAAGAACATACACAATCTAGTTATCGTATGTCTCACATCATCTTTCATAATCCTTCAAATAGCCACTGGTAAAAGTTACTACATCAACACATGTCAATTATGAGACTTCATGCCTAGTAACTTTAAATCACTTATCGAGACAAGTCTTCTAACATTAGAAGAATACCCTTGTGGCACTATAATAGCATGCAAACATTCACATAAACTTCTTTTCTCCTCTTTAGATAATGTGTGCACTGCTGGGGGTAAATAAACTTTCTTCCCCTTTTTTTGTTGTGCATGTAGCATTTTCTTATTCCCATTTTAGCTAAATCAAGTCTAGCATTTATTCCATCCATAGTCTTGCCACTTATGTGCAAAAGCATACTAATATGACTATCACACACATTTTTCTCCACATGCATCACGTCAAGACTATGTCTCATATATAAACTCCTCCAATATGAAAGATAAAAAAAATGGACCTCTTTTTTGCACAGATTCTTCTCACTTACATTCCTTTTATTCTTATCAAAAATGACATTGATTCCTTCCACACACTGATAAACTTGGTCTCCAGTTAAAGCCTTTGGAACCATTTCATACTCCTGTGAGCCATTAAAAGCCTTCTTCAACCTACGATAAGGATGATGTCGATCAAGAAATCTTTGGTGACCAAGGTAGACTATTTTTCTTCCATGCTTAAGTTGGTGGTAGTATGTGCCTTCTTCACATATAGGACATGCATTATGGCCTTTAATACTATATTTTGACAAGTTTTCATATGCAGGAAAGTCATTTATTGTTGTAAAAATTATGGGACGCAACTTAAAGTGCTCTTGCTTATAAGTATCAAATACATCTACACCTTCCTCCCACAGTATTTTTAAATCCTTAATCAAAGGAGCCAAGTAAATATCAATATTGTTTCCTGGCTGTTTTGGTTCCGAAATCATCAAAGACAACATTATGTACTTACGCTTCATACATAACCAAGGAGGTAGGTTGTAAATAACTAACAAAACTGGCCATGCACTGTGTGTACTATTAAGATTGCCATATGGGTTGATTCCATCCATATAGATTCCAAGCCAAAGGTTTATCGAATCGCTTTCAAATTGAGAAAATATGTTGTCTATTGCCTTCCATTGAGGAGAATCAGCTGGGTGTTGAAGTTTCCTATCAGATAGTTTCTCATCAAAATGCCATCTTAAATTCTTTACTTCTGTTATATTAGTAAACAAACGTTGAAACCATGGTATTATTGGAAGATACCATATCACCTTTGCAGGAGGCCCTTTAGTTATGATCTCATCACTATGATCAACATCATTATCCTTCTTCACTTTGTACCGCAAAGTCCCACATTTTGGACACTTGTGTAGCCTTTCATACTCATTTCTATATAGTGTGCAGTCATTAGGACAAGTATGTATCCTTCTAATCCATACCTATTGGACACAAGATTTTCTTTGCCTCATACATACATTTTGGAAGTAAATTATGGGCTGGAAGCATTTTACTCAAGAATTCAAGTAACTCTATAAAACTCAAATCGATCCACCCACTTCTTGACTTTAAATTAACCAATCCGAACACAGCTATCAAGAGCGTAAAATTAGTACACCTCGCGTATAAGGGTTTCTCTGCATCACTACGCAAGTTGTCATATGCATGTGATTATGCAAATAATGTTATCCCAACATCACGAATCATATCCTCTATTCTATCATCCTAGTCATTCACAATTCGCTCATTTTAGGACATAGAAGTTATTCCTGCCTCCCCATGCCATTCCTATCTTGTATACCTCAAATTTATCCCATCACAAATTAAATGTTCTTTTATTTCATCAATTGCCAATTCAATCTTATTCATGCAGTTAACACAAGGACAATAATATTTTTTATTTTTGCTAGGAACATTTTTCCTAGCAAATTTAAGAAATTGGTCCACACCATTCTCATACTCCTCAGTCATTCTACTAGCATTCATCCAACTACGATCCATTCTATTTTTACCTAATAAATCATCACAAAGTCTATCAATATCAAATTAACAATTCACTATCTTACTTGTACTTCAATTACACTCTTTTTTTTAAAAAAAAATGGACAGAGTCTCCCCTTAAAGATTGAACATCCTAAAATTATAACAACCAAAAATCAATAGAACCAACAAGTAGTTGAATAAATATTTACATATTAAAGCTAGAAAACATCAAACTTTAAGCTTATCCAAGTTTAATTTCTAAATAAAAAAAATCAGCTGTCTTCTAAAAATCTTATATATATATATACACACACACACTCTAATTGGATTGAATGTATTTATCAAACTCCTCACCTCTCTTACAAAAACACAAATTAAACCAGTAAACTTTTTAATTTTATATTACTCCGTCTATTATTTTTATCTTTCGTCCAAGGTTTTTTTTAAAACTTTAATTAAGTTTCATTTTAGTCCTTAACTACTTTTATTATTTCATTCCGTACTATCAGTATACACATTTTAATTAGTATATTATATTAACTTCATTGTACAAAAGAGAGAAGTAAATTTAGCATATCAGAATTAAACCTAATAACACGTGATAGATTAGTCCTTAATTCTAATAGGATTGGATGTGCATTATATTGTTCAAACAAAACAAAATACCACAGATTGCAAAATATCTCAGACATAATTCCAAACTCTTCATAGCCAATAATTTCAAACTCTTCACAATGTGGGAAAATAAATTGGAAAGACACAATGAAGATAACTTCAAATAAAAAAAACAAAGAAAGAAAGAACGACGCAGTACCAAGAAGCTATTCCTAGCCAAGAAGCTAAGAGAGATGAGAAGCACAGAGAGGCTAAGAAGCTTAGAGAGATGAGAGTCATCGAGAGGCCGAGAAGCTTGGCTGAGCAATAAAGAGATGAGATTGCTGATTGGAGATGATGGCATGCACAGTAGACTTTGAGTATTGTTTTGAAAAACTTGACTAGTATAGGGCTCAAAAATTGATAGGAGACAGAGAAGCCACGTTCCCCAGAGAGGAGAGGGACGTGGATTTTAGAATCCATATCCTACCTCTTATCTTAAGAAGCCACGTTCTTTAGTAAGAGAGGGACGTGGCTTCTACATGTCCCCCTCCTCAAGGGGGGACGTGGCTTCTTTATAAGCCACATCCCCTATAAGGTGGGGGACTTGGATTCTAATAAAGCCACGTCCCCTCAAGATTTAAAGGGATGTGGCTTATTAATTTTTTTAATTTTTTTCAATCCATGTCCTTTTTTTACTTGGGTGACGTGGATTGTGTTCTTTCTAAGTCTAATTTTTAAAATAGGATGTAAATTAGGATAGTAGAAATTTCTTTTTATAGTACTGCCCTCTCTTGAGGTTGTCAAATGATCCAATAACTTAATTAGCCATCTAAAAACATTATTAATTAATCAATCACTTACTTTTACCATATTTATCCCTTTTAAACACAAAAATTCAAAGTTGAAAATTGAGGGTGTTAGATGTATAGGTTTAGTATTAGTAGAGGTTTTTGGTGTACATTATAAAAAAATTGACTTTCAGCGATGACATTTTTCACCGTTGAAAGTCAAAAAGTCACCACTAAAAGTTTTCAACAGCGATAAAAAGTCGCTACAATGTCGCCTCAAGAACTCCTTTCGCTAATTTAATTTGCGGCGACAATAAAAGTTGCTGTTGAAAGTTGAGAATCTGCGGCGACATTTGTCGCCCCCAAAAGTCTAAAAGTTGCCACTGAAAGTTTTCAGCGGCGATAAAAATTCGCCACAATGTCGCCACAAGAGCTCTAAATCAGCAGCAACAATAAAAGTCATCACTGAAAGTTAAGTATCAATGGCAACATTTGTTGCCGTAGAAGCTACCAAAAAGTCGCTGCTGAAAAGAAATGTTGGTTTACTTACACACATGGCACCACGTCACCATCCACGTGGCGCCCCACCTCACGCCATGTGGTGCCATGTCACCCTCCACGTAAGGCCCCACCTCACACCACGTGGCACCATGTCATCCTTCATGTGTCGCTCTCACCTTACACCACGTGGCACCATGTCACTTTCTATGTGTCGCTCTCACCACACACCATGTGGCGCCATGTCACCCTCCACATAAGGCCCCACCTCGCACCACGTGACGCCATGTCATCCTCCATATGTCGCCCTTACCTCATGCCATGTGGCACCATGTTACTTTCCATGTGTTGCTCTCACCACACGCCATATGACATCATATCATTAATTTATATTTCTATTTTAAAAGTTGTCTCCTCTAAGGTTTAAACCCGTGACCTCCTCCTTTTGTATCCAACCATTTTGCCACTGAGCTGGAATGAACCTGTAGTCTATTACAACATAATTAAATATATATATATATATATACACACGCATATTATTAAACTATACAAACACACATATATATTAAATATTAAATATTATAAAATATCATTACTATCCTTAAATACTTCAATTTAATTCTTTTAATTTATAAAATTACAAATTATATTATTTATTTTGTTTAAAGTAAACTATAAATATAATTGATACAATATAATTTGTATTATTTATTTATATTTTACTTCTTGAGGTTGTTATATTATTTATTTTAATATTCATATTTATAATTATAATATAAAAAATATCTAAGAATAAATAGTAAAAATATCGATGATTATACATTAGTAAAAAATATTATAAAAATGTAGACAATCAGCGGCAACACTAAAAAGTTACCACTGATTCTCAACTTTCAGCGGCGACTTTTTAATGTTACCGCTAAAACTTATAACATAATTTTTTTAAAAAAATTAAAAAATGCTGACAACCAGCGGCGACACTAAAAAGTTGCCGCTGATTCTCAACTTTCAGTAGCGACATACTTACAACATAATTTTTAAAAAAAATTATAAAAATACTGACAATTAGCAGCGACACTAGAAAGTCGTTGTTGATTCTTGACTTTCAGCGGTGACGGCGACTTTCAGCAGCCACATACATGTCACTGTTGAAACTTGCAACATAATTTTTTTAAAAAAATTATAAAAATACTGACAATCAACGGCAACACTAGAAAGTCACCGTTGATTCTCGACTTTTAGTAGTGACTTGTATGTTGCTGTTGAAACTTACAATATAATTTAACAATCAGTGGTGACATTAAAAAGTCACCGCTAATTCTTGACTTTCAGTGGCGACTTGTATGTCATTGCTGAAACTTACAACATAATTTTTTTAAAAAATTATAAAAATGGCCAAATCTTTCACATTTATAACAAACTATTTCTATTTTATCTTTTTTAAAATTATCTTTTCTAAAGGTTTTTCTATGTTTTTTCAAGAAATATTTTTTATGTGTCATATATCTTTTATAATAATATTATATATAATTTCTTTTTTTATTTTTCCTAGAAGGGGCTTGTATTTTTCTAACTCTAGTTTTATAATATTAATTATTTGTCCATATGTTAAAAAAGTAGAATTTATTGTTCTTCGTTATAACTAGTAAAATAAAAGCAGAAGAAAATATAGAAAATGAAATAGATAACACCCCTTTTGAAATAAATCAACAAAGATACATGAATATAATATCACTTATAACTTATAAAAAAATGATATTGATAAGTAAGTTTAGTAACAAACAGAGAATATTCAAGAAATATAATATTCAAAAATCTTGTGAAAGAATAGGAAATTTAGGCAGTGATATTCCTATTAAGCCTAGGAAGAACAATATCAATAGAAAATAAAACTTCTAGAAATAAAAATATAAGATGGTTCAATAAGATATTAGGATCTAAGTCAAAAAAAGAAGAATAAGATAAGTTTTAAGAGTCTTAATCTATAGCTAAATAGGAATAGTAAACCTGAAGGAAAAGTAGAAGAGGTAGAAATAAAGAAATAAATTATAAAAGAATTAAAGAACAAATAGAAATTTCAAAAATAGAAAATAGAATAAATTAAATAAGAGAAAAATTTGAAAGAGATATTTGTGTAGAATATCCAAATTCTTTTTGAAATAAAAAAAGACACAAGAAATCACGGGTGAAAAATAAATATGACAAAAGAAGAAAAAGAAAAAGCAAAAGAAAAACAAGAGTTGAATCTTGTCAAAAAATAATTTAAGCAAAAAAAAAAGGTAATTAAGTGAAGCAAATAAAAAGAGATAATTTAACCATGATTTTTCTAAATTTCTATAAAATTAGAAAACTTTTGATTTTTCAGGCATTGAATTAAATGGCCTTTTCTCTATCTCTTAATATAAACCTCTCTCCACTTGTAATATTACAAGATATGTATCTGTATCTATACATACATACAGACATACATACATACATACAACTTGGTTAAATTAATGGAAATGGAAATAAATTGAAACTTAAATAAAAAGAACATCATGAAATTGGTAAAACAAAAATATATTTTTTTCATATGGAAAATATTTTAATCTAATTTTGAAAACACAAAAATTAAACTTATCATAAAATTTAATTTCTAAAGCGTAAGAAAGCTAACAATCAACGACGATATTAAAAAGTTGCCGTTGATTCTTGACTTTCAGCGACAACTTCTATGTCGCCACTGAAACTTGTAACATAATTTTTTTAAAAAATTATAAAAATGCTGACAATCAGTGGCGATACTAGAAAGTTGCCATTGATTCTCGACTTTTAGCGGCGACATAAACTTGTAACATAATTTTTTAAAAAAATTATAAAAATGCTGACAATCAATAGCAACACTAGAAAGTTGCCATTGATTCTTGACTTTCAGTGGCGACATGTATGTCACCGCTGAAACTTGCAACATAATTTTTAAAAAAAATTATAAAAATGCTGACAATCAGTAACGACACTAGAAAGTTGCCGCTGATTCTAAACTTTCAGCGACGACAGTAGAGGTCGCCGCTGAAAGTGTGACTTTTTGTAGCAACATGCACTTTTCACTGCTGAAAAACTAACAATCAGCGGTGACTAATTATAGTGGTTTAGATTAAAACTACTATAATCATCATATTTTTTTAGCATTTTCATGATATTGCTTCTATGTAATCACTACTAAATGACCTTTTTATTTTGTAGTGAGACTAGCAAGATACTATCGCAGGTTTGTTAAATATTTTTCTAAACTTATAGCCCCTCCAACAAAGTTGACTAAAAAAGGTATGAAGTTTTATTAGACAAATAATTTTGAGGAGAGTTTTCAAAAGTTGAATGATTGTCTAACCTTAGCACATGTATTGGATCTTCTAGTAGGTGGTAGCTATATATATTGTTTATTGTATGATGCATCTAGAATTGGCCTAGGGTGTGTATTAATACAAAATAAAAAGATGATTGCTTATGCATTGATACAACTTAAAAAGCATGAACATAACTATTCAACTCATGTTGGAAATCACTACAATTGAAGATATCGAGACATTATTTATATGGCTTGACTTGCAAAATTTATATTGATCATAAAAGTCTTAAGTATATTTTTTATTAGCCTAACTTGAATTTGAGACAAAGGAGAGTAGATAGTGTTCTTGAAAGATTATGATTGCAATATCATATATCATCCAAGCAAAGTTAATGTAGTTGCAAATATGCTTTAAGTAGAAAATCCATAGGTAATGGGAAATGGCAAAGCCTTGTTCATAGATCTAAATGCAAACAGACAATGGTCAAGGAGTTTCAAAGCCTCATGGGAAGTGGCATACACTTTGAAGTTTCCAAGATTGGAACCTTGTTAACACCTGTAAAACTTTGTTATAGTTTAATAGATAAGATTAAGGCAATAAAAAATAAAGACCCTTACTTAAAGGATGTTATGAATGGGCTAGGTGAAAAGGAAATGCTAGGATTCAAAAATGGTGTGAAGGCATTTTATCTTGTGGTCATTGCTTATATATACCAAATGTAGAAGAGTTGCATAGAGAAATATTAGGAAAGGCTCATCATTAAGCTTATACTTTTTACTCAAGATCCAACAAGATATATCATAATCTAATGGAGTCATTAGTAAGGAATGAAGAAGAATGTAGAAGAGTTTATTTCTACATGTCTAGTGTGCTAACATGTAAAAGTTGATATTTGAATCCCATAGGTTTACTGCATCATATTAAAGTACCTAAATGCAATTGGGAGGGAGTTACTATGGATTTTCTCATAAGATTACATAAGATCTTAATGGGTCATGACTTGATATGGGTGATTATTGATAAATTAACTAAGTCTATGTAACATCCTAAATTCTTAATTCTATAATTAATTACTAATAGGGTGAATTAGTAATTTAGTACGTGATTAGGGTTTTAGATGTTGGAATGTTATTTTAACCCTTTGGGATGTTATATGGATAGATTTGAGTAGAAGAATACTATTGTGAAGTAAAGCATGTGAGTACAGTGAGTAGTTTCCTCATTATGCCATTCACCGTAGCTAATAATGAATGCACCACGGTGTTTGGCACATAAATTTGGATAAGGACATGTATTAGCTCATAGGCAAAGGGAAAAGTAAGAAACACACATGATAGAGGGAACTCTACTAAGGCAAGCGATTATGAAAGTTAGGATAATATTTTTGACCTATTACTTATTAGGTAAGTCATGTACTGCCTTAACCTTTGATTATACACTATTTCCTCTTAGTTAGAACTATTGAAAAATAGAATTCGAATGTTCTAAGGGATTAATTTCTTACCTTATAGTAATAAAAAGGCTTTCCAGAGTTAAATTAGGGTTTTGTAATTGGTTTAGCTTTAATAGTAAAGCTTTGAATCTATAGCTCAAATTGGTTAAGTTTTAGAAAGAGAAAATAGGTGAAAATTTAGATAGAAGCTCAATAAAGTTGCAATAAGTGATCAATAGGTGTAAACAATGTAAGCGAACTTAGGATGGACTTAGTTAGGGAAATTGATAGTGTTTAAGTATTTAATTATTGAAAATGGTATTATCAGTCATCGTCGTGATAGACTCCGAGTGCCCTTAGTGTGTAAATTGTTGTGTGTTACATGTGAATTAAGCAAAAAGAACTTGCATAAGGAAGTGCACCACAAGTAACCTTTCTTAAGAACAGAAAGGTTGAGGTAACCATATAGTTTGTTATGTTTGTTAACTACTATTACTATGTAGGAATGAATGAACAAATGATGATTTAATGATGTGAGATTTTTATAATAAATGTTTTACAATGTGCATGATTTTAGCATTTAAAAGTGTTTTGAAATACTTGATGATTTGTTAATAACATACAAATGAAATGGATATATATATATAGTGTAGTATGTAGGAAAGTGGTGATTTATTCATGTTAAAAGCATGATCATAGTGCGTGAGAGTTCATCCTGGATGTATGTGGGTATAGGTGTGTGGAGATATGAGTGAACAAATCTATATAATCTTGCAGGCACCATGGTACATCTAGTGCGTCAAATTATATCAGGTTGGCACCATGGGACATCTAGTATAGCATTTCTTGGGACTGTTACTATGGGTTATTCAACCAATTTGGTAACTCTTTAGTGTCCGTGAGGATGCTGTTAGGAGTCAACGAAACCCCTATTATGTGCGTGTGAAAGGGAAAATCATATTCTGAAAGTGATATATTAGAGCTTATGGTTTCAAGTCCAGTAGTTTTAGAAGTTGGTGGATAAATGATCATGCTAGTGTTTATGAATGTGGAAAAGTGTTCAAAAAAGGAAAATTTATGCTTATATATAGCATTTAACCTAATACTTTAGTTTTGTTTACTTATATGTAGTTATCTATGTTAATAAGCATTTAATGAACTATTTTGGTTCCTAAGATTGTTATCTCATTCGTAGTTATTTATATCTTTATAAGTTTAGATATTAGTGGTGCAAAAGGGAAAGATATAGGTCAGGACTAAAAGATATTCCTTTCTAGTTGCCCAATTGTAAGGAGTTGGTGTAATGAAATTGCATTATATAAGTTATGTGATTGTATGTAAGTTGCCATAGGGGATATATTATTGTGCGTAAGCTTGTGAATGTGATTTTGTGTGTGATTTTGTATCCTAGACTTGTTGTATGTACATATACATGTTTGAGATGAATGTGGTAGCATGGGATAGTGATTTATTACAAGTTCATGTGAATGAGATTAAACTTTAGAGAAATGAAAAAGGTTGGCTAATGAAGTGAATTTATGTGAAAATATGCAATTCTACCTAGGTGTATGTGAAATGGGCAGTTTACTAGCCAATCTTGTGTATATGTGTGATATTGTGAATGTGAATGGTCAATCAATAGTAAATTATCCTATTAGACATAGTCAAGGCCCTAAAAGTGGCCAATGACTTATGGTTTTAAACTGTGATGCTCAAGCAGGAATGTTTGAGTTGAAAATAGTCAAAATACATTGGGTGTTCATTATTTAGATAGAATGTTAGATTCAAACAAAACTAGTGTCATTGGCTAGATTTTTGAAACAAGCTTCGTATGGGTATTTGAATCACCCCAATTAGATATCAGGTGCTAAAATGATGCACATTTGAAATTTACATCAGAACTGCTATTTTGATAGTAGAAACTGATGTACATGGCATAGAGCTAACTTCAATGCTTCTATGTCATATGCCACGGTGCATGGCCCATATTTTGTCTTATAATGTGTGGTTTGGAATTAGTTTTCTTTAAGGTTTTCATGCACATGATTTTAGTATCTTCATTGTGTATTATTTTATTATTTGAACATGTTAGAAATGATTTTTTTCAAATGTTCAAAGTTGGAATTCCAACCTTTTTTAAAATATTTTCATTGGTAATTAGTAGTTGTTTGAGGATTGAATGGTAATTTTGAAAAGGTCATTACAATCTACACACTTCCTTCTCGTAAAGATAACTCACTGAGGCTTAATATGCTAAGATTTATTTTGATAAAATTGTTTCTCTATATGGCATACCTCTATTAATAATTTCATATTAGGAGCCTCATTTTATAGCTTTGTTTTAGAAGTCCTTTCAAGAAGCTTTAAGAACTCAAGTAGATTTAAATACAACATTTCATCCTCAAACTAATGGGGCAATCTAAATGGACAATTCAAATATTAGACCCTTTTATATTTTCCTTCATCCTCTCTATCGTGGCACAAAATTTGATTACTTGCATTCCTCTATTTCTCTTTAAGTCAGTACCATCTCTTCCCTTTCTTCTTTTTCTTTCTCTACTTTTATTTTTAGCTTCTCCCTCCCTTATTTTTTTGTCTTCTCAGTCAATGAGCTCTCACCTCTCATCGCTCATCTCTCGATCTTTAAGGTGCAAGCTAGCTTGGTCATTCTCCTTTCTCTACTTAACTATCTTAGCAATGGCTAGTTTGTCTAATCATAGAATCATGATGTTGTCACCTCTCATCTCTTGATCTCTTAAGTTTAAGCACTCGCTTCTTGGTCACTCTCCTCACTCCTCTTATTCTTGATCTTCGCTTTAGATCACATTGCTTAGTTGCTCTCTTTCATCCTCTGTAGAACAAATCAACCTCTAATCCATGTTACAATAGAAATGTTTCAGGCTTTCAGATATGTGAGAAGTATTTTTCCCTTGTCTATGTTAGAAGATGAGTAAGCTATAGGGTATGTTTGGACTAAGAAGATAGAGGGGAGAAAAGGTTTGATCTAAGTCTAAACCTAGGGAAAAGGTCAAAACTAAACTTCTCTTTTATTGCATCCTCCTTAATTCAGAGCATACCTTAAGCTAGACATGACTGTATCTAGGCTTTGAAATTTATTTTGTATAAAAATTTTCAAGCCCTTATGTTGTAGTTTGGTTCCTTTGAAAATTATTGAATTAATTTAATGTCAAATTGTCGATTGAACTTGTGTTTCCTCAAACAAACTTTCTCAACTGATATGTTAATATTATGTCTAATTTGTGGGTACTTTTTTTATCAATACAATAAAATTATTCTAAGTTTTGATATTATTTTCTTAGAGAGAATCATGAGAAGTCTTTACTTTCATTTTCTTGCGAGAGTGTTGCAAGATGAGATGAAGTGTTTTGGCACTTCTTATTCTTCTTCTATTTTAAGTTTTTGTTTTCTATTTTCAAGTATTCTAATTTATAAATCTAGATTGTTAACATTCATTCCTTGTCAAGAATTATTGAGTGATAAAGAGAACTGTGATTCCTTGATAATCCACCATTCTTTCATAATAAAACAACTTTTTGCTATGATGATTTAGAGATGTGCCTTGTGTTACTATCATCAATAACTTCATGAGTTATTGATTGTACAGTTTGATTATTATTGAGATATATGGGTATTGCATGATCATGGTAATCAAGCTTCTTAGAACAAGGGATACACATTAGACTAGGTCCAGGTTTGGAGATTCTTGTATTTTGGAGTGATATGGTTCCCCTTCATGATTAAGGAGGTTGATTTATTCTGAAGATTATCAAAAATGGATTTATATGTATTCTAGTTAGTATCTTATGTATTTCTTATGTTCCATTACTTTGAGACATTTTCTTGAATATTTTAATTAATTTGTCATGTTTAATTTTTTTTTAAATAGGCTTGAGGGATTGGCTAAGCCCTTTAAATAAGGGCTGGGCCTTAAGAATAGGGTTTTAGGAAAAAATCTTAAGGCCTATAGGCCAAGCCTATAAGGGTCAAAAAGCCCATATGGGCCAGGCTTGCCTATTCCCAACTCTAATTTTGATAATCTAATGTGGATTAAGGAGGTAGGAAGTGGCACTAGCAAGAACTTGGCTTGATTTTTACCTATGAAATAGTAGAAAAATAGGTCAAAAAAGCCTTGTCATTACTATGCATAAGCCCCCTACAACTATTCCGTGTCAACATATGATGTGTTTTTGACAAAAGAGTTATTTTGCTCTTAAAAAAATTATTTAAGAGGGACATTGCCCCACCTTTGATATAAGGTATCTAACACTCCTCAAAAAATATTTAGGAGAAAAAATGGTCTTTAACCCTTAATAGAACTTGGCTTACTTGAATTCTTCATGTGTTGGCAACTATTCACTTAAATCCTCCATGAATTATTGTGTATATAAGGGAAAAAAATTGAACAGCATTCTTTAGGAGAATGACACAGAGGTCCTAAAAGGACCAATTAATCCAAGTTAGGTCTCAAGTACTAAACTCTAGAAATTTGCAACTTAATCTTTTAATTTTGCAACTATGTTGTGATGAATTTGTAACTTATTTTTCAAATTTTAACATGGTTAAAGAATAATAAAATTTTTATTTTTCCTATTAAAATTTGGAATGAGTAAAATCTTGAATTCTTAATCCCAATTTTAGAGGTTAATCAAGGGTGAAGTGGAAATTAAAGTAGGATTAGAGATTCGAATAACTAATTAGTATTTTAACTTGTTTGTGGATTGTATGAATAGATATGGGTGATAGGAGTGTGTTTCAGGTCGAAGCAAGTACGCATGGCAAGAATAAGTCTCACTGTGTCACATGTCGCAGTGCATGGACTAGAAATTCACTTCATAAGTCATGAAATTTTAAAAATTTCATAGGAGAGAATTTGAAGAAACACACGAAATAGAGAGAGAAGAAGGGCTAAGAAGCTAGGTTAAGTCATTTTAGAGCGGTAAAAGGTGATTCAGATCGATAACTTGCTAGGTAAGCTATGTATAACTCTTACCTTCCATGCTACATAAATTTCTTTGAAAATGAGTTATAAGGAAATTGAATCGGTGGAATTTGAGGGGTTTGATTCTTGCTAATAGTAATAAAATAGTTCTTGGAAATTAAATTAGAGCTTTGTGACTGGTTTAGAGCTGAACGGTCGAGCTTTGAACCCGAAGGCTCAATTTTAGCCTTTAGAGAGAAAAATTTAGGGCAAAAATCTGTTTTGAGTGAAATAAGACTGGTTGAGGTGATGTAAAAGTAGTAATTGGGCAGTTATGGACTTAGAATGGATAAATGGAAAGAGTTTATGAGTGAATATAGCCCTAAATAGTAAAAATGAGTTTTTTTGGTCAAAATGGACCAAATGACTAAAATGTGCCAAATGTGTTCAAATTGGCATATTGGGTGAGTGAGTAAAGAAAGGAAGCTTGAGATAGGCTTGTACGGTAGTGGAAATTTATGGGTAACCTTTCTAGTGACGAAAGGGTTGAGGTAACCGAATAACTTTTTTGTTTGATTGTTTATTATAATTGCATCTTAATATGTTATGTAATGCATGAACTAGTTTTGAATTGAGTATGTTTTGTGGCATTGAGTAATTATGCATGTAAAATGACTTTTGGTCAAAGTGAGCATTGAAATTGGTTTTGTAATGTAAAGTGATATATATATATATATATAGATATATGTTATGTATGAGAAAAAGTAAATTATGAAAAGGGAACCTTAAATGGTTCGAGAAACATGATTTGAGTGGTGGGAGTTCACCCGAGTATAGGAGATGATAAAAACCATATGGCAAGGTTTCCTTAGTACCCTGTTAGGGTACGGTATTGAAAACAATTCTCCTTAGTGCCTTAAAAGGTGCTATGTTAGAGAAGATCTCCTGAGTACCTATTAAGGTACTGTGTTGGAGATGAGAGATTCCTTATTATCTTTGTGATATGGATTGGAGTCAATGATGCCCCATTATGTATATTGGGAAAAACCATAGTCTGTATTGTGCATTAGAACATCTTTAGCCCGGGAATTCTACCACTGCAAGTGAGCTCAAGATTAACAAGAGTGTACACTGGTCTGAGATGAGCCTGTAGTTTCATATCGGGGTGATTTTGAGGTTTGTTTGGTAGAGATCATGCCAGTATTTTATGTGATATGATGAAATATCTTACGATAACACAAAATCCTTTGGGATTGATGAAAAGTGGAAAATGAAATGTGATATGATGCAAATACTACTTTATGAGGTTTTAATGGTATACTATGTTTACTTTCATATTGTAGCATGTGATAGTCAATAGGAGTGAGTTATTTTGTTACTTAGATTTTTATCTCACCCTCATGGTTACATGTTTATGGGATCGAGAAGTGATCAGACTAAGGGAAGAGAGTATGGACTGGCTTGAGTTGTGAAGCCGTGTACTTTAAGGTTGTAATGAACTAAACTAAAAGATTGTATATATAAGTGTAGATGAGTTGTCATAAGTTGCATGCAGTATTGAACTATGTTTTTATGAAATAAAGCCTGATGATTATGTGTATAAGTGTTATTTGAGATAAAGGGGCATTGATTTGAGTATGGTTGTGATGAATTGGTTGTTTATGTTGGTGAATCTTAAGCCAAAGGACAAATTATGAGGAAAGGAGTAATTCGAGGGCTAAGATTGTATTGTGATTATGATTGGTGAATCTTAAGCCAAGGGATAAATTATGATGAAATGAGTAATTTGGGGGCTAAGATTGTATTGTGGATATGACTGCATATGTATGAGTTGAGAAATAGCTGAGTGGGCAGGTTATGTCGAGAAATGGCATAGTATGTTAAGTTAGTAAATTTGGAAGTTGGCTGTAAATTTTAATATATGAGTATGATTGTGATTAATTGTGATTAATCTAGTGTATTTGATCCTTTTGGACTTGGTTCAAGGTATAGTATGGTCTAATGAGAGAAAGGATCGATTTGAGCGCTTAGGTGTGCAAAATTTTTAGAAAAAGAAACTTTTTACACCCGAGTGTCCAAATCTTGATTGGACTGTTAGATCATGTCCAAACCTATCTCATTAGTTAGTATACGAGCTAAGCTTCGTGTGGGCACTTGAATCACTCTAATTGGATGTCGTATGAGAAATTGTCGTATGTTAATAGTTCATCATTTTTGATATCAAAATGACAGTAGAAAAATGGACAGGCACATCGCAGTACATAGAGGCACATGCCACGGTGCACGACATAGATAGAGAAGAGAGGTGTGGCTCTGTGCTATATGCCGCGGCGCAATGACCGTCCGCTGTGACTCACGTACCAAATTCCAGTTTTTAATTTGTGTTAAAATGCATACATTTGAGATAGAAAATGCTGGTAGGTTAAGTCCACTATATGTTTGGGAACTGTATGATTTATTTCCGCTGTGTTTTCTCTGATTGAATTAAGATTTAGTTGTTTTCATAAAGTAAGTCTTCGACCGAAGGTTTTAAAAATGGAATTTGATTATTGTGAATGATGTGAGATAAGGGTAACACCATAATTTTCTTCTATATTAAGTAGATATAGGAGGAGGTTTACATTTTGGTATCAGTTTTATCAGTTTTCGAGACCTGATTATTATTGATGCATTCATTTAGAAATATGGCAACCTATCTTGTGATTACATAACGTTTTCCCTGATACCCTTGTGTTTCGTTTTCATCCTTAATAGGGGAGAAAATAGTACAATATGAGAGGTACTCGTGCGAGAACTGCAGTAACTATATGGGTTGTAAAGGAGGAACGAGAGCCAAAAGTTCAACCAATTCAGCTGTAAAGGGATAGAGGTGACAAGCTACTAGAAGAGCTCAGGGATATGGTTGTCGATATAAGATAAACTGTTAATGATCATGACACAATCCTAACGGTAGAGAGCAAGAAGAGAGATTTGAAGCTTATAATATCCCAATGCAGGGAGCACATAGTAGACTTGGACCATCTCGGAATGCAGGTAGTGAACCAAAGATTCCTGGCACTAATCCATCTATTGATCGGGCTTAGAAGATGTTTATTCAATTCAATCTGTCAACATTTGATAGAAGTATGAGGGAAGGTGAAACAGAATTGTGGATAGAACAAATGGAAACCATCTTTGAGGTGGTGATCTATACTTTGAAGTAGAAAGTTCTCTTGGCCACGGTGAGTTGGTTATTGCTGCTAAGAGGTGGTGGGAATCTGTAAGACCAACTGGTAGTATATTTGTTTAAGCTAGGATGAGTTCAAGAGCATATTTTTTAATCAACACTTTCCAGTCTCATTCAAAACTAAGAAGGAAGAGGAATTTCATGATTTTAGGCAAGGAGACCTGGATGAGGAAGAATTTATAAGAAGATTTAATGACTTATAGGCATATTCCACATATCTCTAGCATAGTAATGACTCAAAGTAGAAAGCTGAAAGATTACTTGAAAAGATGAGACTTAAGTACCGACAACAGATAGCACTGCTTGATGTGATGACATAGGAGGAGATGTGCTACAAGCTGAGGGTAGCAACTAGGCGTGTTAGAGAGGTAGATGCTAAAAGGAGACGAGATAGTATGGGAAGATTTTCATCCCCTATGGGTCTGACTGGTGGAATCTCAAAGAGGACTGGGTTCAGAACGAGTAATTCTAGTTCTTTTGGAAGGAGAGGTTTCAGTTGAGAATCGCAATCTCGACTTGTGCATAGAGGTTCAATGTAGAGGGGAGGAGGTGTGAGATTGGGCCTCCACAATCTTCAAGGCAAGCGTCGAATGTTCCAACTCTGACTTTGAGTACTAGAAGGATGCCTCAGTGCAATATATGCGGTAAATCTCATTCAAGAAGATGTTGGGCTTGTTATAAGTGTGGTAAATCGGGTCATATAGCGAGGTAATGCCCAGAGGGTAGAGTTGAGGGGACTGAGCAGAGATCAATGGTTCCTGGCCAAGTATTTGCAAATACACAAGAAGAGGCTAAAGCATCTCCGAATCTGATCAAAGGTATGATTTCTGTAAATGGTCACAAAGTAAAGGCATTGTTTGATTTTGGTGCCACCTATTCTTTTGTGTCTAAGGAATATGTGGATAAATTGAAATTATCTTTACAAGAATTGTCTATGCTCATTAAAGTGACGACACCTTCTGGGTCGTTTAGTATTACAAGTCAAGCTTATTAGAATGTGGAGATTTGATTTGAGGACAGAGTTTCCAAGATCGATCTGATTGTATTCCTATGAGAGGAATAGATGTGATACTTGGCATGGACTAGCTAGCAACAAATAATGCTATGCTTGATTGTGCTAAAAGAATGGTTTCATTACCAGTGTTGTGCGTAGCTGTAGAATCTTCAGAGCAACCTAAGTTTCTATCAGTAGTAAGTACTAAGAAGTGATCCGATAAGGATATGATGCCTATATGGTATTCTTTACAGCCAGCATGGTATGTGATGGTGGAATTGAGAAAATTGGGGTGGTAAGTGAGTTCCCAGAGGTATTTTTCAAAAGAGATGACTGGATTACCTCTTGAAAGGGAAGTTGAGTTCTCAATTAAATTGGTTCCTAGAATTGAATCGATATTAAAGGCTCTTTATAGAATGTGGCCGTTTGAATTAGCGAGCTAAAGAAGAAGATTAAAGATGTGCTAGAGAAAGGATTCATGAGACCAAGTGTATCACCTTAAGGGTCACTGGTATTGTTTGTGAGAAAGAAAGATAGTAGTTTGCAATTGTGCATCGATTATCGGCAACTGAATAAGGTAGTTGTGAAGAATAAATATCCTCTACTAAGGATAGATGATCTTTTAGATCAATTAGCTGGTGCCTTAGTCTTTTTAAGATTGATTTGAGGTCGGGGTATCATCAGTTAAAAAGTTAATGCAGTAGATGTACCCAAGACAGCTTTTAGAACTAGGTATGGCCATTATGAATTCTTAGTTATGCCTTTTAGTTTGACCAATACGCCAACAGTGTCATAAATTATATGAACTAAATCTTAGGCCGTACTTGGATTAGTTTTTAGTAGTCTTTATAGATGACATCCTGATCTATTCTAAGAATGAGGAGTAGCATGCAAAGTATTTAAGGATAGCATTGTAGATTTTGAGAGACAGAAAGTTGTATGTCAAGCTTAAATAAGTATGAGTTTTGGTTAAGAGAAGTGAGATTTTTGGGACACGTGGTGTCTGCGGATGGAATTTTAATGGATCTGCATAAGGTTGAAGCAGTGTTAAAATGGGAACATCCTAGTTTAGTTACAGAGATATGTAGTTTTTTGAGATTAGCTGGGTATTATCGACGATTTATCTAAAGATTTTACTAGATAGCTTCTTCTTTGACTAAACTAACTCGAAAAGACCAGCCTTATATATGGGATGATCGATATGAAGTGGCATTTCAAAAGCTAAAAAAGAAATTAACCATAGCACCAGTGTTGATTATCCCTAATCTAAGGTTGCCTTACAAGGTATACACTAATGCATCTTGAAAGGTCTTGGTTGTATCTTGATGCAAGACAGTCGAGTGGTAGCCTATGCTTCATGAAAATGAGATTGCATGAGGAGAATTATCATATACATGATTTAGAGCTTGCAGAAATCCTGTTTGCTCTAAAGATTTAGTGCCATTACTTGTATGATACAGTATTCACCGTGTTTAGTGACCATAAGAGTTTGAAATACTTGGTGGATCAAAAGGAACTAAATATGAGGCAAAGAATATGGATGGAGCTTTTAAGGATTATAACTTTGAATTGAAATACCATCTGAGTAAAGCTAATATGGTTGCTGACGGTTTGAGCTAGAAGACTTTGCATGTGGCAAGTCTTATGGTTAAGGAATATAGATTGATGGAGTCGTTTATGGAGTCGCAGCAGGATACGCCATTGAAGGCATTAGTGGGTGCCTATTTCACTGAGATTAGCAATGATTTTAGAAGGAATTGAGAATGGCATAACTAGAAGATGAAAGTCTTTTAAAGATTAGAGAAGAGATTAAAGTAGATTAAGCAATTGAGTTTGGATTCAATGATGACAGTTTTGTGGTTTATCGAGATAGGATTTGTGTGCCTAATGATGTAGATTTGAGGAAAGTTATCTTGAATGAGGCTCACTATAGCACATACACGATCCATTTTGGAGCTACAAAGATGTATTAGGATGTAAAGCGGTATTGGTGGTGGCCTGGTATGAAGAAAGATGTAACAGAGTTCGTGACTCGGTGTTTGATTTGTTAAAAGGTTAAGATTGAGCACCAAAGACCAACAAGAATATTACAACCGTTGGATATTCCTATGTGGAAGTGGGAAAGCATTTTTATAGATTTTATACCTGGGTTGCCAAGAACTCAATCTGGACATGCTGCCATTTAGGTTATAGTCAATAGACTTACTAAATTGGCTCATTTCTTAGCTATTTGGATTAGTGATTCTTTGGAGAAGCTGGCAGAGATCTATATTCAAGAAGTAGTAAGGTTGCATAGTATGTCAAGGAGTATAGTTTCTAATAGAGATCCAAGATTTACTTTTAAGTTTTGGGGAGCTTTATAGCATGCCATAGGTATATAGTTGAGATTTAGTATAGCATATCATCCATAAATAGATAGGCAGACAGAACGAACCATAAAGACTTTAGAGGATATGCTGAGAGCTTATGTATTAGAGTTGAGAGGTATATGGGATAGCCATCTCCCTTTAGCTGAATTTGCTTACAATAACAGTTACCACTAAAATATACAAATGGCATCATATGAGGCATTGTATGGGAGAAATGTAGATCATCTCTTTGCTGGGCGGAATTGAACGAAAGGAGTATGTTAGGATCGGATATTATGGATCAAACAACTCAAAAGATTGAGTTGGTTAGGCAAAAGCTATTAACAACATAGAGTAGGCAAAAGAGTTATGAAGATCGCTGTAGAAGGCTGTTAGAGTTCCTTATGGGAGATTGTGTATTTCTGAGGGTTACACCATGACTAGAATCAAGAGATCGATAAGAGCTAAGAAGTTGACTCTCATATTCATTGATCTTTTCAATATTTTGGAGAGAATTAGACCTGTTGCCTACAGGATTGCTTTGCTACCACAGTTATCGGGTGTGCATGAGGTGTTTCACGTGTCATAGTTAAAGAAATATCAACATGATCCTTCACACATGATAAAATCGGAGGAGATTAAACTCTAGGAGAATTTAACCTATAAGGCTGAGCCAAAGCGAATCATAGATGTGAAAGAGAAGCAGTTAAGGAATAAGACTATATAATTGGTTAAAGTTTTCTGGCAAGGCATGACACCGGGTGATGCTACCTAGGAGATAGAGGATAGAATGAGGCAGCAATATCCTTACCTGCTTCCATAGGTATATATTTATGTCTTTTATGAATTTTAAGGGGAAAATTCTTAAAAGGAGGGGAGAATTGTAACATCCTAAATTTCTTAATCCTAAGTTTAGAGGTTAATCAAGGGTGAAGTGGAAATTAAAGTAGGATTAAAGATTCAGATGACTAATTAGTATTTTGACTTGTTTGTGGGTTGTATGAATATATATGGGTGATAGTAGTACATTTCGGGTCAAAGCAAGTGCACGTGGTGAGAATAAGTCTCGTTGTGCCATGCACCGCGACTTATGCTGCATGTGCCGAGCGCATGGACCCAAAATTCACTTCATAAGTCATGAAATTTTAGAAATTTTAGAAGAGAGAATTTGAGAAACACACAAAACAGAGAGAGGAGAAGGGCTAAGAAGCTAGGTTAAGTCATTTTAGAGCGGTAGAAGGTGATTTGGATCGGTAACTTGCCAGGTAAGCTACATATAACTCTTACCTTTCATTCTACACAAATTTCTCTGAAAAATGAGTTATAGGGAAATTGAATCGGTAGAATTTAAAGGGTTTAATTCTTACCCAATAGTAATAAAAAGGTTCTTGGAAGTTAAATTAGAGCTTTGTGACTGGTTTAGAGCTGAGCGGTAGAGCTTTGAACCCAAGGGCTCAATTTTGGCCTTTAGAGAGAGAAAGTTAGGGCAAAAATCTGTCTTGAGTAAAATAAGACTGGTTGAGGTGATCTAAAGTAGTAATTGTGTAGTTATGAACTTAGAATGGATAAATGAAAAAGAGTTTGCGAATGAATATAACCCTAAATAGTAAAAATGAGTTTTTGGTCAAAATAGACCAAATGACTAAAATGTGCCAAATGTGTTCAGATTGGCATATTGGGTGAGTAAGTAGAGAAAGGAAGCTTGAGATAGGCTTGTACGATAGTAGAAATCCACAGGTAACCTTTATAGTGATAGAAGGGTTGAGGTAACCGAATAACTTCCTTTGTTTGTCTGTTTATTGTAACTGTATATTAGTATGTTATGTAATACATGAATTGGTTTTGAATTGAGCATGTTTTGTGGCATTGAGTGATTGTGTGTGTAAAAAGACTTTGGTCAAAGTGAGCATTGAAATTGTGTTTTGTAATGTAAAGTGATATATATATATATATATATATATATATGTTATGTATAAAAAAAAAGTAAGTTGTGAAAAAGGAACCTTAAATTGTTTGAGAAAGCATGATCTGAGTGGTGGGAGTTCACTCGAGTATAAGAGATGATAAAAAACATATGGCAAGGTTTTCTTAATACCCTGTTAGGGTGCAGTGTTGGAAACAATTCTCCTTAGTTCTTTAAAAGGTGCTATGTTAGAGAAGATCTCTTGAGTGCCTATTAAGGTACTGTGTTAGAGATGAGAGATTCCTTAGTATCTTTATGATACAGGTTAGAGTCAACGACGTCCCATTGTATGTATTAGGAAAAAACCATAGTCCCTATTATGCATTAGAACATCTTTGGCTAAGTAATTCTACCATTGCAGGTGAGCTCAAGACTAATGAGAGTGTACACTAGTCTGAGATAAGCCTGTGGTTTCATGTCGGGTGATTTAGAGGTTTGGTTGGTAGAGATTATGCTAGTATTTTATGTGATATGATGAATATCTTACGGCAACGCGGAATCCTTTGGGATTGATGAAAAGTGGAAAATGAAATGTGATATGATGTAAATACTACTTTATGAGGTTTTAATGGTATACTATATTTACTTTCATATTGTTGCATGTGATAGTCAATAGGAGTGAGTTATTCTGTTACTGAAATTTTTATCTCACCCCCGTGGTTACATGTTTACATGATGGGGAAGTGATTAGGCTAAGGGAAGAGAGTCTGGACCTGCTTGAATGTGAAGTCGTATACTCTAAGATTGTGTAATGAACTGAACTGAAAGATTGTATATATAAGTATATATGAGTTGCCATAGGTTGCATGAATGTATTGAACTGTGTTTTTGTGAAATCAAGCCCAATTATATGTATAAGTGTTGTTTGAGACAAAAGGGGCTTTGATTTGAGTGTGGTTGTGATGAATTGGTTGTTTACGTTGGTGAATCTTAAGCTAAAGGACAAATCATGAGGAAATAAGTAATTTGGGGGCTAAGATTGTATTGTAATTATGATTGGTGAATCTTAAACCAAGGGATAAATGATGATGAAATGAATAATTTAGGGGTTAAGATTGTATTGTGGATATGATTGCATATGTATGAGTTGAGAAATAGCTGAGTGGGCTATGTTATGCCGAGAAATGGCATAGTATGTTAAGTTAGTGAATAGTGAAAATTGGCCGTAGAAGAGTCAAATTTCGATATATGAGCATGATTGTGATTAATTGTGTTCAATCAGGTGTATTAGATCCTTCTGGACTTGGTTCAAGGCCTAATATGGTCTAATGAGAGAAAGGGATCGATTTGAGCACTTGGATGCGCAAAATTTTCAGAAAAAGTAACCTTTTGCACCCGTGTGTCTAAATTTTGATCGGACCGTTAGATCGTGTCCAAACTTGTCTCATTAGTTTGTATACGAGCTTAGCTTCGTGTGGCGCTTGAATCACTCCAATTGGATGTCGTATGAGAAATTGACGTACACCAAAAGTTCGTTATTTTTGCTATCAAAATGACAACAGAAAAACTGATAGGCGCGCCTCGGTACACGGAGGCACGTGTCACGGCACACGACACAAACAGAGAGAATGTGTGTCTTGTGCCACATGCCGCGGTGCATTGACTGTCTACTGTGGCGCACGTACCAAGTTTCAGTTTTTAATTTACATTGAAATGCATACATTTGAGATAGAAATGCTGATGGGTTAAGTCTACTATGTGTTTGGGAAGTGTATGATTTATTTTCTCTGATTGAATTGAGATTTAATTGTTTTCATAAATTAAGTCTTCGGCCGAAGCTTTTAAAAATGGAATTTGATTATTGTGAATGATGTGAGATAAGGGTAACACTGTAATCTTCTTCTATGTTAAGTGGATATAGGAGGAGGTTACAGAATGCAAGTTGCAAATTATCACAACGGAGTTGCAAAATTGAGAAATTGAGTTGTAAATTTCTACAATTAACACTTGAAATCTAATTTAAATTAATTAGCCCTTTTGGGACCTTTCTGTCATTTTCCCGCATTCTTTTCTTATGTCAAAAAATCTCTGCCTTCCCTAAAGCTTGGATTTAGTGATTTATCATTCTCATTCATATATTTGAATTACAATCTTTTATCTCCATAAGATAATTACTTCTCTCAATCACTAATTAAATTAAATAGGAAACTCTTGACTTATAGTAACAAGTGTTACAAGGAATGTAGATGTGAAATTAGGATTTAGATAGTATATGGTGAATTTAATCAGAGGAAGTAAAGGGATTTTGCTTGAAAATAGATAATAATCTTATATAAAAATATTATTATCTATAAGTGTGATACTCGTGAAAATTCTTCAGTCAGTGTTGAGTGGCTTAAAAAGGGATCTTTACTAATGATCCCAACATATGAGTGTATGAATAGCAAGGTGAAAATTTTTGCTTTTCATGTGTTAGCTATCCTAATCCCATCACATTTTTATTGTACTCGTATCTATTTGTGTAGCAAGCAAATCCAAAATTATTTATCTTTTTGCATATTGCTTCAAGATCATAAGAATATTGATAGAATTTGTATTAATAGTATTGAAATATTATTTTAGATATATTTTAAATATTTTACCAGATAATTTTAATTATCACATTTTCAAAACTAAATTATTTTTTCAAAGAGTACAGTGTTATTTTTAAATTAGTTTTTGATCTTCTCCTTCCAAGTCAATTGCACCTTATTTAAATCATTTATTTAACCATGTTGTGTATATGCGATTAGGTGGTTATTCCTCACCGCTACATGCAGGATAATATGTGGTATATGTATCATTTGAGTAGGATGGCTATTCTTTACTAGTATACAAATATAGGAGACAAATAAGATGCATTAAATTGTAGGTGGATGGTTATTCCCTACCAAGGATTGTAAGATGTGGTGATGGAAATATATGTGGTTGTGATTGAATGTCTTCTCCCATTTGTAACCTCCCAATCTCTTATTTATTAGGGGTCTATTATGCCCATAACAACTGTGACTCTAACATTCACTAACCTTGACATTAATTCTATTTCATTCGTTGTATTACACAGTTGCTACAATCAACCACTAGTCTATACACAAATATTTGTCTTTATCATCTTGCGTACAATCACTAATTCTCATCTGTTGTAAGCACTACGTGGTATCATTCCAAGCCTACATTAATCCCAATTTACTAGTTATCTATATACAGGGTTACTTTCATACCTTTTAACTCCTTTGAATTATGAGACTCCAACTTATTTCTTTATTCACTTGTTATTCAATTTCAACATTACACACTTCCATTACAAACTGAACCTATCACAGTATATTTATACTAGGTTTCATACCAACCTTAATGCACCAAGACTTTCCAATACCTTTGCTTGTACTCAACATTCCTCTTGATGCTATTCATTATTGTATTCCTTCATTCACATGGTGTCATCACCAATTATTGTTTATTTGATAACATTTAGTCCCTCCATTTCTATATATAAAAAGTCTTCTAGAACCTTTTTTTTTTTGTTCCCAAATATAGGTGATTGTTAGGATATTTTTTTAGTGAATGGACCATTATACCTTCATTAAATTAAAAAAGAAGAAGATAAATATTCTCATTAATTTAATTTTAAAAAAAGAGATTAATTTTTTATTTACAATAATTAAGGGTAAAATTGAAATGTTGCTGTGCTTTTAATTAAATAACTAACTTTTATTAGTTTGCATGATTTAGTCAAAAATATTTTATATATAGAGATGAAGGGAGTATGAATTAGGCAGCTAATTCTCATTAACACGCTATATAGAACATATATCCTACTATTCATATCCTGGTTGGTCCCTACGACTTAATAGCACTTTAATACTCTTAAATGATTTTTCATGGCATTTGCGCAATATTTCAATAATTATATTATACTCCTCAATTATTTCAAGTCTTTCATTTATTTCTTTACCAATTACCTCAAAAACATACTTTCAAGTCTCAACCTGCCTTTAAATGTAAAACCCTTCCATTTTACCATTCTAAGTTTTCGAGTTCTTCAAAAACACTTGCAAATTTAACGCGTCAGCACTTTTGTACCAACACTTCAAAGTTCCTACTTAAAAATTTTCCTATTCACTTTGGAAAATTTATCATGTCATCACAGATATTGTCAGCATATTAAAATGACCCTAGCACCATCATTACTCTATACCATCTTTTTAACGCGCGCGTTGAGGAATCTTTTTAACATGTCATCGTCTATAGTTCAATATTTCATTTTTAGGCAACCTTCCGGCGTGCCAAGTCTCCTTCTTAACGTGACAGCGTGACGTTCAACTAACCATTTAGACAGTTTAATGTGTCAACATCCTCTTTAACGTGTTAACGAGACTCTAAAAAGTACTTAACGCGATGCTTGTACTTTATGTTTTTCCCTCTCATGTCTTTGTTGTGCACGTGTTCTAGCTTGTCCAACAACTAAATAGAATTAGTAATATGAGCTAATTGGAGGGTTGCGTGCTGGCCCATAATGGGTTGTGAGTTTGGTAGTATGGGCTATCATAATCAGTGTCTTGACAAGTTGTAATTATTCCAACTTACAACAGGTTGATGGGCTAACCTACAAATTAAACATATTTTTTATACTTTTTTTTAATTTTGTAAATTATAAACTCACATTTTTTTTCATTACGTTTTTGGCTATAAAACAAAAATCATATTTTTGCCTAAAAATTAATTATCTAAATACGGGTAGAGATATGGGGGACTAGCAGGGCCAGACCCTCCTAACTTTTTAATTTTCTTCTTAGTAACATTTAGAGGCTGCATGTTTTCTCCCCCTTAATTGGCATATTAAAGAAACTTTGAAACATTAAATATAATTCTTATTTTAATTCTATAATAGTCTCATATGTATGTATCTATAGTCCAATTATTTCAATAGATTAAAAATATAAATTGTCATAAGATCTATTTATTTTCAACAAGGTAATGCTATAGTTGCTCTTAGAGCATTTATATCATTTGATTTTACTTTCATTTTATATTTGAAGAAAGAAATTATGAAAATTATTATTAACAAATTTTAAGCACTACAACAAAAATTTCAAAATATATTGAATGTTATGTGTTTGATATTTATCATAAAATCACTTATCCAAAAGTTTAGAGGTTATAGTTAATATATGTTCTTCTAGAAAAAAAAATTACTTTCTTCTATGATAACCAAGCTGTTGAAATTTATTATATGAATGGTTTTTATAATTATATACTTAAACCTCATTGATATAAAGAATTATTGTGACAATTAAGTATCATTATTGTGTGGATATATTTATTTACTATAATTATCAATTGAAATAATTAAATAGTAAATTTAGTAAGTAAGTAATAGAGTTTTTTATACTTTGAACAGATCTTTACATCCTAAGGATACATTTAAATCATTCAACATTCATAGGGAAGCTGAAATTTTCCAATTTAATGATAGTTTATATTGAAAATAAAATAGCTAAAAATTTTACCATATACATGATAATTAATTATTCTTATGCCATGAAAAATTGATGAGCAAACTTAAAAATGAAAATGTATATTTATTTTATGTATGTATGTATGTATGTATGTATGTATGTATGTATGTATGTATGTATGTATGTAAAATTGAATATAAATATATATGTTGAAATATTTATGTTATGTTAATGATATATATAAATTTAATTTTTCTTCAATTATCATATATACTTTGTCATTACAGCCCCCAAATAAAATTTTTCTAGCTCTCACCTCGTATCAAAATAACAATAAAACTCCCTCTAAATCATTAAAAAACACAATACAAATTTAAAATACATTAATACAGTCCGCCAATCCATGGGTTTCAATTTGATGAGTTCAAAGAGATCATTCAGCATGACATAAACAAAATATATTGGAATTAAAGGCAGTAGTTAGATCCAAGCAATCAGATTGAATAATTACTCTTGAGTGAAGAAAATCAGTAGCTATGACAATAGTTTTCTCACATGCCAATAACTCAGCCATGGGAGAAGATTGGCACTGGGGCTACTTAATTCACTTCAATTCATATTAGCTTATGCTGACAAATTCACAATTGTAAAACAATGACCAATGGAGAAAGGGAAAAAAAACAAAAAACTATATTGTTCTCTCAATTTTATTTTGAAATTTTAAATGAATCATTTAGTTTATTTAGCAAATATTTTAAACTATCAACTTTTTAAGTACTGCTGTGATTTTAATTAGACATATTTCCCTTTCATTACATAAAACTTAACTCATTTGACATGGTTAATTAATTTTTATTATTAAATAAAATTATAAGACGAAAATATTATATTCAATGACTTCCACCAAACTCCCTGCACTATTTTTTTTTTCATTTTTTAACTATTCTCGTGCACTTATTAGGTTTCATTTTTATTATTTTTTTCATATTTTTAATATATTTTAACAAAATTTAGATATCAAAAGATGAGTATTAAAGTGAACAAATAATAAGCACGGGCTAGCCACTACGAGTTTGGGTAATTTAGCGCAAGTCAAAATAAATCCGCACTAAATAAGCAGCATTTTTTTATCAGCCAGACCGGCATCTTTTGGTGGATTGACGGGTTGAGTCTGTGAACTTAGCCCATATTATCAGCTTTACAACAAAATCAGTTTTAAGAATGTAAATGCCGTTTCATTCAAGTCGGTAGATATAAATTTAAACACTTGTCACATCTTTGTTACGTGTTTTGGCTTACACAACGGCTAAACCACTTTTGAAACTATAAATGCCACTTTCAAGTTGGTATTTATAAATTTAAGCGCTCCCACAATTGTTTTTTTCATATGATTGCATTAAGTTTTTGCACGTAAAAATTCTCATGCTATGTTTTAAGCTTTATCCGTATTCATCTGCTCTACGGGAGAAACTATTAGCCTTTATTACTCTGAATCTTTTAAATTAGAAACTCAAGGTGTGCTGTCCTTGATGAGAACGTTATTATAATGAATATTTTTACTGTTTTAAAATTATTTTTATCATAAATTTTAAAATCATATTTTTAGAGAAATTACAATATAACAAATTTAGTCATATTTTTATTTTAGCTTTTTATTTTTGAATTTTATCAAATGGTTATATTTTTTTTTAACATTTTTTTCTGAATGACTTATAACTACACACATGACATATGGGGTGATAAATTTTGAGATATAAGATGTTGTTAAAATTTTTAAATTTCATGAGGTAGTAAACTACTAAATATTTTTCATATTATTATTTAGAATAAATTTTAAACTGAACAAGGAGAAAGATTATGAAATAAAATAAGATAGTATTTATATTTTTAATATGTATAAGAATAAATAATTATAAAATAAAACAAGTTGTTTCTTATATATATTTCTAATATGTAAGGGATGATAAATTTTAAGTTGCATGTTGTTATTAATATTTTTTAAAAAAATAACAAAGTTAGCAAATTAAAAGGATTATAGGTGTTACTTGAATTTTTCGGTATCAATTTGCATATTATTTTTATTTTGATAAGTTAGATTTTAAAAAATTGGAGAAATATGGTTGAAATTTCGAGTTGATTTTCTTTATTTTTCCCTTATATATATAATCGTATTTGCCTAGATTTTTAAATCGAGTTTAACGCCTCTCCTTCCTCGCCCTCTCTATTTTTCCAGAACTGAGTAGAAAATTAATGTCCTCCGTGTATTAACATGGGTATAACATATTTTACTCTGTAATTGTTATCATTTGAGTACCTCTTTCTCTCTTTGTTATTTTATATAATAATGTATTGAAGCATGTGAGATAAAAGGCAATCAACTTGATGAAATGGTGTTACACAAATGGAACTCACATTAATAAAATATAAATATTATTTTATTGAATATCTATATCCTTTCTTATAAATTAAATTGCCTGTTAAAATTTTGGTTGCTCCATTTTCTCAACATCAAGATTTTTAGCTATGTTTTTTTTATTTATTAAAAGAGAGACCTATTCCTTTCATATATCTTATTATACGTTTGAATCTATTAAGTTATTGTATAATTGCATTTGCATGCTTGAGATGTATAATTCCAAATGGAACTCACATTAATAAGATATAAATTTTATTTTATTGAATATCTAAATCCTTTCTTATAAATTAAACTGCCTGGTAAAATTTTGATTGTTCAATTTTATTTTCTCATCATTAAGAGTTTTAGCTATGGTTTTTTTTTTGTTTATCAAAAGAGAGACCTATTCCTTTCATATATCTTATCATTTGAATCTATTAAGTTATTGTATAATTGCATTTGCATCCTTTAGATGTTATAGTCATCCTAACATAATAAAATAATATATAATAAGTAACTAATACTAAATAAATAAGAAAATCGTATAGGTTAAAGATTCTACATCACAAATTTTAAAAGTCACTGTATTAATATGTAATAAATTTATAACGTTTTTAAAATTAAAATATTTTACATCATGTATAATGAAATATTTTTGGCGCATCGCAGCGGGGAATTTCTAGTAAATTTATGAACTCATAAGATAAAACCAGGAGGCACAACATTGTAATTAATTAACCTTAGTCTCTGCTATCTATACAAGGAGAATGACAGATAAACTTTAAAGAGATCAACTATTTTAAATGAGGTCCCAACCAATTTTAAAGTGCCAACCTGTTAAAATTTAAAATATAAGTTATAAATTTATCATAATAAAATTATAAAATTAAGGATCAAATTTACAAATATCTAAAATTTAATATTTTAATATTAGTTAAGAACTAATTTAAATTGATTAATTCTTTTGAAACCTATATGCCACTCTCATCTGTACATGATTAAACTTCTAGCTTTTTTTTTTTTGGGCCAACAAAAACTTCAAGCTTTAATGCCGATCTTTTTTGTTTCGTTCCTCAGAGGTGGGCACACAAGCTGCAGGCACGTGTTCACAAAAATTATATGTCCTGCTACTCTACACGGGTTATATTCCCATCCTAACATTTGACTTGAAACTTCATATTAGACTTCTATAATACAACTTGCAAGGTGTCCTCTGTTAATTAGTGAAAATTTATTCACTGTTCAATCCTTAAGTTTTACTTCTATCATTAAGATAAAAGCTCTTACTAATAATATTTTCTATGGAGCTCCTCTAAAGTTTAAACTAGAAAAAATTGAAAAATGCTCTTCTTTCACATTAAAAAAAAATCTCATATATCATCTATAATTTAAAAAAGAGTAATATATAATGACCTCCCTTCAAGTTTATTAAAATTAAGGAAAAAAATAACTTTGGATCTCTGCATTTTGATCACATTTTACTATAGGTTCATGTATTTTATTTTACTGTTCTAAGCTCTTATAATTTTATTTTTTGGTGTTCTAGATCCTTAAATGAACAAAGTGCAGGGACCTTGGAGAAACTTGAAACATTAAAAAATAAAAGTGTATCGACCTACAACACTAAAAAAAAGAGTGAGAACCTGTATCAAAATGCGAGCAAAATACAGGGACCAAAAGTTATATTTTTTCCTTAAAAGTACAAAGACCTCCCATCTACTTTTAAAACTTACACTTTAGTTCATTTTTTATCAAGAATATTTCATTAAGATTCTAAAATGCTTAATCATATAATTAAAATACGTTAAAAATTTTAAATTATTGATCTTGTTGGATATGGCTGGCACCCAAAAGGAGATGAATTGGTTGACAATTAATTTTTTTAGATTTATATACCTAAGTGAATGCAACTAAGAAAGGTAGAAGTAATTAACAAGAGATTTAAGGAATGAAAGCTTTGACACAAATAATTTATCCTAGTTTAGCTAAATAATTTGGTTTACATCCAGTTCTCAAGATTACCCTTAAGATTTTCAACTATAATCACAAGCTTGAGTAGGTGCTAATAACCTCAGTACAACTCTCAAGACTTGACTATTCTTATTTCAATAATAATCCTTGTCACAACCAGCAAGTTATTACAACTCACTTGAAAAATCTCTTTTCAAAATTTTAACTTAGTTATAAAGAAGAAATCTATCAAAAAATAACTCTATGTAAAGAGTAGATAAAATGCAATGAAAGCTTAAGAACTAATGAGAGCTTTCTTTCAAATTTGTCAAAGAATTGCTATATGAATTAATGCAAGATCTTTGATGCACAATGAATGTTTTCAAGAATATTCAGACTTAGAATAGCTCACTCAATTGATAATTTTTGTGCTCTAAACTTTAATTGAGCCATATATATAGTTTGGTAATGTTAAGACTATTGGAACAGTGAAAGTAGCCACTGATGACATTTCCAGCATGGAACCAGCAGATTTATGCGTGAAATAGAGCTTAGCCAAGTTTTAATTTTGTATATATGACAATTCAAGTGTGGTTATTGGTTGATTCACATGTGATTTGTAAGGTGCAAAAATTATACCATTTTTTGTGACAAATCAGACGTGGATCCCCTTATGCTTCATGCATGAAATGGTTGGTAGAAAACCTATGTCATTCTGGATGACAAATCACTCATAGAACTCTATATCTCTCATGCATGAAATGGCTGATAAAAAGCCCAAGCCATTTTGAATGGAAAATCATGCATGGAACCATAGTGCATTCAAGCATGGATTGTATGATAGAAACGCTTAGCTTCTTTAGGTGACGAATCATGCTTGAGCACATTACATTACAAAGCAAGATTGAATTGACTTGATTGGTTTTAGGCTTTTTAAGATCAAGTGATAAATCAAGCATGAAAATTTTCCTTTTAGGCATGAATTGTCATTACTTCTAAATGTAGTCTAATGCTATATGACAATTTAAGCATGAGCACAATTACTTTTCAAGCTTGAATTGGAGTTCAAAAGCTTCATCAAGACATCTCACATGTATATGTGATAAATCACGCATGGATCATTTCTGATTCAGGCATGAAATGTCATGTAGTTGCCCAAAGTGACAAATCAAACGTGAATCAATCTTGATTCAAGTTTGAAACATCATGCAGTGTAAAGCTTAAGTCCTATGGTCCAATTCAAGCGTGACACACTTTTCCTTCAAGCTTGAATTGACTAAGCCAAGTCATGATATGCACAATAATAATCATTTCAAACATGAATCATCCCAAATCAAGCTTGAAACTCTAAATGTATGGCAATTAAGATCAAACAACTTCTAAGCCAAAAGATGATTATAAAAAGATGCATTCATATTAAATCAATGAATGTAATTAAGCTCTCATAGTTTTAACATTGATTCTAAGAAAAATAAATAATTAACCCTATAGAACTTCCTCTTCTCTTGATTCTTCATGTCATTAGAGGTTTGTCATATCAATTGATCTTGATATCTTCACAACTAACAAACACATTTTCTCTTAGTTTTGTAATTATCAAAATACATGATTCAACAAATCTTCCCTTATAATTTAATGTATTATCTCTCCTCCTATTTTAAAGAATATTATGGTTAGTAGACATAAACTATATTAAAATTAATAAAATAAATATAAATCATATTAATTAATTTATATGTTGTTATATTATATATTTTAACTCTTTTTTCCATAAGAAATTTTCTAATTTATTAAATTTTTATTCATGTATGTTTTAAATATTATTTTTCTCAACTTATATAGTTAAAATTTAAAAAATTACTATATAAATAAGTTTATATAAATCATTCTTAAACTTATAAGCTGCATAAATAAGTTTATTTATATTTAATATTATTTTTGTCAACTTATATATTATAATTATCATTTAGAAACTTAAATGACTCTTGATTCTTGAACAATAACATTTATGTTAAAAGAGAGGTATTTTTAATCCAAAATATATTATTTAACGGTTAATGGAAAATTGGAATGATGGAAATTGAATCTCTAAAATAGAGAAGGTATGCATTATATAATTTTTGATTTCATGAGAGGTATACATTGGTTTTAAAAATAGAAAGGAGGTTTCTGTAACTAAGGTAAAATAAAGGGGATAGTGGTGTAGTATTTTACTTTTTAGAAAATGACATTATTTTTTTTTTCGTAATATAAATGACATTACATTTTTACATGGTACAAATTTCATAATAAAGAATATTAGTCATAAAACTAAATACATGTTCATTATTTTTTTACATTTTATGTAGAATCTATATATTTTACGAAGGTTTTTTTAATCAATGCACATGCCCATGCTATATTATTATATTTCTTATCCGATACATATGCATATACATATTAGAAATCCTTAATGGAAAAATAAAAAAGACAACAAATTAGCATGATATGATCGGAATCATATGAATTGATGATACGGTTTGTCTTGGAGTTTGAAAGACGTGATAGAGGATTCACTAAAAAATCGACAACAAAAGGTCAATATAATCCGTGTCACCCCCCTCCTCCCGCCCCCTCTTTTTTGCCCCTTTCTTTTTTATTCAGTGCTAGGCAAACAATTGCAAGGCAGCGTTGCTTTCACGATAATTGGATCTCCACCAAGTTCCCCCCTTAATAGAAGCTAGAGCAAAGGTTTCAAGACAAAGGACAAAAACTAGAGCAGTAATTAAAATAAGAGGCATCTCTAGAACCATAAATATTAAACTCCCAAAGCACTTTACAAGGGTAGCTAAGTACGAGCCAATAATATCAGCCGATCATGTAAAGTAGTCCGATCCTGAAGTGCTCTTGTAGGTTGTTAAAGTTTCATAGCGCTTCAATGTGGAGTGCAGAGTTGAGATAATTAAATATAAATAAATTATAACTTATATACAGGAGCGCTACTTCAACGAGAAAGAGCTCTACAAGGTTTTAAAATTAAAAATAGAGAGCTTTTCACAAAAAATAAATGCAATAGATAAATCATTGGATAAAATCAATTGATTTCATTCATTCACATACAAATATTTCTTTTATTAAAACTTTTACCACTCTATTAGTTTAAAATTTACACCCTCACACACACACACACACATTTCACAATTAATTTAAAAATAACTTTACAAGATAATAAACAATATGAGAACCCCAGTTATCTCAACTTTTTTTTTTCTTTACCAAAAGGATTATCCATAGTGTAATGTTTGCTTTAATATTCCTATGATTAGTAGAAGCACTAAATTAGATAAATCGATAATTTCAAACATGATATGTTAGTTTCTCATACCTAATATAAGTATTCATTAGCTAAATTAGCTAAATTTAGCTGTTCACAACCAATAGCTCTTATCATTAAGCTAATAATGGCTCAAATTAAACCTCGATAACTCCCTATAGCATTTTAAGACTATCCCACACCCTAACACAGCTCAAAACAACTCCAACAATCCTAAATTCACCTAGGGTTCATTTAAACCTAAGATCCCAACACTCAAGCTTCAAATTAACACTTATTCAACTCAAAGAAACTTAGATTAAGATCTAACATCACATGCAATCCCTAGGGTTTAGATATAATCCTGCCCCCAACTCAGAACCTAAAATCCCTAAATCTTCCAACCTTAAAAAAAATGAATTAGAGAAGGAGAGAGAGTTAGCAAGCTTATGTACATGATTGAGGACTCAAAACAACTTCTAATCTTGCCCAAATGGAAGTGCTAGCTCAGCTATCCACGTTCTCCCTTCTTGTTTGCCACTTTCTCAAAGTTAAATTCTATTTTCTAATGATTTTTAGTCTTTATGCTAGCAAAAATGTTTATCCTTAACATAATCCACTATTCTTTGTGCCACATGTTGAAGTGCATAGAACATGTGCAATAACATCTGTGCCAAAATGTGCCAAAATAACATTTTCCCTTATTTTCTTGTGTTTTGCTTCCCAAATATTTTTATACCTCTCATATTTTTAAATATCAATTAGTTTGAGTCCAAACTACATATTTGAAGGGCTTTCAGGATCTGAAATATTTTTAAATGCATTTCAACATTTTACTTGATTTAACCCTTATGTATTTAAGGTAAACTTATAAGAGATTAATAACTCTTAATTACTATTGTATGTTGCAATTGTGTGGCAAATCATTTACTTGAAGTTGTGCAAAGCTTTTCATTTTCTCTTTAAAAACTCAAATGCTCTCATCAAACTCCTTCCCCAAGCTTCGAGATTTCATTTCTGGCCAATCTTACCGTTGCTCTACTGTTGAAATGTCATGTTTGGGTTGCCATTGTTGATTTTTCCTAGCACCATCATGGATTTGTTTGTTTGTGGGTCTTGTGGCATCTTCATCTCTTTGTCTTCATCTTCCTCTTCCTAACTTCATCCTTCTCTTCCATTCCATTCATGGATTTCTCTTCTCCTAGCAAGTCTCATTGTGGGTTGCTCTAAGCATAAAAAAGGTTTTTTTTTAATTCATATATGGAAGAATTTGAGATATTTATTTGTGCTTTCAAAGTACTTTGACCAGTTATTTTCATTTGTGTTTTTCTTTATTTTTTTCACACATTACGCATTGCAAATCAAATTTTTCACAAAGATTGTAACACATTTTAAGTATATCAAAGTTGTACCAAGGACATAGTTGCCACTATTTTTTGTGGATTCAATGGTATTCTCAATTTATATTACTTTTTTAGCTAGATCAAACTAAAAGGGAAAGAATAGCTTTGGAATTAGAAGAGGAGAAGAAAGCTCAAGTTGAATGGGATAAAAAGAGTAAAGGAGTGTAAGGTCTCCCTTAGTTAACCACAATTAACTCCATAATCAAGTTAATCAAGGGATTAACCCTCAAAGGACTATCAAATTCGTAACATTTCATAAAAGAGAAGAATTCTCAAATCATTTACAATGGGATCCCAAATCTCATTTTTCAATCTCTAACAAAATTTTAATATACACAAATTAGAGTTTTAAAATAATGTGGAAGCCTAGAAATCACATGAAACCCAAAACAATGAGATTTAATACCAAAACTGTGTTTTGTATAGAAAATGGTCCATACACTGCTGCTTATGACACATGTGCTGCGGCTCACTCGCCTTTGTGCCATGCACCGTGCCATAAGGCACTATGCGTCATGGTGCATTGCATGAATTTGGCAAATATCAGCTATCAAAATGACAGCACAAGGAGCAAACTTTTGACATGTCCTAAATTTCTGTTTGATGTCTGATTAAGGTGGTTTCAGTGTCTACATTAAAGTTTCTCCTAACTCTAGCTAATGGCATAAGTTTCACACTCGAATTCATTTTTTTACAAAAAGTTGGATATAAAAACTTATTTTACCACATTTTTACTAAAATCTCACATCAATGGTGCCCTAACTCAACCACCAATGCCAAAAGGCTATACTGACCATCTGACCACACTTAATAGACTCTATTAGACCTATGCAATACACCATACACAATTGAAAACTTATATTTTTCAAAATCACCACTCAACCCTAATTTGCACAAAATATTAAAGGGAGGAAAATCATGCACAAAATCACCATTTTCATTTTAAATCGTTCAAAATACACCTGTTCTTACTTGCACAAGTATTTTAGCCCTATCCACAGGTTTACAACTAAAACTCTTTAATCCAGGGCACAAAATATGTAAGTTGTATGCTACCGTAATGCAAGTAGTACATAAATTAGCATGTGATCCTAGTTGGCTACTGTATTAACATTCATACACATGAAACAATAAAGAAAGGCATATAAAAAGATTGTTCTACAAATCCTAAGCCTCTACGTATTTTTACTGACTCAAACCTAACGAGCTAGGCCTTGAAAATATTGAGAATTGAGGAGTAAGTACAACCATTAGTAACTAAGTTTCACCTATTCTATAAAGTTTCATATCAATTATAAACATATGCAAATAAGCAAAAACATAATATTACAACAATATGATGGAATTAGCTATAGTTCACAATACTAACAACCATATGACTCAGCCCAAAACACATATATCATTTTAAATTACAATACACAATGCGAGGTCATAATACTATCAACTATGTGCTCCTAACACATGTTGGACCATAATACTAACAATCATGTAGCCAAATTTATATACATAATCATATGTCAAGCTTATATCCTCCTGTTACCTTTGATACAAAATTGGTGGCTGTCGTGTGGCTACGTCCTTCACGGACTAACCCATCCTTCTATTTGTGAGGAACTACTAGACTAAGGTTAACTCACTCACTTATGTAATCTAATTTCCTCCCACTCTAACAACCATAGGGTGCGTACCCCTAATCTAGCCTCTTCATGAACCGATTGAAACTAGTTATGTTCGAGTCCCTCGTAGAATAAGTGGGACAGTCCTGAATCAACTATGGGATAAGGGCCACCTTTTGATTCCAATGGTCAGTGCCAATATGAGTTCCCAATTCCAACGGTCACTGTCAATGCCACGTGGATTTAAATAAACAACTCCTCTCCCTAGGCAAACTTCTACCGATAATCATGATATGCATAACTCATATGATTATGCATTCAAATCAATCAATACATGTCATATAAACTCACATACTTATTTTCATATACTCTACTTACTCAATACATTACACATAACAATTTTTCACTTTCACAACAACATGTCACAAGTAAATTTATAAATCACAAATAGGTGGCTTGCAAGAGGTTTTAATTTTTCAAACCATTTCACAAGTTAAACACATTGCCAAATTATATCATTAATTTAAACTATCAACCAAGCTTCACAAACACAATTAATATTCAACTATAAAAATTAAGTTTTCTCTAGTTACCTCAAATCTTTTAAGAGATCAAAAGTTTACACCTTATACAAGAAACTTCCAAAGATTCTCCCAAGCTTGAATGGTGCCAATTAAACCACACCATAAATACAATATAAGGATATCATCATTATCTTATTTTGTGAGTTTTCCAACATTAATCTCCACCCATTATATTCTATCAATTCATAAATCACTACCCATTCATACCTAATAGGTTTATTAGGTTTCATTGGCTCACATTACCACTAATGAGTCATTAAACTACCATTAATGAATATCAAACTCTCCCAACTATCTTATTTATGTTGATTTTCATACATGCTCCACTCTACTAACCATACTCAAAATCATTAAAGTAGGGTTTAACTACCTCAAAAAACTCCCATTATATCTATTTTATCCAATAAAATCGGACCCATAACTCTTATGGACTGAAAATTAACTTTTTAATCCAAACCCTAGCTTAAAACCTCAAAAATATGGTAGAGAAAGAAACATGAGAGCATAGTATACATACCATGGGTGTTTAGGAGTCTTAAAACATCACTAATGGCAACCAATACTATGCCCTAGCAAAGCCTGTATCATGCTCTTTGTGTTTCTCCTTTCCTCCTTTCTGTTCTTCATATGCAGAGAGACAAACAGATTTACTCAAATTTTTGGCCGTGCACCGCAGTGTACGATGCCTTTTGCCATGGCACATGGCATAAAAAGGCTTGTTACATTTAAATCTGCCTTTATGCGTCGTGACGGATTGATCACATGCCATGACATGTGGCACAAAGGGCTTAACCTTACTTTTTTTCCCTCTTTCCATGCCCTAGTAGCCCACCATTGATCCGAACCCACTTCTAAGGAATAAATCACAATTAATTACACCAATTAGACCCCTCTGGCCACAGACCTCATTAATTGATTAATTACACTCATTAGGTTAATTAATTACATTTAATTTTCCTTTATTTTACAAGGAGCAACCCAAACAAAAATTAAAAAAAAAAGCTTTTCCTTTATCTACTAGGCCAAGAGAAAGAGTAAAGCTAAATGTGTCAAGGGTGTTTCCTTGATGGTATAAAAGCTTTTTTCTCATCTACTAGATTGTTAATTGTAGTATTTCTGTGTGCATCTTTCAAACACATTTTGCTTTTCTGAGAAAAATATTTATTTTAGTGATTTTACTTGGAAAAGCATTTTATTGTCATTAAATTTTGAATTTATTATATATTCATGTATATGTATGACAATTGTTAGTTAGAATTTATTTTTAGGTGCCAGAATATAATTATATATAATTTATAATGTAGGGGGTTGCTAGAAATGAAGCCCCCTATTTTAAAAAATTTGGTTATAATATTCAACTGTTATAAGGAAAAACTATTGAATATTTTCTACATTAAACAAATATAAAATGGTTATGCCACACAATCATTTTATATGGCAAACTATTCGGCAGTTCTAAGGCCAAAATCATTGAATATTCTCATAATATTCAACGGTTCTTCTAGAATGTTGGATATTGCCAATTCTCAAACATTTTTATGTTGAATAAAGTAAGAATATCCATTGGTTAAAAATTGTTAAATAAAGGTTCCAAGAATATTCAGTCCCAAATTACTCGACAATTTAAAAATGTTAAAAATGAGTTAAAATAATCATTTTATATTTCCTTTTTTGTAGTAGTGCATCCATTATTCTCTATGCCACATGTTGTAGTGCATGGAACACATGCCACAACATTTGCGCCAAAATAACATTTTCCCCTACTTTCCTGTGTTTTGTTTCTTAAATATTTCTATGCTTCCCATTTTTTGAATTATCAATTAGTTTGAGCTCAAACTACATATTTGAAGGGCTTTTAAGATCTAAAATATTTTTAAATGTATTTCAACATTTTCCTTGATTTAACCCTTTTGTGTTTATGGTAAACTTATGAAAGATTAATAACTCTTAATTACCATTGTATGTTGTGATTGTGTGGCAATTATTGGTAATGTCAAGGCTCACATTACATCTATCACTCCTACTTTCTCCAATAGCGATGTTTCTATGTCATCATGAGTGCTTGACTCTATCATCCTAATAAATTGTACAGGCAGCATTAATGAAACCATGCAATAAAGATTCATAGATACCTTACCAACATGGATCTTCCTTATTTGATCATTTAACTCTTTAGTTTCTTTTCTATTATCCTCTTTCTCACCTTAGTCCTTTATGATCCTTCTTCTAAACTTATTGCCTTCTTTTCTATTAGGGCTTGTCTGTGACTATGTTCTACACCTCTTGATTCCTTTGGGCAACCTGCTTATGCTAAAGGAGCCTTTTTTGAGTGAGAGTTAAGATATTAGGGAGCTTTTTGTTCTTAACTACTCCCATTATTTAGGCCGCACATCTCTAAGAAGAGTGATAAACTGGCTTTGGTGCTTGAAGGGCTTTAGCTTTGAAGGGAGCTGTTTTTCCTATGTTGTCTTTGCTTTTAGCCCTATGTCTAATCTCGTAGGTCTATCTCTAAAAGATTTCCCTGAGTTTGGTAGGGCCGAGTACTTAACGAAGAAACCAAACTTACCAGAGGACTCTCCAAGATGGTCCCATATTTCTTTAGTGTCACATCCCAAAAATGGAGGTGATCGGCACAAGATATGTGTACAAATACACATCATTTAATTCGTAAGTTAATAAATTTTTTATTTTTTAAATTGTAATTATATTTATATTGGATTTAGGACATTTTTATGTTTTTCCTTTAAACAAAAAACTTAATATTTTTGAAGAAATTTTAGTAGAACTTTTTCTATAAATAAAACCCCTTGAAACTTTATAATAAATTTCTAATACAGAAAGTCTCTATAACTAGAAGCTCTACTCCTTCCAGCCAACAAACAAAATATATAACAAAATAAGGATCCTAACTATAGTCTATGTGGAGCATCTAATCATATTTTTTTGTGATATAATACATAAGTTTAGTATTTACATCAATAAGAAATATTTATGGAATAAATCTCCACCCAGCTTAGCAAAATAAAATTCATCATTGGTAAGCATGACGTGCAGCTTCAACTATGCTATCTGAGATCAAAATAACTTTCTAGTGAACAATGTCCTAACCATAACATTTTATAGAATCAAAATGAATAAACTACAATAGTTATATAAATTTAATGGGAAAGTAATTCAATGTAAACAAATGTTGTAAACTTGGAATAAAAATTCTATATAACTTCAACATTAGTAAATTGTAAATTTAAATGACAACGCAGCTTTAACATTAGATCTTGACAAGTCAAAATGATTAAATAAATAAATAAGAATAATAATATTTACCAATGGAAAAACCATTGAATGTAAAATCACCAATTAATAGGAAATTCATATTTTTTAAGGGAGATTTATCAGAACAATTCCCAAATGTGGAGACACAGTCCACAAGAATAAATAACCAATGCAACTTATGTGATGAAGACAAACGTGGATATATAATCTATGAGGGTAAATAACCAAATGCAGCTGAAGCCACGAAACAAACATAGACACACAGTCTGCAAGGATAATACTAACTAAACATGGCTTGAAGCCACAAAAACAAATATGAGTATGAGGTCCATGAATAACAAACGTGAGAATAAAGCTCACAAAAATTTAGCTAGCTAGTCATTGACTAAGGCACGCTAAGGGTTAATGAAACTATGTGAAAAAACCATCACTAAGAAAATACAATTCTAATTCTCAAAATCAAACTTGCATGACTAGTTTTAAGCATCAAAACTTGCTAGAATAAAATTTCATAACTAATATCCATGCATGCATTTATTAAGTAACCAACATTACCAAAGTTAATAACAATTTTATCAATCTTGAAAATATATTTAATAAGGAAAAATACTTGTACATGCCATAATTTACATATTTTTCACCATCACTTTATAATTTCAAAAGATAAAGTAATTTAAACAACAAAGTAATCAATGCTAGAAAAAGATGTATATTAATAAATATAAATTGTTGCAAATAATATTTGATAAAAAGGAATTTACAATTATATAAGTTGATTGGGACATTATCCACTTAACTGATATATTCCCAAAGATATAGCTTACTCCAAGTCAATATCTTACATAATATGGCCGCTCTTTAATTCCCTAATACCCAATGCAACACCATTGTTACTTTTTTTATTTATTTATTTTTCATACACTTTAACTGAGCATACACCCAAACTCTTTAAATTACTTGAGATTAGTATTCATCAACCCAAAGGCACATTCCCATCCCAAGTCCATGTCAAATTCAAAAGGAAATACTTAATATAAATTTTCCAAAAGTAGAATTTAATATTAAATTTATACTATATTCCAAATCACAATCCATCAAGCATATAAGAAATTTTCAGCCTTATCTTTGACATATATTATGTCATGATAAATTTGATCCATAGATCTCCAAAATATCTAATCAATATCCACAAATTCCAAGTCTCAAAATAGAAAATAAATAACTTCTATACAAGCAACTTTTCAATATAAAATCATTAGACCCTAGTGCAATAGTTATTAATTAAAGGTAGTTCTCTTCATAAACTCTATGTTCCTCTCATGCCAGAGATAAGGTGACTATAAAACTATCAAAAATTTAAGGATCCATAACACCATAATTTACACATCATATATAACTTTAGCCATAGTTACTTAAATTAGGTAGGATTTTCTCTTAGACATTTTAGCAAACACCTTGAATGCATCACTTTATAATCACTCACGTAAGTTTCGTAGCCTTTAAATCCCTTACTTAGAAATTTCCAAACATGTATATTCAAATTTATCAAACTTTCTCAAACACAACTCCCATCAGGAATTGAATTTTAAGACCAAAGAAAACTAACTCAAATTCTTACTCTCATAACGTATATAAGCAATATTGCATACCAACACATGTTCAGCTCGTGATTCATGTTGATTAAACACTCTTTACTCTTTATTTTAGCATCTACTCACATTAGCAATGATAGAAATAAGGAAGAGGAGAAGCTAGCCATGGAAACATAAAGAAGATGTTGAACAAGGAAGAACAGGGGAAGAGGAAAGAAGAAGAATTTGAACGTTGAATAATGAAAGAGCTCGAACAATGGCAACAAACAAGGATAAGAAAGGACCGATAGCTTCCACGGTCACCCAAAACAGTAGTGACACTATTGCTTGAAAAGAACCCCACAGTGACAACCACGGGAAAGGATGAATAGAGGAAGGAATCAGATATACACTGAGAGAAAGGGAACGTGCAAGTTTTCTTTTATTGGTGGACTTATATCACCAACGATGATGGCAAATAGAGGAAGAAGACAAAGTAAACATCAAAGCTCACTTGCTCACTCAATCTTTAGAGCTTTCGGGAGAATGAAGATGAAGAATGAAGATAAAGAAGTTGCCCAATTTTTACTCTGCCACTCATCATATCTATTTTATTTTATTTTTTAATAGAAGGGCATTCTAGTAACTTTACACAAGGACAAAGTAAGAAGAAAAAATCTACAAGGTCTCGTAAAGGCTTGAATTCATGACCCATTAGAAAAGTAGCTATACAATCTCCATTAAACTAGCACCTTTTCTTGGTAAGCCTACACTAATATATATATAATGTCATTAAGATACCTTACTACTAGATTTAATTTTAATTAAAGTTTGGGCCATTATATTTAAGCTTCTCTACATCTTTCTTAGGTGTTTCTTTTGGTTCCTCTTTCTGATCCTATGTCTTAGGCTATAGGTTTACATTAAAATGGATCTCCTATACTTGGTGAGGCTAAATACTTAACAAAGTTGTCAAATTTACCTAAAGGCTCCCCTAAGAGGTCCCACACCACTTTAGCCTTCTTTAGTTCCTTGTCTTATTGTTTACTCGGCTCTATTTCTAGCCTTACATCCTAACCTGAGGGTTTTCTACTGAATGGCTCTATTACACATGGCTGGTTGAATACTTGACAAAAGAGTTTAATTTTTTTGAAGGTTTCCCCAAGCAGTTCCATAATTTTCTGAGTCTTTCTAACCTCTCCTTTGAATGTTATGTTCTTCTCTATATATTATAAGGCTGCTTATGCTTTGTTCTACCCTTTTTATATTGATTTTTAATGTTAGTTTCATGTTCTCTTCATCCTTTATTGCTTCTCCTAACCCTCCAAATGTTCAAGTCTATTTACACCATATTTAAAGTAGTAAATGGCAAAAATGGGTCCTCATCTACCACCATTGTCTCCTTCATCCTTAGGAATTTCAACACACCCTTATTGATAAAATCCTGCACCACATTCTTAAAGGCTTAACAGTTGCTAGTAGTATGTCTCTAAGAATAATGGTGCTTATAGTAATCTTTGCACTTTTGTTCTTCCTTATATAGGATCTTATGGTATGTAGGCATTAAGATAAACCTCTTCTTCAACTTGTAGTAAAAAAATTCCTTTATTTTAAAGGTGTCGAAGGTGTATTGCACAATGTTGGCCCTTTAGGGCTTTTAATGTGGCCTTTCATATCAAGGTTGAGCACATGTAATCCCCTACATTCTTTAATTTAACCACAGCCTTATCGAGCTCACCAAAATAGGTACTTATGGTGTTAAGTCTATGATAGTCCTCTTCCTTTAATAGTTCTTTATACCTATAGACTTTTGCTATGAGCACATGGAAGTCCTTAAACCCTATCCCTTGGAACTTCTTCCTTAGTTCAATATCTAGTCTTGAATTTACCACTTAATAAACTCTACTTCTGGAAGAGGCACGTTGCATTTGCCTCTTTGTTTTATACCTGGTAAGGTACTAGTCTACTGACTCGCCAACCTATTAGGTTAACATACATAGTTTTGTAATATTGACCTCAAGCTTAGCTTTATAAAATTAGATATGAAACTTTTATTTCATTTCTATCCATATGAGGATGGACTTATGTGCTAAAGTTGTGTACCATATGAAGGCTAGGCCTATGAGGAATTTAAGAGTAGCCTCAACTTCAGATTGCCAAAATTAAAATAGTTGGTAATTTCTCCATATTGGATGGTGAACTTACCAATATGTTCCAAAGTTGACTGTGTACTATCTCTTGAGATCAAGGTAAGATTTGAAATTGGATAGCCTCTAGACTAGGGGTTCTCCTTGTCTATGTACTTAGGACATGGCTTTAAAAATGTAGGCCGGCCAATTAGTCTTAGCCTTGGCTCATGGATGTCTTGTATAATGTCCCTTAATGTATCCACTATTACTAGCTAGCTGGTTTTATGGAGGTGGCTCATTTGATCTCTTTGGGATTATACCCATATCCCTTCGACCACCAACATTCGATTCCTATAGATAATATAAAAGGTTATTCATGCTTCTTGAATGCTGCCCACCGCGTTGCCCAAAAGTCAAGCCTGCTTTTATGAGTCCTTCTTTTAATGATGTAGCTATATTTTTCATCCCTTTATAAAGGGCCTACATTATGTTAGCACTCACTTTCTCTATGCTCTAACTCTTCGAAAGAGGTTATATAGAATTTTTGGCTTTCCTCTAATTATTTATCTATACAATCTTGAATCTAGCGCAACACTTTAGGAAAAACCTCGTTGGATACAATTGAGGATTTAGATTCTTATTACTTGCCCTTAAACTAGGGTTTATGCTATTGCTACTTATGGTCATTAGCATTATGTGCTCGTGATGTGCAATTATCACAAGACCGTATGCTAATGGTTTCTCTAACCCAACATGTGAGGAGGCTCCTTCTGGTTCATGAGAACTAGACTCTTTCTCATTAATCTTTTTGTCTTTATGCATTTTAGGCATCTTTGTCATACTAGTCCTACTAATCATGCCATAAATTTTTCTTCATAAATTGGATGCTGTGTTTGAACAATAAAATCCAAGGTTTCAAAGATATGGAGTCTCAAAGATGAATACAGGATCCCTAAGCTCCCTTACCTTAGTTCACCTGGATGTATAAGATTTAACACAGTAAACAACTCACCATCATTCATTTTCTAATTTTCTCTTTCTAGTCCATCTTCATTCTTCATGTCTAGCACCTTAATCTCCACATTCTCTACTCAAATCAACACATGATATACATCATTTAACCTGAATAAGGGAAATAGTAGTGATTAGGTGTTTGATTATTGTAGTTAGCACTTTTTATCAATGATGAGATTGACTCTGCATGCTTAAATTTTGTAGATTTTTGTGTGTGACAAGTTGAGTAGCAAGAAGAAGTAAGTAAGGTTTAGGAAAAACATGAGTAACTTTTCTATTGGACAAAAGGGTTGAGGTAACCATAATTATGTTTATTAACTATTATAACTATGTAAAAGTGAATATGCATGTGTCAAGCTATGATTTTGATGATTGTGCTTTGGTACATGATTTTGCATTACAAATTATTTTGGCATGCAATATGACTTGGGAATGTTTATGGAACTTTTATTAGATTTCAAATAGTATTGAATTTATTAAAATGAGTATATAGTAGAAATTATGAAAGTAGTGATTGATATGTGTGAAATGTGAAAAACATGATCATAAAGGGTGGGACTTCACCTAGATATGTGTGGATGTGTGTGTGTGTGTGGAGATGGGTGTAAATAAATCCATATGGTCAAGCTAGCACTATGGGACATCTAATGCAGCATTTTACAAGCTAGTACCATGGGTAATCTAGTGTAGCATTACATGAGGACTGTTACCATACGACATCTGGGTAGTCTAGCAAATCCTTAGTGCCCATTAAGGTATAGTTAGGAATCAACAACACCTCTATTACAAGAATGTGAAATGAGAGAAACCATAGTTTGTAAATGGGATAGATTACCTTTGGTCGAGTGTTTCTATTACTCAAAGTGTGCTCAGGTCAATATATGATTAATCTAGTAGAACCTATGGTTTTATATTGGGGAGCTTTAGAAGTTTGGTGGATAGATGATCATGCTATGATTGATAATTATGTGGAAATGCTTTAAAAATAGGAAATTCCATATGCTTTCCATATATATATATATATAAGCTATTAATTTGGTTTTGTTACTTTAGCATGGTTATATCTAATAGTGAAAATTAAATGAGCTATATTAATTATTGAAATTTTTATGTCACTTATGGTTATTTACATTTTTTTTAAGTTCTGGTAGAGTGGTGTAAAGGGAAAGGAAATAGGCTGATTAAATATTCTTTTTAAAAGGCCCATTTTAAGCTAATGTAATGAATTTGTGTATAATTAGTATTAGTTATGTATATAAATTGCCATAGGGATGGTTACGTTGTGCATATGCGTGTTTGGTTGTAAATGTGAGTAGAATTTTGATATCCTAGCCCACTGTAGATATATGTGTGTGTGTAGTGAAAATGGCAATGTGAGCTAGTGAATGTGTTTATCTGTTGAGTGTGGAAAAGCATCACACTACTGTGCAGACTTTAGTCTAGTGTGATAATGAATGTGAAAGAAAGGAATTTTACCTAAAGTGTGTGTTGAGCTATTTACAAGCCAAATGTGTATATATGTATTATAATGTGTAATAACTCATTCAATCAGGTGTTGTTTGTCTATTTGAATGTGATTAAAGCCCTAAAAGTGGCCAATGACTTATGGTTTCAATTGGTATTGCTCAAGTGGCAAATTTGATATAAAATGGTCAAAATACACTCGAGTGTCTAACTTTTAAATGGGATATTGGATTTAAACGAAACCAATGTCATTGGTTGGATTTTGATACAAGCTTCATGTGGGTGCTTGAACCACTCTAATCAAATATCAGATGCGAAATTGGCATATGTTTAAAGTTCATGCCAGGTGATAGAACACATTTGTTACCCACTTTTATTTGTCAATTAGGACCATTTTATTAATGATTTATCACCTTTAAGTGCACACATTGCATTAGATTTGGAACTTTGCCTAAGTTTCTAAGATCAGTGCACTAGGGGCATTTTGGTCTAAAAAATAAACTTTTGAGAAAATGTACAAGAAAAATTGACAAAGTGCATTTTATGTCCAGTTGATGAATGGTGAAATTATATTTTTAAAAATTTATTAGTTTGGGAGTAATTAAATAAAAAAGTCAACACTTTCTTAAGTGTCTTAGTTTGTCCTAGTTTTTGGTTTGCCTTTGTGTGAAAATTTTTATATAATTTTGTGCAGCCTGAAACTTGGTTAATTTAATAAATTCTCCCTTCTAAATATGAATTTAATTCTGGACATGAATTAGATTTTATTATATCATATGCTATTTAATTGAATTATGTGATTTATGTGACATAGGTGGCATGTGACTTGTGCATCAATTGGGCAATTGAGGTCAACACTCCTTGAGGTCAATGGCTGATGGTTTGCACGTGAATTATGATTATTTTGAGGGATTAAATCAGCTAAAATGATGTGGATGACACATGGGAAATTAGGCACACATTGGAATCATCTACAAACCAATAGGAAGTTGCCACCTTGCAAGTGTGACAAGGCTCTCATTTACATTTTAATTTCTTTTTCCTTATTTTAATTAAGCTTCAGCTGATGGGAGACACCAAGGAGCACGCCATTTTAAGCCCCAAATGGGATCCAACACATATCTCATTCATCTTCCACATTCTCTCTCTCTCTTGTTCATAGTGTTCTTCATTTTCTCTCTTTTGTTCTTCATTTTCCAGCACCCTAACCTCCATTTTCAGCCACCAAACCTCCACAAAACTCATACCATTCTTCTCCTCTCTTCATTTTCGTTCCATCCCTTCCATTTTCACAAGGATTGAAGCTCATTTCCATCATTCAAGAGCTATGGAGTTTGGCCTTCACAAGCAATCACTAGGGTTCTTGAAGATGAAGATTGGTTAAGTTTCTTTGTGGAATCCTAGAGAGATGAAGATGGAGGATGAGTCTTGAGCTTCAAATTGGCTAAGTTCTATTGTTTCCTATCCTCTTCTCTTTTTACTAGATGGTTAGATTCCTTAATCTAGGGTTTAATCATCTTAGGTTATGAATTCTAATTTGAATTTGATGTTGATGTAAAGAGAGAGGATTGTTTCATTTAATTTCTTCCTTGGATAGCCATGACTGAATTTTGTCACTCTTTGTTTGGCACATAATCTTGTGTTTTTCAATTAGTGAATTTCTTGTGTTAATATTGCATAATCTTATGGTGTTAATGCTTGTGTTGTTGAGTAGCTTGACATAATCTTGTGGTTGCTCAATTTATGTGTTTGACCATGGCTGTTGAGAGAGGATTTTGAGTGAATCACTTGGCTAATGTCTTCACCAATTGGTTAATTGAACTAGGGACTTTAATCTAAGACCTAGGGAGGTTAGCTAATTAGGTTAATTGACTTAGGATAATTTTCTTAAGTCATGACAGCTTTAGTCAAGAGGAAAGGGAAGCTAACTTAGCCTAATCAGGGAAGCTAAACTTCGCCTAATCATGAGAAGATAATGAGTCCAAAATCAACTAATCTCTAGGGTTCCATTATTGTGAAAAGGGAAGTTCATTTCACTCACTTTCACTAGCATTTTAATTACTTGCACATTAGGTAATTAGCTAGGTAACTAAATTCCTACAACTTTGGTTGATTATTTCACTAGATAACTTTCAATTAGACTTAAAAACCATTCCTTGGGAGATGACCTAGGGTTGGCCCTATATTGCATTAGGGTTAGCTTTAGTGTAATTTTGAGATAAGCGACTAATTTCCTATATATTGCATTAGGGTTAGCTTTAGTGTAATTTTGAGGATAAGCGACTAATTTTCCTATCACCAGGAACATCTTTTGACAGCAAAATACATGCACCACAGCCATGACATAGAGCGTCTAGTTGAAGTCTCTGTGCCATATGTCGAGGCGCATGTAACACGAGCAATGGTGCATGGCCCACTTTTTTATGAATTATGATGTTTTAAATTGTTATTTGATTTGTTTATGTTTATTCTCTTCATTTTTGTTCCATCCCTTCCATTTTCACAAGGATTGAAGCTCTTCCTCATTCAAGAGCTATGGAGTTTGGCCTTCACAAGCAATCACTAGGGTTCTTGAAGATGAAGATTGGTTAAGTTTCTTTGTGGAATCCTAGAGAGATGAAGATGGAGGATGAGTCTTGAGCTTCAAATTGGCTAAGTTCTATTGTTCCTATCCTCTTCTCTTTTACTAGATGTTAGATTCCTTAATCTAGGGTTTAATCATCTTAGGTTATGAATTCTAATTTGAATTTGATGTTGATGTAAAGAGAGAGGATTGTTTCATTTAATTTCTTCCTTGGATAGCCATGACTGATTTTGTCACTCTTTGTTTGGCACATAATCTTGTGTTTTTCAATTAGTGAATTTCTTGTGTTAATATTGCATAATCTTATGGTGTTAATGCTTGTGTTGTTGAGTAGCTTGACATAATCTTGTGGTTGCTCAATTTATGTGTTTGACCATGGCTGTTGAGAGAGGATTTGAGTGAATCACTTGGCTAATGTCTTCACCAATTGGTTAATTGAACTAGGGACTTTAATCTAAGACCTAGGGAGGTTAGCTAATTAGGTTAATTGACTTAGGATAATTTTCTTAAGTCATGACAGCTTTAGTCAAGAGGAAAGGGAAGCTAAACTTAGCCTAATCATGAGAAGATAATGAGTCCAAAATCAACTAATCTCTAGGGTTCCATTATTGTGAAAAGGGAAGTTCATTTCACTCACTTTCACTAGCATTTTAATTACTTGCACATTAGGTAATTAGCTAGGTAACTAAATTCCTACAAACTTTGGTTGATTTATTTCACTAGATAACTTTCAATTAGACTTAAAACCATTCCTTGGGAGATGACCTAGGGTTGGCCCTATATTGCATTAGGGTTAGCTTTAGTGTAATTTGAGGATAAGCGGACTAATTTCCTATCACCAGGAACTATCTTTTGACAGCAAAATACATGCACACAGCCATGACATAGAGCGTCTAGTTGAAGTCTCTGTGCCATATGTCGAGGCGCATGTAACACGAGCAATGGTGCATGGCCCACTTTTTTTATGATTATGATGTTTTAATTGTTATTTGATTTGTTTATGTTTAGTACTTTCACTGTTTGCTATTTTGAATAATTAAGTGGTTTATGTATAGAGATTTTTAAAAGCTTTACACTGGGATCCTAAAACTTTCAAAGATGTTTTATTTGATTAGTATATTGCATGGAGGGTTGTATAGTAATATTGTTGAGGGCATTACAATTAGTGATGTTAGAGAAGATATCTTTGAGTGAGCACATGTGTATGAAAACTTGTGCATTAATGTGGAGAAGCCTCTATACCCGGGATGCATCAATTTAATTCTATTATCTTAAAAATTGGTTACCTTGAAGGCAAGAGTTGGGTGGAGTGACGAGAAACTATTACAAGATAGGCCTTTAAGAGTGGGTAAAAAACACTTTTAACAGTGGTTCTGTAACCATTGTTATTTTAACGGATGTTAAAAGTATGTGACTTTTAACAGTGGTTGGGCAATCATTACTAAAAATAAACTTTCAATGGCGGGTCTATGTCTTGCTGTTGAATGTTTGACGTGGATTCTTTTTCTAAAAAGAAGAGACTTTTAACAATGGTTAGATCCTTATCCACTATTAAAAGTGGTTGGAGCCATAACCATTGTTAAAAGTCCACTTTTAATAGCAGCTAAGGCTCTAACCATAGTTAAAAGTAGTTTTTCTAAAAAAAAAAATTTTTATTTCTACTTATTTTCCTAATTCCTGCAAATGAAAATGCTATATACAATTTATTACTAGCCAGCCAGTTCCAGTACATATAAATATTACTATTTTGGAAAAGGAAACTTCATGCACTAATTGTTCTCTTCATATTTCTTAAAAAGAAGATTTAGAAAACACTCTTGCAAAATTTGTTAAAGGCAGAGATAATTTAAACAAAATTTTAAGTTAACAAAGAAGTTTTTTGATAAAGGTAGCATAGGCTATAAATTAAATAAGAAGCAAAAATATTACAAGAACTTTTTTGTTCCTACCACTATGATTAACTCACCTAAATCTACTTGTCCTATGCAACAACAAAGGGCACATGACTAAGTGATGTATCTGTAGGAGGCAAGGGTTAAGTGAAAATATGAAGTAGGTTCCAAAGGAGTCTACTAACCTACCAGGACCTAAATAGATTTGGGTACCTAAGAAAATATGATATTTGTGTTGGTATCAAGGAGAGCCATAAAAGAAAAGTAGTACCTAGACAATGGCTACTCCAAGTACATGACTAGTGATAGCTCTATGTTTTTATATATGGTGGAAAACAAAGATGGTGTTAACGTTTACCTTTAGGAACAATAAAGAGGGAAGAATTCATGGTATAGGTAAAGTTGGTAAGAATGCATCTAACTCTTCTTATATTGATAATGTTTATTTAATTGATGGTTTAGGACATAACCTTTTAAGAATAAGTCAATTATGTGACAAACATTATGAGGTTATTTTTGATTGTTGGCGTTGCATTGTGAGAGATGAGCTAAAAAGAAAAACAATTCTAGGAGGAAAGAGAGCTCAGAATGTATATTCAATAAATCTATGTGATGATAACTCATTAAACACAAAGTGTTTCATCTCTATGAATGATGAAAGTTAGTTGTGGCATAAATGATTAGCCCATGTCAACATGAAGCAATTAGACAAGCTTATAAAGAAGGAACTTGTCATTGGACTACTAAAGATAAAATTTAAAGCTGACAAGTTATGTAATACTTATATGAAAGACAAACAAACCAAGACTTTATTTTAAAGCAAAAATGTAGTATCCACGTCAAGGCCTTTTGAATTGCTTCATATAGATCTAATCGGTCCTTTAAGAATAAAAAGTCTAGGGGGTAATCTCTACACTTTTGTCATAGTTAATGATTATTCTAGGTTCACATGGACTATCTTCATATCTCACAATGATCAAACCTTTGAATATTTTTGGTATCTATAGCTAAAGTACAAAATGAAAAAGGTTTGAAAATTGAAAAGATAAGAAGTGACCATGGTGGAGAATTTGACAATTTCAACTTCATTGAGTTTTGTGAAGAATGTGGAATTAGTCATGAATTCTTAGCTCTTAGAACACCTTAACAAAATGGAGTTGTGGAGAGAAAGAACAGAACCTTAGAAGAGATGGCAAGGACCCTGTTGAATGAGAAGAAACTTCATAATTTTTTTGGGCGAATGCCATGAGTATAGTATGTTATATAACTAACAGAGCACATATCCGACTTATTTTGAACAAAACTCCTTATGAACTCTACAAAAGGAAGGAAGCCTAATATCTCTCACTTGCATGTATTCAGCTATAAGTGTTTTGCACTCAATAATGGTAAGGGTAATCTAGATAAGTTTAATTTTAAAAGTGATGGAGCGTTATTTCTTGGTTATTCTAATATAAAAGCTTTTAGAGTTTTTAATAAAAGAACCTTATCTATTAAAGAGTTAATTCATATTAGATTTGATGAATCCTTATCATATGGAATAAAGAAGAACAAACTGTGAATCTTCTTCTTGATGATCTCTCACTAAAAGAAAAGGAGAAAATTAAACCAATAATGATACCATAACTAATGATCAAAGTGAAGAGACAAAAAATCTTCCAAAAGGTTAGAGATATAGTAAGTCACATTCTATTGATCATGTCATTGGAGAAGTTGATGATAGTGTTAAAACAAGAGGTTTACTTAGAGAAGTATGCCATTTTAGTGCATTTCTTTCTAATATTAAAGAAGCCTTAATTGATGAATATTGGCTCATAGTAATGCAAGAAGTGTTAAACCAGTTTGAGAGAAGTCAAGTTTGAGATTTGGTACCAAAACCAAGTGATCATCCTATTATTAGGATGAAATGGGTTTTTAGAAATAAACTTGATGAAATTAGTATTGTGGTAGGGAATAAGGCTAGGCTAGTAGCTAAAGGTTACAATTAAGAAGAAGGTATTAATTATGATAAATCTTCGCTCTAGTTGCTAGACAAGAGGCTATTATACTTTTTCTTTCCTTTACTTGCATTAGAGATTTTTAAACTTTATCAAATGGATGTCAAAAGTGCTTTCTTGATTAGACTAATCAATAAAGAAGTTTATGTAGAGCAACTTCCCAGATTTGAAGATCCATCAATGCCAAATCATGTTTATAAATTGAAGAAAGCATTGTATAGATTGAAGCAAGCACTAAGAGCTTGGCATGACAAGTTAAGTACTTTTCTATTAAATGATAACTTCAAAAGAGGAATGGTGGATAAAACACTATTTTATTAAACTGAAGGTAGTGATATCCTTGTAGTTCAAATTTATGTTGATAATATCATTTTTTGAGCTACTAATGAGTTTTTTGATTTGAGACATTTGATAAGATTATGCAAGGAGAATTTGAGATGTCTATAATGAGGGAGCTAAACTTCTTTCTTGGATTGCAAATCAAGCAAATGAAGGATGGGATCTTGATAAGCCAAACTAAGTATACTTAAGAATTACTAAAGAAGTTTGGATTCAAAAATTCAAATCCAAGTAACTTTGCTATAGTATATCAATCAAAATGGATAAGGATGAAAAAAGCAAAAGCAGGATCAATCAAAATTTAGGTAAATGATTAGATCACTACTCTACTTGACTACCAGCAGACCTGATATCATGTTTAGTATTTGTATATGTACAAGATTTCAAGCTGATCTAAGGAAATCATATTTAAAGGCTATAAAAAGAACCTTCAAGTATCTAAGTGGAACTATGCAACTAGGATTATGGTTTCTAAAAGCAGAAAAGCCTAAATTGATTACTTACTTAGATGTTGACAATGAAGGGTACAAAACTGATAGAAAAAGCACCAGTGGAACTTATCAGTTCTTTAGTGGCTCATTAATATTATGGTTTAGTAAGAAATAAAATAGTATGTCATTATCATCATGCAGCTAGAAGCTATTGTGCACAGATTTTATGGTTGAAACAACAATTGAAAGATTTAATAGTTCATCTCAAGGAAATTCCAATTAGATGTGACAACACCAGCACTAGTAACTTTGATAAAAATCCAGTCCAATACTGAAGAACTAAGCATATTGACATTAGATGTTACTTCTTAAGGGATCATGTGTGAAAAAAAGACATCATACTAGAATTTATACCTACCACTGACCAACTAGTAGATATATTCACCAAACCTCTAGCTAAAGAACAATTCACATTTATCAGAAGAGAAATAGGAATGGTAAATCCTAATGAGTTATAAGTTTTCTCAATTCAAATAAATTGCATTTTGAAACTTTTACTAGCTTAAGCTTTGAAGTTGCCTTAAGTTATTTTTGCAAGAAGAAATCTGTGAATCCTAATTTCATTGGAACAAATCAAAGCAATTCTTAAAGAAAGAGTTTAGAAGATTAGGTATAATTCATGTAAAGTTATTACCATTAGAAAATAATTCTTAAAAGGTTAAGTGTTATGCCTTGTGTGAATTTTCCTTCTTCTATGTTTCTCTCTATTTTGCCTGCATTTTCACACATGAAATTGGTCTTACTTGTGTGAAATAGCACCTAAGAAAGCTTTATTATTGAGTAGTACTAAATCAAGCATAAAGACATTAGCCTTGCTTGTGTGAAATAGTACTTAGTGAATCCTTCTTCCAAAGAGGTGTAAAATCACGCGTGATAGTAGAAGGCTTACTTGCGTAAAATTCCTTCTCGAGAGCATAGTCTTCAATTGTGATCATTTCACATGTAAAAGTAATTTTTGATCACGCGTGACTTTGCCTATAGTTGTTATGCATTATTTGAATGTTATTTTGATTACCAAATCATATATGAAACTTCTTTGTCACAAATGAGATTTAGCACCTTGTTAGTTAAAAGTGCTTAATCACGTGTGAAATTGGTTTTGTTTCACACGTGATCCTGCATCACTTATATATATGTTACTCGTCTGTCTTTATTCTTACGTGTGAACTAATGTTATTCTTTATAGCCATTACATAATCCTTCCTTCATAACTACCATCCTGCTTCTTCTCTGGCCATTTTGGCATTCGAATTTCTTTGCCCATCACTTTTAATATGTTTCTCACATCTCACTTCACTAAAAAATCATCTTCTCTTCGACCCAAATTCTTCAATTCTCTAAAAATTCTCTGTGATGGCAAGAACAAAGGACACTGGAAAGAAAACTAGTGATAAGGTTATCAAGAAGAGAAAATTCATAGAAGCTCTAATTGGAGAAGGTAGCAAATCACCTTCTCGATCATAAAAAAGGATCAGAACTCCAAGAAAATCTAAGGAGCTTGCTTTTGTATCAGCACTTACTATAATAGATCAAATAAGAAGAAGCTCTAACCAGAATTTAGAGAATTGTCCAATGATGGTAGCAATATACCCCTAAGTGAAATTTAGAGGCAAATATCAGAGATGGAAAGCTTTTGAGCTTTAAGCATTAATCCATATTCAACCAGTACTTCTCCTCTACTATGGTGGTCACAAGCCATTGTATCAAATATGATTCTTTCATCAAAGCTCATAACTTTGATATAGATTAACATTTGAGTGACTACAAATGCCTGTTGGAACTTAACCTCTCGTACTCAACAAAAGTAGTGAAGGCCTTCTATGCTAGCTTTGAATAGGATAAGCAAAAGAAGACTTACAAGGCTAATATCTAAGGATGTCTAATGTACTTCACTCCAAAGAGTTTGGGACATATACTTAGTCTTGAAGCAAGGGGTCTGGAGCTTTAAGAGTTTGATCATGAAAATCAAAGGAATGCTCCTAGACAACACAATATTGATTTGTGAAATGAAATCTAAAAGGTTATTGATTTCAATTGATTATATCTATATATATATCTGTTATGACTTATATGCTACGGAAATGTGAAGAAAAGTAATATAATTGTGAAAAGAGCATGATTATAGGGGGTGAGAGTTTACCTAGGATATGTGGAGATGTCTATGTATGGAGAGTATGTGAACATCCATATGGTCGAGCTGGCACTAATGGGACATTCGGTGCAACATTATATGGGCAATTACCATGGGTAAGCCGATACAGCATATTATGGAACTGTTCCCCCTGGTGCTCCGTTAGAGTGTAGTTAGGAGTTAATAATGCCTTTATAACAAGTATGTGAGAGGGAAACCATAGCCTATAGGTTGTTAGATTACCTTTGGCAGAGTGTTTTTACTATCGAAAGTGTGCTCGGTCAACAAGTAGTTGATGCAAGAGAGCTTATAGTTTTGTATTAGGGAGCATTGGAGGTTCGATGGCTAGATGATTAGGCTAGTGTGCATTTATGTGGATTTCTTTGAAGGATAAAATTTTTCTCATATTTTACTATAAATTTGATATTACTTTGGGATGGTTATTTGTGGTAGAAGACATTAAATGAACCATATTGGTTACTGAGATTTTTATCTCACCCATGGTTATTCATATTATCAAGTTCTGGTACTAGTGGATCAAAGGGAAAGGACATTGGTTGAGTTGAGATTCTCTTACTAAGCCTTTGTAAGGTTTTGGTGTAATGAATTTGTTGTTATTAGCTAAGAATGTGTATAAGTTGCCTTAGGATTCAAGTACATATGCATAAATTGTATTTGTGGGATGTTTGGTGATTTGAGTTCCCTAGCCCGTATATATGTGCGTGGTGAAATGACTGGATGGGCTAGTGGGATGAATGCATATGTGGTGTGATTAGGAGAGTTTTGAAGAGTAGTGGGAAATCATTGGCCTTGTATGAGATTAAAGAAATAAAATGTGACTTTGGCCTAAAAGTGTGAAATGGGCGATTTACAAGTCAAATGTGTATATATGTGTTTATATTGTGCATGTATATGGTCAATCAGGTGTGTATTGTCCATTTTTGATGTAATCAAGACCTACAAAGTGACTAATAATGTTGTGGTTTTGAATTGGGATTCTTAAGTGGTAGAATTTTGACTTAAAACAGTCAAAATGCACTTAAGTATTCATTTTTGATAGAAATATCATATTGAAGTGAAATTAGTCTCATTAATTAGATTTTGAAATAAGTTTTCATGTGGGTACTTGAACCACTGCAATTGAATATTGATGTGGAAATGGCGCACATCTGAAGTTCATCTCAAAAGCCTGTATAATGACAGCAAGATTAGGTGTTGTGCCGTGGCGCATGTACCCGCATGCCACGGTTCATGGCATAGAGGCAAACAGCTATGGTCTCTGTGCCACTGCCGTAACGTACTATACTAAATTTCACTTAGTTTTTCCTGATATGCACATGTTTTCTTGATCTTTGATATACTTAGACTTGTTACTTCCACTGTGTGTGGGGTTTTACAACCCGAATGATTTATAAAATGATTTCTGAAAATCTTTTATTGGGATCCCAAGGTTTTGAAGTAAATGATTTTTGATTGATTAATTTGATTGTAGTAGAGCATATGGTAATGTCAGAGAAGGGCATCACAGTTCCTCACCAGAATGATCAAGAACTAAATATTAATATGGTTACTACATATTGACTAAAATTGTATGTCTCTAAGGTAGGCACCAAGAGGAAGAAGGAATAGAAGAAACACCAAAATCTCTATTTTACATCAGTTGTATTAATTATCTTAAAGAGATTTCAGTTAATATATTGAAGGAGTAGTGCTGGAGCTGAAAAAATTTAAAGACACTGCTCTTTACAAGATAAAGTTCAAGTTGGAAAGGAACATCTTTGCTCCAAAGGAGTAAGAAGAACTTGCTGATCTTGTTGCAACAAGGAAGAAAAAGAAGTTACATAAGAAAGCTGCTGCTAAACATCAAAAGCTGCTAAAGCATCTTTATCTCAGCCCTCTCTTCAAATGCCCATTCCACCTAAATGTTAAATGCTTTCCTATACACACTAGTACAAAATGACTTTTTACAGCGGTTAAAAATGACTTTTTACAACGGTTAACGAGACGATGTTGTTCCAGGGGATGTAAAAAGTCCCTCTTTTTACATCGGTTATAAACCCGATGTAAAATTAAATTTTTTACATCGGTTATAGAGCCGATGTTGAAAGTATACACAAGAAATTAAAAAAAAAATTACTTTAACTTTTTACAAAACAGTTCCTATCCCAACCGGTGTAAAAGTGCACCTTTTACCCCGGTTCCAGTCCCAACCGGTGTAAAAGGTGCACTTTTTACACCGGTGGGATAGGAACCGGTGTAAAAGGTGAACTTTTTACTCCGGTTGGGAGCAAAACCGGTGTAAAAGGTACACTTTTTACACCGGTTATGACCATAACCGGTGTAAAAAAATATTATATTCTACAACGGTTGTGGTAATAACCGGTGTAAAAAGTATTTTATTTTTTTTATATTATATTTATTTTATCGATTTTACCCATTCCTGTGCATAGAAATTGCCAAATCAGACAGCCCAATTAATTTACAATTGTTTATCAAGTATTTATCAACTATACAAAGCTATTTAACTATTAAAAAAACTAATAATTGTTAAATTGTCAAAATTGCCATTCCTGTGCATAAAAATTGCCAAATCAGACAGCTCAATTCATTTACAATTGTTTATCAAGTATTTATCAACTATACAAAACTATTTAACTATTAGGAAAACTAATAATTATCTAAATTGTGTCAACTATCAAAATTAAAACATGTCTAAAAGTAACAAAAAACCTCACAAGTTCTCCACAAAATAGGTTGCCCAACGTATGCGATGTCTTCAATTTCAGCTTCAGAAAATGCATCCGAATTGTCGAACATCTAAAATTTAATTCATAAAGTAGGCATATTAATCAATCTCAAATAACATAATAAAATAAAATTTTTAAAAATATATATATTTACCTCTTTTGTAAATTCGGTCATGCCTAATGTGATAATATTGAGCATGTGCCTCATGACATATAGACCGCACAAGTTCGTTCTCACCGGTTGTCTATGACTCTATATAAGAACAAATCATAAAAAATTAGTAAGAAATCTTAATGGTTGAATATATTAATAAAGTATAGCATCACCTTTGGCTCAATCCATGTGGGATCCTTGAGCTCATGTCCATGCTTTTGTAAGACTACATTTTGATATGTTCTCATTGCCCTATGATCAAGATTACCAAGTTAGTAAAAATATTCAAAAAAAAATTAAATAGTTTAGTAAAAGTATTCTTACAAGTCTATCGTCTTCTTCATTTCTTTCCCAAGTTTGTAATGGAGGGAGCATAAAAAGACGACAGTGTTGCTCTTCATTGAAAGAACAAATAACTGCCAATGGTCCCTGCTAAATATGATACAAGTTAAAGTAAATCCATATTAAAAAACTATTAATTATAAATTGATCCTTACGAGTGCACATATGGAGCCATAAAAACGTCCTTTTTGACTTCACATATTCTTCTGTTGGAGGTACGCGGCCCTTAACTCTGGAGTATTACCTTTCTCTGTCATGTGATGAGGGCAAAGGAATCCAAACTTATCACCTTTGCCCGATGTAATGCACAAATGATGAAGATACCTACAACAATGCAATTATATTAGTTTACTAAACTTGATGATTAAGTTTACTTACAACAATGCAATTATATTAAAGAAAAATATACTTACATCATAAATAGTTCAATGTGTGGTGTGGTAAGCTGATTATTTGACAGAAGTCGAACCAAATCTTCCCGTTCAATTGTCACTATCATGTCTTTCTTGCCCACAACCTCCGGATCCATTTCTAAACTCTTGAACTCGAATGATAAATCATACGCCATTAAAATCATTCGCTGATGCGGAGTCAACGAGGGTTGTGGAAGCTTTGGGAGATTCGACGAGGAAAGCTTCTACATAATAAAAAGACAAGAAATAGTTAATAAAAAACATATATTAGGAAGTTGCTACATAATAAAAATTTATGAAATTTCGTACCACAGCTTGAACTAGATTCACAAGTCTCTTGGGCCATAGGATAAAATTGCCAACAGCTTCAACCACAGTCTTCACCTCATCAGTAGGGAATGGAACCAAAGCATCTGGCACTTTTGGATCTGCAACCACCACTCTTACTTGATCATCTTGAATTTGCTTGTGGTGGATGGTTGACCCCAAGCTATAGATGCTACCAAGAGCAACCAAGCGTTTATCAGGATCTTCTAGAAATATCTCACATGGTTCACCAATGTTGTCACCAGAAGGACCCTCTGACACATGCTCAAGAATATTACTCCCTTTTGTACTATGAAATGCAGGAGATGTATGAACTGGTTCAGCAGTTGTCTCCTGTCGTGAGCTCATCATGCTCATCATCTCCTCCTTCATTTGCTCTTTCATTTGTAGAAGCCGAGCTTCAAATGAAGCTTCAAACTCATCCTTAGTCTGTTGCCTCACAGTGGATATCAATGTATCAAGCTCTTCTCTAGTCACTACACCTCCTGAATTGGGACGTGCAGGTGCTCCAAAGTAGTCCTTAATGCCCACACCATATCCAACGCCCCTCACACGACCCGGATGCTCTGGCTTGCCTGTAGCAACTGTTAAGATATCATTTCTGCCCTCTGAAATGAAGCTTCCTTGGGCTTGTTGCTCCTTAAGAGTATCCTATAATATAAAAATAACAATATTAATTAATAATATATACAATTGTATAGAAATTTAAAGGGACAAGGAATAATAATTTTACTTACAATCCTCTCGGCAATCTCCCGTGCTGTCTCACTTGTATAGCCTCCTTTCTTGTACTGATGTCCATATCTCCATTTCTCCTCTGAGAGACAGGTGATGGTGGAGAAAGGAGTATGGAAGGATCAGACTTGGCTTCTTCTTCTCTCTTCTTCTGTTTCTTGCCATCAGTATATCATCAGCTCTAGCATAACCTCCACGAGATAAGGTGTGGGGGCATTGATTCTGCCGAGCAATTTCTCGCCCTTTAGCTCATTTTTCCTGTTAATAAATTGAATTTTAGATTTATAATTAAAGTAAATCTAAATAAAACTTAAATAAATTAAAAGTTAACAAACCATAGCCTTTTCAGAAGTCCGAATCTTGACAAATTCTTCCCAAGTATCTTCATCAAGGAACTGGTATGTATCAAGAGGATTGGGACGAGCCTGACCCTCTGGCACCTAGATAAAGATATATCTTCTAGCAAGATCAGTTTAAAATTTCTCCAACATGTTCCACAGTAAGAAATCAATTTGTGTCGACAATCTTGATTAGATGGAACATCGTATGTGAGCTACAATAAAGACATAAGATAATAATCAATAATTGCCCAATAATATATAACTATAAAAAAATTTTAATTTTTAATTACTTACCTGAATACTTTCCCAAATCTGTTCCTTCACACGTTCTGGCACATCAAGCTAGTCCTCAAACACAATAGGAGGCTTGGTACGCGAGAGGAGGCCAAGAAAACTAACAAACTTGGCTTTATGTGGCCCTATCAGATTCCATCTCTGGTCAAATTGAATTGGTAACCTACGCCCAGCACTCCTACTTAATGTCAGATCTCTTAATCGTGTGCCACGTCTCCCCCTCCTCACAGACTGGCTCTGACTCGGCTCCTCACTAGGGGTGCCCTGACTTAGCTCCCCACTAGGAGCAACATCACCAATTGATTGGCTCTGAGTGTCATCACCTTGATTCTCCATATTCCTATTAATTCAAATAAATGAAATTAATTAAAAAAATAATCAAAGATAAGATAATTAAGAAAAACAATCCCACAACATAAATTTAATTGAACTAAATTAACATACTTTAATTTCAAAACTAAACTCATATAGGGATATTCTCCCATATCCCTTCATGGTGATCACTTCTTATGGCATGTTCATCATCTACTTCATCTACCACATCCAAAATTGGTAGCCCACTTGAGAAGTTAGGAGTTTCAGAAATATCAAAATTTGATTCCTGATCGTCATTACTATCAATCATCCTTTTTCCTTTAAGTGCTATTGACCAATTTTTATTTGCTGGATCCGTGACATAGAAAACTTGTTTAGCTTGGTCTGCCATAATAAATGGCTCATCTCCAAAAGTTAGTTTTTTAAGATCAACCATTGTAAATCCAAACTTATCATCACGAATACTATTGACGTCAACCCACTTGCATTTGAAAACAGGAACTCTAAATTTTGTATAATCAACCTCCCAAATCTCTTCAATAACCCCAAAGTAAGTCCTGGATGCTAGTTTAGGTTTCATATCTTTTGAACTAGAAAAGTGTACGGCTTCAGCCATTATCATAACTCCACTATTTTGCACCGTACTCTTCTCATCCAAAGACTTTGTATAAAAGGAATACCCATTAATATCATAGGCACTCCAACATATAACATCAAAGTTAGGACCTCCAGCCAACCATTTAACTGTTTCAGAAACACCACTTTCATTCAAAATTTTTTGCTTGAACCAATTCACAAAAGTCCTATTATGCTCTTTCAACAACTTTTGTTCTGTCATTCTCATTCGATAATTTTTTGCCTTTAAAAGTTCTTTATGAGAAGATATGTAATCTTTAACTTCATCAATATTATTCAAGATATATAAATGTGCTTCTTGTAATTCATCATGATTCATGCTCTTCACTGATACTCCACGTGTGCCTTGACCATATTGCCTTTTCTCATGACAAGATTTAGGAAGTCCAATTGATTCTGTACTTGACAAGTAATCAGAACAAAACTCCATAGCTTCTTCAGCAACATATTTCTCAACTATTGATGCTTCGGGTCGAAATGGATTTCTGACATACCCTTTCAGTATTTTCATGTATCTCTCAACTGGGTACATCCATCGCAAATAAACAGGGCCACACAATTTTACTTCCCTTACTAGATGCACTATTAAGTGAACCATAATGTCAAAAATGTAGGAAGAAAGTGCATCTCAAGTTGGCACAAGATAGTACAAGCTTCTTGTTCTAACTCTTCCAGTTTACGGGGATCAATAACTTTACTGCATATAGCATTGAAAAAGAAACAAAGTCTGGTTATTGTAAGTCTTAAATCTTTTTCAATATGCCTCGAATAGCCAAAGGTAATAGTTGTTGCATCAAGACATGGCAATCATGAGATTTTAAGCCTACCAGTTTCAACTCTTTCACAGATACAAGCTTCATAATATTTGAAGAATACCCCGAAGGAACTTTGATTCCATGTAAACACTCACAAAAACTTGTTTTCTCAGATTTGCACAATGTATGAGAGGCTGGGGGACAATAAGTTTGTTTACCTTCTGGTCTTGGGTGTAAGTCTTCCCGTATTCCCATTTCTTTCAAATCCAATCTTGCATTCACACCATCCTTAGTCTTACCTGGTATGTTCAGAAGCATTCCAATAATACTATCACAAACATTTTTCTCCACATGCATAACATCAATACAATGCCTTACTTCAAGATTGCGCCAATATGGGAGGTCAAAAAAGATAGACCTTTTTTTCCATATGCTTTTTGCACCAGTATTCTTTTTAGTCTTACCGAAGACAATATTAATGTTTTTCACACGTTCATATACTTGATCCCCAGTCAAAGCATCCGGAGCATCATTGTGTTCTTGGTGACCATGAAAAGCTTTCTTCAATCTACGATATGGGTGATCTCGTCTAAGAAACCTCTGATGGCCAAGGTAGACTGTCTTCCTTCCATGTTGAAGTTGATGGTAGTTTGTGCTTTCTTCACAAATTGGACAAGCTTTATGACCTTTCACGCTATAACCAGACAAATTTCCATATGCAGGAAAATCATTTATAGTACAAAAGATCATAGCACGTAACTTAAAATTCTCCTTCTGATTTGCATCAAACATTTCCACACCTACCTCCCACAACACTTTTAAATCTTCAATCAGAGGTCTTAGGTAAATATCAATATCATTTCCCGATTGTTTTGGTCCCGAAATCAACATGGATAGCATCATGTACTTCATTTCATGCACAACTTAGGTGATAGATTGTAAATCACCAAAAGAACAGGCCATGAACTATGTATACTACTAAGACTACCATAAGGATTCATTCATCGGTAGAAAGTCCAAGCCTCAAGTTCCTTGGCTCATTGCCAAATTGGGAAACAATTGATCAATTTTCTTCCATTGAGGAGAATCAGTTGGATGTCGAAGTTTTCCATCAGATATCCTCTCATTTGCATGCCACATCAAGTTCTTTGCATCATTAGTATTGCAAACAAACGCTTGAACCTTGGTATAATTGGAAGATACCATAAGACTTTTGTAGGAGCCCCCTTCTCTTTGTACCATGGTGCCTCACATTTTGGACACTTATCCTCCCCTTCAAGCTCTTTTCTGTACAACACACAATCATTAGGACATGCGTGTATTTTTTTATACTTCATACCCATTGGACACAAGATCTTCTTGGCATCATAATAATGATTTGGTAGTACATTGCCCTTCGGAAACATTATTTGAAGTAACTCTAACAACCATGTGAAACTTTAATCACTCACCCAGCTCTTGCCTTTAAGGTAACTAGTTTTAACACCCCAGATAACAAACTAAAATCAGTGCACCCCGGGTATAGAGGCTTCTCTGTGTCAGTGCACAAGTTATCATACACATGTGCTCGTTCAAAAGCCTCTTCCCCAACATCACGGATCATGTCCTCTAATCGATCTTCATTCATTTCTACTTCATCATCAAGATTATCAACTCCCACACATTGAGATGTGTTACTATAATTTTTCAATCGTTCACCATGCCAAATCCATATTGTATAATTTTTGCAAATCCTATCACAAACTAAGTGCTCTCTTATTTCGGGAACACCTAGTCTCTCTCATTCAAACAATTAACACAAGGACAATATAACCTTTCACTATTGTCAACAGTATTTTTCTTAGCAAATTCCAAAAATTCTTTCACCCCATTATCATACTCGTCACTCGTTCGTCTAGCATTCATCCAACTATGATCCATATGTCACCTCCTAAAGAATATAACTAATGTTATTATCTTCAAACTATTTTAAAAAACTAAGTTCCTAATTAAATTAAGATTTGAAAAAATTTCGACAGAATCTCCCCTAAAAATTAGATCTCCTAAGACTTTTAAAAAAAATTTACAAGAGAAAATTGACAATTTTAAACCAAATAAATGATCACATACAACAACCTGAGGCCTTATGAAGCCACTAACAGCACTCCCAGCAACAATCAATATCATTAAAAACTAAATTTAAAAAAATTAAAGGAAAGAATAAATTAAAAAAAAATTTCGACAGAGTCTCCCCTAAAAATTGGACTTCCCAAAAGTTTTAGAAAATTTTACACGGAAAAATTAACAATTTTAAACCAAATAAATGAATCACAAGCAACAACCTGAGGCTTTATGAAGCCACTAACAGCACTCCTAGCAACAATCAATATCATTAAAAACTAAATTTAAACATTATAAAATTTAAAAATTTATATTCAACACATACCTGGGTGGTGGCAGCTGCAGCAACGGCTCAACACTGAGAGGGAGGGAGAAGGAGTGGTGGAGGGGGGCAAGAGGGAGGGAGAGGGGCAGGGGGGCGGGAGAGTGAAGGGGTGGGCAAGGGGGGAGGGGGAGGGGGAGTGGGCGGCGGGACGAGGAGGAGGGGGAAGGCCGAGGAAGGAGGAATGGGAGGGGGACGGGCGGCGGGACGAGGGGGAGGGGATAGGCGGCCGAGGAAGGGGGAGTGGGAGGGGGAGGGGGTGGCTGGACGAGGGGGAGAGGGAGGGGGTTGGGTGGACCTAGGGGGAGTGGAAGGGGGCGGCCGGGCGAATCGAGGGGGAGGGGGAGTGGCCGGCGAGGGGAGGAGAGGGAAGGGGAGCGACAGGACGAGGGGGAGGGGGAGCAACAGGACGAGGGGGGGCTGGGCAGACCGAGGGGGAGAGGGGAGTGGCCGGCGAGGGGAGGAGGGGGAGGGGGCTCGGCGAACGAGTGGGAAGGCTGGGCGGACAGGGGGGAGGGCGGCCGGCGAGGGAGAAGACGAAGGGGAGGGGGAGTGGGCGGACGAAGGGGAGACGAGAGGGAGGGCGTGAGAAGGAGGAGACGAGGGAACTGATGAATGAAGGGAGAAATGAATTTAAAAAACATTTTTTACACCGGGTGTCCAGGTACCCGGTGTAAAAACTATACTTTTTACACCGGGTGGGGGAACTCGGTGTAAAAAGGTAAGTTTTTTACACCGGGTGCCTGGACACCTAGTGTAAAAAGTGTCACATAATTCAAGATAATTATAAAAATGCCACCGCCTTTATTTTTTACACCGTTTGCCTTCCAACCGATGTAAAAAGTACCCCATAAATTTTATATTTTATACTAGTGACAAAATCCTCAATGGAATTAAAGGAAAACTTGACCACGTAGTAGTGCATCTTAAGAATGATATCAATAGACTTGGTGACATGATGCTTTACCTAAATGGAAAGCTGGATAAAATTATGGATCACCTTGGGATCTTAGACACATAAAAAGAAAATGTTAAAAAAGAAGATGAGGCTGGTCCTTTAAGATTCAAAGAAGGTTCAGTGCACATAATGGATTCCTCTTTAACCTCTAAAATATACTCTGATCTACCCTACTAATCATTTAGAATGCCCTCACTAGTTGATCCTTCTTCTCAAGAGCAAGAAAATCTTCTTTCTTAAAGAGATTAAGGATCTTCCATTCATCTTCAACAAGAACACCAACCTTTAGACTCCCAATCTGAATATCAAAGCCATCCTGATACCTCAAAGCCTATTCATCCTTTTGGTGGCATGCCACATTCTCATATCCCTTCTCCACCAAAATCCTTAAACATAGCCAAAACTATAGAAACACCTTCCTTTGAGGAATTGTTTGAGGATATTGATGATATGAATCTTATTAAACTCATTGGTAAACTCACCTAAAATGTTGGAGAGCTGGCCACACCTTCATCCATGCCCATGCCTATGGGCTCTCCTGCCATTTCCTCTACACAATCAGTAACAAAATCTTTCCAAATGAAGAAATCCATACCCAAACACAAACAAACCTAACCTTCTCTCTATTGAACTATTGAGGAACCCATTATTGAAGAACCTGAGGATTAAGGACCTGAAGACCAGCCTTAATACTATCAACTTCCTATTCCTCCAAAAGGGCAAGTTGAGAATGCTATTCAAGATTCTTCTCCACCTCTTCCTCAAGCTATTAATGGCTCAAATAAAGCATTGGATCTTATTCCATCTATAGATCTAAATGATTCTTCCACTTGGGCAATTGTTCTATTAACTTTTGCCTTCAATCTAAATTCTCTATCTGATAGAGAAATTTTAGAATCCTATCTCAAATATCGAGTTCCTCTCTCTTAGGAAGGCCTGCATCTTTTTGATGATGCTAAAGGGGAAGAAAACCTATGTAGAGAGATAGGCTAGGCTTAAAAGGGAGTTATATAATTAAGCCTTAGGAAGAAATTCTTTTTCTTTGATGATATGATTGTAATATTTTTTGTTATCAATAAAATTTTATGTTTTTTATTCAATCTCTTTACTTAATTATGCACTTTTATCTTTCAATTCTCCCATATCTGTTTAAGGGGGAGTTTCATATTAAATAGAACTAAGAACCTTGATCTTAAAGTTTTGTCATCATTAAAAAGGAAAAGATTGTTGGATCATTATTTTGGTGATTACAAAACTTAAAGAAGAGGTATTTGTTATGTGCACCGATATAAAGAATCAAGGATGTAGACAAAACCTCAAGAGTATGAAGAATCAAGAGAAGTTTAGGATAAATAATTTTAAATTCTCTTAGATTCAATGTGAAAACTTAGAGAGCTTAATCACTTTTCTTAATTCATTAAATGGATGCATCATATGTCTCTTTTATATACATTAAGACACATCTAAATATGTTAAAGCTTACAAACTTTAGCCCTCTTGCATATGGTTTTTCATAGAAAAGGTTTGTATAATGAAAAGGTAGAATTACTTGTGATTCTACAGGTCACTCATGAGTTTTTACATGTTAGGCACACTGACTGCTAGATCACATGAGTGTGAAGAAGTGTTTCACACGTGAATGAGCACTTATATCATATGTTGCCTTATGCTTTGTCTTTGCATGCAAAACCACATGGGAAAGGCTTCAGTGTTCACGAAAGTTTTAGCACTTGAGCTTTATTGAAATACAACTAAGTGCAAAACCACACATGAGACAAACGGTATCATGTATGATTTGTCACTTGCTAAACAATCACACATTCTTTTTGTTAAGTTTTAAAACCTCTTAAGCCAAGCTAAAATTATTCATATATATGATCATTGATTTATAAATTCATATCTCTTGATCATGCAAAAATCTTGCTTGAGATGTGTTGAGTTCTACGTATGAATATACATCAGGTAAGTTTATACTTCAACACTTGCAATTTCACGTGTGATATGTTTTTGGTTCCACAGAAGTTTTGATCAAATTAAATGGCCTTGGCATTCTGCTAGCCATTTCACATGAGAGAGAGTAAGGGTTCCATGTTTGATTTGTTACATAGAATTGATAATAGTTTTTGACGTATAAAACCATGAATGATAGCAAGTAGTGCATTTGCAAGTTTTAGAACTTATTATGATAGTATATTAATAAGTGCTAAACCATACAAGAGAGCAATGAGGTACCACCTGTAACACTTGCCCTGAGTGTTATCCAAAAATCACATAATTTAAATAAACTAAGTGTGGTTAAGGAGTTGATCGTCTAACCAAGTTAAGAAATAAATCATTTAAAACCTAAAAAAAAATTATAGGTTCTACCTATAGCGCACGGAAGCAAGCTAGATGAAATATGATTCTGTCGTGATAGCATTAAATTGCTGTCATGACAACCCTCCTAGGCCAACTTTCGGGAGGCACCGTTCCGTCATTCGACCTCCGATCGAAGTGATTTTAAAGCTCACACGTCACATTCAAAGGGTACCATAAGTGTACCAAATTTCAAAAAGATCCAACGATTAGATTGAAAATTAGATATGTTAAATGATTGGTTATTTCTAACTTTCGAGGTGCACCATTTCATCATCCGACCTCCGATTGAAGCGATTCCGAAGTCCACATATCACTTTTAAATAATACTATTAGCATACTAAATTTTGGAAAGATCCAACAGACGGATTGAATTTCGTGCATGTTACAACATCAACAAATATTGCTGTCATGACAGCACTTTTGCTGTCATGATAGCTCCTCCGGACCAAATTCAAGAGTGTACTGTTCCTCCATCCGATTTCCGATCGACATGATTGTAAAGCCCACATGAAGCTTATAAAAATTTTTACTTGTGACCCAAATTTTAGAGAAATCCAACGGTCAGATTAAGATTTGGACACCCGGATGCAAAAGTGCAGTTTTTTGGTAAATACCATTTTCAAAATTGTCCAAATCTCATCCTAATGGTCACAAACTTGTAGGAACACTTTGGACACATCAAATAGGACTAAAAACACCTGATAGAACATTTAAATAATAGAAAAATCCTTTATACCAAATTTTGACCACCCGGGTGCCATTTCCCAAAATGGACCCTAAACCCTGAAAATGCACAAATTACACAAGAGTGGCCAAAAACTATTCCAAATATCATATACACATATGAATATACATGCTAAACATTTTCACATGACTCAGAGATCTCTGTGGGGCCCACACACCCACTCTCTCTATCCAAGATATATGTTTGCCCATAGCACACCATTTACAATGCAACCACTTTGCATTTGCTTATGGAATCACATATATACCAAAATAAATATTTGCTTGTAGTGAAAACTTGGTCTACTAAATAAATCCATCAAAACTCCACACCATAGCCAAGTTTCCTAGCCACAAGTCTATAAGCAGACAAAAAGTTATACACAAGTCATACAATCCACACATACTCACACACATATACATAATCATATCCTACTGGCACCCTAATTCTAAATACATTACAATAGATTTGCTCAAAAGAAAGGGATTGCAGTTCTTTACAATTCACAAACAACCCCTAGCTCTGCTCCTTTCCCCGTCCTCCACTGGTTCCTTCGCCTGAACCTAGAAATATTGAAAAGAAAGGGGTGAGACAACCACAGTCTCAATAACAGAGAAATCTACATTGATTATTACAAAGTAAGCCATAATCAAATAAATGAATAATAAATTTAACATAGTATATAATTTAGCCATTTAAAATGCATGAATACATGACGTAGGCCGGTATGGCCTTTCATGATCAACAAAATGCCTCTTGGCACTTTTTAACTTGCAGGTAAACCTTATACCTACTTGTACCTCCACAGGCACAAAACATAATCTAAGGCATGATCTAATCCACCAAACCACTTATGCCCCTTCAACGTGAATCCTGAGCAGTTGAAGCTAACTCCCTCTCAGAGTCAGCCCGACTTACTCTCCATGTGAGGGCTACCTTGGCCTAAGCACTCAACCTCACACTTCATATGTTCAATTCCCTCCCCCACTGAGAGGTGTCGGACACTCAATACACTAACTACTTTAGTGCACTGAGCTCACAATACGTAAGGCAACACTAAGTACTAGCAGTGTGCCATAGAATATCAAAAGTCCATACCTTCTCATTGGTGAACTCCAACCAAGATCATGCCTTTTATTCGTGTCTACCTTTCTTAAGTATTGATTACTTCAACACTTAAGGTAGTATAATATTTATAAATCTCCCTTAAACGGTTCCTTAGCCTATCTAAGGTACCTTACTTAGTTACATTTCCTTAAGTCAACTTCTATTCCTTATGATTAAAATACATGTAAACAAATCTCATTTCATAAAAACATTGTTGTTAAACAATTAGAAAACATATTTGTACTATAATCAAAGTAGTACACCATAACTCCTTATAAAGCACGTTTAATCTTTTAAAACATGTAATGCATGATAGCTAGTAATATTTATTCAAAAATAGCTAAAACAAAGTAATAAGAAATATAAATTCCCCTGTTACCTCAACTCTTTGGTACCAAAAGGGTTTCTCTTGTATAAAATAGGACTCGGCTTATTCCTTAACTTCCGAACAAATTCCACCAAAAATCCCTACAACATATAAGTAATCCACATCACTTATCATGACAAATAGCATTAACGAAGACTATAACTCATACCACACAACTTGGGTCAATGAGTCATAATCCATCCTAATGGTCTATATATTAAACCAACTATTCACATAGTATCACCTAACCACCAAAACCATTTATTAGCCATCACTAGGCTAATTTTTAATTTATATAATTTTTAATCAATTAAAAACCTTCACTTAGTATCACCAACTTTCACCATTAGCCCTTATAATGAAAATCAAACCTTAATTTAAATCTTATTAGGCTCAAATAGTAAAATTATAACTAAATCAATAAGCTTAAACTATTGAGGAGCAAAACCCAATCTCTCAAGATTTAATTTGTGCCTAAAACACCTCTTTTCATCCAATTATCTACTCAAAATATTAGGGCATCATGTAGAAACTCAAAACAACCTCCTAAGAACCCAAGGAAACTAAAGCTTACAAAAATAAAGCATTTTGGATCAACTTTCAGAAATTTTCTTTTCCAAAATTGAGAAAACAAAGAGGGAGAGAAGAGGATTGAAGTAGGGAGTTTACCTATCGCATAGCCGAGCTCGCAACGGCCGCAAAGCCTCCTAGATCCAAGCCTAACTCCCTCTCTTTCTCCTTTCTTCTTCCTCTCTCTCTCTCTCACTCACGCGTTCGTTTCCTTCTTTTCCTTGTTTCCTTTTCTGCATTTCTGCATCTTTTTTCCCTCTTAAATTGCTGATATTAAACTTTGGGGAAAACTACAATAAAAGGCCCAACATTTTTTATTATAACACAAAAGCCTGGGTCAACTTTGGTAATTTTTTTCATAGTTAAAAATCAAATAAAACCAAACTTTTGTTGAGAAAAATTCAAACTCTGGACCTCTATCAAATTATTCTAAATTTTAATTTAATTATAAATATTTTATTTTATTTTTTAAAAATAAATTCGCGTCTTAAAATTTTTGGGATGTTACATCACGCATGATTAATTACATTGAACTGAATGATTATTCATGAGTGCAAAACCACGCAAGAGATCATTACATGGTACCACACATGATTAAGCACATAGAACTGAATGATCTCAGTACTACAAAAAAGGGCATATTGGATAATTCTTTTTGTTTATGTTAGACAGTTATAAATTGTTCAATGTTACACCATTATATAGTGATAAAACAAATATTGGATAGTTATTAGAACTATCCAATATTATAATATTAGATGGTTCAAATATCCATCCAAGATACTGTCAGAATAATCAATGCTAGGCAAAATATATTGGACGGTTATTTGCCACAACCATCTAATGTTACAAGTATATTGGACGGTTATCATAATAACTATCCAACATACTCTATAATATTAGACGGTTGTGAATATAACTGTCCAATATTTGATTATATTGGACAGTTATTATGAATAACTGTCCAATATATTGAATTTTTTTAAAAACGCTAGTTGCATTTCTTGCAGTTCCCTGCAACATTATGATGCAAATACAAACCAATCTAATCCAATTCAGTCCAATCCATAATTATACTAAACTAACAATTTTATTAAACAAAAAAATCGTTTCTTATACAATTGTTAAAATTTATTTCCTATACAATTGCTCAACATAATACTAAGTAAAACAAAGTTATTTTCTATACACCAAAATTATTCTAAAACAAAGTTGTTTCACTTATGTTTGGCCCACAGTTGGAAAATATACTTACATCATTCCTCAATAACTTCATTGATATGATGATCCCTAAATTCTTCATAGTATGAATCGGGATAATACTGCAATAATATAATATGACAATAAAGTTAATTACTTTAAAAAATTAAAATTCATAATTACATATAATTGTATCTAAATAACATACATACCATAGTGGGGATTACAGTCATCCTAATGTCTTTAAGAAATCTCATGATACAATATCCATAATTCTTGCTACATGCTATTTGTCACGGGCATTGCATAAAAAACCAATAAACATGCTATTAAAATAATTAGGAAATCAAAATTGATTGTTAAAATTAGTAGTGATAAGTACCTTTATTATCTTCCAATTAGGGTAGGCCAGATCATACGACTTGTATCTTAATAGTACAGGCAAGTTCTTTTCGGTGTAATAAAGCACCACAGCCCTGATAAGAAAAAAATAAGTTGAAATTAGAAATTCAAAATGAAAAAATATATAAATATTAATCAAAATATAAACTTACAAATTAAATAATTCCCTCATGTCTAGTCTATTATCTGGCTGCTCACTAGCAGAATCCAGATAGTAAAACTTTGCAGTTTTAACAGCAGTCGGCATAATACCAATCAACATCTAGTGGCTCCTAAAACAATTTGAAATCATATGTAATGAAACTTAAAATGACGAGATAAATTAAATTAATTAGGATATTACTGAACTCACCCTTGTACATAAGGTACCAAAAATAACGTCTTTACAGTAGGGTTCTTTGTCTCGAAGTACATTGCTAATTTGAGCTTGGCTATGCTGCACCTCTATAGTGATGTTGTGATAAGCAGAGACATCATGAGGACAGACAAAGATAAATTTTGATGCAAGATCACCAAAGATGATAAAATTTTTATATAGGTACCTAAATGAAAAATAAACAAATTATTATATTATATTAAATTTAAAATATAATAAAAAGTCATATATGTACTTCATATAAAAATGAACCACATTTTGGCTTATTGAAACGCACTTAAGAATTTTGTTGACTATTTCAATCCTAATCACATCATGTTTTTCTCTACCATACATGCTCTGGTCAAAGCTGATAAGCACTATAGAATCAGCAAACAACTTTGCATAAGCCTCAAGTGTGCTCTAGAATGTTTTTGGTAGTTAGTTCGCATGGCTTTTTTAACCTTAGATAATTGGCCTGATTGTCTAGTGATGCCCTTCCCCTTGGACTGCACACCAATTATGTAGTTAGAGACCAATGTAGGTAATATATACACAAATAGGTAACTAGCGTATCTGTTGTCAATTTTGTACTTTATCTTATACATAGAAGCAAACCCTAGGCCATGTAATAAAGTTACCACTTGCTTCTCCAATAGTAAATGCACTAAGGTGGGAATGGGCAACAAGTAGTTGGCATTAATGGGTTCAAGAATCAACCATCGCAAATAGTCTTTAGGCATCGACACATTGTGTATGGTATTTTCCTAAGGGATATTAAACATATGGCCTCTTGCCACTTTATGTCTATTAGGGCTATTTGTCACGAAAAGCAATTATGCTCGCCCTAAATGAAAATAAGTACAAGTTAATGAAATAATTGTGAACTAAAATTAAGGAATAAAAATAATATATACCTCAGGAATTTGACCAGATGGCTTGGCCATAGTGCAATTATCTATCTTGCTGGGCCTAATGTGCTTAAAAGGTGACCTCCTAGATTTGTTAGCCTTAAGCAGTGCCTCAATCATCTTTTGCTATGCTTCTACAAAGCATTAAACTCAGCTAAAGAAGGAACATCTTTTGGAGTGTTCTTTTTGCCCACTATTTGTTTCCTCGAGACCCCTATGCCAACAACCCTAATATGACCTGGGTGATCATGATTCCCCAATGCCTTTTCTAAGACATCTTCAAGATTGCCTTTAGAAACTTCTTCTGAGATGAAACTTTATTCATCATAATTTAGAAATCATAAGTTATTAAAATAGAAATTATTAACATGTTATCTAAAGTTAAGAATGATAGTACTTACAACTTTTTCAGTAAGTTCTTAAACATATTCACCTATATAGTTGCCATCTTTATTAGTCCAGCCTAATATAAATAGTCTAGCCTGCAAGATAAAGCTCTCTAGTGTTCCTTCTTCACTGATCTATGCATTAAAATATATTAGTAACTTCACATATTGCATATCAATTAGTAAATTCAAAACATACCACTTCTTGCTTAATCCCTGAATACCCTAAGCACCTTTTTAGTAAGGGGAAAAGATTTTTTGCCCTTAACTCTCTATTCTTCTGGATCAATTCCTACAAAAAAAGAGTAAAAGTACCATAAGTCTAGTGATCATTTCATATAAAAAAATTACATAAAATATCATGATCCTTACCAAGAATGACTTGTTAAGGCGCCTAGCAACAAAAGCATCCCAATGCCCTTATTTGACAATAGGTCTTATCAACTTAGGGAATGTAAGACTAATATGGCCACCGGCATGAGTTATGTATTTTGATCCTATAAAATATCGAAAGGCTCGATGTTCCTTACATGTTACTTCCATGACAAAATGCCTTCGACTGGCATCAATCTTAAATACTGCCTGCTCAATCAACAAATTAAAGATATAAGTTAGAAAGTTAACATGATAATGTAATAAACCAATTAATATTATTAGTACATATATATTACCTCAACTTGTTCCCATATGAAAGCCATAAAGGCTGAATCAACATCATGCCAACTATTAATTGATAATCTTAAATATCCTTAGTTATAGCCCTGATGTAGCTAGAAAATTTATGCTTGTTGGTCCTAATTGACTGACCCTTAAAATTTCATTGAAGAGAATATTTTTTTCTAGCCAATCGTCTTCGATTAACCTCACCTATCAATACTAAACCTTTCCTAATTGATGTAGCCACAATTTCTTGAGCATTTTTAGCCATAAGCTGACTAGTAGATGTAGAGGGATGATCACCCATTGGCAGGTCAGGAAGTTGGTCAGTCGGCAAGTCAGGGGATGAATTGGTGGCATTGGGAGGATTATCCAATAAGTAATTGGTCAGAGTGGGGTCACCATGTCTCTTGGGTGGTATTTTAGGAGCCATTTACTTGTAATGAAATAGTTAAAAGATAAAACACAAATTCTAATTAAGAAAATTAAAATACACAAGGATAAGAAATAGTAATTAAAATACACAAGGCTAAGAAATAGTAATTAAAATACACAAGGCATAAATTGTAATTAAGAAAATTAAAATACACAAGGCTAAGAAATATAAAATACAAGGCAAATAGTAATTAAGAAAATTAAAATACACAAGGCACATATAAAATTTTAAAAAAATTGATCACCACAAGACTAAATCTTTTTCTTTTTCTCATCTTCTTTTGAACTTTTTCTACCTTGATAGCTTGATTTAATAATCTTCTCTTTTATTACCCTTTTTTAAAATTCAAATACCTTCATTGTGATCATGTCTTATATAGTTGGCACCATCTTCGATGAGATTGCTTTCAAGTGCAGTCCCCTCAAATAGATCATCCTCAACAGCATCAATTATCTCTCCAATTATTTTTTTAACAATAAAACAATGAACCACTTTTATTTTGCAGGATTAGGAATATAGAATTCTTGTTTAGCTTGTGATGCCAAAATAAAAGGCACATCTTTATTTTCATGCCTTATAAGATTCACTTGTATGAACCGAAATGATGCATTATATTGAAGGTTACTTTTATGATCAACCTAATTATAACCAAAGACTGGAACTTTAAACTTAACATAGTCTAACTCCCATATGTATTCACTCACTCCAAAATATGACATTGATACACATATAAGATTTTTGTCTTTGATATGGGAAATATGCATCGCTTCAACTATAAGAGCTACACCATTATTTTATATTATGCTTCGATCATCCAATTTCACACACACACACACACACATATCCAATTTCATAAAACCATTTAATTATGAATAAGTATATAAGTGGTGATATTAATTGTATGTGAGTTAAGTGTCATACAGATATATGTAGTAAGGTTTTGGCCACTTGCTTTTAGTTTGTGCTTGTATGGTGAATTGGCCTTGCTGTGAACTTAAGGTCTAGATGGCCACATCTTATGTTTGTAGTAGTATTATGTTATTACATGGTCAATCAGGTGCTCATATGTGCATTGAACTTGATTCAGAGCCCAAAAGTTGCAAATAGCATAATGATGTGAATTTAACACTTGAACGCAAAGAAAATTGTTTAAAAATGACTTTAAGCATCTGGGTGTTTAAATTTTGAATGCACTATTAGATCAAAACCAAACTAATTCTATTAGTTAGATTTTAATTAAGCTTTGTGTGAACAATTAAATTACTCAAATTAGATGTTGGATGTGAAAATGGTACACTTTGGAAGCTTTTTAAAAAAACCTTGTCACGATAGCTTCATGCTATCATGACAGGGCATGTGCATCATGGCACATAAACAACATGTCATGGCACATAGTATAGAGCAAGGTATAACCTCTCTATACCACATGCCATTGTGCATTAGACACATTTGAGCTCAAACAACTGTAAGATTGTATCAGTTATTTTACTTGATTCCTACCTTCCATTATGATTTTAAACTACTACATTTGAGCTCAAACAACTTATAAAAAAGAGTTTAAGGGATACTAATGATTTAAAAATTTTAATTTATCATTTATCTTTAAACCATTTTTGATTGGATTAAGTTAAGGAATGCTTAGTGCATTCCAAGATTGATTGTGTGCAGTTGTGTTGCAAAAATTAGTGATAAATTATGGTAATGTCGAGGCAAACATTACAGCCACCATTAGGGCCTCAACCACATTTAATGGACTATTATACACTTGATCGAGTAGCTACATCGATAATCATGCAATCATAATACAATTTGGCCATTTTGCACATATACACATATATTAACTGCTTGGCCAAATTTCACATATCATAACAATTTCAAAACATATAACCTTGTACTTATCCTAATATCTCAGTCCTCTTATTATATTTTACACATTTTCACATCTCAAGGCTAAGATACATACACATTGTCATACAAGTGCAACCCAACATGTTAATGCATTCATATTGCAACTTATAAACATTAATATATATACACAAGTTCATTACACCAATTTAGAGATAGGGAAATGAAATAGTCCTACTACTCTCAACCCAAGTCTTTCTATCTGCTACTATTAACCAACACCGCTTCTCACAAATGATAAGGAGTCTAGTCTCCAACACCACACCTGTTCGAGCATTGAGGAGAGAAATTCTCCAATACTATACCCTTTTAGTAAAGCTAGCAATACAGGTTCAACCTGTGGGCTTAACCCGCCAATTAACAAAATATATTTGTTACATACTTTTTTATGTCAATTAGGACCATTATTAAGGCTTTATTATCTCAAAGTACACACACATTGCATTAGATTTGGAAATTTGCCTAACTATCCAGGGGTATTTTGGTCTATAAATGAACTTTTGAGAAAATGTATAAGAAAAATTTAAAAAGTGTGTTTTAAGTATATAAGAAGAGTGGTCAAATTATATTATAAAAATTTATTTTAGTTTGAGAGTAATTAAATAAAAAGTCAGCACTTTCTCAAGTGTGCTATTTTAACCTAGTTTTCAGTTTGCATTTGTTGAAAATTTTATATGCTTTTGTGCACCCAAGAACTTGGATATTTTGATAAATTAGCCCTTATAAATATGAATTGAATTCTATAATTTAATTAAATTTTATAATGTCACATGTTATTTAATTGAATTATGCGATTTTTGTTATATAAGTGACATGTGACTTGTGCATCAATTGAAAAAATGAAGTCAAAAGTCCATAGGGTCAAAGTTGAAGAATTTGGATTTGTTTTGCTCTTAATTAGGTATTCTAGATCAACTTAACATATGGATGATATATGGGATTAATTTGACATATATTAGAATTATCTACAAGCCAATAGGAGAGTGCCACCTAGCAAGTGTAATAAGGTCCCAAAGTTTCTTTTTATTTTATTTTCTTTTACTTTAATTAGTGATCAACTAAATCAAAACTCTTTTGGCACATCCCTACTCCTTATTTTCAGATTGAACATTTTCATTTCACTTATCCCTTCTATTCTCTTTCTGTCTTGTTTATCTTTTTCTTCATTTTCTTTACCTTCTATCTATTTTCTTCATTTTCCAGCACCCATAACTTCACATTCAACCATCCAACCTCCAAAAATTCCTCTACCATTCTCTTCATCTCAATTGGCCAACCCTATCCTACACTCTTAGAAGGAGACTTGAAGATTCAATTCATCAATAGACAAGGAGCACATCTTGGCCATATTGGGTTCTTAGAGAAGCAAGGTGATCTTGATGTTTTCTAGCTAAATTCTACATGGAATTCTATGGAGGAGTTGATGTAAGAGGAGCATTGAAGTCTTCATTTGGCTAAGCTCAACTTACTCATCATCTTGTTCCAATTTTACTAGAATACTATGACTATGGTTGATTGTAGTTTAATTTGACTTTAGTTTTATGATTGGTTGTAAATGTTTGTGTTGGAATAAGGTTGCTGACTTGAATTTCATCTCTTTTTGTTGTTGTACAGTTTGTCCACTTATTGAATTTATAATGTAATATGTGATTTCAAATAAAGAATGTCTTGTATTGACCTAGCATGTAATTATCTGGTAAATGCTTGATGAAATGCTTAAGCTTCATAGGAGAGGAGGTTTAACTAATTACTTGGTTAATTCTTGAGTTAAGCTAGTTAATTAAGTTAAAACTTCAATCACATGGTTAATCTAGTCATTAAGTTTTCTTGATTAGAAGTTAGAACTTCCTCCTTGAGAGAAGACCTAGGGTTGGCCTAGGTACTACATTTAGGTTAGTTCTAGTTAATTTTGAAGGTTGAATGACACATCGCATCAAAATTTGGCACTATTGTTAGGGAGGTTAGGTTTAAGTCTTATGAGAGTTTTCTTGGTGCTTAATTTGTTTCTTTTGTGTTTCTAGAAAATTTTTCAAAAATTATAAAAATTTGTGTTTTGTTTTTTTCTTAGTGTGTTCTTGTGTTTTGTGTTTAGTTTGAAAAAAAAAAGAAAAAAAATTGTGCAATTTTCATTTCTCTAGCATTGAGCTTGACAAGACTCTATTTTCATTGTCTCTATCTTAAATTCAAAAATTGACTGGGAATGAGTCTGGAGGCATTTTGACCTAAAATTTATTTTATTGGAAAGATATATCTCTTAGCTTCATTTCAAAAGTGGTTTGGTTAATTTTAGACATAAGGATTGTTTTGTACAATTTCTAAAATCTATCAAGGTCCAAGGAGCCTTTATAGAGGATTTTAAAACCTTGAGGCAACTTTGAGTCAGCATATCTCTCACACTGGGCATCCAATTTGTTTGGTTCAAGTCTTGAATTTCTCTTTATTTTAGCATTTTCTTTTATTTTTTCTTTATCCTTTAAAAAGTTTGTTTGAAGCTCAGAAGGTCTTCTGGACGAAATCCTATTTCTCCACCAATTGACATTAAGCATCTAGAAAACTTATGTGCACAAAGGGGTAAATTTTATTGTGTGTATTGTGAGGAGGCTACCTCCTACTTCTATTATGATTGTCCTATTCCAAAAGGATTTTGTGAACTACATGGAGTAGCCTAAGGCCTATAAGAGAGCAATTACATGTTTCAAGTTGAAGATACATAAAAAGTTGCTTATGAAATTATTGGGATCATAAATACACCTCCAACTACTCAATCTCCATAGGAGAAGGATTCAATCTAACCTTTGCTTCAAGAGGTAATTTCTCATATTTCTAATCACGTGGATTCTTCTTTATGCTCTACCTTGTCTACTAAGTTGCCAAATGATTCATATAATGATGATGATATAAATGGGGAAATCATTTGTGAGTCTTCTAATATATTGGAGAATGGGCATGAATGTGATGCATATGTTAAAACCAATGTGCCTTATATGGATGGGACATAAAACATTTCTTCTGTTATTATTGATAATGCATATACACTTGCTTTTAGTGGTCAAAATGTGCTTGAGAAAGTTTTCATTACTTCTTTTGTAGAAGAAAGAGCCATAAAGGCAAAGTACTTGCCTTACTTCTTGAGATATTGATGTTCAATAGGACCCTATATTAAAACAAAAAATTCTAAACCTTTAGATATTGAGGCTGAGGCTAATCAAGGAGCAAAGCATGATAAAAATGTGGTAGAACATGAGACTGAGTTATTTAGTGATGAACTTGATTTGTTTAGTAGTGATCTATCTCTTTTTATCCCTATAACTCCTTGTTTTTGTGAAGATGATCATAGATGTAAATATTGTGTGGATCTTGAAGAATTCTTGAATGAACTTGACACATCTTCTCATGCATTACTTAGTGATAATAGAATGTCAACTACACTTAGAATTGCTAGGAATGAGGAAGGTTTTGCTTCTTGTATTGATGTAGGTACCATTATTGAGACTGAATGCTTGGAGTTACTACCACTCGAGCTTGATATTTACTTGATTCCCAAGTTATTGGAAAGTGGTACTCAAATTATTGCGTTATTTGATTTTAATGCCATTTACTCTTTTATCTTAGATGAGTGTATAGAAAAGCTAAAATTACTTGTGATTGAGATGCTTGTTGTGATGAAATTATCTATGCCAATTAACGCTTTTATAGAAACTAGCCATGCATGTTTAAAAGTTGAGTTGAAATTTGGTGACAAGATTACATTGATTAGTTTGATTTGTTTGCCCATGTTGGGAATTGATGTAATCATTAGGATAGACTAGTTGTCGGCTAATAGAGTGACATTAAATTGTCATAGGATCTTTGCCAGTATGTAGTACAACTACTATAGTTCTTGAAAACACTATTTTAGCATATACCCTTAAAGCACCATCATTTTTGTTGGCTATTCAAGTAGAGAAATCATATTGCAAAGACTGTCAAATGTTTTAGGTCTTTGCTTCAATGCATGAGATAGATGATGGTGCTCTAGACAAGATTGGGATTGCAAATGAATTAGTTAGATTATGATATAAGCTATGTGTTTGCATTAGAAACACTCCAATCAGACCTAGCATATGGAGATGGCATATGTTTGAAGTTCATCCTAAATATATGATAGCAAAAACTATAACATCTTGATTCCTAGGTCTAGAGTTAATCACTAAATAGGGGTAAATTAGTAATTTAGTGTGTGATTAGGGTTTTAAATGATGAAAAGTTGATTAGGGTTTTAAATGATGAAAATTTATTTTCCTCAAGGGATTTGCTTATGAGATGTTAGGGTTACCACTAGAAAAAGAGATTGAATTCTCCATTGATCTGGTATTAGGTACGGAGCGCATCTTTAAGGGTTCATATCATATGGCTCCGCCAAAAATAAATGAATTAAAGAAACAATTGGAGGAGTTATTAGAGAAAGGATTTATCCGACCAAGTGTATCGCTGTGGGGTTTGCTTGTGTTATTTGCATCTCTCTTGGTGAGATTTTCCATTCATCTCACTCGCAATTCATCTCCCCCCTCAATTTCATTCTATTTTTACCCTCATTCATCTCTCTCAAAATTAACACAATCTTTGCTCTCTTTTTTGTGTGAACGTAGTCTGATTTTTGAACTTTGTTTGGTTATAATAGGTCTCTAACAAAATTTTTAAGCACATCCTTTACCTTCCTTTTGCTTTTAGTTGGTATTTTCTTGCCTCAAGAGTTGTAGAGCCTTAATTATTATTCCATTGCCTCTTTAAATTAACTGCTCAAGTCATACCCAGACTTCTTCAATGTTCCACCTATAGGACCTAACTAAGACAAGAATCTCCCTAGGTTGTCTCTCCTCATCTTAGCTTTTACTTTTCTGCCTCTTCTAGCAATGACTCTAAGCTTTGATACATTTCCTTATTAGTACTTACATCAAACAAAGCAATCTACAGCTAGGATTTTAGGCATATTTTCTCTAACAACCTCTTAGCCTTATACTTAGTGTCATTACTATGCTTCAAATATGTGGAATAAAATAACAACTCATTAATTTTATGATAAATTCTTCCTCATCTAAATCTTCCCATCTAAAAGTATGAAATTCCTTCTCTTTTTCATTTCTGAACAAGATTGGGAAGTGATAGTTGAATAAAACCCACTTGAACACTTCCCATGTCTACATGTACCATCTGATAGTTTTGTTGTGTCCCACCACTTCTTTGCTACTCCAAATAACTATATTGTAGCTAGGACCACTTTCTTCTTAGACATATAGATCACTAGCTTGAAGATTGTCTAGAGATGCTCATTCCACTGCTATACTTCACCTTCTTTCATACTTCTATATAAAGTTAGTAGATTAAACCAAACAAAAGTCTTCCATGCCTGATTAATAAACACACAATCATTATCACCATCAGCTACTACAGGATGTGACGGTATGCTATCTAAATACTAAGACAATCCATGTCTACTCTTATGAGCCTCTTCCCGCTTAGGCCTACCTTGATATCCCACGATCCTATCATCACAGCCTCTGTTTCTTAACATAATCATTGTTACCATTGGCTACTAAAGATGTGATAATCTGCTATTCGAACACTAAGATAGTCCATGTCTACTCTTATGAGCCTCTTCACCCTTAGGCCTACCTTGATATCCCACGGTCCTATCGTTACAGCCTCTATTTCTTAACAACACATCATGCTCGTGGGCAGTCTTTTGAAAACCAACCAGTATATCCCTTAGTTCTTCTAAAAGGAAATTCTACTAATTTCTAGGTTGTTATTGAACTAGCTGAGCATCTGGTACTTGCTCATCATTATTAACTAGTAGATTACTAGCAATTAGAGTACACCTCACCATTTCCCCCCTTTTAAGGATAAAAATGATTTGAAGAAGAGATTAATCTAAGCAATAGGAAAAGAGTTGTCTAATGAATGAATTATAAGTTTCTAAAGACTAAAATGAATATAACAAACAATTCAAAATGACCAGATCTTAAAACTCAAGAAATGGATATCAAAATATAATGTCCTCCTTGACATTACCATTAAATCCCATACTTAGTATACAAAATAATTATGAGTCCTTAAACCCCTAAATTACCAAAATTTATAAATATTAAAATATAAAAAAAATAACTTTTTTAAAATGATTGGGATCCCAAAAAACTTTCAAAACATAGCAAAACTTTAAAATATAAGTATTTATGAACAACAGAAGTATTCAGGAATGCATAAACACAACACGATAGGAAACAAGAGCAAAAAGATCTTTTTTGCCCAATTGGACCCATATGCCATGGCATATGGCATAAAGAAATAAATACTCACTTTGTGTCATGCACTACAATAAGGACACATGTGCTATAATGCACAAGATAGTTTTTGTAATGCCCTTTCGAACATTACGATTTAACACTCAAGCATTCAAATTTAATACTTTAAATGGTTTAGAATCCCACTTTAAAATAGTTGGAAATCATTTCTAAAATGCTCAAATTATATAACTATATAGTGGAAGCAACACAAATCATACATGTGAAAGCTTGAAATAACATGGAAGCAAAATGACTCATTTTAGGTAGAACAGACCCATATGCCTTGGTTTGTACCACATGTACCACAACATGTGGTATAGCCATATAGGGCATGGGTTTTGGTTCTGTGCCATGCACTGTGATACGTGTGAACATATCAAAATCTTATATCAGTACAATAGTTCTGATATGAATTTCAAACATGTACTAGTTTTACATTCGATGTTTAATTAGAGTGATTCAAGTGCCCATACAAAGCTCATTTCAAAATCTAACCAATGACACTAGTTTCATTCAAATCTAATATCCCGTTTGAAATTAGACACCCAAGTGTAAATTGACCAGCTTAAGTCAATTCTATCACCCGAGCATCACAAAATTGAACCATATGTTATTGGCTACTTCTAGGGCCTTAACCACATATAATAGGACATTTAACACCTGATTGACCATTCGTATAGACAATATCACACATATACACAAGTTTGGCTAGAAGACTACCCATCACATATATACTTGGGCAGAATCACATACTTCTTTACAAATTCACATCAGTGGCCAAACTTACTAATTAATTACATGTCAATTTTATCAACATGCACTTGTAACCAATCCTTAGCCCGCATTATCACATTTACCTCAAACACACATATATTCTTGTAATAGGGCTAGGACGAAAAATCACACAAATATATGTATTTATAAAATTATAGACCCTTTTAATAGGCTAAACAAAGGAATACTCTAATCTCAACCGTATCTGTCCCTTTCTCTATCAAAATCATCATTTGCACATTTACTTCTATACATTATACTAGTTAATAAACATAATAAACTACATGGTTACCTCAACCCTTTTGTTCTCAAGAAAAGTTACCCGTGGTACACTTCCTTACTAGCACTTCTTTTGCTTAATTCACACACTATCAACAATAATCTACACAAAATTAGCACTCAGAGTTAATCGTCATGTTGACTAAAAGTACTAATTATAACAATTAAACATTTAAGTACTCCTAACTATCTATCCTAAGCCCATTTCATCCTTTTTAAACTGACATATCACCTATCTTAATCTTATTGTACTTATTTTCCCAATTTTCACCAATTTCCTTTTGCTAAATCAACTAATTTGAGCTTACAGCTTTAAAACTTTATTGTTAACTTCCAAATCAGTTGTGAAGCCTTTATCTAACTCCAAAGAGTCTTTTTATTATTATAAGGTAAGAAATCAACCCCTTGAAACTTTTAGATTCAATTTATCAACAACTTAAACTAAGAGAAATTGGTGTAGAATTGGAGGTTAAGGTGGTGCGAGACTTACCCGGTAAGTAATAGGTTATAATATCTCCTAAACTCCTAAAACTTCTTGCACTAGTAGAGCTCCCTCTCTTCTCCATTCTTTTGTGCTTCTTTTCCTCTTTTTCCCTCTAGTCTCACGACTTAATCCATGAGCATTTAAGGCATTTTTAGTGCTATATGCCGTGGCGCACTCAACTTAAGCAGCGTCACGTGGCATAGTGAAGGAATTTAACATCTTGAATATCTCATTTAAAATCATACGCTTTACTCATACGCTTTACTTCACAACACAATCCTTCAACTTGAATATCTCATTTAACATCCCGAGGGGTCAAAATAAATTTTCATCATTTAAAACCCTAATCAACTTTTCATCATTTAAAACCCTAATCACACACTAAATTACTAATTTACCCTTATTTAGTGATTAACTCTAAACCTAAGAATTTAGGATGTTATAGTTTTTGCTATCATATATTTAGGATGAACTTCAAACATATGCCATCTCCATATGCTAGGTTTGATTGGAGTGTTTCTAATGCAAACACATAGCTTATATCATAATCTAACTAATGACATAAGTTTTACCTCAATTTGATATTTTATTTAAAAATTGGATACTTGGATACAAAATAACCACTTATTGTCATTTTTCCACATCTAAGCATCCCAAATCAGAACCTTGTGTCGTTAGCCATTACCAAGGCCTTAACCATATCCAATGGTATAACATTTACCTCTCAGCTCCTTCTTTAACTCCCTTTAGTCTTAACACCCGTCCCCTAACTCCCTCCCTCTCGGCCCTCTCCCCTAACTCCCTTCGGTCTCAGTGCCCTCTCTCGTAACTCCCTCTTATCTTGGCACCCTTCCCTAACTCCTTCCCTCTCAACCCCTACAATATCTCAATATACTAATCAAAATTAAAATCATAATCCCACAATAATCAAGAGATTAAGCCAAGGAAGATTACTAAGTTTGTAATTTAAGAAAATGAGATCCTAAGTTTTCATAGTTTAAAATACATTCGAAAACATTTATTAATTTCTCATCATAGTAAATAATGTTTGGGAAGCATAGGATACCTTAGAAGAGTGAAATTAGTCAAAAACAGTTGAAAAACATCACAATCTAAACAACAGAGAAGTGTGTTGTAGCTTGTGCATAATGCACTGTGGCTCCTTACTCTTTATGCCACATGTTACGGCACAGGCACTATGTGCTATGGTGTGTTACAGGATATTATATAGCATTCTTTCTGTCATTTGATAATAGATCTGAGAAAATTCTAACGTGCCCAATTCCTTTGTCCAATGTCTAAGTGAGATGATCTAGGTATCCACAGAAAGCTCTCTTTATAAACTACTTAATAGTATAGGTTTTACTTCCAAATTAAATCACATGAGGATATTAGACACCTAAATACATTTTCACAACATTTCACAACTAAAAGGTGTCAAGAACCCTAAACTTTTGCCAAAAGATATTCCTAACACTTAGACCTATTAAATCATATGTTTTGATAATTATAAAACCAAGAGAAAATGTATATGTTACTTATGTAGATATAAAAGATCCATAGATGAGACAAAACCTCAAAGAACTTGAAGAATCAAGAGAAGAATCTATATAGGTTTATGTTATTTATTTCTCTTAAATTCAATATGAAAACTATAAGAGCTTAATCACATTTCATCTATTTTAAAGTGAATACATTATCTTAAGCTTATAAATCTTTTAGCCATTTCACATATGATAGTTTGAATGTTCTATGTATGATTTGTCATCCAAATTGGCTTTGGTATTCTACCAGCCAATATTCACGCATGATAGCTTAAAGGAACCATGCTTGATTTGTTATGCAGAATGATTTATATCTTTTCACCTTATAAATCATGCATGAGTCACCCTAGTGTTCACACTTGAATTGTCATATATGCTTGACTGGAGCTTGCTTAGCTCTATTTCATATGGGAATCTCCTAGTTGCACAAAAGAAATATCATTAATAGCTACATTCATTGTTCTAATAGTTTGTACACTATAAAACTATATGTATGACACAATTCAAGTCTAGAACAATAATGCTGATTAATTAAGTGAACTATTCCTTATTTGAACATTCTTAAAAACTTTCAATTTGTGCATCACAGATCTTGCATTCATTCATTAATCATCCTTGATAAACTTTGTGAAAAAAGATCTCATAGTTCTTAAGCTTTCATTGTACTTATCTACTCTTTTCAAATAGTTTATCTTTAAGAGAAATTTTCTTGAAAATAAACTTTAAATCATAAAAATAGATTTTTCAAGTAAATTGTAACAACTTGCTAGTTGTAAAAATGTTGATTTAATTGAAACAAGACTAGTCAAATCTTGTGAGTTATACTAAGGTTGCAAGTACCCACTTAAGCTTATAATTATAGTAGAAAATCTTAAAAGTGATCTTGAGGACTAGACGTAGGCCATGTTTTAGGTTGAACCAATATAAATCTTTGGTGTCAAATCTCTTACTTCTTGCATCTCTCTATTACTATTCATACTTTTTAGAAAAGTTAAGTGTCACACAATTCACCTCCCTCTTGGGTGCCAGCCTTATCTAATAAGACCATACTTATAGGACCTAGGACTGTCTGTACAACATACCACATTCACATATACACCATAATATTAAATTTTCACTCCTTAACCCTTTAATTCCAAAAATAGAAGCGGGAGGTTTTGGCATTGCATTTTATAATAATTCATCTATATCATGTTTAAATCAATCTTGCTATAATTTCACTAGTATTTTGGCTTTATAATATTTACTCATCATAAACAACATCTCATGGCCTAAAATACATTCTAGACATCATAAACAACTATATAGTGTAAGTGTAAATAAAATGCATCCTAGTTGGCAATATACTTATTCATTATACAAAATAATTAAAAATTAGAGGCTTTATAGTAGGAACCCTAGATTCCTAGGCTCTGGAAGCTTTTTTCTTTCCACACCAAAGCTAAAGCCTATAAAATGTTGAAATAAAGGGGTGAGTCTAGCCACTTAGTAACTAAAGTACACTTACCTTATGCAGTTGTGTATCAATTATTTTAAACACATAGAGTGAGTCAATTACTTAAGAACATTTAATTGCATGTGATACAAGTTATAATTTCACAATTCAATTCACTATCACATGTGTCATCACAAGTCATGGAGTACATTGTCGCAAGACACACAAACATGTGACAATGATCTAAGTTATTATCACAGCTTGTTGCAAACTTAAACAACTATATGACATGTCAAATGATTACATATGCATGATCAAACCACCTTATTTCCTCCTTATATCGTTCGACTGAAATTATGGGCTATAATATCAAATAGGGCTCCATTTATGTGACTGAACTATCTAAACTCACCAATTATGCAATGTGACCTGGCCAAAGATCATAGGACTCATTCTTGAACCATAATTTCCACCACTCTCAAATCTTTGGAGTGTCATATACCTTAAGCTAACATCCTTGATAAACTAGTAGAGATAGCTAAGTTCTAGTCCCTCGATAAACTATAGGACTATCCCTCAATAAACTCATGGCATAGAGAGGTCCTCTTATCATTTTGCCATTTTTGCACCATGGTGGACTTGTTGCACATCACAGTATGTGGTAAAGAGATACTTCCTTAATGTTTTCTCCTTCTTTTGATGCCCGAGTGGCCCGACTTCACTCAAGACCAATAATTAGGGTTGAAGTCAAAACTAAATACACTTATTAGACTTCTCTAGCCACACACCACATCTAAACATTCAATTACAATAATTAAAATGATTAATTCCCACCGCATCTAAAAATGAATATATTAATTAAACTTTAGGATGTTAGAGCCCCTTCCCCCAACTCCCTCCCTCTCAAACCCCTCCTAATCCTTTGCCTCTCCCTCCTTCCTCTTCCCCCTTCCTTTGGCCTCCTCCCTTAGTGTGTGGTGTTCCTCCTCGTCCTCCTCCTTCTTTCCTCTCATTCATCCAAATAGGTTTAATTCTCTTTCTTTTTTAAAATTTTTAATTTATATATTCATTGTTATTTAATTTTAGTGTAATTTATTTTTATTTTTTGTTATATATTTTAGTTAATTACTTTTAATTATTTTTTATGCATGATTGCTTATTGGGAGTACTACTGAAAGTTGCTTAATGCCCTAAATTATTGTATGTGTGATCAAATTGTTGTTGTTTGAATTGTTTAGGTGTAAATTTTTTTTGTAATTGTAAGTGTTTTTAGATGTCTAATTTTTAGGGGAAAATGTGCCAACATTTTATGAATTTCATTATGTTCCCTAAATTTCTTCAAATTTAGTTGTTATTGATATTGATTGTTGCTAGGAGTACTGTTAGTGACTTCATAAGGCCTTAGGTTGTTGCATGTGATTATTTATTTAGTGTAAAATTATAAGTTGGCTATGAACCACATTTTTGGTTATGCCATTTATAAGATGTACCCAAAACAGCTTTCAAGCAAAAGTCAGATTTTAAAATGATTTTCAAGCATTCAAGCGCCCAAAACTCAAAACTTATACCATTACACATTTTAAGGCTTGAACTAAGTCTAATGGATCAAAATATAAATGATTGACCATTTAAACAAACCAATAACACTTCAAAAATAAAATTTAGCCACTCTATGCCCCATTATGACCTAATAGGGCTAATCACTACATTTCCACATATAATTGCTATTTGGCAAAATCATCATCACAATTCACATCAATTTATTACCATATATACTTGTAATAGTATTTTGGTCTAGTCTCACAACGTTTCACCAAACATTCTCCTTAAGCTAAAATATTACAAATTCACCATACAAGTAATTTAACATATCACAACACATTTTATAATGTAATTGCACTTGTACTAGTATTTTAGCCCATCATCACCACACATCATCACATCATACAATTCACAGGCTAAATATATCACAACTCATTATCATACAAGTAAAATTCAACAATTATATGCATTCCTAATTAGCGACCAAAAATAGTATACATTCATACTTATATACACACTCAGAATATAAAATGGGCATTACAATAGATAGTTAAGTAGCTATTCCTTGCCCAGCTCTTTTCCTTGTCCCCTACCTATCTTAGGACCTATAAAAATGTAAATCTACGAGGTAAGATAATAATCTCAATAACCAAATATTCTACACTACTAAGGAACAGGTAAAAAAATAACAAGTAATCATATAATAATCATCACCATGCATAAGCAACATATTATAATTCACCACAAACATATGGTATGCATAGATAAAAAATTTAAAGAAATTTAGGGAACATAATGAAATTGAGTATGCCACAGCATATGGTAAAGCGGCAAAATTTAGTCCTCTGTGCCACATGCTGCGATATATGGACCACATGTCACGACATAAGTACCATAATATACAAAAAATAATACTTTTGGCCCTATTTTTAGGTGGTTTGCTTTCAAAATTTTTCTATGCTTCCCATATGTTTAAAAACCATTAAGTTTGAGCTCAAACTACATATTTAAAGGGTTTTTCTTGGGATCCTAAATACTCCAAATTATCTTTAAATGTTTAATAGTTTTAAACCTTTTTCATTTACGATAAGCCTAGGAGTGATTTATAGCTCCTAATTACTATTATATGCTGTAATTGTGTGATGATTAATGGTAATATCAAGAGGACACTAGATTAATCACGTTAAAGTATACAATCATATATTATATTACACAATATTACTTGTAAACAATTAAACTAGATAATGAATAGAATGAATTATTCAGTTACCTCAACTCTTCTATACTAAAAAGGGTTATTCGTGGTACTTTTACTTCCTTCCCTGTCACTTGCTCAAGAAACACGTGAGCTACATCAATCTATATAATTAAGCACTATATGTTAGTTTCAAAATTGAACATAAGTACTGATTTGTACAAATTAAAGTAGCTTAAGCTTTTATTCACTTCTACTAGGTAACCTTAAAACCTATTCACTTTCATAAACCTTCTATAACTTCTATTAACTTCTTATTATTCATACATAATTTATACATTCTTAAATCTCCTAATTAAGGTTAAACTAGGCCTAAAGCTTCAAAGCTCTACCATTAACTCATCCTCATAAACATGTCCTTCACCTTTATTTATTTTGACAAGGTTCCTGAGCTGGCTACTATACTCATGCCTCTACACCTCTATTAGTCCCTTAACCTTACATCAAGCAATATAACTAATGATGCCTTGTGCTTTTGCTATGCAAGCATAAACCATATTAGTGGTTTGAAGAAATACATGTTCATTTTGACGATGCTAAAGCAACCAACACAACACTCCAAAAAACTCACTCCACCTCCATCCATTAAAGTGTCTCAAATAATAAGGGATCTATATTTTCACTTGGTACTGGAGTAAGCCACTATGCTTTGCTTCTTACTAGACCAAGCAATTAAAGAAACTCTAAGAAGACACAATATCCACTAATTGAACATAGCAAGCCCAATTACAAATCCTTAATTTAACTCCTAATATCCCTTTCATGATTATTGAGTAAGAAAATAACCCCTCAAAACTCCCTAATTTAATTTCTCTTTATCTTAAATTGAGAGAAAATAGGAGGTAGGGAGGTACAAAACTTATTCGGTAAGTAATAGGTCAACATAAACTCCTAAATGCCTGAAGGCTTCAACCCTAATTGAGCCACTCCTTTTCTCCTTCTCTTTCATGTCCTTTACCCTTTTCTCCTCTCTCTTCATGAACTAATAATTAGTTTTAAAGTAAAAATTCTGCTTCATGCCTCATGATGTATTATGCCTATGTTGCAGCTCATGGCACAATGAGAAAATTCTTACTTTACTACACATGATTCACTCTACGTCACAATTCTTTTACTCGATCCTAATCATACAATTATCCAACAACCCAAGATGGCAATTCATCATCCAAAATCAAAAGTGTCTTATAATTTAGGACAGAGGTAGTAGATTAAATGGATTAGCTATATTATCTATTGAAAGTGAAATGTTAGAATTACATATTATGAATTTTAATATTTTATTTTATAGCTCAAAAAACTAAAAAAATGATAGGAAGGTAAATAAATGACAATACATTAAACCTCTCAAATAATTTTGCTTTATGCCCTGAAACTTCTTCATATGGGCTTGAAAAATCATCATAGTCGAGTTTCTAAGTCTTGTTCACAACTTCTTCATATGGTTAGTCAAGATAGACACCATATTCTCTATTTCATTGTCTTTTCTCTCTCTTAAAAGACTTTTTGAGATAGCTTATGCCTTGTTTATAGTGTTTTTTTTTTCAATTTCTATGGTGACTTTTTTTCCTATTTACTATGCTTTTTCTACCTGCTGTATCTTTTTTCAATTTATGCATCTTTTTTGCTTAAGCCTTGTTTATTATGTTTGAAATTGTTTTTCCAACTTATATTTCTAGGGGTGTGGCTAGTATAATTTAGAATTTTAGCTTTTATTTACGAATACTATTCTTAATTTGTCTACATTTTTTTTGTTTAAAATATTAAAATTAGAATCCTATTTGGCTTACCACGCTATTCTTATTGCAATTTATATATAATATATAGAAGTGGCCAATGTTTTGTTTTGTCTCAAGATATTCTCTTGTCCATCTAAATGCCTAGCCACCACTAATATAATCCTCTACTATATTGTTTTTTAAATATTTTCTTGAATTAAAAATAAAAAAAATCTAATATGCAAATTAATGTATTAAATTTCAAGTGTATGATGGAGCACTAAGAAAAATAGAAGCAGCGAGCAGTGATGAAATGTTAGAATACTTAAATGATAGTGATGAAGCAAATTTGGGAGATGATTACTTCAATCAATTTATTGACATTGACATAGTGGAGGAAATGGGACAAGGTAGTGGCAGCAATTCAAATGTGTTAGAACATCAACATGTAAATTTACAAATTGTTCCTTCCTTTGAAGTGTTGAATAAGAACATTGGGAAATTGTTATTAGAACTAGAAGATGATGAGTTATATGAAGATTGTGTGATTGATGATGAAGATAAGCCAACAACAAATTTCCACAAGTACAATCAAACAAAGATGTATAAGGACTTTAAATTTTCTTTGGGAATAGAGTTTACTTTGATCAAACAATTTAACAATGCTTTAAAGGAGAACTCTTTGTTGAATGGTTATGCATTTGACTAAATAAAAAAATGATAAAGAGAGATGTAGAGTGAAATGCTCAAAAAGATGTGGTTGGCTAATATTTGTTAGCAAATAAAGTGACTCATTAAATTATTGGCTAAAGACATTGAATCCAGGGCATGCTTGTGGAGTAAAAATTGATGCAAAGAGGGATTCATCAAAGTAGATTGCTAAAAAAATAGTTGATAATATTAAGATAAATAAAAATATTAAGTTTTCATATGTCCAAGTGAACTAAGGTTGTCGTTACCCTAGCAGAATAATATTAAGCTATACTAGTGTATACTAGTGTGAACCTAGGTCAATCTTTATGAGGAGGCTTAGTTGGAAATTTAGGTTTGAAGTGTGTTACAAGTTAAAAGGTGTGTGGGACAGATTTAAACTCAAAAATAATTTAGTTAATTCCAAGGTGAATGAAGTCGATGTGTGTAAACCTATTAAAAGTAGGAACTTCTATGTGGAATTGGTCACATATCCTTATTTGATTATAGCCTAGCTAGTTTGGTTTCTTCTCTCTTCTCCTTAGTTTTAGTGACTTAGTTATATTAACCAATACTTAGCTAATACCTTGACTAACCCTAATTCAAGATTATGGTCATAGAATCAACCAAAGCAAAGCTAGCATTAAGCCTAACTAAAGTGTTACAAACATGAGTTAATTAGGTCAAGCACATATGAAGGAATCAACATGCTCAAGATTATGATTCATGAAGATATTCACATGCATTCAAGTTGGCAAGATTATGACAAGTAAGAAAACATATTAAACTCATCAAGCTAACCAAGATTATGAAGCAACTTAAAGAGGCCAAAATCTAGAGCTCAAAGTAGCCAAACTCAAGTTGCAACAAGCATAATCAATCATATAAATCATTAATTGAAATTATAAAATCAAAAAGTCATACAAATTTGTAATTCTAGAAAGAGAAAAGTAGAGAGAAGAAATTCAAGTTCAACTAGAAAATAATAAAAACTCAAGGTTTGATTCTTCATATAGTAGCTCCTTTAAGAATCTAGCCTTGCATCTTCAAGTGATGAACAAGATGAAGCTCCAAGATTATATAGTCTTCTTTACCATGATTTTGCCCTATAATAGCTTCGTTTGATCCTTGAGAAAGCTATTAGGTTATGAAAAGGAAGAAAATAGGAAGAGAATAGTGGTGGTCTTGTGAAATTTGGATGGTTAGATTGAAAGATATGAAGGAGAGAGAGTAAAAATGTAGAGAGAGAAGTGAGAGGATTTGATGAACTTGAAGTTTAAAATCTAAAAATATGCTTGAATGATCTAAAAATTTGATCCCAAGACCTCTCTAAATGTGTTTTGCATGAAAATATAAGGGTTACCTACTAAAAAAATTGCCCTAAAACTTAAAACAAGTCATTAGGTCAAGTAAAGTTAAGCGTAGTCTAGGTTGCAAGTCAACTTAGGTGATAATTCCAATGTTTCTCTTCTATTCCCATATGTGCAAGGACATATTGAGCACTTGTGCTCCCCTTAAAAACTTGAAAATAACGTCCAAGATGCCCCAAGATCAGATCTAAATTTTTCTTCAAAACTTCTCAACCACATTGCAACTATCTTAATCTTTGATAAGTCAACTTGATCCCTTGTGTGCAAGTACATGGAAACTTCATGTGTGTCTCATTAACCTTGATAAATCACACCATTTTGAAGCCCATTCAGGTTTGAAATTTCATGCTCAAGCTTCCCTATGTGCAAAGCCAAGTCTTTAACCGAGCCTCTTCCATGTAAAGTGTCACCTAAGACAGCAACATGAAATTTGACTAAGTTATGTTGCACATGTGATAATATGTAAAATATTCAAACCCTAATATCTTTTTGCATTCTTTTTCAAAATCCATTCAAAACTTCATAAACACACATGGAAAAAATAAGGTGGCCATGCATGTATGTAAACGAGGTCAAATTCGCTAAATTGACAAGTCAACCCAAAATGTTGACTTTTAAACCTAGGTCCAAATGTGACTTGTAAGACCAAATATTTCAACCATAATGGACCTAAAACCAATGCATACATCAAATTTCTAATTTTCCCTTGAATTTCCAACAAAGTAAAAAATGACCAAAATACCCATAATATGCACATTTTATCATTAGGGCTCAAAACCCTAATTTAACACCAAGAATGCACATTTTAGGGTTTCTTATCATAAAATGTGATCCTAAATGCCTAATAAAAGTGTGTAACAAATATTACCTATCACCAAGCAACCATAAGAAAAGATTACATGGCTCAACCATTAATTAACAATGCATTTCAAGCTACAAAATTTGCAAGGGAGATTATTGAGAGAGGTCATAAAGAAGAATATTCTTACTTTGAGGGACTATTGTTTGGAAGTTTAGTCAAAAAATCCAAGATCCACATTTTATCTCATCACAAATAAGCCATATGTAGATTATTTGCGAGTATTTAGAAGATTGTATATGTGTTTAGAATTAGTCAAACAGAGTTTCTAAGCAGCATATAGGCCAATTATTGAATTGCAAAGGGATTTTCTCAAAGGCTCATATGGCAGTATATTATTGGTGATTTTTACTTGTGACCTTAATGAATAATATTTTCCTTTAGCTATAATAGCAGTTGAAACAAAAAATGGGGATTCTTACATATGGTTCTTGAAAAAATTTATTTAATGACATTGGCACTATGGCTAAAAAAAGATGGGTATTTATGTTGAACCAATAAAAGTTATATTTATTATAATTTTAAGATTTAAAGTGCTTTAATTATCATATTTCTATTTGTTTGTTCATATAATAATGATCAGTCTTGATGTTCAAGGTTTGATTCAACACTTAGAGAATTGCTTGAAGGTGTTGAACATTGTTCTTACATAAGACACTTATATGCCAATATAAAGGTAAAGTACAATGGTAAAACTTTAGTAAGAGACTTGTTTATGCAACAAAGGCAACTTATCCAGCAGCATACGAAGGGAATGAATGAGTTGAAAAATGTTTCATAGAATTAATATAATCACTTAATGACTTTTCCTCCATCTTGTTAGACCAAGGTACACTTTGATTATTATTGCAAGTTTAATATGATTATGAATAACATATCAGAGTCTTTTAATGAAAAATTATTGGAGGCAAGAGAACCTCCAATTATTGGTCTTCTTAATTGGATCCAAACTTATTTTATAGATAGATCTCATCAAAATTGAGTGAAAGCAAAAAAATATCATGGCAAGGGATCTGTGTGCCATTTGTAACATCTTGAATTTCTTAATCTCGTGGTTAGTTCTTCAGCAAGGGTAAAGTGGTAGTTAGTGTGAGATTAGAGATTGGGATGATTGCTTGATAGATTGACTCATTGAGATATTGTATGACTAGGTAAGGGTGGAAGGAGTGCGTTTTGGGTCAAAGCAAGTGCATGTGGTAAGAATAAATCTCACTATGCCACACAATATAGCTTATGCTACATGCGTTGTGACATATAGACTAAAAAATAACTTCTTAAGTTGTGAAATCTAGGTGATTTTCAAAAGAGAAAAATCTAAGAACACACAAGGGAGGAGAGAAGAAGGGCTGAGGAGCTAGGGTAAGTCATTTCACATCATTAGAAGGTGCTTCTGATTGATAACTTAGCGGGCAAGCTACGTATCACTCTTACCTTCCATTCTACACCAATTTCTCTAAAAATAAGTTATAGCAAAATTGAATCGACAGAATTTAGGGGGTTTGATTCTTGCCCAATAGTAATAAAAAGGTTCTCAAGAATTAAATTAGAGCTTTGTTACTGGTTTAAAGCTAAATGGTAGACTTTTAAACCTGTAGGCTCAATTTGGCCCTTAGAGAGACAGAGAGCTTAGGCAAAAATCTAATTTGAGTGAAATAAGATCAGTTAAGGTGATGTAAAGTAGTACTCATAGGGTAATTGACTTAGAATGGATAAGTGGAAAAGAGTTTACGAATGGATATAGCCCTAAGTAGTAAATATGAGTTTTTGTTCAAAATAGACTAAATGACTAAAATGTGCCAAATGTGTTCAAGTTGGCATATTGGACATTTAAGTAGAGAAAGGAAGCTTGAGATAAGCTATAGTAGTAGTTGAAATTCATAGGTAACCTTTCTAGTGATAGAAGGGTTGAGGTAATCGAATAACTTCCTTTATTTGACTATTTATTGTAACTATGTATGAGTATCTTATGTAGTGCATGAACTTGTTTTCAATTAAGCATTTTTTATAGCATTGTGTAAATGTTGCATGAAATAGCTTTTGATTAAATAAAAGCATTGGAAAAAGGTGTTTTCAAATGGTATGTAATTTATATATATATATATATATATATGTTATGTGTGAGACAGTATATAAAGTGGTGATAAGGAAACTTGAATGGTTAGAAAAGCATGATCATAAGGGTGGGAGTTCACCCAAGTGGAGAGATGGTAATAAGATCATATGACACATTCTCCTTAGTGCCTGACGGGGTGTGGTGTTGGAGAATTATACCTCCTTAGTGCCTTTTAAGATGTGGTATTGGAGAAGATCTCCTTCATGCTTTTTAAGGTGCAGTGTTAGAGATTTAAGACTCCTTATTGTCTGTGTGATATGGTGTTGGAGTCAATGACACCCTATTGTGTGTATTAGGGGAAACCACAGTCCAAAAGTGAGATAGAATGTCTTTGGCTGGGTGATTCTACTACTAAAGGTGAGCTTAAAGCCAATGAGAGTGTACATTGGTCTAACGTGAGCCTTTGGTTTCATGTCAAGGTAATTTAGAGGTTCGGTCAGTAGTGATCATGCTATGGAATGCTCTATGATGTAATATGTTCCTATATGTAAGAAAGTGGTGAAAAGTGATGTATGGATATATGTCGTTGTATATTAAGAATGGAATGTGTGATATGTTATATTGAATGGTATAATATGCTTTACTTTCATATAGTTACATGTGATAGTTATTAGAAGCGAGTTATTTGTTACTGAGATTTTTATCTTACCCCCCGTGGTTACATTTTATAAGACAAGGTAGAGTGATCAAGGCTAGGGGAGGGAGTTTAGACTGGCTTGAGTTGTTAAAGCTGTGTATACTCTAAGTTTGTGTAATGAACTAAGAAACTTGTGTACATATGTGTAAATGAGTTGCCATAGGGTTACATGCATGTGTTGAGTAGTAATTTTGTGGAATCTTAAGTCCAAGTGAAAAATTATGATGAAATGAGTAATTTAGGGATAAGATTAAGTGATACATATGTTATGAATGTGAATATATGTGTTTATGTTGACAAAAAGGTAAGTGGGCTATGTTATGCTAAATAATGGCAATTTGTAAAAGTTTGCGAAAAGTAGAAATTGACCGTTGAGGGGTTAAATTTTGATATACGTGTATAATTGTGTTATAAAGTGGTCAATCAAGTGTACTAGGTCCTTGTAGACTTGATTTAAGGCCTTATGTGATCTAATGAGAGAAATGGATCGATTTAAGTACTTGGGTGTCCAAATTTTTTAAAAAAAGTGACTTTTTGCACCCAAGTATCTAAATTTTGATTGAATTATCAGATTGTGTCCAAACCTATCTTTTTAGCTAGCTTATGAGTAACCTTCATTTGGGTACTTGAATTACTTCAATTGAATGTCATATGTGAAAACGGTATAGACTGAAAGTTTGTCATTTTGCTGTCAAAATGACAATAGAAATTTTGGATAGGTGCGTCACGGCATATGGTGTCACATGCTGTGACACATGGCATAGAAAGTTAGGTAAGTGGCTTTGTGCCACATGCCATGGTGCACGTACTACACGCCGTGGCACACGGACCAATTCTCAACTTGATTTTGTGATTCAAATGCATGCAATTGAAATAGGAATGCTTATGGGTTGTGTTCGCTACGCATTATACAAATGTGTGATTTGCTTTTGCTATGTCACTCAAGTTTATTATGGTTTTGAAAAACAAATCTTTGGCCAAAGCTTTTCAAACAAAATCTTTGATTACTGATTAGTGTGCATAAGTGATAATTTTGTTAATCTTCTCTTATATTGAGGGGATACTATAACATCCTCAATTTTAAATCAAGATTAATTAAGTTTAAATAGACTAATTAAATGTATTAGTAAGGTGTATGGCCAGAGAAGCCTAACGGGCGTGTTTGGTCTCGATTTCAGTTCTAACAGGTCTAAAGGAGAATTGGATCACCCAGGAATGGAAGAAGAAGAAATTCTAAAGCAAGTGATTCTGTGCACACCTAGAAGAGGTTCTTTGTGCCATATGCCATGACGCATTGTGCGTTCGCCACGGCACATGGTCAAAATTTTGCAGTATTAAGTCGCGAACCTAAAGTAAAAGAGAAGAGAAAATAAAGGGAACTAAGAGAGTGACGAATGAGCTAAGCTAGAACTTGAAGAAACTGACTTATAAGAGTAATTTAGAGCTTATAAACACTAAAGGTAAGCTTTCCTACTTAAATTTTTCCTCTCTTCCATTTTCTTGATGGTAGAGGTTAGGGTTTGATTGAAGATGGTGATTTTTGGTCCATAAAGCTATGGGTCTAAACCCATTGACTTAAATAGAGTTAATGGGAGTAGATTGAGTTAAGTAAACTTGGTATTAATAGTTTTATGATGATTGGTGGGGAGGACATTAAATGTCTGAAATTCTCATAAATTTGGTAGTTGGGAACAAGGTAGTTTCATTAATGACTATTTAAGAGCTTAATGTTATTAATGAGAGTTAAAGGAAGCTAAGAAGCCTTATGTACCTTTACATGAGTCAAGAACAAATCTTGAGTATTAAGAAATGATGATGTGCTAGTGATTAATGGCTCAAAAATAGATATTGATGTTTTGCATGGTAAATGCTTGTAGAGTAACCACCATTGGCACCATTTAAGCTTCTTGGAATCTTTGGGAGTGAGTAATTGAAGGGTGAAACCTTTGACCTCTAAAAGGTTTGAGGTAACCAGGGGAATTCTATCTTATGCTTTTGTATGTTTATTAGTTTATAGATTTATGATTAATCATTGAAATGTGTAAATTAAAAAGAAATGCAAGTATGGCTTGATCTGTTAGAAATCCACTAGATTGATTTTCTGAGTTTTATGCCTTTTAATGTGAAATTATTTGAGAACAATATTAGATGATTCTTGTTTTATAAAGTAAGAGTTCAATGACTTTGTGATTGAGAAGAAACATGAATTTTGTTTATGAGGAGTTCAATGATATTCAAAATGGTGGAGGTCAATAATTTTATAGGTGCGAGGTACAATGATTGTGAAATTAGAGTTCAATGACTTAGTTAGTTTGAAGTTCCATGAAAATGTATTTAAGAAGTTTAATTATTTGTAAAATAATGAAGTTCAATGAAAATTGATAATGTGAAGTTTTATGAATTGCATATATGTGAATTATGACATAAATGTGTATTGCATGATCTTGAGAGGCGGGAGTTTACTTAGGAAGAGGAGTAGATGATAAATTCCTTACCATCCATGAGATAGTTTACTGAATTGATTATATCTATATTGTTCCACTTGTTCAATGAGGAACTGTCCCACTAGTTTAACGAGGCACTCGAACTTAACTAGCTATCCAGCGATTCAATGAGGAGGCTAGTCTAGGATGTATGACACCCTATAGTATGAGAAATGGGGAAAACTGTGTTCCATAAGTGAGTTGGGTGTGCTTTGGCTGAGTAATCCCCTCATAAGTGTTTAGGCTAGGGAAGTCATAGAATATAGACTATCCCATTGAGTTATAGCCTACGGTTTCGTGTCAAAGGAATAAGAACGATATAAGGGAGGTGTGATCATGCATATAGTGAGTAAGGACAACTGTTGTCCATATTGTGTTCTTAATGATGATATAATGAATTGAGTCTTAATTTCTTCCCATATATTTGTTAATGATTTGTGTGACCAACTCTATTTATATGAAAAGTACTAAAAAGTATTATTTCTCAAGTAAATGCTATTACATGAGTGGAATTGAGAATATCTATTTTCAAATGTTTTACATGGGTTAAAGTATTGACATTATCTACTACTTGTATTTAAACTAATTGATATGCATTAGTATAGGTTAGTTGGACCTTGGTTACTGAGTAATTGTACTCACCCGATTATCTTCAATGTTACAGGGAATAGCTTAAGAGGTATGGATAGAGGAAAATACCCAGACGCTTAGGACTGCGATCTTTTTGTAATGGGCCTCTTAATTTGAGTAATTATATGTGTATGAAAATTTCAATTACCAATTAAGAACTTTCATTTGTTCTTTACTTTCATTATGTGAATTGTAAAATGTAAGTGTATTTTAGGCCCTAGGGAGTGAGTTGATGAGTATGTCTTATTTGTGATAGGGCCAAAATAATAATGCAAGTAAGAGTAGACTCAATTATGTGATGATTTAGGAGAACTTGATGAAAAGTATGGTACACTCTCCCTTTTTATATTTTTGAGTTTAAGGGGTTGAGTAGTGAAAATTTGATATGGGACTATTTCTTGTGATATGGTGCATTGCACAAGTTAGATATGTGGTTAAATTGGTATTGGTGGCTATTAGCCCTTAGTATTTGGTTTGGACACTTGTAATTGTGAAAATTATTGTAAAAGTGTAAGTTTTAAAAAGAGTGTCCATATTTTGTTTTAAAAAGAATTTGAGTCTGAGACCAATGTCACTAGTTAAGGCTTGAAAAGAGCTGTCAAATTGAAGTAGAATTCACTATCAAAATTCACGCAATTGCGCCACAACACATGGTGCCACGAGTTGTAGTGTGTATCACAGAGGTAAACATACCGTAGTACATGTTCAATGAGCCACGGTGCATGCCTTAAAAATTTTCATAAATTCCCTTGTTTCTTAAGTAGATGCACTCACTTATGTAATGATTCCTTGCTTCCGCATATTTGTGAAATCTGATTTGTCTAATTGCAAGATTTAAAAATGAATTTAGTTTTGTAAACTTGGGGTTCTCATTTTACTAACCATTAAAAACTTTATATTTTGATAATTACTATAATCCCACTCCTTACTTACTTGAGATTTGGTTTTAATTATGGGATTAGAAGGAGGAGGATATTATAGATATAGGGGAGGGTTACAGGCCACTTAACACAAATTAGCCTACTTGGCCCTTTTCACCATAAATTTACATATATGTACATTCATAACATGAACACAATTCAATCTTAGTCCCAAATGACTCATTTCATCTTAATTTCCATACATAGGCTAAGATTTACCAAACCTTACAACATTCACCACAATTTCTACATTCAATAACTCAAATATTCAAAATCATGCATGCAATCCTATGGAAACTTATTTAGATATAAACACAAGTTTTTAATTCATCACACAATCTTAGAGACTCTCCACGACAATGGCACCACTATGCCAATCCTGACTCTTTTCCCTTGCCTTAATCACCATTTTATCCTATAAAAATGTAACCATGAGTGAGATAAAAATCATAGTAACATAATAACTCACTATTGCTAACCATCACATGCAACTATATGAAAGTAAAACATAATATATCTTTTAACATAACACTTATCACATATTTCATTTCAAATTACAACAATATGTGTCCATACACTTATTTTACCACTATAATAACCTCTTTTCACCACTTTACCACACATACAATATATAGCATGATCACTATTGACTAAACTACCAAATCACCTCAAGTTGAAACCATAGACTCGCCTTAGACCAATAAATACTCCCATTGCCCCTGAGCTCACATTTAGCGATAGAATCACTCGACCAAAGGTGTTCTATCTTACTTCTAGATTATGGTTTCTCCTAATACACATAATGGGTGTCATTGACTCTAACACCATATGACATAAACACTAAAGACTACAAATCTTTAACACCATACCTCAATAGGAACTAAGAAGATCATCTTCAACACCGCACCTCAAAAGGTACTAAGGAGGTAAAATTTTCCAACACCACACCCCATCAAGCACTAAAAAGAATATGCCATGTGGTCTTATCACCATACTCCACATAGGTGAATTCCCACCCCTATGATCATGCTTTTCAAACCATTCATAGGTTCCTAATCACCACTTTATTCATATATATACATATACACATTTCTAAATCAAATTACACAATTTCATTACTCATTTAACCAAAATCCCTTTCGATGCAATTAACATTCAATACTACAAAACATGCTCAGTTCAAAATAATTTCATGCACTACATAGCATACTCACACATAGTTACAACAAATAATCAAATAAAGGAAGTTATCCGGTTACCTCAATCATTCTATCACTAGAAAGGTTACTCATAGATTTCAACTATCATAACAGCTCATCACAAGCTTGCTTTCTCAACTTAAACACGTGATATGCTAATCTAAACATAATTGGTACAATCTAGTCAATTGGTCCAATTTGACCAAAAGCACGTAATTACTACTTATGACTACATTTAGCCATTCATTCTTTTCCATTTATCCATTCTAAGTCCAATACTATTTGATTACTACTTTACATCACCTGAACTGGATTCATTTCACTCAAACGTAATTTTTACCTTAAAATGTCATTGAATTAGGGCCAAATTGAGCTTGCAGGTTTAAAGCTCTATCATTCAGCTCTAAACCAGTCGCAAAGCTCTAATTTAACTTTCAAGAACCTTTTTATTATTATTAGATAAGAAATAAACCCCTAAAATTTCACTAATTCAATTTCTCTATAACTCATATTTAGAGAAATTTGGGTAGAATGAAAGGTAAAGGTTATACAGAACTTACCCGATAAGTTACTAATCTAAAGTTCCTTCCAATACTTCAAAATAGCTTACCTTATCAGCTAAGCCCTTATCCTCTTCTTCCTTTCACATTTTCTAATTTCTCTCCCTGAACATCACCCAAATTTCACGACTTATGAGTCATTTTTTAATCCATGTGCCATGATGCGTACAGTACCAGCCACAATGCGTGGCACAGTAAGAAGAATTCTCACTACACATACTTGCTTTGACCCGAAACACAATCCATTCACCTATGTCTATTCATTTTACATCCCAATGAGCCAAATCATCACATTATCACTTAAAACCTTAATCACTTTACTATTACCAATTTACTCCTAATTAACAACTAATTGCAAGATTAGAAAATTAGGATGTTACACTGGTGCTATTTATAGTAGTATCGGTGCTGTGATGAGAAATAATGATAGCATAGTAAAAATAACATTGGTGTTACTTTGATAGTATCGATACAAGGCTCTTCGTAAATGATAATGATATTTTTCATTTTAAAGAAGTAAAGAGGTTATTTCAAAAGATGATTTACAGTACAGGTGTTGATAAAAATTATCGCTATTAATGTAACTTGAATGAAATCTTCTATTTCAAAGCTTTGTAGAATAGTATGATGATAATATTTAACACAAGTGCTAACTAATGAAACACGTAGCTGCTTAGAATATTTGAAGAAATAAGGATTAGTATCAATGTAGAAAATTAGTATCGATGCTAAGAAGTAGTATTGGTGCTAAAATATCAATAACATAGGTGTTAGCACATAGTATGGGTACTAAAGAGAGGTTTTTGCCAAAACTAAAGGAATAGCACCGGTGTTAATAGCATAGCATCGATGCTAAAGGCACATTTCCATAATATAGTTTATGGGTCAAATTTTAACAATCATAACTCTTTCATTTTAAATCCAAAATAGGAAAATGATATATAGTTCAAAAGATCTAGATGTCTAAAAATTACATTAACAATTTTTACAAACTGAGTTTTAGAAGTTGAATTTTCTCACACACACTCTTATACTTTGTGTTACTGTGAAAAAGTTTTTAAAATATCAAAAATTCAATTAACACCCTATTCATCCTTCTTGGATGTCTTGCTATATCTAATATTTGGTATTAACTAGAGTAGGGCTCTTGGTTAAAGGACTTAGTAGTCTCAAGGATTACAAATTACAACTTTTCAAAGATTTTCAAGAAGGATTTGATGTCAAAAAACCTCCTATTCTCAAAAATATCAACTTTTTTGGTTTTGGAAAGCAAGAATGCAATTTTTCATTTAATCTATTAATTTAGATATGTGAAATTGTTTTATAAATGGTTTTGATTTTAAACCAAAAAGATATTGGACTGTGAAAGAAAAGAAAATGTTTTCTTTTCACATTAGATCCATGAATATTTTTTATAGTGATTTAATTAAAATTGATTTTGCAAAAATTAAATATTACTCTAATACAAAACTTTTTTGGGATACCATTTCAACCAACCACTTCGACAAATTAGTAGATGATTATTGGATCATTATTAAACAACACCGGTAATTAATTAAAAAATAATATATTTGTTTTAATTATATCTTACTAAATCATTAACGCTTTGATATTTAATAATTTTTACTAGTGTTATTATCAATAATGATAATTCGATAATTACTCATTGGTCAAAGTGATTGGTCAAAATTATATTTTAATCTTTTATATATGTAAGAAATAACATTAATTTTTGGGAATTCATTTGTAATTAAAGAAACCTAATCGGTATTAATTTTCTTATATGGTTATTTGATGTAATTTTTAATTTCCTTTATGAGGTTAACTAATGATAAAACATAACATATTTAATGGTAATTAAGGGCAAAATTGCATAATTTTCAAATATTAAGGGCATACTACATGACAAAAAAGTTTAGGATACTAGATGCTCTTATGTGAATACTAAAACAGCAAAAATGTCCTTCACCTTAAAAAATATTTTTTTAAAAAAAAGCTTGTTGATTTCATTTTTAGGAAATTTTAGTTAAGGACCATGTTAGAGACTTAATTATTAGTGGATCCAAAAAAATTCTGAAATTTTATTTTAGTCTAAGAGAGAAAAGTAAAACTAGTTTTAATGATGAAAAGATCAAGATACCCTTCACTTATTATATAGAATCACTAGTTATTAATTTTCTTATTCCACTTGTTAATTTACAAATATCACTTATAAATTATATCCATTTGTCAGACAATCAATAACATTAGTTGTTAATTTACTAACTTTATTTATTAATTTACTAAAATTAGTTGTAAATTATAAGATTTGTCAGTAATTTACAATTGATGTTAGTATATTATAAGACTTGTCAGTAATTTACAATTGATATTAGTAAATTAACAAGTAAAGTTAATAATTTAACAACTAGTATTGTTGCTTATGATTGAACAACTAATGCCAAGTCTTACATAATTATTGACATATCAACTCATATAATTTACAACTCATATTCGTACATTAATAAGTGGAGTAAGAAATTTAACAGTTAGTGATTCTATATAACAAGCGAAGGGTATTTTGTTCTTTTCACGGCAAGAATTATTTTGATTTTTCTCCTCTAGTCTGAATTGAAATTTTAGAATTTTTTTTGGACCATTAGTAAATAAGTCTCTACTATGGTCTTTGTAATATCCTAAGTTTTAACTTGAAACTTTAAGTGTTTAAGAAGAGAAAATTAGTCAAAACATGTGATTTGTAAACTAGTGGTGTTTTTGAGGCACTAATATAGTTATTTGACTTTTGAATAGCTTTAGAAGTGAGCTAAGATGGTGTGCGGATAAGCTGAGCTCGAGAAGGTGGCTAAAATGGCATGTGGCAATTTCTATGCCATGTGCCGCAATGCACCCACAATGCGCCGTGGCGCATGGCCAATTTCGAGAGTAAATCAGATGCAAGTTGCATATGATTTTAAAAGAAGAAAGAGAGGAAATGAGAGAAGAATGGCAAAGGAGGCCTTGAGGTTGTTAGGGCATGATCTGAAGGTCACATTGAAGATATTATGTAACATCCCGAAAATTTTAAGACTCGAATTTATTTTAAAAATAAAATAAAATATCTATAATTAGTTCAAATTAAGAATAATTTAATAGAGGTCTAAAGTTAAAATTTTTCTCAGCAAAAGTTTGGTTTTATTTGATTTTAACTATGGGAAAATTACCAAAGTTGACCCGACTTTTGTGCTATAATAAAAAAATATTAGGCTCTTTCTTGTAATTTTTCCCAAAGTTTTTTATCAACTTTTTAAAGACCAAACTAGAACGCAGAAACTAAATTGAAACAAGGAAAGGAAACGCACAAGAGAGAGAGAAGAATAAAAGAGGAGAAAGAGAAGGAGTTAGGCTTGGATCAAGGAGGCTTTATGACCGTTGCGAGTTCGGCTACATAATAGGCAAACTCTCTACTTTAATCCTCTTCCTTCCCTCTTGATTTTCTTCAATTTTTGAAAGAGGTAATTTTTGGGTTTTGATCTCAAAGGCTTTATTCTTGTAAGCTTTGGTTTCTTTAGATCCTTGGGAGGTTGTTTTGAGTTTCTACATGATGCCCTAATGTTTTGAGCGGGTAATTAGATGAAAAATGGAGTTTTAGGGCAAAAGGTAAACTCTAAAAGGTTGGGTTTTGCTCCTCAATAGTTTAAGTCTATTGATTTAGTTATAATTTTGCCATTTGAGCTCAATAAAATTTAAATTAAGGTTTAGTTTTTATTATAAGGGCTAATGGTGAAAGTTGGTGACACTAAGTAAAGGTTTTTAATTGATTAAAAATTATATAAATTGAAAATTAGCGTAGCAATGGCTAATAAATGGCTTTGGTGGTTAAGTGGTATTATGTGAATGGTTGGTTTAATATATAGACCATTAATATGGATTATGGCTCATTAACCCAAGTTGTGTGGTATGAGCTATAGTCTTCATTAATGCTATTTGTCATGATAAGTGATGTGGATCACTTATATGCTGTAGGGAATTGTTGGTGGAACTTATTGAGAAGTTAAGGAACAAGCCAAGTCCTATTTTGTACAAGAGGAACCCTTTTGGTCCTAAAGGGTTGAGGTAACAGGGGAATTTATATTTCTTATTACTTTGTTTTAGCTATTTTTGAATAAATATTACTAGCTATTATGGATTACATGTTTTAAAAGATTAAATGTGCTTTATAAGGGGTTATGGGGTACTACTTTGATTATAGTACAAATATGTTTTTCTAATTGTTTAACAACAATGTTTTTATGGAAATGAAATTTGTTTGCATGTATTGTAATCATAAAGAATAGAATTTGCACTTAAGGAACTGTAACTAAGTAAGGTACCTTAGATAGGCTAAGGAACTGTTTAAGGGAGATTTATAAATGTTATACTACCTTAGAGTGTTGAAGTGGTCAATACTCGGGAAAGGTAGACACGAATAAAAGGCATGATCTTGGTGGGAGTTTACCAATGAGAAGGTGTGGACTTTTGATATTCTATGGCACACTGCCAGTACTCATTATTGCCTTACGTGTTATGGGCTCAGTGCACTAAAATAATTAGTGTATTGAGTGTTTAACACCTCTCAGTGGGGGAGAGAATCAGGCATATGAAGTGTGAGGTTGAGTGCCTAGGCCAAGGTAGCCCTTACATAGAAAGTAAGTCGGGCTGGCTCTGGGAGGGAGTTAGCTTTGACTGCTCAGGATTCACGTCGAAGGGGTATAGGCAGTTCGGTGGATTAGATCATACCTTAGATTATATTTTGTGCCTGTGGAGGTACAAGTAGGTATAAGGTTTGCCTGCGAGTTAAAAAGTGCCAAGGGGTATTTTGTTGGTCATGAAGGCTATACCGGCCTATGTCATGCATTCATACATTTTAAATGGCTAAATTATATACTATGTTGAATTTATTATTCGTTTATTCAATTATGGCTTACTTTATAATAATCAATGTAGATTTTTCTATTACTGAGACTGTGGTTGTCTCACCCCTTTCTTTTTAATATTTTCAGTTCCAGGCGAAGGAACTAGTGGATGACGGGGAAAGGAGCAGAGCTGGGGGTTGTTTGTGAATTGTAAAGAACTGCAACCCCTTTCTTTTGAGCAAATCTATTGTAATGTATTTAGAACTAGGGTGCCAGTAGGATGTGATTATGTATATGTGTGTGAGTATGTGTGGATTGTATGGCTTGTGTATGAATTTCTATTTGCTTATAGACTTGTGGCTGGGAAACTTGGCTATGGTGTGTGGTTTTGATAGATTTATTTAGTAGACCAAATTTTGCACCACAAGCAAATATTTATTTTGGTATATATGTGATTCCACAAGCAAATGCAAAATGGTTGCATTGCAAATGGTGTGCTATGGGCAAACATACACCTTGGATAGAGAGTGGGTGCATAGGCCCCACAGAGATCTCTGAGCCAAGTGAAAATGTTTAATGTGTGTATTCATATGCGTATATGATATTTGGAATAGTTTTGACCACTCTTGTGTGATTTGTGCATTTTGGGGGTTTAGGGTCCATTTTGGGAAATGGCACCCGGGTAGTCAAATTTTGGTATAAAAGGTTTTTCTATCATTTAAATGTTCTATCAGGTGCTTTTAGTCCTATATGATGTGTTGAAAGTGTTCCCACATATTTGTGACCATTAGGATGAGATTTGGACAATTTTGAAAATGGTTTTTACTAAAAAAACTGCACTTTTACATCCATGTATCCAAATCTTAATCCGACTGTTGGATTTCTCTAAAATTTGGGTCACAAGTAAAACCTTTTATAAGCTTCGTGTGGGCTTTGGAATCACATCGATCGGACATCAAATGGAGAAATGATGTACTCCGAAATTTGGTCTGGAGGAGCTATCATGATAGCAAAAGTGCTGTCATGATAGCAACAGTGATGATGTTGCAACATGCACGAAATTCAATCCATTTTTTGGATCTTTCCAAAATTTGGTATGCTAATAGTACTATTTAAAAGTGACATATGGACTTTGGAATCGTTCGATCGGAGATTGGATGACAAAATGGTGCAACCCAGAAGTTAGTCTGGAGGTGCTGTCATGATAGCAAAAATGACTAAACTTTTAACATGTTAAATTTTTAATACAACCGTTGGATATTTTTGAAATTTGGTACACTTATAGTACCTTTTGGATGTAACGTGTGAGCTTAAAAATTACTTCGATCGGAGGTTGAATGGCGGAACAATGCCTCTCGAAAGTTAGCCCGAGAGGCCTATCATGACAGCAATTTAATGCTGTCATGACAGCATATTTTTATTCCACTTTCATCTAGCTTGCTTTCGTGTGCTATAGGTAGAACCTATAAATTTCTTTTAAAGTTTTTAAATGATTTATTTTTTAAGTTGGTTAGAGGATTAAGTCCTTAACCACACTTAGTTTATTTGAATTGTGTGATTTTTGGATAACACTTAGGGCAAGTGTTACATATTACAAGCTTGATATACATTAGATAAGCTTCACTCACATCTTCCTCTCTATTTTATGTGAATTTTTTACTTTTAATGGCAACGTGGGCTATGATTTCAGTTTCTTTAAATTTAGACTGAACCCATTAATTTAGTTAAGGTCTTGGGGAGTTAAATCAAGTCTTTAACCTTAGGTTTATGCATTTTATAGTGATTTGAAATTTTTGGTTTGGGTTTGGACAAACCCTATGTGAAAATTTGTAGATTTGGGACAATGTGGATGGAAGGTTGGTTATGTTATGTGTTTGGATGCTAGATAAAACTAATAGAGTGTGTTGAAAGGGTTAAAGTTGATTGTGATTTTTAGGTATAGTGGGCACCCAAAAGTTTGTGAATTAAGGGTGTAATTAGAGTGAAAATTGATAATTATCACTTAATTGTGTAGATTAAGTATTGATCAAGTTTTATCGTGCGTGTGGAAGTGTGTGGAGCAAATGTCAAACCACGGTAATTCTTTTATGACAAAATAGTTGAGATAACAGAATAGTTTACTATATTTGATTGAGTGTCTAGCTATTTATGAGTAGATACATATATTACTCTGTGTTTTGAAAGAATTGCATATTGTGAAAAAAGAATTTTGTGCATTTGAATTGATCTTCAAACAATGAAAAATTGTGAAAGTTTACTATGTGAGTTAATTATGATCTTATTGTAAATATGTGATATGTATGGGAAGTGTGAGTATGATCATGATAAGGGGTGGGAGTTCACCCATAGGGAGGAGTACTAGAAGTCTATATGTCATGTATCTCCTTAGTGCCTAATGAGGCATGGTGTTAGAGATTATCTCCTTAGTATCCTAATGGGATACGGTGTTAGAGATTGATGATTCTTAGCATTAGTGATACAATGTTAGAGTAATGACATCGAGATTCATGTGCGATAGGGGGAGATCATAGTTTGAAAGTGGGATAGGACACTTTTGGTCAGGTGATCCTACCACTAAAGGTGAGCTGGGGCCATTGCAAATGTGCACTTAGTTTAAGAGCCTGTGATTTTAGTTGGGGTGATATGAAGGCTCGAATGGTATAATGATCATGCTAAAGTAGAAATGAATATTGATTACATAAAAGATTATGATGAATTATGCTAAAAGTTTTTTTTTTGTATATATTAGCTTTACTCTATTATAGTTGTGCATGTTAATTGATAATAGTGAATTATTTTGTTACTAAGATGTTTATCTCATCCCGTGATTATATTTTATAGGTGAGGGCTTCAATAGGAGCAAGGAAAGGAAGGGGCGACTGAAGAGTGAAGAGTTTGGTTGTGTAGCTCTCCTCCCTTGCCATTTTAGTTTTGTAATGAATATTACAATATTATGTCAATTTAGAATCATTTCATTATTTTGCTATCACTTGTATGAAACTTTGTCTAATGTGTGCATATCTCGACCTAAAATTGTAATGCTTATGGTTAAGTGAGTGTGAGAAGCTAAGATACTAGTACAAGTGATATAATTGTGTTAACTTAATGTTCGAATGACCAAAATGATGCTTATATTGAATTTTATCCACCCCTTTACATTGTTGAGAACTGGGGGTTTAGTGGTCATTTTAGGTATGGATACTTGTTTGTGTGATATAATTAGCCTAATATGTTGTGTATGGTCCATTTGAGTTGATCAAAGTGGTTTCGAAGCTAATGGCACTAGGTTGTGTGTTTTAGACACCCTTCAGTGTGTTTTAAAGTGGAAACAAATCATTTTGAATTTGAGTGTCCATCTTTTTTGTGGATGATTATTTAGATATGAGACTGGTTTAGTTAGAGGGCTTGAAGAGCTTTGTGTGCACTTTTGAATCGCTCAAATCGAATGTCAGATGGCATAACGACGTGCTTCAAAAGTTCAAAGTGTTATCATGATAGCAGGCATGCCTTGTGGTGCAATGCTTTTTAAGGGATGAGTTCCTTTGTGCCATCCGTAGCGAGTGTGGCCTATGCCATAATGGATGAGCCAGCTTGTTCAAAATTTCCAAACTATTTCATATTGTTTTCAAGTGCTGACTGGTTTTCATGCTTTCGTTACTTTATTTAACTTATTTTAAACTATAGTTGAAGCTCAAACAACTTTTAAAAAAGGTTTTTTTGGGATTCTAATATCTTAAGCTATTAACTTTTAACTCTTGGGTTGTGATAACTTTTACATGGGATTTTAATGAATTCAGGTTATCATAATAGCATGTTAGAGTATTATGCTATTAATGTCAAGGAAGATATAATTACAGTTTTTAACAAAAATTTTCCCTTCATTTTTTAATATAATCACTACCAACTTCAAATTTTGCTTTTGTAATTAACTCAAATACCAAAACATCAAATTTTTACATCCGCGCGTGGTTAATATTTTATTTAAACTAAAATCCTTATACTTTATCTTTGTGCATGTAACTCGATATTTTTATGATGCTGTGATCATAATTTTGATATTATGTTGTATTCTACTTCATTTATGAAAACAGGATTAGGAAATATAATTACATACATAAGAAAATCAACAATATCCAAATCTCATTTGGGTGCATGGCCCAAATAATATAAATGAAAATTTATTCTTTAATACAAGAAAACTATGATATTTTACAAGTTGTTGTTAACAAAATCAATAGAAATCACCAATAGCCAAGAAAATTAAAAGAATCTTATTTTAAAGCAGCGTACATTCTATTTGTAAGTAACATATTTTTTTTTTTTTTGTTTTACTTGAATGAGCATTGGAAACTTCATTCAAAGGAAAAAAATAATGGCTACAAATTAACACATCAGAGTCTGAAGAAAATAAACAAAGAAGATAACAAAATTTATATTACTCTTATCAATTACAGCGTTTATATATTTTTTTATTTATTTAATATAAAAGGCTATTTTAATTGATAAAGAATAATAAAATTATAATTTTTATCTTAAATTGTGTTACTTGTGAATATTGAGAATAATGTCTCTCAACTAAAAAAAAATGAGAGCATCATCATGTATGCTAAAAGTAAAACTTACAATTTTATCCCCTAAATTGTGTTAAATATAATAAAAATATTTTTTCATGTCATGTGTATTATATTAATATAACATGACAATAACTATTTTAATAAAATAATAGTTAATTAATGGCAAAAGGTTTTGAAAACAAAATTAAAGGTTAGAAAAGGTAAATTTTAAATGTTGAAATATGAGGAGATCATATATAATTGCTTTAAAATTGAGTGAGGTTTTTATCATTTTAGACTTTTTTCCCCAAACAACTAGATGAATGCTAATATAAGGATCAAAACTGTTTCAGCGGACGACAAACATATGTCCACTTTAAAGTTGGTTTGTCCCCTTTCGCAAGTTACATATTCAAACTCCACTTTTTTAATATACTTGTTTTCAGCGCTAAAGTAAACATACTGAAGTGTTTGTGGCTGTTGTTTAACGGAAAAGGAATCAATGCGTGATAAGCAAATCAACATCAAAGCAAGACTCTAAGGTCCATAGATCATTATTTCAGAAAGATGGGAACTGAATCTGTGAGCCACACTTGCATTTAGGGAGCACTGGAGACTCAGTGAAGTTTGAAGCAGAAGTGTCAACACACAGATACACTTGGTAAAGTTGACTGTTCCCAGAAGAATCCTTATTACACTCTATGAATAGAGCATACCCAATTCCTTCCTTTATAGTCCCTTTCATGCTCCTCAGGCTGTAGGATCTTCCATTTGCTTCTATTCCTATACACATTCGCACATCAATCCATGCAAGCTTCACGCTGATAAAACTCTCAAGTCTTGGGCAACTGTTTATCATTTAGCCCATATCATCAAAATTTATAAAATGAACTTAGAGGATCATTAATTTTGGGGGGGGGGGGAGATCAGAGGTGGAATAGTGGGACTCATGCCTAATTACCAGACCTAAAGGCTAAAGCCTTACCATTTCAAATTTCCACTGTTTGGTTGGCGATGATAAGTATAAGAAGGACGTTTGGCTCAAAGCAGAAATTATCTCCCCCAAGTGTCAAGAACAATGGGTAGACTTCTTTCAATCAAATGGCTACAAAGACAAGGTTTGGGGGCGCGCTTGTTTAAATAATGACAGCCTCTACTGCTCACACCTATGCCAACTTTAGTTGGTTTTGATCAGACCATATATATATATATATATACACACATATTAAATTCACAATTTGAATCTAGATATATATTTACAAGGCAGAATAGTGGGCCCGGCCCATGCCTAGTCATGAGATGTGGGACTCATATACAACTATAGTTTGTGTCAATCTCTCTCTCTCTCTCTCTACACCCAACCTCTCCATTCACTTTATGGATAGAAAAGATTTAAGGTTATACTTCTAACATTAAAGAAGTTCAGGAGATGTGCTGGCACTATTGAGAGCTTGAAGGAGATTGGATCTCTGTTTGAGGCTGAGGGCAGTTTTAAAGTAGTTATGCTGCTGAAGAACTGATTCTGAACAAGTGCCATGTTTCTCCCATTCATGGCTCCATAATTCAATCCCATTCCCGCTTCGGCATGCCAGTGTGGGCCAGTCCTTCTGTAAACTGCTTGTCAAGGCTAATATCTGTTATCATGTTTAAAATCATGCATGTTACTATCAAAAGGCACTTATTTGCCGTTTCAATAGATTCTAATTGAACAGGCTTCTCTATAAATGAAGCTAGTCTAAAGGCACTTATTTGCCGTTTCAATAGATTCTAATTGAACAAGCTTCTCTATAAATGAAGCTAGTCTATACACTATGGATATATTTAGAAGAAGCTTAAATTTCAACAAATGAAAAAGTAACGTACATCAGATTGCTTAAACGGGTTGGAAGAATCACAGTTAGATGGATAAGAGCCATCATTACAGTTAAGGCACAGTCCACGAATGCCAAAATCTGCTTCACGTTTCCCAGTTGCTGGATAGCAACAACTCTTCTGAGTGTCGCAATATGATCCTGGCCACTTCAAAATCAAATGCAAACACTGACAACTTCAGTTTCATATATATTTATATATAGTTCTTCATGGTTTTTGTTACAGTTCTTATTAGTTTTGGGACAATCCTCCTGGACGAAGTTGAAGAAATCGAAGTCCTGTGAAACACAGAGAACTGAGAGATACTGCAGAAGCAGAACAAGGCTGACATTGAAGAAGAAAAAGAAAGATCCCATGGACTTCATTTTGGTTCTCTCAGATTTGTGGGATTGAAACAATCAAGGAAGGAATGAAGGTGGTGATTGGTGATATCTCAATTAAAAAAGAAGATGTGACTCCATGGAAGGTGAGGAGTGACATCTTGGAGGAGAGTATCAGAGATAGGATATTCTTTAGTACCAATCATATCAGCTTTTGATTTTGGAGTGTGCAAACATTTCAAAGTTCAAACTGATCAAATGGACACGTCTGCTCAATTTTGTATGTTTAGGGGAATGAAAGTAAAATATTAATGAACGAAATCCAATTCAATTTTGATTGTCCAAAAATATCATTAATTAGGTCTTTTATCAATTAATCATTTGGGTCTTTTAATTTCCAATCACACATTCGTTCATTTATTTGTAATAAGACTAGAGAATATGATTAATATAACTTATATCCCATTAATATTATAGTTAATTTTTTCCCTTTATCTCTCCTCAAGTATATAACTTTTCAATCCAATTATGAGTGTTTCTTGAAAGAGTTATTGCTACGTCAATTTGGATTTGATCCTCTTTCAGGGACGGTAGACCGTAGACATGTAAATAATGTGCACTCATTTTGTAACCTTAAAATAAATTGTAGGAAATAGTAAACATGATGTCTCTAACTATTAAGATAACTTTCTATTATCACTTATTATATTAATCTGTTTTTTTTAATTTATTCATGAATCTTATGTCCTATGATCCCATCTATTATCATATCACAACTTCCCTCAACTTAAAAATTAATAAAAAGGCTTCAATCCCTCAACTATCCTAATCTATTCCTAAAAATTTCTCCATTGAGTCAGGACTAATTATCTTTTCAATCTAACTATTTTTCCAAATTAGTACAAGAAATATGAATCAATTTAAAATTTATTGGATTCTAAATTAATTTAAAATTTATAAAACTGAATATTGATAGATTTCCTTCATATATTTAACTGTTTACATGAAACCATGATCTAATGATTAATCATAAATTATTTTTTACTCCCACAACTTTCATCCCGTTATAACTTCCCTCATCATCCAATATTGTGGCATTTAGTTCTCCCTCTAGCTCCAAAAATATATTCCTTCATTACATTTGCAAGTATGCATGGACTTTCTGAATTTCATCCTTATTCGACATCAAGATGTTGTCAATTGCCATCAAAGTCAAGCTTCGAAGTCCATAAGCCACAAGCCATAAGTGATGCATCATCCCTCTTGGTGAGATTTTCCATTCATCTCACTCTCAATTCATATCTCTCTCCTCCCCCCCTCAATTTCATTCTATTTTTACCCTCATTCATCTCTCTCAAAATTAACACAATCTTTGCTCTATTTTTTTTTTTGTGTGAACATAGTCTGATTTTTGAACTTTGTTTGGTTATAATATGTCTCCAACAAAATTTTTAAGCACCTCCTTTACCTTTCCCTTGCTTTTAATTGGTATTTTCTTTCCTCGAGAGTTGTAGAGCCCTAATTCTTATTCCACTTCCTCTTTAAATTAACTGCTCAGGTTATACCCAGACTTCTTAGAAGTTCCACCTATAGGACCTAACTAAGACGAGAATCTCCTGAGGCTGTCTCTCCTTATCTTAGCTTTTGCTTTTCTACCTCTTCTAGCAATGACTCTAAGCTTTGATACACTTCCTTATTAGTACTTACATCAAACAAAGCAATCTACAGCTAGTATTTTAGGCATATCTTCTCCAACAACCTCTTAGCCTTATACTTGGTGTCATTACTATGCTTCAAATATGTGGAATAGAATAACAACTCATTAAATTTTATGATAAATTCTTCCTCATCCAAATCTTCCTACCTAAAAGCATGAAATTCCTCCTCTTTTTTATTTCGAGCAAGATTGGGAAGTGATAGTCGAATAAAACCCACTTGAACACTTCCCATGTCTACATATACCATTTGATAGTTTGGTTGTCTCCTACTACTTCTTTGCTACTCCAACTAACTATATTGTAGCTAGGACCACTTTCTTCTTAGACATATAGATCACTACCTTAAAGATTGTCTTAAGATGCTCAATCTACCGCTATGCTTCACCTTCTTTCATACTTCCATATAAAGTTAGTAGATTGAACCAAACAAAAGTCTTCTATACTCAATTAATAAACACAGAATCATTGTTACCATCAGCTACTACAGGATGTGACGGTATGCTATCTAAATACTAAGACGATACATGTCTACTCTCATGAGCCTCTTCACACTTAGGCCTACCTTGATATCCCACGATCCTATCATCACGGCCTCTATTTCTTAACATAATCATTATTACTATTGGCTACTAAAGATGTGACAGTCTGCTATCCAAACACTAAGGTGGTCCATGTCTACTCTTATGAGCCTATTCATGCTTAGGCCTACCTTAATATCATTATGGCCTCTGTTTCTTAACAACACATCATGCTCATGGACGGTCTTTTAAAAACCAACCAATATATCCCTTAGTTCTTCTAAAAGGAAATTCTACTAATTTCTAGGTTGTTGTTGAACTAGCTGAGTATCTGGTACTTGCTCATCATTATTAACTAGCAGATTACTAGCAGTCAGAGTACACCTCACCATTTCCCCCCTTTTAAGGATAAAAATGATTTGAAGAAAAGATTAATCTAAGCAGTAGGAAAAGAGTTGTGTAATGAATGAATATAAGTTTCTAAAGACTAAAAATGAATACAACAAACAATTCAAAATGACCAAATCTTGAAACTCAAGAAATGGATACCAAAATATAATGTCCTCCTTAACATTACCCTTAAATCCCACGCTTAGTATTCAAAATAATTATGAGTCCTTAAACCCCTAAATTATCAAAAATTTATAAATATTAAAAATATAAAAAATAATTTTTTTAAAATGATGGGATCCCAAAAAACTTTCAAAACATAGCAAAACTTTAAAATATAAGTATTTATGAACAACAGAAGTATTTAGGAATGCATAAACACAACATAATAGGAAACAGGAGCAAAAAGATCTTTTTTGCCCAATTGGACCCATATGCTATGGCATATGGCATAAAGAATTAAATACTCACTTTATGCCGTGCACTGTAATAAGGACACATGTGCTGCAATACACAAGACAATTTTTGTAATGCCCTTTCAAACATTACGATTTAACACTCAAGCATTCAAATTTAATACTTTAAAAGGTTTGGGATCCCACTTTAAAATAGTTGGAAATCATTTCTAAAATGCTCAAATCATATAACTATATAGTGGAAGCAACATAAATCATACATGTGAAAGCTTGAAATAACATGGAAGCAAAATGACACATTTTAAGTAGAACAGACCCATATGCCTTGGTTTGTACCACATGCGTCGCAACATGTGGTATAGCCATATAGGGGTATGGGTTTTGGTTCTGTGCCATGCGCTGTGATATGTGTGAACATATCAGAATCTTTTGTTAATACAATAGTTCTGATATGAATTTCAAACGTGTACTATTTTTACATTCGATATTTGATTAGGGTGATTCAAGTGCCCACACAAAGTTCATTTCAAAATCTAACCAATGACACTGGTTTCATTCAAATCTAATATCCTATTTGAAAATTAGACACCCAAGTGTAAATTGACCAGCTTAAGTCAATTTCTATCACCCGAGCATCACAAAATTGAACTATATGTTATTGGCCCCTTCTAGGGCCTTAACCACATACAATGGGACATTTAACACCTAATTAACCATTCGTATGCACAATATCACACATATACACAAGTTTAGCTAGAAGACTACCCATCACATATACACTTGGGCAGAATCACATACTTCTTTACAAATTCACATTAGTGGCCAAACTTACTAATTCATTACATGTCAATTTTATCAACATGCACTTGTAACCAATCCTTAGCCCACATTATCACATTTACCTCAAACACACATATATTCTTGCAATAGGGCTAGGATGCAAAATCATACAAATATATGCATTCATAAAATTATAGACCCTTTTAATAGGCTAAATAAAGGAATACTCTAATCTCAACCGTATCTTTCCCTTTTCTCTATCAAAATCATCATTTGCACATTTACTTCTATGCATTATACTAGTTAATAAATAAAATAAACTATATAGTTACCTCAACCCTTTGTTCTCAAGAAAGGTTACTCGTGGTATACTTCCTTACTAGCATTTCTTTACTCAATTCACACACTATCAACAACAATCTACACAAAATTAGTACTCAGAGTTAATCATCATGTTGACTAAAAGTACTAATTATAACAATTAAACATTTAAGTACTCCTAACTATCTATCCTAAGCCTATTTCATCCTTTTTAAACTGACGTATCACCTATCTTAATCTTATTGTACTTATTTTCCCAATTTTCACCAATTTCCTTTTGCTAAATCAACTAATTTGAGCTTACAGCTTTAAAACTTTATTGGTAACTTCCAAATCAGTTGTGAAGCCTTTATCTAACTCCAAAGAGTCTTTTTATTATTATAGGGTAAGAAATCAACCCCTTAAAACTTCCAGATTCAATTTATCAACAACTTAAACTAGGAGAAATTGGTGTAGAATTGGAGGTTAAGGTGGTACGAGACTTACTCGATAAGTAATAGGTTAAATATCTCCTGAACTCCTAAAACTTCTTGCGCTAGTAGAGCTCCCTCTCTTCTCTACTCTTTTGTGCTTCTTTTCCTCTTTTTCCCTCTGGTCTCATGACTTAATCCATGAGTATTTAAGGCATTTTTAGTGCTTTATGCCATGGCGCACTTAGCTTGAGCCGCGTCACGTGGCACAATGAAGGAATTCCTTAGTGAACTCATACGCTTTACTTCACAACGCAACCCTTCAACTTGAATATGCTCATTTAACATCCCAAAGGGTTAAAATAACTTTTCATCATTTAAAACCCTAATCACACCTAAATTACTAATTTACCCCTATTTAGTGATAAACTCTAGACTTAGAAATTCAAGATGTTACAGTTTTTGCTATCATATGTTTGGGATGAACTTCAAACATATGCCATCTTCATATAGTAGTTCTGATTGGAGTGATTCTAGTACAAACACATAGCTTATATCATAATCTAACTAATGACATAAATTTTACCTCAATCTGATATTTCATTTAAAAATTGGATACTTGAATGCAAAATAATCACTTATTGTCATTTTTCCACATCCAAGTGTCCCAAATTAGAACCTTGTGTTATTAGCCATTACCAAGGCCTTGACCATATCCAATGGTACAACATTTACCTCTTGACTCCTTCTTTAACTCCCTTTAGTCTTAGCACCCCTCCCTTAACTCCCTCCCTCTTGGCCCCTTCCCCTAACTCCCTTTAGTCTTAGTGCCCTTTCTTGCAACTCCCTCTTATCTTGGCATCCTTTCCTAACTCCTTCCCTCTCAGCCCCTAAAATATCTCAATATACTAATCACAATTAAAATCATAATCCCACGATAATTAAGGGATTAAGCTAAGGAAGATTACCAAGTTTGTAATTTAAGAAAATGAGATCCTAAGTTTTCATAGTTTAAAATACATTCGAAAAAATTTATTAACTTCTCATCATAGTAAAATAATGTTTGGGAAGCACGGGATACCTTAAAGGAGTGAAATTAGTCAAAAACAGTTGAAAAACATCACAATCTAAATAACAGAGAAGTGTGTCGTAACTTGTACACAATGTACTGTGGCTCCTTACTCTTTATGCCACTTGCATGATATTATATAGCATTCCTTCTATCATTTAATAACAGATCTAGGAAAATTCTAACGTGCCTATTCCTTTGTCCAATGTCTAAGTAAGATGATCTAGGTATCTATAGAAAGCTCTCTTTATAAACTAGCTAATGGCATGGGTTTTACTTCAAATTAAATCACATGAGGATATTAGATACCTAAACACATTTTTACAACATTTCACAACTAAAGGGTGTCCAAAACCCTAAACTTTTGCCAAAAGCTATTTCTAACACTTAGACCTATTAAATCATATGTTTTGATAATTATAAAACTAAGAGAAGATGTGCATGTTACTTGTGTAAATATAAAAGATCCATAAATGAGACAAAACCTTAAAGAACTTGAAGAATCAAGAGAAGAAGCTATATACATTTATGTTATTTATTTCTCTTAAATTTAATATGAAAACTATAAGAGCTTAATTACATTTCATCTATTTTAAAGTGAATACATTATCTTAGGCTTATAAATCTTCATTTGTGCATCATAGAAGCCTTCTTGGGTCAATTCAAGCTTGAAAGTTATGTCAATCATGCTTGAATTAGATCACAGAAGTTGAGCTTTTCACAGCATGACATTTTATGCCTAAATCAAAATGGTTCCATGCATGATTTGTCACTATAGGCATACTGGCTAACATTTCATGCCTAAATCAGAAGTGGCCCATGCATGATTTGTCACCTTTATTTAAGTAATGCCTTGATGAAGCTTTGTGCTCTAATTCATTCCTGAAACATCTTTGTATGCATGGTTGAATTGTCACATTGTGTTCTATTGCATTTTATATAGTGACATTTCATGATTAAAAGAGAACTTTCATGCCTATTTTGTGACTTGATCTCTTAAACACTTTTTGAGCCTTAAGCCATTTCAAGCTTGATTTGTAATGCGCACTTCCATGATTTGTCACTTATTAGAACTAAGTCTTTTTATCATGCAATCCATACTTGAATGCATATTATTTCCACATGTGATATGTATCACAGAATTGATATGTTTTTAACTAGCCATTTCATACATGAGAGGTAGAGTGTTCCATGCATGACTTGTCATCTAAAATGGCTTGGGTTTTGTAACTAGCCATTTCACATATGATAGTTTGAATGTTCTATGTATGATTTGTCATCGAAATTGGCTTTGGTATTCTGCCAACCAATTCACGCATGATAGCTTAAGCGAACCATGCCTGATTTGTTACGTAGAATGATTTATATCTTTTCACCTTATAAATCATACATGAGTCACCCTAGTGTTTACACTTGAATTGTCATATATGCTTAACTAGAGCTTGCTTAGCTCTATTTCATATGGGAATCTCCTAGTTGCACACAAGAAATGTCATTAATAGCTACATTCATTGTTCCAATGTTTTGTACACTACAAAACTATATGTACGACACAATTCAAGTCTAGAACAATAATGTTAATCAATTGAGTGAACTATTCCTTATTTGAACATTCTTAAAAACTTTCAATTTGTGCATTAAAGATCTTACATTCAATCATTAATCATCCTTGATAAACTTTGTGAAAAAGATCTCATTAGTTCTTAAGCTTTTATTGTACTTATCTACTCTTTTCAAAGAGTTTATCTTTAAGAGAAATTTTCTTGAAAATAAAGTTGAAATCTTAAAAATAGATTTTTTCAAGTGAATTGTGGCAACTTGCTAGCTGTAAAAAGGTTGATGTAATTAAAACAAGACTAGTCAAATCTTGTACGTTATACTAAAGTTGTAAGTACCCATTTAAGCTTATGATTATAGTAGAAAATCTTAAAGGTGATCTTAAAGACTAGACATAGGCCAACTTTTGGGTTGAACTAGTATAAATCTTTGGTGTCAAATCTCTTACTTCTTGCATCTCTCTTTTACTATTCATACTTTTTAGAAAAGTTAAGTGTCACACGATTCACCTCCCTTTTAGGTGCTAGCCTTAACCATACTCATAGGACCTAGGACTGTCTGTACAACATATCACATGCACATATACACCACAATATCAAATTTTCACTCCTTAACCCCTCAATTCCAAAAATAGAAGCGAGACGTTTCGACATTGCATTTCATAATAATTCATCTATATCATGTTTAAATCAATCTTGCTATAATTGCACTAGTATTTTGGCTTTATAATATTTACTTATTATAAACAACATCTCATGGCCTAAAATACATTCCAGACATCATAAACAACTATATAGTGTAAGTGTAAATAAAATGCATCCTAGTTGGCAATATACTTATTCATTACACAAAATAATTAAGAATGAGAGGCTTTATAGTAGAAACCCTAGATTCCTAGGCTTTGGAAGCTTTTTCCTTTCCACACCAAAGCTAAAGCCTATAAAATGTTGAAATAGAGTGGTGGGTCTAGCCACTTAGTAACTAAAGTACACTTACCTTATGCAGTTGTATATCAATTATTTTAAACACATAGAGTGAGTTAATTACTTAAGAACATTTAATTGCATATGATATAAGTTATAATTTCACAATTCAATTTACTATCACACGTTTCATCACAAGTCATGGAATACATTGCCGCAAGACACACAAACATGTGACAATGATCTAAGTTATTATCACAGCTTGTTGCAAACTTAAAAAACTATATGACATGTTAAATGATTACATATGCATGATCAAACTAGCTTATTCTCTCCTTATATCTTTCGACTAAAACTATAGGCTATAATATCAAATAGGGCTCCATTTATGTGACTAGACTATCTAAACTCACCAATTATACGATGTGACCGCCAAAGATCATAGGACTCACTCTTGAACCACAATTTCCACCACTCTCAAATCTTTAGAGTGTCATATACCTTAAGCTAACCTTCTCGATAAATTGGTAGAGATAGCTAAGTTCTAGTCCCTCGATAAACTATAGGACTGTCCCTCAATAAACTCATGGCATAGAGAAGTCCTCTTATCATTTTGCCATCTGTGCACCATGGTGGACTTGTTGCACATCACAGCATGTGGTACAAAGACACTTCCTTAATGTTTTCTCCTTCTTTTGATGCCCGAGTGGCCTGACTTCACTCAAGACCAATAATTAAGGTTCAGATCAAAACTAAATACACTTATTAGACTTCTCTGGCCACACACCACATCTAAACATTCAATTACAATAATTAAAATGATTAATTCCTTAGTAATCCAAGGATTAAAATTTGGGATGTTAGAGCCCCCTCCCCCAACTCCCTCCCTCTTAAACCCCTCATAATCCTTCGCCTCTCCCTCCTCCCTCTTCCCCCTTCCCTTGGCCTCCTCCCTTAATGTGTGGTGTTCCTCCTTGTCCTCCTCCTTCTTTCCTCTCATTCATCCAAATAGGTTTGATTCTCTTTCTTTTTTAAAATTTTTAATTTATACATTCATTTTTATTTAATTTTAGTGTAATTTATTTTTAGTTTTTGTTATATATTTTAGTTAATTACTTTTAATTATTTTTTATGCATAATTGCTTATTGGGAGTACTACTAAAAGTTGCTTAATGCCCTAAATTATTGTATGTGTGATCAAATTGTTGTTGTTTGAATTGTTTAGGTGTAAATTTTTTTTTCTTGTAAGTGTTTTTAGATGTCTAATTTTTAAGGGAAAATGTGCCAACATTTTATGAATTTCATTATGTTCCCTAAATTTCTTTAAATTTTATTGTTATTGATATTGATTGTTGCTAGGAGTGCTGTTAGTGACTTTATAAGGCCTTAAGTTGTTGCATTTAATTATTTATTTAGTATAAAATTATAAGTTGGTTATGAGCCACATTTCTGGTTATGCCATTTATAAGATGTACCCAAAATAGCTTTCAAGCAAAAGTCAGATTTTAAAATAATTTTCAAGCATTCAAGCACCCAAAACTCAAAACTTATACCATTCATCCCATTTTAAGGCTTGAACTAAGTCTAATGGATCAAAATATAAATGATTAACCATTTAAACAAACCATTAACACTTCAAAAATAAAATTTAGCCACTCTATGCCCCATTATGACCTAATAGGGCCTCCTCCTTTAATGTGTGGTGTTTCTCCTCGTCTTTCTCCTTCTTTCCTCTCATTCATCCAAATAGGTTTGATTCTCTCTCTTTTTAAAATTTTTAATTTATATATTCATTATTATTTAATTTTAGTTTAATTTATTTTTATTTTTTGTTATATATTTTAGTTAATTACTTTTAATTGTTTTTATGTATAATTGCTTATTGGGAGTACTACTAAAAGTTGCTTAATGCCCTAAATTATTATATGTATGATCAAATTGTTTTTGTTTGAATTGTTTAGGTTTATTTTTTTTTTTGCTTGTAATTTTTTTAGATGTCTAATTTTTAAGGGAAAATATGCCAACATTTTATGAATTTCATTATATTCCCTAAATTTCTTCAAATTTTGTTGTTATTAATATTGATTGTTGCTAGGAGTGCTGTTAGTGACTTCATAGGGCCTTATGTTGTTGCATGTGATTATTTATTTATTATAAAATTATAAATTTTTTGTTATAAATTTTTTTTAAAAGTTTTGGGAGGTCTAATTTTTATGGGGGACTCTGTCAAAATTTTTGAAATTTATTATTTTCCCTAATTTACTTAAAATCCTAGATTAATTAGGAATTTATATTTTTGAAATAGTTTGAAGATGATAACATGCACATTATTTTATTCTCCTTTAGATAGTGACATATAGATTATAGTTGGATGAATGCTAGACGAACAAGTGATGAGTATAATAATGGGATCAAGGAGTTTTTAGAATTTACTAAGAAAAATGTTGTTGACAATAGTGGGTCTATTGTCCTTGTGTAAATTGCTCGAATGTGAGGAGATTAAGTATTGCCAAAATTAGAGAATACTTGATTTACGATTGGATTTATAAGAATTATACGGTGTGGATTTGGCATGGTGAATGATTGGAAAATCATAGTGGTACATCATAATATGTGGAAGTTGATCATAATCTTGATGATGAAGTAGATATGGATGAAGATTGTAAGCCTTTGAATGAGCGTATGTCTATGGTAACTTGTGCACTAATATAGAGAAGCCTGTATACCCAGGGTATACTAATTCAGTATGTTGTCTGGGGTGTTAAAATTAGCAACCTTGAAGGCAAGAGCTAGGTAGAGTGACAAGAGTTTAACATGGTTTATAGAGTTACACCAAATAATGTTTCTAAAAGGAAATGTACTACCAAATCATTACTATGATGCCAAGAAGATCTTATAACCAATAAGTATGAATTTTAAAAAGATACACACATGCCTTAATGATTGCCTGCTATATAGAGAAGAGCTTAAAAGGGAGGAGAAGTGTCTAAAATGTGAGGCACTATGATACAAAGAAAAAAAGGTTCCTAGAAAGGTCTTATGGTATCATCTAATTTTACCAAGGTTTAAGCATTTGTTTGTGAATATTAATGATAGAAGGAGCTTGAGGTGGGATGCAGATGACAAGATATCCAAAAAAAAAACTTTGACATCCAGTCGATTCTCCTTAGTAGAAGAAAATTGATCAATTGTTTTCTAAATTTGGCAATGAACCAAGGAACCTTAGGCTCAGACTTTTTACTAATGAAATGAATCCTTACGATAGACTTAGTAGTGTACATAGTTCGTGGCCTATTCCTTTGGTGATTAATAATTGTTTGGTTAAATGTGGATTTATTTTAACTCACCTTATTTTGGAGGCATAACATCCTAAACTTTAATCTAAGAAACTAGTTGCTAATTAATTGTAAATTAGTAATTAGTAAATTGATTATAGTTTTGGATAGTGGATTAATTTATGATAATGGTTGGTTTGGTTGGTATGTTAAAAAGATTGAAAGGTGAGACAATGATTTGGAGCATGATGCGCAAGCATTAGTGAGAGTTACCTCATTATGCCATGCGCCACAACTTATACTGCATATGCTGTAAAGTATAGCACAGAATTTAGATAAGGCTGACGTGAATCAACTCATAGATTAGAAGATAAAGGAAAGGAAAAATGCATAAGAGGGGTAAGAAGGGCTCAGCTTTGGTAGGGCAAGAAGTTTCAGGAGTTTGGGAGTCTGTTCCCATTAGTGACTTGTTGGGTAAGTTTCATACCTCCCACATTTCTACCCTAACTTCTCTATGTTTGGTTAACAAAAAGATTGAATTAGGGAGTTGTAAGGGGTTTAAATCTAAGGAAAAGGTTTTAAAAGGGCTCTTATGTGTGAAACTAAAGTTTTGTGACTGGTATGGGTTTTAATGATTTTACTTTAAAGCTATAGCCTCAAATTGGCCCTTAATGATTAGGTTAATAAAGGTGAAAATGCTAGTATAATGAGTAAAAAGGGTGTTTTGGTCACTTTAGTGGCTTAGAGGTTTGTAAATAGGGTGAACGAGTTAAGTAGACCTAAAGAGCACCATTGAGATTACTATAAATGTTAAGTGGTGTAGCCTAAGCAAATTATTTTTTGCATTAAGTTTGTGGGAACTAATTAAGAATGATAAATTGTGTAGATCGAGCACTAGAGGAATTACTTGCAGGAGTTAACACCTTTAAAGTGAATTATTGTAGACAGTAACCTTTAGTAATAAGGGTAAAAGGTAACCAGAATAACCCTTTTATTTATTAGTTTGTAAAATAATTTACAAGTATTTTGTAGAAACTGTATGCATTGTGTTTTATGAACTCATCGAGTAGCAATATTGTGAAAGAATTATGCATGCATCTGTGTGAGTAATGCTTGGAATGCATGAGAAGAGGCATGCGTATTTGCATCTATAAGTATACCTTAGATTAAGGTAGACGATCATGATCCTACTCTGTGTAAGGCTAGAAAGTCCTAATAGTCTAAGCGTTGAGCTTGCTCCGCTAGTGGGAACTTAAAAGACCACCTATATTTGTGATACCTAGTCTGAGGCAGTGGTTGTGGGCCCTATTTCGTGTAAAGATGGAAGTCGTAGTCTGAGTGTAGAGCTTGCTTTGCTAGTAGGAATTGAGAGTCCATAAGCATAGTAGATGAATGAGCATGTCATTATGTGTATATCTATTTATATTGCTCTTTATTAAAATCGATGCCACTTTATCTCTTGTATTTGATTTTGCTTACTAATCAATAATTAAGGTTTATCCAAGTTACTAGGATATATGTCTGATTTTGTTACCTTTATATATAGGTGAAGAGGGGAAATGAAGTTTGGGAAAGGAAGAGAGAAAATATTAGCCTCATATGGTAGTAGTATAACTACCATTACATGTAATGAATGTATATTTATGGTTAAGAAATCATGGTTGCCAACTAGGATGCATATGTGTATTTATATATGTATATGTGGTGACATTGTTTGATAACTTACTTATATAAATGATGTTGCATCTCGTTGAGTGTATTATAGTAGTGAATATGTGGGTAAGCCTAGTTGCTGTTCAAGCAAGTTTCTAATATAGCTGTATAACTTGTTTTACTAAAATATATGTGAAATGTTGTGTGATAATGTGTTTATGAGAAACTTGATTAAATAGTGAGGCTTGGCCCTATTTATACAAGTCAAGTGTTTTGTAAATCTTGACTGTATGGTGAGGCACATCCCCATATGTATAAATCAAAGGTGCAAAATGAAATAAGTATGTTATTGTTTATGTGGCTATGTGTGTAACATGCTAAATTTGTTAATTCGTGATTAGTGCTTAATCGAGGGTAAAGTAATAATTTGTGTGGGATTGGAGATTTGAATGATTACTTAATAATTTGACTTGTTAGTGTATTGTGTGAGCAGATATGGGTAGAAGGAGTATGATTTGGGTCAAAGCAAGTGTGCATGGTGAGAAGAATCTCACTGTGCCACGTGGCATATGGACCAACAAATCATTTCTTAAGTTATGAGATCTGGTGATTTTTAGAAGTAAAAATTTAGAAACACACAAGAAAGGGAGAGAAGAAGGGTCGAGAGCAAGCTATTTCAAGTCACTAAAGGTGCTTGTGATTGATAACTTATCAGGTAAGCTATGTATAACTCTTACCTTCATTCTACATAAATTTCTCTGAAAATGAGTTATAGAAAAATTGAATCAATGGAATTTGAGGGGTTTTATTTTTTCCCAATAGTAATAAAAAGGTTCTTGGAAGTTAAATTAGAGCTTTGCGACTAGTTTAAAATTGAATGGTAGAGCTTTGAACCCATAAGCTTAATTTTAAACCTTAGAGAGAGAAAGTTGGGATAGAAATTTGGTTTGAGTGAAATAAGACCGATTGAAGTAATGTAAAGTAATAAATGAGTAGTAATGTACCTAGAATGGATAAATGGAAAAGAGTTTATGGATGAATATAGCCCTAAGTAGTAAATATGAGTTTTTGGTTAAAATGGACTAAATGACTAGAATGTGTTAAATGTGTTCAAATTGACATAGTGGATGTGTGAGTAGAGAAAGGAAGCTCAAGATAAGTTATTGTAGTAGTTAAAATCCATATGTAATGTTTTTAGTGATAGAAAAGTTGAGGTAACCAATAACTTCTTTTGTTTGACTATTTATTGAAATTATGTGTTAGTATGCTATGTAGTACATGAAATGGTTTCAAACTCAACATGTTTTATAGCATTGTGTAATTGTTGTATGAAATGGATTTTAATTGAAACAAAACATTAAAATGTATGATTTCAAATGGCATGTATTATATATGTAAGTGATGTGTAAGAAAATGAGTAAAATGGTAAATGAGAACCTTAAATGGTTCGAAAAACATGATCATAAAGGTAGGAGTTCACCCGAGTAGAGGTGGTGATAAAGACCATATGGCAAGGTTTTCATAGTACCCAACAGGCTGTAGTGTTGGAAACAATTCTCCTTAGTGCCTTGTAAGGTGCAGTGTTGGAAAAGATCTCCATATTACCTATTGAGGTATGGTGTTGGAGATGAGAGACTCCTTAATGTCTTTATGATATGGTATTGGAGTCAACAATGCCCCATTATGTGTATTGGGAGAAACCATAGTCTGTATTTACATTAGAACATCTTTAGCCGAGTGATTCTACTACTACAGATGAGTTCAAGGCCAATAAGAGTGTACATTGATCAAAGGTAAGCTTATGGTTTCGTGTCGAGGTCATTTGGAGGTTCGGTTGGTAGTGATCATGATATATCATGCTATATAATGCTAAGAGATACTATGATTGTTATGTGAAAGTAGTGAAATATTTAGAATGAATATGTGTTATATGAACAGAAATAAGATATGTGATATAAATACTATTTTAATGAGATTTAAAACATATACTGTGATGTACTTCCATATTGTTGCATGTGATAATCAATAAGAGTGAGTTATTCTGTTATTGAGATTTTTATCTCATCCTGTGATTACATGTTTACAGGATCGGGAAGTGATCAAGACAAGGAAAGAGAGTTTGGGTTGGCTTGAGTTGTAGAAGTCATGTAAACTCAGAGTTATGTAATGAACTGAACCAAGAATTTGTATAAATATGCATAAATGAGTTGCCATAGGATTGCATGCATGACTTGAGTAGTTATTTTATGGAATCTTAGCCTAATTGTATGTATATGTGATGAAATGAATCAAGGGGCTATGATTTGAGTATGCTTTAGTTGAATTGTTGTTTATTTTAATAAATCTTAAGCCTAAGTGAGAAATTATGATAAAATGAGTAATTTAAGGCTAAGATTGTGTAATACATGTGTTATGGATGGGAATGTATGCGTGTATATTAAGAGTGGCCAAATGGTCTAAGTTATGCTAAGAAATAGCAAGTTATACAAGTTTGTGAAAATGTGAAAATTGGTTGTAGAAGGGTCAAATTTGGGTACTTGTTTATAATTATGGTGAATTGTGGTCAATCAAGTATATTAAGTCCTTTTCAATTTGACTTAAGGCCTTATGTGATCTAATGAGAGAAAGGGATTGATTTGAACACTTGGGTGTGTAACTTTTTTAGAAAAAGTGACTTTTTACACTTAAGGATCTAAATTTTGATCGGACTATTAGATCGTGTCGAAATCTATATCATTAGCTAGCTTATGAGTTAAGTTACATGTGGGCCCTTGAATCATTCTAATCAAACATCATATGTAAAAATGGCATACATTGGAAGTTCATCATTTTGGCTGTCAAAATGACAATAGAAATTTAGACAGGTACGCTGCAATGCATCATGACATTTACCACGGCGCATGACACAAAACAGGCTAAGCTGTGGTGCAGGTACTACACATCGTGGCATACGGTCAAAATCTTAAATTTATTTTGTGATGAAAATGCATGCAATTGGAATGGAAATACTATTGGGTTGTGTCCACTGTGAGTTATATAAATGTGTGAATTATTTTTGTTGCATATTTTTTTATTGTATTGTGATTCAAATGGTTTGTAAAACGAGTCTTGGGCCTTGTTAATCTTCTCCTGTATTTAGAGGATATAGAAGGAGATCACAATTTTGGTATCAGTTTCTTGAGTTTTGAGACCTGATTATGGTTGCTACATTCATTCTAGAGATAGGGCAACTTATGACTATTCATTACACAACTCTTTCCTCGATATCCTTTGTGTTTCTTATTTTCGTCCTTAGGAGGGGAGAAAATAGTATAGTATGAGAGGCACTCGTGCTAGAATTGTGGTGTCTAAATGGATTGTTGAGGAGGAGCGGGAGCCGAAAGTTCAACCGGTTCAGTCGTAAAGGGATAGACATGATGAGCTACTCGAAGAGCTCAGGGATATGGTGGTAGGTATAAGGCAAATGGCTTGGCATCATGACACAATTCTGAAGGGTAGAGAGTAAGAAAAGAGAGTTAAAGCTCAAGATATTCCGGTGTATGAGGAAGCACATAGTAGACTTGGACTATCTTAAGGTTCGGGTAGCAGACCAGAGATTTGTGGCACTGATCCATCTATGGATCATGCTTGAAAGATATTTGTTTAGTTCAACTCACTAACTTTTAATAGAAGTATGAGAGAAGGGAAAGTAGAACTATGGAAACCATGTTTGAGATGGTGATCTATACCCTTAAACAAAAGGTTGTCTTAGCCACAATCGAGCTAGTAAGTGCTAGTAAGAGGTGGTAGGAAACAGTAAGGTTGACTGGTGGAATTCAATTGAGCTGGGATGAATTTAAGAAGGTTTTCTTTGATCAGTACTTCCTAGTCTTATTCATAATTGAGAGGGAAGGGGAGTTTCATGCGTTCAGGCAGGGAGACCTAGATAAGGAAGATTTCATCCAAAGGTTTAATGACTTATCGGCTTACTCGACATATCTCTAGCATAGTAGTGATTCAAAGTGAAAAGTTGAGAGATTATTAGAAAAGATGAGACTGAGTATTGCCAGCGAATTGAGATACTAGATGTAACAACATATGAGGAAATGTGCCATAAACTGAGGGTAGTAGCTAGGAGTGGTAGAGTGGCAGATGTCGAGAGGAGGCGAGATAGTATAAGGAGGTTTTTAGCTCCTTTAGGATCGACTGGTGGAATTTCAAATACACCTAGGTTTAGTGATGGCAATTCCAGTTCTTGTAGAAGGATAGGTTTCAATAAAGGATCTCAATCTTGACCTATGCATAGAGGGTCAATGTAGAGAGGTGGCGATGTGAGAACTAGGCCTCTACAGTCTTTGAGGCAAGCATCGAATGTTCCAGCTCTGACTCTGAGTACTGAAGGACATCCTAGTACAACATATGTGGCAAATCTCATCGGGAAAGGTGTTGGGCTTGTTACAAGTGTGGCAAGTTAGGACATATAGTGTGGCAATGTCCGAAAGGAAAAGTTGAGGGGACTGAGTGGAGATCTACTATTCTTGGAAAAGTATTTACAGTTACGCAGAAAGAGGCCAGAGCGTCTCTAAACCTAATCAGAGGTATGATTTCTATTTGTGGTCACAAAGTAAAGGCATTATTTAATTTGGGTGCCACACATTCCTTTATGTCTGAGGAGTGTGTAAATAGTTTGAATGTCATTACAAGAATTGCCTATGTTCATTACAGTGATGACGCCTTTTGGATCATCTAGTATTACAAACAGAGCTTGTCAGAGTATGAAGATTTGATTTTAGGATAGAGTTTCCAAGATCAATCTAATTTGTATTCCTATTAAAAGAATAGATATGATAATTGGCATGGATTGGCTAGCAGTGCATAATGCTATGCTTGGCTATGCCAGAAAGGCAGTTTTATTGTCAATGTTGTGTTCAACAATGGACTTTTTGGAATAGCCTAAGTTTCTACTGGTAGTGAGTGTTGAGAAGTTGATCTAGTGACGTTATGATGCCTATATGGTATTCTTTACAGTTAGTACAATGTATGATGGTGCAATTGAGAAGATTAGGGTGGTAAGTGAATTCTTAAAGGTATTTTTGATGAAGCAACTAGATTACCTCCTAAAAGGGAAATTAAGTTTTCAATTAATTTAGTTCTTAGAACTGAACTAATATCAAAGGCCTTGTATGAGATGTCGCCATTAAAATTAGCTGAGTTAAAGAGGTAGATTGAAGACTTTCTAGATAAAGGATTTATCAAACTAAGTATATCACCCTGGGGATTGTTAGTGTTGTTTATGAAGAAGGAGGATGGTAGTCTGCGTCTTTATATAGACTATCGATAGTTAAACAAGGTGACTATAAAGAACAAGTATCCTTTGCCAAGGATAAATCATCTTTGAGATTAGTTGGCTAGTGCCTCAGTCTTTTCTAAGATTGACTTAAGGTCAAAGTATCATTAGTTGAGAGTTAGTGTAATAGATGTACCCAAAACAACTTTTAGAACTTAGTATAGGCATTATGAGTTATTGATTATCCCATTTGGTTTGACCAATGTGCCAGCAGTGTTCGTGGACTATATGAACCACATTTTTAGGCCATAATTGGATCATTTTATAGTTGTCTTTATAGATAACATCCTGATCTATTTTGAGAATGAAGATCAGTGTGTTAATCATTTAAGGATGATACTCCAGACTTTAAAGGATAAGATGTATGCCAAGCTCAGTAAGTGTGAGTTCTAGCTAAGAAATGTATGATTTTTAGGACATGTGGTGTTAACGGATGGAATTTCAGTAGATCTATATAAGGTTGATGCAGTATTGAAATGGGAACGTCCTGGTTCAATCATCGAGATATGTAAGTTTATGGGATTAGCTGGGTATTATTGATGATTTATTTAGGGATTTTCTCAAATAGTTTCTTTTTTAACTAAGCTAACACGTAAAGATTAGTCTTACATATGGGATGACTGGTGTGAAATGGCATTTTAGTAGCTAAAAGAGAAGTTAACCATAGCACCAGTATTGATGCGTAATCTAAGGTTACCTTGTGAGGTGTACATGGATGCATCGTTGAGAGGTCTTGGATGTGTCTTAATGCAAGACAGTTGGGTTATAGCTTACGCTTCTTGACAATTGAGACTGCATAAAGAGAACTATCCTATGCATGATTTAGAGTTTGTAGTAATAGTGTTTGCTCTAAAAAGTTGGCGCCATTACTTGTATGGTGCAGTGTTCATTATGTTTAGCAACCATAAAAGTCTAAAATACCTGGCGGATCAGAAGGAACTAAATATGAGGTAGAGATGATAGATGGAGCTTCTTAAGGATTACAACTTTGAATTGAAATACTATTTGGGTAAAGCTAATATGGTTACTGATGGATTGAGCTAGAAGACTTTCTATGTGGCAAGTTTTATGGTTAAGGAGCATAGATTGATGGAATTGTTTGTTCAATCATCGTAGGATGCACCACTAAAGGCTTTAGTTGGTGCCTATTCTATGAAAATTACCAATGATTTCTAGAAGGAGTTAAGAATGGCACAACCAGAATATGAGAGTCTTACAGGGATCAGAGAAGAGATTGAAGCAAATCAAGCTGTAGAATTTGATTACAATGATGATGGTTTTGTGGTTTATTAAGTTAGGAGTTGTGTGCTTGATGATGTTGACATGAGAAAAGTCATTTTGAGTGAGGCTTATTATAACAAGTACACAATCTATCTGGGAGCTATAAAGATGTACTAAGATGTGAGGCGGTATTAGTGGTGGCCTAGTATGAAGAAAGATATCATGGAATTTGTGACGCGGTATTTAACCTGTTAAAAGTTTAAAATAGAGCACCAGAGACCAACAGGAATGTTGCAACTGTTGGATATTTCAAAATAGAAATAGGATAGCATTTCCATAGATTTCATAACTTGGTTGCCAAGGACTCAGTCAGGACATGATGCCATTTGGGTTATAGTTGATAGACTCACAAAATCGGCTCATTTCCTAGCAATTTGAATTAGTGATTCTATGGAAAAGCTGGCCAAGATTTATATTTGAGAAGTGGTGAGACTACATGGTATGCTAAAGAGTATAGTTTCTGATAGAGATTTGAGATTTACTTTTAAGTTTTAGGGAGCTTTATAGTGTACCATGGGTACTAAGTTAAGATTCAATACAGCATATCACCCACAGACGGATTGGCAGATAGAGCGAACCATACAAACCTTAGAGGATATATTAGGAGCCTATGTATTGGAGTTGAAAGGTAGCTAAGATAGCCATCTCCTTTTAGCTGAATTTGCTTACAATAACAACTACCACTCTCATTTTCTTACAAATGAAACCTTATAAGGCATTGCATGGGAGAAAGTATAGATTGCCTCTTTGCTGGATAGAGTTAAGCAAAAGGAGTATGTTAGGACTCGATGTTATGGGTCAGATGACTCAACAAATTAAGCTGATAAGGTAAAAGTTATTGATGGCTCAGAGTAGGCAAAAGAGTTATGCTATAGGTGTAGAAGGCTGTTAAAAATTCCTGATGGGAGATCATGTATTTCTGAGAGATACACGAGTGATACAAATTAGAAGGTCGATAAGAGCCAAGAAATTGACTCCTAGATTCATTAGTCCTTTTGAGATTCTGGAGAAGATTGGACTAGTTACTTACATGATCGCTTTACCACCACAGTTGTTAGGTGTGTGTGAGGTGCTTCACGTATCACAGCTTAAAAAATATTAACCTAATCCTTCACAAATGTGAAAGAGAAGTAGTTGAGGAACAAGACCATACGATTGGTTGAAGTTTACAAGCAAGGTATGGCTCCTGGTGATACTACCTAGGAGACAAACGATAGAATGAGGTAGAAATATCCTTATCTGTTTGCTTAGGTATGTGTTTATGTTTTTATGAATTTAGGGGGCAACATTCTTAAAAGGAGGGGAGAACTGTAACATCTTGAATTTCTTAATTTTGTGATTAATAGTTAATTGAAGGTAAGGTAATAATTTTTGTGGGATTAGAGATTCGAATGATTATCTGATGATTTGACTTATTGGTGTATTGTGTGAGCAGATACAGTGGAAAGAGTGTGTTTCGAGTTAAAGCAAGTGCACATGGTGAGAAGAAATCTCACTATGCCACGTGCCACGGCTTGTACTACATACACCATGACACCTAGACCAGAAAATCACTTCTTAAGTCATGAAATTTGGTGATTTTTAGAAGTGAAAATTTAGAAACACACGAAAAGGGATGAGAAGCTAGAGCAAGGTATTTCAAGTTATTGGAAGATGCATTTGATCGATAACTTATCAGGTAATCTATGTATAATTGTTACCTTCCATTCTACACAAATTTTTTAAAAATGAGTTATAGAAAAATTGAATTGGTAGACTTTGAAGGGTTTGATTCTTGACCAATAGTAATAAAAAGGTTCTCAAAAGTTAAATTAGAGCTTTGCAATTGGTTTAAAGCTGAATGATAGAGCTTTGAACCCATAGGCTCAATTTTAGCACATAAAGAGAGAAAGTTAGGGTAACAATTTAGTTTTAGTGAAATAAGAACAGTTGAGGTGATGTAAAGTAGTAAATGAGTAGTAATAGACCTATAATAGATAAATGAAAAAGCATTTATAGATAAATATAACCCGAAGTGGTAAATCTGAGTTTTCAATCAAAATGGATCAAATGACTAAAATGTGCCAAATGTGTTCAGATTGGCATATTGGACGTGTGAGTAGAGAAAGGAAGCTTGAGATAAACTATTGTGGTAGTTGAAATCCATAGGTAACCTTTCTAGTGACAGAAGGATTGAGGTAACCGAATAACTTCCTTTGTTTGACTATTTATTATAACTGTGTGTTAGTATGCTATGTAGTATATGAAATGCTTTTGAACTTAGCATGTTTTATAGTATTGTGTAATTGTTGTATGAAATGACTTTTGAATAAAATAAAGTATGGAAATGTGTGATTTCAAATGGCATGTATTATATATGTAAGTGATATGTGAGAAAATGAGTAAAATGATAAATGGGAATCTTAAATGGTTCGAAAAGTATGATCATAGGGGTAGGAGTTCACCTGAGTGGAGGTGGTGAGAAATACCATATGGCAAAGTTTCCTTAGTATTTGACAAGGTACGGTGCTGAAAATAATTCTCCTTAGTGCGTTGTAAGGTGCAGTGTTAGAGAAGATCTCTTTAGTGTCTATTAAGGTGCGGTGTTGGAGATGAGAGACTCCTTGCTATCTTTGTGATACAGTATTAGAGTCATTGATGCCCTATTATGTGTATTAAGGGAAACCAAGTTAGTATGTGTGTTAGAACATCTTTGGCCAGGTGATTCTTGTAACGTTCTCACTCTACTAGATACAATTAACAAATAAAGCTCATGGTAATCGAGGGATTAGCTCAGGAGAGTGATTATCAAGGTTTAATCCAAAAGGAAAGGATCTCAAGTTTTCTAAATAGAAATGATGTTAAAAATTGATCAAAACCTCTTATATCCGAGCAAAAATAAGTTTCGAAAGCATGAGATACCTTAGAGGAGTGAAAGAAGTCAAAAATAGTTGAAAACAACTTATGTACTAAAATACAGAGTAATGCTTCTGTCACTAGAAAGCATAGCGCGTGACACTTATTTTATATAGTGTGTTTATTTTACTTGATTTAAGGATTGTCTATAACTTAGCATGTTAATTAACAATGTAGATTATCTTAGTTACTGAGATTTTTATCCCACCCTGTGGTTATCATTTTATAAGTTCTATCACTGAGACTGAGTAAGAGAAGGAATCGGGCAAGGATTGGCAGATTTGCTATATCATAAATAGTAATGTCCAATTTTAATTTGAGTGGTGTACATAAACTTATATAGATGATATTATATGTTGCCAACTGGGAATACATATCATTTTGATTGGTTGCACTTGTTTCATACTATGTTATTTTGTATTTTAGCCTAATATTGTATATGGTATGAATATGTGACAATTTTTATAGTGATGGGTTAAAATACTAATACAAGTGTAAGGAATGTTTTATCTATAAGGTAATAATGTATATGTAGTGTATTATTATGACAATAAAGGCCAAATAGTGTATATGATGTTGATTTGGTATTTTGGCCATATTGAGAGAAATGGCCATTGAGTGGCCAAATTTTGTGTTTGGTATGTTTTTGTGTGTTTGAATTCTCAATCAAGTGTATTTTGGTCCATTGAACTTGGTTTAAGCCTCACAATAGGTTAATGATATAAGTTATGAGTTTTGGGTACTTGGATGGTTGAAAATCGCTTTAAAAACTAACTTTTACATCCGAGTATCTAAAATTCTCATACGGTGTTAGAGCATAATGAAACTTGTATCATTAGTTAGCTTATTGAATAAGCTTCGTGTAGGTACTTGAATCACTCCAATCGGACATCTGATGCGAAAATAGCGCGCATTTGAAGTTCGTCCAAAAAAGCTGTCATGATAGCATTGCTGTCATGGACACGTGAGCTGCAGCACATTTTTCACAAGCTTCAGCACACCATACAGCAAGTAAACTTGCCTTTTTGTGTCACATGCTATGGTGCATAGACCATGAGCCATGGCACATGTGTCAAAACACTCAAAAATAACATTTTCAGCCTTATTTTAAAATGTTTTGCTTTCCAAAACTTTTCCATGCTTCCCATACCTTTATAAATCATTAAGTTTGACCTCAAACTACAAATTTAAAGGGCTTTTATGGGATCCCAAATATTTGACAATTATTTCTAAATGATTATTAGTTTTAACCCTTATATAGATAATGTGAGCTTAGGATCAATCTTTGTTCCTAATTATGATTATTTTTTGTTTGTGTGGTGAATTTTGGTAATGTCAAAGTGGACATTACATGCTCAACATCATCACATTGGGAATAGCTGAATTTATGAATGAGGTAAATATATTTTTGAAAAGCTAATTTTATTGTTATTTGAATTAGTTAGTTAATATTTTAATTACAATTTTATACTTTAATTTAGATGCTTGACATTGTGAATTCATTCTCTGAAGAAGTGATTAACGACATCCACACACAGTGGGCACAATATTTTATGGATGGTATGTGATCTTTAGGTAGTTTTTTTAGAAAATTGTATAAACCATTTGAGTTTTATATAATTTCTATAAAATTTGGATTGTTTATATGTACTGGAACTGGTTAGCTAGCTTTAAATTATATAGAACACTTTTATTTACAAGAATTGGGGAATAAGTAGAAATAGATTGAATTTCTTTTTTTTAAAAATGTCTTTTAACAACTGTTACAAATATAACCACTATTAAAAGTCACACTTTTAATAGTATTAAAAGTAAAATTTTAACAACAATTATGGCCACAACTGCTATTAAAAGTATATTTTTTTAATAACCACTATTAAAAGTCTCACTTTTTTTCTAAAAATTCAAACGATATCTTTTTAGCTAGCTTATGAGTAACCTTTATGTGGGTTCTTGAATCAATCCGATTGGATGTCGTATGTGAAAACGGCACAGGTCAGAAGTTTGTCATTTTGCTGTCAAAATGACAGTAGAAATTTTGGGTAAGTGTGTCGTAGCATATGGTGTCACATGCCGTGGCGCATGGCACAAAAAGTTAGGCAAGTGGCTTTGAGCCGCATGCCATAGTGTACGTACTACACGTCATGGCGCATGGACCAATTCTCAACTTGATTTAGTGATTCAAATGTATGTAATTGAAATAGGAATGCTTATGGGTTGTGTTCGCTACGCATTATACAAATGTGTGATTTGCGTTTGTTATGCCACTCAAATGTATTATGGTTTTGATGATTTTGAAAAACAAGTCTTTAGCCAAAGCTTTTCAAACAAATCTTTGATTACTGATTAGTATGCATAAGTGATAATTTTGTTAATCTTCTCTTATATCGAGTAGATACTATAACATCCTCAATTTTAAATCAAGATTAATTAAGTTCAAATAGACTAATTAAGTGTATTAGTAAGGTGTATGGCCAGAGAAGCCTAACGGGCGTGTTTGGTCTCGATTTCAGTTCTAACGTGTCCAAAAGAGAATCGGATCACCCGGGAATGAATGAAGAAGAAATTCTAAAGAAAGTGATTCTGTGCACACTTGGAAGAGGCTCTTTGTGCCATATGCCATGGCACATTGTGCATCCATCATGGCACATGGTCAAAATTTTGCAATATTAAGTTGCGAACCTAGAATAAAAGAGAAGAGAAAACAAAGGGAACTGAGAGAGTGACGAATGAGCTAAGCTAGGGCTTGAAGAAACTGACTTATAAGAGTAATTTAAAGCTCATAAACACTAAAGGTAAGCTTACCTAGTTAGATTTTTCCTCTCTTCTTCCATTTTCTCGATGGTAGAGGTTAGGGTTTGATTGAAGATGGTGATTTTCAGTCCATAAAAGCTATGGGTCTGAACCCATTGACTTAAATAGAGTTAATAGGAGTAGATTGAGTTAAGTAAACTTGTTATTAATAGTTTTATGATGATATGTGAGGAGGACATTAAATGTCCAAAATTCTCATAAATTTGGTGGTTAGAAACAAGGTGGTTTCATTAATGACCATTTAAGTAAGGATAATCTAGATAAGTTTGATTCTAAAAGTGATGAAGTTGTATTTCTTGATTATTCTAATAGAAGTAAAGCTTTTAGAGTCTTTAATAAGAGGATCTTATCTGTTAAAGGGTCCATTCATGTTAGATTTGATTAATCCTTATCAGATGACAACAAGGAAAAGGAAACCATAAATTTTTCTCTTAATAATCTCTCACTGAATGAAAAGGAGGAAAACCAAATTGACAATGATACCATGATTAATGATCAAAATGGACAGAAAAATGATCTTCTAAAAGGTTAGAGATATAGTAAGTCATATCATATTGATCAAGTTATTGGAGAAGTTGGTGATAAAGTTAGAACAAGAGTTCACTTAGAGAAGTATGCCACTTTAGTGCATTTCTTTCTAACATTGAACCTTCTAACATTAAAGAAACCTTATCTAATTAATATTGGCTTATAGCAATGCAAGAAAAGTTAAACTAATTTGAGAGAAATCAAGTTTCAGATTTAGTGCCAAGACCTAATGTCATCCTGGAATAGGGACAAAATAGGTCTTCAAAAAAAAGCTTGATAAAAAAATAAGGCTAAGCTAGTTGCTAAAGGTCATAATAAAGAAGAGGGTATTGATTATTATGAAACCTTTGCCCTTGTTGTTAAATTTGATTTTATTAGACATTTACATGCTTTTGCATGCATTAAGGATTTTAAACTTTATCAAATGGATGTTAAAAGTGCTTTCCTGAATGGATTAATTAGTGAAGAAGTTTCTGTACAGCAACCTCTAAGATTTGAGAATCTAATAATGCCAAATCATGTCTACAAACTGAAGAAGGCTTTATATAGACTAGAGCAGGCACTATGAGCTTGGTATGACATGTTAAGTACCTTCTTACTTAGTAATAACTTTAAAAGAGGAATCGTGGATAAAACTCTATTCTATCAAACTGAAGGTAGTGATATCTTAGTAGTTCAAATATATGTTAATGATATTATTTTAGGAAATACTAATGAAGTTCTTTATGAGAAATTCACTAAGATTATGCAAGCTGAATTTGAGATGTCTATGATGGCAGAGCTAAATTTCTTTCTCAAATTGCAAATCAAGCAAATGAGAGATGGGATCTTCATAAGTTAAACAAAATATACTCATGAGCTACTAAAGAAGTTTGGATTTGAGAATTCCAATCCAAGAAATGTTCTTATGAGTGCCTTAATCAAGATAGATAAGGATGAAAAAGGGAAGAAGGAAGATTAAGCAAAATTCAAGAAAATTATTGGATCACTACTATACCAAACTGCCAGCATACCTAATATAATGTTTAGTGTCTGTATGTGTGTAAGATTTCAAGCTAATCCAACAGAATCTCACTTAAAGACTGTGAAAAGTATATTTAAGTACTTGAATGGAACTCCACAGTTGGGACTTTGGTTCCTAAAGGAGGAAAGCCTAAGTTAATCACTTATTCAGATGCTGACCATGGAGGAAACAAGACAGATAGAAATAGGACAAGTGGAACTTGTCAGTTCTTTAGTGACTTACTAATCTTATGGTTCAGTGAGAAAAAGAACACCGTATCCTTATATTCTTGTGAAGCTGAATATTTGGCTGGTAGAAGCTGTTGTGCATAAACTTGTGGTTAAAATAATTTGAAGACTTAGGAGTTCATCTTAAAGAAATTCTAATTATATAAGACAACACCAGTACCATTAACTTGGCTAAGAACCTTGTCTAGCATTTAAGAACTAAGCACATTGATATATGGCATCATTTTCTAAGGGATCATATGCAAAAGAAGGATATTGTGTTAGAGTTTGTTCCCATTACCAAGCAATTAGCTGACATATTCACTAAACCACTAGCTGAAGAAGATTTCACCATTATAAGAAAGGAATTGGGAGTGATAAATCCTAATGAGCTATGAGGATTTAAATTTAATTCCATTATATCTTGAATCTTTTACTAATTATGTTGTGGAGTTGTTTTAAGTTATTTATGCAGGACTTAATTCATGAATCTTGGCTTTTTTGAATTGCATTAGATTGATTCTTAAAAGAAAAAGTTAAAAGATCAAGTATTATCTATCTAAGAGAATTGATTTCTGTGTTCTAAGACATTTCAGGTGCTATTGCATATTAAATCTTGCGTGAAAATGCATTATTTTGTTATGGCTTCTATGAGAATGTGAGGACAAATCATGTGTGAAGCACCTTGTGTTACTTGCGAGAAACATCTACTAAGTCTAAAGAATTGATAAATCACGCGTGATACTTACCCTTCTTCACACATGATCTGCTCAAGCCTATATAATATCACTATAATCAATTCTCTCTTTTCTCATGTAAACTAATGTTCAAATTTTTAGCCGTTACACTCTCTAACTCTCTTAACTGCCTCCCTGATTCTCCTCTGACTGTTATAATGTTTGAAGTCATCTACCCATTCCCTTTAAACACTATTTCAATTCTTAAAATCATCCAATATCTTCTTGATCCTTAACCTAAATCTCTTCTCTTTGAAATTTTGTGATGGCACGAACTAAGGACACTAGTAAAAGAGCAAGTACAAAAGTAACCAAGAAGAGAAAATTTTTGAGACCTTGAATGCTAAAGGAAGTAAATTTCCTAATCAATCATCCAAGAGGACTAAGACCCCAAGAAAGCTTGCTACATCACTTGAACCTGTCTCAGCAAGTCAACAAGAAGATGTCTTGACTAGACTTGGATGAGAGTTATTTGAGGACGATAGTAATGTGCCTCCTAGTGATTTCTTTGAAGTAAGAATACATAAAGAAAAGCTTTGAGTTTTGAACATCAAATTTGATTTAATCAGTTCTTCTCCTCAACAATGGTGGTGACTGGACATTGCACTAAATATGATTCTTTTATCAAAGCTCACAACTTTGATATAGATAAATATTTAAGTCACTATAAATGATTGCTAGAGCTCAACATCAGTTATTTAGTAAAAGTGATAAAAGCCTTCTATGCAAGTTTTGGCCGGGATAAACAGAAGAAGACATACAAGGCCAATATTAAAGGCTGTCTCATGTATTTCATAGCTAATAGCTTGGGACATATACTAGGGATAGAAGCTAAAGTTCTAGAGCTATAAGAGCATGCTAGAGCTACTTAGAGGAATGCTTTAAGATTTCACTTCGATGAAGATAAATACAAGGCAATCCTAATGATAGAAGGAGTGCCAGATGAGGTACTTAAGCTAGGTTTTATCTTTAGACCCATGACTTTTCCCTTTGAGCATAGAATGCTAGCATATGTTGTGGTAAGATTCTTTGTCAATAAGAGGACTACCTTCAACACTTATACAGGGCTTGAGGGTAAGCTACTAATAAGATTGATGAAGAAGGAAAAGATTAATATGTGTCATTACATATTGATCAAAATGTTTTATGCTTCAAAGGGGGACTTTAAGAGGAAGAAGGAGAAAAAGGATAGAAATCTCTACTTTCTAAATGTTATATCATCAATATTAAGGAGATTTCAAGTCAAATATATTGAACGAGCAATACTGGAACCTAAAGAATTCAAAGACACTGCTCTCTTTAAGATTAAATTCAAACTGGATGGGAACATTTTTGTTCCTCAAGAAGAAAAGGAAGTTGTTGATCCTGTTGTAGCAAGAAAGAAATACAAAATGAAAAAGAAAGATGCTTTTGGGACTTTTGAAGTAGCTAGAGCCTCAACCTCTTAACCATTGTTGTAGATAACAACTCTGCCTAATAAGATGTCAAATGCCTTCTTGTATAAAATTCTCAATAGAATTGTAAGTAAACTTGATCATGCTATAGTACATTTGAAAAATGATATAAAAGGCCTTGTGATATGATGTTGTACTTAAATAGAAAATCAAACAGAATTATAGATCACCTTAGAATTTTTGAGGCTCAAGGAAGAAGCATAAGGCAAGAAGATGAAGTTGGTCCATCAAAATTCAAAAACGGTTCAATTTACACGATTGATTCCTCTTCAACTTCCAAACCCAATCTGACCTACCTCCTTCCCCTTTTTGTATGCCTTCCCTAATTGACTGTTCCTCTTAAGAACAAGAAAACCTAATCTCCCAATGTGACCAAGGCTCTTCTATTCATCTTTACCTTGAAAATCAACCCCAAGATTCAACTCATCATACATACTCCCAAGTTGAATACTAAGGCCATCAAGACACATCTAAGCCTATCGATCCCTTTGATGGAATGCCAATCCCTCACATTCTCTCCCCACCAAAATCCATTAAAACCCTCAAATCTGTTAAAACCCTAACTTTTGAGGAGTTATACGAATATATAACTGACATGATGTAACATCCTGAAAATTTTAAGACTCAAATTTATTTTTTAAAAAATAAAATATCTATAATTAAATTAAAATTAAGAATAGTATGATAGAGATCTTGAGTTTAAATTTTACTAAGCAAAAGTTGAGTTTTATTTTATTTTTAACAATGGAAAAAATTACCAAAGTTGACACGGGCTTTTGTGCTATAAGTAAGAAATGTTGGGCCTTTCTTTATAATTTTTCCTAAAGTTTTTGGATCAGTTTTTTAAGAGTCATTTCACACACAATTGAAATAAAGAAGGCTAAGAAACAAAGAGAAAGAAAATGAAAGAGTGAGAGGAAGAAGAGAGGAGGAAGAGAGGCAGTTAGGCTTGGATCTAGGAGGTTTTATGACCGTTGTGAACTCGACTCACGATAGGTAAACTTCCCACTTCAATCCTCTTCCTTCCCTCATGATTTTCTTCAATTTTTAGAAGAGAAAATTTCTAAAATTTGATCTAAAAAGCTTTATTCTTGTAAGCTTTACTTTTCTTGGGTCCTTGAGAGGTTGTTTTGAGTCTCTATATGATGCCCTAATGTTTTGAGTGGGCATTTGGATAAAAAATAGAGTTTTAGGGCAAAAGTCAAACCCTAAGAGGTTGAGTTTTGCTCTTCAATAGTTTAAGCCTATTGATTTAGTTATAATTTTGCTATTTGAGCCCAATAAGATTTAAATTAAGGTTTAGTTTTCATTATAAGGGCTAATGGTGAAAATTGGTGACACTAAGTGAAGGTTTTTAATTGATTAAAAAATTATATAAATTGAAAATTGGCCTAATGGTAGCTAATAAATGGTTTTGGTCATTAAATGGTATTATATGAGTGGTTGGTTTAATATATGGACCATTGGGATGGATTATGGCTCATTGACCCAAGTTGTATGGTATGAGTTATAGTCTTCATTAATGCTATTTGGCATAAAAAGTGATATAAATTACTCATATGTTGTAGGAAATTGTTGGTGGAACTTGTTCAGAATTTAAGAAACAAGCCAAGTCCTCTTTTGAACAAGAGGAATCTTTTTGGTACTAAAGGGTTGAGGTAGCAGGGGAATTTATATTTCTTATTACTTTGTTTAGCTATTTTTGAATAAATATTACTAGCTATCATGCATTACATGTTTTAGAAGGTTAAATGTGCTTTATAAGGGGTTATAGGGTACTACTCTAATTATAGTGCAAATATATTTTCTAATTGTTTAACAATAATGTTTTTATGGAAACAAGATTGTTTATATGTATTGTAATCATAAAGAATAGAAGTTGCACTTAAGAAAGTGTAACTAAGTTAAGTACCTTAGATAGGCTAAGGAACTATTTAAGGGAGATTTATAAATGTTATACTCCCTTAGAGTGTTAAAGTGGTCAATGCTCGGGAAAGGTAGACAAGAGTAAAAAGCATGATCTCAGTGGGAGCTCACCAATGAGAAGGTGTGGACTTGCAATATTCTATGGCACATTGCCAGTACTCAGTGATGTATTGTGGGCTCAATACACTAAAGTGGTTAAAGTATTGAGTATTAAATACCTATCAGTGAGGGAAGAAATCTAACATATAAGTGTGAGGTTAAGTGCCTAGGCCAAGATAGCCCTCACATAGAGTGTAAGTCAGGTTGGTCCTGGGAGGGAGTTAGCTTCAACTACTCAGGATTCACGTCAAAGGAGCATAGGCGGTTTAATAGATTAGATCATGCCTTAGATTATGTTTTATGCCTGTAGAGGTACAAGTGGGTATAAGGTTTACTTATGAGTTAAAGAGTGCCAGGGACCATTCTGTTGGTCTTGAAAAGCCCTACCGGCCTATATCATACATTCATGCATTTTAAATGGCTAAATTATATACTACATTGAATTTATTATTCGTTTATTCAATTATAGCTTACTTTGTAATAATGAATGTAGATTTCTCTATTATTGAGACTATGGTTGTCTCACCCCTTTCTTTTCAATATTTTCAGGTCCAGGCGAAGGAACCAATGGTGGACGGGGAAAGGAGCAAAGTTAGGGGTTGTTTATGGATTGTAAAGAACTACAATGCCTTTCTTTTGAGCAAATCCATTGTAATGTATTTAAGATTAAGGTGCCAGTAGGATGTGATTATGTATATATGTGTGTGAGTATGTGTGGATTGTATGGCTTGTGTATGAATTTTTATTTGCTTGTAGACTTGTGGCTAGAAAACTTGGTTATAGTCTGTGATTTTGATGGATTTGTTTAGTAGACTAAGTTTTTACTACAAGAAAATATTTTTTTTTGGTTTATATGTAATTCCATAAGCAAATGCAAAGTGGTTGCATTGTAAATGGTGTGCTATGGGCAAACATACACCTTGGATAGAGAGAATGGGTGCGAGGGCCCCATGGAGATCTCTGAGCCAAGTGAAAATATTTAGCATGTGTATTTATATGTGTATATGATATTTAGCATGGTTTTTGGCCACTCTTGTGTGATTTGTGAATTTTAAAGACTTAGGGTCTGTTTTGGGAAATGGCACTCGGGTGCTCAAATTTTGATATAAGAGGTTTTTCCATCATTTAAATGTTATATCAGGAACTTCTAGTCTTATTTGATGTGTCCAAAGTATTTTCACAAGTTTGTGACCTTTAGGATGAGATTTGGATAATTTTGAAAATGGTTTTTACTAAAAAACTGTACTTTTATATCTAGGTGTCCAAATCTTAATCCAACCATTACATTTCTCTAAAATTTAGGTCACAAGTAAAACCTTTTATAAGCTTCATGTGGGATTTAGAATTATGTCAATCAGACACCAGACGGAGAAACGGCATACTCCAAAATTTGGTCTGCAGGAGCTGTCATGACAGCAACAGTGTTGATGTTGCAACAAACATGAATTTCAATCCATCTATTAGATCTTTTCAAAATTTGGTATGCTAAGGGTACTCTTTAAAATTAACATATGGGCTTTGAAATCTCTCTGATTAGAGGTCAGATGATGAAATGGTACACTCTGAAAATTAGCCCGGAGGTACTGTCATGATAGCAAAGATAACCAAACTTATAACATGTTCAATTTTTAATTCAATTATTAGATCTTTTTGAAATTTGGTACAATTATAGTACCCTTTGAATGTGACGTGTGAGCTTTAAAATTATTTCAATCGGGGACTGGATGATAGAATGGCGCCTCCTAAAAGTTGGCCCGGGAGGGTTGTCATGACAATAATTTAATACTGTCATGACAGCATCTTTTTACCTCACTTTCGCCTAGCTTGCTTTCATGCACTATAAGTAAAACCTATAAATTTTTTTGAAAGTTTTAAACATTTATTTTGCAATCATGTATCTATTTAGTGATTTAAATGATTTGTTTCCTAAGTGAGTTTTAGGATCAACTCCTTAACCACACTTTGTTTATTTAAATTGTGTGATTTTTGGATAACACTTGGGGCAAGTGTTACATTTGGTATCAATTTTAGGTTTATTCCTCTTTCCTACTTGGCACCTTAAATATATTACTCTTATGCTCTTCCCTTCTACCACTAACCTAGACTAATATTGTTTTTCTTTCTCTAGCTTGTTACTTTAAGAGGGGAGAAAGGTCCTTACGCTTGTGGTTGTACACCTTTCAGTTGTAATATGGCTCAAAGGGGAAGAGGTAGATCGAGGAATGAGGAATGACTATCACCTCCACCTCCACCTCCTCTGCCTTCACGTCCGCCTCCCCTACCACCACAAGGGACATATGCAGTTATAGCTAGGCTGCTTGAAGTGATGGTGTATATACAACAAAATCTTATAGGTCGTATTGTTCCAGATCAGCATGTTAACCTAAGTACTAGGCAGGGATCTTCTAGTGCTATGGGAGCTCATAGACCGATTGCTGATAACTAAAAGGATGACATATCCGGACCTTAGAAGGAATTCTCTTGCTCTAATCTAACCACATATGATGGTAGTATGCTTGATAGGAAAGCTAAGGAGTAGTTAGATTGGATGGAGCAATTATTTACTATAGTGAGGTGTACATCTAAGCAGAGGGTTATCTTGGCTACGATGCAGCTTATTAGTGAAGTCAAGCATTAGTGGGATTTTGTCAAGCCCACTGATAGAAGATCTATGACTTGGGCTGAATTTAAGGAAAGATTTTATGATTTTCACTTTCCACCAGCTTTCAGAGATGAGAAAGAGGCAGAGTTTCATGCGTTTCAGCAGAGGGACTTAGACGAGGAGATTTTTATGAGAAAATTCAATCAGCTGTCTAAGTTCTCAACATATTTGAAGGCTTCTAATGATAGTAAGTCAAAAGCAAATAGGTTATTGGAAAAGATGAGCTAGAGTACTGCCAGCAACTGTCTTTGTTGGGCGAGGTGACATATGATGAGATGTGCAATTATGTAAGGATTGTCGCTCATCGAGGTCGAGACACAGAGAGTAGGTAAAGTAAGGATACGCAAGGTCTATTTTCTTTTGGGTTGGCTCTAACTGGTGGTGTATCCAAGAGAATAGGTTTTAGCTCTGGTTCTTCTTCTAATGGCTTCTTTAGATCCAGGTCTTCTTTTGCTTCTGGTAATTAAAATTTAAATAGGAGTTCAAGATTTTAAGGTAATCAAGGTAGTAATATGAGATCTGGGGGTTCTCATTTCTTTGGGAATGCTTCAGCATGTTCTTTACAGGCTAATCAGGCCCCAATTCTGAGCACAGCGAAGTCACCTTGTGATAGATGTGGTAGGGTTCATTCTGGTCATTATTTTTCTTGCTACAAGTATGGAAAGTTAGGCCATTTAATCCCTAACTACCCTTATTTGCATGAGAACTCAGACCAGAGGAACATGATTCCTGGTAGAGTGTATATAGTATCTCAAGAGGAGGCTAGGAAGTCATTGAATCTAATCACTGGTATGATTTCTATCTGTGGCCTTGATTTAAAAGCTTTGTTTGATTATGGTATGACACATTCTTTTATTTTTATCAAGCGCTTAGATAGAATGGGTACGCCTATTGACTAGTTACCCCATGATATGGAAGTTTCCTCTACTTCTAGTTTAGTCAATTAATCCAATATAGTGTGTAGGACTAAGATGAATTTTAATGGGCAATTGACTTGGGTGGATGTGATTAAATTACCTATGTAAGGGATTGATTTAATCATTGGTATGGATTGGTTAATAGCTTATGGTGCTGTCTTAGATTGTGTGGCTAAGACCGTGACTTTGGTAGAAGTGCCGGAGGTGATCGAGGAATACCTTGGTCATTCGTGTTTTTTTTTCTTTGCAAGATGAAAGGTTGATTGAGCAGGGTTGTGAGGCTTACGTGCTAGTAATCGCTACTTAAGGGTCTGAGGCAGGCAAAATAGATGAAATTGAGACTATTAGGGAGTTCCTGAAGGTGTTTTCAGAGGATGTGTCAGTATTACCTCCAGAGTGTGAGGTTGAATTCTCGATTGACTTAATAACAGGGACACAGCCAATTTTAAAGGCTCCCTATAGAATGGCTCCTTCAGAGTCAGTTGAGTTAAAGAAGCAACTTAAGGAGTTATTAGATAAGGGATTTATTAGACCCAGTGTTTCTCCTTGGGGATCCCCTATCTTATGTGTGAAGAAGAAGGATGGTAGTTTGAGATTGTGTATCGATTATAGGCAATTAAATAAGGTTACGGTAAAGAACAAGTATCCACTGCCTCGTATCGATGATCTCTTTGATTAGTTAGTTGGTACCACAATTTTCTTTTAGATTAATTTACGTTTAGGGTACCATCAGCTGAGGGTTAGTGAGAAGGATGTGGCGAAGATAGCTTTCAAAACTCGATATGGCCATTATGAGTTTTTAGTTATGCCATTGAGGCTGATTAATACACCTGCAATTTTCATAGGCTATATGAACTGTATCTTTCAGCCTTTATTGGATCAGTTTATGGTGGTTTTTATTGACAATATACTGATCTACTCCAAAGATGAGGAGCAGTATGCCCTGTACTTGAGGACTATCCTAAGGTTTCTACGAGATCATAAGCTATATGTCAAGTTTAGTAAGTGCGAGTTTTGGATGAGAGAGGTTAGATTCTTGGGACATATCGTGTCGACAAATGGTATTGCAGTTGATCCGTATAAGGTTGAAGCAATATTACAATGGGAGAGACCAAAATCGATTCAGAGGTTTATAGTTTCTTGGGGTTAGCAGGTTACTACTACCAATGTTTTATTAAAGGTTTCTCTCAGATTTCTATGCCTTTGACTAGGCTCACAAGGAAGGATAGGTCATTTATCTCGAATGATAAGTGCGAGATAGCTTTTCTTGAGTTGAAAGAAAAGTTAACGATAACTCTAGTGTTAGTGATTCCGGATCCTCAAAAGCTTTATGACGTGTATACCGATACCTCTCATAAGGGTCTTGGTTGTGTTCTAATGAAGATGAAAGGGCAGTGGCATATGCATCTTAGCAACTTAAGCCACATAAGGAGAATTATCCAACGCATAATCTCGAGTTAGCTATAGTGGTCCTTGCATTGAAGATCTGGCGTCATTATCTTTATGGAATAGAGTTTAGGGTCATGATCGACCATAAAAGTCTTAAGTACCTGATGGATCAAAAAGAGCTGAATATGAGATAGAGACATTGGATAGAGTTTCTTAAAGATTATAATTTTAAATTGAAGTATCACCCGAGGAAAGCAAATATGGTAGCAGATGGTCTTAGTCACAAGCCCTTACATGTAGCCTATTTAATGGTTTGAGAGCATAAATTGATGGAGTCTTTGGTTGTGACTTCTCTGGGTATGACTAAGTTCTCCTTGAATGGTCTTAGGACTACGGTTATTTCTAATGAATTTTAGAAAGAGATCTAAGGTGCTGAGCTTTAAGATTTAATTTTATTAAAAATAAGTTAAGACATTAAGAATGGTGAGACAATGGACTATTGGTTTAGTGATGATGGGTATGTGGTTTTCAAGAATAGGGTGTGTGTTCCCAATAATGAGTCTATTCAGAAGTGATTGTTGGATGAGGCACATCGTAGTAGCAATACCCTTTATCCTGGTGCTACTATGATGTATCATGACATGCAGCATCACTGGTGGTGGCCAGGCATGAAAAAAGATGTCACAGAATATATTAGTAAGTGTTTTGTCAGAAGGTCAAGATAGAGCATTAAAATCCATCATGGTTGTTACAGCCTCTAGAGATTCCTAAATGGAAATGAAACTGTATTTCAATAGATTTTGTATCTAGTCTGCCAAGAACCCAGGCTAGTTTTGACTCAATCTAGGTAATTATAGATTGTTTGACTAAGTCAGCACATTTCTTACTGGTCAAGACCACCTATATGGTTGATAAGTATGTTGAGATCTACAGACAGATGGCTTTTAATGAGGTACTAAGGGATATTGTTTCAGACCATGATCCTCAATTTACATTGAATTTATGACAAGTTATGCAAAAGGCTATGGGCACGAATCTGAAGTTTAGTACATCCTATCATCCACAGACAGATGGACAAACTGAGCGGATGATCCAGACATTAGAGTATATATTGAGATCGTGTGCTCTAAAGCTTTAGGGAAGCTGGGATAAGCATTTCCCTCTAGTTGAGTTTGCTTAAATAACAATTATCATGCCAGTATTGAGATGGCTCCTTATGAAATATTGTATGGAAGACAGTACAGATCACCTCTCTGTTGGTATGAGTTGAGTGAGAGGACAATGATGGGACAAGATGTGGTAGATGAGACCACAGAGAAAATCAAATTAATCTAATAAAAGCTTTTTACGACACAGAGTAGACAGAAAAGTTATACAAATAATCATCGTAAGGACCTCTCTTTTAATGTTAGGGATTGTGTATTTCTCAAGGTTTCCCCATTGATGGGCATTGGATGCTCAATTCAGGCTACAAAGTTGTCCCCTCGGTATATGGGTCTTTTTGAGGTTTTGAAGCAAGTTGGGCTGGTGGCTTATCAGTTGGCATTGCCGCCTTAGTTAACGGGTCTACACAATGTGTTTCAAGTGTCACAGCTGAAGAAGTACAGTCAGACCCGTCGCATGTGATAGAACTTGAGGAGGTTGAAATTCAAGAGAATTTAACCTACCAGGCTAAACCAGATTGTATTATAGATGTTAAGGATAAGTAGCTTAGAAATAAGACAATCTAGTTGGTAAAAGTAATTTGGAAAGGGATGGCTCCGGGAGATGTAACCTGAGAGACTAAGGATCAAATGAGGAAGGAGTAACCACAGTTATTTTCCTAGGTATGTTTCTTTATTTGATTCATGAAATAGCTTGGATTTTAGGGACAAAATCCTTTTCAAAAGAGAAGAGAATGTAACATCCCGAAAATTTTAAGACTCTAATTTATTTTAAAAAAATAAAATATCTATAATTAAATTAAAATTAAGAATAGTATGATAGAGGTCCCAAGTTCAAATTTTACTAAGCAAAAGTTAAGTTTTATTTTATGTTTAACTATGGGAAAAAAATACCAAAGTTGACTTGAGCTTTTTGTGCTATAAGTAAGAAATGTTGAGCCCTTCCTTGTAATTTTTCTCAAAGTTTTTGGATCAGTTTTTTTAAGAGCCATTTCACGCACAATTGAAACAAAGAAAGCCAAGAAACAAAGAGAAAGAAAACGAAACAGTGAGAGGAAGAAGAGAGGAGAAAGAGAGGGAGTTAGGCTTGGATCTTGGAGGCTTTATGATCGTTGCGAGCTCAGCTACATGATAGGTAAACTTCCTACTTCAATCCTCCTCCTTCCCTCTTAGCTTTCTTCAATTTTTAGAAGAGAAAATTTCTAAAATTTGATCCAAAAGGCTTTATTCTCATAAGCTTTAGTTTTCTTAGGCCCTTGAGAGGTTGTTTTGAGTTTTTATATGATGCCCTAATGTTTTAAGTAGGCATTTGGATGAAAAATGGAGTTTTAGGGCAAAAGCCAAATCCCAATAGGTTGGGTTTTGCTCCTTAATGGTTTAAGCCTATTGATTTAGTTATAATTTTTCTATTTGAGCCCAATGAGATTTAAATTAAGGTTTGATTTTCATTATAAGAGCTAATGGTGAAAGTTGGTGATACTAAGTGAAGGTTTTTAATTGATTAAAAAATTATATGAATTGAAAATTGGCCTAGTAGTGGCTAATAAATAGTTTTAATGGTTAAGTGGTATTATGTGAATGGTTGGTTTAATATATGGACTATTAGGATGGATTATGGCTCATTGACCCATGTTGTGTGATATGAGTTATAGTCTTCATTAATGCTTTTTGGCATAAAAAGTGATATGGATTACTCATATGTTGTAGGAAATTGTTGGTGGAACTTGTTGAAAATTTAAGGAATAAGCCAAGTCCTATTTTGTATAAGAGGAACCTTTTTAGTACTAAAGGGTTGAGGTAGTAGGGAAATTTATATTTTTTATTACTTTGTTTAGTTATTTTTGAATAAATATTACTAGCTATCATGCATTACATGTTTTAAAAGATTAAATGTGCTTTATAAGGGGTAATGGAGTACTACTTTGATTATAGTGAAAATATGTTTTCTAATTGTTTAACAACAATATTTTTATAGAAACAAGATTGTTTGCATATATTGTAATCATAAAGAATAGAAGTTGTACTTAAGGAAGTGTAACTAAGTCAGGTACCTTAGATAGGCTAAAGAACCGTTAGTAAACTCACTTAAATTGTTTTTGTATAGAAAAATTGAATCGGTGAAATTTAAAAGGTTTGATTCTTGCCTAATAGTAATAAAATTGAATTGGCACCATTTAAATTTGTTTGAAGCTTTGAAAGTTGGTATTGTGAGGGGTAAACCTTTGACCTCTCAAAGGTTTGAGATAATATAGAGAAACTTAATTTTTATAGTTGAATATTAATTGTTTTTGTGAAATGTGATTGATGAATTAAATTAACAATACATATTGGCAAATGTATTTAACTTGTGAAATGGTTTTGGAAAGGAAACATAGATTATGCGACCCACTAGTGATTCATAAATTTACTTGTGGCATATTGTTGTGAAGTGAAAAATTATGATATGAGATGTGTTGGGTATGTGGAGTGATTGAGTATGAGTATGTGAGTTTACGTGCCATGAATTGATGGTTTAAAAAGCATATTGTGTGTAAAATGTGTGTAGCATGATCATTAGCTGGAGTTTGCCTAGGGAGAGGAGTAAATTGATTTAAATCTATGTGGTATTGACAGTGATCGTTGGAATTAGAAAATTGCCTTGGCACTGATCATTAGAATCGAGAGATAGCCCCTATCCCGTGGTTGATTTAGGACTGTTACATTTATTCTACGAGGAACTCAAACCTAACTAGTCTCTGCTGTTCATGAGGAGGCTAGATTAGGGGTACGACACCCTATAGTTATTAGTATTGGGGAAAACTAGATTACATAAGTAAGTGAGTTCACCCTAGCCTGGTAGCTCCTCAAAAGTGAAAGGTTGAGTTAGTCCGTAAAGGACGTAGCCATATGATAGCCACCGGTTTAATGTTAGAGGTAACAAGAGGGTATAAGATTGGCATATGATCATGTATATAAGTCCGGCCACATGATTATTAGTTTTGTGGTTTGACATGTGTTAGGGGCATATGGTTGTTTTTATTACAACCCCATGTTGTGCTTTGCATAATAACATGATATTTTATTTTATAGGCTTGATCACATGGTTGTTAGTTTTATGAACCCTAGCTAAGTACTTATATGTGATATCTATATATTTTCCTAATTGTATCTATTTTCAATTAATATGCAACTGTATAGATTAGTTGAAACTTAGTTATTGAGTGGTTGTACTTACCCCTCAATTCTTAATATTTTAGGACCTAGTTTATTGAATTCAAGTCGGGAAAAACACACATAGGTCTAGGATTGTTGAATAATCCTTTATATGCCTCCTTTTTGTTGTTTCATGTGTATATGTTATGGTATTTGCCAACTAGGATTATTTGACATTATTTTTGCACTACTTGCAGTATTTTATGTACAACTTGTATATTTTGTGTCCTGGGCTAGTGAGTTTTGGTTATAAACTCATCGATAAGGCCAAAATACTTGTGCAAGTAGAAATCTATGTAATTTGAAAGATTTAGAATGAAAATAATGATTTTGTGTAATATTTCCTCCCCCTTGTATTTTGTGAAAACCGGGGTTAAGTGGTGATTTTATGATGTATGTATGTTTGAACATGTATGGTACATTACACGAGTCTGCTAGAGTCCATTGACTGTGGTCGAATGATCGTTGTAGGCTTTTGGCACTTGTGGTTGAGTTGGGACACCCTACTTGTAAAAATTTATGAAAAGTGGTAATTATGGGTTTTGTTGTCCAATTTTTTATAGAAAAAGAGTTTGAGTGTGAAACTAGTGTCATTAGCTAGAACTAGGAGGAAGCTTCATGTAGACATCAAAATCACATCAATCGGATGTCGGACGGAGAATTGGGACACATCAAAAGTTCACTTCCTATGCTGTCAAATAACAGCATGGATGCTGTCAATTTGATACAATGTGCCACAGTGCATGACGCCTCATGCAGTGAGACATGGCACAAAGAAGAACAAACCATGACACATATGTTGTATGCCGTGGCACATGAGTCATTTTTTGTACAAATTTTAGTTTTGAGTTTTAAAACTCATTATTTTGGGTCCCATTATATTTTTAAGCTTTCACACAGTTTTTAAACTCTGATTTGAGCTTAATAGATATTGTTTGAGATTTAAAATGTTGAATCTAGGATTCCTTTGTAAAGGATTCGAGAAATTTCCTCTTTTATGTAAATCAATCCCTTAATTACCTTGATAGTAGAGTTAAACAGAGTTAGTAAGGGAGACCTTACAATGTTAACTACATTATACGTTTAGAAGTTGTGATCATGATAGTGAGGGTGGGATTTCACTTTATATAGAGTAGTATGAAATCCTTATGGTTGGGCTAGCACTATGGGACATTCTGTATAGTAAATATGTTATGGACTATTATCATTAGACATTCAGGCAGTCATAACATAAACATGTGCTCCTTAGTAACTAAAAAAGTGCATTGTTAAAATAAACAACACCCTAATTGTGTGTTAAAAGGGGGAATTCATAGTCTAAAAGTAAGATATAATGCCTTTGGCCTTGCAGTTCTCCTGTGAAAAGTGAGCTCACATCAATATATTTTAGGATTGGTCTAGTATTGTAGCCTATGAATTTTTTTAGAGGTTGATGTGGAGGTTTAGATAGATAGTATGATCTTGCATGTGGTGTTGACTATATGTATTATAGCATGTGTTTTATAGTCTTTCTTTACTTACTTCTGTATAATTTTACTAGTTAATATATAGTTATAAATTATTTTAGTTATTAGGATTCTCTGTCTTACTCCTTAGTTAATATTTTATAGGTTCAAACATGGATAGAAGTAGAGGGAAAAACTTAGGCCAGGAGTAGTATAATTACTACCGTATGCCCTATTATTAAAATATGTGTAATAAATATGTATATGTGCATATTTTTATAAGTTGCCTAGTAGAGATGCATATACATATTTTGTTGTATTTGTATGAGATAGTATGTAGTATATCTTAACCATGGTACATAGATGGTGGTAAATATGGAAGAGGGGCTAAGATATTAGTACAATGCATGTTTGGATGTTTATATGGCTAAATTTAGGGTTAAATGTGTAATTATTATTGTAACTATTTAATCAGGTGCATATTGGTCCATTAGATGTAGTTGAGACTCCGGTTGTGGCTAATGACATAAGTTTATTATTTGAGGCACTGGGAATGCTAGAAATGACATAAAAGTGCTCACTAGATGATATTAGATTGATGTGAAACTTGTGTCATTAGATAAATTATAAAACAAGCTATCTGTGGCTACTTGAATCATCCCAATCGAACATTGTATGTGGAAATGGTGCATTTTAAAAGTTTGCTTCTAACAAGCTATCATGAACCAAGAAACAAGCACTCCTCATAGAGAAGAATTGAAAAGCCTTTCATTAAGAGAAGTTCATGTGTAGTTGCTACTCAACTTCATAAGAGGCATCAAACATAGCTTGTATTAGAATAAAGAAGCTTCAACTAATAATGACAAAGCCTAATCATTAGAAAAGGCAAAAGAGAAGCTTCTCATACCACAAGAATGGACTTTCACAAAGTTAAATTCAAGTATAACAAGGAGAATGGGAGAAACAGAAGAAACTTTTATTCAAAAGAATTTCTAAATCCATATGCCATAAGAGATTTCCAACATCCACCCAAATTAAGAATTCATAATCATTTATTGGGCAAGAAAAGTAGTTTTATCAAACTCCTTCAATGAGGTAAAAGTGAGCACTATCAAAAGAAGAACCACATTTAATAGAAGATAAATTTAGAGAATCTGAAAAGATGAATTTGATGGGTTGAAGCAAAAGGAATTGCAAGATGTACTCAATTGATAAGTATCTTTCTCTTATTTTATTCATGTGCACTTTAGCTTTAGATAGATCATGTTTTGAGAAAGCAAATGATTTTACATGCATCAACATTTCTTATGAGTTATAGATGGAATTTTCATTAGAAAAACCAAATGCACAAAGGAGCTATTGAAGAAATTTGGGCTTGAAAATTCAAATCCTAGCAAGACTCCAATGAGTTCATCCATAAAATGGACAAGGATGAGAAGGGAAAGAAATTGATCAAGGAAAGTTCAAACAAATAATTGGTTCCTTGCTATATCTCACTACTAATAGACTTGATATTATGTTCAATCCTTACATTTGTTTAAGGTTCCAGGCTGATCCAAAGGAGTCTTATATAATATTACATAAAAGCTCCACAAAACTTAACCACAATACCATATATTACCATGGTAAATAAGGATCTACTATTGAAAATTATGCACAAGGGCCAATCATTATACTATGCATATTGTTATTTAATAAATTTCTCTTTTGTTATCATATCAATTGCATATTTAATATGATAATTGTATCCTTGGACAAACTATAGTGATTGTCCTAAATGCCCCTGGTTAGTCATCTTTGAGGGATCATAGATGAAATAAGACTAGTATGAGTTTGATTAATTATAGAGATACAAATTAAAGTCATAGGCAGTTGAAAGAGTATAAGGTGCTGGACTGACCCACTATAAGAAAGTTGCATGGTTCAAGTCATAAACTTGTCTCATATGTAACTATATCACTAGGCCCTTTGACCTGAGATCATCATGGATTCCTACATGATGACCACTAAACTTTGACCTAATCAAAAGTCACCTTTGACTGGGTAATCATAAAGGTTATATTTCAATTTAGTGATATTCATGTAGAGGAATATGAGTGGTCAAGATAGAATTTATCCTTCACATTAAGTGAGAGATATTACTAGGCCCCTCAATGAGTAAGACTGAGAAAATGTATGGCCATACTACAATAAAAAGGGTTTTTTCATTGCTACTATCAATCTACTCAGAGATTGAGAAAGTAACAGTCAGGTAAAGGAGAATGACAATTCCATGTCTCATACTTGACCGAAATATCGCGTGATAAAAGGGATGTGATATGGTTGCATGATAGGTAATATTGGATCATCGATCCCTATTTGAATTGGGTAGTTGTAATGTCTTACTATAGGCCACTTGTGACTTGTGAGCTAATAACATAATTAGCCTACTGCCAATTTCATATGGGCCTACAAGATCGCACACAAGAATAGCCCAACTTGAGCTATAATGTCCAAGTTTATTGAATCTAGAATATGTCTAGATTCAATGAATGTAATATATGGTGAATGAATTATATATATATTTAAATATTTATTTGATAAATATTTATATATATATATATATTTATATAAAATTGAAAATATAATTATATGTATATTTGAAATATATATGTATATATATATTCGTGTATATATATATAATATAATATGTGTATGTAATATATATTATATTATGTTATGTTATGTTATGTTAGTTTTAATTTAATTTTATATGATAGATTAAATTTAATAACTAACATGATATGAGAGAATATCATGTCAGTTTTATAATTTGAATTTATAAGATAAATTTGAATTAGATGTGATATCATGGATTAAATTTATGAGATAAATTTAATTATATTTTTGTGAGCCGTTTAAGTGAAAGATAAAAACCCTTATCTATATAATATATATAGATAGGGACGTTCTTGATTAAGGATGACAGAGTTAGAAAAGTTTTAATGGCAAAAACACTCTAAGAGTCACAAAACACCATATAAAAAGAAAAATTAACGTTCAAAGAAGAATGGACACTAGAACGCTAGCATGCTATTCGAGTTAGAGAGCTGTTTGTGTGGATACTGGTAGAGGGAGTAGATCTATGTTGTTAGCTCCTGAGATCCAAACTCTTGAAGAGAACGTGCGCCAACTTTAAAGAATTAAAAGGTAACTCTTTTATCCACCTTGACTTAAACAGGTTCATTCAGTCCATATCAGGATAGGGACTTTAAAATTTTAATCTTTTGCTATACCTTCCTATCCAACATCTATACCTGAGTCACCTCACCATGGTATGAATAAGAAGTAATTATAGTTAAAAGAACTACTCATAGTAGAAAAAGAAAAGACTTGAGTTAAAGGTCTACTATAGTTAATAAAATAAAGCTTATACTTTGATAATAATATACGAATGTTTATAATAAAACCTACTATAAAATAGGGAAATAATAATATCAAATTTTTACAAGTGTATAAGAAGGGAAATGAACCCCAACTGAGTAAAGTATATTTAAAAAAATATTTAGGATTTAAAAATGCAACTTTATAAAACCTATCTAGGCCTAATAAATAGAAATCAAAGATTTATTAATATTCAAAAGAATGAAAAACTATTTGGATTGAAAACAATTAATGAAAAAAGGGTAAAAATAACAAACAATAAAATTAGAGACGTCCATAGTGGCTCACTTGTTTAGTGTCATGGCGGACCCTCTTTGTGTTGTGTGATGCAGTGTAAGCACCATGAATTGTGGCATACTACATAGAAATATGATAGCAAATTCTTACTGTTGTGCATATCTCTAGGGAAAAACTTTTGATGAGCCCTAATCTCCAACAAACAACCGAATAGGGTTGATAAATAACATTTTTTATATATTTTTATCCTTTTAATTTAGACTTTTAAATATTTATTTGAAACTAAATGAGTTTAATTAAATATTATTTAATTTTATTAGCTAATATTCAGCTTTTTAATTTTAAACTATTTAAATCTTTAATTTTAAAATATAAATGATATCTTTAATATTTTTGTACAATTGCTATTTAATTTAATTTTATTTGTGTAGATATTCTAGACTAAATTTGGAAGATATCAATAAGGATTATTTGAATAAGAAGAATATGGGCATGCTTGAAGATCAAATCAAGAATTAAATCTTTAAAATTTTGTTTAAATTTATTTTGGGTTACTTAGTGTAGTTTTCAATTAGGGTTGTTTAGAGTAGTTTTATCATTTTATTATTAGCTTTTCTTTCACCATACGAACATGCACGCAACACTGTTTATATATATAAAGAAACCCACACTGCACAGGAGACGAAGATATATATATATATATATAAATGAAGACTTGAACGGGGAAGAAGAAAAAAGGGGTAGTAGGGATCGCGGTTCACTTTTTCTTCAGTTCCTCCAGCGATGGCTTATCAATTTTTCATCTCATATTCCTTGATTTTTAGTTCTATGAATAGCTAATTTTTTTAGTGTGATCAATCATAAAATATGATCCTAAATTTTAATCAATCTTTGATGTTCAAGAAAGATTTTGTTCTAGCTTTATTTTAATTTGCACTTCTTCTCTCTACCTTTGAATTTTATGCATTAACTGCTATTGCTAATTAGAGTAGCTTTATTGCATAATTTTTAGGTTATAAATTTTATCTAAGATTTTACTTACTATAATTGATTTATATAGTAACTTAAGAGTAATTTGGCTTGGCTTGAGTGATTACTCATACTTTGTTTTTGGTGTGGCTAACATAAAATAGTTGTTAGGTTGTGGGTCAAAAGAGATCTTAATTAATCTATAACTTAATTTTTTTTAATTCTTGAATGATGATTTGAGAAATAAATAATAAAATCAGAATAATAAAGTTAAATAAAATTAATTTAATTTATGAACCAGTAAAATTAAATTTAGGTGATTGGGTTATAATTGATTACGCTACTTGTTCTTGATAATTTTCTCAGTTGAATTTTTTTTATTTATCTAATTTTAATTTAGATTTTTTTAATTAATTTCATTATAAAACCCCCCATTATTTACCTTTTCATAACCATAATTCAAATAGTTACTCTATTGACTATTAGGAAGACGACCTAAATTGCGCTTTACTACAAATTTTAGTTTTTATTAATTTTGATACTATTCGACAGTAGTATCAAAATTTTGGTGCCGTTGTCAAGGAGTCAAAAGTGCTAACTTTTTGTGTTTGGTTATTTTTTTTTCTTTCTCATTATTTTCATTTTTTATTTTCTTATATTTTTTATTTTTTCATATTTTTTATTTTTTTTCTTTACTTGTTTTAGGTGTTTTTCATTATTTTTCTAGTTTATTAGTGCATGACAAGATCTTTTGAACTCTGAGATTGAGAGAACTTGTTGTAATAACTGTAAGAATCAAAAGCACCGTAAAATTAGAGATATGTGATTTTTGAAAATTTGTCTGAATTGATTGATGGTGTTATTAGTAATTCTAAATCTGACTTTGACTCTACAGTTAAGTTGGAAAATATGGTTGAAATAATAATGGTAATAGGACAATTAAAGAATTGGCTACTCTTAATGTGCACTATCAAAATTTATGCATTCAATATCCTAATTTAGATGCAAATGCTAGTTTTGAATTGAAATCTAATTTAGTACATTTGCTACCTAAATTCCATGGTCTTGCAGGAGAGGACCCAAATAGGCACTTAAAGGAATTTCATATTGTGTACTTTACTATGAAGCCTCAAGGAGTTTCAGAAGAGCAAGTCAAATTAAGGGCTTTTCCTTTTTCATTGGATGGAGTAGCAACAGATTGGTCATATTACTTGCAACCTGGTGCCATTACTTCTTGGGATCAAATGACATAGTTATTCTGGAAGAATTCTTCCTGCCTCTCGCACAGTAGCAATAAAAAAAAAATATTTGTGGGATTCGTCAAATCACTAGGGAGACATTTCATGAATATTAGAAGAGGTTTATGAAATTATGTGCAAGCTACCCTTACTATCAAATACCTTATCAGTAGCTAGTTCAACATTTTTATGAAGGTCTCTTACCAATAGATAAGTGGTTTGTTGATGCCACAGCTGGTGGTGCTTTGGTAGAACTTACTCCAACTAATGCTATGAATCTCATCTCTAAGATGGCATAGAATTCTCAACAATTTGAAACATGAGCTAAACAAGCAGTCAATGGGGTGAATAAGATTCAGACACCACAGTAAATTTGAGAACAAGATGGAGGAGCTCTCTAGCATGGTGAGGTAGATTGCCTTAACACAACAAAAATTAATAAATTCACTAGCAGTGCCTATTTTTTCACAAGCGTATCCTTCACAAACGTGTGCATAACCTCAGTTTTATAATCCTCAACAAGTTACTACATCTTCTGCTTTAGTTGGGCCTCTATGTGGCATTGGTTGTTTGGCCACGTACACTACTGATCAATGCCCACAGTTGACAGATAGAGTTGAGAATTGTGCTGAAATTTTTCCAACTAGACCTATGCAACAAAAAGCTAGAAATATGATCCTTTCTCTAAAACTTATAATCCAAGGTGGAGAGATCACCCTAATTTCAAATATGAAGGAAGTCAACAATAACAATATAATGCTACAGGTCAAAATTCACATCTTATGTAGCCAATAAGGTAATCTACTCTTATTCAAGAGTCTACAAATGATAGGCCAAGTCTAGAACAATTAATGAAGCAAATGGCAACTAATAACATCCAATTTCAACAATGTACTGAGACAATCATTCAACAATTAGAGAATCAAATTGGGCAATTATCCATTTCTATCAATGAATTGAAGAATCAAGGTTTTGGAAAGTTGCTTTCTCAAACAGTTGTGAATCTAAATTGCAGTAATGTTAGTGCCATCACTATTAGAAATGGAAAGGAGCTTCCAGAGCCTACTACAACATCTACCAGGGATAAGTCAATTGTAGTAAGAACACAAGTCACATTTGAGGAGTCTAATGAAGAAAAAGAATCAAGAAAGACCCTTCCATTTCTAAATAGGGAGACTCAAAGCAAGAAGTTAAAGGAAGCTAAATTAGAAAAAGAAATGCTTAATGTTTTCAAAAAGGTTGAAGTCAATATTCCACTTTTGGAGGTAGTAAAACAAATTCCTAAACATGCAAAGTTCTTGAAAGACATATGCACGAACAAGAGAAGATTTAAAGCTAATGAGAAGGTCAATCTAGAAAGAAGTGTATCAGCTTTGTTCCATAGAGGAATGAAGTGTCAACAATCCATTCCCTTAAAAGGCAAAGATTCGAGGAGCTTCACTATACCCTGTATTATAGGAAATTTAGAATTTTCTAACACTTTGATTGATCTTGGTACAGTGATAAATGTTATGCCTAAGTCTCTATTTTCTTCTTTACAAGGTTGTAAGATGAAGCCAGCTGGGATTATTATGCAATTGGCAAATAGGAGACTTGCCTATCTTAATGGTATGCTTGAAGACATTCTAGTAAAGGTAAAGGATTTAGTCTTCCCTACAGATTTTTATATTTTGAATATGGGCAAAGATTATCATGGGCTACCGTACTGATTTTAGGCAGGCCATTTCTTAAGACAGCTAACACTATCATTAATGTTAAAGATAGTACTCTCTCTATGGAATTTACAAGACGTGTTGTTCAGTTCAATCTTTTAGAGGACATAAAATATTCTATAAAGGATCATTTTGTTATTAATGTGAGCATGCTTAATATGTTAGTTGATGATACATGTGATGAGCCTTAGGGTAATTTGATTGTTGATTGCTTAATGTGGTGAATTATGAAAACATTATGCATTGTATATCTGATTACTTACATAACTGTGCTATTTGTGTTAAAATAGATAAATTCATAAACTCTGATGATTCTTTAGATCCTCTTGTTTCTATTGACTCTATTGAGTGTGATGATTCACTTGACTATATTGATTCTACTAAGGCTATTAGCCCATCTGTTTGTGTTGAGCCTCCTAATTATGATGATACTTATGAGACCATACAGTTGATTGGTTGCTTAAATAGCATTGATGTTGTGTTCCTTATGGCCTTTTGTGATGGTATTAATAATACCAAGAGTCATGGAATTATTAATTATGTTTTGCATTCTAACTTTAACGGTCCTTGCATGGAGGATTTTGTTGTTTCTGTTAAGTTTCATAAGTAGGTACCTGTGATTAAGAAAATTCTTTCTACTGTAATAAGGTCATCTTTAATGGAGATATTGTCATGCAACCTTTAACTAGATAAAGGAAAACCATTGCCTAAAGGAGCTTTTGATGAGCTTAGAGAGAAAAATATTTTGAACAAGCATATATTCTCTATCAGAGATGAGAATTTCAACTTTAAAAGCTTGTGGAGATTTAAATTATCTAGTTGTCTCCTCTCCTTTCACTTGTATCTTACACCTTATATTTTATTTTTGGATTAACTAGATTATTCTAAATTGAATTGCATTGAGGACAATGCAAGATTTAAGTGTGGGGGAAGGGACTTATCTTTATTTTGAATTTTTTTAGAACAAATTAGGTGTTTTCTTGCATCTTTTTATACTTTTAGTGTCTTTTTGTGTGAAGTTGTGAGTTTAAAGCAATTTTAGTTTGGATGCATTTGAGCATTATAAGTAATTGATCTTATATTTGAAATTCAAGTTAAGTGGCAATGAATTTGGTTTCAATGGATTAATGTGATAGTCTTTAACTTGTAAGGATTTGGGCCTAATATTATTCTCTTCTTGTGTGTATTCTCCTATCACTACTCTCACTTTAGAACTTATCTTGATTCTTAGTTGAGACTACAATTGTATATACTTTGCATGAAGATGATTTAGGCATTCTTTTTTTTTTTAGCCTACTTAGCCAAATAGCCATCCCATACAATTTATCCCTTGCTAGCCCCTTTTAGCCTGGACCTTTTCTTTAAAATTTTAGCCAACTAAAAACATAACCTATAAAAATCTTTTCTCTTCATTTTTCTCACCCTACTTTAGGTAATGAAAAGTGTATCATAATATTTGTTAGAATGAAGGAATATGCTTATAGGGAGATTTGGGTTATTTTGAAGGGAAAAAAAAGGAGAGGGAGCCAAAAGCAAAAAAAGAAAAAAAGAAAAAGAAAAGAAAGAGCCAAAAAGGTAGAAAGCAACAAGAAAAAAATAGAAAAAAAAATAAAAAGGTACATGAAGCAAAGGAAATGAAAACAAAACAAAGAGAGAAAAATAAATCTAAATCAAGTTATTTTGGTTCTTTCATTCTATATGTTTTGTTTCAAATATGCTTTTCATTCTCCTAAAGTTTATTAACCTTCATTTTTCTATATCATACCTTTACCTAAGCCCCATTACAACCTAAACTAAAATCCTATTGATTCTTGCATTGCATATGACATAGATAGTGGAGACTTAGATGATAAACAAATCTATGGTAGTGTGATTTTGATAGGGGAACTTGAGTGAAACACTTGCCTATAAACACTTGAAAGTTAAGAGTTAAAAACTTAACCTTTGTGAGGGACTATTGCTTAATTTATTCTTACCAAATGAAATTGCCATCATACTTGTTATTTTAAATATAAGAGAGATTGATTAGAGTGTTAAGATGTTGAAGAGCTATGATTGTTTCTTATTTTTTGTTGCTTCCACATTTCTTTTCTTGAAATTTGATATTTAAGTTTTTTCCAGGAGTGCAAAAGCCTAAGTGTGAGGGAATTAATAAATAACAATTTTATATATTTTTATCCATTTAATTTAGACTTTTAAATATTTACTTGAGGCAAAATGAGTTTAATTAAATATTATTTGATTTTATTAGCTAATATTCAATTTTTGAATTTTACCTATTTAAATCTTTAATTTTAAAATATAAATGATATTTTTAATACTTTTGCATAGTTGCTATTTAATTTTATTTTATTTGTGTAGATATTCTAGACTGAATTTGGAAGATGTCAATAAAGATTATTTTGGATAAGAAGAATATAGGCATGCTTGGAGATTAAATTAAGAATTAAATCTTTAAAATTTTGTTTAAATTTATTTTGGTTATTTAGTGTAGTTTTCAATTATGGTTGTTTAGAGTAGTTTTATCATTTTATTATTAGCTTTTCTTTCATCGTACGAACATGCACGCAACACTGTTTATATATATAAAGAAAGCCGCGCTAGACAAGAGAAGAAGAGATATATATATATATATATATATAAATATAAATGATGACCTGGATGGGGAAGAAGAAAACAGGGGTAGCAGGGATCACAGTTCACTTTTTCTTCAGTTCCTCCAGCGATGGCTTATTAATTTTTCATCTCATATTCCTTGATTTTTAGTTCTATGAATAGCTAATTTTTTTAGCGTGATCAATCACAAACTATGATCTTAAATTTTAATCAGAGTCTTTAATATTCAAGAAAGAATTTATTCTAGCTTTATTTTAATTTTCTCTTCTTCTCTCTACCTCTGAATTTTATGCTTTAACTATTATTGTTGATTAGAGTAGCTTTATTACCTAATTTTTAGGTTATAAATTTTATCTGAGATTTTACTTACTATAATCGATTGATATAATAACTTAAGAGTAATTTGGCTTGGCTTGAGTGATTACTCATGCTTTGTTTTTGGTGTGGCTAACATAAAACAGTTGTTAGGTTGTGGGTCAAAGGAGATCTCAATTAATCTATAACTTAAGTTCTTATTTAATTCTTGAATGATGATTTGAGAAATAAATAATAAAACTAGAATAATAAAGTTAAATATAATTAATTTAATTTGTGGATGAGGAAGATTAAATTTAGGTGATTGGGTTGCGATTGATTGCGCTACTTGTTCTTGATAATTTTTTCAGTTGAATTTTCTTTATTTATCTAATTTTAATTTAGATTTTTTTAATTAATTTTATTATAAGAAACCCCCCATTATTTACCTTTTCATAACCATAATTCAAATAGTTACTCTATTGACTCCCAAGGAGATGACCTAGGTTGCGCTTTACTGTAAAATTTAATTTTTATTAATTTTGGTACTATTTGACAGTAGTGTCAAGCGTGATATAAGTATGTATGAAAAAAAGTTAGTCCAAGTACTTGCTAGTAGTAGCTGGTTTCATTTTAAAATTTCATCAAAATAAAAATTTAAATACCTGATACCATATTCACTCTGTTTTTACCCTAACTAAGTTCCAAAAGCCTAAACAACCACCTAGACTAAGTCCTAGCCTAGGACTTACGAAAACCCGTACATGAATCATAATTTACAAATATCTGATACATCACATTTGTACTCCTCAACTGTGATTTCCCAAAAATAATAGGGGAGGCAAAAATATCATAGATCCATAAATATATCATTTTACATCAATCCAAAATAAACACAATCAATTATAAACCTACTTACACTAGTATTTAGGTCATGTATCAATTTTAACATTGTAATCACATATCTAGGGCACTAAATACAACCCATATTCATAATTAACATGTACCAATTCAAGTAACCCAAAATAATCATCCTAAGTTAGCAATATCATCATATAATACACATATATAAATGGAAATAGGATGCTTACAAAAGGAATATAGATTTCTAAGCTTCTGAAGCTTTTCCCTTATATATGTTAAAAAAGAGTAAGTGTAACTACTCAATAACTAAGAAAAACTCTAAATCATTCACATGGAAATCAAATCAATTAAGACATGTAAAGTAGCCATTAGAAAGTCGACTAGAAATACATATCACATTATTACATCCCATGATAATAATATGGGAAAATTAAAACAAATATCTGGTTCAAGAGCTCTAAGTTAATAATAATATAGGAAAATTAATATCTTGGTCAAGAGCTCCAAGTTGAGTGTTAATTAGAGGCATGAATAATGAAAGACATGAATTAACACAGTAATGAGCATGAATGAACAAAGGCTAGGTTAAGAACATGAAGGCAAAAATCAAATAACATGAATAAAAAAAGAAAAATGCAAAAATCAAACTGAACAAAGGAAGATGAAGGCACAACAAGAATCTAACCTTGACAAGGGATTTAAGAGCTTTGGTTTTAAGGATTGAAACTATATGAATGTTTCTTTGAGCATGACGAAGCTTTTGGACACATTAAAGGAGAATGATAGCGACTATGGCAGAGACAGATGAAGAAGACAATAGTGGTTCATTATGAAGAAATGAAAATGAGGGGGGATTATAAATTTAAAGGGTATATAGGACAGTTCAAACATATAACCATCCTATAAAAGTTTAATTTTTTTAAAAAAATTTCCTTAAAATCCTAAAACACATATAGGATGGTTACAATATTTACAGGATATTTAAATTGTAACTATCCTATATGTGTTTAAGAATTTTTCCACACCTACTTTTGATTGATACTTTTGTAGTAGTGCCCTTGTTTTTGTTAGATTATTAGAGTTAATTTTAGTTTATATGCATATAAATAATTAGTTTATGGTTTTTTGAAGTTTAGCTCTAGGGTTTAGATGAATCATGGCATCAAATTTGAATATTTAGAGTAATATGCACTTTAAGTTAGCGTTGTTTAACTTCAAGGATGCTAAATAGAGAAAGTGGAAGATTGTTAGGGCATTGGGTTAGCGAACAATAAAGGTTTAAGGTTCTAGATAGGTCAATTTAGCTAGAAAGTGTTTATATTTACTACTACCGAATCAGGCATATATGATGCCTAATATATGACGGTTATCTAAGGAATTGTCAAACACGTGGAGGTGGGATTTTAAAATTTAGCATATTTGAAGGTTCATATAGAAAAAAATCAAACTTAATAAGCATTAAAGTTACAAGTTTGATGGTTAGGTAAGAGAACTGTCAAACTTAAAAAAAAATAAAATCATCAAACTTGTTGAAAAATAGTTTAATTTAAAATTAAAATTTAATATATTTGATGTTTTCCTCATTGAACTGTCAAACTTTGTGTAATATATTTGATGGTTAAAATGAGAAACCATCAAATATAGTGATTTAAAATCCACCCCTTCCCCTTCCTCAAATCGCCAGCCATTTTGTTCATTATTTCTCTTCTCTATTTTCTCTTTACAATTCAGTGAAGTTCAAGCGTTATGATGCTGAATTTTGTAATTAAATTTGATATGGTTGTAAATTGTCATGATTGATTTAGATTGAGTAATTATGTTTATTAGATTGAATAGGGATGGGATTAAGTATGAATAGAGGCATATGCCCAAGAGAGTTTCATTTTTAAATGGCTATACTACTAAATCTTCATTTAAAACTTGCAATATATATTTAATTTCTTGGGAAATTAGGTATAATTGCAAGTATTTATTTTAATTTAGCTTAAAAATGGATTATGTTACATCTGGTGGCTCATTACTCATTGACGATTTTAAGTATTTAATATTTCTTGTGTTTGTCTCAAGTACTCCTCTATTATAATTGAGCTACTCATTACATTTTCCAAATTAATTTTTGATAAATGGGGATTATGGATAAGACATGGATGTTTGTGAATCGAGTGTCAAATGAATATTTAGATGGGGTTAACAAAATTTATTAGGTTTGCACTCGAGCATGAAGATGATCATAATGGTATTGTGTGCTATTATGTAAGATATGGTATGTTAAAGCAGGTTAGCAAGAGTAAGCTAGAAGATCATTTAGCATGTCACAAAATTAATCAAACTTACAATTATTGGTATAAGCATGATAAGGCAAGCAATGTGACTAAAAGTAATTGTAGTAGTTTTGTGTCACATGATTTCAACACAAATACAAAAGAGGTGGACAATGTTGAAGAGATGGCTAATGCAATTGAGGAAGAACTTGAGGACTATCCTGAAATGCTTAAGAGGTTGAAAAGTGATGCAAAGGCACCTTCGTATATTGCTGTGTTGAGATTGTATAACTTAAAAGTGAGGGGTGGTTTGATTGATATAATCTTTACAGAATTTCTTTCTCTTATTCATAAAATGCTATTGAAGGGTAATAATCTTTCAACCCAAACATATGATGCAAAACAAGTTTATGATCTGTGGGCATGAGCTATGAGAAGACACATGCTTGCCCTAATGATTGCATTTTGCTCAAAAATAAATATGCATCATTAACTCATTAGCAATGCATCATGTTATAAGGATAACAAAAAGAGTCTAGAGAAGGAATGATGGTACTTTCCCATAATACCGAGATTAAGACGCTTGTATAGCAATGCTATTAATTCAAAAAATTTAACGTGACATACAAATGAGAGGATTAAAGATGGGAAGCTTCAGCATCTTGCTGACTCTCCTCAATAGGAAAATATAAATCATGAGTACCTTGAGTTTGTAAAGGAATCTAGGAACATATGGCTCGCACTATCTACTACTAGAATGAATTCACGTAGACCTCAAAGTAGTACTCACAATACATGGCTAGTGATTTTGGTAATTTATAACTTGTTGCCATGGTTATGCATGAAGCGCAAGTACTTAATTATGTCCATGCTAATTTTAGGGCCAAAACAATCAAGAAATAATATAGATGTATACTTAGTTCCTCTAATTGAAGACCTAAAGCTATTGTGGGAGAATAGTGTTGAGGTGTGTGATGGCTATAAGGAAGAAAACTTAGTTTCAAAGCCTTATTATTTAGAAAAAATTGACTTTTTAGCCTATGGTAATTTATCAGGGTATAGTATCAAAGGAAAACTTGGATGCCTAATTTGTGAAGATAGTACTCATTTAATGAGGTTGGAACATAGTATAAAGAATGTCTATTTCAGACATCATAGATGGTTACATGAAGGACATTATTATCAAAGATTTAAAAAATCTTTCAAATGAAAATTAGAAGAAGGCAAGCCACCTTCATGGTTATCCGGTGAGGAGTTATTTAAAAAGGTTAGGAATTTAGATATTAAGTTTAGAAAGCCTTTCGCAAAGCATATTAAGACTAATGGGTAGAAGAAGAGATATCTTTTCTTTAAGTTACCATATTGGAAGACCTTGGATGTGAGGCATTTTCATGATATGATACACATTGAGAAAAATATGTGAATGTTTTGTTGGGATATTGCTGCATATTCTAAGAAAGACTAAAGATGGCATCAATGCAATATTAGACATGATTTGTATGGGAATAAGAGAAGACTTGGCACCAAACGAGAAGGGAAGTCATACATTTCTTCATCTAGCAGCTCACACATTGTTTGGGGAAGAAAATAAGCCTTTTTGTGAGTTTCTTGCTACAATTAAAGCTCTCAAGGGATACTCTTCCAATGTTAAGAACATTGCGCCAATAAAAGACTTGAAACTAAAGGGTTTAAAATCACATGACTGCTATTTATTAATGGACAATTTTGTTCTAGTGGCCATATGTTCAATTTTACTTGATAAAGTAAGAGCCACAATCACAAAACTATGTTTCTTCTTCAAGTCTATCTGTAGTAAATTATAGAGGTTGCACGGCCAAATAACAAGGACATCGTGTGAGCTTGAGATGTTTTTCCTACCTTCATTCTTTGACATAATAGTTTACCTAACTATTCACTTGCTTAAAGAGGTTGAAAAATATGGTCCAGCTTATTTAAGATAGATTTATCTTATTAAGCCTCATACGAAGGTACTAAAGGGTATGTGAAAAATAAAAGTCGACCTGAGGGTTCCATTGTTGAATGTTACCTTAGTGAAAAAGTGGTTGAATTTTATCAAGAGTAATTGAGAAATGGAAATTATGTTAGTCTTCCAATTTCTCGACCTATAAGGAGGCAAGAAGGAGAAGGCACAAAAGGCAGAAGTTCATTATAATATCAAACAAATATTTGGAACAAGCACACCTATATGCATTGCACAATGATAAAGACAGTTAAGACTATATAGACAAGCACAAGGATGAATTAAATAAGGATAATCTAGGTAGGATAGAAATGTAGTATGAGGAAGCACGCAATAAGAATTTCACTAGTTTCCTAAAGAACACATTACTGACAAGTATAAGATTCAATTTTTAAAAGAGTGAAATGGTTAGCTTGATGTCCAAGTATACAAGTCATCTTATACAATAGCTATGTAATCAATAGATACACACTCTACACTAAAGAATGAGATGATCAGAGGACAATGCAAAATAGTGGTATGACTCTTGTAGCTCAATCAATTCATGTATCTAGTACTAAAACAAAATCCTATGTATGCAAAAATGTCATATTTTTAGAGAAATTGAGCACATTTGGGAGTTAGACTATATCAAATTTTAGGTTCCAGTTTTCAAGTACAAGGGGGTTGATTACAAAAGTAGCTTAAAGTTTAATGACGCATCAGGCCTCATACAAGTGAATCTTAATAGAGAAAGATCTAAAAATTAGCCTTTCATTTTGGCATCACAGGTTCGACAAGTATTCTATGTCCTTGATTCTACTAAACCAGGTTGGTCTATTATTTTATTAATGAACTAAGAAATTAAGGGGGTGAATGATGCTGAAGATACTATTGTTAAGGATGATCTATTTCTAGGAACATCACTTGAAAGTAATTTGATTGAAGATGGCACCACCTATATGAGACATGATCAAATTAATTTTGCTTCAAGAATTTCATTTTATAACATTTTTAAATTCTCTTAGGAGCCATTAGATGTTAATTGCCAACCAGCCGGTTGGCACATGCCTAAGGTTTTACTACTTGGATTCTGCTGGCAAACTACCAAGTAATCAACAAGATATGATGGAGATGTTTAATATGTAAGCTTCTTAATTAGCTTATATATTTTTTGTTATTTCAAATTTCTAAACATTAATATTTTTTGTTTGTTTATTAGGGCTGTGGTGTTGTATCGCACCTAAATGCAACTTAATATTCCGAAAGGCAAGAAATATGATAAGGCTTATAGTTGGAACATAATTAAGGTATTGCCTTTGAATATTATCTTTATTATATGTTTATTTTTCCTAATTAATTAATATATTTTTATTGGTTTTTTTTAAAGTGCCCTTGATAAAAGGATAATAGCTTGGATTATGGATATTGCCTTATGAGGTATCTTAAAGATATCATCACTCACCAACAGACTATCATTCCTCTGACGGTGTGTGTGTGTGTGTGTGTGTGTGTGTGTGTGTGTGTGTGATTCAAGTTCATTTATTTTACAATATTAAAAATCTATCAACTAACTTTTCTTTGGTTATTTATAATGCAGCACTACCCAGACACATATTGTGAAGTATTTAGGGATGCTAGCATCAGTGAAGTTATTGAGGACTGGTGTCAATATTCATTATAGTTGCTAGCTCAATATGTAACAAATTCATAGTAGGTAACTTCAATTTAGATTATTGGAGGATTCAAAAATATTTTATATTAAAATATCTTTGTTTGTACATATTTTCAATCAATTAGTTTTAATTTATGTATTAGAAGTATTTTGGATTAGATTTTGGCTGCATGTATTCTGGCTTGTGATGTAGGGGGCTGTGAAATATGTAGCCCCCAATTTAAAAAAAATGAAGGTAATATTTGACAGTTATGGTATATAACTATCAAATACGTATCACCATATTTCATGATTATCTCAATAACCGTCAAATATGATGACGCATATTTGATGGTTATATACTATAACCGGCAAATATGACCACATAACTGCTCCTTTAAGCCACATTTGAGCCCCTATATATGAAGATTGGTAACAACCATCAAATATTATGGCACAATATTTGAAAATTCCTTAACCATCAAATATAGTTATGCCTTATATATGATGGGGGCTTACTTGATAGTTTTTAAACCTCAAATATAGGCAAAAATAACTGTCAAGTATAGCCTATTTTGTAGTGGTGATTGGAGTTGATAATTAATGATTAACATTTAACCATGTAGAATATAGTTGTTTAGATCTTACTTGAGCTTGAGGAGGCTTAAAGCGTTGAAATTCTACAAGTAACCATTTCTAGCAACAAAAGAGTTAAGATAACCAGATAATCTACCCTACTTATTAGTTTGTTAGATCATTTATGAGGTATTGTGAAATGAATAATTATGTTTATATGTAAAAGTATATGGATGTGTGAGTGTAGGTTTAGAAGTGGAAAAATGATTTTGAAAGCAAATATATATTTGTAATGTGTATAATTATCTATGAGCCTATGAAAATAATTTGTGATATTGTTGCGATGATCATGATTATGGTTGTATGATATTATGATAAATGTGCATGATCTATATGTTTGAGAGTGGAACATTCACCCTAGGTAGAGTAGTGTAAATTGCAATGTCTTGAAATTTCTAATCTGGATTAATTACTAATTAAGGGTAGAATTAATAAACAAATGAATTAATTTAATTAATCATGTTTCCAAATTGCTAATGGATTTTTGAAATGTTTGACATCTCTGTAGTCAGGCTAGGATAAAGTTTGGATTGAATCAAGATGGGATAGCATAAAACAAGTGAGAGTTTCTTTACTATGCAACATGTTATGGCTTGTGCATGCTGCGCCACAACACGCAGTCACAGATCAGCTTTATAACTCGTGAATTAGCATGAGAAACAGAAGGAAATTTTTCAAATTTAAGGAGCACAGGAAGGGGAGAGAAGAGTAGGGTTTTGATTTGTTAGGATATTAGAAACCGATTTGAACCACATTTCTATAATCATTTCTGTAACATCCTAAATTTCTAATCCTATGTTAATGACTAATTAAGAATTGATTAGTGATTTAATATGGGAATAGGCCTCTAAGTAGTAAAGTGTTATTTTGACTCATTGGGATGTTATATTAATAGATATGAGTAGAAAAGCATCTTGAAGCAAAATGTGTGAGCATAGTGAGGATTTCCCTCATTATGCCATATGCCGCGATAGGGGATAGATGCACCACAGTGTATAGAGTAGAAATCAAATTAATAGGGATGTGTCCTGCTGGTGAAGTAGAAGGGAGAAACATGGGAAGAGAGCTCAAATGTGGAGAAGAGCAAGGGCTATGCTAGGGCAAGTCAAATCAGGAGCAAGGATGGTGTTTCTGACTTGTTACTTATTGAGTAAGTCACATACTGCCTTAATCTCCGAATCCACCCTATTTCTCATAGTTTTAACTAGTGAGAAAGTGAATTCAAGAGTTTTAAGGAGTTGATTTCTGTAACATCCCAAAAATTTTAAGACTCAGATTTATTTTAAAAAATAAAATATCTATAATTAAATTAAAATTTAGAATCATTTGATAGAGGTTTAGAGTTTGAATTTTTCTCAGCAAAAGTTTAGTTTTATTTGATTTTTAACTATGGAAAAAATTACTAAAGTTAACCCAGGCTTTTGTGCTGTAATAAAAAATGTTAGGCCCTTTATTGTAATTTTCTCTAAAGTTTAATATCAGCAATTTAAGAAGGAAAAAGAACGCAAAAACTGAATTAGAAAAGGAAAAAAAAACAAAACGCACGAGAGAGAGGAAGTAGAAGAGAGCAGAAAGAGAGGGAGTTAGGCTTGGATTTAAGAGGCTTTACGACCATTGTGAGCTCGGCTACACAATAGGTAAACTCCCTACTTCAATTCTCTTCCCTTCCTATTGATTTTCTTCAACTTTTGGAAGAGGAAATTTCTAGATTTTGATCCCAAAGGCTTTATTCTTGTAAGCTTTTGTTTCTTTGGATCCTAGGGAAGATGTTTTGAGTTTCTATATGGTGTTTTAATGTTTTGAGTGGATAATTGGATGAAAAGAGGTGTTTTGGGCATAAATCAAACCCCAAGAGGTTGGGCTTTGTTCTTCAATGATTTAAGTCTATTGATTTAGTTATAATTTTGCTATTTGAGCCCAATAAGATTTAAATTAAGGTTTGGTTTTCATTATAAGGGCTAATGGTAAAAGTTGGTGATACTAAGTGAAGTTTTTTAATTAATTAAAAATTATATAAATTGAAAATTAGCCTAGTGATGGATAATAAATGGTTTTGGTGGTTAAGTGATATTATATGAATGGTTGGTTTAATATATGGACCATTAGGATGGATTATGACTCATTGACCCAAGTTGTGTGGTATGAGTTATAGTCTTCATTAATGCTATTTGTCATGATAAGTGATGTGGATCACTTATATGTTGTAGGGATTTTTGGTGGAATTTGTTCGGAAGTTAAGGAACAAGCCAAGTCCTATTTTATACAAGAGGAACCCTTTTGGTACCAAAGGGTTAAGGTAACAAGAGAATTTATATTTCTTATTACTTTGTTGTAGCTATTTTTGAATAAATATTACTAGCTATCATACATTACATGTTCTAAAAGATTAAATGTGCTTTATAAGGGGTTATGGGGTACTACTTTGATTATAGTACAAATATATTTTCTAATTGTTTAACAACAATGTTTTTATGGAAACGAGATTTGTTTACATGTATTTAATCATAAGGAATAGAAGTTGCACTTAAGGAAGTGTAACTAAGTAAGGTACCTTAGATAGGCTAAGAAACCGTTTAAAGGAGATTTATAAATGTTATACTACTTTAGAGTGTTGAAGTGGTCAATACTCAGGAACGATAGACACGAATAAAAGGCATGATCTCGGTGGGAGTTCACCAATGAGAAGGTGTGGACTTTTGATATTCTATGGTACACTGCCAGTACTCAGTGTTGCCTTATGTATTGTGGGCTCAGTGCACTAAAGTGGTTAGTGTATTGAGTGTTTGATACCTCTCATTGGGAGAGGAAATCCGACATATAAAGTGTGAGGTTGAGTGCCTAGGCCAAGGTAGCCCTTATATGGAGAGTAAGTCGGGCTGGCTCTGGGAGGGAGTTAGCTTTGACTACTCAGGATTCACGTCGAAGGGGCATAGGCGGTTCGGTAGATTAAATCATGCCTTAAATTATGTTTTGTGCTTGTGGAGGTACAAGTAGGTATAAGGTTTACCTGCGAGTTAAAGAGTGACAGGGGGCATTCTGTTGGTCATGAAAGGCCACACTGGCCTAGGTCATGCATTCATGCATTTTAAATGGCTAAATTATACTATGTTGAATTTATTATTCATTTATTCGATTATGGCTTGCTTTGTAATAATCAATGTAGATTTCTCTATTACTGAGACTGTGGTTGTCTCACCCCTTTTTTCAATATTTCCAGGTCCAGGCGAAGGAACCAGTGGAGGATGGGGAAAGGCGCAGAGCTAAGGGTTGTTTGTGAACTGTAAAGAACTGCAACCCCTCTCTTTTGAGCAAATCTATCGTAATGTATTTAGGATTAGGGTGCCAGTAGGATATGATTATGTATATGTGTGTGAGTATGTGTGGATTGTATGGCTTGTGTATGAATTTTTGTTTGCTTATAGACTTGTGGCTAGGAAACTTGGCTATGGTGTGTGGTTTTGATGGATTTATTTAGTAGACCAAGTTTTCACTACAAGCAAATATTTATTTTGGTATATATGTGATTCAACAAGCAATTGCAAAGTGGTTGCATTGCAAATAGTGTGCTATGGGCAAACATATACCTTGGATAGAGAGAGTGGGTGTGTGGGCCCCACAAAGATCTCTGAGCCAATTGAAAATATTTAGTGTGTGTATTCATATGTATATATGATATTTGGAATAGTTTTTGGCCACTCTTGTGTGATTTGTGCATTTTGGGGATTTATTGTCCATTTTAGGAAATGGCACTCGGGTGGTCAAATTTTGGTATAAATGGTTTTTCTATCATTTAAATGTTCTATCAGGTGTTTTTAGTCCTATTTGATGTTTCCAAAGTGTTCCCACAAGTTTGTGACTATTAGGATGAGATTTGGACAATTTTAAAAATGATTTTTACTAAAAAAATTGTACTTTTGCATCCGAGTGTCCAAATCTTAATCCGACTGTTCGATTTCTCTAAAATTTGGGTCACAAGTAAAACATTTTATAAGCTTCATGTGGGCTTTGGAATCATATCAATTGGATATTAGACAAAGAAATAGTGCACTCCAAAATTTGATCCAGATGAGCTGTCATGACAACAAAAGTGCTGTCATGATAGCAATAATTGATAATGTTGCAACATGCACGAAATTTAATCTGTCCGTTGGATAATTTCAAAATTTGGTATGCTAATAGTACTATTTAAAATTGACATGTGGGCTTTAGAATCGCTCCAATTAAAGGTCGGATGATGAAATAGTGCATCCTAAAAATTAGTCCGAAGATGCTGTCATGACAGCTTTTTAGTTGTCATGACAACAAAAATAACTAATCTTTTATCATGTTTAATTTTTAATCCGACCGTTAGATCTTTTTGAAATTTGGTACACTTATAATACCCTTTAAATGTGACGTGTGAGATTTAAATCACTTCGATCGGAGGTCGAATGACGAAACGGCGCCTTTCGGAAGTTAGCCCAGGAGGGCTGTCATGACAGCAATTTAATGCTGTCATGACCGCATCTTTTATTCCACTTTTGTCTAGCTTGCTTCCGTGTGCTATAGGTAGAACCTATAAATGTTTTTTTAGGTTTTAAATGATTTACTTCTTAAGTTGGTCAGAGGATCAACTCTTTAACCACACTTAGTTTATTTGAATTATGTGATTTTTGGATAACACTCGGGGCAAGTGTTACAATTTCTTACCCTATAGTAATAGAAAGGTTCTTCAGAACTAAACTAGTGCTTTGTGACTGGTTGGAGTCAAAATGATAAAGCTTTGGATCTATAGGCAAGAATTGCCCTAATTTAGAGAGAGAGTAGTGAGAGAAAATTGCTAGAAAATGTTAAAGCTTGCAATGACGGGTAATCAGTGGTAATGTGTGTAATCGAGTGTTAAATGTGGAATTGATAGCGATTAAGTATTTAAATGTGATGATTGGCACCTTTGGTCAATAGAGGAATTGACTCTAAATGCCAATTCTATGTAGATTCTAATGTGTGACGCATGAGTTGCAAGAAAGGAGCTTAAAGCGGGTTGAAGTTACATAGGTAACCCTTTCTATCGAATAGAAGAGTTAAGGTAACCATAGAGTTTATTGTGTTTATTAACTATTAGAACTGTGTAAAAGTAAATACAAATGATAAAGTTGCAGTTTTAAAGAGTTTTGTGCATAATTTGATATTATAAACAATTTTAGCATGAAAATTGATTTGTAAAAAGATATTGATTTTGATTGATATGTATATACTATGTATAAAAGTTTGTGATATGGAAATGTGAAGAAAAAGTAGTGGAAATTGTGAAAGAGCATGATCGTAAGGGTGAAAGTTCACCTAGGATATGTGGGGGATGTGTGTGTGTGGAGATATGTGAATGAAAAATTCATATGGTTAGGCTGACACCATGAGACATTTGGTGCAGCATTATATGGGCTGGTACCATAAGTAATCCGGTACAGTACATTATGGGACTGTTACTATGGGACATCCAGATAGTCTAGAAACTCCCTAGTGTCTGATAGGGTGCAGTTAGGAGTCAATGACACCTCTATCACAAGTGTGTAAAGAGGAAAAATCATAATTTATAGGTGGGTTAGATTACCTTCAGCTGGATGTTTCTACCATTGAAAGTGTGCTCGGGTCAACAAGTGATTAATCCAGGAGAGCCTATGGTTTCATGTCGAGGAGCATTGGAGGTTTAGTGGCTAGACGATCATGCTAGTGTGTATTTATGTGGAATTGTTTTGAAAAGAGGAATCATCTCATATTTTAATATATATGTGATATTATTTTATTTTGTTACTTTGGCATGGTTATCTATGGAAATAAGCATTTAATGAACTATATTAGTTATTGAGATTTTTATCTCACCCATGGTTATTTACATTTTTCAGGCTTTGGTGCTAGTGGTTTGAAGGGGAAAGACATTGGTAGAGTTGTGATCTCTCACTAAGCCTTTATAAGGTTTTTGTGTAATGAATTTGATTGTTATTAGTCTTGTATATGTATAAGTTGCCATAAGATTTGTACATGTACATAAAGATATGATTGTGGTATGTTTTATGATTTTGAGCTCCCTAGCCCTTATATATGTGTGAATGATGAAATAACTGGATGGGCTAGTAAATGGATGTAATTATATGTGAATATGAGATGGGTGGAGATTATATGTAATGATTTGGCCATATATGAGATTAAAGAAATGAAAATATGAATTTGGCCCAAAAGGTGAAATGGGCTATTCATAGGCCAAATTTGTGTATGTGTGTTATATTATGCATGTGTATGGTCAATTAGATGTGTATTGTCCATTTGGACTTGGTCAAGGCCTAAAAAGTGGCTAATGACATTTGGTTTCGAATTGAGATACTTGAGTGGCAAAATTTTAGCGGAAACTAGTCAAAATGCACTTGGGTGTCCAATTTTTAATAGAGATATCAGATTAAAATGAAACTAGTGTCATTAGTTAGATTTTGAAACAAGTTTCCTATGGGCGCTTGATCTATCCCAATCGGACATCGCATGTGGAAATGAAGTGCATCTAAATTTCATATCAGTAACTACCATTCTATAGCAAGTTCAAGTATATGCACCGCAGCGCATGTACTCGCATGCCGTGGCACACGGCACAAAGCAAGCAATTGTGGCCTCTGTATCACATTCCATGACACATATGGCAAAAGCCATGGTGCACAGTGCCAAATTTCACTTTGTTTTTCAATGATGCACATGTTTTCCATATCCTTGATGCACATTAGTTTATTGCTTTTGCTATGTGTAATAAGATTTATACTTAAGCCAGTTATAAAATAATTTCTAAAAATTTTTTGGAATCCCAATGCTTTCAATATTTACAACTTAAATGATTTCAAAGTAATTATATCAATTATAGTGGAGTGCATGGTAATGTCAATGAGAGCATTACACTTTCCTCTCTCCTCTCTACTTTTACACCATAGATTTTAAGGGTTTAGAGAGAGATATACATGATATGTCTTGGAAAAGCAAAGAATCCATGTGTTATTTGTTGCATGTGGTTCCAATGCCATAGTCTAGGTTATATGGTTTCATGAAGTGTGATAGTTGAAAGAGAGAATTAAGAGGAGGCCCAGTAGGAGTCAAGTGTTTTGGGAAGTGGTAGAGGTAATTTATATTGTGATTTTGCTTAGTAGGGATTAGAAGTAATGGTGTGACCTCGATGTAAGTTTAAGTTGAGAAATAGAATTAGAGTGAGTTTAAGTTAAAAAAAGTATTTATGTTATGTTGCAAAATTAACGTGATACCTATTATTATATCTTGAGGTGTATAGAACCTTATTAGGGTTCAAGATGTGAAGTCTTTACTTATTCCAAACTTTACCATTCTCAATTACAAAATCATCAAACAACAATCACATAAACTCAGAGTAATAGCTCTTAAATTATTTTCAAAATGTGAGATCCTAACTTCATAAAACATATATTCAAATAAGAGGGCTAATGAAAGCAGAAACATAATATTACGACCTAATGAAGCACAATATATTTCCCTTAGAAAGGTGCCATACGCCTCGGCATATGGTACAGAGCCTCAACTCTATCCTTCTCTGTGCCATGCACCGTGACATGGCACATAATGCACCGTGGTGCATCTGATAGGAAAATCTGCTGTCATATGGTAGTTCAACAAGCAAACTTTCGCCACACACCATTTTCGCATCTGATATCCGATTGGAATCATTCAAGTGCCTACACAAAGCTTATAACATATTCTAGCTAATGAGACAATTTGGACACAATTTGATAGTCTAAGCTAAAATTGGATACCTAGGTGTAAAAAGCTACTTTTTCTTTCAAAACTTACACCCTAAGTGGTCATTTCTCATTTCTTATTCCATTAGACCACTCCAGGCCTTGAATTAAGTCTAAAGGGACTACATACACTTGATCAATAGATTACATCACATATATCACATCATATGCTCATTTTGACCTCTTATGCTACATTACATAATTGTAGGCTTATATGAGGAATATATAAACAATCACACACACATATAGACTTGTTCCACTTTTAACTATTTGACTCTTACATATGAGGCTCCACCTCATCATATGGTTGGAAATCAAATCTACTCAACTCTTCCAAATAGGGCTTAGCCTTACCATTTGTGTCAAGTTCTCACATACGCATAAATCATCACATCAATTCACATAGATATAAGTGGAACAAACTACAAAATAACATATACTTGCTTGAATCGCATCTAGGCCTATTCATTTACCCACTACTATGGTATCCTTGACGAGATGAAGAATTATATATATATACAAGAAAGTTTTCAACCATAATTCATATACACATTTATATTTTCATATTCACATATACTTATACATCTTAGTTGGCAACTCAAATTCTAAATACAACTTTATACATTCATTTATACAATTGGTAGTCATACCACTATCAAGTGAGGCTACTCTTTCCTTGCTTTCTTTTCTAATCTTTTCATGCTCTTTTCACTTATGTACAAAGGTAACGAAATGAGACATACGTCTCAATAACTTGGATATAACCCAAATACTGGTTAGTAAGCAAAGTCATAAATAAGAGATAAAGCAGCATATATTTCAGTTAAAGCAATATAATATGCATATATAAGAATTCATTATCATCAAAATTATCATGCTCATGCTAATGCATTCTTGGTTCTACCTAGCAGAGAAAATCTCTATGCTTGGACTAGGACTTTTAGTCTTTCATAAAACAAGGCCCACCATACCATTGTTCAAACTAGGTATCCTTTTCGTGTATGGGTAGTCTCCTAAGTCTGTCATGGCAAAGTCAAGCCCTATACTTGAGACCTTTAGGACTTTTTAGCCTTACACAAAGTAGGACCATGACCCACTACCCTAGTCTAAGGTACACTCGTAGATCATTATCCTAGGTTCGTTGTGGTGAAGTCAAGTTCTATGCTCAAGATTTTCAAGATCTCCTAGGTCCTTCCTCATGGAGTCAAACTCCATGCTCAAAACCTTCAGGACTTCCTAGATTTATCTAAAGTAAAACTGCAACCCCCTACTCTAGTTTAAGGTACTCTTATGGATGTGATGCATATGTCTATGCATATGTCTCATCTTATACATCTCAAACATTACTTACACACCCGCATAAAAAGACTTTCATAATTCTGCTACTCTATCAATTTATAAATCATAACGCACAAGTTATATAACATACTTATAAGTAATTTCACAAACAAGCAAGTAAAAGGGTTACTTTAATTACCTTTTACCCTTACTACTAAGGGTTACCAATCACATTAAACTCCCAAGGGGGTAAATTCTCACCAGCAACTTCACAAATACTCAATCTACATAATATAATATTCCTCAGTCAATTCTTAACACTTAACATAGGCATTAATTTGTCTAAACTGAATCCCCTAACACACAAAATGGTTCAATTATTACTTTTTGAATTTCCAAGTCTATTATCTATAGTCATTGGCCATATAGGCCATTTAAATGACCATAACAATCTCTTAACTCATTTATTTGGCCAATTTTACTATTTCAACCTAACTTATTAGGTTAATTGAGCCTAAATCCTTAAAGTTCAACTATTTAACTCCAAACTAGTCATTAGTTTCATATTCAAAAGTCCTTTTTAAACTTTTCTTTTAAATTCCAACATCTTAAAACTTCAGGATCCAATTTCTCAACTAATCAAATTCAATGAAAATAGGGTAGAAATGAAGCTCAAGGCTATACGATACTTACCTAATAAGTCACTAGTCAAAGAAAACTCCCAATCACTTAATAATGCAAGCCCTTACAGATAAGAACTCCCTCTCCTCTTCTAATACGTTTTCACCTCTTTCCTCTTTTGATTTCATATGTTTTGACTTAGGTCAAAATGGACTGAATGACTAAAATATACTAAATATGTTTAGATTAGCATATTGAGCATATGAGTGGAGAAAGGAAGCTTGTGATAAGCTGTTGTGGTAGTTAAAATCCACAAGTTACCTTTTTAGTGACAGAAGGGTTGAGGTAACTGAATAACTTCTTTTGTTTGACTATTTATTGTAACTATGTGTGAATATGTTATATAGTATAGAGAAGTGTTTCAAACTAAGCATGTTTTATAACACTATGTGAATGTTGCATGAAAATAATTTTTCAGCAAAGAAATAAGTAAGAAAATGTGATTTCATATGATATGTTTATATATATGTTATGTGTGAGAAAGTATATAAAGTGGTGATTAAGAACTTATGTGGTTTGAAAAGCATGATCATAAGGGTGGAAGTTCACTAAAGCAGAGAGATGGTGATAAGACCATATGGCATAGTCTCCTTAGTGCCTAATGAGGTGTAATGTTAGAGAATTATACCTCCTTAGTACCTTTCAAGGTGCGGTGTTGAAGATAATTTCCTTAGTACCTATTAAGGTACGGTGTTAAAGATATGAAACTCCTTGATGTATGTGTGATACGGTGTTAAATTCAATGAAACCCCATTGTGTGTATTAGGGAAAACCATTGTCCAGAAGTGAAATAGAAGACATTTAGCAAAGGAGATAGATGGAGCTTTTTAAGGATTACAACTTTGAATTGAAATACTATTCGGGTAAGTTAATATAGTTGCTATCACATTGAGCTAGAAGACTTTGCATATGGCAAGTCTTATGGTAAAAGAGCATAGATTGATAGAATCGTTTGTTGAATCATAGCAGGATGTGCCACGAAAGGCATTAGTTAGTACATACTTTATGGAACTCAGCAATGATTTTTTTGAGAGAATTAAGAATGGCACAATTAAAAGATGAGAGTCTGTTAAAGATTCAAGAAGAGATTGAAGCGAATCAAGTCATTAACTTTAGTTTCAATGATAATCATTTTATGGTTTATTAGGACAGGATTTGTGTGGCTAATGATATAGACCTAAGGAAAGTGATATTGAATTAAGCTCCTTGTAGTAAGTACACAATCCATCCAGGGGTTACAAAGATGTACCAAGATGTGAGGCAGTATTAGTAGTGGCCTAGTATGAAGAAAGATGTTACAAAGTTTGTGACTCAGTGTTTAAGATAGAGCACTAGAGACTAGTAAGGATGTTACAACCATTGGATATTCTTAAATGAAAATAGGACAACATTTCTATGGATTTTATAACTGGATTGCCAAGGACTTAGTTAAGACATGATGTCATTTAGGTTATAGTTAATAGACTCATGAAATCAACTCATTTTCTAGCAATTCAGATCATTAATTCTCTGGAAACATTAGTAGAGATCTATATTTGAGAAATAGTGAGGCTTCATAGTGTTCCAAAGAGTATAATGTCAAATAGAGATTTCAAGTTTATGTTTAAGTTATGGGGAGCTTTGTAACATGACATGGGTACTAAGTTGAGATTCAAGACGGCATATCACCCATAGATGGATGGGCTAACAAAGCAAACCATACATACCCTAGAGGATATGTTAAGAGCCTGTGTATTGGAGTTGAGAGGTTGTTAGGATAGCCATCTTCCTTTAGCTAAGTTTGCTTACAATAATAGTTACCACTCCAATATACAAATGGTACCCTAATAGGTCGCCTCTTTGTTGGATGGAATTGAGTGAGAAGTATGTTGGGACCAAACATTATAGATCAGATGACTCAAAAGATTGAGCTAATTAGGAAAAAGCTATTGATGGCTCAAAGTAGGAAAAGAGTTATGCAGATAGGCATAGAAAGCCATTAGAGTTCCTGGTGGGAGATCATGTATTTCTAAGGGTTATACTAGTAATGGGAATCAGGAGGTCAATAAGAGCCAAGAAGTTGACTCCTCGATTCATTGGTCCTTTCGAGATCCTAAAGAGAATTGGACTAGTTGCTTACAGAATCGCTTTGCCACCGAAGTTATCTAGTGTGCATGATGTGTTCCACATATCACAACTTGAGAAGTACCTACCTAATCCTTCACATATGATAGAACCAGAGGAGATTGAGCTCTAGGAGAATTTGACATATAAAATTGAGCTAAAATGAATCGCAGATGTGAAAAAGAAGCAAATAAGGAATAAGACTATATGGTTGGTTAAGGTATTTTGGCGAGGCATGGCTCCTGGTGATGCTACTTGGGAGATAGAGGGTAGAATGAAGAAGTATCCCCATCTATTTTCATAGGTATATGTTTAAGTATGTTATGAAATTTGGGGGCAAAATTCTTAAAAGGAAGGGAGAATTGTAATATCTTAAATTTCTTAATCCCGTGGTTAGTTGTCAATCAAGGGTAAAGTGATAATTAGTATAGGATTAGAGATTTGGATAATTAGTTAATGATTTGACTCACTAGGATGTTAAATGAACAGATACAGGTGGAAGGAGTATGTTTTAGGTCAAAGCAAGTGCGCTTGGTGAGAGTTAATCTCACTGTGCCATCCATCGTGGCACATGGACTAGAAAATGATTTCTTAAGTCATGAAATTTTAAAAACTTCAAAAGGAAGAAATTGAAAACACATGAAAGAGAGAAGAGAAGAAGGGCGAGTCAGCTAGGGTGAGCCATTTTAGGTTATTAGAAGGTGCTTCTGATCAGTTACTTAACGGGTAAGCTACCTATAACTCTTACCTTTCATTCTACACAAATTTATTTGAAAATGAGTTATAGAGAAATTGAATTGGTAAAATTGTAAAGGTTTGATTCTTGCCTAATGGTAATAAAAAAGGTTCTCAGGAGTTAAATTAGAGCTTTGCGATTGGTTTAAAGGTAAACGATAGAGCTTCAAATCCGTAGGCACAATTTGGCCCTAAGAGAGAGAAATTTTAAGGTGAAAATTTAGTTTGAGTGAAATAAGATCAATTGAAGTGATGTGAAGTAGTAATTAAGTAGTAATGGAATATAAGATGGATAAATGGAAAGGAATTTATGGCTAAATATAGCCATAAGTAGTAAATATGTGATTTTGGTCAAAATGGATCAAATGACTAAAATGTGTCAAATGTGTTCAGATTGGCATATTGAGTATGTGAATAGAGAAAGGAAGCTTGTGATTAGCTGTGATGGTAGTTGAAATTCACGGGTAACCTTTCTGGTGATAGAGGGGTTGAGGTAACCGAATAACTTCCTTTGTTTAACTATTTATTGTAACTGTGTGTGAGCATGTTATGTAGTGTATAGAAGTGTTTTGAACTAAGTATGTTTTATAACATTATGTGAATATTGCATGAAAATGATTTTTGAGCAAAGAAATGAGTAAGAAAATGTGATTTCATATGATAAGTATATATATATATATATATGTTATGTGTGAGAAAGTATATAAAGTGATGATTGGGAACTTATGTGGATTGAAAAACATGATCATAGGGGTGGGGGTTCACCCGAGTAGAGGGGTGGTGATAAGACCATATGACATATTCTCCTTAGTGCTCGATAAGGTACAGTGTTGGAGAATTATGCCTCCTTAATACCTTTTAAGGTGCAGTGTTGGAGATGATCTCCTTAGTGCTTATTGAGGTATAGTGTTGGAGATATAGGACTCTTTAATGTCTGTGTGATATAGTGTTAGAGTCAATGACACCCTATTGTGTGTATTGGGAGAAACCAAAGTCTGAAAGTGAGATAAAACACCTTTGCCTAAGTGATTCTATGACTAAAGGTGAGCTCAAGGCCAATAAGAGTGTACATTAGTCTACGGCGAGTGTCACACCTGAAAAAAATGTGATACAGATGGCGCACAAGCGGAGGTCCCGACCTTCGTGATGGGAACTAGACAGAACGAGGAGTCGCCACTGAGATTTTGAGGTAAATCTCGAAAAACTGTTTAATGAAGGATAAGGATGATCTGCGAAATCAGAGAATAGATTTGGGAGTCGGTTGAGTATGGGGAAGGTGTTAGGTATCCCACAACACCTGTTCATCAGAATGGTTACTTGAAGTTTGTTGTGCTCTTTTAATATAGTTTTATAATTATTTTAAATATCCCTTTTATATTCATGTGTTTCAAAAAAATGATAAGAATTAAGTGAGAAATGTTTATTTATTTACAAAGGAGAACGAACTTGACTCAGAATTTGACTCTAAGGCCTACGTACCCTGTGATGGGGATCAAAGTCCACGTAGTTCGGGCATGAAAATTGCTGGTGAAAATATATTTTTTTAAGAAAAATTAATTAGAAATAGTTTACCATTTTACAAATAAAACGATTTCTAAAATTTTAATTTGTGTGTTTTAAATTACAAAAAGTAATTTAATTTTAATTATTTTCTCAATTTTTGAATTTTTGGAATAAAGAAAGAAAAGAGTTTAAAATTATGTTTCTTTTATATTTTATGATTGAGAATTTAATTGTTATACCTGCAGAGCCTTATTGGTTCATACAATAATGCAGTTGTTCTAAATATCTGCGGAGATTCTGAAATCTCACATGATAAAAGAATTTAGCAATTTAATTTATTTTATATTCTTATGTATATTTTAAGTGTTAAAAATATATTTTAATTGTGTATATACATGTTTTAAAGATTCTTAATCATCATACCTGTAAAGCCTTATTAGCTTATACAATAATATGATTATCCTAAATATCTGTGAAGATTCTAAACTCTCACACGATAAAGGAATTAAATTTATTTAAATAGATTCTTAATTTGATTTATTTAATATAATATATATATATATATATATATTAAAAACTTAATCGTTATATCTACAGAGTCTTATTAACTCATACGATAATATGATGATCTTTGAAGTCTATGAAGATTTAAAAATCTCACATGACTAAAAGATATAATCGATGAATATGATTATAATTTAAATACATTAATTTGATTAATTAATTTTCTAAATTGTGTTATATGATTATTTGCAAAAATTTATTTATTATAAAAATTGAGAATCACTATATCTGCCAGGACTTATTATCCCACACCATAATGTGATTAATTTAAGTCTCTACGAAGATTCTTGAAATCTCACATGGAACTTAAATGGATTATTTAGATTATAAAAAGATAGTTAGTTTTAACGATTGATCATTGAAACCATTGATTATACATATAAATTGAATCTAATACCTGTGAAATCTTATTGATTTACACGGTATGAGATCGCTTTAAATGTCTGCGGAAATTCTTAAAATCTCACACGACAAGTAAATGATTAGAGATAAATTTCTCTTATTAATTTCATTCATTTTTATTTCAATTGGGTAAGAATTGAATTCTCTCCCCTCTGCCTTTTATAAAATAGGCTTGTCATAATTAATGAAATCATACATGTAATCATGATGGAGAGTGCCATACGATATGAGTGTAGCAATATTATTGACAAGTAAAGGACCTTAGGACTAATGCAGATGAAAAAAAATCATGCCCATACATATTAATATACTCTTTCATGCTAAAAACACATTTAAAGACCTTGCTTAATAATTACATAATTCTTTATTTGAAATGAGGTTATGCCTAAAATCAAATTAAGCTTAGTTATGATGGCAAGCAAAAATTATTATTTGTAATTTATTTATCCTTCTTTTTCACACTCTCTTTTTTTATTAAAAAAATGACAATTACATTGATTTTCATTTAGGAACTGAAAAATATGGGACAGATATCTAAATATAAAATTTATTTTTGGAATAATAAACAGAAGTTAAACACGTGCATTTTAGATTCAGAAGCAAGAACCTGTGTGTAGCACGTCCCAGATCTGTCTTACTACTTCTGTCCAACAAACTCCTCCCTCTCTGATCTCGGTCTCTTTGGGCTTATGGCTCTCTTTTTCTTTCATCTGCGTCTAGTTTTTTTTATCCTTCTTCATGCTCTATTTTTTTTGTTTTATCGTCCCCGCTCTCTTCTCTTCTTCATTTCTGTTCAAGCTTTTGTTCCTCCTGTCTTCTCTTTTTTTTTAGTTTCTCTTTCCTCTCTTTTCTGTGCTCTTGTTCTCCTATCTTCCCATGCTCTGTTTTCTATTCTCGGTCTCCTTCTTTCTCTTCCTCCTTTGTATCTATTTTTTGCTCTGTTTTCCTGTGTCTCTTTCCTCCAATTTTCATTCTCTACCGTCTATTTTTTGTTCTGCGTGCATACGGTCTGTGTTCTCTCCTTTCTTCTATTATTTTTCTTCTTCCTTTAGTTTTCTATGTCTGCCATAACATCTTGGTGCTCTTTCCTTTTCCTCCTCTCTCAGACTCGCTTCGTTTATCGCTTTTGGCTCTCTCTTTTTCTTCTTTTCTTGCTCTTTCTCTTAGCCTCTTCTCCTTCCTGCATCTCTGGCTCTCTTCCTCTTGGTTTTTCATCCTCTCTTCTACATTTTTCTTCGTGCTCTATTTTTTCATTTCCTTCTCATCTCTCACTCTCCATCTCCTTTTCATTCTCCATCCTCTCTCAGACTTTCTCTTCTTCCTTTGCTGTTTTTTTCTTCTCTTCCAGTTTTTCCTCTCTCTTTTCCTGTTTCTTTCTCTTGTCTATTTTTTTGTTCTCTTTTATGCTCTCTCGAACTCTCTCCTCTATCTCTATTTTTTGTTTTTTAGTTTCTCCTCCACTCTCGGTTTCTCTCTTCTTCTTGTTTTTTATTTTTCAGTTTCTCCTCCACTCTCAGTTTCTCTCTTTTTCTTGTTTTTGTGCTCTCGTTATATTTTCTATATTTCATCCATGCTATGTTTTTCTAGCGTTTTTTTCATGCATGTGTGTGCTTGCTTCAACGTGTACATTTGGTCTTCTGTTATCATTTGCTGCTCTCTTTCTGCATGTGTTTCACGTGTAGTCTGTGTGCATGTCCAGTCTTTTCTTTTGCCTGCTCTCTGCTCTCTGGTTTCATGTGTGGCTTCTTTTTGTCTGTGTGTTTTCCTCTTCTGTGTTCTCTCTGTTTTTCATTTGCCCTCTTTTGCTTTTTGCTTTTGTATTTGGTCTGAGTCTGTTCTCTCTACATCTAGTTTCTTTTTCTGCTCTGCTGTCTGCTTTCCTCTATATCTTCTTTTCATACATGCATTCTATGCATGGCTCCATTTGCTTTCTGCTTTCTAGGGGTGTAGGTGTTTTGTGTCTTCTTTTCTCTTCTGCCTTCTCTGTATGTGCATATCCTGCATTCCTTTAACCATTTTTTAATGTTTTTTTAATTAATTAGATTAAGGGAGAGAAAGAAAAATCTAATTTCAAAAATATATATATATATATATATATATTCAAATGGAAAACAAAAAGATTTAAAGAGAGAAATTTAAAAATAGTTAAAATTAATTTCCAATATTTTTGAATGGTTGGGATAATTTGAGAGATATTTTTTTAAAAAATTTAAGCAAGATTTAAAAAAATATAATCCTAAAAAGGATTAAATTTCATTTTTTTATTTTTTTTTATTTTTTGATTATTTATTATTAAATTAAAAAAATGCCCAGACAAAATATGGTGTTCACAACGAGCCTATGGTTTCATGTCGAAGTGATTTAGATGTTTAGTTAGTAATGATCATGCTATGTAATGCTATATGTTGTGATGCTATATGTTGTTAGATGTTGTAAAAGTGGAGAAAAGTAATGAAACAAGTGTAAAAGTGATGAAATGATTGATATAAAGGATATTTGAAATGAAACATTTGATTATGTTATGATTAAGGGTATATTATGCTTTACTTTCATATAGTTATAAGTAATAGTCAATAGGAGTGAGTTATTCTGCTATTGAGATTTTTATCTCACCCTCATCATTACATTTTTATAGAACAAAGCAGTGATCAGGGCAGGGAAAAAGAGTTGGGGCCAGCTAGATTTATTGAAGCCATGTGAACTTAGAGTTTGTGTAATGAATTGAACTAGTATGAGTTTTATGTAAATGAGTTGCCATAGGATTACATGTATGTTTTGAGTAGTGATTTTGTCGAATCTTAGTCCAATTGTGTGTATATGTGGTGAAAAGAATCAAGAGCTAAGTTGTGTTAAATTGTGAAAATTTATGAAATGTGTAAATAGGCCATTAAGTGGCCAATTTGTGATATATGGGCATATATGTGTTATAATGTGGTTAATCAGGTGTGTTAGGTCCTTTTGAACTTGGTTCAAGACCTAAAAAGGTCTAGTGAGATTAAGGGATCAATTTAAGCACTTGGGTGCATGAAATTTTTAGAAAAAGTGACTTTTTACACTCGAGTGTCTAAATTTTGATTGGACCATTAGATCATGTCTAAACCTATCTCATTAGTTAGCTTATGAGCTAAGCTTCGTGTGGGTGCTTGAATCACTCCGATCAAATGTCGTATGTGAAAATGGTACAAGCCGAAAGTATATTATTTGTGCTATCAAATGATAGCAACAAATTCAAACTTGTCTGCTGCAACGCATTGCACTTCATGCCATGGCGCATGACACATGGTGTATGGCTTCGTGCCATATGCCACGGCACATATATTGCACACTGCAATGCATGGCCTAAAATCTAACCTAATTTTATGGTTTTTAATGCATACAATTGGTTTTATGAATGCATATTGGTTAATTCTGTTACACATTACTTGAATGTATTGTGATTTTGATGATTTTGTAAATGAGTCATGAGCCCAAGATTTTCAAATAAATTTTTTTATTACTATTTGATGTTTAATGGTGATTTAGTTAATCTTCTCCTGTATCCCTTTAGTAAAGCAAGCTCTATGCTTGAACCAGGACTTTCAGCCTTACACAAAATAGGGCCCACCATGGATATGTGGTGATGTCTATATAGAGATGTGAGTGAAAAATTCATATAGTTGGGCTGACACCATGGGACATTTAGTGTTGCATTATACGGGCTGTTATCATGGATAATCTAGTACAACATACTATGAGACTGTTACCATGGGACATCCGAGCAAATATAGCAACTCCCTAGTGCCTATTAGGGTATAGTTAGGAGTTAACGATGCTCTATTACAAGTGTATGGAATAAGGGAAACCATAGTCCGTAGGTGGAATAGATTACCTTCGGCTGGGTGTTTTTACCATTAAAAGTGTACTACTGGGTTAATGAATGATTAATCTAATAAAGCCTATGGTTTCGTGTTGGAAATCTTTAGAGGATCGATGGATAGATGATCATGCTAATGTATAAAAATGTGTGAAAATGGTTTATATGTGAAAGTTATGAGTTAAGCTATATTATGATGAATAAATATGCGATGCTTTAGTTTTACTAATTTGACATGGTTATTTATGCTAATAGACATTCATAGAGCTCTATTGGTTACTAAGATTTTGATCTCTCCCATGGTTATTTATATTTTACAGGTTCTGGTAGTAGTGGAGTAAAGGGAAAGGAAAAAGGCTGAATGTAGACTCTTCTGATAAGGCCATTGTAAGATAGTGTAATTAATATACTTGTAAATAGTGTCGATTAGGTATATAAGTTGCCATAAGAACAAGTATATTACATAAACGTATGTATAGTTGTGAATGCGTGTATGTTTATGTGAACTAATATCCTAACCTTTTATGTGCTTATGTATATAAACAGTAAGAATGGTTATGCGGGCTAGTGGTTGAGTATATGTGGTTATGCCATGGTGGTGTGTGAGATGTATATGATAGATGTGGCCTTGTATGAGAATGAAAATGAAAGAAATGTAATTTTTCCTAAAAGTGTATAATGGGTAATTTACAAGCTAATTGTGTGTATGTGTATGTGTGTTATATTTTGTATATAATTGGTCAATCAGGTATATATTATCTATTTAGACGTAGTCATGACCCAAAAAGTGACTAATGACATAAGGTTTCAAATGGAGGAGCTTGAGTTGCAAATTTTGGCATAAAATGGCCAACAGGTACTCGAGTTTCTAATTTTTGAATGGAATATTGGACTAAAATGAAACTAATATCATTTGTTAGAATTTGAAATAAGCTTCATGTAGGAACTTGAACCACCCCAATCAAACATCGAATCCGAAAATGATGCACTTCTAAAATTCGTATCAAAATTTAAAATTTAATAGTAGATTCTGATATGTGCACCTCGGTGCATGTGACAATAAATGGTGACATGCTGCGACACAAAATAGAGTGACGTTAAGGTCTCTGTGCCACAGGCATCATCATATGTGGCATGAGCTACGATGTGTGGCCCCTGATTTAGCTTGATTTGATTGATTTGCATATGTTTTCTTATTGATCTTGAGGCACTATTTGCACAATGCTTCTGCTATATATTATTTTACAAATTTGTTTTATTATTATATGATTTTGGAAATGTTTTATATTGGGATGTCAATATTTTCAAAAGAGATTTTATTTTAATTAGTAGATTGTGGTAGAGGATCATATGGTAATGTTGTTGAGGGCATTATAGTCTCATTCTAGGAATCATCAATATGGGTGGTCTCTTAAGTCCTACCTAGTAAAGCATTCTCAATTCTTGGATTATCAGGGCTTCTTAGCCTTACATATAGTAGAACCACAACCCCTTATCCTAATCTAGGATACACTCGTGGATCATTCTCCTAGGTCCTTCCTAGCAGAGCAAGCTTTACGCTCAAGACCTTTAGGACTTTCTAGCCTTACACAGAGTAGGGCTACAACTCCCTATCATAATTTAGGGTACACTCGCGGATGCAAATGCATATGTTTATGCACATTTCTCTTCACGTACCTTTCAAACATTACTCACACACACACATGCATATTCTTTCATAATTTTTGCTACTCTATCAGTTCATAAATCACAATGTATACTGTTATACAAAGTACTTGTAAATAATTTTACAACAAACAAGTATAATGGTTACTCCAATTACCTTTTTACCCTTCTTAGTAAGGGTACCAATCACATTAAGTTCCCAAGAGTGTAATTTCTCACAAGCAACACCACAAATGCTCAATCTACACAATGCAATATCCCTTAGCCAATTTCTAACATTTAGCATAAGAAATAATTTGGCCAAACCAAATCTCTTTTATGCACAAAACAAGTCAACTGAGGTTCTTTAAAAGTTCATATAACTGTTACTCTATAATAATTAGCCTTATAAGATATTCAAATGACCATAACACCCTCCTAACTCATTTAACCAACCAATTTCTTCATTTTAACCTAATTTTTTAGGCTAATTTGAGCCTAAACTCTTAAGATTAAACCATTTAACTTTAGATTAGTGGTAAAATCAGTGGTAAAACTTTAGTTTCACATTTGAGAGTCCTTTTTAAACCTTTTCCTTAGATTCCAAGTTCTTAAAACTTCTTAATTTAATTTCTCTACCGATCAAACTTCAAGAAATTAGGGTAGAAATATAGCTCAGGGCTGTAAGATACTTACCCGATAATTCACTAGCTAAAACAAACTCCCAAGTTCCCACAAATCAATGCCCTACCAAAACCAAGCCTTATCTGTCTCTCATGAACGTTTTTCTAAATTTCTCCCTCTAATTTCACGAGTTGGCACAACCTAACTTATCAAAATTATGTACCATGTGCCACAGCACATGCAACATATGCCATGACACGTGGCACAATGAGACAATTCTCACTGCTGCTCACATGTTTCATCTTGAATTGTCATTCTATCATCTGATCTTGTAACCACATTGACCAACCAACATTATATATTAACTCAATACCCAAAACCATAATCAATCAACTAATTACTATTTTGCCCCTAATTAGCAACAGTTTCCTGGATTGAAATTTAGGATGTTACATGTTAGAAAGATTAAATGGGGTGGTTGTGGTCTCAATTAGTCATGTGAAAGGAAATAAATGGTTAATTATGATTAATAGTGGTAATCAGCATTTATGGTCAATTTGTGAATTGATTAATAGTTCTAATTTACATAAATTGTCGTACTATATATGTGCTTTGTGGTAGAGGAAGCATGTGGTGACACTAAGCAATTATAAAATCCATGAGTAACCTTTTTAATGATAGAAGAGTTAAGGTAACTGAATAATTTACTCTATTGGATTCCTTAACTTAACTGTTTGTGAGTAATAATATTGCTACATATATCTATTTTACAATTGTTACATGTTTGTGAAATGAGTGTATTATGTATGAAAATGATTTTTAAGTAAATGAATTTATAAAATTATATGCATGTGAGTATATATATGGCTTAGATACAAACATGTGGTTTGTATATAAGAAATGTGAGCATGATCATATTAAGGGTAGGAGTTCGCCTGTAGCGAGAAGTAGTGAAAGACCATATGACATATATTCTCTTGAGTACTCCATAGGATGTGATATTAGAGAATTTGTCTCCTGAGTACCTAGTGAGGTACGATGTTTGAGATGCTCTCCTAAATGCTCATATAAGTGCATGTTAGAGATTTGTATAACCTTTCCCCATACCAAACTATTATTCCAGTGCTACTAGGAGGGTTAACACAATCACCACATCATATACCAAACTAAAATCAAAGAAAATTATTTAAAATACTTGAGAACCCAAGATTTCTTTGTTAACACCATTTGAAAACAATCACATATCAAATAGCACTGCTATAAAATATGCTTATAGTGCCCATTTCAAAGCACTTATATAAAAAGTGCTTCAAAAAAATAACGTGGAACGTTTCAAAGTGCTTTCTTTAAAAAGAATTTTGAAAGATACAACATAGGAGAGAGCTAATTGGTAAAAGCACTCCAATAATATTTAATATAAAATTTTTTAAAAGTAATCAATATACTAAAGCACTTATGCCTAAAGTGCTCTTATGGAGTTTAATAATAATAATAATAATAATAATAATAAGCCTAAGGGAGCGATTATTTTTAAGTACACTATTAGGCTAAAGACAAAAGAAACCTCAACGTATTTGCTTTCACCTTCCAAAGAACTTTCGTGTAGAAGCATTCTGAAAGGTCATTAAATTTTTTTATGCTAGTAGTTGCAATTTTTATTTCCTTGCTTTCCCAATTTCAATTTCACCTATCCTTTCCAACAGTGTGAAGCCCTAAGGTCGACCCTCTTCAATAGCCTCCAGATCATGCCATGATAGAATACATTTATTACATACTTTTCTATACCAATTAAGATCATTTATTAAATTTTTATTAGCCAAAGTGCACACACATTGCATTATATTTGAAAATTTGTCTAAGTGTCTAGGTTTTGTGCACTAAGAGTATTTTCATCTAAAAAGGAACCTTTGAGAAAATGTAAAAGAATAATTGATAAATTGTATTTTTAGTGCAAAAGAGGGGTGGTCAAATTAGATTTTACAAATTTATTTTAGTTTGTGAGTAATTAAATGAAGAGTTAACACTTTCTCAAGTGTGCTAGTTTGACCTAGTTTTTGGTTTGTATTTATGTAAAAATTTTTATATGATTTTTATGCACCCAAAAACTTGGTTATTTTAATAAATTATCCCTTCTAAATATGAATTTAATTCTTCAATTTAATTATATTTTATGATATTACATATTATTTAATTGAATTATGTGATTTTTGTTACATAGGTGACATGTGACTTGTACATCAATTGAGCAAATGAAGTCAAAACCTGATAGGGTTAAAGCTAAAGCATTTGGATGTGTTTTTCTCTTAATTGAATGGTTTAGATCAGCTTAAAATGTGGATGATATATGAGATTAATTTGATACATATTAGAATCATTTACAAATCAATACCAGAGTATCACCTAGCAAGCATGATAAGGCTCCAAATTCTTTTTTCTTTTGTTTTCTTTAATTTTATTTAGTGATCAGCTGATGCCAGCACCTTAATCATGCCATTCGATCTCTCATTTTAGATTAAACACATACATATTTCACTCATCTCCTCCATTCTCTCTCTAATTCATCTTGTTCTTCATTTTCTCTACCTTCTCTCTACTTTTTTTATTTTTCTAGCAGCCATAACTCCACATTCAGTCACTAAACCTCTACAAAATCTACACCATTCTTCCTCATTCATCTAGCTTATACCATCCCTATGTTTGGTAAATGTTTGATTAAATGCTTGAGTTGAATAGTTTTGTTCTTAAGTTACCTTTGAACCATGGCTATTTGGGAGTGAAATTCAAGTAAGCACTTGGTTAATTTCTAAGCTGAGTTAATGAGATAGCTTAAGGGTGTGTAATTAGCACTTAAGGAATTTAATTAGTAAGGCTAGGTTGCTTAAGATAGTTGTCTTGAGTAATCACTTTTTTAGCTAAGGGGGAGAAGTTTGAGTGAGCTGCCATAATTAATTAGAGGATAGGATTCTTCCATTAAAAATGCCCTAGAGTTCCTAATGGATAAGGGAAGCCAAACACACACTTTTAGGTTTAGTTTGCACTTTAATTCAATAGTTAATTAGGTTAAAACTTCACTTAAATGGTTAATCTATTCACTGAGTTTTCTTGAGTAAGAGTTAGAACCTCCTCCTTAAGAAAAGACCTAGAGTTGGCCTAAGTACTATATTTAGATTAACTTTAGTTAATTTTGAGGGTTGAGTGACAAATCGCATCAAAATTTTGTATCATTGCAAGGGAAGTGTTCTGTTTAATTTTGGGATTGTTTTGATACTTAATTTGGTTTTTTTTCTATTTCTAGAAAATTTAGAAAAAATCATAAAAAAATTTCATTTTATTTTTTTCTAAGTTTATATTTGTTTTTATGTTTAGTTTGGGAAAAGAAAAAAAATTAGTGCAATTTTCATTTTTCAAGTGTATGCTTGACAGTGCTTTGTTTCCAGTGTTTCTGCTTTTAGTTGAAAAATTGTTTGGGAACAGGTTTAGGATAGTTTGGACTTGAAATTTAATTCATTGGAAATTTATATCTCTTAGCTTCATTTCAAAACTTGTGTGGTCAATTTTAGACATGGGAATTACTTTGTACACATTTTACAAAATAACAAGGTCCAAAGAGCCTTCATAGAGGATTACAAAACCATATAATACATTTAAGTGAGCATAATTTTCCCTTTGTGAGTCCAAATTGCCTGGTTTAAGTCTCAAATTGTTCCTTATTGTCATGGCTTTGTTTTTTGTGTTCATCATTTTCTTTCATTATGCCTTTGTCCTTTTGGAAAGTTTGTTGGGAGCTCATAAGGTCATTTGGACGAAATTCTGTTTCTCCAGTACTATTGACCAACTTGTCAAAATTTCTAGGAATAACTAAGAAGATATTATGGGCTAGATTTTTTATATAATTGTACTTTATATCTCTTCTATCTCTTATAAAATTTTTAGGGAATTTTTTTGTGTGTATTTTCTTCCACAAAATTCAAAAGTTCACTGTCTCTAGAGAGCAAATAGTAGGGTTCCAAAAGCATGGAAAGCATTTAAATTGAGCATTTTTAACTCTTTCTCTTTATGCATTTTGTGTTATTTTGGTTTATGTGGTTATTTGATTATTGTTGAGTTGTTGAAAAATAAAAACAAAATTTCTTTTGAACTTGTGTGTTTTGAGCTATCCTTTTGTTTTTGCATTTTAGGTTGCTTGAATTTGCATTATTATTTGTGGACATAAGTTTTATTGCATTTTATGGTTTAGTTTCAGCATCATGATTCATTCCATCTTTCATTTGACATTCATTCTCATTCATTTACAGCACCTAACATTGATCATACATCCCATTTCTATAATCAATTTCAATCATATAACCTTGATGGTCCACCCCCATATTATAATCATTTCTATCCAAGTCACATTTTTGAGTTTTTCAATCCCATGAGTTTTGAATCCAATCTAAGCACTTACATTAAGCATACACTACCCATTGACATTGAGCATTTAGAAAAATTATGTGCACAAAGGAGTAAATTTTAAGGGGAATTGCATTAAGGGTCCTAAAAACACATATAATTGTATTTAGGCCTGAAAAAGTCTGCTATTCCATTACAGGCCTTGGGGCCTTTTATTTTAATTTTTCTTGAGATCAAAAGTACATTTTTGCCCTTTGCTTGATTTGAATTCAAAAAACCTACGTGAAACCATGTACAACACAACATCCACTATGCATAACACAATGCTCACATATGCTAAACTAAAAGTCCATACCTCTATAGTATTTTAGTAGCCTAGGCTCAACAAAATAGACAAGTTAGCTAGACTATACACAACACAACATTCACTATGTATAAGACAATGTTCATATATGCTTAACTCAAAGTTCATGCCTTTCCAATATTTCAATAGCCTAAGCTCAACAAAATGAAAAATTTATACAAGCCATTTATAATACAACATCCATTATGTACGAGACAATGATTATGTATGCTCAACTTAAAGTCCATGCCTTTCCAGTATTTCAGTAGCTTAGGCTGAACAAAATAAACAAGTTCGACAAACCATGCACAACACAACATCTATTATGCACAAGACAATGCTCATACATGCTCAACTCAAAGTCCATGCCTTTCCAGTATTAAGAAAGACAATTACATCAAATATAAATAATTTCATGTTGGTATTGGCCTAGCTACTAAAACCCACATAAAATTTGACAAGATATTTCAAGTCTAATATATATAAAAAGTTTGCAACTATATCTAAAAAAATCTAATAGTAGCTTCTTTATATATAAACAAAAAATATTTGTGATTCCCAATTACCCAAAAAATATTACTTGGAAATGCTTCTATATATATAATCATCAAAATAGTACAATGTGACTACTTCTCATACTAGGTTAGGATTTTTGCATGGCTTGCTACTGTGTCTGACCTCCCCATATCTTAAACAATGATAAATATTCTTATCTTGAAATTGAGACTCTATCCTTCTTATTTGTGGCCTCCTAAGAGGACAACTGGTTAAAGGCAGTTGGAAAAAAAGTTTGTGATAATTTAGCTATCAATGTTGCTGTATCAGTAAACTAGGTTTAACAAAATACACAAATAGACAAACAATGTACAACACAATATTTATTATGTATAACACAATGTTCATATATTCCCAATTGAAAGTTCATGCAATTCCAGCTTATCAGTAGGTTAGGCTAAACAAAATATTCAAGTCAGGAAAATAATGTATAACACAATATTCACTATATACAATACAAAGTTCATATATTCTCAATTGAAAGTCCATGTGATTCTAATTTATCATTAGGCTAAGCTTAACAAAACGCACAACTCAACATTCAACAACAACAACTTAAAGTTAATTTTTGCACAACGAATACTCCAACATTTCTAACAGTAGATTTTCTTCATATTAGGTCATATTTTATTCAATTCACATTTCAAAGTCTAATATGAACAAGTCAACTATCATTATTGCATAACAACTAATCCACTTTAAAACTTTCACAGGTAACTTAATGGTTCAGCAACCTTTAGCTTATATCAAAAGTAAAATCACTGCTAAAATTCCAATTTAAACAACATCACAGTGCAGTTTGTACAACAAAAAGTTCATCTCATATACAACCTACAAGCTAGAAATCAACCAAGCAGCATCATAATATAACATGTTGAATGCTTTGATTGCATATTCTTAACATACCATCTATTGATCTATCATCATATAACAAGGAAGAGGAAGAAGATGAGTAATGGTTGGCAATGTGCAAAGAGAGGGAAAATGAGGCAGAGAAATAGGGGAGGAATAAGGAAGAAGAATGAACGGAGAGGAAGATCCCCACCAACACAATTCTCTTTCGATCACTAATACAAAATTAAATTTTAACCACACATATTTTGCTATAGTTTGTTAGAAAAATGTGATGCGGTGACACTTTTGAAAATAACTTAAAAAATGCATCATTTATGGCGACAGTCCTCAACAAACCTGTCGCCATAAACGAAACTGTTTGAGAAATTAAATAAAATTAAAAAATTAATTAAGTTAAATTCAAATATTAATTGTAGTCTTCATTTTTTCCAATTAATTAAGTAACATTTAAGACATATTGATTGTGTCTAAAATAATGCATATTTAATGAATTTTATTAACAAAATACATTAATTATTAAAATTTAATTATTAATCAATAAATTTCATTTTAATAGATGTAAAAAAACATAAATTTATTAAAGATATTTTAATAATGTTAACTCATTATGTCAGAATCCAAACATACTAAATATGTCTCAACTCAGACACAATAATAATATGAATGATAAATAAAAATAAAAAAATTTTAAATTCTTGAAATTTTTTTAAAAATTCAAAATAATTTATTTTAATGATTTAATTATGCCAGAATTTAGAAAAATTTTAATTTATCTGAATTCAGACAACCTACGGCAACAAGCCTAAGGGCGCTAATTGCCATAGGTTTTTTTGAAAGAATATTTAATTTAAAAAATTCATTTATTAATTAGATATTAAAAAAGTTCAATAATTATGTTACAATAAAGACACATTAAATATGTCTCAACTCACACACAATAATAATATGAATGATAAATAAAAATATATAAAAATAAAAAAATTGAAATTCTTGAATTTTTTTAAAAAATTTGAAATAATTTATTTAATGATTTAATTATTTCTAAATTCAGAAAAATTAATTTTGTCTAAATTTATATAAAATTAATTTTTCTAAATTTAGACACTTACACCAACAGGTGCTCGAGCACTTGTCACCATAAGTCTGTTGCCATAAATGCCCTTAAATTACCGTTAACTCTTCCTTCGTTACATATCTCTTTTGCACTACTGCCCTCAGCTCTCTCCTTCATTTCATTTTCCCTTAGCTCGCACATCTTACTCGCCTTTTGCTTGCCATTAACTTGTAGCTCGTTCTCCCCCATCTCATTATCCCCTAACTTTATTGGATCTCACAGCTTGTTCTCGCCCGTGCCCTTAGCTCATTCTTAGCTCTAGGGGTGTTCAGCCTAGATCCGTCCAATTGGCCCGGTATCATCCCGATCATATCGGGACGGGTCTTGTCCCGGCCCGAAAATAATCAGGACGGGACTTTACAAGACGGGACAGAAAAGGGGTTCGGGATGGGACGGGACACGGGATTACCATCGGGACGTCCCGTCCCGTCCCGTCCCGAATATTATATATATTATTTTTTATTTTAAATATATTAATTATATTAATATAATTTATACTTATATTAATTATATCAATTATAATTTTAATACTTGCAATTCTTATTTAAAACTAAAGTTTTTTATATTGATAATTTTAATGGCATAGAGTAAATATGGCGATATCTTTTTTTATAATATATTAATTATATTAATATAATTTATTCTTATATCTATCTATTTAATAACTTTTATTTATAACATATTTCTTGCTTATTTTTAGAAGAGTAATTAGCTTAGTACACCTTCACTAAAATAGAAGAATAATGATTTGATGTTGTGTTTGACTTGCCTGTTGCTAATCTTATAGCATAAAAATCACTTGTATTTGTTATTATAATATGTAGTTACGATTAATATAATTCAATAATTGATTTTAAATTATTGTTATTTATGTGCTTGTGTTGTTTTGATTTTAAACTTAATAAATTATATGATTTAAAATTTTAATGAACATTATTATTCAGATCTTTTTTCAATGTTATTCCATTTATCGGGACGGCGGGACGTCCCGATCTTGTCCCGGTTCCGTCCCGACTCTTAACGAGACGAGACGACTTTCGGGACGGGACGGGACACAGGACCAAAATTCAATCCCGATCTTTTTTTCGGGACGAGACACGGGACGGGGGTGTCCCGGTCCCATCCCGTCCCGTGAACACCCCTACTTAGCTCACAACTCATTCTTGACCACCCTTAACTAGTTCTCATCCCTAGCTCTCTATCACCTACAGCCCCAGCTAGCATTGCTCCCAGCTAGCATCACATCCCAAGCTCGCCATCCCCATCCAAGTTTCTTTTTTTTTTTGAAATTTTTTGGCTACCTTTTTCTTTTTCTTTTTTCTTTTTTTTGTAAAATATGCTTTTATTTTTTTTAATTATCCTTTTAGCTTCCAATATTTTTTTTACTTCAAAAAATTGGCTTTTATTTTCTTAATTAGCCTTTGGTTTTTATTTTATTTTTGCTAATTTATGTTCTTTTCTTATTATTTTTTGTTGCTTCTTTATTTTGTTTGTTGAGATGATTTTTGAACATTAATTATATTATTGTTTGATGGTTATATGTATTAGCCTAAGATGATAGTTTGAATTTATTGGTAATTAGAGTTGATAATTATTGACAATTCAATTAAGATATACTTAAATTGATCAAATTGAGGGTAAAGTGCCCAAGAATTCTTAGTTTATCAGTTGCTATGCTGCCATTTTTTTAATTTTCATGATATTGATTTCTTTAAAATTAGTATAATTTATTTGTTGGGGTTGAATCATTGAGATTTGTTTCTTGTGTTGATGTAGGTACCATTGTTAAGACCAAACACTTGAAGTCACTACCACTCAAGCTTGATGTTCACTTGATTCCCAAGCTATTGAAAATTGATTCTACACTTGATGAAATACAAGATAAGACCTACATTAGCATGGTAGTTGAAGAGAATGAGAAATTTGAGGAACTATTTACAAATTCCTTTGAAGAAAGTTTTGATCAACATGTTCCTAAGGGTGTCAAATAAGAAGAAAGTGCAAAAGAAATTGTGCCATTTCAAGTAGAAGGCAACATGCTTGTTTATACCATTTCCAAAGAGATCATCTCATATGACCTTACACCGGATAAGGGAGACATTTATCTTCTTAAATCTTTTGACAACATCCTCCTTCATTCATTGATTTTATTGGTTATCTCCTTATTTTGAAAAATCTCGTTTTCATTCCCTTGCACATAATTCCATTTTATATATCATGTTTTACAATCATGTTGCATATGATGCTTCCTTATTTGAAAAAGAAAATATTAATGGTTGCATCTCATATGACTTGAAGGAACAATCCATACCGTATATCTTGGAGCCATTACCAATTGTGTAACATCCCAAAAATTTTAAGACTCGAATTTATTTTAAAAAAATAAAATAAAATATTTATAATTAAATTAAATTTTTGAATAATTTGATAGAGGTCCAGAGTTTGAATTTTTCTTAGCAAAAGTTTGGTTTTAATTGATTTTTAACTATGAGAAAAATTACCAAAGTTGACCCGAGCTTTTGTGTTATAATAAAAAATATTGAGCCCTTTATTGTAATTTTTCTCAAAGTCTAATATCAGCAATTTAAGAGGGAAAACAGATGCAGAAATGCAAAAAAGGAAACAAGGAAAAGAAGGAAACGAACGCGTGAGAGAGAGAGAGGAAGAAGAAAGGAGAAAGAGAGGGAGTTAGGCTCGGATCTAGGAGGCTTTGCGGTCGTTGCAAGCTCGGCTACGCAATAGGTAAACTCCCTACTTCAATCCTCTTCCCTCCCACTTTGTTTTTCTCAATTTTGGAAAAGGAAATTTCTGAAATTTGATCCAAAATGCTTTATTTTTATAAGCTTTAGTTTCCTTAGGTTCTAAGGAGGATGTTTTGAGTTTCTATATGGTGTTCTAATGTTTTGAGTGGATAATTAGATGAAAAGAGGTGTTTTGGGCACAAATCAAACCCCAAGAGGTTGGGTTTTACTCTTCAATGATTTAAGTCTATTGATTTAGTTATAATTTTCTCATTTGAGCCCAATAAGATTTAAATTAAGGTTTGGTTTTCATTATAAGGGCTAATGGTGAAAGTTGGTGATACTAAGTGAAGGTTTTTAATTGATTAAAAATTATATAAATTGAAAATTAGCCTAGTGATGGCTAATAAATGGTTTTGGTCGTTAAGTGATACTATGTGAATGGTTGGTTTAATATATGGACCATTAGGATGGATTATGACTCATTAATTCAAGTTGTGTGGTATGAGTTATAGTCTTTATTAATGCTATTTGTCATGATAAGTGATGTGGATCACTTATATGTTTTAGGAATTGTTGGTGGAATTTGTTCGGAAGTTAAGGAACAAGCCGAATCTTATTTTGTATAAGAGGAACCCTTTTGGTACTAAAGGGTTGAGGTAACAGGGGAATTTATATTTCTTATTATTTTGTTTTAGCTCTTTTTGAATAAATATTACTAACTATCATGCATTACATGTTTTAAAAGATTAAATGTGCTTTATAAAGGGTTACAGTGTACTACTTTGATTATAGTACAAATATGTTTTCTAATTGTTTAACAACAATGTTTTTATGGAAACGAGATTTATTTACATGTATTTTAATCATAAGGAATAGAAGTTGCACTCAAGGAAGTGTAACTAAGTAAGGTACCTTAGATAGGCTAGGAACCATTTAAGGGAGATTTATAAATGTTATACTACCTTAGAGTGTTGAAGTGGTCAATACTTGAGAAAAGTAGACATGAATAAAAGGCATAATCTCGATCGGAGTTCACCAATGAGAAGGTGTAGACTTTTGATATTCTATGGCACACTGTTAGTAGTCAGTGTTGCCTTACGTATTGTGGGCTCAGTGCACTAAAGTGGTTAGTGTATTAAGTGTTCGACACCTCCCAGTGGGGGAGGGAATCCAACATATGAAGTGTGAGGTTGAGTGCCTAGGCCAAGGTAGCCCTCACATGGAGAGTAAGTCGGGCTGGCTTTGAGAGGGAGTTAGCTTCGACTGCTCAGGATTCATGTCGAAGGGGCATAGGCGGTTCAGTGGATTAGATCATGCCTTAGATTATGTTTTGTGCCTGTGAAGGAACAAGTAGGTAGAAAGTTTACCTGTGAGTTAAAGAGTGCCAGGAGGCATTCTGTTGGTCATGAAAGGCCATACCAGCCTATGTCATACATTCATGCATTTTAAATGACTAAATTTTATACTATATTGAATTTATTATTCGTTTATTTGATTATGGCTTACTTTGTAATAATCAATGTAGATTTTTCTATTACTGAGACTGTGCTTGTCTCATCCCTTTCTTTTCAATATTCTAGATCCAGATGAAGGAACCAACGGAGGACGGGAAAAGGAGCAGAGCTAGGGGTTATTTGTGAATTGTAAAGAACCGTAACCCCTTTCTTTCGAGTAAATCTATTGTAACGTATTTAGGATTAGGGTGCCAGTAGGATATGATTATGTATATGTGCGTGAGTATGTGTGGATTGTATGGCTTGTGTATGAATTTTTATCTGCTTGTAGACTTGTGGCTAGGAAATTTGGCTATGGTGTGTGGTTTTGATGGATTTATTTAGTAGATCAAGTTTTCACTACAAGCAAATATTTATTTTGATATATATATGATTCCACAAGCAAATGCAAATTGGTTGCATTACAAATGGTGTGTTATGGGCAAACATATACCTTGGATAGAGAGAGTGGATACGTGGGCCCTATAGAGATCTCTAAGCCAAGTGAAAATGTTTAGCATGTGTATTCATATGTGTATATGATATTTGGAATAATTTTTAGCCACTCTTGTGTGATTTGTGCATTTTAAGGTTTTAGGGTCCATTTTGAGAAATGGCACCCGAGTGGTCAAATTTTGGTATAAAGAGTTTTTCTACCATTTAAATGTTCTATCAGGTGTTTCTAGTCCTATTTGACGTGTTCAAAGTGTTCCCACAAGTTTGTGACCATTAGGATGAGATTTGGACAATTTTGAAAATGGTTTTTTACCAAAAACCTACACTTTTGCATCCGGGTGTCCAAATCTTAATCTAACCGTTAGATTTCTCTAAAATTTGGGTCACAAGTAAAAAAATTTATAAGCTTTATGTGGGATTTAGAATCACATTGATCGCATACCGAACAGAGAAATGGCGTACTCCAGAATTTGGTCTAAAGGAGCTGTCATGACAGCAAAAGTGCTGTCATGACAGCAATATTTATTGATGTTGTAATATGCACGAAATTCAATCCGTCCGTTGGATCTTTCCAAAATTTGGTATGCTAATAGTACTATTTAAAAGTGACATGTGGACTTTAGAATCGCTCTGATCAGAGGTCGGATGATGAAATGGTGTACCCCAAAAGTTAGTCTGGAGGTGCTGTCATGATAGCTGTTTAGCTGTCATGATAGCAAAAATAACCAATCTTTTAACATGCCTAATTTTTAATCTGACCGTTGTATCTTTTTGAAATTTGGTACACTTATAGTATCCTTTGAATGTGACGTGTGAGCTTTAAAATCACTTCGATTAGAGGTCAAATGATAGAACGGTGCCTCCCGGAAGTTGGCCCAAGAGGTAATGCTGTCATGATAGCATCTTTTTATTCCACTTTCATCTAGCTTGCTTTCATGTACTATAGGTAGAACCTATAATTTTTTTAAGGTTTTAAATAATTTATTTCTTAAGTTGGTTAGAGGATTAACTCCTTAACCACACTTAGTTTATTTGAATTATGTGATTTTTGGATAACACTCGGGGCAAGTGTTACATTTGGTATCAGTTTTAGGTTTATGATTCCTCTTTCCTATTTGGCACCTTAAATACATTACTCTTATGCTCTTTCCTTTCTCTCACTAACCTGGACTAATATTATTTTTTTTTCTTTGGCTTGTTCCTTTAGGAGGGGAGAAAGGTCCGTACGCTTGTGGCCATACACCTTTCAGTTCTAATATGTCTCGAAAGGGAAAAGGTAGATCGAGGAATGAGGAATGACCACCACCTCTACCTCTACCTCCTCCGCCTCCGCCTCTGCCTCCACCACTACCACCACAAGGGACGGATGCAGTTATGGCTAGGCTACTTGAAGTGATGGTGGATATACAGCAAAATCTTAGAGGTCGTGCTGTTCCAAATCAGTATTTTGACCTAAGTGCTGGGCAGGGATCTTCTAGTGCTGTGGGAGCTCATGGACCGGTTGCTGATAACTAAGAGAATGACATATCCGGACCTTAAAAGGAATTCTCTCGCTCTAATCCGACCACATATAATGGTAGTATGCTTAATGGGAAAGCTGAGGAGTGGTTGGATCGGATGGAGCAGTTATTTACTATTGTGAGGTGTACATTTGAGCATAGGGTTATCTTGGCTATGATGCAGCTTGTTGGTGAAGCTTTCAGAGATGAGAAGGAGGCAAAGTTTCATGTGTTTTAACAGGGGGACTTAGACGAGGAGACTTTTATGAGAAAATTCAATTAGTTGTCTAAATTCTCAACATATCTAAAGGCTTCTAATGATAGCAAGTGGAAAGCAAAGAGGTTATTGGAAAAGATAAGGCTAGAATACCACCAGCAGTTGTCTTTGTTGGGCGAGACGACGCATGATGAGATGTGCAATCGTCTGAGGATTGCCGCTCACTGAGGCTGAGACACAGAGAGTAGCCGGAGTAGGGATACACGAGGTCGATTTTCTTTTGAGTTAGCTCCTACTGGTGGTGTATCTAAGAGAATGGGTTTTAGCTCTGGTTCTTCTTTTGGTGGCTCCTTTAGAGCCGGGTCTTCTTCTGCTTCTAGTAATCAGAATTTAAATAAGGGTTCAAGATTTTAAGGTAATCGGGGTGGTAATATGAGATCTGGGGGTTCTCGTTTCTCTTGGAATGCTCTAGCACATTCTTTATAGGCCAGTCAGGCCCCAATTCTAAACACAGTGAGGTCACCTTGCGATAGATGTGGTAGGGTTCATTCTGGTCGTTTCTTTGCTTACTACAAGTATGGAAAGTTAGGCCATTTGATCCGTGACTGCCCTGATTTGCATGAGAGCTTGGACTGGAGGAACGTGATTCCCGGTAGAGTGTATACAATATCTCAGGAGGAGGCTAGGAAGTCATCGAATCTAATCACTGGTATGGTTTCTATCTGTGGCCTTGATTTAGAAGCTTTATTTGATTGTGGTGTGACACATTCTTTTATTTCTCCCGAGCGCTTAGATAGAATGGGTATGCCTGTTGACTAGTTGCCCGATGATATAAAATTTTCCTCTACTTCTGGTTTGGTTGGTTGATCCAGTGTGGTGTGTAGGACTAAGATGACTTTTAATAGGCAATTGACTTGGGTGAATGTGATCAAATTACCTATGCAAGGGATTGATTTAATTATCGGTATGGATTAGTTGATAGTTTATAGTGCTGTCTTAGATTGTGTGGCTAAGACAGTGACTTTAGTAGAAGTACCAGAGGTGATCGAGGAATACTTGGTCATTCTTGTTTTCTTTCTTCTTTGCAAGTTGAAAGGTTGATTAAGCAAGGTTGTGAGGCTTACGTGGTAGTGCTCGCTACCCAAGGGTCTAAGACAGGTATAGTGGATGAAATTGAGGTTGTTAGGGAGTTCCTGGAGGTGTTTTCAGAGGATGTGTCAGGATTATCTCCAGAGCGTGAGGTTGAATTCTTGATTGATCTGGTACCGAGGACTCAGCCAATTTTAAAGGCTCCCTATAGAATGGCTCCTTCAGAGTTAGCTGAGTTGAAGAAGCAACTTGAGGAACTGTTAGATAAGGGATTTATTAGACCCAGTATTTCTCCTTGGGGATCTCCTGTCTTATTTGTGAAGAAGAAGGATGGTAGTTTGAGATTGTGTATCGATTACAGGCAGTTGAATAAGGTTACGGTAAAGAACAAGTACCCACTGTCTCATATTGATTATCTCTTGGATCAGTTGGTTGATGCCATGATTTTCTCTTAGATTGATTTACATTCAAGGTACCATCAACTGAGGGTTAGTTAGAAGGATGTGGCGAAGATGGCTTTTAAGACTCGATATGGTCATTATGAGTTTTTGGTTATGCCATTTTGGCTGACTAATATGCCTGCAGTTTTCATGGACTATATGAACCGCATTTTTTGACCTTTCTTGGATTAGTTTGTGGTGGTTTTTATTGATAATATACTGATATACTCTAAAGATGAGGAGCAGCATGCCAGACACTTAAGGACTGTCCTAAGGTTTCTGCAAGATCATAAGCTATATGCCAAGCTCAATAAGTGCGAGTTTTGGAAGAGAGAGGTTAGGTTCTTGGGACATATCGTGTCAGCAAATGATATTGCAATTGATCCATATAAGGTTAAAGTGGTCTTGCAATGGGAAAGACCAAAATCGATAATAGAGATCCATAATTTTTTAGGATTAGCACGTTGCTACCGGCATTTTATCAAAGGTTTCTCTCAGATTTCTATGCCTTTGACTAGACTCATAAGGAAGGATAAGCCATTTATCTGGGATGATAGGTACGAGATAACTTTTCTTAAGTTGAAAGAAAGGTTAACAATAGCTCTAGTATTGGTGATTCCAGATCCTCAAAAGCCCTATGACGTGTATACTGATGCCTCTCATAAGGGTCTTGGTTGTGTTCTAATGCAAGAGGAGAGGGTAGTGGCATATGCATCTCGACAACTTAGGCCACATGAGGAGAATTATCTGACGCATGATCTCGAGTTAGCTGCGGTGGTCTTTACATTAAAGATCTGGTGTCATTATCGTTATGGAACAGAGTTCAGGGTCATAAGCGACCATAAAAGTTTCAAGTACTTGGTGGATCAAAAAGAGCTAAACATGAGACAGAGATGTTGGATAAAGTTTCTTAAAGATTATAATTTTAAATTTAAGTATCATCCGGGAAAAGCAAATGTGGTAGCAGATGCTCTTAGTTGCAAGACCTTACATGTAGCTATTTAATGGTTCAGGAGCATAGATTGATAGAGTCTTTGGTTGAGACTTCTCTGGGTATGACTGAGTTTTCCTTGAATGGTCTTAAAACTATGGTTATTTCCAATGAATTTTGGAAAGAGAAACGAGATACTCAGCTTTAAGATCTGATTTTATTAAAAATAAGCCAAGACATCGAGAATGATGAGACAATAGACTATTGGTTTAATGATGATGGGTATGTGGTTTTCAAGGATAGGGTGTGTATTCCCAACAATAAGTCTATTTAGAAGAAATTGTTAGATGAGGCACATCGAAGTAGCTACACCCTTCATCCCGGTGCTACTAAGATGTATCATGACATGCAGTGTCATTGGTGGTGGCCAGGCATGAAAAAGGATGTCACAGAGTATGTTAGTAAGTGTTTGACCTGTCAGAAGGTCAAGATAAAGCACCAAAAGCCATCAGGGTTGTTACAGCCTTTAGAGATTCCTAAATGAAAATGGGAGAGTATTTCAATGGATTTTGTATCTGGTTTGCCAAGGACCCAGGCTAATTTTGACTCTATCTAGGTAATTGTAGATCATTTAACTAAGTCAGCACATTTCTTACCAGTCAAGATCACCTATACAGTTGATAGGTATGCTGAGATCTACATTAAAGAGGTTGTGCGACTACATAGGGTACCAGGAGATATTGTTTCAGACCATGATCCTTAGTTTACATTGAATTTATGGCAAGCTATGTAAAGGGCTATGGGCATGAATCTGAAGTTTAGTACATCTTATCATCCACAAATGGATGGACAAACTGAGCAGACGATCCAAATATTAGAGGATATGTTGAGGTCATGTGCCCTAGAGCTTCAGGGAAGCTGGGATAAGCAGTTGCCTCTGGCAGAGTTTGCTTATAATAACAGTTGTCATACCAGTATTCAGATGGCTCCTTATGAAGCATTGTATGGAAGACAGTACAGATCACCTCTCCATTAGTATGAGTTGAGTAAGAGGACAATGATGGGACCGAATGTGGTAGATGAGACCACAGAAAAAATCAAATTGATCCAACAAAAGCTTCTTATGGCACAAAATAAATAGAAAATTTATGCAGATAATTGTCATAAGGACTTGTCTTTTGAGGTTGGGGATTATGTGTTTCTCAAGGTTTTCCCATTGATGGGCGTTGGACTCTCAATTCGGGCTAAGAAGTTGTCTCCTCGATGTATGGGTCCTTTTGAGGTTTTGAAGAAAGTTGGGCCGGTGGCTTATCAGTTGGCATTGCCGCCTCAGTTAGCGGGTCTACACAATGTGTTTCATGTGTCACAGCTAAAGAAGTACTAGCCAGACCCGTCGCATGCAATAGAACTTGAGGAGGTTGAAATTTAGGAGAATTTAACCTACCGGACTGAACCAGATCGTATTATGGATGCTAAGAATAAGCAGCTCAGAAATAAGACAATCCAATGGATAAAAGTGGTTTGGAAAGGGACAACTCTTGGAGATACAACCTGGGAGACTGAGGATCAAATGAGGAAGGAGTATCCACAATTGTTTCCTTAGGTATGTTTCTCTCTTTGATTCATAAATTAGCTGGGATTTTGGGGACAAAATCCTTTTTAAAGGAGGGGAGAATGTAACATCCCAAAAATTTTAGACTCAAATTTATTTTAAAAAAATAAAATAAAATAGTTATAATTAAATTAAATTTTTAAATAATTTGATAGAGGTCCAAAGTTTGAATTTTTCTTAGTAAAAGTTTGGTTTTATTTAATTTTTAACTATAGAAAAATTTACCAAAGTTGACCCGGGCTTTTGTGTTATAATAAAAAATGTTGGGCCCTTTATTGTAATTTTTTCCCAAGTCTAATATCAGCAATTTAAGAGGGAAAATAGACGCAAAAATGCAGAAAAGGAAACAAGGAAAAGAAGGAAACAAACGTGTGAGAGAGAGAGAGGAAGAAGAAAGGAGAAAGAGAGGGAGTTAGGCTTGGATCTAGGAGGCTTTGCAGCTGTTGCGAGCTCGGCTACGTGATAGGTAAACTCCCTACTTCAATCCTCTTCTCTCCCTCTTTGTTTTTCTCAATTTTAGAAAAAAAAATTTCTGAAATTTGATCCAAAATGCTTTATTTTTGTAAGCTTTAGTTTTCTTGGGTTCTAAGGAGGATGTTTTGAGTTTTCATATGGTGTTCTAATATTTTGAGTGGATAATTGGATGAAAAGAGGTATTTTAGGCACAAATCAAACCCCAAGAGGTTTGGTTTTACTTTTCAATGATTTAAGTCTATTGATTTAGTTATAATTTTGCCATTTGAGCTCAATAAGATTTAAATTAAGGTTTGGTTTTCATTATAAGGGCTAATAGTGAAAGTTGGTGACACTAAGTGAAGATTTTTAATTGATTAAAAATTATATAAAATGAAAATTAGCCTAGTGATGGCTAATAAATGGTTTAATTGTCAAGTAATACTATATGAATGGTTGGTTTAATATATGGACCATTAGGATGGATTATGACTCATTAACCTAAGTTGTGTGGTATGAGTTATAGTCTTCATTAATGCTATTTGTCATGATAAGTGATGTGGATCACTTATATGTTGTAGGGATTGTTGGTGGAATTTGTTCGGAAGTTAAGGAATAAGCCGAATCCTATTTTATACAAGAGGAACCCTTTTGGTACCAAAGGGTTGAGATAACAAGAGAATTTATATTTCTTATTACTTTGTTTTAGCTATTTTTGAATAAATATTACTAGCTATCATGCATTACATGTTTTAAAAGATTAAATGTGCTTTATAAGGGGTTACGGTGTATTACTTTGATTATAGTACAAATATATTTTCTAATTGTTTAACAACAATGTTTTTATGGAAATGAGATTTGTTTACATGTATTTTTATCATAAGGAATAGAAGTTGCACTCAAGGAAGTGTAACTAAGTAAGGTACCTTAGATAGGCTAAGGAACTGTTTAAGGGAGATTTATAAATGTTATACTACCTTAGAGTGTTGAAGTGGTCAATACTTGGGAAAGGTAGACACGAATAAAAGGCATGATCTCGGTGGGAGTTCACCAATGAGAAGGTGTGGACTTTTGATATTTTATGGCACACTGCTAGTACTCAGTGTTGCCTTACGTATTGTGGGCTCAGTGTACTAAAGTGATTAGTGTATTGAGTGTTCGACACCTCCTAGTGGGGGAGGGAATCCAACATATGAAGTGTGAGGTTGAGTGCCTAGGCCAAGGTAGCCCTCACATGGAGAGTAAGTCGGGCTGGCTTTGGGAGAGAGTTAGCTTCGACTACTCAGGATTCATGTTGAAGGGGCATAGGCAGTTCGGTGGATTAGATCATGCCTTAGATTATATTTTGTGCCTATGGAGGTACAAGTAGGTATAAGGTTTACCTGCGAGTTAAAGAGTGCCAGGGAGCATTATGTTGGTCATGAAAGGCCATACCGGTCTACGTCATACATTCATGCATTTTAAATGGCTAAATTATATACTATGTTGAATTTATTATTCGTTTATTCAATTATGGCTTATTTTGTAATAATCAATATAGATTTCTCTATTACTGAGACTGTAGTTGTCTCACCCCTTTCTTTTCAATATTCTAGGTCCAGGCGAAGGAACCAGTGGAGAACGAGGAAAGGAGCAGAGCTAGGGGTTGTTTGTGAATTGTAAAGAACTGCAACCCCTTTCTTTTGAGCAAATCTATTGTAACCTATTTAGGATTAGGGTGCTAGTAGGATATGATTATGTATATGTGCGTGAGTGTGTCTGGATTGTATGGCTTGTGTATGAATTTTTGTCTGCTTGTAGACTTGTGGCTAGGAAACTTGGCTATGGTGTGTGGTTTTGATGGATTTATTTAGTAGACCAAGTTTACACTACAAGAAAATATTTATTTTGGTATATATATGATTTCACAAGCAAATACAAAATGGTTGCATTGCAAACGGTGTGTTATGGGAAAACATATACCTTGGATAGAGAGAGTGGGTACGTGGGCCCCACAGAGATCTCTGAGCCAAGTGAAAATGTTTAGCATGTGTATTCATATGTGTATATGATATTTGGAATAGTTTTTAGCCACTCTTATGTGATTTGTGCATTTTAGGGGTTTAGGGTCCATTTTAGGAAATGGCACCCAAGTGGTCAAATTTTGGTATAAAGAGTTTTTCTACCATTTAAATGTTCTATCAGGTGTTTCTAGTCCTATTTGACGTGTTCAAAGTGTTCCCACAAGTTTGTGACCATTAGGATGAGCTTTGGACAATTTTGAAAATGGTTTTTACCAAAAACCTACACATTTGCATCCGGGTGTTCAAATCTTAATCTGACCGTTGGATTTTTCTAAAATTTGGGTCACAAGTAAAACCTTTTATAAGATTCATGTGGGCTTTAGAATCACATGAATCGGATGCCAGACGAAGAAACGGAGCACTCCAGAATTTGGTCCAAAGGAGCTGTCATAACAGCAATATTTATTGATGTTGTAACATGCACGAAGTTCAATCCGTCAGTTGGATCTTTCTAAAATTTGATATGCTAATATTAATATTTAAAGGTTACATGTGGGCTTTAGAATCAATCTGATTGAAGGTCGGATGATAAAATGGTTCACCCCGGAAGTTAGTCCAGAGGTGCTGTCATGACAGCTACAGCAAAAATAAACAATCTTTTAACATGTCTAATTTTCAATCCGACCATTGGATCTTTTTGAAATTTGGTACACTTATAGTACCCTTTGAATGTGATGTGTGAGCTTTAAAATCACTTCAATCAGAGGTTGAATGACAGAACGGTGCCTCCCAGAAGTTAGCCAGGAGGGCTGTCATGATAGCAATTTAATGCTGTCATGACAGCATCTTTTTATTCCACTTTCATCTAGCCTGCTTCCATGCACTATAGGTAGAACCTATATTTTTATTTTTAAGGTTTTAAATGATTTATTTCTTAAGTTGGTTAGAGGATCAACTTCTTAACCACACTTAGTTTATTTGAATTATGTGATTTTTAGATAACACTTAGGGCAAGTGTTACAAATTGATCCCAAGCTACCACTACTTGAGATTCTTGGAAGGAGGATCATAATGAAAAGCTTCATGATATTACTCCAAGATGAGAACTTCAACTTCAAGAGCTTGTGGAAACTTAAACTAGGTTGTATCTTCTTCACCTTACTCTTTGCTTTACTTTGCTTTATGTTTTAATTTGTTGATTGAGTAAATTATAAGTGTAGGAGAGATGAACATAATAGTAAAATTGTAGTTTATTTTCTTAGTTTGTTTGTGTGTTTTGGTTCTTATTTGTTTGAGAAAAAAAATCTACCACACTTTTATTATGCATGCATCCATATTGAGGACAATGCATGATTTAAGTATAGGGGAAAGATAAATTTTTCTTTGGTTTGGTTGTTGAAAAATTTTAAAAAAATTACTCTGTTTTGTTTTGTTTGAGGTTATTTAATAACCTAACTCTTTGAATAGATATTTTGATGCTTGAAATGTGGTAGTTTTTAGGATTAAATAAATGTGAAGTGAATATTTTTTTACCTTGAATTAATCAATAAGAGTGGCATATTACCCTTTGATGGAAGGAGCCAAACACCTATGTGTGATTAGTTCCTTGGTGATGATATCCTCTAAAAAAAATTTCACTTCTTATTTAAGGCTACATTTCTCGCACTTGCTTGATGGAAAATGAAAGATGGCATTCATAAAAAGATAGATAATAGCCAAATAGCCAACCCTTTATTATTGATTATCTCTTGTTAGCCATTTTGAGCTTTTGGTTTGATTCTTTTGAAAAAAAAATAATATTCACCCCAATTCATCAAAGGATGCATGTTATATTCTTATTTCTTTCTAATGTGCATTACATATCCTAGATCAAGTGAGTGGATATCTTTCATTGTCACTTCTTCATCTATTATTTTATATCCTCCATTGTCATATCATTATTTTCATTGTTTATACAAAGTTAGGGGTAACTAAAAGAAAAAGAAAAGAAAAGAAAGATTGAAAAAAATGTGAAAAGAAAGCAACAAAGTTGCTAGAAAAGGGAAAAAAATAGAAAAGGAGTTGAAAAGAAAAGAAACAAAGAATAAAGAAGTTGCCTAGCTCATTTATTTTCATTTGTTATATTTGTTTCTTGTCATTTCTCTTCATCTTCATAGTGTTAAGATTTTCACTCAATTGAACTTAGTTATGCTTTACATATTAGGGGATGTATCTTGGCCATAGAATTATCTTAATGCTAACCTCATTTTCTCACATGCATTTCTTAGTTATCCTTCCATAACCCATATTACAACCAAACTTGATTCTTGATTGCAAGTCCTATTTTAGTGGTAAAGATGTAGAAGGGTTACAAGCTTACATTAGGATTTATCCTAAAGAATTTTGAGTAAAATTGAATGCCTTATACACTTTGAGTGAAGAGAGTCAACACTTAACTTAATGAGGCTTACTCTTTGACATTGATTCTTAGTAAATGATTGTTTGTGATGTGCATAATTCTTTCTTAATTATTTCCACACTGATTGAATTTGTAGAAATTTATAAGCTAATAATTTAATGACTTTAAACATTATTTTTCTCTTATTTCTTTTGTTTTAGTGTTTCTTTTGGGTCAATTTTCACTTGGTTTTGCTTGAAATGCAAAAGATAAATGTAAGAGAATTGATAAAACACATTTATTATACATTTTTCTATGTCAATTAAGACTGTTTATTAAATTTTTATTAGCCAAAGTGCACACACATTGCATTAGATTTGAAAATTTATCTAAGTATCTAGGTTTTGTGAACTAGGGGTATTCTGGTCCAAAAATGAACCTTTGAAAAAATATACAAGAAAAATTGATAAAATGTATTTTTAGTGTAGAAGAGGAGTGGTCAAAATAGGTTTTACAAATTCATTTTTAGTTTAGAAGTAACTAAATAAAAAATTAACACTTTCTCATATTTGTTAGTTTGACCTAGTTTTCTCTTTGCATTTGTGTGAAAATTTTTTATGATTTTGTACAATCAAGAACTTGTTTATTTTAATAAATTATCCCTTTTAAATATGAATTTAATTTTTCACTTTAATTATATTTTATGATGTAATATGTTATTTAATCGAATTATGTGATTTTTTATTGCATAGGTGACAAGCAACTTGTACATCAATTGAGCAAATAAAGTCAAAACCTCATGGGGTCAAAGCTGAAGCATTTAGACGTGTTTTGATATTAATTGGATGGTCTAGATCAGCTTAAAATGTGGAAGATACATGAGATTAATTTGACACACATTGGAATCATTTACAAGCCAATAGGTGAGTGCTACCTAGCAAGTATGACAAGGCCCCAAAATTTTTTTATTTTATTTAGTGATCAGCTTATGCCAAAACCTTATTCATTCCATTTGGCCTCTCATTTCAGATTAAAACACACTTGTTATTCATCTCCTCCATTCTCTCTTCCTAGTTCATCTTGTTCTTCATTTTTTCCACCTTCTATCTACTTTCTTCATTTTTCCAGCAACCATAACTCCACGTTCAACCATCAAATTTCAAAAATTATTCCACCATTCTCTCCACCTCTCTTGGCCAACCAAAACCCACCTATTTATGGAGAGATTGAAGCTTGGATTCCACCATTTCTATTAAGCTCAACTTGGCTAGGTCAAACTTCTTGATTAACAAGATGGTGATAGTGTCTTTAGCTAATTTCTCAATGGAATCCTAGGGAGGAGTTGATGGAAGAGGAGAATTGAACATCATCTTATGCTAAGCTCAACCTAATCCTCATCTTGTTTCATTTAATTTGTAGACTATAACTATGGTTGTGTTGTAGTTCATCTTGTTTCATTTCATAATTAGTGATGAATGGTTGTATTAGAACATGATTGTTGAATTGATTTCTTCTCCATTTAGCTTCTAGAATTTTTGGCCACTTTGATTAATTTACATGTGAAAGTGATTTTTCAAGTGATTTTGGTCTTGCATTAGTTATGTTTGCCAAATGTTTGATTAAGTTCTTAAGTTGCATAGTTTTGTGCTTGAGTTATCTTTGAACCATGGCTATTTGGGGAGTGAAATTCAATTAAATACTTAGTTAATTTCTAAGCTAAGCTAATGAAATAATTTAAGGGCTTGTAATTAGCACTTAGAGAATTGAATTAGTGAAGCTAGGTTACTTAAGATAGTTGTCTTAAGTAATCACTTTTTCAGCCAAGGGGTAAAAGTTTGAGTAAGCTGCAATAATTAATTAGAGACTAGAATTCTTCCAGACTAGAATTCTTCCATTAACAATTTCGTAAGGTTCCTGCATGATAAGGGAATCTAATCACACACTTTTAGGTTTAGTTTGGACTTTAATTCAATAGTTAATTAGGTTAAAACTTTACTCAAATGGTTAATCTATTCACTAAATTTTCTTGAGTAAAAGTTAGAACCTCCTCCTTGTGAGAAGACCTAGGGTTTGCTTAAGTACTACATTTAGATTAGCTTTAGTTGATTTTAAGGGTTGTGCGACAAACTACGTCATGTTTTTATTTCCTATTTAGCTATATGTGTTCTTTGACTAGTTATGTGACACCATTGTAGCTTAGATCTATGTCAAGAAATCTCCATCTTTTCCATCCTTCATGCCATTGATGTCGTAAATCTATTCCACGGTTGAAATTGAAGAACCCAGCATCACCACCCTCCATCATCGAAGTCACTGGAACCTCTTCTAATGCTGTTGAAAAACCTAGCCCGATGTAATCTCCTAATGTTCACGATACTTGTTAGCATTTATCAATTATTTTACTTTTGTTTAGACTTCAATCCTTATTTTTCCCTCCTTTCATTGAATGTTTTATGCTTCATTGTTTTTGTTGGTATTTGATTTTTCACTTAATCAGACTTTGATTTGCACTGCGTATTTTAATTCAAGAGATATGTCATTGGAAATTTATAGGCTGAGCATTCCCCTGTCTATTAGGTAAAGAAATTATTGATATCTAATTTAAAGTTTTAGAAGATTGTGCATGTGCTTGAGCTTGATTTTTTGAATCTTTTAAATTCTGTGAATCTTGAATATGAGAAAATGATTGAAGATAGTCCCTTGTTTGTTTCACTTACTTGATTATTTTGGATAAAAATAAGGATGACAATTGTGCTGAATAGTAACTATCTACTCACGCACACTACACTATCTATGTTGCTTGGGAGTTGGGGAAGAAAAATAATGCAACTATTTCTCTTTCTTGGGTCAAGCCTTGAAGTCAAGCCTTGTCTTCATCATAGAAGTTTCTCTTTCTGATGGTTTCTTACCCTGGTTGTCTTAGACCCTTAACTCAATACCTTGGTCATCTAATAATATTAATTTTCTTTGTGCCTTATTGCCTTCTAAGGACACACTGCTAGGATATTAGAAGTAAGTGTGCATGAATATAATTTTATGAATTTACATATTAGCTTATGCATTAGCACAATTATCTCAATTACATTATCTCCTCTGAAATATTCTTCAAAAATATTCTAGAATTGATGGAATTTAAATAGCAAAAATAAAGGCAAGATTTCCTTCATACACAAACCCTTGTCTCCAATCATAAATATGAATATTGTGGTACAATTTCTTAGTACCAAATTATTTTCTTGAATTTTCTTAATACATTTAAACTCTAAAGCTTTATGTTTCTTAATTTTCTTAATTTGGCTAAACCAATTAGACTCATGAACTCTAAAGCTTTATGTTTCTTAATTTTCTTTATTTTGTATTATCAGGTAGCTTGGCAAGATTATTTTGAGGACCTATATTTCACAGTTCTACATTTGGTTAAGGTGAGTCAACCTATCAATGAACTTGTTTATTATTTTATTATCCAACCTTTTTCTCCATTAATTATGTCAATTGTTGATTGCTAATATATTCATATCATCAAGATGATCAAACTCATAAGAAACATTAAGGGCCATATATGTGATACAAATATGCAACAAGGAAAATCAGCAAGAAAAAAAGGATATTTTGTGGTAAGATATCTGCTTGTAATTACTTAAATATTTTAGGACAAACTTGAATCTAAGATTTAAATATTACATGATAAAAAAATTGAAGAATCAAAGAAAAAATAAGATTTAAATATTACATGTTGTATATTGGTAGTAAAACCAAGTAGAAGAAATACCAAGAAAGCTTGATTTAGATGGGTTTTTTAGTAATTGGTCGAAATAGAATTTAAAATATTACATGTTGCATACTACATGATGTCCCTTACTTTTTTTTTTTATAGTTTGATGTATTTGTTGGAGGCACTTTTTTTTTCATCGTAAATAAATTTTTCCCCTTATAATCTAATGTTTAAAGGCACATTACAAATTTTTTTTTATTAATTTTGTGATTAGAGTAGTTGATTGAGATTGTGACTATAAAATTCACAAAAACATTGTATTTTTTTATTTTTAATGGAAATTTATTTTTATTTTTCCTTTTTGTGATGTTCAACTTTAGTATATTAAAGTTAATATTGTCAAGTAAAATTATTATTTAAAAAAATAAATGAGATATACAAGAGCGCTTTTATAAGGAGCACTCCTATAGGCCCATTATATAAGAGTGCTTCTAAGTAAAAGTGCTCCTAAAGGCCTTTACACCTCTTATACCTACAAGAGTCCTTCTCTTATAAGTGCTCCCTTAGAGCGCCCTCCCCCTTCCCTTTTGGTATATTCTAGAGCACTCTCGTAGACTAAAAATAAGCATTGAAAAGTAACTTTTGCAGTTGTGTGGAGCATAACAGAAGACAATTTCGTGCACTCACCATTCTCCACACATGATTCAAAATCAAATAAATAAACTCAACAGAAAGGCAATGCGTCACAACATACATCGCAACATGTGGCACAAAGCTACGTGCTCTCTACTTATGCCATGTGCTGCGGTGTGGGCACCATGAGCTCCACGCACATGACATTTACTATCATATGACAGTTCACTAGGGTGAACTTCCAGCATGCACTATTTCGTCATATGACATCCGATCGAAGTAATTCAAATACTCACACAAAGCTTATTTGATAAGCTAACTAATGAGATAAGTTTAGACATAATCTTATAGTCCGATTAAAGTTATACACTCAAGTGTAAAAAGTTACTTTTCTAAAAAATTTCAAGCACTAAAGCACTTAAATCTCACATTTTGTCTTATTAAGCCATTTTGGGCCTAGAAATAAGTCCAAAAAGATCATTTACACGTGATTGACTAATCATCACAACATGTATACACTCATACCAAGATTTGGCTATTAAATCACCCATTTACACAATAAAGGGCTATTTTTCACAACTTTACACAATAACACTTTCTTAGCCAAATTCACTACAAAATTCACTACTTTCACATTTATAACACATTTATAAACAAATCTTAGCCCATTATCACAAAATTCACCACAAGTAGCACATTTTCACAGATACTGGGCTAAGATTTTTAAAATCACTACTTATCACAATTTTAGACATACATGTGATTCATATAGAAACTCATTCATTTATGCTGTACAACAAAATAATTTCATTACACAAGCTCTTAACCACATGAAAGTAGCATCACTACACCAGTCTAGTGTCTTTTCCTTTACTTAGCTTACTACTCTAACCTATAAAAATATAATCATAGGGTGAGATAATAATCCCAGTAATAGAATAATACACTACTACTAACTATCACAAGTAATTGTAAACAAGTATTGCATATAAGTAATCAAAATAAAACATATAATATAATTTCATTTCATAAAATCATTGTCATAACCAATTCTCACCACTAGCATAATCAACTACTGTCTGAACCTCCGTATCACCTCGATTGAAACCATAGGCTCTTTTAGGCCAATACGCACTCATTGACCTGATTACACTTTCAATGGTAAAATAACCCAGCCAAAGGTGTTCTGTCTCACTTTTGGACTATGGTTTCCCCCTATCACATACCATGATCAGGGTGTTGTTATTCCAACAATGCATCTCACATATGCTAAGGAGCTTGGATCTCCAACACCACACCCCACATGGACACTAAGGAGATAATCTCCAATGCTGCACCTCAATAGGTATTAAGGAGATGAAATTCTCCAACACCATACCCCATGAGGAATTAAGGAGAATAATACTATATGCACTTCTCACTACTTCACTTTATGAGTGAACTCCTACCCCTTATGATCATGCTCACATACCAACAAGCAAGTTGTAATATAAATCCATATATAGCCAAATAGTCATATATTTTCACAAAAATTATTTCTTTGAAATCCATTTTCTTGAAATCCTTTTTCATGCACAAACATTTATTTTTGTCAAAACTTGCATAGTTCAAAACAATTTCATGTAATAGCTATAATACTTACAAATAATTATAATATATAATTACATAGAAAAATTTATTCAGTTACTTCAACCCTTCTGTCACAAGAAAAGAGTTACTCGAAGATTTCTTATATATGTAATGTCACCACACGCTTCCTTTCCTTAAAGCACACTGGCAACACGACAATCTATACATATTTAGCACTATAAGAAAATTTATTAAACTAACCACAAGTACTAATTATTACTTAAAATCACGTTTAGCTATTCACTTTCTTTTACTTAGTCAATTTAGGTTCATTCCCCAATCACCTATATCTATCACTTCTATCAATCCTAACACACTTTTCTTCAAATTCTTGCTCCTATTTCCTCTTAGTTTAGAGTTAATTTAAGCTTATAACTTCAAATTGTTATCATTTAACTCCAAACTAGTCGCAAAACCTTAATGTATGTAATGATGGTAAATATGTGGAGAATTGGCCAATTTTGTATCTATATATGAAATTATGAAATATAGGCCTTGTTGTTTAAAACAGGGCAGTTTGACAACCAAATGTGCATGTATATGTGATTGTGATGATATTATTATTTAATCAGTGTAATTGGTCCTTTTGAACTTAGTTCAAGGCTCAAAGTAGTTTATTAAGGCAAAGTGTGGAGTTTGAACACTTGGGTGCTTAGATTATTTAGAAAAGTGACTTTTCTACTCAAGTGTCTAAATTGAGATTAGATCATTGAATAGTATCCAAACTTATCTCATTAGATAGCTTATCAAATAAGCTTCGTATAGGCACTAAATTACTCCGATTGGACCTTGTATATGAAAATGGTGTACACCAAAGTTTTTCTTCTATAAACTACCATGATAGCAAAAAATATCATATGCACCATGATGCATGACACAGAATAGGAGCTTGTGGCTCTATACCATATGCAGTGGTGCATGTGGCACAAATCATGGCACATGGCCTTTTTTTTTTTAAATTATTCATTTTACTCTGTTTTTCATATTAAGTGATGTTTGTGCAACTTATAGGTTTCCGTTGAGTAATAAAATATATATTTGAATGATTTCCAATTGTTTTTGACAAGTTTCAAGATCCTAAATGAAAGAAATTATTTTCAATATTATAGTTATTTGTTATTTTGATATTTTGAGAAGTTTGCAAGCCTCTAATTATGATTTTGTGAGTTATGTGTTACAATTTGGTAATGTCAGGTGGGACATTACATATAGGTTTGTGGAATTTTATATTTTTGAAATAAAAGTTAAAGGTAGTCATTATTTATATATGTCTAAAAGAGAATATTAATACATGTTAACTAAAATGTTAAAGTGGTGATAGATATAGTTGAGCATGTGGAAAAATGAACATTATATAACCATGATATATGCATGATCATGGTGACATGCAATACTTGTTGGTAAGGGTGAGTTTAACCTAAAGTGATTGGAATTTAGTCGCTTACCCTCAAAATTAAACTAAAGCTAACCCTAATGCAACATAAGGCCAACCTTAGGTCATCTCCTAAGGAATGGTCTTAGTCTAATTAAAAGTTATCTAGTGAAATAAATCACCCAAAGTTGTAGGATTTTAGTTACCTAATTATCTAAACTAATTACCTAATGTGCAAGTAATTAAAATGCTAATTAAAGTGAATGAAATGAACTTTTCTTTTCACAAGAGTGAAACCCTAGAAATTAGTTAATTTTGGACTCATTATTGTAACATCTAAAAACTTTAAATCTGGAATAAATTGTTAATTAAGGGATTAATTAGTTAAGAAAGTGATTAATTAATTTAATTATGTTTTTAGGTTGTTAATTAGCTTCTTGGGTTATATTTAACTCTAATTTGAGCTACGATGGAAGTTAGATTGAATCAAGTAGTATTAGGGGGGAGTAAAAATGATATTTTTCTCACTATGTTGTGCGCCACAGCTTGTGTGTCGTACGTTGTGGCACACAGCATAGCCAAGCAAATGTAAATTTTGAAAATTATCAAAAAAGGTATTTTTTACAAGGGGAAACCCAGAGCATGAAGGGAAAGGATTTGGGAACTATTAGGGCTTCAATTTGAGAGGATTTTGAAGCTAAATTAGGCCTTTAAACTCTTAAGTTTCTCATCTTTCTCCTCTATTTTTTCATGAAATTTAGAAGTGAGAAAATTTGCTCTGAATGCATTAAGCTATGAGGCTATGTTTTAAAGATTTCAATTGACTCTAAAGGTTTGATTTAAATTTCTTAACCTTGGATAAGTGGTGATATGAAGCTAAATTGTTGTTTGGTGTAAGTTAAATCAAACCCTAGATTGATTATGGGGTTTTAAAGTGTGACAAGTTGAGATATTAAGTGTTATATTATAACAGGTTAGAGGGAGGCTTGAGGAGATTATGTGAACAAATTGTATCTTAACAAGCCTTTTTGTTGAGAATATGAGTAAGAAACGAAAGAATTGAGATGTTATTGATAGATAATAGTACTTGTATTAATTGAAAATTAATTATTGTAGATTGTGGTGTAAAAAAACTTGCTTTGACACAAAAGGAGATTTAATACCATGGGTAACACTTTTAATAACAAAAGAGTTGAGGTAACTGGATAATTTACTTTATTTATTACCTTGTATAAGTTATTCTCAAGTTGTTCTTCTATGATTTGTTATGTATGTATGTATAAACTTTGTAAAAATTAATTATTTTAGAAAATGAGTGGAGTATCGATTTGTGAAATTTCATATTTTGGAAGTAAGTGGTAAGATTTGTTATAATTGCTTAGAAAGTAGTTTATGCATGGTCAAGTGGAGACACGTAGTAAAATATGGCATGTTAGAGGGTGGGAGGCCACCCTAGTGGAGTTAGTAGAGATTAAATCCATATGACACTATTGGCACCTCAAGATGCCAAGTGCAACTCATATTTCTCCTTAGTGCCCGAAAAAGGGTGTAATGTTAAAGACTTACTCTTCTTAGTACCTAGAAAGGTACAGAGTTGGAGATTATGTTTTGTAAGATGCGATATTGGAGTAACTACACTCTAATTACTCGTAATAGAGGGAACCTATAGTTTAAAAGTAGTTTAGGATGCCTTGTGTAACATCCTAAAAATTTTAAGACTCAAATTTATTTAAAAAAATAAATAAAAATAAAATAAAATATCTATAATTAAATTAAAATTTAGAATAATTTAATAGAGGCCTAGAGTTTGAATTTTACTAAGCAAAAGTTTGGTTTTATTTGATTTTTAACTATGGGAAAAATTACCAAAGTTGACCCGGGCTTTTGTGCAATAATAAAAAATATTGGGCCCTTTCTTGTAATTTTCCCCAAACTTTTTGACTAGCATTTTAAAGAGCAAACAGATGCAGAAAACGCAGAAAATGAACAAGGGAAGGAAACGCACAAACGGGAGAGTGAGAGAGAGAGAGAGGAAGAAGAAAGGAGAAAGAGAGGGAGTTAGGCTCGGATCTAGGAGTCTTTGCGACCGTTGCGAGCTCGGCTACACGATAGGTAAACTCCCTACTTCAATCCTCTTCTCTTTCTCTTGATTTTCTTCAATTTTTGGAAGAGGAAATTTTTGGATTTTGATCCCAAAGGTTTATTCTTGTAAGCTTTTGTTTCTTTGGATCCTAGGGAGCATGTTTTGAGTTTCTATATAGTGATCTAATATTTTGAGTGGATAATTGGATGAAAAGAGGTGTTTTGGGCACAAAATAAACCTTGAGAAATTGGGTTTTTGTTCCTCAATGGTTTAAGCCTATTGATTTAGTTATAATTTTGCTATTTGAGCCCAATAAGATTTAAATTAAAGTTTGGTTTTCATTATAAGGGCTAATGGTAAAAGTTGGTGGCACTAAGTAAAGGTTTTTAATTGATTAAAAAATTATATAAATTGAAAATTAGCCTAGTGATGGCTAATAAATGGTTTTGGTGGTTAAGTGATACTATGTGAATGGTTGGTTTAATATATGGACCATTAGGGTGGATTATGACTCATTGACCTAAGTTGTGTGGTATAAGTTATAGTCTTCATTAATGCTATTTGTCATGATAAGTGATGTGGATCACTTATATGTTGTAGAAAATTGTTGGTGGAACTTATTGAGAAGTAAGGAACAAGCCGAGCCCTATTTTGTACAAGGGGAACCCTTTTAGTACCAAAGGGTTGAGGTAACAGGGGAATTTATATTTCTTATTACTTTGTTTTAGCTATTTTTGAATAAATATTACTAGTTATCATGCATTACATGTTTTAAAAGATTAAATGTGCTTTATAAGGGGTTATGGGGTACTACTTTGATTATAGTGCAAATATGTTTTCTAATTGTTTAATAACAATGTTTTTATGGAAATGAGATTTATAAATATTATACTACTTTAGAGTGTTGAATGGTCAATACTCAGGAAAGGTAGACAAGAGTAAAAGGCATGATCTCGGTGGGAGTTCACCAATGAGAAGGTGTGGATTTTTGATATTCTATGGCACACTGTCAGTACTCAGTGTTGTCTTACGTATTGTGGGCTCAGTGCACTAAAGTGGTTAGTGTATTGAGTGTTCGACACCTCTCAATGGGGGAGGGAATCCGACATATGAAGTGTGAGGTTGAGTGCCTAGGCCAAGGTAGCCCTCACATGGAGAGTAAGTCGGGCTGGCTCTGGGAGGGAGTTAGCTTTGACTGCTCAGGATTCACGTCGAAGGGGCATAGGCGGTTCGGTGGATTAGATCATGCCTTAGATTATGTTTTGTGCCTGTGGAGGTACAAGTAGGTATAAGGTTTACCTGCGAGTTAAAGAGTGCCAGGGGGCATTCTGTTGGTCATGAAAGGCCATACCGGCCTAGGTCATGCATTCATGCATTTTAAATGGCTAAATTATATACTATGTTGAATTTATTATTCGTTTATTTGATTATGGCTTACTTTGTAATAATCAATGTAAATTTTGCTGTTACTGAGACTGTGGTTGTCTCACCCCTTTCTTTTCAATATTCTAGGTCCAGGCGAAGGATCCAGTGGTGGACGGGGAAAGGAGCAAAGCTAGGGGTTTGCTTGTGATTTGTAAAGAACTGCAACCCCTTTCTTTTGAGCAAATATATTGTAATGTATTTAAGATTAGGGTGCCAGTAGGATGTGATTGTGTGTGTGTGTGTGAATATGTGTGGATTGTGTGCTTGTGTATGAATTTTTGTCTGTTTGCAGACTTATGGCTAGGAAACTTGGTTATGGTGTGTGGTTTTGATGGATTTACTTAGTACACCAAGTTTCTATTACAAGCAGATCTTTATTTTGATATATATGTGATTTTATAAGCAAATGCAAAGTGGTTGCATTGCAAATGGTGTGCTATGGGAAAACATACAGCTTGGATAGAGAGAGTGGGTGCGTGGGCCCCACAAGGAGCTCTGAGCCAAGTGAAAATGTTTAGCATATGTATTTATATAAATACATGGTATTTGGATTGATTTGTGACCACTCTTGTATGATTTATGCATTTTTGAGGTTTAGGGTCCATTTTGGGAAATGGCACCCGAGTGGTCAAATTTTGATGTATGGGGGTTTTCCATCATTTGAATGTTCTATCAGGTGTTTTTAATCTTATTTGACGTGTCCAAAGTGTTTCCACAGGTTTGTGACCATTAGGATGGGATTTGGACAATTTTGAAAATGGTTTTTACCAAAAAGCTGCACTTTTGCATCCGGGTGTCCAAATCTTAATCCGACCGTTGGATTTCTCTAAAATTTGGGTCACAAGTAAAACCTTTTATAAGCTTCGTGTGGGCTTTGGAATCACGTCAATCGGATATCAAACAGAGAAACGACGCACTCTGAAATTTGGTCTGGAGGTGCTGTCATGACAGCATTAAATTGCTGTCATGACAGCTACAGTATTGATTTTATAACCTGCACAAAATTCAATCCGTCCGTTGGATCTTTTCAAAATTTAGTATGCTAATAGTATTCTTTAAAAGTGACATGTGGGCTTTGGAATCACTCCGATCGGAGGTCAGATGATGAAATGGTGCACTCCGGAAGTTGGCCCGGAAGTGCTGTCATGACAGCTTTTTAGCTGTCATGACAGCAAAAATAATCAAATTTTTAACATGTCTAATTTTAAATCCGACCGTTGGATCTTTTTGAAATTTAGTATACTTATAGTACCCTTTGAATGTGACGTGTGAGCTTTAAAATTACTTTGATCGGAGGTTGGATGGCCGAATGACGCCTCCCAGAAGTTGACTCGGGAGGGTTGTCATGACAGCAATTTAAATGCTGTCATGACAGTATCTTTTTATTTCTCTTTCGTCTAACTTGCTTCCGTGCGCTACAGTTAGAACCTATAATTTTTTTTAAGGTTTTAAATATTTAGTTTGCAATCGTATATTTGCTTAGTGATTTAAATGGTTTGTTTCCTAAGTTGGTTTTAGGATTAACTCCTTAACCACACTTAGTTTATTTGAATTGTGTGATTTTTGGATAACACTCGGGGCAAGTGTTACACCTTGGCTGAGTATTCCTACTATGAAAGTTGAGTTTGGGGACTATACATGTGGTTTGGTTCAATGGAATAGCCTACTAGTTCGGTCGGGAGCATTGGAGGATCAAATGATTAGCAATCATGCATTTTATTGTGATGAATTGTATATGGTGTATTTGTTATCCGTGTTTTAAAGCTTATTTACAACTTGGCATGTTAATCGATATTGTAAATTATCTTAGTTACTAAGATTTTTATCTCACTCCATGGCTATTATTTTACAAGTTTTACTACTGAATTTGAGTAAGGGAAGGAATCAAGCAAGGATTAGCAAATTTTCTACATTACAAATAATAATGCTCGATTTTGTTTGAGTGGTGTATATAAACTTAGTGATATAATATTATATGTTGTCAACTATGAATGATATCATTTTGACTGGTTGCACTTGTATTATACTATATTATTTTGTATTTTAGTTGACTATTATATATGATGTGAATATGTGGTATTTTTGTGGTGATGGGCCAAATTACTAATACAAGTACAAGGAATGTTGTATACATATGGTGATAATATATATGTGATGTATTATGTGGCAATAAAGGCCAAATGGTGTATGTGGTAGTGATTGTGCATTTTGGCTATATTGGGTGAAACTGGCATTAAGTGGCTAAATTTTGTGTTTGGCATGTTTATGTGTGTTTTGATTTTTGGGTACTTGGATACTTGAAAATCATTTTAAAAAATGATTGTTGCATTTGAGTGTCTAAAACTCTCATATAGTGTCAGATCATAATGAAACTTATAAATGAGTTAGCTTATTAAATAAGTTTCACATGGGCACTTGAATCACTCCAATCGAACATCAAATACAAAAATGGCGCACGTTTGAAGTTCATCTCAAAAAGCTATCATGACAAGGACACGTGCACTGCGGCACATTGTGCACAAGCCGTGGCGCACGGTATAGTGGTAGAATTGGCCTCTCTATGCAACATGTCGTGGCGCATGGACCATAAGCCACAATGCGTGTACCAAAATACTCACAAATGACATTTTTATCCCTGTTTTCAAATGTTTTGCTTCCCAAAACTCTTCCATACTTCTCATATCTTTATATATCATTAAGTTTGAACTCAAACTACCTATTTGAAAAGGTTTTATGGGATCCCAAATATTCTAAAATTATTTCTAAAAGATTATTAGTTTTGATCCTTTTATATTTAATGTGAGCTTAGGAGCAATCTTTACTCCTAATTATCATTATTTGTTGAGAGTTTGTAGTGAATAATGGTAATGTCAAGGTGGATATTACAATTATCTTCTCATGATTATGCTAAGTTTAGTTTCCCTTTCCTCTTGACCAAAGCTATCATGGCTTAAGAAAATTATCACAAGCCAATAAATCTAATTAGCTAACTTTCCTAGATCTTAGATTAAAGTCCCTAGTTTAATTAACCAATTGGTGTAAAAATTAACCAAGTAAATCACTCAAAATCCTCCCTATATAGCCATGGTTAAACATATATATTGAGCAACCACAAAATTATGTCAAGCTACTCAACAACACAAGTATTAACATCACAAGATTATGCAATATTAACACAAGTAAATTACTAATTGAAAAACACAAAATTATGTGTTAAGCTTATAATGGCCAAACAATCATGATAGCCCAAAGAAGGAAATTAAATGAAACAATAGTCTCTCTTTATATCAAAATCAAATTCAAATTAAAATTTACAAACTAAGATGATCAAACTCTGGATTAAGGAATTTAACCATCTAATTAAAAGAGAAGAGGATAGGAAACAAAAGAACTTAGCCAATCTTCATCATCTTCAAAAACCTTAGGATAGAATCTTATTGGCCAAACTCCATAACACCTCGGATGAAGAAGAGTTTAGATCCTTGAGGAAATGGGAGGGGAAGTACGAAAATGAAGAGAGGAGAAGAATGGTGTGACTTTTATGGAGGTTTGATAGCTGAAAATGGGAGTAAGGTGCCGGAAAATGAAGAACAAAAGAGAGAAAATGAAGAATAATATGAACAAGTGAGAGAAAAATGAAGGAGATGAAATGAAATGGATGGATGATCTGAATTAGGGCAGAATAGGGTGCAAATCCTTATTTCCCATTAACTAAAAGCTTAATTAAAAAATAAGAAAAGAAATTAAAATGAAAATGGGAGTCTTGTCACACTTGCAAGGTGGCAAACCTCTTATTGGTTTGTAGATAATTCTAATGTGTGTGTAATTTTTCATATGTCATCCGCATTATTAAACTGATTTAATTCCCTAAATAAATCAAAAATCATGCCTCATGCCCTAGCTTTTGACCTCTAAATGTTTTGACCTCAACTGCCCAATTGATGCACAAGTCATATGCCACCTATATGACAATAATTAAAAAAGAATTATGCACATCACAAATAAACATTTACCAAGGATCAATATCAAAGAGTAAGCCTCTCTAGGTTAAGTGTTTTTTCTCATCACTTAAAGTGTATAAGGTATTCAATTTCACTCAAAATTCCTTAAGACAAATCCTACCATAAGTTTGTAACCTTTCTACATTTCCACCACTAAATAGCACTTACAATCAAGAATCAAGTAGATGTTATTAGGTTGTAATGTGGGTAATGAAAGGATGTCTAAGAAATGCATGTAAGAAAAATAGGGTTAGCATCAAGATAATGTTAAGGTCAAGATATATCCGCCTAATATATAGTATAACCTAATTTAATTGATTGGACACCTTAACATAATGAGAATAGAGAGAAATCACAAGAAATAATGAAACAATGAAATTAAATGAGCTAGGCTACTTTTATTCTTTTTTTTTCTTTTGTTTTTCACCTTCTTTTCTTCTTCTTCTTTTTTTCTTTTTCTAGAAAATTTATTGGTTTCATTTCACATATATATATATATATATATTCAAATCTTTCTTTGCTTTTCTTTTTCTTTTGGTTGCCCCTAACTCTTTGGGAAAACAATGGAAACAATAGATAAAATGGTGTAACAATAGAGTATAAAGAGTAATGGATAGAAAAATGATAAAAGGCATCTACTCACTTGATCTAGGACATCCAATTTATATTAAAAAGATATAAAAGTGTAATATGCATCCTTTAGGGAAAATAGGGTGAATATTTATGCTTGGAAAGAATCAAACCAAAAGCTCAAAGTGGCTAACAAAGGATAATCAATAATAATGGGTTGGCTATTTGGCTCTTGGCTATTTTTATATAAATTTCATCTTTCATCTCCTATCAAACAAGTGCAAGATATACAGTTTTAATTAAGAAGCGAAACAAATTATAGAGGGTAACATCACTAAAGAATTAATTACACATGAGTGTTTAGCCTCTTCCATAAAAGGGTAATGTGACACTCTAATCCATTAATTTAAGGTAAAAGAATATTCACTTCACACCTATTCAATCCTAAAAATTACTACATTTTAAGCATCAAAATTTCCATTCAAAGAGCTAGGTCACTAAGTAACCTCAAACAAAATAAAACAAAATAATTTTTTTTCAATTTTTTGAAAAACTTTTCCAAACCAAACAAACAAGATAAAATATTTATGTCTCTCCCCCATACTTAAATCATGCATTGTCCTCAATGTATGAATAGACTAATGATAAAATAAAATGAGATCAATAATAAATGCATAATAAGAGTGTGGTGCAGAATTTTTTTTATAAACAAAGCAAATAACCAAAAAGAAATAAAGCAAACGAAGCAAATAAATTTTAATTTTTTCTATTAGGGTCATCTCTCCCACACATGAACTATACCCAATCATCAAATATATCAAACAAAGCAAGGTAAAAGCTTAAGGTTAGAGAGATACAACCTTGTCATGGTGGCTCAAAAGTGAAGTTGGAGTCTCTAATCTTGAAAGTGTCTTTCTTCCGTTTCCTTTGATTATCAACTCCTTTAATATTCAGATGCTTTGCATCACATGGTAATGGTCTTTCTATATCTAGTGCAAGATCACAAGAGATAACTTCCTTAGGAATGTCAAGGACAAGTTCTTTTCCTTCCACTTGAAGTGGCATAATTTCTTTTGCTTTCTCCATATCTTTTCAAATTATTTCCACATACCTCATAGCCAATGGTGCTACTTGTGTAGAATCTTTCTCTAATAGCTTAAGGAACCTTCTAGTCATCAAGCTCAAGTAGAGGACATTCCCTTGTGCCAACTTCATCTATGCTTGCAACTATATCACAAGAAAGAGAACCCTTTTATTAGCCCATAAGATCAAAAAAAGAATTTATTTCATTATCATCAAGCAATATATAAGAGAAAGAATCCACATCTTGCAAAAAGTCATCAATTTCTAAACAATCTTTGCAAACATATTTTTCAACACAAAAGCATGAAATATGTGGAGTCAATGAAAAATAATCATCACGAGGAAGTGAGGTGTGTGCATATTGTTCAATAGCTTCTTCAACCAAAATGCCAATGGCATTGAGACAAGTAAAGAATAATCCTCAAAGGGTCTTTTCATTGCCTCATGTATGTTGAAAATAATATGATTCTCTCCACATTTCAAAATCAAACTACCATTTTCTATATCTATCAATATACAGGCAATCCTCATAAATGACTTTGCTAGAATCAAAATGTCATCTCCACTCCCTTCCTTGGACATATCAAGCACATAGAAATCCATAAGAAATAATAGACCTTTAACACAAAACAAGTCTTCTACTATTCCATGTGGTCTCATAATGCTCCTATTCACTAATTGGCATATCATTGGTGTTTTATGCATGCAATTTAAATCAAGGGCATAGTAAATAAACAATGGCATCACATTTATATCAGCCCCTAAATCAATCACTACATTTGAAAAATTTGTATTGCCAATTTTGCATAGAATTGTAAAAGAACCAAGGTCCTCACACTTAATAAGGAGTTAAGGCTTCATTATAACACTCACAGAAGAGGGTAACTGAACCTTAGCATTAAGCCTAAACTTCCTCTTGTTTGCACAATAATCCCTTAAAAATTTGGCATATTTAGGAAATTTTTTCACAACATCTATCAAGAGTACATTCACATGAATTTTATGGAAGAAATCATATACCTCTTGATCAATTTCCCCTTTAATTTTCTTAGGAACAATTTGTGCTTGTAAGAAAGGAAGTCTCTTCATGAGTTCTTAATTTTGTTTTACTTCTTCCTTCCTTGAACTTTCCTTTCTTGTTTCACTTTGCTTGGCCTCTTCCTCTTTTTCCTTGCTAAGCAATTCAGCCATAGTTTTCCACCTTAGATGGTGGTTGCTCACATATGATCTCCTCATTGTGTTCATCATCATCATCCCTATAAAAGGATGCATCATTAGGAGCAAACGAAGAACTAGAAACATCAACATCAAGAGAAGAATTCAAAGAGGGAGTCTCGGCCTTTCCTTCTTTTTAGGGTTCTTTTACTCTTTCTCCTAACTCCTTGCCACTCCTTAATGTGATAGCATTGAGACTAGCATTAGGATTAGCAATGATGTTGGATGGTAATATAGCAGCTTGAGCATTGGCTGTACTTAATTGGTTAACACGCATATTCATTTGAGAAGTAACGGCATCAAATTTAGAATTCATGTTCTTATACTTGTTACTCATATTCTCTACCTTGTTCCTTAAGCCATCATACATGTTCTTATACAAGGAATTTATTTCAATCAATTACTTGCATAACACATTCACATAGTTAGAAGACTTAGAATAACTATCAATTAGAACAAGTCTCCTTTCATTATAAGAATTAGAAGGTATAAGAGAATTACCATTAGGATTGTAGTTATGGGAAAAGCTACCTTGGGTCAAAAGCTGTGAAAGCTCATAGCCTTAAGGGTTTTGATATGCTCCTCTTGGTTGATTATCTTGCAAAGTCACATTTGGATTTGAATAGGAAAAATTAGGATAGCTCTCTCCATGAAAGGTTGTAATTGTTTGAATTGGCACCTTGACCTTGCCTTTCACTAAAAGCTTGTTTTTCATTATAGATAGCATTCACTTACTCAAACTTTATAGGACAATTGCTTCCTACATGTATAGGTGAGTCATAAAAAAGAACAAGAATAAGGGACAAGTGGTTGAGAATTACTTACATTGCTCACTTGATATATTTGTGGAGCTAACATTTTTCCTATCTTGGTAGCAAGTAAGTCTGCTTGTGAATCATTAAATATTGAAGAACCAATCAAATTCACATTCCTTTTCTCTCTTGTAGAGCATTAAGCACAACTCGAGGCCATCTTGTCAATTAACTCCTAAGCCTTTAAAGAAGTGAGGTCAATCAAGCATCCACCACTAGCAACATCAATGTTAACTTTGTCTCTTAGAATCAAGCCCTCATAAAAAAAAATTGGACTAAATTCTCACTAAAAATTGGATGGTGTGGGCATTTAGCCAGAAGTCTTTAGAATTTAATCCAATGCTTTTAGAGACTCTCTCATCTTTTCTTTGTTGGACCCTATAGATTTGCTTCCTTAGGTTGGCGACCTTAGAGTTTAGAAAGAATTTATCCAAAAGGAGTCTTCTTAGCTTGGCCCATGTGCTCACTTTCACATAAGAAGGGTAGTTGAAATACCACTCCTTTAATAAACCTTCAAGAAAAAATACAAAAGCCTTAACTTGAACATCATCAACATTTACATGCATAAGCTTCATAGTATTACAAACCAAGTAGAGAGTATGTAAAAACTTGTGACAATCCTCTCTCGATAACCCATGAAATTTAGGCAATGCATTAATTAAAGAGGATTTAATTTCAAATTTAACATTAGGAGGAGGAACATACAATCCATAAGGATTATCATGCTAATTAGGCTGAGTTAATTGCCTAATGCTCCTCTCCTCTCTAGGATTATGCAATTATCATGCAAATGATCATTCCCATTCCTATGGCCCTCATTATGCACATGATCATTCCCTAAGATATCTTCCATTGTTAAATTACAAACCAAATGAGAATCAAGAATAATCTTCTCAACCTTGAAATAGTCCTTTCAATTTCTGAATCTAATTCAACAAAAGAGGTATGTTTCCTTCAGGTCATGCACTAATCAAGCTCAAGAAAATTAAGAACAAAGAATAAGCTATACTAAAATGCAAAACACAAAGATAATTCAAAACACACAAAAGCAAGAGAAATTTTTTTTTTTCTATTAAACTCAACAGCATCTAAATGAACAAACATGATCAAAAATAATACCAAACAAGTAGAAAGATTGTTAGAAATGCTCAATCAAGAAAATTTGGCAATTTTAAAATTTGCACAGCAAGCTCTCTAGAGATAGTGAAATTGTGGATTTTTAACAGCTAATCCACATAAGAAATTCCCCTAAAAATTTTATGAGAGACGCAAGAGATATACAGGAAAATTATATAAAACTTTCATATCAAAACTCCTTCCTAATCATTTCCAAAATTTTCACAAAATGGTCCGTAGGTCTAGAGAAACAAGATTTCATCTAGAAGACCTTCAGAACTTCCAACAAACTTTCAAACAAAAACATGGGAAAATTGAAGAAAATGCTAAACAAAGAAACAAAGATAAGACAATAATGAAAAAAAGGGAGACTGAAGTCAATCAATTTAGACATACTGAGAGGGAGATATGCCAACTCAAAGTTGCAATAGGGTTTTAAGAATCCTTTATGAAGGCTCCTTGGACCTTTATTAGCTTGTAAAAATTTCACAAGACACATCCCACATCCAAAATTGACCAAACTAATTTCAAAATGGATATAAGATATAGAGCTTTTAAATGCAACAAATTTAAAATCAAAATTCTCCTAGACTCATTCTTAGTTAAATTTTTAATTTTAGACAGAGACACTAAAAACAAAGTATTTTCAGCTCTACACTAAATAAACTCACAAGCACATTAAGAAAAACACAAAACATAAATTTTTATAACTTTTCTCAAAATTTTTTAGAAACACTAAAAATGTAAATTAAGCACCAAACAACCCTAAATCAAACCAAAACATAATCCCGACAATGGCGCTAAAATTTTGATTGGAATTTAGTCACTTACCCTTAAAATTTAACTAAAGCTAACCCTAATGCAATATAGAGCCAATCCTAGGTCATCTCCTAAGGAATGGTCTTATTCTAATTAAAAGTTATTTAGTGGAATAAATCACCTAAAGTTGTAGGAATTTAGTTACCTAATTATTTAAACTAATTACCTAATGTCAAGAAATTAAAATACTAATTAAAATGAGTGAAATGAACTTTCCTTTTCACAAGAGTGGAACTATAGAGATTAGTTAATTTTAGACTCATTATCTTCTCATGATTAGACTAACTTTGGCTTCTCTCTCTTCTCGACCTAATTAGCTAACTTCCCTAGATCTTATATTAAAGTCCCTAGTTCAATTAACCAATTGATGTAAAAATTAGCCAAATGAATCACTCAAAATCTTACCTTAAAAGTCACAGTTAAACACATATATTGAGAAATCATAAGATTATGTCAAGCTACTCAACAACACAAACATTAACATCACAAGATTATGCAATATTAACACAAGTAAATCATTAATTTAAAAACACAAAATTATATGTTAAGCTCATAATGGCTGAATAGTCATGGCAGCCTGAAAAAGAAAATTAAATGGAATAATCCTCCCTCTTTACATCAAAATCAAATTCAAATTCAAATTCAAATTTACAAGTTAAGATGATCAAACCCTATATTAAAAAATCTAACCATCTAGTAAAAAGAAAAAATAATAGAAAACAAAAGAACTTAACCAATTTAAAGCTCAAGGCTCATCCTTCATCTTCGTCTCTCTAGGATTCCACCAAAGAACTTAGCCAATCTTCATCATCTTCAAGAACCCTAGGATAGAAGCTTGTTGGTTGAACTCCATAGCACCTTGGATGAAGAAGAGCTTGGATCCTTGAGGACATGGGAGGGGATAGATGAAAATGAAGAGAGGAGAAGAATGGTGTGAGTTTTGTGAACGTTTGGTGGTTGAAAACGGGAGATATGGTGCTAGAAAATGAAAAACACTATGAACCAGTGAGAGAAAAATGAAGCAAATGAAATAAAATGGATGGTTGATCTGAATGAGGGCCGAATGGTGTGCAAATCCTTGTTTCCCATTAGCTGAAAGCTTAATTAAAAAATAAGAAAAGAAATTAAAACGGAAATAAGAGCCTTGTTACACTTGCATGGTGGCAACCTTCTATTGGTTTGTAGATGATTCCAATATGTGTGCAATTTTTCATGTGTCATCTGCATTATTAAACTGATTTAATCCCCAAAATAAATTAGAAGTCATGCCCCATGCTCCAACATTTGACCTCTAGAAGCATTGACCTCAATTGCCCAATTGATACACAAGTCACATGCCACCTATGTCATATAAATTACATAATTCAATTACATAGTAGGTGACATAATAAAATATAATTAATGTTTAGAATTAAATTTATAATTAGAAGGAAGAATTTATTAAAATAACTAGGTTTCAGGTTGCTTAAAATTGTATAAGAATTTTCACACAAAGACAAACTAAAAACTAGGTCAACTAAGACACTTTAGAAAGTGTTGACTTTTCATTTAATTACTCCCAAACTAAAATGAATTTCAAAAATCTAATTTGACCACTTATCAACTGCACATAAAATGTACTTTGTCAATTTTGCTTGTACATTTTTTTAAAAGTTTATTTTTAGACCAAAATACACTTAGTACACTAAACCTAGACAATTAGGCAATTTTTCAAATCTAATGCAATGAGTGCACTTTGAGGTGATAAAAAATTAATAAAATGGTCCTAATTGACATAAATAAGTATATAACAAACGTGTTCTATCGTGAATATATTGGAAATTAAGTCTATATGGCATAGCTAATACCTTAAGATGCTAGGTGCAGCCTATCTTCTCCTTGGTACCTAAACAGGTGCAGTATTGGAGAATTGTTCTCCTAGTGCCTAAAAAGTGTAGTGTTGGAGACTATATTCCTTAGCATTTGTGAGATGTAGTGTTAGAATAAAAACACCATAATTACTTGTAATAGGGAAAACTTGTAATCCAAAAGTGGTTTAGGATGCCTTAGCCAGGTAGCCCTACCATGAATAGTGAGCTTGGATTGGACATATAGTATGGTCCTATGAAGCCTATAGGTTCAATCGAGAGTACTAGCAAATCACATAAACAGTGGTAATGCATTATACTATGGTGAATTTATTTATACTAATGTGTTTATGCATATTTCAATGCTTGGCATGTTAATCAATAATGTATATTATCTTAGTTGCTGAGATTTTTATCTCATCTTATGGTTACTATTTTATAGATTTGGAGTCAAACAAAGCACAAAAGAGTCGGGGAAGGATTAGTTTTTAACTAGTGATTGCAATGCCCCACACACTCTTGAATTGTGTACATAAAATTGTCAATATATAATATTATGAATTGCCAACTAAAGATGCATGTTCTTTTGATGGTTGCACTTATATGATAGTATAGGAATGTTATATTTTAGTCCAAGAATGTATATGTTGTGAATATGTAGTAATTTTATGGTGAATAGTTAAAATACTAGTACAAATGTAAAGGATGTTATATATATAGTGATAATGTGATTTTAGCGTGTTGTGTGGCAATGGTTTGGCTAAATGGTGATTGTTTATAGTATTGCATTACATGGCCATATTATGTGAAATCGGGCTTAAAGTGGTCAAATCTTGTATTTAAGTTGATGCTATGCATTCGAATGGTTAATCAGGTATATAATGATCCATTAGACTTGGTTGAGGCCCCATGTTAGGTTAATAGTATTAGGTTTGTCGTTTGAGTACTTGGATGTACCAAAATGATTTCCAAAATTCACCTTTTGCATGTGGTTGACCAAAATTCATATGCTATCTTGGATTGTAATATTTAAAAAAAATATATAAATTTTGTATTAATATTTATAAATAATAATATTTAAATTATTAAATATGAAAATATTTTTATATTTTAGCAATATTTATTAAATTTTATTTTTACAAGATTTTATGGTATCCAACGTTTTTAGAAAAAAAATTTTGGATGCCCGACACGCCTAAAACAAGAATTCATGAGTAAATTAGCACAAAAGAATAAAGTTAGAGTTTCACATGTCACTACATGTGGGCCCAATGCACATGCCATGTGAGCAAGAAAGCGCAAAGTACAAACAGAATGTGTTTTTTGCTTCTTGAAAAATAATTTAAGAAAAAAATTATCCCACTTATTAGTATTAAGTGCTCAATGCTTCTCAAAAGATATTCAAGGATAAAAAATAAAAAAAAACCTTAATTCTATATAAAAATACCAACTAAAAATTTAAGATACTTACTGTATTTTTTAAAAACTTAATAGGATTTTATTGAAATAAAAGGATTCCTCGCACTTAAGAGTCATTGCCCCTATATTATTGTAAATTTCTTTTTTTATCTTTTTAATATATTTAATCTTTTTTTTTTGGGAAAAAAAGAGTCATTGCTCTTTTTTAAATTATTTTCTTATAAACCACCCACGATGTCAGCGTCAATTCCTCCTCCTCCACATGAATAAGACAAGTCAGCTCCAAACAAAGAAGCCAGCCGCCCCTGGGCGTGAACCACTGAACCTGAACTTCCACTCTCGGAAATGATCAGCAACCCACCAACACAACAACGAGTCCTATGATTTCCTTTTCGTTTCCCTGCTTAGCTCTAACGTTTCTGTTTCTTGCTTCCTAATAACGCACTCATTTGTGTTTGCTTATTAATCGATATACCATCTCTTGACTCGTCATATTGTGAAAAATCAAAACCATAATTTTCTTGATAGAATTTACCTGAAAAAATTTAACGGCTCAATCTTTTGTTGCCCTTGTGAATGGCGAGGACTGGGTTGTTCGATCTTGAGAAGCATCTTGCGTTCTATGGAGCTTACCACAGCAACCCCATGAACATAGCAATCCACACGCTCTTCGTTTGGCCAATTTTCTTCTCTGCTCTTCTTATTCTCTACTTCGTCCCTCTTTTCTTCAACATCCCTAATGTTGAGTTTTCCCTCTTCGGCTACGACGTCGCTTTGGTTTGGAATCTTGGGTTCGTTGTTGCCTTGGTCTATTCCGTCTTTTACGCCAGTTTGGATCTGAAAGCCGGTTCTTTAGCCGCTGTGCTCTGTGTACATTGTTGGGTGGCTAGTAGCTTCCTTGCGTGCCGACTTGGGTTCTCTCTAGCTTGGAAGGTAAATCAATGTAGGGTTTTGTTGATGTGTCTGTACACACACGAGGAAATCCATTTTCCTGGATTTTTCTCTTTGATATTGACATTTCAAAGAACTTTCCTCCAAGAAGCTAACTGATTATCAAAATTTGGATGAAACCCATATATAGAATCTAATCTGTGTAATATAGAGAACAGCTGAACAGGTAGTATGCATATTTAGTTAAGTAATACTACAAAAGATAACTTTATGTACAGAGATTAATCTGACTACTAGAATTGATGTGACTCAGCATCATTATAAGGATGTCATATTGAGACTGCTAGATTTTTGTTGTATAGGGGAGGGACTATTTCCCTTAACTTTATGTACAAAGAGAGCAATTATTGTGCTCACAACCTTGTTAGGAATGCCCTTGATATGGTAGGTAGCTTTTATACCTTTGATCAACCACCACATTACTGTAGAAAGGTAGTAGATGATGAGAGGTTAAGATCGCAAATTATGTTCAGACTGTTTAATCCTTTTGATTAATGTTACCCTTTTTCATTCCAAACAAAAAAAAAAAAAAAAGATAACTCTTAGAAATGAAGAACCTAAAGTCCATATAAAGTCAGAATTTCATACTTTTAATATGGGTGAAGTCCATGACTTGCAATTCAATCACAACAGATATCATTATGACAGAAATTTTTAGGGATGGAATTAACATTGGGGTTAGGAATGAATAAGTTTATTGGTTCATCCAAACGTTTTTCTGCAATGAGGAACTACATGCCATGCTGGGAATTGAGGAATTAGAGAAAGAGGAATGTTGGCGAAGGCCTGGTTAAGATGTATCAAAAGGAAGTACTTTAGTTTTGATCCTATTTCATTTGTAGAAAGCCTTTGCTTCCTCAAATGCTGCTCTAATAAGATTATGTTTTTAAGGATTATCTAATTAAAAAATTCTCGTTGCTTAGGAGAAATTTAACTGGGATAAGCTTATTCTGTTCTTCCTCTTCCTCCAGCTCTGATTGATTAGCTTACAAATAAATGTGTCAAAACCTTGACTGTTTATTCAATATGCATTTACAAAAGTTCAATTGATTTTCAATCACTAAGCGCTTGCAGACTGAATTTTAGTTCACAGCCTTTAAATCTTAGAGAGAAGTTTTCTTAGCTGTTTCTGTGGTATTGCTTATGCATTTGGTCTTCCCAAGGTTTTATTATTTTTTATTAAATATGGTTATAGTCACAAAATGATAGTGCCACTATTTTGCTTGAGGATCCTGGTTCCATTTCCTTTGTAATCATAAAATAAGTATAGACAGCACCATTTTTAAAACTGGAATGTGATGTAGGAATATGAATGTTAGAAAAACCAGAGTAAGAGAGGAGGAAAGTTTAGAGAAAGATTAGATGAGAGAAAGAAGAACAGCATGGGAGGAGTGAGGTGAATTGATGTTCAATGCTTCAAACGTCCTTGCAACTTCCATGTAGGTTTTCCTAGATTCTGACATTTTCACTGATCGGAGCCACATCTGATCTGACTTTGTTGTTAAGGTGGACCTTATAGATACTTCGAAACTTATTAGTACCATCATATCAATCAGTATCTTGTACAAGTCTGAATGAATTTAAAAAATTTAGTTGAGTGGATCATTTGATTCTCAAGAGTTCTCGTCTTTTCATCTCGTACCTCTTAAAATTTTCTTGGGATAAAGGGATTCATGTCTATCTCTTTTTTATTGTACATTCTCCTATCTTCTGTTAAAAGTTCACCGACTCTTTCTCTCTCAATCGTAGCCTGTAGATAATTCATAATGGTTATTGTATGTAATCTGGAAGCTTCAAGCTTAGGTGGTTGATAAAATAAACTGGGAAAATTCTAAATGCAATGGTTAATTACTCTTAGGAGGTGAATGAAGAAGGACCGAGAAGGTTGATTTTAACCGACATGTGCAAGTATAAATAAGAAGCATTGGGTAATGTAGTGTGTGTGTGATGTGAGAATTGAGAAGAAAGAAAGAGAGACGTGGAGAGATAGCCTAGAGAGTCTAAGCTGTGAGAACAGAAAGGATTGTGCCGGGTGAAATTGGGGTGACGTTGAATCAGTAGTCTGGGATTTTGCATTGGACAAATTGATTTGAGTGTGTTGAGTCTTTCAGTTATGCGCTTGTTGCCTTTTATAGAGAAAGGTAACTGTGCGCTCCTTTAACTTCAAATTTCAAAACCAAGGGAAGTAGGTAATTTTGTGGGTATGCCTCGTCTTGGGAGAGTGGCGAGACTGATTGTTCCGCCTTATTCAAGAAGTGGGGAGAGTGGCGAGACTGACTCGCTGAGCCTCTAAAACTCAGCATTCCATTTAACTTTAGAAGGCCGAATAGCGCTGGGCATTTATCCTCTTTTAATCTGATTTGGGCATTGCCAATTGTGAATTTAAGCCTAGTGTGCCAAATCTAGTCCAAACAATTAGTTAACTACGAGTAGCCCTTAGATAGAAACTATAAATGGGAGGGAATACCTATTGTAAATAGAGATTATGGCTTGGATAATAAAGCAAGAATTTCAGATTGCTCTCTCTCTCTCTACCTCTCTTCTCTCTGATATCTCTCTTTCTCTCTGTCTCCCTCTCCTCTCTTCTCTCTGATATCTCTATTTCTCTCTGTCTCCCTCTCTTCCTCTTTCATTCAGAATTACAAACCTCCAACAAAGGGAGGGAGCATAGGAAAGTATTGGTGGTGAGAGATAGGAGTGACGAAAGAGAGTGAGGGGAGTGAGAAAAGTTAAGAGTGATATATTTTACTATTTGAGAATGTAATAGAAGTTTCTTTTTCAGTTGAGCTCCTCGCTTTCTCTACCCTTAAATCCCAACATCTTCATGCTACCAACATAAACCCAAGCAAACGTTTAATAGGATGTTTAGTCTTAATCTATAAGGTTTTATTGTTAACCCCTAATCTAATCATTCCCTTTGTTCTCTTATAAACTTGGAACTTTCATTTCTCACTTTCACTTTAACCTGAAAATCGTTATGCTTCCAGCTTGTTCTGGTGGTTCAGCTAGTATGTTGGACGGCACAGTTCATTGGTCATGGAGTATTTGAGGTACTCTGCTTTAAGATAAACTGATCCCTGACCCTGACACGCAAAACCATATATATATATATATATATATATTCACACAAACACACACACACACACACACACGAGAGGCTTAGATTAATTCTGTTCTACAGAAACGAGCACCTGCTCTTTTGGATAACCTTGTTCAGGCCCTTATAATGGCTCCTTTGTTTGTCTTACTGGAGGTATTGTCCTTATAATTTGAATAATGTCTTTGACATTGTTTTGTTGGATTTTTTTCCCCTATTTTCCCCCCGAGTGTTGTTCTCTGCTTGAGATTCATTTTATGATATTTCATTTCCTTCAGGTTCTCATGAGTTTATTTGGATATGAGCCATACCCTGGATTTCATTCAATAGTTCAGGAAAAAATAGAAGCTGACATCAAAGCATGGAAAGAAAATAAGCAGCAGCTGCTTTCTTAGCTTCTTTTTGTGCCTCCTTAAGAAATGCTTTGTTACAGTAACTGTAAATAATATAAGATAATGGTGTCTAGCCAGATTATACCATTCATGTTAAAGAATTTGTTTTAGAAGTTTAAAGTTCGAGCGAATTTTATTTGTACATTAATTGTGAAAAGATCCTCGCGTCCATAGTGAAACTTGAACCTGTGCCTCGTGCAGAATATGGACACTTTTAGTTCTTCAAATTTTTCCTCAATTTTAATTTTTCACTTTTAATTTTTATCAATTTAATTCTTTGTGTTTTCTTAAATTATCATTTGAGTCATTTCCGTTTTAAAATACAAATTGAATATCAAAATAATTTAAAATATAAAGTATATTAATGACTTGATTTGTATATATAGTTAAATGAAAATTGAATAATTTTTAAATTAGTTTAATTTTTATTGATGTAATTTTTTACATTGTGTTTTGTTATTCATTTTAAAATTTCAAAGTCAATTTTTCATATTTAAATAATTATATTTATTTTTACTAATCTATATTGCTGCCATTAATATTTTGTCTAAAAGCATGATAAATGATAAAGCACAATGGTGTCTTACAATCCATGTAGACAATCTCATTTAATGGAATAAAGGCTTATTGTTATTGTTGTTATTATTAATATTTTGGTATTTATATGATCAAATTTAACTATATTACTTGTTTTAAAGTAATAAAGATCAGATTAATAATTGAGATATGTTTGAGGGATTAAAAATTATATTTTTTTATAATTACCAGCTTTCATTGACAATGATAATGTTAAAAAAAAGTAAAATATTGCAAAATACCTTCTTGTTATGTTTTGACTATAAAATTTGTTAACTACGGTAACAATGAGATTAACCAGGCCTTAATTCATCCATGTTAGAGGAGGGGTCAATCTTCTCTCCTAAATTCTTCGCAGTGTAGTAAGAAAAAGCCGCCTTTATTTTGAATGTATTTAGAGATACAATTATTTGATCTAAAGATAACCCAATCAATGTACTTCATAATCATACAAGGCGTTGATTGGCCGCAAATTAACCAATTGTTTTGGATATACTTCCTTCAATCTCCATTACATGACAACTTAAAGAATTTTTTTTTTTTTAGTCTTAATTTAAGACACTTTATGGAATATTAAGTATTCTCTCCATAATACAATATACAATACGTTCTAGAAGTTTTGTTTGATAAAAAAAATATAAGATATTACGTAACATTTATAATTATTTTTTCAACCATACCCTTACTTTATTTATTATTCTTTTTTTTAAATAATGCATTAAAATTTAAATTACTATTATTAAAGTACTTATATAAGAATTTAATGAGGTTTTAATTGGAACTATTTAATTTTTTTTATAAAATTAAAGTTTCAACTAATATTTTTTTAGAACTGTTAATTAATTACCAATATGCCATGCTATGGTTTAGGGGAGCATTTTTTTTTTAATATTGCCCTTATTTGAACTCATTAACCATGAAATAAAATATAATGCAAATTTGAAAAAAAAAATTGGGGCAAAATTGGAAGTTCATTTTTTTTTTCAAGTAAAGTTAATAATTTAATTACATTTTTTTTATTCTGGTAAGATAGTTAAAATTGTTTTATAATGGCGTCCAGATGAGCATTTTGAATAATAAAAGCATGCATAGCTTTATTATATTATCTATTCATGCCTCTAGTCATAAATCATATTAATTGAAACGAGTGAAGTGTGAGATTAAAACTATGCTAGATTTAGATGGACATCACAAAAGTGCAAACCAGATTCTCTAGGAAAACCATAAGCATACAAATACAGATTGAGACCATGTTGTGTGAGCACTTTGCATTGCAGCTTTGCAAGTGCATCCATATCAGATGGGAAAACATTTATGTGAAGAAGAAAGCAAAACCTTTGACTGACAAATTTTATTTGGTCTTCCAAGAATATTCTCCTTTTGTTCTACACATGTAGTTCACGGAATCTTTGAACAAAACACAAATGAGTCATTGCAACTTGTAAGTAAACTAACCTTTGACGTAATCATATTATATCGCCCAGCATTATCTATTGCTACACGTGTTACAAATCAAAAAGGGCCACCATGTGAATGGCAAGATGGGTGCCGGCGTTGTGCGCGCGCGCGCGCGTGTGCATATGTAATAAATATAACACTCTAGTAACTATAATTTTTTGGCTCATTTAACAAAATTCACATGACATACGGGGCCAACACTAATTTTATACAAGAGTTAGGCATTTTTGCGCTTAAATTATTTATTTTAAAAAAATTTTAAATTATCACACTATTTTAGGGAATTAATTAATATTAATTTTTATAGGATACTTATGTGAATATTTTTTGAGTCATTTGTGTAAGTTTTAATTTTTTTCTGTAATTTTTAATTAAGTCAATTAACTGTTAATGTTAACTTTTTAATCATAGAGTGTTTTGTGCAATATTTTTAAATATTTAAAAAAATTGCATCACATATAAATTTAGAATGTAACACCTTTTTAAATAAATAGTTGATGATGCTATTTAAACCTATATATAATATCACAAAAGCAAAATTGGATATAAATAAATAAAATAAGTTCCGGAATTTATTATTGTTTTCTAATAAGCATCCATGGTATTATTTATTAATTTAATTAAGTTTTATATGAAGAGTAGCTTTCCCAACTTAATTTTAAAAGAAAAATCCATAAAACTCTAACTTAATATCTTATTTTAAATTTATTGAATTTGTAGGTGGTTGGTCAATCTCTTTCTTGCTATATGTTATAGTGTTATTGCATGCCATGCCGTCCTCAATCTCATTGTCAACTCTTCGGCTACGTAGTTTGAAAAATTATTCATGTCCATATCCACTTCTTGGTTGAACAAATCAATTTGATGTGAAATATTCGTATAAGTTAGCATGCATCAGAACCTAATTTTCTCATGTATTAGTAATTTAAATGAAGTAGCTAATTATATAAAATTATACATTACATTAATATGCATTTGGATTTACCATGTATTGTTAAACCTGTAGAATAATTAATTGGAAGATGAGACATAGAAATAAAATTTCAAGAAAAATTACGTTATGAAACGATAAGAGGAAAGGAATGAACTTATCGATAAGTTACGACTCTGCCTAGTGTCGCTGACCTACCTAACACTGCTTGGAATATATTACTTGGATTGAACCAGGTGACATAAGAGCACATAATTAACACCACTCATTCAAACAATTCAACTTGGTTTAATTGATCTTATTTATAAAAAAAATCTTATTTTTATTTGACTTCCAATCTCATTATCTCACAAACATTGAAATATATATATATATATATATATATTATATGTGTGTGCACGCGGACATATATTTTATTTGATGCGTATTATATTATTTTTGAGATAAACATTTTAATATTTAGTATTTTAACTAATTTAAATTTAAAATGGTGAGTTGAGTCTCAATTAGAAAGAAGCTCTCCTAACATAATTTTTTCATTTATAAGGCTTGAATTTAAGATTTTACTTAAAAATGTTCATGTGTATTTATAAAGGAAGGAATTCAAAAATATAATAATAATGATGATGATGATGATGAAGAAGGAACTCAAAAATATTACTATTATTATTATTATTATTATTATTATTATTATTATTATTCGTATATTTTAAAGGGTAAAGTATAAATTAATAAAATTTAAAGAAATATAATTAAATATAAATTATATTAATTAATTTATCGCATATTATATTAAATAATAATTTCATTAAATTCTTTTATATGTGTTTGAAATATTATTTTAGCAAACTTATGTATTTATTTATGAAAAATTAATAAATAAATAATTTTGCACAACTAAAAATAAAATATGAATAAAAAAGTAAAAAAAAACATATGTATTAATGTTTTTTTATATTAAATGATTTTAAATAGCATTTATGTTTAAAGTGGGGTTATTTGGTCTAACAATATGACTTAATGGTCAACTAATAATTGAGTAAATGAAAATAACATTTTTAAAGTAAAAAGGAGGTTTGTATTTTATGATTATTAATTCTATGGGAGATCTTATAGGTTTTTAAAATAGAAGGAGGTATCTTTAATTAAAATAAAATAAAGAGAATCTCAATGTATTTTACTCTATTATTTTTGTGATTTCATTTTTCACTCTGTTATTATTCATATATTTTAAAGAGTAAAGGAGGAATGTTGTATATTCTCTCAAACGAAACTTGTAATTCGATGTTAATAAAAATTTTAATTGTGTGTTTTTTTTTCCTCCAACATATTCCCACAACTGGCAATAGTGTGGCAATAGTAAGACTAATCTCTTGAAAAATTTAAGTATTATTTAAAAAATTATTCTTTCTCAAGTAATATTTTTTCATCTACCTTCAGGAATTGAATTTTAAAATAATGCTTAAGGAACTCAAACCGTTATCATTTATATCATGTCCACTTGGTTATTTTAATCATACGTTAATAAGCATATCAGTAACTTCTTTAGTATTTGTTATCAATGGCAAAAGGGTATTTAGTGCCAGAATGACCAATTGACCATCCCACCTCGCTGCTGGCACGTTTTAAGAGAAAGTTGTAAATATAATTATGCACCTTATTTTGGGTGGATAATGTGTTTAACTTCAACAACGTCAAGTTTTTCAAATTAAATTAACCCAACTTTAAACAGGCGTATACAACGTATCATAAAATCCAGCTTCCTTAACATGACATCTACAGTAATACACAAACCGTGTTTACTAGGTGAATAAAAAGGTTTAATATCCCTTAAATAAGATTGAGAATTAGAATCTTGCAAGCAATAACCCACAGAAAAGTCTCATCAAATTATAAATTTACTCTGAAATTTCTCGTTCTCGACCAAAGCTGTCAATTATTGTTGAGTGGTAGTTATTAGTGGAGTTGACAACTAAGTATGGCAGTAATTAACAATATTTAGCAGTAATTAATATAGCTTGGATAAAAAAAATGAAATTTTCAGTATAATTTTATAATTTTGTAGGATTTTTCTGCATTTAAATTTCTTGTATTGAGAATATTTTTTCTTAAAATCACATTGAAAAAATTGTCCCTTTTAATAGGTATTTAGTTTTATATTAGAAAGTATGGTTTTGATAGCTTCCATAACAAAACGAAACATGTCCTTAAACTAATAAATGTTGACATGGCAATTGATCAGTAGTACTAGATATAAGAGTGAAAGAATAAGGGGACCAGTAAATGACACGACCCCAAATTTTTAAATTTTCATAATATTAGATATATGTTACATACTCATGGCTTTTCAAAATTTATGACAGTTTTATAATAACATATATGATTTAAAATCTGACTTTAGATAAATTCTGGCTCCGTTCCAGATTAGATGTCAGAGAGAAGTATGCATACAACTAGAAGTCAGAGCATATAATGAGCACTGTGACACGGCATCCAAATCAAACACGTCAATTTGATTGCTATCCCCACGGCTAAGTTACTGTTTCAATAAGCAACCCAAAGTACAATGGAACGACTAATTAAATTAACTCTTTGGTCTCAATAATTGACTTGTGCAGTATTAATCTGCCAATTACATCCTTCATTACAGTCATAATATTTTATTATTACACCAAGTCAGTGGGTTGTTAGGCCTTGTTTGGCTCCACAAGTTTCCAAAATACATGATCTCATCATCTGTTTTCTCTTTCTTATAACATGGTTTTCAGAGTTTGTTTTGAATCCTACTCGTTTTCAAACATTCCACATCAGTTGATAAATTCAAGAGCCTTTTAAATTGCAAGGAGCAGTAGAATGACATAAGCAGATATGATTGATTGTACCAGAGACAAGGAAAGTAATTCCAGAACTGTACAATTAAATTACAAGGAGCCCAATAAGGTCTTTTTTCTTTTGTACAAATAGTATAAACAATATTTGTCATCTCGGATTAGATGCCACTTAATCTAAGATTTTTCCAGAAAAAGAATCTTGGAATGATTATCATAATATGAGGGTGACGATTCTCGTCTTTTTCTGAACAACCTAATCTTCTTCTTCATCATTGGTCATCATCATCATCTAATCTCTGATCATTCATTCACACCTGGTTCACAAAATATTGGCTGGTTGATGATGGTGCTGAATAGTACTGGTCTGAGACCTCAAAGACCTGATGTTTTACAAATGGGTCCATTATGTTCCCAGCATTATTCATCTGGTAATCCAAGGTGGAGTTATAGGAAGGATCAGACAGAACGTGTGAGATAGGAGCCAAGTAAGTATCCATTTCAAGAAGATGAGTCAGAGAACAAGTCCTCGGAAATTTCACCATGTTTTGCTCATTCCCAATGTTATCTTCTTCTGTTATGTTCATTTGCGGACTTGGGTATTCCTCCTTGAGTTCGACTGATGATTTTGACACGTTCTTCTTCTTGTAAATCCTACACAGCACCCAGTCATCTAACTGGTAAAACACAAAAAGGGTATGGCTCAGTCAGATCAAACAAGTTACAACAACAACAACAAGCTTTATTCCACTATGTGGATCGGCTACACGAATTAAATCACGCTATTGAGACTTACTCTCATGGATCCAATATGCTTGTTGGCTCGTCTTGGAGGACCAATGAGGCGATACTCATGCATGATCCAATCGGTCTTGACACCTTTTGGTGGCCTTCCTTTGTAAACGACCAGAGCTTTCTTCACCCCAATGTGTTTGGCCCCACTGTAGATTGCTTTATCTGTGCCAGTGGCCTTCCAGTACCCCGACACAGTGGCCCTGTTTGGCCTCACCCCATTTGGGTACTTCCTGTCTCTCGGGCTAAAGAAATACCACTCATTCTCCCCAAACACTGCCTTCTCTGCATTTCATCACACCCCAACAACAATAATAAGCCAAGCATGCTAATCATCAGTTTGAACCATGATATATATATATATATATATATATCCAAGAAAAACAGAGGAGACATGTTTTATTTCTAGGAAGAACAGAACAGAGCAAACAGAGAGACACAAATTGAGAGAAGTGATGAAGCAAGTAAGTGTTGGAATATACTTACCAGGTAATTGCCAGGGATCAAACTTGTAGATATCAACTTCAGGGATGATAGATGCAGGGCAAGGCTTGGATGTGGCTTGGTTACAAAGGTAATGGACGATTAGTTCCTCATCGGTGGGATGGAATCTGAAGCCAGGAGGAAGACCAGAGCCTCTTGTTGTTCCGAGCTCCATTGAAACTTGTTTGTTTCTCAGAGGCAAAGTATCAAAAGGTGGTGTGCGAGTTACAGAGTAAGAAAGCAGAGAAAGAAGAAGAAGAAGAAGAAGAAGAAGGAATCTGTAAACAAGACTTGAGAGAAACGAAGGTGTTTGAAATGTTTGCAAGGAAGTGGAAGGTGCTTTTATCGTTGGGGGATTTTGTCGTTTTGTGGACTTGCCGACGTTTGATTGGTTCATCATACGACTTTGGCTATTCCTATTCGTATTCCTATTCCTAGTAAGTAGTATTATGCGTCATCTGAGAAAGGGCCCCATCTTTTTTTTTATAGTTGCGGCTAGAAACACTTTGGATGTTTTCGGGGTGAGATTATATACATATATACAGCTCCAACGCTTATCCATAAATACGTTTGTCTTTCATGAAGTCTCTGGCAGTAGACGTTGAATGGTAATAATTTATACATCTTGCAATTACAGAAACAGTTTTTTGGCAATAAATTACAGAAATAATTTGCATACTTTTTTGATGAAAATAATTGTGTATACTACATTTGAGCATAAATAAGAAATTAATAATGAATATAAAGAAAAAAAGTGACTTTCATATGCACCAGTATTCCCTCCATTTTAAATTATAGAATATTTTTAAAGGAGTTTCTTCATTTCAAAATATAAATCACTTTGGATAAATTAAAATTTTTTTAAATGTTCCAATTCTAATACTATCATTTCTCTTCTATAATTAATTTCTGTCCCTTTTTTAATATATTAAATTATGAATATTTTTAAAAATTTATATTTTTATTTTAAAAAGATAAAGTTATTAAATGTATTTAATAATGTTTATTGGTATGTGAGATTTTATTTAAAAATGTCTTATAATTTATGACAGAGAAATCACATTTTTTTAATACTCTCCCCACAATGCATGATTTGTAGAAATGAGCATTCGGTTTTTTTTAATTATTTAATACTTCTTCCATTAAAAAAATATAAATATACTCCCTCGTTAAAAAATATAAGGTATTTTTAATCAAATCTCACCCCAATAAAGTAGTTACTTATCTTTAAAGTAATAATATCTTTTCATATTTAACCCTATTTAATAAATAATTTTACCTTAAAAATATAAAGTAATCTAGTCAATAGGGCACTTTTGAAAAAAAAATATAATGATTATACCTTAAAAAGCTCAAAATGTCTTATATTTTTTAACATCTAACCCCTTAAAAAATATTTTATATTTTTAAACAAAAGGAATAAGTTATTTTGAATCTTTCAAGATACAATTAATGATTCTTTTCCAAAAATTTCCTTAATTAGATAGCATACTTAATATTATTTTTTAATTGAGAAATCCTATTAAATATGAATAAACATGAAAAGAATATATAATTTTATAGATAATTAAAGAGTGTAATTCCATTAAAAGTGTTATATAATATTGAAGGGAGAGGGTATTCAATATTAGTCAACTTATATTTAAATATTATGGTATACCTAAATAAAAGGAGTGCTTTTATTCTTTTTTCCCCACTTTTATTTACAAAGTTATGAACCTTTAATCTTAGTTTAAAATATTAAACATCTTTCATTTCGTAATAACCAAAAGGATACAACGATACAGGTTTGACATAAAAAAAATAGGGAATGGGAAAAGGACCTAATCAGCAAATTAATTGTAAAAAAAAAAAGAAAAAAAGAAAAAGACCTGAATCAGAATTTACAATCTATCTTCCATAATCTGCACTTTATCTTTCTTGATTTTGTGCTTTTTCTTCTATGTTATGCAATTTAGATCCTTTCTCCATTAATTAATTTGCTGATTAGGTCCTTTCCCTCCAACCTTCTCAAGAAATTATTGCCTATGTTTAAGCTACGAGTAGTGATTATAGACCTTGAGTGAGTTAAAGAGTTCTCCCCCTCCTAAAATTATTGATAATTTATCTTTTAATTATTTTTTAAAATATTAGTATTATTATCATCATTGATTCATTCTGCAAAATTTTGATTAATTAATATTATTTGAGATTATCCAATTAGAGAAAGTGAATATGAGATGGATTCCCACGACTCATCCACCCAATTGACAGGTACTTGGACTCACTGCTTTCCAAGATTCGCTGAGTGCATGAACCTCATAGCGTTGTCATACACACGAATGTTACCAGCATAGTTCTTTGTTTCTAAATTAATATTCTTTCCAACAAATTTTTTTTATTAAAAATATGGAAGGTTTTTATAGTGTTAAACAATAAATTTGCCCCTGATCTATGCTCTCGGGCCTCAATCTTATTTTCAATATAATATTTTTTTAATTTTTAAAAATAATACAATATTGCTCATTAACAAATGTTAATTTTGAGTGTTAATTGATTAAAATATTGCAGAAAAAGACTTCAAAAAATTATAAAAAAATACAAAAAAAATTTACTCAGTCATTTTCTATAATTTTTAAGTCATTTTACATAATTTTTGATTTTTTTTAAATATTTGAGGTCTTTTTTATATTTTTTTTCAACTAATAATTAAAGTTAATTTCTGTTTATGGCTAGGGGTGCTATTATATTATTTTAAAAGATAAAAAAAATTATTATACTAAAAACAAGTTTAGGGGTCTAAAATTTAAGAGTTAAAATTATATTTTTAACCCTTGTTTTTATTGTTAATCAAACTCTCAACTACTTGCGACAAAATCTTCTATTGCCTGTGTTAATTAACTTAAAACCTCTACTAGTTTGATTAATAACATTTATATGTTCTAATTTTAAGAGATATATCAATTTGTCTTTCTTAAGCCACCTGGGGCTTGCTCAAAGAGGTAAGAACCAATGGTAGAGGTTAGGCTTTTAATATATAAAATTATATTAAAAGGATGGCTAATTCAAATTGATCAGCGGATAAGTTAATATATCATTATTTTTTCTTTACTATTGAAAAATAACATCTGTGTATTGGCACTTAAATTAATAGACGCCTGTCAATAGGTAATTTATATATATGATTCCGTCAAAACAGATGGATATACATAAAGGTGCGGAATAAAGTTGGTCAACAAATGTGTTCTAAATATCTTTATCAGATATAGATATATATCTTAAACAATTTATATTTAATTCCATCAAAACAAATGAAACCATATAACATGTATGAATTGATATAAAATCTATATTATATATCAATTTTATATTTTATATGCATTATATTGTCAGGTCGCTCTCTGTTGAATGAAAGTGAATATTCCCATAATAATGCCATTCATTCTGGATAAGGCACACATATCAAATGATTGGACTCTCAGCAGCCAATTTCTTTCCTTCTTTATTATTATTATTATTATTACTTGGTTTGTTTTGTTTTTAGATTTTCACGTAATTATGAATATGATGTTGAAAAGAAGCTGAAAGAGAAACAAGTTTGAAAATTCAAAGATTCCTTGAAAAAATGAAAATATCGTCAGAAGCTACTTTCAGTTTGGTCCTTTTTTTTTTTTTAGTTAAAAAGTTTGGTCCTTTTTATGTGCCAAGCTATTGTAAGTTAGTTTCATGCAGGAAAAGAATTGATCAGTTTGATAAAATATGAAATTAAACCAAAACTAAACAAAAAAACAAAGTGTTAGAAAATGTAAGGTATTAAAATATTAAACAAACCAAGATATTTGCTCGCCATATCATGTTGAATCCGACATAAATAATATAGATAAAGAGCAATAGCAAAATATATGAAAAAATAATTTCAAATAAATAATAATAAATTTAAAAGTAAATATAAGAGTAAAATTATAATTTAACAAGTTAATAAATATTGTAGTAATTTAAAAATTAAAAAATAATAAAAATAGTCAAAAGATATGAGATATCTATAATGTATATACTTTTTTTTTGGGCAAAATATATATACTTATTTTATAAGATATAATGTTATGATAAACATATATACAGGCGCGCTCCCCCCCCCCCTCCCCACACACGCACAGCCTAAATGCATTCTAGTTTTCATTTTCTAATTTTTATTACGTATACATGTGCTTAAATTATAAATTAGAGACATGATTTAAATTTAAAAAAATAAAATAAAATCAATCAATTCAAACAAGTTAATACTATTTTAACTAGTTCTACCATTTCTTGACTGATTTTGATTTTGTACATTCCATCCCTCTAAACTCATGATATAGTAAGTTGCTGTAATGGCTCACAAATGTCCGAACAAAATTTGTGATTATATTATGATAGCAAGTACTCACTTAAACATGCATTATAGTGGAAAAATCTCATAGGTGTTCTGAGGATTAAATGTAGGCTCAAGTGATTGGAGTTGAATCAAGATAAATCACTATTTGCAATGACTCTGCCCTTCTCTCTTTATATTTCCATCAACTTTAGTGTATGCTCTATTTTAGTGTGAAAAATTAAATTTGATATATTTACATTCTCTTAATCAATCTAGTACTTAAAAATTAGTTTTAATCATTCTTATACATATTGAGTTTGTGAAAATTACTTTAACATTCTTGCGATTAGAGTTTAGAACTTGAATTTGCTCAAACTTACTTTCATACTCCATTTTACTAGGAAAAAGTTTTAAAGCACTCAAAATTCCATTACCACCCAATTTACCCTCCTCTTGGATATAGGCTCAAGTAGATTGAGCTAAATTAGGATAAATCATAGTTTGCGTTTCCAACAGTTATAGTTTATACATCAATTAAACACTGAATTTGATATATTTACAAGTTCTCACTAAAACTTCCACTTATAAATTGTTTCAATCATTCTTACACTCATTAATATGATTGTAAAAAATTGCCTAAGTGTAGGATTTTGTGCATTAAGGGTATTTTAGTCATAAAATTAGGCTTTTGAGAAAATGTTTGAGAAATTTTGTCAAGAAGAAATGTTTGAGAAATTTTGTCAAGAAGCATTTTTAGTCTATAAGAACAATGGTCCAATTAGATTTCTCAAATTCATTTTACATTGAGAGTAATTAATTTCACAAGTTGACTATTTTGAAAGTTAAAGTTTTGGGTTTGACTTGTTATCTTGCACTTAGGCTAGGTTATTTTAGTTTATGTGAGGGCTTACATTTTTTTATGTTGAATGGCATGCCGCTAACCTCTTTTGTGATGTCAAAATTGACTTTTATTATTTAATTTGCATTGTGTCACATATTTAGGAATTCATTTTAATTGAAAATACAAATTACTATCTATATACCTTCAGCTTTGATTTTGTGGTCACATTTGTTTGCATAGGGTTACACACCTTGGATTTGGCACATGATAACCATTGGATTGGAATATTGGATGAGTTAAGAGGCAAAACACTTAAGTTTGGGCTTGAAAGTACAAACCTTATATGATCTTAGCTTGCACACATTGTATCATACTTTGATTTCACTCACTCTCTCTCTTAATTTCCATTGTCCTTGGCTTTATTTAATTTAATTTCTAGACCATTTTCATCTAAATTTTTGTCCATACTACCATGGTAAATATTAAAATTACCCTGGCTCATTTTTACCTATTTACTTGATACTAGAATTGTGCCATATATTTAGAAATTAATTTTAATTCAAAATCAAAATTATTATCTATATGCTTTGAACTTTTATTTTGTGTGTCATATTTGTTTGTGTAGGGTTACACACCTTGAATTTGGCACATGAGGATCATTGGATTGAAATATTAGATAAGTTAAGAGGCAAAACACTTGATTTTGGGCGTGAAAGTACGAGCCTTATATGGCCTTGCACATATTATACCACATTTTAATTCCACTCACTCTCTCTCTTAATTTCCATTGTCTTTAGCTTTATTTAATTTAATTTCTAGACCATTTTCATCTATATTTTTGTCCATATTACATGGTAAATAGTAAAATTATCCTAGATCATTTTCACCTATTTACTATGGTAGAGTTGGGCCCATTTATCCTAAACTTGAATCAAACTATCTTAATTTCATTTTCAGTATGCATTCTTCCATTCACCCTCATTTTGGAAGCCACCCTTCTCCATTCGCTCTCCATTGTTGTTCATCTCCATCTCACCTTCTCTCCTCTATAACTCATGATCCAACCATCAAAACTCTAATCTAACTCCACCATTCTTCTCCTCTCACCTCACATTTCAATCTATAGAGCTTTGTTTCTTGGTTTGGCTTTAAAATCTTTAAGGTATTCATAAGTATGGTTTAGCCATAGTGGAAGGATTGTGCTCAAGTGAATTCCAAGATCACTAGAGGCTAAATCTACAAAGAGTGATAGGAAGGAAGGATGCTAGAAGAGTCTTGAAGTATCTCAAGAAAGGTTGAAGGCTCACACAACTTTCCATTAAACCTAAGTTGATGTAATCTCGTTCTTAAAATTAAGAACATTATTATATCTTGTTTTTATTGATCAAAATTGATATTTAACTTGATGGTTTATTATTTTTTCACTTGATTCTCTTGGTGTATAGTTGCTAAAAATTCTCCTCAATATATTGTAAGTTATATAAATATATGTTCTATGTATATTGAATGTGTCTTACATTGGCCATGCATAAATATGTTTGGTTATTGTTTGATAAAATGTTGTTTGCAAAATTGTGCATTAGACTTATCATAGGCCGAGCTGCACTTAAAGGGAACTAAGGAGAATTTTTGATTACTTTACACCTAGCTGAGAGATTGATTAAGGACTTGTACAAAATTGTATAAGAACTTGATTATTTGAATTGATTAGGAAGGCATAATTATACAAAATTTAATAAGGGGTTTAATTCAGTCAATAGAGTGAAAATTAACTTAAGCCTAATTAAAAAGAATAGATAAGGAATCTAGCATTCCATAACTCCTAGGACTCCACTTTAGAAAAGTTTAAATACTCACATTTTTATTTCACTAGTTAATTAGGTTTTTAATTAAATCTATCCACTTAGTTTAATTAGTAAAAATCAGTCAATTCTTAGTTAATTTAGCCCACTAGTTAGCCTTAAGTAACCTTTTTTAGCTTCCTTAGTGAATAATGATCTAGTTTACCACTAATACTATATTAGTATTAACTTAGCAATCTTGGATGTAAGTGACATACACTTCCAAGATTTGGCACCATTGTCGAGGAGGAAAGGCTATGTTTATTTATGATTAATTAGTGTTTTTTGTGATTTTCATGTATTTTTGTCAACTTGGATCTCAAAAAAAGCATAAAATGGATTTTCTCTATTTCTCTAGCTTTTTAGGTGAATTTCAAAAATTGGTCTAGGACTGCTTAGTATGTGAACAATTCCCAAATTTCGTAATTAGAAAGATATTTGTGTTAATTTTATTTCTACCAAATTTTTTTGATTTTTGGACTTGTAATTTTCTTTGTGTACATTTTTAAAGACAACAAAGTTAAATTGCCTATCTTGGAGAAATCTAAAGCATTGAGGTAATTTATATGGTGCATATCTCTCTGTGTACTTATCCAAATTGGGTCATTTTTTTATCTCATTGTTCTCTTTGTTATCTTAGCTATAACTTTTGTGTTAATTGTTTGAGTTTTAGATACCCTAAAATTTTTGAATTTGAGGAGAAAGCTCACTAGATCATTTTGGAGGAAATCCTGTCTCTAGAGTGCTGAAGCTCAACTTCAACAAATTACTAGGAAGTCTTTATCTAGTAAAAAATTCTAAAGTTTTAGTATGTTTTTGGCTTGTATCTCCCCTGTTGGTCTGTAATTTTTTAGGTTGATTGGATAAGTGGATTGCTCTGGGGAGGAAAAACAATCTACTAGACTCAAAAACAACACACATCTTCCAATGTTAAAGCTTTATGAGCATTTCTAACTTTTTCTCTTTGTTCATTTTGTGTTATTTTGATTTGTGTGGTTATTTTATTTTTTTGAGTTTTTGGAAAATAAAAAATAAAATTTCTTTTGTTTTTTATGTTTTGAGCTATCACTTTGTTTTTGCATTCTAGCTTACTTGAATTTACATCATTACTCGTAGATATAAGTTTTATTGCATTTTATGGCTTGGTTTCATCATCATTATTCATTCCATCCTTCATTTCACATCTATTCTCACCTATTTCTAGAACCTAACATTGATTATACATCCCATTTTCATAGTCAATTTCAACCATAAAATTTTGGTTATCCACCTACATATTATGATCATTTCCATCCAAGTTACGATATTAAATTTTTCAATCCCTTGAGTTTTGCATCCCATCTAAGCATCCATGTTGAGCATACACCACACATTGACATTGATTATCTAGAAAAATTATGAGCATCCCACTTCTATTATGATTATACTATTCTCAAAGAATATTATGAACCACATTGAGTTGCTTGAGCCCCACAAGAGAGAAATTATATGTTTCAAGTTCAAGATACACAAAAAGTTGCTCATGAAGTTATTAAGATCATAAATAAACTTCAAGCTACTCAATCTCTAAAAGAGAATAAGTCAATCCAACCTTTGCTTCAAGAGGTAATTTCTCCTATTCCTAATGAAGTGGATTCTTCTTTGTTTTCTACTTCTAATGAGTTGTCACATGATTCATATAATGATGATGATGATATAGATGAGGAAATCATATGTGAGTCCCCTAATATATTGGAGAATGAGCATGAAAAATTGATGTTGCATAATGGTTGTGTTATGAAAGAGCATGATATACCGAGCAATGATGTTGTTGATGAATCTTTGAAAATTGATGCACATGTTTCTTATTCCATGTGTGATGATGAGCATGAATATAATGTATATGTTGAAAATAATGTGCCTTATGTGGATGAAACTCAAAATATTTCTTGTGATATTGTTGATAGTGCATAATGCACTTCTTTTTTCTAACCATGATGCTTGAGAAAGGTTGTTTACCTTCTTTTGTAGGGGAATAAGACATAGTGGCTGAACCATATCTTGATTTCAAAGAGCAATGTATTAAGATGTAAATTTGAATTAAAATTCTGCACCTATCCCTCTTGAAACCATGCCAATTATGGAAGAAGAGCATGAGAAATCTAAGGCTAATCATGAAGTAAAAGAGGCTAATATGCAAGGCTTATGTAACATCCTAATTTTTTTGATTATGAAATTAATTGCTAATTAGGGGTAAATTAGTAATTAATTAGTGATTAGGATTTTGGATGAAGGTTTGATGTTTAGACTCTTTGGAATATTGGGTGAATAGGTATGGGTGAAGTGATCACGTTTCAGAATGAAGCATGTGCATGAGGTGATGATTTTTCTCACTATGCCACGTGTCGCAGTATATGGCACAGAAAGTGGCTAGTAAATGCATGGTTAGCTCATAGAAATCAAAGGGAAAAGGGAGAAAAACATGAACAAAGAAGAGAAGAAAGGAAGTCTCTGTTAGGGCTAGAATTCTTATGAGCTTAGGAAATTCAACAATAGTTTATGTTAGGGCTAGAATTCTTGTGAGCTTAGGAAATTCAACCAATAGTTTATCGAGTAAGTTTTGGACAACTCTTATCTTGATTCTACACAAATTTCTCTTAATATAAGTTATAGAAGATTGAATCAGGGAATTTTAAGAGGTTTGTTTCTTACCATTGGGTAATGAAAAGATTCTTTAGAATCAAAATAAAGCTTTGCAACTAGTTTGGGATTAAATAATAAAGCTTTAAAGTTGTAAGCTTAAATTAACCTTAAATAAGAGGAAAAAGGAGTGGAAATTTTGAGTAAAAATGTAGTGGGATCTATAGAAGTAATATAAAGGAGTGATTGGGAGGTAATAAGCTTAAATTGGCTAAGTAAAAGGAAAAGAAATAATAAGTGTGGTTTTTAGTAGTAATTAGTACTTTTAATCAATTTGATTAATGATTAATAATGCCAATTATATGTAGATTGGCGTGTTATGAGTGTAGATAGAGAAAAGAAGTATGTAAGGAAGCATTAGTTGTTGAGAAATCCATGGGTAACCTTACTTGTGATAGAAGAGTTGAAATAACCGAATAACTTACTCTATTTGACTGTCTAATATAACTATTAAAGAGTATTATAGCCATTGTATAAAATTATTTTAAAGTAATGCATGTTTTGAGACAATGCATGATTGTTGCATGAAAAGGATTTCAATTAAACAAATGAGTGAAAATATACAATTATATACTATATATATGGTTTTGAATACAAACAAGTGATTGATATGAAAGCATGAGCATAGGGGTAGGATTTCACCTATAAGGAGAAGTAGTGAGAAATCCATATGGCATTATTCTCTTTAGTACTTGATGGGGTACAGTGTTAGAGAATTTCATCTCCTTAATGCCTGTTAAGGTACGGTGTTAGAGATTATTTCTTTAGTGCCCATGTGGGGTATGGTATTAGAGATCATACCTCCTTAACGTCTGTGTGATGCAGTGTTGGAGTAACGACACCCCAATCAATGTGTGATAGGGGGAAACCGTAATTCAAAAGTAGGATAAAATATCTTTAGCAAGGTGATTCTACTATTAAAGGTGCACTCAGGTCAATGAGTGTGTATTGGCCTATTAAGATTCTATGGTTTCAATTGGGGTGATACGTAAGTTTAGATAGTAGTTAATCATGCTAATAATGGTGATAGTTTGTCGTGAAAATGTTTTTATGATGTGAAACTATGTTGTATGCTATGTTTGAATGTATAAATATGCAATATTTGCTTATAATTATCTGTGATAGTTAGTAGTGGCAAGTTATTTTATTACTAAGATTATCATTTCACCTCGTGATTGCATTTTTACAGGTCAAAGCAGTAAGTCAGGAAAAAGGAAAGATGTTGGACCAATATAGCTAAGTTACTCTCGTAAGATCTCAGAGTTACCATAGGATGCCATATACATGTTTTAAACTATGACTAGTAATGATTTTAAGAATCATAGCCCTGTATGTGTGAAAATGTGATAAATGTAGTGAATCATGTGATATGGGATAAAATTTGATTGAAATTATGTTGTGAAAGTGCAAGAGGTGAATTTTATGGTAAAATGTGTTAGTTTTTGTAAATCTTAGCCCAATTGTGTTAAAAAGTGGTGAAATGTGATTTTAGGCTGAGATTGCTTTATGTATGTGTTTGAATATATTGATCATGAGGATTTTGTGGTGGTGCAAATGTTTGGCCAAGAGAATGTTTATGTGAAAGTTGTGAAAAATAGCCTTCTATTGTGTCAAAAGGTGAGTGAATGGCTAAATCTTGATTTATATGTATGGATGTTGTGGTTATTGTTCAATCAAGTATGTTGGGTCCTTTTAGACTTAGTTCTAAGCCCAAAACAACTTAATGAGACAAAGTGTATGATTTGAACATTTTGGTATGTGAAATTTTTTAAAAAAGTAACTTTTTGCACATGAGTATCCAAATTTAGATTGGATCATTAGATTGTATCCAAACTTATCTCATTAGCTAGCTTGTGAAATAAGCTTCATGTGGGCATTTAAATCACTCTAGTTAGACGTCGTATATGGAAACAATGCATGCCAAAAGTTTGCCTCAGCGAATTATCATATGATAATAAAATTCTATCATGTGTACCGTAGCACATAGTGTCACATGCCATGGCACATAGTGGTACAAAATGGGAGTTCGTGGCTTTGTGCCACATGCATGTGTTTAGTGTGATGAATGATGATAGTTTTCTTTCACTATGCAATGTTTAATATGTATTTCATTTCAAATGATTTTATTAAAAAAGTCTTGGGTTCCCAAGCGCTTTCAAATAATTTACTTGATTTTAGTTTGGTATAGTGATATGGTGATTAAGTTAGCATCTTTTTATACCAAATATGTGGCTGGACTATAATTTGTAGAGGGAGAGGTTATAATCTACATGGAATTGAGGACAAGCTATAAGAAAAGATGAGTTCGAAGGACTTAAAGCAAAAGGAAATTGAAGTTAAAGGAAATGATCTTAAAAAGCCTAAAGTTAAATTAAATAATGTTGATCTTATAATTGAAGAATTTAGTGATGATCTTGCCTTATTGTCAAGCATTGATTCATACTCTCATACTTTCATAGTAACTTGTACTTGTTTGAATGATTATCAATGCTAAAATTGTTTGGAAGTTATGAGTACTTGAATGAGGGTAATATCTCTTCTCATGAATTACTTGATGATAATAGAATGTCAACTGCACTTGAAATGGTTAGGTATGAGGAAGGTTTGGTTTCTTGTGTTGATGTAGGTACCACTGTTGAGACTAAATGCTTAAAGTCACTACCGCTCAAGCTTGATGTTCACTTGATTCCCAAGCTATTGGAAAGTGATTCTATACTTGATGAAATACAAGATATGACTACATTAGCATGGTGGTTAAAAAGAATGAGAAGGTTGAGGAGCTACTTACAATTTGTTTCAAAGAAAGTTTTGATCAAAGTATTCCTAAGGGTGTCAAGCAAGAAGAAAGTGAAAAAGAAATTGTGCCACTTCAAGAAGAGGGAAACATGCTTGCTTGAACCTTTTCCAAGGAGATCATATCATGTGACCTTGCACCAAATAAAGGAGACATTTATCTTCTTATATCTTTTCATAACATCCTCTTTGATTCTATTGATTTTAATGGTTTCCTTCCTTATCTTAACAAATCTCTTTTTCATTCCCTTGTACATAATTCCATCTCATATATCATGTTTTATAATCATGTTCCACGCTATGCTTTCTTGTTTGAAAAAGCAAATATTAATAGTTATATCTCATATGACTTAAAGGGATAATCTATACCATACATCTTGGAGCTATTATCAATTACCCCTGAGCCACCACCACTTGAGATTCTTGGAAGGAGGATCACAATGAAAAGTTTCATGATGTTACTCTGCGATGAGAACTTCAACTTCAAAATCTTGAGGAGACTTAAACTAGGTTGTATCTTCTTCACCCTTACTCTTTCCTTTACTTTGTTTTATGCTTTGATTTGTCGATTGAGTAAATTACAAATGTGGGGAAGATGAATCTAGTAGAAAAAGTTAGAGTTTATTTGCTTTGTTTGGTTTATTAGTTTTGTGTTTTAGTTGTTATTTAAATAAAATCTACACTTCCACTTTTGTCATGTATGCTTTTATATTGATCATACCTTATTATATCACTAGTCTATTCATAAAATGAGAACAATGCATGATTTAAGTGTGGGGGAGGAAATAAAAATATTTGATTTTCTTAAAAAGATTTGGAAAATCATAAAAAAAAAATTTTATTTTTTCTTGGGTTATTTGAGAAACCTTTTTTGGAATTTTGGAATTGAAACTCTTGAAATGACGTTACCTTAGTTGTTCTATCTTTTTAAACAAACTTTATTTTAGATTGTGTGCAATTAATTAGAGAGGAAAAGACCCTACTTTTGTGTGGTTTTGTCTTTACAATTTGTACCCTCTAGAATTTGTTCTTCCTCTTAATCAAGGTTGCATCATTGCATTTGTTGTAGGAAAAATGATAATTGTATTCATTAAAAATAGCCAAGAGACTTAAAAGGCCAACTCTAATGGATTACTCACCCTTTTTTGTTAGCCCTTTGAGCCTTTTCTTTATTTTATTCATTTCTTAAATATTATCCCTTTTTTACCATAGATTGCACGTATTATTTTCAAAGTATGTTTCAACATTCTCATCTCTCTTTGATTTAATTTAGTGGATACAACTCATTTTTTCATTCTTCATTCTTCCATTGTTCCATTTTATTCAAAGAACAAGTGCATTATTATCTTATTACTTGATACCCAAGTTGACTATATATGTAACAAAAAATAAAAAATAAAAAACAAAACAAGACAAAAAATTGACAAAAATGAAAAGTGAAAAAGAAAATAAAAAGTTTGAATAAAAGAATTGATACTTAGATTACAAAACACATATTTTGTTCTTTCACATCCATTCCACCTACAATTCCATTCATTTTTCACTTTGTATCTACTTAGTGAAGTCTTAAAAAGATTTAAATATTGTGGCATATTTACATTGTGACCTAGACTTAATTCCTTGGCCAAATCCTAGCTTTCACATGCAAATCCAAGAGCATCTATTTCATAGCAACATTACATTCCATTAAAGTTTATTTGATTTTTGAGAACATTTGCACGTTAGTGGTGGAGAGGTAGAGGGATTACAAGCTTATGGTAGGGCATTTTCGTTAAAAGACTTTAAGTGAAATTGTTAAATCCTAAAAACTTGAGTGCACGATCCTTGTGAGGATCTCTCTATGACATTGCTTCTTTTTAATGGTTTGCTTGTGGTTGATGAGGTATTTTAACTAAGATGCTGAACCAAGTGATTGCACACTTAGCAATTTAAACTAAATTAACTAACTATACAGTATAGTGGCAACCTAAGTTATCTCCCAAAGAGGTATTTAAAGATTAAATCTAGAGCTTATTAATTAATTAAATTAAAATAAAAATCTCAAAAGTTGATTGATTTTAATTGATTAAAAATAAAACACTAATTAACCTAATTAAAGCCTAAAGACCTAAGCTAGCAAGTTTGTGAAAATGGGATGAAATAAGGCACTTGGAGTTAGATTAATGCTCAAATCCTAATCACTTATGAAATGTAAATTAGTAACCCTTAATTTTTCTCTTCCTAACCAAATTATGAAGCCCCTAGGATAATTATCTTTAGCAACTTAACTTCACTAGGGACCTTAATTAAGCCTAGGATTCTAGAGCCTAATTCAACTCCCTAATTTAGTTTTAGGCCCAAGTTAGGTGATTAATGATAAATTTCAGCAAGCATGCTCAGCCCTTAACACCCCAAAATGGCCCCCAAAATTATAGTAAATCACAAGCAAGCCTAACAAACACTCTCAAGATTATGAAAAAGCACAAGTAATGTTAAAACACTCAGGAACATTTAAGATTATGAAAAGTTCAAGAGTGGTTGAAAATATAGCTAAAAAAACAAGCTAAAATTTAACATTAATTAAACTAATCTCCATACAAAAATAACAACCAATATTATGGTTGTAAAGCCAAGATATAGCAATCTAAAATTATAGTCTTACAAGTCTATTAATGAAGACAAATTAAGAGAAAAATAAAAGGGTTATAAAAGTGAAGACCCAAATGGTTCATTAAGCTTCCATTCTCCTTCAACCTAAAATGATTTAACCTTCAATATTTTTCAAGTCCTCTATGGGAATGGCAAAGTGGCCAAACACCTTTATAGAATCAAGTAGAAAAGGAAGCATGAAATGGATGATCAAGTAGCAGGAATGTGTAGAGGAAAGCGAGAAGAGAAGAATGGGAGTGATTTGGTGAGGATCCAATAGTTAGATGAAGAGAAATGGAGGAGAGAATTAGGCTACCATGGCTGGAAAAATAAGAGAAAATGAAGAATAATAGAGAACAAGAGAGAAAATATAAAATGATAATTAAGGAAGTGGTGAAAGATTGTGTGTGGTGGCTAGGGTTAAGTTTCTTGGGTGAAAAGTGTTGAATGGGGCATGAATGATCAGCTGAAAATGAGGGAAAAAAATAAAACAAAAAGGAAAATAAAAAGTTAGGGCGAGATATACACTTTTCACATGCTCAAATTGGTGGCTTCCTCTCATTGGTTTAAATGGAATATCCTAAGTAAGAATAATCTCACTTCAAATAATTTGATTATTCTCTCCCTTTTCAGCCCTAAAAGTCATGCCACTAATGCCTAATTTAGCCCTCTTCCATGATTCTTAAACAATTGCAAAAGTCCAAGTCCATATGTGCTACTTAAGTCACAAAATAAACATAAAATCAAAGTCAAACATTCATGTGACCTAATAAACAAATTCTTGCACATGGAATTAATTAATTATCATGTAATAATATTAATAATGTCAAATTCAAGGGTTATGATGTGTGAAAGCTCATGCATGCACATAAAACCCTATTTTGGTCAACAAATTCAACAACCTCGAAATATGATTTTTATTTTATAAATTCCAAACCAAATTGAATTTTGAAAAAAATAATTTCATATTCATTCTTCTGGACATAAAACACATGGAACACAACAGTAACCCAATTTTTTTTATAAAAACTATAATTTTGGACTAAAATACCTTTAGTGCATAATTTTGCCACTTTGATGATTTTCTTGCCTTTGACATCATGAATGCACCCAAGTGGGGAATAAAACATGTAAAATAAGTCCTAAATGAATGGATAAAGTGCGTAAAATATGAATCTTATCTGACAGCAACATCTCTTGTGTTTTTGTAAAAAATTTCCTTGACTTTTATCTTGATTACCTTGACAAGTTATTTTATTTTATTTTGTTTTTGTTTTAGGATTTTGAGAGTTTATTTTTTGTTTTAATTTTTCTCAGAGTATAAAAGGTAAGTGTGTGATAGAGCCAAAGGATATTGAGCTCTAAGAGTATCTAACCTTTAAAGTTGAGCTAGAGCAAATCGTGGATGTAAAGGAGAAACAGCTTAGAAACAAAACTACATGATTGGTTAAGGTTTTTTTGGTGAGGCATGGCTCCTAGTGACACTACTGGGAGACAGAGGATAAAATAAGACAATAGTATCCCCATCTATTTTCATAGGTATGTATGTAGGTGTTTTATGAATTTTTGGGGAAAAATTCTTAAAAAGAGGGGAGAATTATAACATCTTGATTTCTTAATTTGGTGATTAACTATTAATCAAGGGTAAAGTGGTAATTAGTAAAGGGTTAGAGATTTGAATAATTAGTTATTGATTTGTGTCTTTTGAATGTTGAATGGGCAAAGATGGTTGGAAGGATCACATTTTGAGTCGAAGCAAGTATGTGTGGTGAGAATTCTTCTCACTGTGCCTTGCACCATGGCTAGTGCTATGCCATAGTGCATGGACTAAAAAATGACCTCTTAAGTCGTGAAATGAGGGTAAATTTTAGAGAGAGAAATTAAAAAAAACATGAGAAGGATAGGAGAAGAAGTTGAGGTGTGTTAGGGCAAGCTATTTCAAAACATTGAAAGGCATCTTTGGCTAGTAACTTATCGAGTAAGCTACATATAACCTTTACCTTTCATTCTACCCAAATGTCTTTAAATATGAGTTATAGAGAAATTAAATTGAGAAAATTTAAGGAGTTTGATTCTTGCCTAATAGTAATAAAAAAGTTCTTGGGAGTTAAATTAAAGCTTTTTGATTGGTTTAGAGCTGAACAATAGAGCTTTGAACTCATAGGCTTAATTTAGCCCTAATTCATTGAGATTTTAGGATAAAAATTATGTTTGAGTGGAATTAGATCATTTGAAGTAATGTAAAGTGGTAATTTAGTGGTAGTGAACCTATAATGGATAAGTGGAAAGGAATGAATGGCTAGTTATAGTCATAGTTAGTAATTATGTGCTTTTGGTCAAATTAGACTAATTGACTAAATTGTGCCAATTATGTATAGATTGGCATATCGTGCGTATGAGTTAAGAAAGGAAGTTGTGACAAGCTATAGTGGTAGTTGAAATCTATAAGTAACCTTTTTAGTGATAGAAGGGCTAAGATAACCAAATAACTTTTCCTATTTGACTATTTATTGTAAATGTATGCAAGTATGTTATTTAGTGCATGAAATGATTTTAAACTAAGCATGATTTATGGCATTTTATGAATGTTGCATGAAATGGTTTTGATCTAATAGAAGAGTTAAAACATGTGATTTCATGTGTTAGGTATATATATGCTATGTATTAGAAAACATGTATGATAGTGATTTAGAACCTATGATTGATTCGAAAAGCATGATCATAGGGGTGAGAGTTCACTTGTGTGAAGTGTGGTGATAAGACCATATGTCATATTCTCCTTAGTGCCTAACAAGGGTGCAGTGTTGGAGAATTATATCTTCTTAGTATCTTTCGAGGTACGGTGTTGGAGATTATCTCCTTAGTACCTATTGAGGTGTGGTGTTGAAGATTTAGACTCCTTAGTATCTAAGTGATAAGGTGTTAAAGTCAATGACACTTCATTGTATGCATTGGGGGAAACTATAGTTCAAAAGTGAGATTTGACACCTTTAGAAGGTGATTCTACCATTAAAATTGAGCTCAAGGTCAATGAGAGTATATATTGATCTAAGGCGAGCCTATGATTTCGAGTCAAGGTGATTTGGAGGTTTGATCAGTAATGATCATGCTATATGTGGAAAAGTGGTGGAAAGTGAAAAATAAGTAGAGAAAGAGTGAATTGATATATGTTGTGGTGATTTAAAATAAAAATCTGATTATATTATGATTAAGGATATATTATGCTTTACTTTTATATAGTTGCATGTGCTAGTTAATAGTAGTGAGTTATTCCATTACTAAAATTTTTATCTCACCCTCATGATTACATTTTTATAGGACAGGACAATAATCAGGGCAAGGGAAAAGAGTTTTGACTAGCATAGTGTTGCAATGGTTGTGTAGAAGCCTTGAGTTTGTGTAATGAATTAATTTAGTGTGAATTTTGTGTATATGAGTTGCCATAAGGATTGCATGTATGTTTTGAGTTGTGAAATAGAGAAATTGTAGAGATTTATGGTAATATTTGTGAATATTAGCCCTTATGTGTAAACATGTGATGAAATAAGTAGTTGGGGCTAAGATTGAGTGGAAAATATGTTATGAATGTGGATGAATGTGATATTTGTTAGCATAAACTGTCCAAGAGGGCGGTGAATTGGGTGACATTTGGTACTTTGGGGAACTTAAAAAGAGTGAAGAGCTAAAGAGTGAAGGAAGAAGATGACAATCAAGATTTATACTGATTCAGCCATAAACTTGGCCTACGTCCAATCCTCAAGATTACACTTGATATTTTCAACTAAAATCACAAGCTTAAATGGGTGTTTGTCACCACAGTACAACTCTCAAGACTAACCTTGTCTTGATTCACTTAACACACCTTGCTACAATCTAGCAAGTTGTTACAACACTTAAATAATTCCTTTTCAAGATTTCTAAGAAGATAATAAAATCTTTTACAGAAAACTCTCTTAAAGAGTAGATGAGAATACAACTCAAAAACTTATAGACCTTTGATAGCTTTTCACAATTCTTTTTAAGAATAATGAATGAATGCAATATATAAAATCACAATTTGAAAGCTTTTTAAATGCAAAAAAGACAATTTGTTTGCTCAAAGATCATTAGTCCTTATTCTGATTCAAAATGAATCATTTATATAGTTTTTAGAAGTTGACAGACCATTGGATTAGTGATTCTATCCGTTAGTGCATTTACTTGTGAGTGACTGATATAATCACACATGATTATGCATTAAGGAAGTTTCACAAAATTGAATGTGACAGATCACGCGTGAACATCTTGTCCTCTCACGCATGGTTTTGCACTTTTGAAACATCATTCAGTTCTGTGTGCTTAATCACGTGTGGTACCTCATTGCTCTCTTGCTTGGTTTAGCACTCATGAATAATCATTCAGTTCTGTGCGTTAAATCATGCGTGGTGCCTCATTGCTCTCTCATGTGGTTTAGCACTTATAAATATACTAACATAACAAAATGCTGAAACTTACGAGTGCACCACTTGCTCTCACACATGGTTTTGCACAGCAAGAACTGTCATCAATTCTATGTGATAAATCATGCATGGAACCCCTACTCTCTTATGTGTGAAATGGCTGGCAAAATGCCAAGGCCATTCAATGTGATCAAAACTTATGTGGAACCAGAAACATATCACGAGTGAAATTTCAAGCATTAATATATAAACTTGTCTGATGCATATTCATGTGTGAAACACAGCATAGCTCAAGCAAGATTTTACATGAACAAGGGATATGAATTTATGAACCAATGATTATACATGTGAACAATTTTAGCTTGACTTGAGAGGTTTTAAGACTCAACAAAAAAACAAAGTGTGATTGTTTAACCAGTGACAAATCACACATGGCTCCCATCAGTCTCACACGTGGTTTTGCATTCAATCACAATATAATGAAACACAAGTTCTAAAACTTGCATGAACACTAAAATCTTTCACGTGTGATTTTGCATGCAGAGACAGAGCACAAGGCAATATATAACACAAGTGCTTAATCACGTGTGAAACACTTCTTCACACATGTGTGATCTAGCAGTCAGTATTTCTAACATGTAAAAACTCATGAGTGACCTGCAAAATCATGCTTGATTTTGCCTCTTCCCTATGTAAACTTTTTCTATGAACAACCAAATGCAAGATGGCCAAAATTTACAAGCTTTAACATATTTAGATGAGTCTTAATGCATATAAAAGAGACATATGATGCATTCATTTACTGATTGAGAAATGTGATTAAGCTCTTTAAGTTTTCACATTGAATCCAAGAGAATTTAAATTACTTATCCTAAACTTTCTCATCTTCTCTTGATTCATCATGCTCTTAAGGTTTTATCTTCATCCATGATTCTTTATATCTACACACATAATAAATACCACTTCTGTTAGTTTTGTAACAATCAAAACACATGATCCAACAATCTCTCCCTTTTTTATGATGACAAAACCTTAAGATCAAGGTTCTTAGTTTTGTTTAATATAAAACTCCCCCTTTAACGGACATGGGAGAATTGAAAGATAAAAGTGAAAAATTAAGTAAAGAGATTGAGTCATATAAATGAAAAACATAAAATTTCATTGGTAATAGAAAAGATTACAATTATATCATCAAAGAAAAAGAATTTCTTCTTAATCCTTAATTACCTAACTCCCCCTTAAGCCTAGCCTATCTTTCTACACAAGTCTTTCCCCCTTTAGAATCATCAAAAAGATGGAAGCCTTCATAAGAGAGAGGAAACTTGATATCTGAGATAGGCTTTCAAGATTTTTCTATCAAATAGAGAATTTGGATTAAAGGCAGGAGTTGATAGAACAATTGCCTAAGTGGAAGAATCATTTGGATCCATAGGTAGAATAGGGTCCAAAGCTTCATTTGAGCCATTAGTAGCTCGAGGAAAGGATGGAGATAATTTTGGATTAGTATCTTCACCTTGCCCTTCAGGAGGTATAGGAGCGTGGAGGTTGATCTTTAGGTTCTTGATCCTCAAGTTCTTCAATAATAGGTTCCTTAATAATTTGGTAAAGGGAAGGTTTGGTTTGTCTATGTTTGGGTATAGTTTTCTTCCTCTGAAAATTTTTGGTTATTAATTGAGTAGAGGAGATAGCAGGAGAGGTCATAGGCATTGGCATGGATGAAGGTGTGGTAGGCTCTCTAACATTTTCAGTAAGTTTACTAATAAGTTTAGTAAGACTCATATCATCAATGTCCTCAAATAGTTCCTTAAAGGAAGGAGTTTCTATAGTTTTAGCTGTGTTTGTGGATTTTGGTAGAAAGGGAATATGAGGATGTAGCATGCCATCAAAAGGATGAATAGGTTTTAAAGTATCATGATGGCTTTGATATTCAGGCTAGGAGTCTAAAGGTTGGTATTCTGGGTAGAGGTGGATGGATGATCCTCGATCTCTTTGAGAAAGAAGATTTTCTTGTTTTTGAGATGAAGGGTCAACAGGTGAGGGCATTCTGAATGGTGAGTAGGGTAGATTAGAGTATGTTTTAGAGGTTGAGAAGGAATCAACTGTGTTTACCAAACCCTCTTTGAATCTTAAAGGACTAGCCTTATCTTTGAGATCCTAAGGTAATCCATGATTTTATCCAGCTTGCCATTTAAGTATAACATCATGTCACCAAGTCTCTTGATGTTGTTTTTGAGATGCGCCACTACTTGGTCAAGATTTCCTTCAATTCCATTGAGGATTTTATATAGGAAAGCATTTGATATATTAGGTGGAGTAGGCATCTGAAAAGGGTGAGATAAAGAAGCTCTAGCAGCCTCTGATGTTCCAGCAGCAACTTTCTTGTGTAATTTCTTTTTCTTTCTTGCTAAAACAGGATCAGTGAGATCTTCTTCCTCCTGTGGAACAAAAGTGTTCCCTTCTAACTTGAACTTCATTTTATAAATAGCAATATCCTTAAATTGTTCTAGCTCCTCCACTTCTCCTTCAGTATATTTAACTCAAAATCTCTTTAGGATAGTTGATATAACTGATGCAAAGTAGAGATTTTAGTCTTTCTTCTGTTCCTTCTTCCTTTTAGTGTTAACTTTGGAAACATGCAGCATTTTAGTCAATGTGTAATGACACATATTGGTCTTTTATTTCTTGATCATTCTAGTGAGGAACTCAGTCTCAAACTTAGTGCAAGTGTTAAAGGCTGTCCTCTTGTTAAGAAAGAACCTTGCCACAATGTATGCTAGCATTCAATCATTGAAAGGGAATGAAGTTAGTCTGAAGATGAAACCAGGCTTTAAAGCCTCCTCAGGTACATCTTCTGTCATCATAATTGCTTTGTATTTCTCTTCATTCATGTGTTGTCTAGGAGCATTTCTTTAATTAACATGATCAAACTCTTAAAGCTCCAGACCCCTTGCTTCAAGACCAAGTATATGTCCTAAACTCTTTAGAGTGAAATACATTAGACATTCTCAGACGTTGGCCTTGTAAGTCTTCTTTTGCTTATCCCATCTGAAGCTAGCATAGAAAGCCTTAACTAATTTAGCTAAGTATGAGAGGTTAAGCTCCAACAGGCCTTTGTAGTTACTCAAATATTCATCTATATCAAAGTTATGAGCTTTGATAAAAGAATCATATTTAGTGTAATGACTCATGACCACCACAGCAGAGGAGAAGTATTGGTTGAATCTAGATTAATGCTCAGAGCTTAGAAGCTTTCCATCTTTGATATTTACCTCTAAAACTTTACTTAGAGGCATGTTACTACCATCATTGGACAAGTCTCTGCCAATTTTAGTCAGAGCTTCTTCTTGTAAATCAATTGTAACAGGCTTTGATGTATAGAAGTAGGCTCTTTAGATTTTCTTAGAGTTTTGAGTCTCTTCAATCATTGAGAAGATGATTTACTGTGTAATACTTGCCTCGAGTATTATTCAAAAATCACACAATTCAAATAAACTAAGTGTGGTTAAGGAGTTAATCTTAAAACCAACTTAGAAAACAAACCAATTAAATCACTAAGCAGATACATGATTGCAAAATAAATATTTAAAACTTTTTTTAAATAAATAATTTATAGGTTTTACCTATAGCGCATAGAAGCAAGCTAGGTGAAAGCGGGGTAAAAGATGCTGTCATGACAGCCCTTCCGAGCCAACTTCCGGAAGGCGTCGTTCTGTCATCCGATCCCCGATCGAAGTAATTTTAAAGCTGACATGTCACATTCAAAGGGTACTATAAGTAGACCAAATTTTAAAAAGATCCAATGATCGAATTAAAAATTAGACATATTAAAATTTTGGTTACTTTTGCTGTCAAAAAGCTGTCATGACAGCACCTCCGAACTAACTTCCGGAGTGCACCATTTTATCATTTAACCTCCGATTGGAGTGATTCTAAATCTCACATCTCACTTTTAAATAGTACTATTAGCATACCAAATTTTGGAAAGATCCAATAGATGGATTGAATTTCATGTATATTGCAACATCATCACTGTTACTGTCATGACAGCACTTTTGCTGTCATGATAGCTCCTCCGGACCAAATTCTGGAGTATGTCGTTTCTCCGTATAATATCTAATCGATGTGATTCTAAAGCCTACAAAAATATTATAAAATTTTTTACCTGTGACCCAAATTTTAGAGAAATCTAACGGTGGGATTAAGATTTGGACACCCAGATGCAAAAGTGCAGTTTTTTTGGTAAAAACCATTTTCAAAATTGTCCAAATCTCATCCTAATGGTCACAAACCTGTGAAAATACTTTGGACACATCCAATAGGACTAAAAACACCTGATAGAACATTTAAATGATAGAAAAATCCTTTATACCAAAATTTAACCACTCGGGTGCCATTTCTCAAAATGGACCCTAAAACCTCAAAATACACAAATCACACAAGAGTGGCCAAAAACTATTCCAAATATCATATACACATATGAATACACACGGTAAACATTTTAACTTGGCTCAAAGATCTCTGTGGGGCCCACGCACCCACTCTCTCTATTCAAGGTGTATGTTTGCCCATAGCACACTATTTACAATGCAATTACTTTGCATTTGCTTGTGGAATCACATATATACCAAAATAAATATTTACTTGTAGTGAAAACTTGGTCTACTAAATAAATTCATCAAAACCACACACCATAGCCAAGTTTTCTAGCCACAAGTCTACAAGCAAACAAAAATTTACACGCAAGCCATACAATCCACACATACTCACACACATATACATAATCATATTCTACTAGCACCCTAATTCTAAATATATTACAATAGATTTGCTCAAAAGAAAGGGGTTGCAGCTCTTTACAATTCACAAACAACCCCTAGCTCTGCTCCTTTCCCCGTCCTCCACTAGTTCCTTTGCCTAGACTTGAAAATATTGAAAAGAAAAGGGTGAGACAACCATAGTCTCAATAGTAGAGAAATCTATATTGATTATTACAAAATAAGCCATAATCGAATAAACAAATAATAAATTCAACATAGTATATAATTTAGCCATTTAAAATGCATGAATGCATGACATAGGCATTTATTGTGCATTATTTAAAATGCATGAATGCATGACATAGGCATTATTTTTCTATTGTGGTTATTTCACGCATGAAAGGATCACTCAGGAAGGAATTTCACGCAAGTGAGCCTTCCCCTATCACATGTGATCTTACACTTCTTAGGAAAAAATATTCATTAAGTGCTATTTCACGCAAGCAAAACTAATGTCTTCACATGTGATTTAGCACAATTCAGAAGTGAAGATTTCCTAAGTACTATTTCACACGAGTAAGCATACCTATCTCACATGTGAAAATGCAGTTAAATGGAAAGAAACATAAAAGCAGGCAAATTCACGTAAGACATGAGACTTAAACTTTCAAGAATCATTTTCTAATAGTAATAACCTATCTTCTAAACATATTATACTTGATCTTCTAACTTCTTTCTTTAAGATTTGCTTTGACTTATTTCAATGAAGTCAGGACTCACAGATTTCTTCCTGTAAAAATAACTTAAGGCAACTCTGAAGCTTAAGTTAGTAAAACATTCAAAATGTAATTTCTTTGAATCTAGAAAATTTACAACTCATTAGGATTTACCATTCCAATTTCCTTGTGATAAATGTAAATTATTCTTCAGCCAGAAGTTTGGTGAATATATCTGCTAGTTGTTCAATGGTAGGCACAAATTCTAGTATGAGGTCCTTCTTTTGCACATGATCTCTTGAGAAGTAGTGCCTGATGTCAATATGCTTGGTTCTTGAGTGTTAGATAGGATTCTTAGCTAAGTTGATAGTATTGGTATTGTCACATCTGATTGGAATTTCCTTAAGATGAACTCCTAAATCTTCCAATTGTTGTTTCATCCATAAAATCTAAGCACAAAACTTCCAGCCACAAGTATTCAGCTTCACATGATGATAAGGACACATTATTTTGTTTCTTGCTAAACCATGTTACTAGTGAGCTACCAAAGAATAGATAAGTTTCACTAGTGCTTTTTCTATCTATCTTGTATCCTCTATGATCAACATTTGAGTAAGTAATCAATTCAAGCCTTCCTCATTCTAGAAACCATAGTCCTAGCTGTGTAGTTCCATTCAAATAATTGAAGATTCTTTTCATATCCTTTAGATGTGATTCTCTTGGATTAGCTTGAAATCTTGCACACATACAAACACTAAACATGATATTAGGTTTGCTGGCAGTCAAGTACAGTAGTAATCCAATCATTTTCTTGAATTTTGATTGATCCTCCTTTTTTTCTTTTTTGTCCTTATCCATTTTGGTGATGCACTTATAGGTATGTTGCTTGGATTTGAATTTTTGAATCTAAACTTCTTTAGCAATTCTTGAGTGTACTTGGTTTGGCTTATGAAAATTCTATCCCTCATTTGCTTAATTTGCAATCTAAGAAAGAAGTTTAGCTCTCCCATCATAGACATCTCGAATTCTCCTTGCATTATCTTATCAAATTTCTTACAAAGAATCTCATTAGTAGCTCTAAAAATAATATCATTAATATAAATTTAAACTACATGGATATCACTACCTTTAGTTTGATAAAACAGTATTTTATCCACCATTCTTCTTTTGAAGTTATTATTTAATAGAAAAGTACTTAACCTATCATACCAAGCTTTTTGTGCTTACTTCAGTCTATACAATGCTTTCTTCAATTTATAGACATGATTTGGCATTAATGGATCCTCAAATCCTAAAAGTTGCTCTACATACACTTCTTCATTGATTAGTCCATTAAAGAATGCACTTTTAACATCTATTTGATAAAGTTTAAAATCTTTAATGCAAGCAAAAGCAAACAAAAGTCTAATAGCCTCAAGTCTAGCAACAAGAGCAAAGGTTTCATGATAATCAATACCTTCTTCTTGATTATAACTTTTAGCTACTAGCCTAACTTTATTCTTTACTATAATGCTAGTTTCATCAAGTTTTTTTTCTAGAGACCCATTTCGTCCTAATAATAGGATAATTACTTAGTCTTAGTACCAAATCCCAAATTTGACTTCTCTCAAATTGATTTAACTCTTCTTGTATTGCTATGAGCCAATATTCATTAGTTAAGGCTTCTTTAATATTAGAAGGTTCAATATTAGAAAGAAATGCACTGAAATGGCATACTTCTCTAAGTAAACCTCTTGTTTTAATTCTATCACTAACTTCTCTAATGACTTAATCAATAGGATGTGACTTACTATATCTCCAACCTTTTGAAAGATTATTTATCTCTTTACTTTGATCATTAGTCATGGCATCATTCCTGGTTTAATTTTCCTCCTTTTCTTTCAATGAGAGATCATCAAGAGGAAGATTCATAGTTTCTTCTTCTTTATTCTAATCTAATGAGGATTCATCAAATCTAACATAAATTGACTCTTCAACAGATAATGTTCTTTTTGTTAAAGACTCTAAAAGCTTTACTTCTATTGGAATAACTAAGAAATACAGCTTCATCACTTTTAGAATCAAACTTATCTAGATTATTCTATCATTGTTGAGTACAAAACACTTATAGCTGAATACATGCAAATGAGAGATGTTAGGCTTTCTTCCTTTATAAAGCTCATAAGGAGTTTTGTTCAAAATAAGTCAAATATGTGCTCTATTAGTTATGTACATGCTGTACTCATGGCATTTGCCCAGAAAAATTTAGAAAATTTCTTCTCATTCAGCATAGTCCTTGCCATTTCTTCTAGGGTTCTGTTCTTTCTCTCTACAAATCCATTTTGTTGAAGTGTTCTAAGAGCTGAGAACTCATGACTAATTCTTTGTTCTTCACAAAACTTAATGAAGTTGATATTGTCAAATTCTCCACCATAGTCACTTCTTATCTTTATAATTTTTAAACCTTTTTCATTTTGTATTTTGGCTACAAATGCCATAAAATATTCAAAGGTTTGATCCTTATGAGACATGAAGATAGTTCATATGAACCTAGAATAATTATCAACTATAACAAGAGTATAGAGATCACCCCCTAGACTTTTTACCCTTAAAGGACCAATTAGATCCATATGAAAAATTCAAGAGGCCTTGATGTGGAGACTACATTTTTGCTTTGAAATGTAGTCTTGGTTTGTTTGCCTTCCATACAACATCACATAGCTTATCAGCTTTGAATTTTATCTTTGGCATTCCAATGACAAGTTTCTTTTTTACAAGCTCATCCGATTGCTTCATGTTAATATAGGCTACTCTTTTATGCTACATCCAACTTTCATCATTGACAGAGATAAGACATTTCGTATTCAGTGACTCATTATCACAGAGATTTATTAAATGTACATTCTAAACTCTCTTTCCTTCTAGAATGATTTTTCCTGTTTGCTCATATCTCACAATGCAATGCATAGCATTAAAAATAACCTCATAGCCCTTTTCACATAATTGACTTATGCTTAAAAATTTATGTCCTAAACCATCAACCAAATAAACATTATCAATACAAGGAAGTTAGATTCATTCTTACCAACTTTACCTATACCGAGAATTTTTCCCTTTTCATTATTTCCAAAGGTAACAGTTCCACCATCTTTATTTTCCACCATATATAAAAACATGAAGCTATCACCAGTTATGTGCTTGGAGTAACCACTATCTAGATACCACTTTTCATATGCCAGGTTTATCAAAAACACTTCTTTGTTAGCTCAAAATTTTGTTTAAATTATCTCTACCTTTAATAAATTTTGCAAGTGTATTTTTCAAATCTTCCTTTTCAAAATACAAAGAGAATAATCAGTACATGAAGTTTCCTTTTCTAAAATAGTAATATTCTTTTTCAAAGCATCATTTTTAGATTTAAGAAACAAGTTTTCTTTTTCAATAATAGCAAGTTTCTTTTTACTTGTGAAAGATTTTTCATAAGAAGAAAAGATTCATTGTGTAGTTCTTCAAAAGCAATTTTTAGCTCCTCAAATGTAAAATCAAATTCAGCGTCAGAGTCTGAATTGTTTATCTAATCAGAATGTGTAACATCCTAAATTTCTAATCCTGCATTAATAACTGATTAGGAATGAATTAGTGATTTAATGTGGGATTAGGATTCTTAATAGTGAAGTGATATTTTGGCCCATTGGAATGTTTTATGAATAGATACGAGTGAAAGAACGGGATCCTAAAGCAGAACGTGTGAACATAGTGAGGATTTCCCTCACTATGCCACCCGCCGTGGTGGGGGATAGATGCGCTATGGCATATGATACAAGAATCAAATTAATAGGGATGTGTCTACCAGTGAAAACAGAAAGGGAGAGCATGGAAGAAGAGGTCAGACGTGGAGAAGAGTGGAGATATATTAGGGCAAGGTAAATCAGGAGCAAGGATAGTGTTTCTGACCTGTTACTTATCGAGTAAGTCACGTACTACCTTAACCTCTGATTCTACCCTATTTTCTCTTAGTTTTAACTAGTGAGAAATTAAATTTGAGGGTTTTAAGGAGTTAATTTCTTACCCTATAGTAATGGAAAGGTTCTTCGGAACTAAAATAGTACTTTATGACTGGTTGGAGTCAAAACAATAAAGCGTTGAGGCTATAAGCAAGATTGTCCCAATCTAGAGAGGGAGTAGTGAGAGAAAATTTGGCTAGAAATGTTAAAGCTTGAAATGAGAGGTAATCAGTGGTAATACATGTAATTGAGTGTGAAATGTAGATTTGATAGCTATTAGGCGATCAAATGTGACATTTGGCACTTTTTGTTAATTGAGAAATTGACTTGGGTTACTAATTTTATGTAGATTCTTGTGTGTAATGCACAAGTTACGAGAAAAGAGCTTGAATAGGGTTATTGAAACAAGGGTAACAATTTCTAGTAAACCTAAAGGATTGATGTAACCATATAGTTTATTATGTTTATTAACCATTATAACTGTGTAGAAGTAAATACCAAATGATAAATTGTGAATTTATGAGGTTTATGCATGATCGTTATTGAAATAGTTTTAGCATGAATATTAGTTTGTGAAATGAAATTTGAAAATTCATTGATTTTAATGGATATATATACATATATGATATGAAAGTATATATATGTTGTGGAAATGTTAATAGGTAGTGGAAATTATGAAAGAGCAATGATCATAGGAGGTGGGAGTTCACCAAGATATGTGGGATTATGTGTGTGGAGATATATGAGTGAAAATCCATATGGTCAGGCTGACACCATGAGACAACCGGTGTAGCATTATACGGGCTATTACCATGAGTAATCCTGTACAGCATATTATAGGACTGTTACCATGGGACATCCGGATAGTGTGGCAACTCCCTAGTACTCGATAGGGTGTGGTTATGAGTCAACGAGGACTCTATCACAAGTATGTAAAGAGGAAAACCATAGTTCGTAGGTGGGTTAAATCACCTTTAGTTGGGTGTTTCTATCACTGAAAGTGTGCTCGGGTCAATAAGTGGTTGATCCAGGAGAGCCTATAGTTTCATGTCAAGGAGCATTGAAGGTTCGTTAACTAGATGATCATGCTAGTGTGTATTTGTGTGGAATTCCTTGAAATAATGTTATGATTTCATATTTTTATATATATGTAGTATTACTTTAGTTTTTCTTACTTTGGCATGGTTATCTGTGGTAATAGACATTAAATGAGCTATATTGGTTATTGAGATTTTTATCTCACCCGTGGTTATTTACATTTTTCAGACTCTGGTGCTAGCGGTTTGAAAGGGAAAGATATTGGCTAAGTTGAGATTGCTCACTAAGCTTTATAAGAATTTGATATAATGAAATTGTTATTAGTAGTTGTAAATATGTATAAATTGCTATAGGATTCAAACATGTGCATATTGTAGTGAATGTTGTGTTTTATAACTTTGAGCTCCCCAACCCTCGTATATATGTGAATAATAAAATGATTGAATGGGTTAGTGGATGAATGTATATGTGTGTGAGTATGAGGTGTTTGAAAAGCATATAAGATGATTTGGCGATGTAAGAGATAAAGAAGTAAGAATGTGATTTTGGCCTAAAGTGTGAAATGGGCGGTTTACAGGCTAAATGTATATATGTGTGATATATTGTGCATATATATGGTTAATCAGGTATGTATTATCCATTTAGACTTGGTCAAGAACCAAAAAGTGGCTAATGATAATTAGTTTGGAATTAAGATACTTGAGTGGCAAGATTTTAGTAGAAAATGGTCAAAATGCACTTGGATATTCAATTTTTGACAGAGATATTAGATTGAAATGAAATTAGTGTTATTAGTTAGATTTCGAAAGAAGCTTCATGTGGGCTCTTGAACCATCCTAATCAAACATCGTATGCGAAAATGGCATGCATCTAAATTTCATATTAGAAACTGCCATTGGACAGCAAATTCAGGTGTGTGTGCCGTGGTGCATGTACTCGCATGTCATAGCGCACAGCACAAAGCGAGCAACTGTGGCCTTTGTGTCACATGCCGCGACGCATGTGGTATGAGCCACAGTGTACGATGCCAAATTTTGACTTAATTTTATTACATTGCACATGTTTTCTTGATCTTTAATGCACCAAGACTAAATGCTTTCGCTGTGTATGTATTTGTGTGTGGGGTTTTATAACTTGAGTAATTTATAAAATGACTTCTAAAAATATTTTATTAGGATCCCAAGGCTTTCAATATTTTCAAACTAAACAATTTGGAAGTGATTAGATTGACTGTAGTGGAGCACATGGTAATATCAGTTAGGGCATTACAGAATGACTTTTGGCTATTAGGCATAAATTTGCTTCCTCTTCTTCTACGGAATCCTCATCATGTCAACCTAGATTGAAGAGAAATAAGCTTTGAATTTCTTCTTGTCATACTTGTAGCTTTTACTCTCTTGCTTTAAAGGGCAATCAACCTTAATATATCTAAGCTTCTTGCACTTGTAGCAAATTATCTCTTTTTCTTTCTTCTTTGAGAATTTCTTCCCAAACTTTTTCTTTCCAAAGAATTTGCTAAATTTCTTGACAAACATAGCCATTTCTTCATCAGAGTCATCACTGTCACTTGCCTTAGACTCAAATTCCTCCTTTGTTACTTTTAAGGCCAGTGACTTCTTCTTTTTATTAGCATCTTCCTTCAGCAGGGACAGTCTTCCTTCATGTTGGGCAAGACTTTCAAACAGAGCTGCCACAGACCTTATGGAATCACTTTTTCCTCCTTCAATGGCAGTAACTTTAGGTTACCATTCAACTAAGAGTCCTCTCATAATTCTTCTGACTTGCTGTGTATAAGTTTTTCCAAGTGCTGCAAGCTCATTAATCAAGTGAGTATATCTAACTTACATATCCTTGATGTTTTCTCTAGGCTTCATCTTGAATAACTCATATTGCTGAGTCAAGATGCTCATTTTATTTTCCTTGACTCCTTCGATGCCTTTATGAGCAATCTCTAAAGCAATCCATATCTCTTTTGCAGTCTTAAGATTACTCACTTTGAAATATTCTTGTTGATTCAAGGCACTTGCAATAATCAGCTTTGCCTTAAAGTTGAGTAGCACAAGTTTTTCTTCCTTTTCAATAAATTCACTGTTTTCTTTTCTTATAAGTTATCTTTCTATAGTTTTGTATAGAATGTAGGGACCACTTTTGACAATCTCTCATAAATCAAGGTTTGAGGCCTCAAAGAATAATCTCATCTTACTTTTCTCGAAAGTATAATTTTCACCATTGAATCCAGAAGGCCTATTAATTACCTTTAGGGAGAACACTATCACTAAAATCAGCGATAGGATCTTCTTAGACTGTTATGTCTTTTATCAAGAAATCAAGATCTGATACCAAATATTAGGATAGCTAGCACCCAATAGTGAGTGAATTGGGTGACACTTAAAAATTTTGGAAACTTGAAAAGAGTCAAGAGCTAAAAAGTAAAGGAAGAAGATAACACACTCAATATTTATATTAATTCAGCCACAAACTTGGCCTACGTTCAATCCTCAAGATTATACTTGAGATTTTCAACTAAAATCACGAGTTTTAATAGGTGTTTGTCACCATAGTACAACTCTCAAGACTAATATTATCTTGATTCACTTAATACATCTTGCTACAATCTAATAAGTTGTTATAACACTTGTAAAATTCCTTTTCAAGATTTCTGAGAAGATAATAAAAGCTTTTACAGAAAACTCTCTTAAAGAGTATATGAGAATACAACTTAGAAGCTTATAAACCTTCGAGAGCTTTTCACAATTCTTTTTAAGAATAATGAATGAATGCAATATATAAAATCACAATTTGAAAGCTCTTTAAATACACAAAAGATAATTTGTTTGCTCAAAGATCATTAGTCCTTATTCTGGTTCAAAATGAATCATTTATATAGTTTTTGAAAATTGACATACTATTAGAACAGTGATTCTATCCATTACTGCATTTACTTATGAGTGACTGGTATAATCACGCGTGATTATGCATTAAGGAAGTTTCACATAGCTAAATGTGACAAATCACATGCAAATACCTTGTCCTCTCACACGTGGTTTTACACTTTTGAAAGATCATTCAATTATATGTGCTTAATCACATGTGGTATCTAATTGCTCTCTCGCATGGTTTAGCATTTATGAATATACTAACATAAAAAATGCTAAAATTTATGAGTGCACTGCTTGCTCTCACGTGTGGTTTTGCACATCAAAAACTATCATTAGTTTTATGTAACAAATCACGTGTAGAACCCTTACTTTATCACCTATGAAATGGTTGGCAAAATGCCAAGGCAATTCAATGTGATCAAAACTCACGTGGAACTAGAAATATATCATGGTGAAATTGAAAGTACTAATGTATAAACTTGTTTTATGCATATTCACGCATGGAACATAGCACAGCTCAAGCAAGGTTTTACATGATCAAGAGATATGAATTTATGAATCAATGATCATACTTGTGACCAATATTAGCTTGACTTCAGAGGTTTTAAGACTCAACAAAACAAAGTATGATTGTTTAACAAGTGACAAATCATGCGTGGCTATCATCAGTCTCATGCGTGGTTTTACACTCAGTCACAATATAATGAAGCACAAGTGCTAAAACTTACGTGAATACTGAAGTCTTTCACATGTCATTTTGCATGCAGAGACAAAGCATAGGGTAACATACAACACAAGTGCTTAATCATGCGTGAAGCACTTCTTCACACACGTGTGGTCTAGTAGTCAGTGTACCTAACTTGCAAAAACTCATAACTGACCTGCAGAATTACTCGTGATTCTGCCTCTTCACTATGCAAACTTTTTCTATGAAAAATCATATGAAAGAGGGCCAAAGTTTGCAAGCTTTAACATACTTAGATGAGTCTTAATGCATATAAAAGAGATATGATGCATCCATTTAGTGATTAAGAAATGTAATTAAACTCTCTAAGTTTTCACATTAAATCGAAGAGAATTTAAATAACTTATCCTAAACTTTCTTCATCTTCTCTTGATTGTTCATGCTCTTGAGGTTTTATCTTCATCCATGATTCTTTATATCTATACACATAACAAATACTTTTTCTCTTGCTTTTTTAATCATCAAAACACATGATCTAACAATATTATAGTGAGAAAGGCCAAGCGGGCCAAAATGTGTTAAATTGTGACAAATTGTGAAAAGTTGAGAAATGTGGAAATTAGCTGTTAAGGGGTCAAATTTTTGTATATGTGTATTTATGTGATATATTGTGGTCAATCAGGTGTATAGGTCCTTTTGAATTTGGTTCAAGGGCTTATGCAATCTAATGAGATAATAGGATTGATTTGAGTACTTGGGTGAGCAAAATTCTTAAAAAAAGTGACTTTTTACACTCGGGTGTCTAAATTTTGATTAGACTATTGGAGTAGGTCCAAACCTATCTCATTAGTTAGCTTATGAGATAAGCTACGTGTGGGCGCTTGGATCATTTTGATTGGATGTCCTATGTGAAAACAGCACATGCCTAAAGTTCATCATTTCTACTATTAAATAACAACAGTAAATTTAGAGTTATGTGCCACAGCACATGGTGTATCACGCCGCTGCACATAATAAAAAGAAGGTCAGGTGTGTGGGTTATACCATATGCCATGGTGCATGCATTGTTTGCCTCGACACATTACCCATAGCTTGACCTGATTTTGTACTTTTATGATGCATGCATAGATTGATATGAATGCATATGGGTTATGTCTACTATGCATTATTCAAATGTATTATGATTTTGATAATTTTGCAAAATGAGTCTTGAGCCCAAGCTTTTCAAATAAAGTATTTAATTTACTGTTTGCTCTGGTTAGTGTGGTAATTTTATTAATCTTCTCCTATATCTGGTAGATATAGAAGGAGATTACAAACACCTACGAAAGATGCGTTTCAGTATAAATAACCAATTTATAACGTTCTTCCAAAAATTTTTAATTTTATGTTTTAAATTTTCAAAATATGAATTTAATATTTAATAGATAAATTTTACTTCAATCATTTTTAATATTTAATTTACATATTTGAAATTAATATTCAATAAAAATCATTTAATTCATTTTCAGTGTCATAAGTTTTTTTTATTTTATTTGTATGAAATAAATTATTTTGTTACCAAATAATAAAAAACAATAATTAATGTTAACATGATGATAAAATTACAAATGTTAACTATTAAGAATATGACGATGAAGAAATTAACATTGTACGATGATGTTGATTACTTGTAGATAGAGGCTGCATTTGATAATAAACAACCTTGAAAGCCTTCTTGGTGGAGAAGAGAAAGATGTAAGTATCGTAGAGACATTTGAAATGTAGAGAGGGCACGATTATGGAAGAGGACAATGGTATTTATAAGCAAAATGATCTAATAAATGCCTTCACAGGAAACGTTTGAAATGCCTCCTTTAAGGGCATTTTAGTTTGTAAATGCCTTAACTACAAACTCCCCAAAAGGGCATTTATTCATAAACGCCTCCATTTCAAACAAAAAAAAAAGGTGTTATTTTTTGTTCGAACACCCTAACAAAAGGTGTTCGCTAATTATTTTTTATATTTTCTTTAATTATTTTTATTTATTTTAAATACAGTATATAAATGAAAATATATTAATATAAGAACACATATATGAAACAAAGTCCATCATAATATGAACCACACATAATAAAAATACGTAAGTGTTAATAAACACACCATAACAAGAGTCACAAATTTCAATTGAGAATATGCAAATCATACAAACAACATTACCTTAATAGTAGCCTAGTATACTTAATGCCCATGATTACCAGAGTTTGAATTCAATGATTGACCACCTTGGTTCCTCCTCATGAACTCATACATCTCTTTAATTTGACCTTGCATTCGATCTGCCTTTTGCTGCGATGTGGCAATCGTTTCTTTCTGAGTTATATTCTCTTGTTCCAACTGTGCCATCCTTGCATTCGGAGCATATCCTCCCCCAAATTTTGCCCTCAAAAAGCAAGAAGCAGTCTTGGTCATCATGGATGGGGGTATGGCCTATACCTAAGCCATGAACACGTCCATAACGCTCTGGGCCCATCACTTGTGTAAAAATTTCATATGATATGTTGTCCGTTTCTTGTTCATTACACGACCTTACTTGTGATTGGTTCTCACGCATTTGATCCTATAATGTATTAGCATTTGAAGTTTAGTAATTTGGTGATGGAGATGCAATTGTTATAATAATTAAATTTTACACCACACTTACTATTCTAGCTTGCGTAGCTACAAGTATAGTGCCATCCTTACAAGTATGGGTTGCCACAATTAGATCTATACAATTTAACTATTTCTCACTAGCTATTTCCTGTGAATATAAAAATTGAGTTTATTATTTCAAATTTTAAACCTCCTATGTGGAAAATAACTTGATGCTATCTACTCTTGCATTTCTATGCAAGGCCTTATAAATTTTAACAAATAATTATGTTAAAAATGTTTAAAAAATTAATAATTAAGATAATAAGTTGTATTACCTGAGTATCGGGTTTCATATGATAATCTATAAATTTTTTCTATTTCTCAAACTAGATGTGTTTTGGAGCAACTATCTCTAATAGCAAGTCTTTTCTTGCCTTTGTGCCATCCTGATATAGATTTCAAAGGTCTAGCCTTCCTTGACTCCAACAATGGCTCATCTATTTCAAGTACTATTTCTTGTCCTCATTTGCCAGTGTAAAATGAGGCTATACAAAAAATATTTAATTATTGTTACTATTACAATATTGTAAAGAAATATGAGTATTCACAAAATTAAATTGATAACTTTAATCATGGTGTCAAAAATGTCATTCTTCTCTTGTTGAGGAAACTTTTTCCAATTATTAAAAATTGGTAAGGAAATAAAGTGAGCAATATTATTCTCCTATTACTTGATACTCGAGATAACTATGTATGTAAAAAATTGGCGAGCTTAGGCTGATCTATAATTATTAGCAAACATATTCAATCGAAAGTAATGTAGAGGAAATAAGGCTTGCATGATTATTTGCATTTTACAAGTATGGATATGCCTTGTTTTGCTTTATGATTATTTATATGTTTAATTAGCCTAATTCGCATGCTTATTTACTTACCTAGCCAGCTTGTGGATATATTAGATTATTTAGTTAGTGAGACATTGTTCTCACCTCCATGGTTATTATTTTACAAGTGGAGGCTCCTCTAAAAGCAAAAGGGAAACTTGAACAGCTAAGGAATAGGAGAACTATTTCTTATAAAGCCACTTATTTTGATTATGTGAAAAATAATATATATATATATATATATATATAGCATCATTGCCAACATTAGTACAAACATTATTTTAAGTTGCATTTGCATGAATCTCTTATGTCATTTTGTATATTGTGACATATATGTGTGGTGAAGATATTTTTAAAGGTTAAAATACTAGTACAAGTGTATGATTGATGCTATTTAATATGTTCTTGATGGATTTTTGGCCAAGGGAATGCCATCCATTAAATGATTGTTGTATACCCCTTGTTAATAGAAAGAGTGGGGTTTTGATGGCCAAATTATGTTTGATGATATTTACTTGTTTGAATATTTTTGTTTCGCTATGTCCGTATTGACTCATATTAGTTGGTTCAAGTGTTGGTTTGGCTAATGACACTTGGTTAATGGTTTTGGACACCCTTGAACTTGTTTTAAGAGGAAAAGTAGTCTTTTGTACTCTGGTGTCCATTTTTTAAATGGTGAAATATTTTGTTATAAAACTAGTGCCATTAACTAGGTAGCTCACTTAGTTATTTATGGATACTTAAATTGCTTAGATTTGATGTCAAATGGCATGCTCTAGAAGCTGGTTTTAGGTTGCGATCATGATGATTGTGATAAGTACCGAATGACACATTGGTGTGTGGTACAGAGAAGGGGCCACCCCCTTTGGTCATTTATCACGACAGATGACACATATGCCACAGTAGATGATGCATGATGGGCAAAATGCCCATTTTTCCCTCATGATGTTGTTACCTTTTGCTTGTTTAATTGTTGCCATGCTTCTTTGAAGCTTTTACTCTATTTTTTTTTCATGTTGGAGTTCAAACAATATTTTAAAGGGTTTATTGGGATCCTAAATATTTATAACTATTTTTCAAATTATGATTTTATGTTTAACCTTTCTTTATCAAGGAAATCTAACCTATGGATTTGTCTAATCCTAATCACTATGATAGAGTGTATGTGTAGTATGTTTTGTTAATGTCAATTTAAACATTAAATCATACATTTTAAATATGTGATACAATTATTTAATAATTTGAGCGTGAGTGCGTTTGTTGCTTCAATCCTTAGTTTAAAAACCTTATTCAACACAATTTTTTCACTTATCGAACTTAAATTGAAAAATTTATCTAAAAAATGATAAAGGTGTAAATTTAAGCATTCTCTCCGTCATGTAAAAAATGTGGTATTCAAGCACTATCTTCGTTATCTGAAAGTGGATCTAGCGAGGAGTAGTTAAGCAAGCTGGTAGGTGCATAGTAATCCTAGAGCTGGCGGGTGGACTTGTGACATCAGAGCTTCTCACTGCAAGCTTGTTCAACATTTTTTCAGATTTGAAAAATTGACTGTCTTTGTTGATCCTCGGACTCCTCTTCTTTGATCGAAATTCTTATGGATCCTCCCTAGTCTTGTTAAGGATCTTGAATTATGGATTTATAAGATCTAATTGCTGCAATGAGCCCAAGAACGATGACAAGATGACCAAGGGGGACGAGTTATCTTCCAAATCTCATCGGTACAATTTGACCGTTTCTAAGGGTGAACATTAACGACGCTATTTTTGTAAATAAATAATATTTTATTTTAAAAAAATGATAATAAAATTCCTTCAATAATTTGATTCCTTGAAATATTATAATACCAATGAAGTTGTTAAGAATCTCTTTGTTAATAACTTTTTTTTAAAAAAAGACCATTTTATCCTTACAACAAGACCCAACGTAACTTTTGTTTTGTAAATCGTCAGAATTGAATAAAAAATTATAATTTATTAAGTATAATTTTTGTTATTAAAAAAGCCCCAATCACAATTTTTATTTAAGAAATAATAATTTTTTTTCTATAAATCACATGAATTGAATTAAAAAATCACAATTTGTCAAATGTAATTTCTATTATTAAAAACAAGTTCTCAAAATAATAAACTTCATTCACAACTTTTATTTAAAGAATCATAATTTTTTTTTCAAAGAATCACAAGAATTGACCAAAAAATTACAATTTATCAATAAGAGTAAAATGATCTTTTTCCTAAAAAAAGTTATTGACAAAGAGATCATTGAGAAATTCATTGATATTTTGGCATTTTGAGAGATCAAATTATCATTTATATAATTTAGAGAGATTTTATTATTATTTTTTTTTACTTTTCAGTGGTCAATTTTATTTGATGACTTGGATCAATTAAATTCTAGATATATTTGAGAATTAAGGGCATATTTAGTTTATATTCTCATTTGTTTAAAAAAATTATTTTGCAATACAGTTTTTAAATTTTTTTTCAAAAAAAAAAGAAATGAAAATCTATTTTGTTATGTCAATTAAAAAATAATTTTAAAAATAAAAAATAGACTGATAGTGATGATTATAAATAATTAATGATGATAATTAATAATACAAATTGGTCAAGGCAACTATAATTTTTAATAATCATATTAATATATTTTAAAACAAAAAAAAAAATGAAAACTTGAAGTTGTTTCCATTTTTTATTTTTAAAAACAAAAAATAAAAATAGGTGTGAAAATAATTAAATAAACAACACTTATCCAAGTAAGTTTTAAAATTTTTCTATTTTTAAACACAAAAAAATAAGTTTTAAAAACAAAAAACACGCAAGCCCTGAGTCTATTTTGCTCCCTTTATTCCAGTGGCTTTGTCCTTCTTTTCTCTAGTTTTTTATGGATTTATTTTTCAGGCCATTCCAATAGTTTTATAGGCATCGGTCTCAGTTAAATGCGAATCAGAGGAAGGCCTCCCATAACTTCGTTGTAGAGTTATCTCTCACCTCATTCCAGATAATAGATATGTGCCAACCTTATACTGGACAGAGTAATATGAAATTAATGCTACATTTTTAGCCTGTAACTAGAGTGTGAACTTTCGTTGCTGGATAATAGTTGCAACTAGGATTCTCTTTATTTAAGTGTGGTGTTCAAATATTCTTCGTTACAGCATTTTTAGTCTACGTGGTTCTCGTAGCACCCAAAAACATATTCCAATAATCTAGAAACAAAACTGGGTTGATCAATGGATTCAAAACTCACGTGCAGGGTTCGGGCGATCCCGAAGCAAACAGGTCCACTTATGTTCTAGTGTTCTATTGATCAATTAATGTACCCTATGATACTCAAAAAATAATTTGCGGTTAAATTTATAGCCTTGCCTCTTAAAAAATGTCAAATGCATTCCACTTAATCTATTCATTTTATATTATATATTGTCATGAGAGTTTATTTTATATTATAGGCGTCCTTTGTGGAAAGTACCAAACAAGTCATCACTTACGTCTAATAAAGACCATGTCCTTACCCAATACCTACTGCTTTGAAAAAAATAATAGTTTATGTTTTTTCCCCTTATCCAAACAAGTCATCGAACTTCACGTGATCTATTTTCAATAAGTTATTCAAAGAACTAAGATTAATAAACTTTTTGAGAGAGTAAAATTTTAATATGTTTCCTAAATAAGGAAAAATAACGTCACGTTGCAAGAAATTAAAGTTAGTAAGTTGTTATAAATTTCATACTATTGTAACCTATAAATCAACCAGAACTAATACATATAATACAAAAGTTAATACTCTTTCATTATCAAAATAGTTAATACTCTTTTTTGTCGAGATTAACCATAAATGCTGTTTATGAATTTAGAATTAAATGGGGACGAAATTTAAAATATGCGACGTGAAGTTTTCTGGCATCATTTTTATAACTTCAGTATGCTTGAGCCTTGAGTCTTTTTAGAAAGTTGCTCATGAAGCCTGAAGATGTACGTTGAGTTGAAATATAATTATAATTATAAAAAAATAGATTCTAATATATTTGATTATTGGGAGAATGACAGATAAATTTTTGTAAAATAAAAATAATAATAATTTAATCCTACGAAATGTGACAATGATAATGAGATTTTAAGGGACTTTTTTATATTAAATTTTTACATAAAATTACTTTAGTATCATTTGTAATTAATTTTATATGATTCATAAATTTAGTATGAATATTCATAAATTTGATTCCAATAATAATTAAAATAATTTAAAAATCAAAACTTTTTATAAGTAATTTTTTCAGTTAGGAAAGACCAATTAATTTTAGATAGTTAACAAGTTTGGTATAAGTATTTGTAAATTTTTTTTACCAATGACTAAAACGAAAATTGCAAAGGAATACTTAAATAATTTTTATATAAAAATTTAATCTTAAAAAAAAAGAAATCTCTTAAGACTTCACCATCATTATCATATTTCCCAATATCAAATTTTTGTTTTCTTACTTTAGATAAATTTATTTGTCATTTTTCCTTGAAAACATTTCAACTAAAGATCAGAGATGTACCATGATTAGTAGTGGGTCTTAAAAAAATTGAAATTTTAGTTTAATCCTGGGGGATAAAAATGAAAATAATTTCAATTGTAAAAAGATCAAAGTAACATTTATTTGTTATACATAATTACTAGTTGTTAATTTCTTACTTCGCTTATTAATTTATTAATATAAGTTATAAATTATTCGCTCCATTCAAAAACATAAAACATTTTTTGAGGAGTTGAATGTTAAAAAATGTTATGCATTTTTAATCTTTCGAGGTGTAATCATTGTCTTTTTTTAAAAAGTGTCCCTATTGATAAATGACTTTATATTTATCATAAAGTGTTTAATAGAGGTAAATATGAAAAAATAAAGTTGGTTTGAAAGTATATAACTATTTTATTGGGATAAGATTCAGTTAAAAATGCTTTATATTTTTTAAAGAAGAGAGTGTATGAGTTGATATGTCAATAATTATATAATACTTGACATCAATTATTCAATCATAAGCAGCAACATCAGTTGCTAAATTGTTAACTTATTAATTTACTAATATCAAGTATAAATTATTGACATATCTTATAATTTATAATTAATGTTAGTAAACTAATAAGTAAAGTTGATAAATTAACAACTAATGTTAATGCTTGTATGACAAAATATGTAATTTACAAATGAAGTAAGAAAATTAATAATTAATGATTATATATAATAAGTTAATAATATTTTGATATTTTCATAATTAAAATTATTTTTACTTTTATTTCTTAAACTAAATTAAAATTTTAAAATTTTTTGGGACTTACTAAAAATTACGTCATACCACTCGTCCTTATTTATTTATTTTTTTAATCCTTCATCGTTTTGCTTGTCTTTTTCTTAAAAAAGTTGATTGGGGACAGGAGTAAACTAAAGTAATGGATTATATGGATCCACGCCACGCGCATCGTGATGAGAGAAGCTTCAAGTATAAACTTACGTGGCAAAAATGATAACGGAAGTTGCTTAAATTGATTTCAACATTAAGCAATTAATGACCACCCCAATGTTCATGGTACGCCCTTGACAATACAATTCTCCAACTCACCAATATCTTCCCAATAAAGAAATTGAATATTTATCTAATATTATCCTCCGTCTAAATTATTGGTACCTTTAACCATCTCATTACTTTGGTAAAAAAAAAAACCATCTCATTAAAATTAATAAAAAATGATTGAATTATTAAATTTATTTAAAAATAAAATAATTTTTTAATTTTATCCATGTTTAAATAATTTTTTTAAATTTAATTTGAATTACTTTCTCCCTCATAATTAATAAATTTAAATAACAATAACATAATATTTAAAAGATGTTACTAATTCATTAAGAAAATATGTAATTAATATTTCATCAAATGTTTTATATTAAAGATTATTAATTACTTATAGAATGTGTCTTATGGGCAAGAGGGAGTGCCTCTTACTTCTCTGTTTATGATGTGAAACGCTTACGTTATACATCACATGTATTAAGAAAAATTAATTTTTTTCTGTAAATTTGATAAATATAAAAAGTTGACTCTTTCAATTTTGCTAACACCTTATGGTCACAATTCCTCATGCACAGTTACTTAGTTTATATTAACTGGTATATTGGTATAAATGCTAAGGTATTTCTTAAAATTACAAAATATCTTACATTTTGGATTAACAATAGCCTATAGAACATGTTCTACGTTATGAAGGAGTATGTCACAAGAATAAGTGTCCATCCACAACAACAAAAATGATAACAAGGTAAAAGAATAAATTGATCCTTAAACTATAAGTCCAAAAATATTTGGGACCCTAAACTTATTTGTATTATAATATTCTCCTCTCATTTTTGAAAATGGTATAATTTGACCCATAACTTTAACAAAAGCTAACTTTGACCTTAGTTGACTAAAAGAAAACTGAAAAGGACTTCAAAATTATAGAAAAGAACAAAAAATTATATCAAATGACTTAAAAATTGCATACAATGAATAAATGATATAAAAGGATCGAGAAAATTTTATTGATCTTTTTTTTTGTAATTTTTGAGAGCCTTTTCTATAATGTTATGGTCAATTAACACTCAAAGTTATCTTTTGTTTAAAAAGAGAGAGAGAGAGATTAAATTGTACCGTTTTCAAAAGTTGAAGGAAAATATTGCATCAGAAATGAGTTTGCAGTTTCATATGCTCCTAGATTTATAATTTAGGTGTAACGTCTGCCTAGACATTACCAAACTGTACCCTTACACATCATATATAATTGAGTAGGAGTCCTCGGCTCCTAAATTACAATAAATTATAGATATTAAAATATAGAAATTTTTTTAAAAAAATAGTTGGGATCTCAAAAATCTTTAGAAAACATGTTAAAATAACAAAAACATATGTATTTATGTTTAGGAATGCATAAATATCATGTAGTAAAAAATAGGGGCAAAATAGTCATTTTTACCTAAAAAGATCATATGTGCGACATGTGATACAAAGCCACATATTCACATTCTATGCCATGGGCTTCATATGTTGTGACGCACATGATAGATTTTGTTGTCATGACAATTTGACTAATATGAACTTCTAGCATGCACTATTTTTACAAATGATGTTCGATTAGGGTGGTTTAAGTACTTATATGATTCTTATTTCATAATCTAACTAACGATAAAGTTTCACCTCAATTTGATGTTTCTATTGAAAATTGGACACCTTAATGCAAATAACCATTTTATGTCATTTTCTCTCACCTAAGTGTCCCAAGTTCAATCTATGTGTCATTAGCCATTATAAGGGCCTTGATCACATTCAATGAAACATTTTTCACCTGATTGAATAGTTATGATAACAAAAACAACATCACATACAATTTTGGCCACTTCAATGCCCTTTTTCAATCACTCTATGGCCTTTTTCATCTCTATATATATAAATTCACAATTTGGGACAAATTTCACATAGTCATCAATTCAAGACACACATGCCTTGCACTTGTATTAGTTAATCTTGGTCCTTCCTGTCACATTTCACACAATTCACATATTTTCACATCTCAAGACTAAGATGCACAAACATAGTCATACAAGTGCATCTAAAATATGCTAATGCATTCTTACGTTAACTTATGAACATTAATATGTACATAATTTGCCAATCATTACACACTTCTAAGAAAGGCAATTATAGTAGTCCTACTACTCCTGGCCCAGATCTTTCCTTCTATACCTATCAACGTCTAAGCCTATAAAATAGTAACCACAAGGTGAGACATATATCCCAGTAACCAACATAATCCAAATCTATCTATCAACAAGTAAAACCATAAAAAGTAAATAAAATGTAATTATTCCCAATTATACTAATATATACATATCCATATTCATAAATAATCATATTTGCATGCATGATCATCCTGTCCAACCAACCTCCACATTCACCTTGACCAAATCCATAGGCTGCACTTGACCAATTCTATATAAATTGATGAACTCACCTTCCATGGTAAAACCATCTAGCCAAAGGTGTTTTATCCTACTTTTGAACTATGGATTCCCCCTTTCATACATGCAATTGGGGTGTCATTACTCGAACACCACATCACACAAATACTAAGGAGCATAATCTCTAACACTGTACCCATTCGAGCATTAAGGAGAGAAATTCTCCAATACCATACCCTTTTCAAGAACTAAGGAGAATATATTACAATGCCATATGGACTTTCACACTACTCCACCTAGGGGAGTTTTTGAGCTATCTAATCCTTAGGTATTCCTTAGGTTAATTAATGACTATTAGTCATTGATGTTGTTTGTTAATCCTAATCTTATAGATTGACTACTTTAAAGCTTGTTGTACTCATTTAGAAGCTCCCTCAGAATTCAAATTGTACTCTTAAAGGGAGATAACCCAAGATTTGAGGTAACTAGGAGTTAAATTATAGTTGATAATTGTTGTTTTCATTTATCAGTTTGCATGTTGGCTACTTACATTGAATCAATGTTGTGGATATGTAAGCATGTTGATATTAAGGGTTAGGAATTATGTGATGCATAGTTATGAGCTTGTATTTATGACTGATTGAATTTGCATGAGTGGGATGCTGTATGTGATTAAGTGAATGAATGGCAGATCAATAAATATTGAGCATGATTTCAAGGCTTGATAGTAAGTGATTGTTTATGTGATAAGTTAATCAAGTTTGAGATTAGGACATGTCATTGAACAACATGAATTTGCATGATCATGGATAAGTGAGAATTTACCTCCAGTGAGAAGGGTGTTATAGAAATCCACATGATGTGATCTCTACTAGCATAGTGGTTAGTAATATTATTTAATTAAAAAGTAATTAACATTGCCATTGTCTAAAGTGAGATAGTATGGGGCAAGCACGATGCTCAATATCACTAGTTTCCTATAAGGGACGGTGTGGGATGAGTAATCAAGACACCCTGGTAATTTGAGAAAGGAGGATCCATGATTTGAGAGTAAGTATAAAAACCTTTGGCTAGGTGATCTCTCACAAGTAGAGATTGAGACTAATTCAGTCATGCATGTTAGTCTTACATGATTTGGTAGTACATAGATCTAATTAGAAGATATAAGGAGTTGATAGAAGTGTTGGAGTTAGTAAACTAGAAAGCTATATTTGGGTAGCATGACATGAGTTTCACAAAAATGCTTCAATTGTTGAAATTAATGCTTTTGAAAGAAAATGTGTTACCAGTTCATTATTATAAAAAAAAAAGAAAATTTTATGCCTATTGTATAGGAAAGAGCATAAAGAGGAGCAGAAGTGTCTGGTATGTGAAACATTAAGGTACAAAGAGAACAAAGCTCCTATAAAGATGCTATAGTATCTTCCAATTATACTAAGGTTTAAGTAGTTGTTTGTTAATGAATAGGATATAAAGAATCTAAGATGACATGTGAATGAGAATATTTTTTATGGAAAACTTCAACATTCGACTAATTTAGAATAATGGGAGAAAATTGATACATTGTTTCCTGAGTTCAGTAGTGATCCAAGAAACCTCAAGCTTAGATGTAGTATAGATGGCATAAATCCTTATGACAGCTGTCACACCTCAAAAATAGAGGGTGACTGACATGAGCGCAAACCACATCGCGCATTACTGTAAGCCTTAACCTGAAAATTTCAATTCATTTCTTTTTTTAATCAGATTATATAAAATTTATAACACTTTTAATATTACTTATCATAAGAAGACTTTAACGTTTCTGCAAAAATTTCAATAGAACCTCCCTTATAACTAGGATCTCCTAAAAATTCTATAACAGAAATTTTTTTACAAATAACAGTATAAATCAGGAGCATAGCTCCTTTCAGCTAGTAATCAATATACAAACCAAAAATAAGGTCTATCAACAACATATATAGAGCATCTAATCTTTTTTTTAAATTAAAAAGACATACGAATTATATATTTACATTAAAAGCAACAACACTAACCAAAATTTTCACCTAATATAGCTATGTTGCCCTTCAGAGGTTGATGAGGGGATCAGCGTCAGTTAACAAATTTGAGGCCAAAACAAGTTTTCCAGTGAATAGCATTCCCCTAGTAAAATTTTAAAATTTAAATCAACAAACTGTAATAATAGTGTAACTAATTAAAATAATTTCACAAAATAAATTTATAAGCTTGTAAGTCATAACCATAATTGTAAAATAAGAGAAAATTGAAAACAATTTATGTTATCATGCTTAAAGAAAATAATTTACTCACATATAACTCAAAGTAGTAAAATTTCTAGCCAAAATCATGTAAATTTCAAAACACATATTAATTAACATTTAAAGTTTTGAGAACTCAACAGAACAGGTTACAAACGTGGACACACAATCCACAAGAGTAAATAATTAAACGCGGCTCAGGCCATGAAATTAAACGTGGGTACAAATCCCATGAATACCAAACATGAGAATAAAACTCACGAAACAAACTAGCTAGTGTTTAATCACAGTGCTACGGGCTAACGAAATTGTCGTTAGCAGCCGTGTTTTGTTTTGAGTCCTCTTAAATATCATGTTTCAAACATGTGAGAAGAATAATTTCTTTTATAGTAAAATTACCATTCTTAATGCCAAACTCGCATGAATTATTTCAATTCTCGAAATTTGCAAAAATCATACTTTATAACTAATATACCAAACTTGCAATAAATGAATAGCCAATACATTCCAAAGCTTAACAACCATACAAAAGTACTTTCATTAATCTTGGAAATACACTTTTGAAAATAATAAATACACGTATCATAACTTATTTGTCCTTCATTGATATTTCATAATTTTCAAAATTAATATAATTATAAGAATAAAATATTTTAGAAAAAGGCTATATAAAAATTAAATTAAATGGAATGCTATTCACTTACTTGTTAGAGCTTCAAATTCTCAAAAGTATCCTTCCTTTAATTCTAGTGAGGGTCCCATTTTTCCACACACCCTATAAAGATATAATTAAATAAAAATTTTTCCAACACAATTTAAAGTCAACCATTATTATTGAAAATTTCAAAACCAATATCATCCTTAGAGTTGATACAATCTTTATCTCTACTAGTTTGTTTTAGTCAAAATATTTCATTCATAATTCAATAGCTCACATACCAACATATTTCTCCCACCAAGCATGTTATTAGATACTTTATGGGCATAATTATCAAGCTAAGATTAGTCTCTATTTCTAGATTTCAACATTCCTTACCCTTACAATATTAATAATCTACTTATTTTCAAATAAACTCTAAGCTACAACATCATCTCCTTCCTTCTACACTTGTAATTTCTATTTAAATTAAAATTCTACTTCCTCCTCATGCACGTATAACCATAGTAATAGAGGAGCCAAACTTTTCCAACTTCAATGATCAAATCACACGTATATTTACCAAGAGAAAGCAAGTCTTGAAGCTTCCTTACTTCCAGCAACCAGTAACGTACATATAAGGAAGAGAAAGGTAAAACTTACATTAAACAAGAGAGATACAAGCTGATCATTAGCACTACACCCAACGATGGAAGAAGACTGGTTTAGCCGCACCAACACGAGCTCATAGTAACAGCTTTCTAGTACTCGATACTTTATGATTTCTCAGCACAGAACAACACAGACAAACAGCATGCAGAGAGGACGCAGAAACGGGGAGCACAAACAAATAAAGTAGAGCACAACACTCACGGTTGAGCTGGGAAAGGAAAGGCTCGTGAGTAAAACTTCCAGCTCCAACAATTTAGTCTCACGCCAGCAATAACTCGAACAAATGACAGAAACTGAGCAGTGACCAAACCTAATGAAGACAACCAAAAATGGAATAGAGAACGACGATAAAGACAAGGAATGCAGGGGAAATGAACCAAAGCAACTATAGCTTCAACCGCAGCAACCACCACCGTAAACAAAAAAGGGAGATGATTCGGCGATCACTGGAACGAGAAAAGGGTCAGAGGTGTAAAGAAAAGGTTGAGTCGGTCATATTCTCATACTCTCTCTCTCTCTCTCTCTCTCTATTTTTCTGGAATGGTCAAGGAAGAGAAGGAAGCTTTTATCATATTTGGAAAAGGGTAATTTCATAATTTTAGAGAAGCTGAACAAAATAAAATCCCCTTTTTATTACATCAGGGATTCGAACCTAGAACCTTCAGGTTGCTTGGCATACATACTTCCATTCTACCCATACTTCTTATTGTTATAATTATCCCAAACATAACTAAAATATATTCATATAGTTAATTAAATAAGTGTATATATATACATATTTGTTCTTAAGGCTATTACAACAGCCTTAGCAACATACACAATTCATGGCATCCTATTGATGCCATGCATGTAGAGAAGAACATGTGTGATAGTATCATTAGAACATTACTTGATATACTGAGCAAGTTCAAAGACAGTGTGAAGGTAAGATTGGATTTGGTAGACATGAAAATTAAAGACTACTTATATCTAAGGCTAAATGGTAAGTGGACTTATTATCCCCTAGTTGAACATAAGTTATGTAAGGATAAAAAAAGCAGCTTCTGTGATTGCTTACATGACATTAAAGTTCCATTAAGATATTCTCCAAATTTTAAGAAGCTTGTGTCAATGAAGGATTTAAAATTAGTAAGCCTCAAGTCTCTTGATTACCATGTCTTGAGAGACATCATAACTAGGATTTTCTTTTTCTTCAGTGCCATATGCTGTAAAGCCTATAAGATTGAAGAATTGGATGAACTAGAAAAGGAAGCATATCTTATCTTGTGCCAACTTAAAAAGCCCTTTCTTCCATCATTTTTTTACATTATGATACACCTAATTTTTCATCTAGTAAGGAAAATAAAGTTGTGCGGCCCTATTCATTTACAATTGATGTACCCAATTAAAAGAACAATGAAAGTCCTAAAAAGGTATGTAAAGAGTCTACGATATCTTGAAGCATCCATTTTTCAAAAATATGTCTTTGAAGAAGTAGTGGAATTTTTTCAAGATTACTTGAATAATGTATGACCCATTAGGTTGAGACAACATGATGTCAAACACTATAGACGCGGCATTTCTATAAAGAGTGTAAATCCTCATTAATTGCAACAAGCTCATTTACATAACTTGAATAATGTTGATCAAGTTCGAGACTACATAAATGAGCATAAAGAACTTATGAGGAAGCAAAATAGTCAAACTAGGATGAATGAACAAAGATTGATTAGGGAGCAAAAGTACTTTTACAAAGTGGTTCAAACACAAGGTTCAGAAGGAAGATTGTGTTTCTAATATTGTTAAAGGGATGGTATAAGGTAGTAAATGTGATGTTATATGCTAGATTGCATTTGATATTAATGGGTATTTGTTTTACATGAAGTCTTTATATAATAGGAGTAATATACAAAACAGTGCTATTATGCTAGTGGCCTTAGGCATGCATTTCTCCAATTCAAAAGATTAAAATCCTTTATTTACATCTATTCTTTATTACAAGGTTATTAAAGAGATTTGAGAGGTTGAATATATTAAATTTAGATTCCTTATTTTCAAATGTAAGTGGGTTGATGTTAAAAGTGGTTTTCTACACGATAGTTTGAGATTTAAATTGGTCAATCTAAATACTCTAAATTTTGGTGATGAACCTTTTATTATGGAAGACCAAGCAAAAGATGATCAATGGCTTTCAAAGGAAAAAGAGAAATAAAAGATGATCAGTGACTTTCAAAGAAAAAGGAGAGGTTTAATATTGATGAGAAACATTATTCAAATTTTGATATTTTCGAGACTCTTTTCTCAAGAGGCCTACCTATAATCAATGTAGAAGATGTTGTTAATGAACATGATATAAGAGATTGTCATTATAAAGTTCCTACTTAATCTGGACTTTACTACCCCATTCACACACATTACAATACAATTATAATATCATATCAGAGTAATAGCCCTTGATTCATTTTCAAAATATGAGATCCCAACTTTGTCAAAAGTATGTTCAAATAAGAGGGCTAATAAAGGCGCCAACATAAATTCCAAGACTCAAAAAGGCATAATTATTTTTCTGAGAAACGTGCCATGCGTCATGGTTTACACCACCATACGCCACAACATGTGGTATAGAGCAATATGCTTTGTTCTTAGTTATGCCATGCGCCGAGGCGTGGCACATAATGCGCTGCAGTGCATATGACAGCTCAAAAAACAAACTTCCGCTACACGTCATTTCCATTCCAATGTCTGATTGGAGTGATTCAAATGCCCATATAAAGCTTATAACATATTTTATCTAATGAGACAAGTTTGGACACGATCTAATGTTGCAATCTAAAATATGTACTCGGGTGCAAAATGTTACTTTTTCTTTCAAAGCTTGCACCTTAAGTGCTCAATTCTCATACCTTATCCTACTAGATCACTCCAAGCCTTGAACTAAGTCCAAAAGACATAATTAACGCAACAAATCACATATATCACATCAAATGCTCATTTTGACCTCTCAATGTCACATTACACAATTGTGGACTTATATAAGGCACAAACATATAAGTACATATACATATAGATTTATTCCACTTTCAATATTTGACTTTCACATATAAGGCTCCGCCTCACTAGATGGTTGGAAATCACAAATGTACTCGACTCATACAAATGGGGTCAAGCCTCGCTATTTGGTCAAATTCTACACACACATCCACAAATCATCACATCAATTTCATATATACTAGTAGAACAAGTTATACAACATAATATAAACTTACTTGAATAGTATCTAGGCCTACCCATGTACCCACTTCTATGGTACCCTCGACGAGATACAAAATCATATACATAAGTAAGTTTTCAACCACAAATCATATACACATTCACATATTCATATTCACATACACTTATGCATCCTAGTTAACAACTCAAATCTCTATCTATAACTTTATACATTCATTATATAAAATAATATTCATACCACTACCAATCAAGGCTACTATTTTCTCACTTCCTTTCTCAGTCTTCTCATGCTCTTTCACCTGTGTACAAAGATAATGGAATGAGACATACATCCCAGTAACTCAGATATAACCCAAAATACTGGTTAGTAAGTAAAATCATAAACAAGCGATAAAGTAGCATGCATTTCAATAAAGACAATACAATATACATGTACGTGGATTCATACATATCATCCATCATACTCATGCTCATGCACTCCCAGTTTCACCTAGTAGAGTAAGCTCTATGCCTAAATTAGAACTTTTAATCTTACACGAAATAGGGCATATTGTTCCTCTGTCTTAGACAATGTATCTTCTTCACATATGGGTAGTCTCCTGAGTCTCACCTAATGAAGCATTCTTAACACTTGGACCTAATGCCTACCCATAAGCCTCAAACCACCCTCAATAGACCTAGACTAGCACCCATAATTCATCACAATCATCACTAGACCAATACACCATATTTTGACCTCCCAAGTCAACAGTCTAAGCATGACAACTAAGGGAGTCGACACACAATTCAACTGCATAATTCTCAATTCATTCACAAACATACTTGTCTCATTTAATAGCATATTAACATAGTTTTCCAGCCTTAACACAAGCCCATAAGCTTGATTATAACAAAGAGGCAAGATATACATCCATACTCAATCACAATTCCCATTCATTAATCATAAACAAATCATCATATCCAAATTCACTAGCCACCCATAACTCTCAAGAGCTTTGTTCACAAAATGGCAAACAACACATACTCTTTAATTCATAAATTCATTTTCAATTAAAAAGTACAATCGTCTTAGTTGGACACACACACAAACACACACACATACACACATGCACTAAGATATAAATTCTCTACACAAATATCCAAAAGACACAACAAGTGAAAATAATAATTATTTGCCTCTAATTCCTTTCCTTTGCCACTAGAAAAAGTTTCACCTATAAAAAATTGATCATGGGATGAGATAAAAATTTCAATAACTAAAATTCTAACTTATAACATTTACAAGAATAAGAATTTAAGGGCATGTTAAGTGAGTAAACATAAATATAAAGTACATTATCAAAATAATTATGCAAGCACAATAATTATTACTACTCCCTCATCTCCTCTTTATTCATTTTGATTGAGTCTATAGGCTACCATTCATAACAGAACCAATCAGTGTAACCAAACTAGCCCAAACTCTCTAAAGGTCACCACTCCTTTAATATCCTAACTTTTATTAAGGGATTTAATTGAGGAAATTATGGATAATTAAGGTGTAACATCCCAAAATTTTAATACTCAAATTTATTTAAAAAATAAAATAAAATATTTGTAGTTAAATTAAATTAAGAATAATTTGATAGAGATCCAGAATTTGAATTTTTCTAAACAAAAGTTTGGTTTTATTTTATTTTTAACCATGGAAAAAATTACCAAGTTGTCCCGGGCTTTTGTGCTATAATAAAAAAATGTTAGGCCCTTTCTTGTAAATTTTTCCAAAATATTTTAACATCAGTTTTAAGAGTAAAATAACACACAGAAATGAAAAAAAAAAGAAAGAAGGAAAGAAACGCATGAATGGATGAGAGAGTGAGAGGAAGAAGAGAGGAGAAAGAGAGGGAGTTAGGCTTGGATCTAGGAGGCTTTACGATCATTGCGAGCTCAGCTACACAATAGGTAAACTTTCTACTTCAATTCTCTTCCTTTCCTCTTGATTTACTTGAATTTTTGGAAGAGAAAATTTTTGGATTGTGATCCTAAAGGCTTTATTCTTGTAAGCTTTTATTTCTTTAGGATCCTATGAAAGATGTTTTGAGTTTCTATATAGTGATCTATTATTTTGAGTGGATAACTGGATGAAAAGAGGTGTTTTGGGCACAAATTAAACCTTGATAGATTGGGTTTTGCTCCTCAATGATTTAAGCCTATTGATTTAATTTTAATTTTTCTATTTGAGCCCAATAAGATTTAAATTAAGGTTTGCTTGTCATTATAAGGGCTAATGATGAAAGTTGGTGACACTAAGTGAAGGTTTTTAATTGATAAAAAATTATATAAATTGAAAATTAGCCTAGTGATGGCTAATAAATAGTTTTAGTAGTTAAGTGATACTATATGAATGGTTGGTTTAATATATGAACCATTAAGAAGGATTATGACTCATTAACTTAAGTTATGTGTTATGAATTATAGTCTTCATTAATGCTATTTGTCATGAAAAGTGATGTGGATCACTGATATGTTGTAGGGAGTTGTTGGTGGAACATATTGAAAAGTTAAGGAACAAGCCAAGTCCTATTTTGTACAAGAGAAACCCTTTTGGTACCAAGAGGTTGATGTAACAAGGGAATTTATATTTCTTATTACTTTGTTTTAGCTATTTTTGAATAAATATTACTAACTATCATACATTACATATTTTAAAAGATTAAATGTGCTTTATAAGAGGTTATGGGGTATACTTTGATTATAGTGCAAATGTGTTTTTCTAATTGTTTAACAACAATGTTTTATGGAAATGAGATTTGTTTGCATGTATTGTAATCATAAAAAATAGAAGTTGCACTTAAGGAAGTGTAATTACGTAAGGTACCTTAGATAGGTTAAGGAATCATTTAAGGAAGGTTTATAAATGTTATACTACTTTAGAGTGTTGAAGTAGTCAATACTCAGGAAAGGTAGACACGAGTAAAAGGCATGATCTTGATGGGAATTCACTAATGAGAAGGTGTGGACTTTTAATATTCTGTGACACACTGCCAGTACTCAGTGTTGCCTTACGTATTGTGGGCTCAGTGCATTAAAGTGGTTAGTGTATTGAGTATTCGACACCTCTTAGTGGGGGAAGAAATCCGACATATGAAATGTGAGGTTGAGTGCCTAAGCCAAGGTAGCCCTCACATAGAAAGTAAGTCGGTTTGGCTCTGGGAGAGAGTTAGCTTTGACTGCTCAGGATTCACGTCGAAGGGACATAGGTGGTTCGGTGGATTAGATCATGCCTTAGATTATGTTTTGTGCCTATGAAGGTACAAGTGGGTATAAGGTTTACCTGTGAGTTAAAGAGTTTCAGGGGGCATACTGTTGGTCATGAAAGGCCATACCGGCCTATGTCATGCATTCATGCATTTTAAATGGTTAAATTATATACTATGTTGAATTTATTATTTATTTATTTGATTATGGCTTACTTTGTAATAATCAATGTAGATTTCTCTATTACTGAGAATGTGGTTGTCTCACCTCTTTCTTTTTAATATTTTCAGGTCCAGGCGAAGGAACCAGTGGAGGACGGGGAAAGGATCAGAGCTAGGGATTGATTGTGAATTGTAAAGAGCTACAACCCCTTTCTTTTGAGCAAATCTATTGTAATATATTTAGGATTAGGGTGCCAGTAGGATATGATTATGTATATGTGTGTGAGTACGTATGGATTGTATGGCTTGTGTATGAATTTTTGTTTGCTCGTAGACTTGTGGTTAGGAAACTTGGTTATGGTGTGTAGTTTTGATGGATTTATTTAGTAGACCAAGTTTTCACTACAAGCAAATATTTATTTTGGTATATATGTGATTCCACAAGCAAATGCAAAGTGGTTGCATTGCAAATGGTGTGCTGTGGGCAAACATACACTTTGGATAGAGAGAGTGGGTACGTGGGCCGTATAGAGATCTCTGAGTCAAGTGAAAATATTTAGTGTGTGTATTCATATGTGTATATGATATTTGAAATAGTTTTTGGTCATTTTTTTGTGATTTGTGCATTTTGGGGGTTTAGGGTCCATTTTGGGAAATGGCACCCGGGTGGTCAAATTTTGATATAAAGGATTTTTCTATGATTTAAGTATTTTATCAGGTGTTTTTAGTCCTGTTTGACGTGTCCAAAGTGTTCTCACAGGTTTGTGACCATTAGGATGAGATTTAGACAATTTTGAAAATGGTTTTTACTAAAAAAATTGTACTTTTGCATTCGAATGTCCAAATCTTAATCCGAGCGTTGGATTTCTCTAAAATTTAGGTCACAAGTAAAACCTTTTATAAGCTTCATGTGGGCTTTGGAATTACATCGATTGGATATCAGACGGAGAAATGATGGACTCTGAAATTTGGTCCGGAGGAGTGCTGTCATGACAGCAACAGTAATGATGTTACAACATGCAGGAAATTCAATCCGTCCGTTGGATCTTTTCAAAATTTGGTATGCTAATAATGATATTTAAAAGTGACATGTGATCTTTGGAATTGCTCCGATCAGAGGTCGGATGATGAAATGGTATACTCTGAAAGTTAATTCGGAGGTGCTGTCATGACAGCAAAAATGACTAAACTTTTAACATATCTAATTTTTAATCTGACTGTTGGATCTTTTTAAAATTTGATACACTTATAGTACCCTTTGAATGTGATGTGTGAGCTTTAAAATTACTTCGATCAGAGGTCCAATGGCAGAACGGTGCCTCCTAAAAATTAGCCCGAGAGAGCTGTCATGACAGTAATTTAATACTGTCATGACAGCATCTTTTATTCCACTTTCATCTAGCTTGCTTTCGTGCACTATAGGTAGAACCTATAAATTTTTTTTAAAGGTTTTAAATGATTTATTTCTTAAGTTAGTTAGAGGATCAACTCCTTAACCACACTTAGTTTATTTGAATTATGTGATTTTTGGATAACACTCGGGAAAGTGTTACATAAGGGATTTAATTTGAGAAATTATTTTTAAATGAGGAAATATAGATACTAAAGGATTTAATTGAGGAAATGTGTGTAAAAAGAAACATGTATTTTGAGGATTTATGTTAATTGCGGTTTACACAAGTCAATCAATTATTTAGACTCTTATTTATGGTTTAAGTTGAGCATAGGATCATATACTAGGGTTGTAGGGTTCAAAATAGATATTAGACTAGTTTGGGCCCAAATTATTGGGGAGATTATCTGATAGTGTACTATATGCCATAGCATATGGCATATATGTCATGGCATATGGCACGTTTTTAGCATTTATTGTTCTATTTGAAAGACAAAACAAAAGTAAGGGTTTTTTTTTGTGAGGGAAGGTGCGAAAATTCATTACTTTGCTTGGGTTTGTTAGTATTCATTTTTAAGGCTAAGATTTTTTCTCTCAAATAGCTATGATAACTTATCTAAACTCATTTTTACCATCTAATCCTCTCTTTGAGCTAATGTTCTAAGTGAGTAAGGTTAGGCTTTGCATTTTGATGTTGCCTAACCTATGGGTTCAAATTTTCAAGCTCACATAAGGTTAAATAAGCATTATTTAGTTAGTTTTGATGATGATGATGATGGCAATGGAGAGTTGAAATCCAAAACCCTAGAGTTGTTGGGGTTGTTTTGAGGTTGATTTAAGATTGTAGAGGCCATTTAAGGGATTAATTAGTGTAATGATGATGATTATAAGTATATTTAAGTGTTAGATGAGTGTGACAATTGTAGGTTAATTAAATTAATTAACCTAATGCTAAGATCAGGGTGTGATTATTATGCAGACACTTTGATTAGCTAAGCTTAGCATTGTATTAACAATAATTAATATCACATTGTTTGTATATCATGATATTGATGCTATTGGAAGTGATAGTCTACTTGTTTAAGGAGCTCTATTAGCAAGGAGCAAAGGTAACAATTATTTATATGTGATTTTGTGTGTTTTGTGATTAGCTATGTGTGTTCTTATTGTCTTTGGAAGTAAATTGTATTTGGCAAAACATGTTTTTAGTATTTGGGAAATAAATTGCCAAGTAGGTTGTTATGTACATATATGTTTGGTATAAATAATGTGTTTGAAAGCATGAAATTGTTTATATATATTTTTTTCTTGTTTAGATATATTGAAATATATATGACTTGTTAGATTTTGAACTACTATTGTTGGAGATTTTGTTCGGAGATATACTTACCATGTGGTAAGCCCTCATTAGACCCAATAAATAACTAATAGCTTGGACTAGCTCACCTTTGGCTGATGTGGCTTTTGTGACGTTCATGGCCTTCTGATAAGTTCAAATTATTATTTTAAGTGCTTGCAAATAAAAGTATCTATCTTTGCCTGAATTGAAGCCTTTTCTATATAAACTATGCTAGTTGGCTGTAACCCAACTATGGGAATTTATGTTGTTATGAGTAAATTTATGTGTTGGAAGTATTGTGTGGCATGTATAAGGGGTAGTCAAGTGTCCCACACTTAGCCTATGGCTTTAGTTTTGGATTTGGAAGTATAGATGTTTGGAAAAAGTGTGTTTGGATCCATTATGAGAATTGATGGATAAAACCCTCATATGAAAGAATTTTTGTACCAAACTAAAGCCATTAGTTAGATCTTTTGTTAAACTAATTACGGATGCTTGAATCACCTGAATCGAATGAACTTAGGCCTATTTGAAGTTCATTGTCACTATTCATGCTATTATGTAGTTGATGCGACGCTGTGTGCAATGGGATATGTTGTGTATGCTACGGCGTATATCACAAAGGGTAGATTTCCCTCTTTGTGTTATATGGCACATATGCCATGGCATGTGATAAAAATTTCTCTAGAATGACCCATGTTAAGTTTTTAACTTATAAAATGATCCCCTTTAGATTCATTTGGAGTCAATAATTTGGGTTAAGTCTTGATAAGCTAGCTCGAGCCCCCTCAAAAAAATTAGAGTCAGGCCTAAAAAATAATATTGTTTTGATGTTCGGGCTTATTAGGGTTAGCCCGAATAAGTTCAAAAAAATTCAAGCCAAGCCTAATTGAGATCAAGCTTGGCCTGAACACCCAAATAAAAAATAATATTTTTAAAAATATATAAGATATAATAAATATTAATTAATTCTTTAAGTTTTATGTTATTTTATACTAAGATATCATTTATTTGAGTGCATTATTATAGTTATTTTTAAAAAGTTAAAAATATTTATATTTTCATGTTTTTATTATTTTTAATCAATAATATATCTCAAAAAAATTTAAAATATATTTTAATATTAATTTTTTTATTTTAAGACCCAATTATTTTTTAAAAAAGTTGAGTCCTATATACCATTTGAGTATCCAAAAATATATATTTTATATTTTTTTAAAATATGATAATTAATTTTAAAATAAAAATTAAATTAAAAATAATTTTAAAAAAATTTGGGCATATACGAATTCTCAATTTTACTACTAAATAAACATAGTAAATAAAAAATATTTTTTGATAATCATTTGGTTATTGTCCATGCTAAATTTGGTTAAAAATAAAGAATAAACTAAAATAAATACTTTTTGTATGCAGGGGTTAAACAACATAAAAAGTTAAAGAAAAAATAATTTTAAAAAATAGTATTTTACTCATAATTAAATAATTTTGTTATATAATAATGATGACTTTTTTATCATAATCTTAAAAATAAAAAATACAGTTTACTCAAAAGTTATTAAAAATTTTGAACTAATGAAGGCAATGATTTTAAGTTAGTAGTCTAACCGTGATTGAATTAAGATCAACTTAGTCATAATTAAAATAATATAATTTAATTAAAATATATAAAATATTTATGTAAGAGCAATATTTAAATAACTAAGACATTGATTTACAAGTAAAAGAAATATTCATGAATAAATTATACATAATACAATAAAATAATAACAAAGTTATTTAAATACAAAGCTTATAAGTTATTATTTTTTATTTTATTTTTTTAAAATCAAAATAATATTTAATGCTTAATAGAATCAATATATCCCTTGATATTCCTCCAGTCAAGCCGTTAATTTCATCAGCTCCAGGCTTATTTCATTGTGATGCGTTACAGTAATGGCTTCAGATTTCTCCATGGCTTCACTTTGGCTCCATCACTTTGAGTAGATGCAAAGTTTTAACCTCTGATCAATCTGTACACCCTCCGGTTAAAAGGATGAATTTTGGTTATAAGCATTGTACAATAATAATTGAACGAGTCATTTATGAGGTTTTCTCTTTACCCTTCAAATAAACGCTGCTAGTTAATTATTTTGACCAACGATACTAGGCCCATTTTTTGTTTCAATTGTTGGACTCTTGTACTAAATGTGTTATTTATTGGGTTAACTCTTTCACCCTTTGGTTAAGAGGAGTAGTTGTTCTCAGTGGCAGATTACAGGCGTGTTTCCCTGCTCTCGTCCTTTTTCTTCCCTGACCCATATTTCATCAGGCGTGTTTCTCCTCAAGCGATTTTGACCAAGGGTACAAACTTTCTTCCTGTTTCTTTTAGTGGAATAACGGCTCCATCTGGATTAAAGTATATAAGAACAATTTGATTTTCTTGAAAGAAGAACTGGGTTTGAATTTAGTCTACTATTCCAGCTCAATCTTCATTTTTGAATTTCCATCCCATTGTTAACGTGCCTTGTCTCACTTCCCTTTTTCTTTTTCTGCTCTTCCACTCATAACCTTTCATAACAATTATGTTAAAATATTTATCGCTGCATGGTTTTGGAAGTCAGGCTAGAAACAATGTGTTATCATCATCTTCAGCAATATGAAGGTAAGAAGTGATTTTATCTCATAAGGATGCTTTCTAATTTAAATAGGATTCATTTTATGCACTTCCCGAATCTGATGTTAATGTATGAGAGGCAACGACGTTTGTGTCCCTACTACTTTTTTCCTTTTTTCATTTTTGTGCAATGTTGATCTAGCTTCAAGGAGGCTTTAAGGATCGAAGAAACATGTGAAATGATTAATAAAGAAGAATAGAGTTGTGTGGCGGCAGATTTCTCATCGTGGGCGTGCCTCCTCCTCCTGCTCTTATTTGATTTTTGTGTCGCTAGTAAGGTTATTAAATACCTATGAAAATTATGAAAGTGCTGCTCTCCATTTCTCTTCGATTTCTTTGTTAGTTCTCCGTTCATTTTCTTTCCAAGAATCTTCAAACTTCCTCTCCATGATTTCTTCACAAATATACTTAGGCCATCCCTATTCCGTTGTTTCAAGTTCACACACAAGATTGAATCTTTACTTTTCAAAGACCTCATGTCGGGGCTTTCTTTGGTCCTGTTGATCTAGAGAGAAATCAAGACTCCCAACCTAAATATTCCATTATGTTCTTTTTCCCTCTTCCAAAAATGTAGAGAGGAACATAAAAGTTAAGGACTTAATTTTTTAAGTTCTATTTAATCGAGTAGATTTTGTTTGGTATGTGGTTTTTGTGAACTTGATTTTCGTTACATTTTACTCTCCCATTTGTCCTATGTGATTTTTTTTTTTGTTGGGCTATCAAATGATTTTGGAAGCATGGATCCAATATTTCATTCCTTGCGCATTTTTTCCTCATCTTTTATTGGCAAGGCAAGCACATGACCTGGTGTGTTCCTGGTTTCAAGTTTATACATTGATGATTTTATGGTGAATTTTCTCTATCACATATGATTATCGCATATTTACTATCATAGTCCTCTCCAACTTTCTATGGCTGGAGAAAAGCAAAATTTGATGTGTTATAAATGTTACTGGGAAGAGCTTTGATCTACCAACAAGCAATTATTATCCATAAAAAATGATGTCTAAAGGACTCGGGGATGAATTATTGACAATGTTATTATTTGTAAATAGCATTTGAAATTTTGCTTTTGCGATTAGATAGTCCTTTTCTTATATTGAAATGTATTGCTGTAAATATGATCCAAAAGATTTCATGCAGAGTATAACTTAACAAGAGAATAACTTCTCTATATGGTTTACATCAATGCAATTCATCCGTATGTGCTTAAATCTTCATATTTTGGTCATTACGTAGCTTTATTTTTAAAAAATTTCTTGAAAGTTTAGTAAGAATCTACTTATTTAAAAATTAAAATGAGTTCAAATATAAAAGAAAAAATATTTTTAATATGATTTGAGTCATCTACCACAAAAGACCTTAATACTTGACAGTTAGTTTAACCTATATTTGACGGTTGTTAACTATTAAGTAAATGGGCGTTATATATTAAGGCCATACTTACTTGATGGTTAAAAACTGTCAAGTATAAGAGTCCTTACTTGATGATTGTTTGTAAATAATCGTTAAGTATATGCTTTCTAGATGCACATACTTGATGGTTACACAAAAATAACCATCGAGTGATAGTTATTTACAAATAATTGTCAAGTGTTATGAAATATTTGATGGTTATCACTTGATGGTTATTTTTGTATAACCGTCAAGTATTTATGATATATTTTTTTTTAAAGGATGAGCTGCTTCTTGCATAAAGATACATAAAATAAAAAAAAAAACCAACTAACATCCAGAAATAATACAATGAATGTTTATATTAAAATTATTATTCAAGGACAATAAATTAAATTTCTATCCCTATAGCCTGCGCAAACCCTAATTTGCAAACTAATTAAACTTCCAAAACAAATAAAGTGGCTGGTGTTAGGCATAAAAATTGGCCAAGAAAAATGTAACATGAAAAATGTATATATCTAACTAACTATTAGGTTGGCCTAACTAGCAGAATGATGAAGTATGCCATCTTTAATCCTTTCATTCACATATCATATTAAGTTTTTAGCAACATATACACTACTATACAAACGTCTAAATCTATACATAATTTGGAAATACCATAGTACCTTCACTAGACTCAATCCATTCTGCCTGTAGCATAAGGAATTGCATTTCAAACACTCAATAAACGATGCATATTTATTCCAAAATAAAAGGCAATATTAGGACATGCATATATCTTTTCATAACTCATGTCAATTGATCACAACACTTGTTTCGTGTCATATGTTTGGCAAGGAAGCCTGTTCTCCTTAGAAAGTAATTCTACTTTTAAATACCAAGAAACTTAGTGAATCTTGTATCACTCTATCCATGTTTTGCCTTCATATTGTACATTTTTAACACTGTTAACAACTTTGATGTACTACAATCAGCACACACTAGTGTCTCAGCATTACTTTTCAATTTCTCAAACATTTTTAGACAATCCTTGAGTTCTCCAATCATTTTTGCCATCTGCTTTTACTATGCTCTTGATTACATCCAATATCATTCCTTGTCTCATCATATATTGTCCAACACCTGTAATTTTGATCCACCCATTAATCACTAAGTGTTCTTCACAAGTATCTAGATTAACCTGTTTACCAAGGCCGTACTTAAACACATGCAAACAATCCTAATAGGGTCTTTCGTATGCTTAACTATAAACTTAATGAAATCCGCCACCTCATCTTGATATTCCTTGGATAGACGATTAATAAACATCCATTCCTTATTCATAATTCCTAAAAAAAATCAAGAGGAAAATGTGATTAATGACTTTGACTACTCTTATATATTGAGAGTTAGATACAAAGTATTAATCAATCAATAAGTCACTAACCACATAGTTGCACATTTTCTCTTTAATCTTGTTTAAAATTGATAACTATTTTTTAATGCTAGCCATTAAAATAATTTCGGCAACATAACGACTTAAAAAAGAAAGTTTCTTGGTTTTTATGCCCTTTCTTTATTAATCTAAATGACAATAACAGAAACATCAACAACAATCATATAAAGTTATACACAACAATGATTTTAAAAAAGAAAATTTAATAGTATACCAACTTAAAAGTGAATATTACTTGGGCTTTATACCCTTAGAAGAACTATATAATCAACAATAAATATTATGTATGATCCAACAACAACAATAACAACATCAATAAGAAACTAAATTTTAATTAAAATCATATAATCCACATTAAACACTATATATATATATATATATATATCAATGTAAAAACTCAAAATTATAAGTCTATGTCCGTTGTGGCAATGGTACAATGGGCTAAATCTGGTGTTTGGTCCATGATACCAAGCCCAATACACTCCCTTACTATCTTAGGTCCAATTTAAAGTCTAATTTGATTAGGTCCATTAGTGATCCCTAACCATAATTAGTTTAATTAATTCTCTAATTTCTATTATTTTACCATTTTATCCTTAATTAATTTAATTAATCCTAATTATATTTATAGGACGTTACAAACCACCAGTTTTGGTACTAAACCACAATTAATGAAAATCCTTTAGGGCATTTGAATATCGATAATAAACAATAGTATCAGTACTAAACATCTTTTAAAAAATAATGTTATATTCAAATAGTTTGGGCATAAAAATATTTGTTGCGGTAATAAATACTAATTGAGAGAAGTTTTGAAATTTTCTAAGTTAAAACCGCCGTGCTAATAGTGACAAGAGCATATCGATATTCACAAGCTATTCCCAAAGGATTGGCAGGGTATTAAAGAAACGAGCATTAATGAAAAAATTCCAGTACTAAGAAATGAATTGAAAGATTAGTAAGGGTATTAAAGAAACAGTACCGGTATTCTCAAGTCATTTTCAAATATTAGTAGGGGTACCAAATAAATAGTACCAGTATTCTCAAGGCATTATCAGTTATCAAAGATGCCGGTACTACTTAAGGAAATGATTTCTCGAATAAAAACACTTAGGTACTAAACACACATACCTCTTCTCATCCTTTCTTGAGAATTTAATTTGTTAAAAACAAATTTTTCTCTTCTTTTTATTCTCATCAAAACCAAGAATCAACACATCAATCTACTAATAATCCCCATGGTGAATTGATATTGATAGATAAATATCTGTTTCTCTCTCAATAAGCTAAAGTGTACATTTGATTTTATAACTTTATATAAGATTTTGTTTAGTTTTTTTAATTTTATAAAGTAACTTTTTAGTCATTTAACCCTAACACCATTAGTTTTAAATGATAATTTTTTGTGCCAATCATTATTTTTATTTTAAAAATTAAACTTATAATATGTTAACATTTGATAATATTTTGTTAATAATTAAAAGTTTGGTGTTAGAATTTCTTATTAATAGAAGAAGAAACAATGTTTCGAGCTATTAATTATGATTGAGCCTATCAGATCAGCCCTTTTTAGCCTTAAAATAATCAAGTCCGAATACTATTTCAGTGTAAAAAATGACAATTCGGGTTTAAAAGGACCCTTTTAAGGCTCAAAAATAAAAGTGCCAACCCTTTTTATGCCTTTTATTATTATTTTTTAATTTTAATCTAAAAAATAAAATACTAAATATATAATTAAAAGAAATGAAAATCTTAAACTCATTCTATAACATTCCAATTTAAATTTTAATAATTAATTTAGGTTAATAAAATTTTGGCAGATATTTAGAAGTAATTAAATTAATTAAGAAATAATTATTAGATTTAATTTAGGATAAAATTTATATTAAGATTCTTAGAAAATTCTATGTTATTATTATTGTTGTTGTTGTTACAAAAATGGGAGAAGAAATAGATTAAAAAGAAAAAAAAAAAGGTGGTGATTAACGGATTGATATCCTTAGCTGCGTGTGTAGGAACAACATTGCCCATTATCCTTTCCATTCCCCCCCCCCCCCCTTCATCTCTCTGCGCGCGATAGAGCAGCTCGGGAAAACCAAAAACAGAACGTCCGCTAGAACGGTGAGAGGAATCTAATTTAAGCTTTATAATAGGAAAAATTGGATGAGGTTTTAAACTTTTTAAAGCTATATAAATACTTTAATTTTTTTTTAATAATCTAACTCTTTAATTTCTGATTTTATGATAGTAAAAAATCTAAAATTTAAAAGAGGGACAAATTTATAATGAATAAATGTAATTGTTAAGGTTGTTGGTAATATAATAAATGTTTTAAAATATGAATTTGTTGATGAAATTTGAGTTTGAGGCTTATGAGTTAAATCTTAAAACTCTACGAGCAGATTTTTGTTAAGTTTAAAAATATATATTGATTTATTGAGATTCAGATAATTATTTGAGATAAAAAAACAGATTATTATGATTATAGAATAATAATTCTAAGCTTGAAACTAAATTTGTAATTTTTGAATATTTTTAGGTATGAAATTATAAAATAAAAAGAGAAATTTTGAAATTTTGATAATAGAAATGAGTTTAGAGGTTGATTTTAGCTTATTAGTGTTTATGAATGATTGAAAGAGGAATTAGAAATTTTTCTTGCAATTACTAACTCTAGAATTATATTAGTAATGGGACTAGAAATTATGTTATATTCTCTAATTATATTATTAGAGTTATTTTATTAGTTTTAATAATTAAAATTAATATTTATAAGTAATATATTATGTATAGATTGTGTTGGTGAAGGCTGTGGTGGAAGAGAAATTGTAAGGAATAATTTATTAAAAAAATTAGATGTAACAATATTTTTAATTCGTTATTAGTATTGAATTATGTTATATTTTCTAATTCTATTATTAGAGTTATTTTATTAGTTTCAATAATTAAAATTAATATTTATAAGTAATATATTATGTATAGATTGTATTGTTGGTAAAAGTTGTGATGGAAGAGAAATTGTAAGGAATAATTTATTAAAAAAATCAGAGGTAACTATACTTTTAATTTGTTATTAGTATTGCTTCATGTTAATTGTGTGATTGAGAAATTGTGAATTGTTGTTGAGAAATTATGTTGTTATATTTATGGAAAAATTGTGAAATTGTGAATATGTATTTTGAAGTATTTTTGCCAAATGGGATGTCATATTATAATATTATTGAAAATGAGAAAATTGTAAAAATTATAATATTGTATAATTGTATTATATTGATATGTAATTGTTTAATTATTGTGAGAGGTATTGGGAGATTTGTTGTTGTTATTGTATTTTTGTGTCACGTGATACATCCTTCTTAGAGGCTCAATATATGGCTTGTAAGGGCTCGGACTAATTTTACCTTTGACCAAGTAGTCTAGCACTAAATGAGAGCTACGACCCGAGGTTAATAGAGGGAGATAAGAATAGTTGTTTGTCATGCATTACAACATCTCTTGTATTTTTGTTGGAATTATATGATTGTTATTTCCCCACTTAGCAAGCACACATTTAACTATTTGCATACATTATCATAAATTGATATTGGCTACTGGAACTTTTGAATTTCATTATATGGATAACAATTTTTAGGGGAAGAGCCACGAGTGATGTGCGGAGTAGTCCCTGAGGCTTAGTGGTGTAAATCTACTATCTTTTTTTTTCATATTTTTTATTTATGATTTTTAATATGTGTATATTGCCAATGGTAAGTGTAATGCCCTCACTGATATTACCATATGCTCTACTACCATATTACTAATCAATTTAAAATCATTTACTTTAAACACTTTGGGATCCCAAGAAAAGATTTCGAAAACATTATTTCATAAATTACTTAAATTATAAAACATTACACACGACGGAAGCAATAGGCATAAGTGCATCAAAGACCAAGAAAACATACGCTTTACAATCAAACTAAGTTAAAATAAGGGCAGTGTACCGCACCTCGTGCCACATGTGCTGCAACATGTGGCACAGAGACCATAGCTGCCCGCTCTGTGTTGTGCACTGTGACATGCAGATACACGCATCGCAACACACATGAATTTGTTGTCATAATGCAAAATTCTAGTGCAAATTTCATATGTGCGCCATTTTCGCATCTGATATCTAATTAAGATGATTCAAGTACCTCCACAAAGCTTGTTTCATGATCTAACTAATGACCCCGTTTTGTTTCAATTTGATATTCCATTTAAAATGAATACCCAAGTGCATTGTGACCGTTTTTAGTCAAAATTTGCCATTCAAGCATTTCAATTCTAAACTATATGTCATTAGTCACTTTTTTTGGCCTTGACTAGATCCAAATGGATAATACACACTTGATTGACCAACAATATAGACAATATGACACATATACACACATTTGGCTTGTAAACAACCCATATCACACTTTTAGGAAAAATCACATTTTTCATCTTTTAATCTCATACAAGGCCAAATTTCTACATACGCTTCAAACACCCCATATTCACACATATACACATTTATCCACTAGCCTACTCAATCATTTCACCACTCACACATATACAACAGTCTAGGGAGCTCAAAATCACCAAAAACACAACATTTACCACATTATGCACATGTTTAGGAATCCTAAGGCAATTTATATAAATTCATAACTAACAATACACATATTCACTACACCAATTCTTACAAAAGGCTTAGGCAAGAGATGTCAACTCAGCCTATGTCCTTCTCCTTTGAACCACTAATGCGAGAACCTAAAAAATATAAATAACCATGAGTGAGATAAAAATCTTAATAACCAATATAGTTCGTTAAATGTTTATTATCATAAATAACCATGCTAAAGTAATAAAACTAGGGTAATATCAAATATATATATATATATCAAAAGATGAAGAAATTTCATCTTTTTAAAGTATTTTTATATAAATACACACTAGCATAATTATCTAGCCATTGAATCTCTAATGTTCTCCGACATAAAACCATAGGCTCTACTAGATCAACTACTAGTTGACCTGAGCATACTTTTGATGGTAGAAACACCCGACCAAAGGTAATCTAACCCATCTACAGACTATAATTTTTCTCTTCATACACTTGTGATAAAGGCGTCGTTGACCCCTAACCGCACCCTAACGGGCAATAGAGAGTTATCAGACTACTCGAATGTCCCATGGTAATAGTTCCATAGTATGCTGTACCAGATTACCTATGGTAACAACCTATATAATGTTGCACCGAATGTCCCATGGTGCCAACCCAACCATATAGATTTTTCACTCAGTTCTCCAAACACATACATCCCCCCATATCCTAGGTGAATTCCTACCTCCTATGATTATGATCTTTTTACAATTTTCACTACTTTCTTTCACATTTTCATACCATATACTTTCATAACATAACATAATATATATATATATATATATATTCATTCATTCAAAACTAAAATTCTTAAATTTTCTTTTCATAAATTCATTTCATGCTAAACTTGTTTTCAATACCAGATCCATGCATAAAAACCAACTAAATCACAGTTATACAATTATTTCTACACAATTACAATAGTTAATAAATATAATAAACTATATGGTTACCTCAACTCTTCTATCCGATAGAAAGGATTACCGTTGTAATTTCCTTACTCGAATCTCTCTCTGCTTATTTACTCATCACACACTAGAATCTACACCAAATTAGCATCCAAAGTCAATTTCACTATTGATAAAAAGTGCCATTTATCGTACTTAAACACCTAATTACTATCAATTCCACAATTCATAATCAGTCACGCTTATCACAACTGATTATCCCTCATTACAAGCTTTAACCCTTACCTAACCAAAATTCTCTCACTACTCTCTCTCTCTCGATTAGGTCAAATTATGCTTATAGCTTCCAAGCTTTATCATTCCAACTCAAACCAGTCATAAAGTATTAGTTTAGTTTTGGAGAACCTTTCTATTACTATAAGGTAAGAAATCAACTCCTTAAAACTTTCAAATTCAATTTCTCACTAGTTAAAACTAAGAAAAAACATTGTAGAATTAGAGGTTAAGGCAGCACGAGATTTACTCGATAAGTAACAGGTCAAAAATGTCACTTTTGCTCTTGATTTTGCTTGCCCTAGCAAATGTCAGCCCCTTCTCTATGTCTAAACCCTTCTCTCTTGTTCTTCCTTTTTGTTTCTCAAGTAGGACATGTCCTTACTTATTTACCTATAGTGCATGAAAGCAAGCTAGGCGAAAGTGAGGTAAAAAGATGCTGTCATGACAGCATTAAATTGCTATCATGACAGCCCTCACAGGCCAATTTCTGGGAGGCACCGTTTTATCATCCGATCCCTAATTGAAGAAATTTTAAAGCTCATACATCACATTCAAAGGGTACTATAAGTGTACCAAATTTCAAAAAGATCCAACAATCAGATTAAAAATTAGACATGTTAAAAGTTTGGTCATTTTAGCTGTCATGATAGCATCTTCGGACTAACTTTCGAAGTACACCATTTCATTATTCGACCTCCGATCGGAGCGATTTCAAATCTCACATGTCACTTTTAAATAGTATTATTAGTATACCAAATTTTGAAAAAATCTAACGGACGGATTGAATTTTGTACCTATTGCAACATTATTACTGTTACTATCATGACAGCACTTTTGCTGTCATGACAGCTCCTCCAAACCAAATTCTGGAGTGTGTCATTTCTCCGTTTGTTATTTGATCAACATGATTCCAAATCCCACACGAAGCTTATAAAATTTTTTACTTGTGATCCAAATTTTAGAGAAATCCAACGGTCGGATTAAGATTTGGACACCCGAATGCAAAAGTACAGTTTTTTGGTAAAAACCATTTTCACAATTGTCCAAATCTCATCCTAATAGTCACAAACCTATGGGAATACTTTGGACACATTAAATAGGACTAAAAACACCTGATAGAATATTTAAATGATAGAAAAACCCTTTATATCAAAATTTGACCACCCGGGTGCCATTTCCTAAAATGGACCCTAAACCCCCAAAATGTACAAATAACACAAAAGTGGCCAAAAACTATTCCAAATATCATATACACATATGAATACACCTGCTAAACATTTTCACTTGGCTCAGAGATCTCTGTGGGGTCCACGCACCCACTCTCTCTATCCAAGGTATATGTTTGCCCATAGCACACCATTTGCAATGCAACCACTTTACATTTGCTTGTGGAATCACATATATATCAAAATAAATATTTGCTTGCAGTGAAAACTTGGTCTACTAAATAAATTTATCAAAATCACACACCATAGCCAAGTTTCCTAGCCACAAGTCTACAAGCAAACAAAAATTCATACACAAGTCATAAAATCCACACATACTTACACACATATACATAATCACATCCTACTAGCACCCTAATCCTAAATACCTTACAATAAATTTGCTCAAGAGAAAGAGGTTGCAGTTCTTTACAATTCACAAACAATCCCTAGCTTTGCTCCTTTCCCCATCCTCCACTGGTTCCTTCGCCTGGACTTGGAAATATTGAAAAAAAAAAGGGTGAGACAACCACAATGTTAGTAATAGATAAATTTACATTGATTATTACAAAGTAAGCCATAATTGAATAAACGAATAATAAATTCAACATAATATATAATTTAGTCATTTAAAATGCATGAATGCATGACATAGGCCGATATGGCCTTTCATAACCAACAGAATACCCCTAGCATTCTTTAACTCGCAGGTAAACCTTATGCCCACTTGTACCTCCACAGGTACAAAACATAATCTAAGGCATGATCTAATCCACCGAACTGCCTGTACCCCTTCGACATGAATCCTGAGCAGTCAAAGCTAACTCCCTCCCTCAACCAGCCCGACTTACTCTCCATGTGAGGGCTACCTTGGTTTAAGCACTCAACCTCACACTTCATATGTCAGATTCTCTCTCCCATCGAGAGGTGTCGAACACTCAATACACTAACCACTTTAGTGCATTGAGTTCACAATATGTAAGGCAACACTGAGTACTCGCAGTGTGCCATAGAATATCAAAAGTCCACACCTTCTCGGTGGTGAACTCCCACCGAGATTATGCCTTTTACTCGTGTCTATCTTTCGTGAGAATTGACCACTTCAACACTTTAAGGTAGTATAACATTTATAAATCTTCCTTAAACGGTTTTTTAGTCTATCTAAGGTACCTTACTTAGTTACACTTCCTTAAGTGCAACTTCTATTCGTTATGGTTATAATACATGTAAACAAATCTCGTTTTCATAAAAATATTATTTTTAAACAATTAGAAAATAAATTTGCACTATAGTCAAAGTAGTACCCCATAACCCTTTATAAAGCACATTTAATCTTTTAAAACATGTAATGCATGATAACTAGTAATATTTATTCAAAAATAACTAAAACAAAGTAATAAGAAATATAAATTCTCCTATTATCTCAACTCTTTAGTACCAAAAGGGTTCCTTTTGTAAAAATAAGACTTGGCTTGTTCCTTAACTTCTCAATAAGTTTCACCAACAATTCCTACAACATATAAGTGATCCATATCATTTATCATGACAAATAGCATTAATGAAGACTATAACTCATTCCATACAACTTGGATCAATGAGTCATAATCCATTCTAATGGTCCATATATTAAACCAACCATTCACATAATACTACTTAACTACCAAAACCATTTATTAGCCATCACTAGGCTAATTTTCAATTCATATAATTTTTAATTAATTAAAAAACTTCACTTAGTATCACCAACTTTTACCATTAGCCCTTATAATGAAAACTAAACCTTAATTTAAATCTTATTGGGCTCAAATAGCAAAATTATAATTAAATAAATAGACTTAAACCATTAAGGAGCAAAACCCAATCTCTCAAGGTTTAATTTGTGTCCAAAACACTTCTTTTCATCCAATTATCCACTCAAAATAATATATCACTATATAGAAACTCAAAACATCCTCCTTAGGATCTAAATATACAAAAGCTTATAAGAATAAAGCCTTTGGGATCAAAATTTAAAAATTTTATCTTCCAAAAATTCATGAAAATCAAGAGGGAAAAAAGAGAATTGAAGTAGAGAGTTTACCTATTATTTAGCCGAGCTCGCAACAGTCATAAAGCCTCCTAGATCCAAGCCTAACTCCCTCTTTTTCTCCTCTCTTCTTCCTCTCACTCTCTCATCCATTCATGCATTTCTTTCCTTCTTTCTTTTTTTCATTTCTACATGTTATTTTCCTCTTAAAACTGATGTTAAAACATTTCAGAGAAAATTACAAGAAAGGGCCCAAATTTTTTATTATAGCACAAAAGCCGGGTCAACTTTGGTAATTTTTTCCATAGTTAAAATAAAATAAACCTAACTTTTACTTAGAAAAAATCAAACTCTAGACCTCTATCAAATTATTCTTAATTTTAATTTAATTATAGATATTTTATTTTATTTTTTTAAATAAATTCGAGTCTTAAAATTTCGAATGTTACACCAACCATTTTCTTCTTCCTAACATTAATAATATCAAATATGTTTCCTATTATTCCTTCAATAAAGTCATTGTTTATCCAAACACTAATCCTGAACTTGTAAAAATCCTTTTCAGTTATGGCTTTATCCACTCAATATATCCTTCTAATGACATGTCTGAAATATCAAAACTCCCAGAGTTTATCAAAGAAGCAACCAAACATTATTTTGGAATAATAACTCAATACCAAGTCTTTATTCAGTGTTAGTCAACAATAGTTGAAATAACTCCTGATAAATTTTATCCTCCAACTAATCTGATTAAATTTGGGACAATAAGAAAACCATTTGAGTATGACTATGAAGAAAAAGAAGATATTATGAATGATGAATACCTCATATATAAGATCTCCATTATTAGAGCATAGGAAGTACATATTATTTTTCAAGAACTCAACAGGACAACTACTGCAAAAGAAGAATAATGGACATACTTCACTGGCCCAACAACATGTATTTTTTCAGTAGGAAGAAATAATAAAAATTCAAGAAGCTTCAATAATTGGTACTAAAGACTAAGAAATAATTTGATGGATAATGATGAAGGGACAAAGAAGAAAATATGTCAAGTATTGTCAGAATATGCTATCCATAAATGTAAATATTATGATGAAAAAAGAGAAGCTGATAAGGACTATGAAGACCTTTCTATCAATATAAATATTCTGAATTAGTCTGCCAACAAGTAAAGATGGAAGAAGACTATTTGACAAGACAAAAGTGATGGATGACAAAGTTAAAAAGCCTAGAAGCTAAAAGTATTGAGCATTTTTATTGAATTTATAACTTCATATTGTATAAAGGTTTTTTATTTGGTAAAAATTGTACTTCATATTTTCTTTTTCTTTTAAAATTTTTTATCTCTTCTACTGTAACACTTAGTCACTCTTACTCCCTATACTTGGTGTTTACAATGTGTTGTTAGTATTATTGCTTTTTCAAACATATGTAATGGATAATATTGTTCGATAAAATCTATTTCTAATATTACATCACATGAATTGTCATTATATTGATTTAATTTTTCTAATTTTCAATTCATATTCTCCTATTTATATCATAATATCTCTTGCTTCTAATTTAATTAATTAATTTCTTGTCCTACTCCTTGCATTCTTAATATTTTATTTTTTTTTCATAATTCATCCGGTAATACATTTGCTTTTGCTACTGAAATATTTGCTCCTGTATCTACTAAAGCATGATATTTTCTAAATCTATATTTTTAATAATTAAATTTTATCAATATGTAATATAATTTTGTCATATCAGTTTTATTTTTTGAATTACTATTATTGATGATTAATATTTATCATAATTCTTTATTTTTGTATTCTCCATGATTTTACTTGTTCTAAGAAGTCATTACCTAAAATTATTTTACATTGATCATTATTATTATCTATTACCCAGAATTTACAGTTATAACATCTCTATTATTTATTCTTATAGATAAAATTGTTCTATTTCCTTCATTTGTTACTTCTAAATTATATTTGTCAAATTTAATTGTATTGTACTTTTTTCTTTCCTTGGGTCTACTTAGGCCATTACTTCTATCCAATTTTCTTCTTGTTTTACTTCTATTAATATATAATTATCATTTTCTATTGGTGTTTCAGGTCTTAATGATTCTAAGTTTGAAGTTATAGGGTTTTCACTTCTTGATCTTAACAACATCTTTCTTGCCTAGTTATTCCTTTTATTGGACCTGTACTGGTAGAGGGTCTTTGTTTTAAACTAAAACTCCTTCTAGTAGTAGGTTGATTTATATTTATATTTAATGTTGGTGTACTAATCCTTAATGATCTTTGTCCTATATTATCATTAGTTATTAATCTTCTTGTATTGTTTTCATTTTCATAATATCTTATGGTATTATCTAATTTCAATCTTAATTATTTAGGTATTGTTATTTTAGTTGGATCTAATTTAATTTCTTATAATACAGGCATAAAATGTTTATCAATTGTTAATTTTCCTTTATTCCTTTTATAAATTTTATGTTCGTTTGTAAATACTAGTCCTACCATAGTAGTAATACTTATTGTTCTTGATCCTAGTAATAATTTTATGGATTATTATCTGGTACTTAACAAAAGTTTTGAATTTCCACAATTATCCTGTAAAGAGAATAACTGGTTATGTGTTGCTATGGCTACGCTCCAGTAGAAAACGAAGGAAGGCTGTGCTGTGCTGGTCTGAAGGAAGTGGTTTTGTGAAAGGTCTATAGCTATGCTTAAGAGACTGCTAGCTTGTTAATCTCAGTATGAAAGAAGATTGAGAACCTTTCATGTTCTGCTATGACCCGGATCAGTATCAGTCAAACCCTGTAACAATACATAGCCAGTTGTTTTCGTTATGGTATCAGATCAGAAGGTCAAAATGATGTTAAAGGAAGATAATATGAACTTCTTAATCCCTAAAGTTTATTGTTGTTTAACTCAGTTACCTGCTTTTCTGCTTTCCTTATCTGTTTAATTATTTTCTTTAATTGTTGTTTGAATATTTTGAGAGTAGTTGGCTGATAGTATTGCAATTGGTGAATAGTTGTTCAGATAATTCAATTGTGTTATCAATATTTTTAAATTCGCTAATAGAACAAGATTTAGAAAATTTAGAAACAAGAATAGGATTAATATTGGCAATTAATGAATATATAGGAAGAGAAACTAGAATATATTATTCAACACCAATAAGACAAAGAAATACTAGAAAATTTTTTAATCTTTCTAAGTATTTTGCTTTTCAATTATACAAATATTAGAAGAGGTTTCCCCATGAATATTATAAAAATAATTGAACCAAAAATATATGAAGTAGAACAAAATAAGATTCCAGAAAGTTCTAATATTCCAGTAAAAAATTTATCATGTATTTTAGTACCTTTCTTATTAGGAGGAGAAGGAAATAGTATAAGTAATCAAGCAAATTGGACAAATAATGTTTTTAATGAAACAATTAAGTTGTTATATAAATGAAAAAATAAAAGAAATAATAAATATGTTACCAAAAGAAGTATAAATAATGTTAGAAAAGAAAATCCTAGAGATAAAATGAAAAGACTTAAAGAATATGCTAAACCTTTAGAATAAAAAGTATATGAAATAAAAAAAGATGGTAATGAAAAATTAGATGAAATAAAACATGATACAGAAAGACTTACAACTGAACAAAGTATGATAAATCACAATATTTATAAAATAATGGAATATTTAGGAATAAATCCTCATAGTAAAGTAGAAGAAGAATGATCACAAATAAATATGATGAGAATAGTTGAAGATGAATATATGAATGAAGAAAAAATAAGAAACAAGATATGCATGAAAATATAAAACAAACTAGAATGGAAATAGAAAAAATAAGAAAAGGTCAAGAAATAATGAATAATAATATATGGTTCATACATGCACAAATAGAAAAATTAGAACTACAAATATTTGATAAAGAAAATGAAACTAATTATGCAAAGAAAAAAGAAAAAGAAATAAAACAAAAATTAGAAATAGAAGTAGAAAAGAGAATTAAGAGGAAAAAATGAAATAGATGAAGAAGAATGGGAGAGTGTAAATAGAGCTACAGAAATAATGTTAGGAAATTATAATTATAAACCTAGAAAGAAAACTCAACAAAAACCACAACACAAGTAAGTATAAATATGACACAAGCAATAAATGAAATAGAAAATGAAATAAAAAGTCAATCTGAAGAATTAGAAATGGAATTACAAAAATTATTAAAAAATGAAGAAAGACGAGAATTAGAAAAAATAAAAAAAAGAATATAATCATTGATAATAACAGTTATGATGAAGCGTTTATAAATTGCAAAATTCACAAATAGTAATCCATGAACAACCCTATGGAATGTCTTAAAATTTTATGCCAACCAAATTTAGATGATCTATCTTTAATAATAGAAATGTAGAATCAAGTAGAATATCTAAAAAATCAAGAGATACAAGAATTTTAGAATAAGATGAACATTTATAAATTATGGAACAGACTTTGTAAAATCAAATGAAACAGATTGTAACAATATACCTTTTTAAGCTACATTTAATATACCAAAAAATAATGAATTTACACCAACACCATTAGCACAATAATGAAAGTAAACAAATATCAAATTTTGGAATATGGTTAAATTTTAGACTGTAATTTAGATAATAATGAAATAATAGATGAACGGCAAAAGCAACACTTATAGCATTAATAGAAAAAAATGTAGATATACAAAACTGCAACTATGTTAATAGAAGCTACTTTTATTGAAAATGTAACAAAAATGGGGATGAAATAAATCTCATGAATTTAGAGAAAATTTTTAGAAAACCAGATAGAAGTTATGGAAATAGAAAGGAATATTATGCTATGATTATACAAAAAATAAAAAGAGCATTAGTAAATGAATTTGTAGGAATAAATACTAGATATAAAATGAAATAAGTAAAAAGAAAGATGCTGTAGCTGGCTATTATTGTTACAGAAATTTGACCGATACTGATCTGGGTCATAGCAAAAACATGAAAGGTTCTCAGTCCTCTTTCATACGAGATTAACAAGCAGTAGTCTCTAAAGCCTAGCTATAGACCTTTCACAAAAACCACTTCCTTTAGACCAACACACAGCACAGCCTTCCTTCATTCCCTACTGGAGGCATAGCATAACAACACATAACCAATGATTCCCCTTACAGGATCATTGCAAAAATTCAAAACTTTTGTTAAGTACCAGATAATAATCCCTCTTAAACCCCTAAAACAAATTACACTCAGCTACTCAGCCATATTTGTTAATCTTTAATAGTTAACAAAGCAGGAAATAATTAAAACAAATACTTTTATTGATAGTGAGAAGGCAAGGTTACAAGGATAGAGGCAGAGAACTCAATACGCAAGAAAGCTATAAGGTTCTCGTAGAAGTGGTGTGTTGCCTCAAAGATTACATGGCTTTATATAGAGTTGACATTCCAACTCTGGTTACATGACTCTAATTACTATAAGAAAACAAAATTACTTTTGACAAAATAGAAAAGTAAGGAGATAATATAGCTTTAGACTTCTTTTTAGCTTTTAGACTTTTTGAATTTGTCTTCCACAACTTTTTGTCTTGTCAGCTAGTCTTCTCTTCTTCTTTATTTATCGACAGGCTAATCTAAAATATTCAGGTGGATAGAAGGTTTTCATAGTCTTTGTCAGCTTCTCTTTTCTCATCACAATATTTACATTTATGGACAGCATATTCTGACAAAACTTGACATATTTTCTTCTTTATTTCTTCGTCATTGTCCAACAAATTATTTCGTAGTCTTTGTACCAATTATTGAAGCTTCTTGAATTTATGCTATATTTTCCTATTGAGAAAATACATGTTGTAGGACCACTAAAATATGTTCACTATTTTTCTTCTGTTGTAGTTGTCCTATTGAGTTCCTAGAAAATTATATGTACTTCTTGTGCTCTGATAGTGGAGATCCTTATATCTGAGGTCTTCATCATTCATAATGTCTTCTTTTTCTCTTCTTGTTATACTCAAATGGTTTTCTTCTTGTCCTAAACTTAATCAGATCAATTGGAGGATAAAATTTGTCAGGAGTTATTTTAGCTATTGTTGAGTAACACCGAATAAAGACTCGGTATTGGGTTACTATTCCAAAAATATGTTTGGCAGCTTCTTTGATAGACTCTGGAAGTTTTGATATTTCAGACATATCATTAGAAGGATTATTAAGTGGATAAGGCCGTAACTAAAAAGGGGTTTTCCAAGTTTTGGGCTTAGTGTTTGGATAAACAATGACTTTATTGAAGGAATAATGGGAAACATATTTAATATTATTAGTGTTAGGAAGAAGGAATGATTGATCTTATTGATGAGGATTTTGGAATAATTACCTTGGTCTAAAGTCTTAAATGATTCTAAGTGTGAACTTATTGGGTTTTCACTTCTTGATCTTAGTAATAATCTTTCTTGTCTAGATATTCCTCTACGTTGTACTAGGTCTTAGTTCAAACTAAAACTTCTTCTAGTATTAGATTGATTATATTTATATTTAGTGATGGTGTACTAATCCTTAATGATTTTTGACCAATATTATTAGTAGTTATTAATCTCCTTAAACTGTTTTCACTTTCATAATATCCTATAGTATTATCTAATTCTAACTTTAATTGTTCAGGTATTGTTATTCTAGTTGGGTCTAATTTAATTTCTTGTAGTACAGGCATAAAATGTTTGTCAATTGTTAATTTGCCTTTATTTCTTTTATAAATTTTATGTTCATTTGTAAATAGTAGTTCTATCATAGCAGTTATACGTATTGTTCTTGATCTTAGTAATAATTTTATTCCTCCTAATTTATGATATATTAATAAGGTTCTATTCATATTTTCATCTGCTCTTAAAATACAAAAGTTAGTATTTACTATAAATTTTAATTTTTGATATATTAAATTTTCATTCAATATTCCTAAAATACTGTCTTCTACACTACTTATTATTCTTCCATCAATTATTAATAATTCTATTGGTGAATTTCTTTCTTCTTGAAAATAAGTTTTTACTAATAATTATACTTCAGCAATATATATTTTAGTTATTTCATCTTTAAATGGTAATTTATTAATTTCAGCATCTATTAATGCTTTACTTATTAAAGGTATTCTCAACACTCCTTCTATTAATGTTAATTCTATAGGATATTTCTTTTCTAATACTACACAAGCATATTTTTCTTGTTTTTAAATTTTACTAGTTTTTCTACTTTATTCATAAAACCTTCATTCTTTAATTTTTTAGGTTTTAAATTTAATTTTGAATCTTTTATCTTTTTATATTATTTTTGGTTAAAAGTCATTCTTTTTTGAACTATTCCTTCTTCTGCACTTACAACTTCTTCATATTCATCATATTCATTTTGATTACTACTCTCAGGTTTATCTTCTAACCTATTCATCATATACATATAACTCATTTCTTCTTCTGATTCATTATTTTCATATTCAATCTCACTAATTATTTTTAATTTATAGATTTCTGTATCTGAATTATTTAATTTATTTTCTATTTCAGATAATTCTTCATCATATCATATAGGTTCTAAATTTTCTTTATATGCTTCTTTCATTATTTTTATAATTTTCTTATCCTTTTTTCTTGGATAGTTAGGTGATATATGACCTAATTTTCTACAATTATAACATGTATATCTTTTAGGTTTTTATTTATAATTTATTTTTCTTTTTCCTTTTCTTTTAAGAATTTTCTTGGCTTATATTTACTATATTTTTTATAATAATTTTCTTTAAGATATTTTTTACATTTTATTTTCAATTTTCTTTTCTTCCTTTTTCTTTCATATTTTTCTGGTTTACATCCCCATTTATGTCCTTTCATTATTTCTTCACATCTTAATATTATTTTATTAGTTTTATAATATTTCATATTTCTTCATGTAGTTTTTACATTTATCAGCTATATACTTTCTTAAAAATAATTTTCTTCTTCCCATAGTATCTACCTTATTTAAAATATTTATTGGACCTTGTCTTTATATCATCTATTATTTCATCTCTCCTTCCGAAGTTACTTGATAAGTATTATAGTAATTTTCTAATATTGTATCTAATAATAATTTTGGTAGTTTTCTAAAATAAATCTAAATAAAATCTTTCTTCTTTTAAGTCTTCTAATCTTGCTTCATAATAATATTTTTTATATTCACGTATAAAAGCATTCAAATATTCTGGTTCGAATGAACATAATTCTATTTCATGTAATATTTTTATAGCATCTCTTTGTCTACTTATTTCATATATGTCTTTAGCTAATCCTCCAAATTCATTTAATAATATTTTTTGATATTTATCTACTATCATTGTATAGTATTCTCTTTTATTATTTATTTTTTATCTAGTTTCCTAAATTTTTCTCTAAATTCTTGGGATTTACTATTCCACCAATTGTGTACATTTTCTAAAAATGTTGCTTCTATTAACATAGTTGCAGTTTGCATATCTATATTTTTTTCTATTAATGCTATTAATGTTGTTTTTGCCCGTTCATCTATTACTTTATTATTATCCATATTACAGTCTAAATCTAATCATATTCCTGAATTTAATATTTCTTTACTTTCATATTGTGCTAATGGTGTTGGTATAAATTCATTATTTCTTGGTACACTGAATGTAGCTTGAAAAGGTATATTATTACACTCTATTTTATTTGATTTTATAAAGTCTATTTGATAATCTGTTTCTCTTTCATATGGTTCCATCATTCTTTCATCTCTTAGTTCTTCTGATACTTTATTGGATTCTACATTTCTATTATTAAAATGGATCATTTAAATTTGGTGGTTTAAAGTCTTGAGACATTTCATAGGGTTGTTCATGAATTACTTTGTGAATTTTACATATTTATAAAAGCTTCATCATAATTATTATTTATCAAATTTTTATATTCTTGTTTTATTTTTCTAATTCTTCTCTTTCTTTATTTTTCTTCATTTTCTAATAATTTTTGTAAGTCTATTTCTAATTCTTCATATTGACTTTCTATTTCATCTTCTATTTCACTTATTGCTTGTGCCATGTTTATACTTACTTTTTTGTTTTTTGTTGGATTTTCTTTCTAAGTTTATAATTATAGTTTCCTAACATTATTTCTGTAGCTCTATTTACACTTTTCCATTCTTTTTCATCTATTTCATTTTCTCCTCTTAATTCTCTTTCTACTTCTATTTCTAGCTTTTGTTTTTTTTCTTTTTCTTTTTTCTTTCCATAATTAGTTCCATTTTCTCTATCAAATATTTCTAATTCTAATTTTTCTATTTGTGCATGTATGAACATATATTATTATTCATTATTTCTTAACCTTTTTGATCGCTCTCGCAAGTGTACGAGATCACAGTAATAAATTATCCAGAATATTTCAGGTGTCGAACCCACAGGAAAGTTACACTTTTACTAATTTAAATAATTAATAGTTCGAGAAAAATAGATAAAATGGATAATTTTGATGAAAATATAAGGAATAAAAATAAATCAAGAAAATAATGATGATAAAAATACAATCACTTGAAGCGTTTGGGGTTTAGGATTCACCCTATAGGTTACTAGTTTCTACCCTTTGAGTTGACTCGGATCAATTATAATGACAATTATTCTTAAAGTGTCTTAATATTCTCCCAAATTATTAGTTCCTTTTTAATTAGTGTTGAATTCGTTCCAACGATACCCAAACAACTAATTAAACCTTGAAGTTATAGTTTAGGTCACCATAAATTTCTAGAACTATCCTTAACCTAGTTATTTATATTTATTTCTCTAGATCTAGGTTCTCTCTTGACCTCCTAGTCCATCAAGATTACCCATAAATTTGATTAAATGGTGGCTAGTCATTAAATCAATATGAAGAACAAGAGAAATAAATATAATTGAAAAAAAGCAAAAATATTTATAAATATAAATGCAAAAAGTCAAAACAAAGGAAATAGAAAACTAGCTCCCCAATTGGGTTACGTCCTTACCCTAACTGGGTAATTTAGAAACACATAATAAAATCAAATAAAACTGTTTTAAAATCTCCAATCATGAAAAATGATCACAGAGAAAATTAAGGAGTAGAAAAGAAATAATTATAATTTATGAAACCCCTCAATGATCTCACTTTCAGCCTTCAGAATGCTTCTATAAGCTCCAAATATCTCAGAGAGAATTTTTGAGGGTACTCAGATAAGCGACTGGATGCCTTCCCTCTTGATGGAGGAAGTATTTATAGTTAAAGTGGAGGCTCTTTCTTTTGTTCATTGTCGATGTGGGACTCTAATAATATATATATATATATATATATTTCTCTTTTCCTTCTATTTGGTTTATTCTTTTTTTTTTGCAAAATATAAAGATAAACAAATATGAGTGGATTTTGTATTAAAATTCCTTTTTATCTTATAATTAAGTGATGAGGGAAAAATATAAATATCAATTAAATAGATATGAAATCTTAATAAATATAATCAAATTCAAACTAAAATCTATACCTATTTAATTATAAAATATACACTTATCAAATTCTCCCACACTTAGCTTGTTGCTTGTCTTGAAGCAAATACTTCTGCGTTTAGCCTTATTCTTTAAATAAGTATATCAAATACAGGAACCTTACTCAAAGTACTAATAAAACTTAACTATATAACCAACCTGCAAAGCTTCAATGTGAGAGATAAAGCTAATAATTATACTAGTACCACCACAGGGAGTGAATTAAATTCTGATTGAGTACTTATCTGTAAAATAAATTTGTCTATACCCTTAAAACTTACCTGTTTCTTTTTCTGAGTTAGTGCAATGGGGTCACCATCCTTAACTATTCATGAATTGCCTTTTTTCTTAAATATTTCTTAGGCCCTTTTGACGCGAACTCTTATATTGGTGATACAAGGGCCCAGTTACTCAAACTTCAGGAACTTTATTGGCACACTCTTGATACTTACTAAGCTGTTTGACGCAAAGGCCAACATTGGTGATGAAGGCCTCGGTTACTAGGCCTAGTTGGCATTAGCGGAGTGGGTACTCAGCAATTTTTTTATCTCTTTTTTTTTTGTAGGATCATTCCCCTTTTTAACTACTTTGCAAGGTGTTAGTTTTCTAGGCATAGACATAAATAATTAGGACAGATAATTCATGCATTAAGTATATTTTTGATAAACTCCTATGGGGTATTAACAGTTTTGAATTCTTTCTCAAACATATAGTTGCCCTCAATAGTTATATAGCTAAATAAAATAGTACAAAAGAGCAAAAAGTTTTAAAAAAATTCAAAAATTTTCAAAATTAAGGCCAATTACAGCATGTAAATTGCTAAGAAAATTATAACAGCATAAGCAATAGAAAATTATCATAATATTCCCTCCCCCACACTTAAATTTCACATTGTCCTCAATGTTTGTAGAAAAGGAAAAAGATAAAGGAACTGAAACTCCCCTGATATAATTTGTTTTGATATGACTTTGATAACATTTAAGAAACTCCTTTTTAAGCATTGTAATCCTGCAATTCATCTTAGAGGGGGTTTTAGTGATCAAATAAAATTTTACAGGGATAACAGACGGTAAAAAGAAATTAAAAAAAATAATAAAGAAAAGGAAATAAAAATAAAATTAGGTTGCCTTCCAATAAGCGCTACATTTAATGTCTATAGCTAGACACTACTGTAAAAATCAAGAGATTCTTTCTAAGTATGGTAGAAATCCTTATCCTCCTAAATCAGAAGACACCTTCTTTTCCCAACTAATATTCATCTTCCCCTTGGAGAGTGTTCTTGTTAATGAGTTCTTGTTAATGAGCAAGGGACTTTCCAATTTGATTCCAATATATGAGTGCTAGTGCTTTTGCGAAGACTAGTGAGTAGATCTTTAGGTTGCCTTGTAGCTCCCTCCCTTCTCTATTGCTAATTTCCACCTCTTTATTTTCTAAAGTATGTAAGGGAGGGTCTTTTGAGTGTTTCTCCTCTTCCTGTGTCACCTGTATGCTACATAAAGATTTTTCAAGAATAGGAAGGTTAGTAGCTTTAGTAAATTTAAATATCTCTTTTTCCTCACCTACTTTGAATATTAATTCTCCCTTAGGCACATTAATTAAGGCACCTCTAGTAGCTAAAAATGATCTTCCTAATATAAGAGACATTCTAATTATCTTCAATGTCTAAAATATTAAAGTCTATAGGAATATGAAGTTTACCGACTTTCACTATGACACCCTCAACTACACCATATGGATATCTGAGTGATCTATCTGCGAGTTGAACAGTCACATTAATCGGCTTGATATCTATTATACCAAGTTTCTTGCATAGAGAATAAGGCATTAAGTTAACACTAGCGCCCAAATCACATAAACAATTTTCGATAATATTACAAACAATATCACAAGGAATAGTAAAACTCCTTGAATCTGTCAATTTAGGTGGTAGCTTTTTTTGTAGAATCGCACTACACTTCTCTATAAGTGTAACTGTGGCATATTCTTCTAACTTTTTCTTATTTGAAACCAGCTCCTTGATGTATTTGGCATAAGCAGGCATCTTTGCCAATGCCTCTATAAAAGGAATATTAATTTGAATTTGTTTGAACATCTCAAGGAATTTTTGGAAGCCTAAATTTAGATCTTTTTTTAGAAGGCGCTCGGGGTATGGAATGGGGAGCATATAAGGTTTGGCTTCAGAGAGAGAATGCCCACTTTTAGCTCTATTATCAACCTCTTAGGATTCCTTACCATTCTGTATGGTAACTGTTATAACTTGCTCTCGTGGATTAACTTTGGTATTGCTTGGAAGTTTACTTTGACTCTTTCCAGTAATTAAGCTAGCCAAATTGCTTATTTAACCCTCCATATTCCTCAAAGAATTACCTATTTGAGATTTTATATTCTTCATAAAAGTTTGAGTTGAAGTAACTGTTTGTTTTAGTTGGTCAATCTCTTGATTAATGCTCTTCATGCTATTCACTTGGTAAGTTGCCATTTGAGCCCAAAGCTTCCTCCAACTTCATTGTATGATCTTCAATTGTGTTTCTTTATTGTTGAAAGCCTGGCTATGCTTGTGGCCCCTGAGTAGAGGAATTCTTCCAAGAGAAATTTGGATGATTTCTCCATCCAGGGTTGCATGTGTTGGAGTATGGGTCATTCCTTAAATTAACTCGATCATTACTAGCTCCTATATAATTAGCCTCCTCCACATAGTCAACATCACAACCTGTATGAAGAGAATTATTAGTAGAAGAAAGGGAATTAACAAAACCAAAATTTTTCAATAATAAATTTAAACTCTTTGTTAAATCCCGCAGTTCATGTGAAACATTTGATGTAGAAACTTCATTAACCATCGCCCTCCTTCCTCAAACTGCCTTCTGCCTTGAATTTGCTGCTAGCATTTTATAAATCTCCTCCCTTTCTTTAGCTGTCATATTACTTGGATATCCTTGAGCTACATTATCAACTTTTGATCGGCATTCAACATTAAGCCCATCATAAAAAAAATCCATCAAAAGTATGTGTGGAAATTGGTGATGGGGACATTAGCTTATGAGGAGATTATAACGTTCCCAGGCCTCATGGAACAATTTACTATTTTGTTGTGTGAAGAAGTGAATTTTATCCCTTAATTCTTAAGTCTTCTGAGGAGAATAATATTTCAAAATAAATTGCTCATACAACTCCATCCAAGAGCTTATGGAAGCTTCTGGTAATCGTAAAAGCCATTGACAAGCTTCTCCTTTTAAACAATACAGAAAGTAATGTAGATTTAAATCATCATCCGATAGATTATTTAGCGATAGTGTATCAATTATCGCATAAAATTCTCGTATAAAATCCAAGGCATCTTCAGTTCGGTGCCCGTTGAAATTAGGTATCGCATTTAAGTGAATATTTTTAAATTCATAATTACGTGCTCTCGTACTCAATTAGATGCATGACAGATTAGATGTGATGAATGGGTGTTAAATATCTCTAAATGTAATGGATGGCTCTAAAATAGTTTCATTACCTATCTTTCTTCTTCTTTGAAATCTATTTTTCCTGCAAAACCATTCTTTCTAAATTAATAGGAATCAAATTTAAATCACTAGAATTTCTTAGCTGCATAAAAAATAAAAAAATAAATAAAATTAAAATTTAAAATTTAAAATTAAAATGAATTAAAAATTAAATAGTTAGTAAATTTGTGACTTCCCCGGCAATGGTGCCAAAAATTTGATCGCTCTCACAAGTGTACGAGATCACAGTAATAAATTACCTGGAATATTTCAAGTGTTGAACCCACAGGAAAGTTACACTTTTACTAATTTAAATAATTAATAGTTCAAGAAAAATAGATAAAATGGATAATTTTGATGAAAATATAAGAAATAAAAATAAATCAAGAAAATAATGATGATAAAAATGCAATCACTTGAAGCGTTGGAATTTAGGATTCACCCTATAGGTTGCTAGTTTCTACCCTTTGAGTTGACTTGGATCAATTATAGTGACAAATATTCCTAAAGTGTCCTAATATTCTCCTGAATTATTAGTCCCTTTTTAATTAGTGTTTAATTCGTTCCCATGATACCCAAACAACTAATTAAACCGTGAAGCTATAGTTTAGGTCACCATAAATTTCTAGAACTATCCCTAGCCTAGTTATTTATATTTATTTCTCTAGATCTAGGTTCTCTCTCGACCTCCCAGTCCATCAAAATTACCCATAAATTTGATTAAATGGTGACCAGTCATTAAATCAATATGAAAAATAAGAGAAATAAATATAATTGGGAAAAAAACAAAAATATTCATAAATATAAATGCAAAGAGTCAAAACAAAGAAAATAGAAAACTAGCTCCCCAATTGGGCTATGTTCTTACCCCAACTGGGTAATTTAGAAACACATAATAAAATCAAATAAAACCATTCTAAAATCCCCAATCATGAAAAATAATCACAGAGAAAATTAAAGAGTAGAAAAGAAATAATTATAATTTATGAAACCCCTCAATGATCTCACTTTCAGCCTTCAGAATGCTTCTATAAGCTCCAAATATCTCAGAGAGAATTTTTAAGGGTATTCAAATAAGCGACTGGATGCCTTCCCTCTTGATGGAGGAGTATTTATAGTTAAATGGAGGCTCCTTTTTTTGTTCCTTATCAATGTGGGACTCTATATATATATATATATATATATATATATTTCTCTTTTCCTTCTATTTGGTTTATTCTTTTTCTTTGCAAAATATAAAGATAAAAAGATATGAGTGGATTTTGTATTAAAATTTCTTTTTACCTTATAATTAAGTGATGAGAGAAAAATATATAAATATCAATTAAATAGATATGAAATCTTAATAAATATAATCAAATTCAAACTAAAATCTATACCTATTTAATTATAAAATATGCACTTATCACTTTTCTTGTTTTTTCTGCTTCTATTCTTGTTTGTTTTATATTTTCATGCATATCTTGTTTTCTTATTTTTTCTTCAATCATATGTTCATCTTCAACTATTCTCATTATATTTACTTGTGATCATTTTTTCTCTAATTTATTATGAGGATTTACTCCTAAATATTTCATTATTCTATAAATATTATGACTTATCATACTTTATTCAGTTCTTAATCTTTCTGTATCATGTTTTATTTCATCTAATTTTTCATTAAATTTTTTTTATTTCATATACTTTTTGTTCTAAAGGTTTAGCATATTCTTTAAGTCTTCATTTTTTCTCTAGGATTTTCTTTTTCTAACATTATTTGTACTTCTTCTAATAACATGTTTATTATTTCTTTTTCATTAGACAAATGTTCTAAATCTTTTATGTTTTCATTTATATAACAACCTAATTGTTTCATTAGAAACATATTACATAGAAAAGAGAGACAGAGGTTAAGAAAACTACATTGAATAGAAATGATCAGGAATTTTTGAACCCACCCATCTTGGTATGTTCCAATTAATCCTCGTTCATATATTACTCCAAGTGTGTTAACATGAGCCAGGATAGGAACCACATTCATCACCCAAATTGGATCATCAACTAGCGCAACAGCAAATCCAACCCAAGTAGGCATACATGTATATGTACATGATATATAAAATTAAATATATATATATATATATATATATTGAAATATATATGTATATATATAAAATATAATATGTATATGTGATATGTATGTTATATTATATTATATTGTATTAGTTTTAAATTTAATATTATATGATAGATTAAATTTAATAACTAACATGATATGAGAGAATATCATGCTAGTTTTATAATTGAAATTTATAAGGTAAATTCAAATTGTATATTATATCATGGATTAAATTTATTTCATAAATTTAAGTAAATTTTTGTGGGCTCTTTAAGTGGAAGACAAAAACCCTTATCTATATACTATAAACAAATAGGGACGTGCTTCATGAGAAAATAGAGATTTAGAAAAGTTCTGATGGAAAAAACACTTTAAGAGTCACGAAACACCTTATAGAAAGAAAAAAATAATGTTAAAAAAGGAACGGACGTTGGGAGTGCTAGCATGCTGTTCGAGTTAGAGAGCTGTTCGTGTGGATACTGATAGAGGGAACAAATCTATGTTGTCAACTCCTAAGATCCAAACTCTTAAAGAGAACACATGCCAAGTTTAAAGAATTAAAAAGTAACTCTTCTATTCATCTTGACTTAAACGAGTTCGTTCGGTCCATATCATGATAGAGACTTTAAAATTTTAATCTTCTACTGCGCCTCCTTATCTAACATTTTCTTCTTTATTTTGCACTTTAGCCTTAAGTGGGAATCTTTTTCATTTCCTTTAGAGGGCTAATCATCACACTTCATATTGGTGGTATTTAATGCTTAAATATTTCTTAAAATCTAATCTAGGGATCATCCATTCCAAGTTTTCTAATGTTGCTTCTCTAGTAGTTTATAGGAGTAGTGAGATGATGCTGGAAGTTGTCTTTTGTATTTGCAAGCTTTACTTCTTCATTGTAGGTCATCACATAGTTGAAGAATTATCTGTATGATCTCATTACAAATGGATGGCCTACTTCACGTGTGTTTTAGATGTCTATTCCATGGTAAGCTCTTTGAAACTCTTATTCACACGTGCTTTCATTTTGGTGCATACTTGTTTTGGCAAGCTTCTCATTCATGACCCTTTGTTATCTTAAACAAGCTTGCTCTCATTTTAAGACATGTGTATTTTGAATTTGCCACTCTAAGGCAAACTTCTTGGTATGTTTGAAACATTTAAGATCATAGTGAAATCCTCTAAAAACACAAATTTATCTCTCTTGTGGTACCCAAGCTTGATTGGATCCAAGATGGTTACATGCTTAAAGTATAAGCCTTTTATTCTTAAAATCAAATCATCAACAAAATGATGAAATATGATTATGCAAAAAAGGCTATCAATTTAGAATGTGAGAAGGATTTTAGAATGAGTTGTAAAAACAAACTCTTTAATTCACATGTGAGCAAAAGGATATGACATTTTGAACACGATGCTTCAAAATGTGATTTCAAAAGCATGCAATTTCTCAAACTTTGATAAAAGCCTTAAAAACTCAATTTGAGATTAAATCCTTTTCAAGGAGCATGCATAGTTTGCAAATTTTAACTTGTGAGTTTTCCTTTAGAATGAGCATGCATTCTAGCATTTATGCATTTAGGAACATAGCTCAAATTATGCATCTAGGGTGCAAAGGATGTTTAACCAATGTGATACCCTATATGATCAATGACAATATGTAGAATATGAATTTACACTCAAAGCATGTCATTGATATGTATATGCAACTCATATATGAATTATCAATTTAACAAGCAAGAACTTATCCAAAATTATATGAAATAATACTAAGCGTAAGGGATAGGAATTTTCATTAATTTTGGTATAGTTGTCATTCTCTCTCATTTGTAGTCATCTTCTTGCTATTCTTCATTGAATGGTGGATGACTTCAATTTTATTGAGTTGTCTTGAGCTTTTCTTCTATAGCTAACATATCATGCTTGTTGTTCAAATTGAATCACAAAGCTTGCTAGAAAACATTAGTTTAATTCATATCCATTCAAGTAATTGACAATTGAAGATTGAGATATGAATATTGATGCATATGAAAAAGCTTGATGATATAAATCATGATGATCATTTTGAAATCAAGTTTGCTTAAGCCAATTTTTCTTTGAAAAGCATGAATGAGATCGAGTTGGCCATACATATGACTTTTTGAAGGATGCATTTTATGAAATCATGAATAATTTGAGATTGTGCACCAAAAATGACATGTTTCATCCATTTGACAAAATTTGCACAATTCAGTTAGTCTATTTAGCAATTATGAAATCTGATTTGAAAGCAATGGATGATGGATTGCTAAAGGAATGTAACAAAGACTTTTATCCTAATATGGTGTATTGTAAAGTCTAGGATAAAGTAAGGAATGTTATTACCAATTCTGCACATGTCTTTGTGAGATTGCTTCATTTGGTGTGTGAATGTTGATCTTTCTATCTTTGCATAAGTAACACCAATCTTCAAGCCCTAATTGTTCAACTTCCTCAAGATTTGTTCTGTAGAATTATTGAGGTGAACCTTGCTTTCTTCATCTTCCTACAAAACAATAGGAACATCTCTCTTTCAAGGTATCTAACTTAACTTGGATCCACTAGTGGTTAGCTTGTAGGAATCATGATTCATATGCTCTAAAGAATTTTATCAAGTCATAATAATTGAGCACAATGGGTTAAACATGTCTTTATGCATACATGATATTTCCATTTGAAACCAATATGTATGCACAAAGAGCTAATCTATTAAACATTACAAATCCTTTGTAAGAGATTTATCAATAATAATTTTCAAAGGATATGTTATGAAAAATTCATTTCAAAACAATGTGCAATGTTTATTCCTATTATCACAAGATCAAGAGTGATGCTATAAGAGGTTTTACTAATGTTATACTTTGACCTTTGTACTTGAAGGTTTGCATTTATTCACCTAATGCATAGGTTTTTTAGGCTTTGTGTAAGTTGTCTTGGGTAGATGTGATTCTCTCTCATAAGTTGTAGATTTCATAAGTCTTATTTTTAGCACTTGAGAGGTCCTCATTTTCTTGTTTTCCTCAAATAGTTTAATGGTACTCTATGGTAGTTCATCCTTAAGGTGTATGTTCTTATCTATTTCTTCCTCTTTTGATAGAACTTTGCATTTTTAGCAATGTGTGGGACTTTGAGAGTTCTCCTAACTGGTGTTGACTCTAAGAGTCTTGATTTGTGCTTATAATAAGCTTTCTTGGTCACTTCTTGCTTTCTTACACCAATCTATCTAGTTTTATTGACTTTGTTCTGCAGACATGAAGTACTAGGAGGACATTTCAGTACCCATTTAGCTTTGGGTCCTTGAGGGTTAGAATTAGACCTTCCTTGTCCTTTAGGAACCCAAACAAACTTGTTTTTTATGTTAAAATTTCTTCTAATGTTGCATGTGTGAGAAACATGTCTAGATTTACAATAATAATTACAAATGATAAAATGATATGGCTTTTGGAAACTTTTACAATTTGTGTGTTTGGTACTTGAACCAGTTCTGAAATAATCTCTTTTTCTAAATACTCTCTTTTTAAAAGTATTTTCAGCACTTTTAATGAATTTGGAATCCAAATTTTGTGTATTTTTCAGAATAGAATCAGTTATAGGTTTGAAAATTGCTCCATGAAAATTTTCAAAATCATGTAACTTGTATGCACAAGAGAGAATGGAACTATATACCTCAAATTTTCTTGAGCTTTAAATTGTGATGTAATTGAATTTATCATGTGAAGCTCTTATTGGAAATCATCTTTCTCTTGTTCAAGTGTATTGATTGAATTATTAAAGTGTTCAATGATTTCTCCTTTTTCAATCTCATCTTTCATGTGTTCTTCAAAAATTAGTAAGCATTAGTCCTCTTGTAGTTCAAGGCTTGGAAAACTGCTAACACTTTCAATTTCGATAAAATCATTAGTAGTAAAAATGGATTTAAGAGTATTCCAAATAATCTTAGCATTAGAGCAATATTTAATTTTCTTAAAGTCAGTTTCAATTAAAGCACCATATAAAATCTTCATAGCCCTAATGTTCAAAGAAAATAATTTCTTTTCTTTCTTAGTCCAATTTCTTATAGGTTTGAAATCAAAATCATGTATGAAAACTTTCCAATATCTAAATCAATAGATTGAAATTTTCACTTTTCAAAACTAAAAATTGATATTTGCAAGAGCTAGAGTGAATATAGCTGTTAGTACATTTTCTTTGTGAGTGATCAGTGCTAATTCACGGTGTTTTGGAAGTTTCTCAAGCAAAAATGACATGTCACATGAGTTTTGAAAGTATCTCATGTGTGATTTCACTTACAAAACTTATTCTGTGAAAATAAAGCTTCTGGAGGTCATTTCTCACGTATGATAAGTAGTTTCACATGTGATTGAGCATTTAGAAGCTATTTAACATGAAAATAAGCTTTTGGATGTATTTCACATGTGGTCGAGAAGTGCTCTCATGCGAGTTTGAGCACCAATGCTAAATCACATGTGGTTTAGCAACTTCATTGAACACAAATTCATGATATCCTAACTCACTCAATATAAGTCCAAATTTGACAAATTATATATTGTTGGAAATCTCTTGAAGTGTAGTTTTCAATTAAATAAGTTTCACACTCAAATGCAACATATATTTTGAGATATGATTAAAAGTATGAAGGTCAAGATTGAAATCTGTGCAAAATTAATATCTTAACACTCAACTTCTAAAGTTTATATCTTTCTCAATAGAACTCTATTTTGAATAAATAACTATCATTAAAAATCTATTATAGTCTATTTTCAAATAAGATATGTTTCATATTAAAATAATCTTTGTAGTCAGAGATATGACACAAAATATGACTAAAGGTCAAAACTAATTTTCAGCACAATTCACATTTCAAAGTTTAGACTTCAAGTGTTCATGAATTTTTTTTCAACTTAACTCTATTTTGAGTAAATAGAACAACTTCAAAAACTTTATAAAGTTAGTATTCAAAACACTTAGAACCTTGTGAGACATATGTGATTCAAGATGAAAAACTATGATTATAGAAAACTATATCTCATTTTTTCTCTTAAGAACTAAAATGCATGTTTTAATTTAAGATATATCTTAAGCCAATACTTTATATCTAAATCAATAAGTTTAACATAAAATTTTTTAGCCTAATAATATTATATCTATCAAGTCCAAGGCTTCCAAAGTACATCCAAGTTTGTATGAATATCTTCATTCTTCTTAAGCTTTTCTTGTATCATCCTTCTTTTTATCTTTATATTCTTCAATAATGAGTGTACCATGCAAATGATAACTTCAACTTTGTTCCTCTTCATACTCACTCTTGGATATAAAATCAATTCAAAATGAGAAAAATTATGATGGTATAAAATAACTTTGATATACACAAATTATGTTTCCAAATCTTATGTAATATGAAATAATATAAGTAAAAATACTTTAAAGCACTTGTTCCGTAGTTATAGTTAACTACTATATATATGAAAGCAATTAAGTATAAGTATAGTTAACTCATCTATATTTCTCATCATCAAAACTTAAGCTAACACATAATATCAAAAGTCATTATGTCCAACACTTATTTATCTACATTAATTTTTTCTACCATGATAGTTATTTTAAAAAGAAAAATATTTTATAAAACTATGTTTTATCTTTTTCTACCATGGTAATGTTTTAAGTTAGAGAATAGTGTTAAATATATATATATGATTAGTTGACTTCTATTTACTATGGTAGACGCTTTTCTACTATAGTTAGAGTGCGTTTAGATTAAAAAATTTATAATTGAGGTTAAGTTTCAACTGAGGTTAGCAAATTGAGGTTAGAAAAAAAGTCAGTTAATATAACGTGATTTATGTTTAGATATCTTTTTTTTTTTTTAAAAGTCAGTTAGATAAACTGAAATTCATTTGGATGATTTGATTCAAAAGTTAGTTGAGATATTTAATGGCATAAATAAGCATGAATTTTTTTATCTTAAATATTAAATCTTAAATAAGCATGTTTATATTTTTTTGACTAACTAATAAGTAAAAAATATTAAACTTAAAATCACAACTAATGAGTAAAATATCTTAAATATTCAATTACAAAAACCTAAAACAAATTAATATTCAATTGATATAATTTACAAGTTGATCTCTAATTATATCATGAACACGCTGCATCTATCTTGACGATCCGGGTAGATTTGACAAGGATGGCTCACCAAATCGGTATCTTCCTCATGAATATCTATACTTTCATCTTCAGCTTGTATGAACTGCTCATCAATAATTGAATTTCTCCTAATGAAGTTATGTATTACCATTGTTGCACAAACAATTTAAACTTGTGTTTTATATTTAAATTTGGGCATTTTTTGTATAATGGCAAACCTATTCTTCTACAATCCAAAAGTTCTTTCTATAGTGCATCTCAAACTTGAATGATAATAATTGAAGATCTCATTATTGTTTACAAATCCTACAACTCACCTAAAGTTTGGAAGGTGATAACGTTCACAACGATATGGACCAAGATACCCATTTAGCATTGGATAATCAGAATCAACCAAATAATATTTACCTATTAAATAAAAGGAAGTGTTGTAAATTTGACCAACATTAAATCAGTGCAATAATAATTATAGTGACTTCAATAAAATATACCTAGAGGTGGATGCAGAAAATGCATTGAAGGAGTTGATATGGCATTATCAAAAACTTAGGCATCATCAGCCGTACCTTACCATCCTGCAATGACAAAAGCAAAACATATGTCCCGATCACATATAGCCATGACATTCTGTATTGTATATCTCTTTCTTCTAATAAATTTAATTTGATTAGCAGTACTAACCATGCATGGCACATGAGTGCCATCAATTACTCCTATAGCATCCTTAAAGAATGGCCAATACTGTAGATCATTTTGAATTTTTGAATGACATTGTTGAAACAAAGGATCAAGTGGCTTTATATTTGCCTTGGAAAGGTTAAGGCAGGCAGCTAATACTTTATAAAAATTTCTATGGACAATCTCCCCTGAATGTAGAAATCATTCCTGTGTCATCCTATTACCAACTCTAGGTCCAACTGTATTTAAAAACATTCCAACCATTTCTTCAAGTCCTATTTTTTTAGATTTCTTTAGACCAAGATCAACTAGTATCGCTCATAGTTTCCTAAACAAATGTTTTTCCATTCGAAACGTTTCATAACAATAATCAGGATGACCTTGCAAAATCTCATTGACCCATATTTGCCCTGTTTGCCTGCTAGTTCTCCATGGCTCTTTACACACATATGGCATCACATATTCACTAACTAATTGACATATTTCTTCTTGCTCATTTATATCTTATTGTAACAAGGGAAGTAGTTGATGAGCCATATTTACATCCTAACCTTCATTCCAACCTAACATATATTCATTCGAATCTTCCATAATTTTTCAACCTGAGGTGAAATAGTATGTAAATATCATTTGCATATAATATAAAACATATAGTATATAAATATCATTCAACAACATAAAAATAAAGCATAAGATAACCATTAGATAAGAATTAAATATTCACTACAAACCAAGTATCATAAACATGGTAAACTACAAGTCAAAATAAAGCAACTATAACTCAAACACAAGTCAAGTCATCATAAGCCTATATAAAAATTCATCCAAATGTATTCTTTGAAATAAAATCTGGTAGATGGTAGACTTGGTGTTTCAACCAATTGACCAAGTGATCGGGATGATCTTTAAATTGCCAACAAGTATGTCGCATAGGCTTGTGCAGAACAAAATTGACACATCTCTAATGCAAATCTTTATCACTAAAAACTTCTGGGAGTTCATTTAGGTAAGCCACAACCTCAGAAACTCCTATGTCATTTGCCAAAATCTTGTTCATTGTCTCTGTTCTAGCTTTATTATCCTTAGCTATTTCACTCATCGCATTTGCTATTTTCATTAAGGCAGGGACTTTTTGCCTTTTCCACCCACCATTTCCCCCAACCTTCTTTCTCTTTCCTTGACTTCCATCATCGCTAGTTTCACTAGTATTTGTGGTAACATTCAAGCCCAACAAATCATCAGTGACCCCCATAGGTACTGCAGTGTTAAATAAATTTAGCTCCTCTTCACTATTACCGAATCCTTCTTGAAGGTCAATAATGGGGCAGTACACATCCTCATCATCATCATCCTCTATTTGGGTCTGGATAGCAGATAGTACAATTTCCCAGTTGCCAGGACATCCCTGAATATCAAGGTTAATTCCCTTGCAAACCTCAGCCTTTTATGTCTAAATTTTTCACAATGGGGATTTTCTTGCAATCATTCAAGTAACCAACAATTAAGATTCTCAAATTAAATTCTAATCTAAACAACACTTAATAACTAATCCATACCAAGATTTTTCGCTCCCACCACTCATCCAGAGCATTAATAGTATTCTTGACACTATCTCATTTTAAGCCAGTTTCATTAGAAAATAATTTGTATCATATGTTCCATTCTTTCTTTTTGTTGTCCAGTTCATTCTTTAGCTGCTTTTGCTTATACTTTTTTCCTGTTTTTGCCTCAAACCCATCAATTATTGCTTACCACCCATTTTTGTTGAAAGCTGTTCCTTTCCTTTATTTCTTGTACACTTGCTCCAAGCATTCCTTAATGAATATTTTTATCAAGGTTGAATTCCACACATCTTTTCCTTTGTCACTATTCATTGTTCTATAGACTAGCCAACTATCACAAACATACAAAATCAATAAATATCTTTGCATATATGTATCAATTTATCAGCTTTTTTTTCTCCAAAATATTTCATATGAAAACATGAAGAATCACCAAGAATTACCAAGCATATATGAAAATGAATCAATACCAAGCATTCAGTCATGAGATGCACACCTAGCATTCAGCTAAGAAAAAAAACTAGAATCACTAGGGATCATCAAAAACATAGAACAAGCAAAAAAAAATAGAATTGGCCGAAAATATAAATAGAAACCATCAGTTTCTCCTTATGCCAAGGATGATCAGAAACTTCCACCTAGGTGTAATTTAAAAAAAAAAAAAGAAACTTCCGCTAACTCGTCCATTAGAGACCAGAAAATGCAACAAACTAGAGAATGCTACATCGAAAAATGCAACAGACCAGAAATCAGCGAAAGACCAAAAAATGCCATAGAGAGAATGCAATAAACCAGACTAGAGAATGCATGCAACAAAAAAGGCAAAAGAGACGAAGGCTTGGGATGGACTAGAGATGCAAAAAGAGACCATTCACATTTATATATCACTCTATGATTACAACAGGGATTAACTCATTACTGGTAAATGACCAAGAGAAGTGCTGGGATCCGGGATTTGCAATAGAGACCATGAATGAAAAAGGCAACAAGGAAGGCAGTGAAAGAAGACAAAAGAAAAAGGTTACTTGGCAAGGACAAGCGACGAGGAGTAGATCTAGCAATTGGAAGTTTGTCCATGTCGGAGACCAATAGGTAATAGGGAGAAAGACCACTTCCAAGTAAGGACACACTGGACACAAGAAGAGATAATAGCAAGATGGGGATTGGCCGGAGGTTACTTGCTTCAACATGGTGGAGATCAGCTTGGACACTGCCACCTACATGAGCAACGAAGGTGGAGCTATAATATTGATCTTTAGTATCAGCTTGCGAGGCACGGGAGAAGAAAGCATAGTAGAATGAAAAGTAGAGCTCGTGCTCGTGGCTTGGATACATGAGAGGAGAGAGAAAGCACACAAATTTAAAAGCTAATTAATGCTTCCAATGGCCAAATCAACGCAATGCAAAAGAAAAGGCCAATGCTGATAGCTTTTGAATTAACACTCATTTAGCTCTAACTACGATTGAGATATTTTGTTAATCCGAACATCATTTTTTAACTTTTTTACTCCCTAACCTCAGTTTGACTCACTCTAATTGAGGTTAGGATGTAAACCAAATATGCACTTATTTAGTTTGAAAAAAATTTTATGGTGTTACACATTCTTCCCCCCATCATTCCTTCATAAAGATTTAGCTAATGATGCTAGCAAAGTTTAATTTTTATTTGTGTTAATTTTGATGTTGCTATTTGCTATTAGACTTGAATATTTAAGTTTTACATATTTTTCGTGGTGTATAGTGACTTAAATTTATTTTTTTAAACTTAATCTTATGTATAATAACTTCTTTTAGGGTTATAAATATTTTTTTAAGATTTTTAAATTGTAAAAATAGGGCCAAGACCTGCATGGCCGACCTTTTAGCTCAAAGGGCCAGGGTTGGACTTTGCAAAATGAAACCTTGAGATAATTGGACATATCAGGATTAACCCATTTAAACCCTAACCCTTTAAAGTTAGACCGATCCTAATTGACAATTCTAAAGATGTTAGGGTTAAATGATAAAAAAGATATTTTGTAAAATTAAGGTATCAAAACCTCATATAAAATTAATGGATTAAATATATATTTTACTCGGTACAATAGATAAATGGTTATACTAAATCTGTGAATCATAATTAATTATCTAAGAATTTACAATAAATTATAAAAGATTAACATAACATGCGCTAATTAACATTTTAGTTTAGATATAGGTTGTTAGTTTATCAAGTATTTTAGCCCTGGGCTAAAAAGATCAAGTATTTTAGCTCAAATTTCTCCTCAACTTGAATTGGGCTTCCTTTTTGTTAATGAAAAAGGCCCAACGAGCTCCATTAAACCCGCAACAGCCCACTCTCACGTTTTTAGGCATCAGGGCGTGCAAAAGCGAAATCCTTTTCTCTGAAGGATAACGTTAATGTCCGTTCAGTAATTGCAGAGACGGCTTCTTTACTCGTCTAGGGTTCCTCACTTCTTCAAAGAAGTATTCGTCTTTCGTTCCCATCAATCTGATATAAGTCTCATTTCGGTTCGGTTTGCAGGTAGTTATTTTGCCTTAATTTTCGTATCAGGGTCTGGATGAACAAATTACAAATTTATAGTCTTGCTCATGTTCACGACAATTTTCTGATGATTCTTTTGGGTCTTTCTTCGTCGCAGTCTTTCTCATTTACCTTTCATGTGAATGAATATGTATTCTTCCAGAGGAGGCAGCGGATACGGGCAGTCTTATGCGGGTCAATCCGCATATGGCCAGAATGTAAGTCTTTCGTTCTTTTGATGGGTTTGGTTAGAACTTTCTCTAATGACGTTATATTTATTTACCCATTCACAATCACAAGCCATCTGATAATCTCAAGGCTTTCTGATGGAATTGTCATATTTCAATGTTTTCAATTGTCTTAGCACGTATGGAAGAATGAGTATACCTCATATGAGGGTTCTTGGGAATTTCTTCCTCATGCGATGAGTTTATTCGTCATGGAAGAATTTTTTATGCTGTTTAATGTTCTCGTGTCTTTGTTGGTTTGTAAACAGGAAACATATTAGTAGCACTGTTCTGATAGAAATCTAATGTTTCAATGTTCAATTATTGCATCATTTTGAAAGAATTTGATGTACCTCCTGCGAGGAGTTTTTTAGACATTTTTTTCTGAATATAGAAGTCATTCTATTTTGTATTCTCGTGTATATTTGTTGTACAAACCAGATGCATATTTGTATCACCAAGTAAAGTGTAACCAAGATAATTTGTTGTCTTTTGATGCCATACAGTCAGCTTGATAATTCAAGGGTCTGATCCTAATTTTATTTTGGTATTTATATAGCTGGGTTCTGGTTATTCTGGTGGTACTGTTGGAGGACCTGATGTGGGTCAACATTCTGTGGCTTCTCGACATTCTGCTATATTAGGAACTTCTCAGGAAGTTGATGTTAGTGGTTATCGGGCTCATTCTTCCACTGCTGGCCAATATGGGGGGCAGTATAGTTCTGTTTATGGCTCAGCTGCTTTGAGCAGTGCACAGCAGGTCAGTGGGTCAACTCTTTTTTCAGTTAAAATTATTTAGCAGTAATTTGTATAGATCTTCTTCCATTTTTTGCATGTTTTAAGGAATAATTTTAAATTTTAATTTTAATTCAATTTTACCTGACAAAAACTACTGCATACATATTAAACAAATTAAAGAAAATTAATTTGATTGTTCCCTAGAGAAGGTTGATTGAATTAATAGTTATCAATTCCATTACCTCATTCGTTCTAGCCAAAAAAAAAAAATATTATCTCATTCAAAGTGTTGTGTGTTGGGATTGTTAAAACTGATTCTGTTTGAACTTTTGCTTTTGCTTTTTTTTTTTGGTCAGTTTTAGTAAAGTCCCTTTTGTTACTAATCTCTGATATAGTGACTCTCAGTTATAGATTATTTATATATGTCTTTGTTGGGCTTTATTTGAAGAATCATATAACTACTTTGTGCAGGTTCCTTCATTAAGTGCCAAGGGAGCAGGGCCATCGGCTTTGGAAGGTCGTGGGGGTTATGCTGTGAGTGTTTCTGATTCACCTAAGTTTGCTTCTGGTGACTATCTCTCATCTTCAAGCCATGGATATGGTCACAAATCAGATCAATTGTACGGAGATAAGGTTTTGGATTATTCTGGAATAGAGAGGCGACAATATGGTGAGCGGCAGAGTGCTTACTTGAGTAGAGACTTGCAGAATGATCCAGCTAGTCGATATGCTACTGATCCTGTAGGTTTTAGTCATCAACATCAGGTTAGTGCTTTTCCCAAAAAAAGATTCTTACAGCTTCTGTCTATTTGTGATCTTTTTGTCATTTTGCACTATTTCTTTTCTCAATGTCCAGCAACCAGAAATATATGATCGCCTTGATCAGACAACTTTGCTTCGACAAGAGCAATTGCTGAAAGCTCAGTCTCTGCAGTCTGCCTCACTTGACGGGAGTACCAGGTATTTATCTAATGATTGTGCATTGTAGTTTTGTTAAAGTGCAACAAAGTTCCAGCTGTGGTTACTTAAAAATGATATCATTGACTATTAACTAACCTAGAAGGCCTTTCCTTGGGTGCAAAGAGTGCCTAATTCTTTGTAAAGAAGCTTGGTTACCTTTTTATATTTCTGATGAAGCTGGGCAGATGCTGCTCAACAGTGACTAGCTATTTTAAATGGCAATAGTATTTCTCCCTTCACTGAGTAGCAACACCTTTCTGGCAGACAATCTGATTATCTTGCAGTAAGGGCTGCTGCTAGTCGTCATTCTACCCAAGATCTTCTGTCTTATGGAGGAAGGATAGATGCTGACCCCCGTGGTTCATCAATGCTAAGCGCTGCTTCATATGGTGGTCAACATGTGCCATCCATATTAGGGGCTGCTCCAAGGAGAAGTGTCGACGATCTCTTATATTCCCAAAGTGCTTCAAATCCTGGTTATGGAGTGAGCTTGCCACCTGGAAGGGACTATGCTAGTGGGAAAGGACTTCATGGGAGTGCTATGGAGTCAGATTATTCTGGAAGTGTGCTGTCACGTTCGGTGCACAAGGACCACAAGGATGATCGAGCTAGCTATCTTCGAGAATTTGAGCTCAGGGAAGAAGAGCGTCGTCGGGAGCGTTTGCGAGAGAGAGAGAGGGAAAGAGAAAGGGAGAAGGAACGAGAACGAGTTCGAGAACGTGAACGAGAAAGAGAGCGTGAAAGGGAGCGCATTTTGGAGCGGCGGGAGAAGGAGAGGGAGCGAGAACGCAAACGTGCACTTGAAATTAGGCGTGAACGAAGCCCTTTGAGGTCCTCAAAGGATCCTCGTGCTACTTCGAAAGGTCCTAGTGGTACTTCAAAAGATCCACGTGGTTCCTCTTTGACAAAGGAGGCTAGATCTTCACGTTGGGACTCCCCACATCATGATATTTCTCATAGGTGGATCTTGGTGATTTTCAATTTTTTGTTTGCGTCCTACTCTGGTTCTGAATATCTAGCTGCTGGTATATCTTGCAGCCTTTTTTTAACTAACTCGGTGTTCTGTTATGCTGAAGGCACCATTCACCTGTTAAGGAAAAAAGGAGAGAATATGTCTGCAAGGTAAAAGAAAATGGATCTTAGTTGCTTCATCATTAGCAGAATGTTACACTGCAAGGAACTAGATTCTTCTTGTGTTTACGGTGTGGAGATATGCAGTTGAGGGCTTGATAGAGTAGTCTTAGTCCTTCCTATGGCAGAACTACTTCCAGTTTACACTCTATCGTTTCTTGAACCCTCTTTTATCTGGGGATTCTCATTTTTCATCTAATTCTCTGATCATAAAGTATGTTGCTGTACACCTTATTTTCATCATCATCTATATCATATTGCTTGATTGACTGTGTATCTTCAAATCACCCCTTTCTTGGGATCATGATTTATCTTGTCGTTCCATGTCTCCCCACTTAATGATCACTTATTGGACTTTCCTATTGGCTGTTTCTTACCTCGTCCTTTATTCCTTGTATCGTCAGCCATCTTCTTAGCTTTCTGGAAGGAATGTTTTCCAGCTGAAGACTAGTTGAAATAAGCCATATAGGTCTGCAAGAATTATTGGCTTCTGATGCCAAATTGAAGTTTACCTCTCCAAGGGTTGTAAATTGATCTGTTGAACATAATACCTCTGGTTCTGTGGGTTTATGCAGTCTTACTTCAGAATTACGTTTGAGAGTTGTCCACCCTCCTGAAATGGGACTTGTTAATTCTTTTAATGTTTATTTAATCTTATTGAACAGGTTTACTCATCTAGTTTGGTAGATACAGAGAGGGACTACCTCTCATTAGATAAGCGATACCCACGACTCTTTGTCTCCCCTGAGTTTTCCAAGGTATAACTGTTCTATGATTTCCTTTTTGTGATCGATATCATTGGATGATGAGTTAACATTATATTGAAAATGCCACAGGCTGTTGTAAACTGGCCAAACAGTGATATTAAACTGTCCATCCATACTCCTGTGAGGTACCTTTTTTTGTTGGTCAGAGTCATGTCAATTTCTGCATTATCTTTGAGCTTCTATCTCTGTGTGTGTGTGTGTGTGTTTCTGCCTTACTGATGAGAGCTACGGGGAATCTTCTTTTTCTGTAATGTATTTCATTTTTATATTTTTAAACATATGATGTAATTTTGAATTTCTATTAATTACTAGTCTGATTCTTGATTCTGGGGATGAAAACCAAAACTTGGGATTTCTTTTTTTTATATGGAGGCATGGCCCAATAATTTATTCAAGAAGGATCATGATGGGCTAGAGAAGGAGAATTTGTTAACTTCTAGTTATTTGTGAACACTCCCTTCGACTCTGAAAGCAAGAAATTTGATATTATTTACTTTCAAACTAATGGGAGCATGCCATATGGCAATTGAAATATGTAAACTGGTATCTTCTTCATGCATAAATGTATATTATTTTATAGCAAAATTAGTTTCATTCTCTGTAGAATCCACTCTAAAGATGATAGTAAACAAGAGATATAAATATATATATATATATATATATGCATACAGTGAAATTTGAATGTAAATAAATAAGATATACTATTAAAATTTGAACAATCGCAAGATTTCTTTCTAATAGAAAAATCATGTTTGTTCGTCCTCCCCGTACCCTTTTTTGGTAAGTGGTGCAAAATCCACTTGATTGGTTCCAAGGTTTTCAGTTGCTCATCATTTCATTGCCTTTGTTTTTTTAACACCCCCTTGGTTTGTTGTCAAAAGAGGAATGGAAGTTATGAATAAATATATATTCCTCACCTTTTTGAGTGGAGCAGTTTTGAGCACGATTTTGTTGAAGAAGAATGTCCTGCTGAACCTAAAGATCCATCATCCATGAAGCTTTTCACAACATTGCCTACGGGTGTGGAACGAGATACAGTTTGGAATGCCAAAGTAGGTTTACTTTTGAACTTTGTATTCCACATTTTTTTCTTGAATATGATGCAGATCATGTGATCCATTGGAGTACATTTGTTTTGGCTGTTATGTTTCTTGTATGGCCTAATAAGTACTAACATTCCCTCTAGTCAGATTTATAGGATTAGGAAACCTTTTAGAAGTAATTTTTCGTCTAAAATATAGGATATCTTGTAATATTTAAACCACTTTTTTCAATTTTACTATTTCTATATTAACGTGAAGGTATTTAATGTAGTGTATTATTATTAAAAATTAAGGGTAAAAAAGGAAATAAATTTCCTTTTTTTTATGATATCAAGAAAAAAAAACTAATTTTCTTGAGATATGTGAAACAGTTGAAAGTATTTTACAATAAGGGCCAAGAGGGAGTATCTACTAACTCTTAATTTCAATTCATACTGAATGTACAAGTTTTAATTTTGATGTCTTGTGCATTTTTCATGAAAGCTTAATCTTGCACAAATAAAATTTTTAATATGATAGTAGTCAAACACAAGTGGCCTATGGCCAGATTCTTCATTTCTTTCTTTGAAGTGCAGAATGTAGAACACAATAAGAAGATAATAAAATATACAATTGCTAACCACTTTGGGTGTTACCAATAATAGGATCCTGGATATGTGAATGGTTATCATGCAAATCAATGTCAATTCTCCTTCAGTTCTGTAAAAAACTCAGCCCCCATTGTGTATTTTTTGGCAGGAAAAAGGGTGGATTTATAAATTATGGTTTCTTTCCTTGGTATACAAATCTTGTAGGTGCTTTAGAGGGGCTAGTTACCCATTAGTTTTTTATACGTTTGTCAGAAGCATACATTTTGTAAGAATACCGTTGTGCATCCACTACTTGACAACTAAGTTTTCTCCATGTCAGATAATTTTGTTGAGTGGACTTAGCAGGAGTGCTCTGGAGGATCTGTCATCTGATAAATGTTTTGATGATCGCATCCCTCATATTTGCAATATCCTTAGGTTTGCCGTCCTTAAGAAGGACCATTCTTTCATGGCAGTTGGTGGGCCATGGGAATCAGCAGATGGGGGTGATCCATCAGTTGATGATAAGTCATTGATCAGAACAGCCCTTAGGTTTGTACTTAAGACAGGATTATCAACTTACACTGGTCTTCTGGAGTGGCCTGACAGAAGTTTCTCTTATTTTGTAGGCATGCCAAAGATATTATTCAACTAGATTTGCAAAATTGTAAGCGATGGAATCGTTTCCTCGAGGTACTGGTCTGTTGTATTGTAAATTCTTTTGTTTGTTTGTTTTCTCATCTGTTTGTTGAGAACTGACATCTAAATCATTCATGTTCTAATTAGATTCTTGCTTTTCAAATTGTAACCCAATGGATCATTTTGCTGTTATATGTTGTGTGCATGATGCTTTTGTCTCTATCTTTTCAAGGAATATTTTGAGTAGATTATTAAATCAAAATATTTGTTCCCAACCCTGTCACAAAAGGATACCTGCGGACGTGATCATCAACTGAAGGACAAATGCCAAAGGGCTGATGTATTCAAATATAGAAATTTAGTGTCTGTCATTTCATATCTAAGAAAAAGTAGATCATTGATTACAAAATTCTTTTTGTGTCACTGACTTGTTATTACTGTGAATGACAGCTAATAAATGGAGGGCTGTGAGCTTCACGAGCAGCAATTAACCTTTGGCTTAATATGCTCATGTATTTTGGCTTCAAGTAAATTGGCTTGGAAACCCTAATCATTGTGGCTTTTACTTTGCAGATACACTATGATAGAGTAGGCAAAGATGGTTTGTTTAGCCACAGGGAGATCACTGTATTATTTGTTCCTGATTTGTCTGACTGCCTGCCTTCTCTGGATGCGTGGCATAACCAGTGGCTTGCTCATAAGAAGGTCGTTGCTGAGAGAGAGCATCAACTTTCTTTAAGACGAGAGGTCTGTTTCTGTTAACGAAGTTGCTATGCCCATGATTTCTTTTTGCGGGATTGATTTTTAATAGGGAATATTATTTCATGTTGCATTTCCTGTCTTAATAGTTATTCTATGTTATAACAGAAGTCAAGAGATAGCAAGGAACCATCCAAAGGTGAGTGGACAAATTCCTCATCTTGTGCATGTCATCCTACCTCTTTTTCCTTCTCATCCATCCATTTTCCCAACTGTGCTTACTTTTTATTTTTCTTCTTACATTTAATTTAGAAAAATCAGACAAGAAGAAAGAATCAGCAGCATCTGGACCGCCTGGTGATGTCAAAAAGGAGAAAAGCAGCAAAAATGTTAAGAAAGAAGCAACTAACAATAAACCTGTTCAAGATGATCAGCCTAACGTTGGGGAGGCTAAGAATGTTGAGAAAAAGGAGCAAGAAGAAACAGCCACTGCCAAGACAACTGGTGGTGTGAAGTCTGTAAAGAAGAAGGTCATAAAGAAGGTTGTAAAGCAGAAAGTTGCCAATAAGATTAATGATGCTGCCACCAAACAACTAGACAAAGTGAATGAGAAGGATAATGCTGACAAAAAGACTTCAGATGTTCCTGTTGTGGATAACAAATCTTCCAATGGTGGGGATAAGAGTTGTGATAATGCTTCTGCTAAATTGGCTACTACAGAGGGTATTTCAGTGGGGAAAGGAGATGCTGATGAGATGAAAGATAAGAAAGAAATAAATGGCTCTGAAGATAAACCCCAAGACAAGCCTGATCCCCAAGCTAATGCAGTGAATGATTCTTGTGTGAAAACCACAAAGAAGAAGAAAATCATCAAACGGGTACCTAAAAAGAAAGTGGTTGCTGGGGCATCCAAGTCAGAGGCTGCCGACTCTAAAGATGAAGGGAATACAGCGTCTGCTCAGGCACAAACTGACGCACAAAGTACTGCCAAGCAGACCAGTGATGCTAACAACTCTCTGATTGAGGCAAACAAACTGAAAAGACAGTTCCTAAAGTAAAGTCAAAGACTGCAACCCCTGGTAAGCAAGATAAGGTGGCTGATTCAAATAAATCGGAAACAAAGTCTGACTTGGATGACAAAAAGGTTGAAAAAGGGGCTGGTGAAAAAAGTGGGACTGGGATTGATAAGCAGAAAGCCTCTGAGGAGGATAATCATAATGGGAAGGGTAAATTGAAAGATGGTGATAAATTAAAAGAGGTGAAAGCAACGAAAGAGAGAGATGGGAAAGATGAATCTAAAAGCAAATCTGCTAAAGAAGTTAAAGATAAGAGGAAGTCTGATGAACCTCCTCGACACCCTGGATTCATTCTCCAGACTAAAGGATCAAAAGAATCCAAGGTATGATAATTATAGAAAAAATTCATCTTGTTCACTTGCTATCTGAAGTACTTGTCTAAGTATGTTATTTCTGGTACAGCTGCGTTCATTGTCACTTTCATTGGATTCTCTGTTGGATTATACTGACAAAGACATCGAAGAATCAACATTTGAGGTCTGTTTACATGCTATTATCTGCTTTTGAAATGCAAGTCATATCTTTTGCCTGCATGTGTGGCCATTTTTTCCCCTTAGCAAATGAGTACTCTCTGATTTCATGTTATTACTCAGACGTCTTTTATATAGCAGATTTATCTTTTTGTTGTTTTTGCAGGTTTCGTTATTTGCAGAATCAATGTATGAAATGCTTCAGTATCAAATGGGTTGTCGAATTTTGACCTTTCTTCAGGTAGGTTTGGTTAAAAATATGATTTGCTGATCTCTGTCTGATTTGATCATTCAGAGTCATCCTGAACTGCAAATTTTTTCACGTCTCCCCATGTGTAGAAACTGCGCATAAAATTTCTGATGAAAAGAAACCAGCGAAAGAGGCAGCGAGAAGATGACCATGAGAAGGAAAATGTAAAAAATTTGCCTGTAAAGCGACCAAAGGGTGATGATCTTTCTGAGAAAACTGAGCCCTCTGATGTTGACAAAAACACCACAGCAGCAGATGATGAGAAAAGTTCAAAAAATGATGACTCTGATGTTAAGGAAGATGACTTGAAGATGGATGATGTAGAGGAGGAGGAGGAGGAGGAGGAGGAGGAAGATCCAGAGGAGGATCCTGAAGAATATGAAGAAATAGAAAATGGAAGTCCGCAGCACAATTCATCTAATGAGGAAAATGCAGAGCAAAAGGCCAGCTCAAATGCTGAACCTGATGATAAAGAAGCAGATGAAACTTCTAAAGGGGAAGATAAGGTTAAAGAAGAGAGAGAAGAATCCAAGTCTGATGCTCATTCAATTGAAGAAAGGGAAGATAAAGTGGATAAAAGTAAGGCAGAAACCCCTGCTGATAAGGAGGCTGCTGTAGACAAAGAACTGTTGCAGGTCTTTCCCTGTGCATTTTATACTCTGGTTTTGTTTTACTCATGCAAGTTAGATTTTTTTTTTTTAAGTGTATTGACGCATTTCTTTCTAATTTTTAACAGGCTTTCAATTTTTTTGATCGGAATCGGATTGGATACATTAGGGTAAGCACTAGTCATCTTTTACTGTTTCTTAGTATCCAAGAAAAATGTTGAGAAGTATATGTTGCTTTTCAGGTTGAAGATATGAGACTGATTATCCACAACCTTGGGAAATTTCTATCTCACAGGGATGTCAAGGTGAATAATCTCTGAAATGTTCATGCTTTATTGCCTGAACAGTATGTTTTCTTTTTTGTGTTGTTGTTAGCATGTTATTGCCATGTTCATATTCGTCCAAGACCTGCCTTCTAATGTTTTACTTAAAATCAGGAACTTGTACAAAGTGCATTGTTGGAGAGCAACACTGGGAGAGACGATCGCATACTTTATAAGAAGCTGGTTCGAATGGTTGATATTTGAGATGTGGTGCCCCTTAGTCTCCAAATTTGTGGTCTTTGAATCATATAAACTTCCTCTCTTACTGGTTGGTTGGGGAGGGGATGCCTCCTGTAATCAGAATGTTGTACAGGATGTCAATTATGTGCAGAGGTGGTTCCTGTTTGTTTGTGACTTTCTGAGGGGAGAAACATGTCTTGACATATTATAAATTATTGAGACAAATCTCATATGCTGGACTATATTTTTGTATGCGTTATTTTTTGATAAAAAATAATTATTAAAATTTAACTGTTAGCCAAATTTGTCTGCATGTGAAATTTGTGTTTTGAATTTAGCTTTGATTGTTCGCTTGCAGCAGTGTGAGAAAATTTAACTTGGTAGGGAATTGGACTTGGTTTGTTGATCTTGTAGCAGACTTCCATGTGATATTGTTAATTTTCCCTAATTTATAGAATTTTGTTCTTAAAATTTGGAGCGGATAGTTCAGGTAGTATGGGTTTATTTAGGTTGGGTTCAGATTGAATGGACTTTAAATACCCATAATACATACATATATATATATACATTTTAAAGTTTAGTTTGGCCTTACACTAAGGTCTTATTCAAGTTGGTTGGAATATCTTAATTATTTAGAATTATTTTACTTTTTCATTTCTGTCATTTTAATTTTTTCCTTAAAAATTAAGATTTTTTACTAAAACGTTTTTCTAACCTTTGCTAATGTGAGCCCAATCATTGGAACGGAAAAGAATATTGTGTTTATGTTTTCCCCCTTAATATTTTCAAAAAAAAAAATTCAAAACAAATCATTATTGGAATATTAAAACTTCATTTGAAAATATGCAAAGTAAGAGGAGTTTGAGAGAGGGTTTGTTATTTAATATGAAAGGTAAGGAGTTTGAGAGAGGGTTTGTAATTGGAGGTGAATATTAAATGTTAAGTTTATTAATAATAAAAAGAATTAAAGAATTAGAGGCTAAGTATATTCATGTTTGGGTTTGACCTAATTTATTTTTGGTTTATTTAAGATGGCGTATTATGTTTGGCTTAAATTATCAATTTTATTAAAATTACTCAGATATTATATATGTTCACGTTAACCTATGCTTGGCATGCATACTAGAAATGATTCTCTTTTGGATGGACAAAGCTTGTCTCTTTCTGTTAGTTTTTGGGAGTACTAAAGTTTTAAAGAATTTTATTCCACTAAAGTCTTAACAAGAACAAATTTCACAAATGTGAAGCAAGTCTCATAAACAAGTCTTCAACACATCTTTTCATATAAGATTAAGTGAGGTATTTTTTTTTCCTAAATCATTTTTCAAAGAAGTAAAAATTCTCCTTTACTAATGGAGGAGAATTTTTTGCTCATTTGAAAAATAGTTTAGAAAAAAGATACTCCACTTATTAGTATATGATGGCTAGCACTCCTTTTTAACGAAGGGGACTTTTGCTTCTTTAAAAAATGATTTAGGAGGAAAAAAAGCCCCACTTAATTAGCACAAGGTGCTTATCGCTTCTCAGAGGAAGTACAAGGGTAAAAATACACTTTAACCTAAAAGTAAATATTAATAATTACTTTAGTTTAAGTAATAACTAAAATAATTTGTAGAGGAGAAGTAGTCATTGCTTATTAAAGTAGTTATTGATTTTTTTAGTGAATTAAAATTTTGCATAAGTTGTATTTGGTTGTTTCATTCTAGTCATTAATATAAGAAAAGTAGCCATTTCTTATAATAAAATAGTCACTAATATTTATTTATTTTTATTTTAAATTAGGGGTATTTTAGTTGTTTTACAAAAAATTATTAACATTTAAAAGGTTCCTAGAGACCTGAGAAGAATCATGACATTTTATAAAATTTCATTATTGTTTACATATTTTAGAGGGTTGAAGTGTATTTTCTTCATGTCCTTTTTTTTTTTTTTGAGGAGAACTAGACATCCTATACAAATAAGTTAGATATTTTTTCCTAAATCATTTTATAAAGGAGCAAAAATAAATAATTTAGAAACGCTCTTATGTTTTTGGATATCCATTTATAACTGTTTTTGTATAATACTAGTTCTCTTTAAATTGTTAAGTAATAATGTATATGTTTATAAAATTATCAATATGTTCACAGTTGATTTTTTTATATATTCATAAGTAATTTTTTAAAATTTAAAATTAAATTTTTTAAATTCGTGGGTGACTTTCTATTAAATATTTCAATAATTAAAAATATTTTAATTATAAATAAAGATCACAATACTTTTTCAACATTTTAATATTTCAAAATCTTCGATTAATGTCTTTACAAGTTCTCCAGCCATCATTTTTCCTCATATCCAATGGTCTTTGACTGGGTTTCCCTCTCGATTTTCTCAGGTAGGCCTTTTTTTCACCATTTTATCCTTACAAAAATTACATAATTCCATGTTTGCCATTGCTAGGTGCTAACAACTAGGGCTGCACAAATACTGGACTGGAACAGGTTGGATGCCAACCCGAAGTCTAGTCTGAATGGAGACCGGGCTAGAATTTTCAGTCCAAAGATTGGTCTAGTCTTGTTGGACCCGGAACCTGGACTGGGTTGGACTTGGTCCATCGGGTTACTGGACTAGTCCAGTTTATTGAATCCAACTCTCTCTAAAAAAAAAAAGCCCTTGTATCCCCTTCCCTATAATCACTTGCATTAATATCATAGGCTTTTTTTTATATCCCCTTTCTTTTTTTTATATTGTTTAATGTTTTTGCTATCTACGTATGGCATGAAAACACAATAGAACATATATGCTTTGCATATGTTTCTTTTTTCTAAGTCTTAAGCTAAAGAGGAATGAGAGCATGCATGAGAGTGACGCAAATACATAAACTCATTAATATATTCATATTCAGAATATATACATCTCACTATAGTCTACTTAGTCAACAATTCAACATTTCATTGTCAAGCTCTATAGTCTATCCAAAAAAATGACTATCCACATATTCTAGCCAACCACATGATATAGCTAGCTAACTAAAAAATAAGCATTAGCCTATCAAACTATCATCATGCTTCTTCACATAATAAAAAGTTAGTGAGATGTGCCCAAAATATATCCAAAATATCTGAAAGTTTAAAAGTTAACAAACATAAGCACCATACAACATCAAATGACGCTCACACAACCATCCTTCCAACATCAGTAATACTAGAAAGATCTGAAAAAATATATAAAATATAAATAGTCAATGGCATTACATCACAAATAAAAAAATACAACTAAAACATATAATAATTCATATAAAATATAAATAGTCAATATCATCATTGCAACACATACCAGTCTTCACCACACCCTCAGTCTCTTGAAAATTATCAAATTCTTGAAGCATGGATGCAAATTCAGAGATGGATTGTCCAGGAAACAGCCAATTTTGAGCACATATAAGTGCTTCAGTCATCTTTGGTGATAATGAACTCCTATAAGAGTCCACTACACGTCCTCCTGTGCTGAAGGCTGATTCAGAGGCCACTGTAGACACTGGAACAACTAAGACATCACGTGCCATCATAGAAAGAACCTTGTATTTGCTAGAATTGACTCTCCACCATGCTAATATATCAAAATCATCATCAACAGGGGTATCATCAGCAGAATTAGATGAAAGATATTTATCTAATTCTGATTGTAGGTTTAATGAGGTTTTTTCTTTTTGAGATGCTAACCACCTGCGACCTGGATCTATACCCCCTTGGCCTTCAAGCATTAAACATGTTGATGATCCTGGAAGTGTAGAAGAAGAAGCATTGCTTGGGGTACTAGTCCCTAGTCCTTTAGAATACTCATCAAACATACGGTACAAGACATCTTTGATCTTAATTTTCATGGCCATGCAAACTTCAAGATCAAGAAAAAGCTGCTCAAATATATGATTCACATAAGCAAGCTTGTACCGAGGATCCAAAATCACTGCTACAATGAGCAAAGGATTCATATTTTCTGTTTGACCCCAATATTTTTCATACTTGCTTCTCATACTTAGGGACATTTCCATAAGCAAAGGATCAACATTCACAATGTTCTCTTCCAACAACTCATGAATAAGAGCAATTTGATGGAAACAAGTGTTAGAAGTAACATTTAGTGAACTTGAAAACATCAAAGTTATGTCATAGAATACTTTCAAAAATTTGAGAAAGACACGTGCCTTGTTCCAATCACTAGCTTTAGGAGGGCCTTCACGCTTAGTGCCTCCAATGAATTGCCCCATATAATCTTCATCTTCATCTTCTAGGCGTTCAAAAGCCTTTTGAAACTTCAAAGTGGATTCCAACATCAAGTAAGTTGAATTCCACCGAGTATTGACATCAAGGCAAACAAGGCTAGTAGTGTCCAATTTCTCCAACTCAGCAACACTTTTAAACTTTTGGAGACGAGCAGGAGAAGAACGAACATATTTAATTGCATTGCGAATTGCATCAAAGCTGTTCTTCAACTCCTTCAACCCATCATTAACCACCAAGTTAAGAATATGTGCACAACATCTCAATTGAAGGTAATCACCCCCATAAACCATGCCCTTCCAATTCCTAAGCCTTCTTTTCAAATAAGACAAAGCCGTGTCATTAGATGATGCATTGTCCATTGTTATGGTAAACACCCTCTCAATTCCCCATTCTAATAAACACTTCTCAATTGTCTTTCCAATTGTGTCACCCCTATGATTCTCAATCATGCAGAAATTTAATATCCTCTTGTGCAACTTCCACTCAGGATCAATGAAATGACAAGTAAGGCATAAGTAATTAAAATTTTGAGTAGATGTCCAGCAATCAGTTGTCAAGCAAACACGATTTGCAGACTTCTTCAACACTTGCTTCAATATCTTGATTTCTCCAAGGTATAGTTGCCAACAATCTCTAGCAACTGTTGTTCGCGAAGGGATTCGAAATCTTGGTTCCAGCTCTTTCACAAAATTTCTAAACCCATACTTCTCAACTATCCTGAATGGCATCTCATCACAAATAATAAATTCAGCCAATGCCCTTCTACATGTTTTTGGTTGAAAACATGAGAGACTAAGTCCCCTCCTTGTCCACTTGACGTCACGTAGTTCAACATTGATTGCTTTGGTATTGTGGTAGCCTTATGTGGGTTTTTAGGACATTTTGAAAAGTGCCTTTTCAATGATGTTGTCCCATGCTTGTTTGGGTCACAAGCATAAGTTGCATGACAGTATTTGCAAGAAGCTCTAACCTCTCCATTTGTTTCTTCCAAAAGTAACTTCACAAAATGCTCCCAAACTTGTGATTGTTTACTCTTTTTCGCAGGCTCTTTTCTCTTTCTGCTCACATTCTCTGGACCACAATCTTGTGCAAGGTTAGAGGTAGGTAGGAGGAGTTGGTGGAGTTGGTCCAGTAAGAGGTGGCATTTCATTTTGACTAGAATCAATTAATTGTGATGGCAAGGGTTGGTCAATACTAGCAGATGCAGAAGTTTCGTCCACCATGTTTCTAACATGAAAAACAAGACACAATGTTAACTTATAAAATCACAAACACAAGTATAGAGTCAGACTTTTCTCAAAGAAGTATGACATATACAGAGGCACAGAGCCACTTCTCTGTCATGATCACCAACAAACCAAATCCAACAATTAATATTATAAGCACAAGTAATCTAATTGTTGCAGAAATTTATCCTCAAAATACTGATATAAGGTTCAAATATCAGAATAGCAACCTCACCGAAAATATAATAAATATCAGATTATATCAACATAAAATAAGGAATGATCCTCCAAAACCAAAGCCATCTATAGCAAGTTAGCAACAAAAGATCAGTCATCAGTCTATAGCAGCAATAGAAGCGTCTCTCGCCAAAAGGGTGGAAATGTGAACTTTTGAAAATGGCAACAATAGTACATCTCTCACCGTAGCAGCCTCAACGAAAAGCAAACAAAACCAGAAAGAGAGAAGTAACAGAACAGAAGCATGCGAAAATGGAATAGAAATCGTCGAAGAAGCCAGAAACAAAGCAAGAAAAACCAAAAACCAAGCAAGAAAAACCAGAATGCATGATGAATCAGAAGGTTGAGTGAAGAAAAACTAAAAACAGAGCAAGCAAAACCTGAAGAAAAACCATAAAATACGAATACCTTTCAGTTGTCGACGCTGTCACTGGAGAAGAAGGAGGAAAATGCACGATGAATCGAAAGGCTGAGTGAAGTAGTCAAGCGATCGTGATGTTCTTCTTCATCGGCATGCTTGAGGAGAAATAGAGCAACGGCCGACCAAGGAAAGGCAGAGAGATGAGTGAAACCAGAGAGCTACAGCTAGGGCAACGGGATAAATGACAAATGAGGGTACTGAGCTCAGAGCCTCAGACAGACACTCAGACTTCACAGACCGAATCCGAGGCATGCGTGTGAGGAACTGTAACTGAGGCATGAGACGTGAAGCTCAGCGAGTCAGTCTGTCAGCGTGAGATTTTTTCATTTTTTGTGTGTAAATAATATAATTATTTAATATTCAATATTAAAAAAATAACCTGGATCGGGCCAGACTAATTGGTCCAAAAGATCAGTCTCTAGTCTGGTCTAACCCGTATGTATAGTCTGACCCGTTTAGTCCAGTCTTTTATCCAGGTTAATTTTTTTGAGACCGGATCACACCGGGTCACACTGGTCAAACCAAACAGACCGGGTTTGAGATTTTTTTGCACAGCCCTGCTAACAACCCTAATATTCAAACTCTGGGTCTCGACATTATAAGCAGTCAAAGAGAAGTTGCGAACTGCGCCTGAGACGACGTCGGAGGTGACGGAGCTGCCGTCACTGGAGAGACCCGCTCTGACGGCGAGGACGAGCTTGGCGAAGGAGGCTACGAGCGGCAAGGTGAGTGACTCCTTTTCAATGCTCTTCTTCTCTGACTTCTTTTCACCGTGTTTCTGTTCGAAGACTCTTCTTGACGTGTGCTTGTTTGAGGGTCAATGAACACTATAATGTGATGAAGATGTTTTTTTAGTGGAGATATAGGCGTTAATATTAATGTTTTTTTCTGTGTCCGAGTGAAAAAGAGGTTTTCTCCCGGGGGGGGGGGGTTCTGTTGTGTCTTGGCCTTTTTTGGACTGGACTGGACTGAACAAAACAGAAACATGCTCTAACTAAATTCATTTCTTGATATAGGGTTTTCATTCGAGGTTCATTCCAAGTTGCCAGAAGCAAATCAGCGGCTATGGTGAGGGAATGCTCCCTTTTCTCTGGATATTTCTAATTGAATCTTCTGATCATGTATCATCTTTTAATGATTAATTTGGTTTTAGTATCCTCATCTCTTCCATTTTCATTTGATGTTTCTGAAGGAACATCCTCATTTCATTTTATTAGAGTATTTAAGTGGTTGGAAGTGTTTTTCATATGATCTACAGATTACAATACTTTGCTGAGTGATCTAGAGTTCAAGTAGGTTCTGATATTGAGGGCTGTCTTGAAAGGGGTCTTCTCAATCTACCTTGCTTATAAACTGGGAATATTTTATTTGTTTAATAGGCTCCCAAAAGAGGTGGTAAAGCTCCAGTTACAGCTGCTAAGAAGAAGCAGGTGAGTGTCTAAATTGATATGACTTCAGCTGAAATATCCATATCATTTTTGGGTATTTTTTAACTCGTGATATGATTTGGCTTCTTCCATTTTCCTCTGATAATTTGTTTGACTTCAGGACAAGGTGGTCAACCCACTATTTGAGAAGCGACCAAAGCAGTTTGGGATTGGAGGGGCATTGCCTCCTAAGAGAGACCTGACCCGATTTGTAAAGTGGCCCAAGACTGTTCAAATCCAGAGGAAAAAGAGAATCCTCACGCAAAGGTTGAAGGTCCCACCAGCTTTGAACCAGTTCACCAAAACACTAGATAAGAACCTTGGTATGAAAACTAACTGAACCCTGGGATTCGTGATTTTCTTATCCACAACACTCACTATTGCTCTTGTTTTCTTTTTCTGTACATGTTGTGAAGAGTGTGATTATGACTGGTTTATCTGAAGTGTATGCTTCACATTTATCATTTAAACTGTGATTTTCATTTTAATTGCATTAATTTTGAAATGAAAAATTAGTTTAATAATTGATAATTAAACGTACTGGCAATTTGAGTTCATAATGTTCATTCACCGTTGGTCTGAGCTGGAAACAGAACCTTCAGAAGTTGAGGTTGTATAATCTGCTAGCCCGAGTCTGATTGAAAATTACCTTGCTACTGATAGAAGACTTGGGCAGCATGTTCATAATATTTTGTTTCATGTTTGATTACATCTCTGTACACAGTTTTTTCCAGAATTGAGACCCTGAGAGTTGTAGTCCATGCATCTAAATTGGGGCTATTTCACTGAATTCTTGAGAATTACTAAATTGGTAGTTATTTTAGTTGTTAGTTTGTCTTAATTGTGTTTGCTTTCTTGGGCGTGTTTCATGTTCTAAGGGCCGTACTGATGATTTCCTTGTATTAATCTCATTTACAGCAACCAGCCTGTTAAAGATGCTCCTAAAGTACAGGCCTGAGGATAAAGCTGAAAAGAAAGAACGACTTTTGAAGAGAGCTCAGGCAGAGGCAGAAGGGAAACCTGCTGAAGCTAAGAAACCTATTGTTGTGAAATATGGTCTCAATCACGTTACATACCTTATTGAGCAGGTGTGCTTTCTTCTATGGATTTATGATAATGTCTGTATTTTCTATGACATCTGACCATTTTTTTTTTTTTTTGGGTCTTTCAGAATAAAGCTCAGCTGGTTGTGATTGCACATGATGTTGATCCAATTGAACTGGTTGTCTGGCTGCCAGCATTGTGCAGGAAGATGGAAATTCCCTACTGCATTATCAAGGGCAAAGCACGCTTGGGATCAGTAATAATCGCGCTTCAGAAAATATGTTTCAAGACATTTTGTCTAGTAGTGATTTATTCATGATTGGATCTAATTCGATTCATGCTGGCTTTGACAGATCGTCCATAAGAAAACTGCATCAGTCCTGTGCTTAACTACTGTCAAGAATGAAGACAAGTTAGAATTCTCTAAGATTCTAGAGGCTATCAAGGTGATTTTAAGGTTATTGTTATACTGTTTCCTTGCTGTCAATTTGCATGTCAAAATTAATTGGCCTTTTGTTTTTGTGCACTCCCTTTGCAGGCCAACTTCAATGACAAGTATGATGAATACAGGAAGAAGTGGGGTGGTGGTATTATGGGTTCTAAATCCCAAGCCAGAACTAAGGCCAAGGAAAGGCTTCTTGCCAAGGAAGCAGCTCAGAGAATGTCTTAAGCTTCATGTTTCTTGGTTTAGGAAAGTCAAAGTTATTTGTCTGCATTTTATTTTGATGCTTAGATTGTTTACACACGAGGTTTTCCTGTGTTATAGTAGTTTGTGAGCTAAAATTGAATGATGATTCCTTTGAACTTGAATATTGTATTAAAGTTTTTGGTTCAGAGCTATCCCATAAGCTCTATGCCATCTAGATTCTGTTATTCATTCTTGACTTGCTTTTTAGTCCCATTATCCAAGAGTGATTCAGGTGGCTTCATTCTCTCCTGGTTGGGCAGGTGTTACTTCTTCATCTTTTGAATGTGTTGTGTTTGGTATGATAAAATTGTGAACAAGAGGAATTGGGAGTAGATTTCTTTCCATATAATCAGATTTCCTTCCAGCAGATGTGGTAGAATCCTCTTCCATCTGCACCGTGGAATCTAGTGGCTTCCACAGCAACGAGTGTCTGAAGGATAATTTTTAGAAAAATGACAGAGATTTCAAAATGATCAAATTAATTTAAGTTAGGTTTTAAGTGTTAAATTTTAAAAATTTATAATTTAATTTTTCAATTTTGCAGCACAATTAGCAGCTATGTTATGGATTGATAATTTGTTTTTTAAATTTTAACATAATTAAAGAATAAAAAAATATTTTTTTGTTAAAATTTAAAATATAAGTTACAAATTCATTATAGTGGAATTGTAAAATTGAAAAATTAAGTTGTAAATTTTTAAAATATAACATTTGAGATTTAAATTGAATTAGTTAGTTTTATTGACACCTCATTGTCATTCTTTCATGATTTTTTAGGGAAAATGACAAATAAGTTCCATCAATTGGGCAAATAATCTTGGGGACTTATTGGTCATATTATTTTTACAAAATTATGCTTATGACCCTTCATAAAATAATAAAAAGCAAAATCGTTGAGACCTAAACTAAAACAGCCAATTATAGAGTTAAGTAGTGTTAGGAAATATAATTATTATTGTATGACTAAATAAATTGTTAATATAAGAAATGTATTATTACATAACTAAATTGACAATTATGCTTTCTATATTAACAATCTTAATTTAAGTATTAATGATTATGTTTTTTTTTATCATTTTGCTTAGGATCAAAAATGTAATTTTGCAAAAAATTATTAGATATAAATTACTAGGGATTTCAAAATAATATACCTATTTTGATGAAATTTATTTGTCATTCTTCCATTTTTCTCCCTTAATTTCTTTGTTACATTCAAACTTGACTCATACAGATTTGAACATCTTTCTTGAAAAAGTTTTTGAAAGCATAGTAGCATTGATTTTCCTAATAAATTTAAAATTTCATCATCCCTAGAATATTAGTAAACTACTACAATCAACTTGACAATGAAATTCAAAATAACCTAAAACTTGGGTGTCAATTAAATATCTTAAATTTGGTGAAGGGAAAAATTGAGGAAAATTATAAGTGAAGCTCTACAACAATTAAAAGTTGAAAGAACTATATTCTTGAAAGTTTACTAAAAACAAGACATGCTTTTAAACTTAAAAAGCACGTTCAGAGGTATTTATATATCACCTAATAATAAGATCCTCACAATATAACAAGATTGAAACCCACCACCTTATATATTATAAATCAAATCCTTATCAATTAGGCCAATTTTTGTTAGTTTTGCTACTCATTCATTTGTTCCAACACAAAGCTCAAGGAGAGTCCTCATGGCCTGCTTTTTCACCACCTTCCCATACACTTCTCTTGCTAGCTTCAAAGCTTTCTCCATCTCCACAAGTCCACAACCTCCATTTTTCTTCAACTCTTCCATCTGAATCTTAAGCAGTCTATCATCTCCTCCTATAACATCTATGATGCTATGAACCACAGCTTCCATGGCTGGAATTCTCCTTCCCCACCTCTTCATGAACCTATCAGCCCTGTAAACCTCAGAATATGCAGACCAAAATGATGCCCTCAGATATGCCTTCTCTTTCCCTCTCACTTTCCATCTCTTCATTTCTTCTTCTAATTTGTACACCGCACTTCCCACATCCATCCCTCTTTCAAGACCAATCTCAATCTCTCTGATCTCTTGTTTGCACACGATTTCTGACTCAAACTTGCATCTCCTGCATCTACAATGGATTCCCCATGTCACTGACATCTCTTTGCGCTTGTGCAATGAAGAAAGTGGGTCCAAATAGGCGAAAGTAATCTCCTCACCTGCTTTGATATCTTTAGAAGCATGAACTATCAGATAATCTCCTACATGCAACCTCCTTGAATTGGGGCAGCATGAATGGTTGATGAAGGAAGGTAGTAACCATAGCCCAACACCATAGTAATCATTGTTCTTCTTCCCCAATACATTGGCTGAAACTGCATCTTCAGTTAGAGAATTCACATCCAAAATGGCTAGTAACTTGCCCATATCAATCTTCTCATTCTCACTGGGTTGCTTGTTCTTGTTCTTGTTCGCTCCTGTTCCTGGTTTAAAGAGAGTAATATCAGGAACCTCAAGTGAATCTTCATCTTCCCCACTTGACAATTTGCTGATCAAATTGCTTGTTCTGTGACATTTCCTAACAAAGTCTGAAACCTGATCAATGAAATTCTTCCACATTACTAATTGAGCTTCCTCACTCAAATCTTTCCCACCCAATACACTCCTTTCCATCGCTACTGCCTTTGTGACCAAAACCAAAGCCCCTGCATCAATATTCTTAGTTGCAAACAACCCACGTCCACTGATCTCAGATTTCATGATCTCCACAGAACCAATGTATTCTGCAAGTTCTGGAGACTTTCCTCGAAACCCATTTGAAACCCAATCGGAAAGGTCCAGACTTCCGGTCCTGGAGAGGAAGTCGAGTCTTTTACATTTCTCGACACACCCATTTAGGTTTTCAGAGTTCCCATTAGCCTGGGGATCAAGACGAGCGACTCTGAAGAAATCTAAAGCCGCGGAATACGTATTGAGATTGAGCAGTATCTTACCTTTGCAGACAAGAGTCTTCAAATGGGTGCCATCGATTTCCAAAGCTGAATCACAATCTTCCAAAGCAGAATGAAACTCTTTCAATCTTGATCTTGCTTCGGCTCTGTTTGAAAGGGCTAAGCAGAGGGATTTTCGCAGCCTTTGAATCTGATCTGAGTTGGACAGGTTTTGGGTCTGAAAGATTTGGTTTTGGCATAGAGATATGAAGTTTGAGTAGGCTTCGATCGACTCCTTCCATTCTTCTCTTAGAAGAAGCTCTGTTGCTCTAGATCTGAGTTGTTGCATACACTCTTCTTCGGCCATCGCTATCTGCGGCTTTGTCTGTTCCATGATCATCTTTGCAGATGCAGAGGCAAATAGTTGAAGTTTCGGATTTGAATTTTGAATGCTAAATCGGTAACGTTCACATGATTAGTTTATTATGACTAATTATTTATTTATTATTTTTTCGGTTGTATAAGTAGGAATATTATGAAATATGTAACGGCTGTCTTTCAAAAATAAAATAAAATAAAAGAAGTAGGAAGATGCAACGGTAATCGTGGTAAGTTTGAAACATTTCGGTTTCTGCCAAAAGGGGGAACCGGCCGGGGGGGGGGGGGGATATTTCGGCAATCCCCTCTTCCCTATAATATTCGAGTATACAAATAATTAAAATACTATTTATACTTTATATTTTAGGAATTTTAAATATTACAAATTACTTAACAAAAATAAATTAAAATCATAAGCAGAAAATATTTTAAAATTTAATTAATTTATTGGTTACTGTTCAACCTCCTGTGTTTTGACGAAACGATCAAATATCGCAAGATAGCAATTTAAATTGTTTTGCATCAAATATGAAATTTAAAAAATAAATGAAGTAACAAATACTAAAGGGTATTTGATTCAATTGATCAAAGGAGTCGAATCAGCTTATTTTAAAATTTTAATTTCAAATCTTGATATATATAATCGCATTAAATAAATATATTAAAGGCATCTCTAGTAATATCTTGAAATTGGGCTTAGGAGCCTAAGAGTATGTTTAAATTTAGCAAGCCCTTATGCCCAAGTAATCAAGAGTTATAAAGATGCCCTAAAAAAATGACAAGATGGTTCTTAGGAACCAAATCATAATTCCAAAAGCTTCTTGGGCAAAACTGTAATATTTTCATAGATTTCAAGGAAATATTTAAAATTGAAAAATGAGTAAGTTAAAGTCCAAACATGTTCAAGATAGGCAAAAAAGAATATATAAGGCCTAAGAGAGTAATAGATATATCTAAGATTACTCTTGAAGAATAATTAGTAAAATTGCCAAATTAAACTGATGTAGTGTTATTTGACAATTTTATCCTTATATCCTAAGTCTTTTAAAAACAGATTACAATTAAATCCTAAGGATCAAAGTAGCTTTAAAAAGACTTAATGAGATCGTAATTAGATCTTGAGATTATAGTTAAATCACATGATCGCAGTAGACTTGATAGAAAGTTACTGACCCACAAAGTATATGACAATTTTCTAAGAAAACAATAGCCTGGGATAAGTTTAGAATACAAGGACCTCTTAAGTTTGGCTAACTGTTATAAAGAGAGTATTCTTAATTTTTTTTTTTTTTGATATCTCAACTACTATCAAAGCTAAGAAAGGAAAGAGACCAAAAAAAAATTAAGAGCAAAAATCTATCCAGGATAAGGACTAAATAATATGAGATCACGAGAAAGTTTTGTATTAAAAGGCAAGGGGTACTTAGAAGGCAAAAAGGCAAAGGGTACTTAATTGTAGATAAATACTATGAGATCATGAGAAATTTTCCAAAGTTTAAAAATAAAAATAAACAAGAGTAAACATTAATCCAAAAATATCAAGCTCAACTGAGGTCAGATTGTAATTTCTGAAAGTTGTGTCTTAAAGTATAATTACAAAAAAATTACCAAAACTTAGGAAAAATTAAAGTAAATTAGTATATGAAAGGCAGAAATATTTGGAGTAGTTATACAAATTTTATTGGAATAGAATTTCTCATATAATTAATTATGAAATGTATTTTCTATTAAATTAGAAAAATGCCAAGCCCTTAAGGGTCGAGCCCACAAGAGCCAGACCCGCCTATATTCCTAGTTCTATTAACAAAGTAGGAAAATGGGAAAACGATAGTTAGGTTTCAAAAGAATTATAACAACAGTTAGATCCTTGATAATATTTTTTTACAAAATGAATTATAAATATCAATTCAAACAATTATAAATAAAAATTTGTTACAATCTAAAAGTTATATTTAATATTTAAATACTTATTTGTATTTAAAACTTTTGGATTTGTAATAATTTGAATCAATATTTTTAACTTGTTTTTGAATAAAAAAACTGTCAGAAATTTAACTGGTATTAATTCAATGTTTTGAGACCTAACTATCATTCTCCCTAAAAAAAATCAACAAACAAGCAAATGAAAATCAAACAAGAAAGCAATAACAATCAGTCAACACTAAAAAGGACTGAAGGGGGGCTTATTATCAACTGAGAGGGATCGTTTGGAAAACCAACATTCCACATCCCAAAATAACTTTTTATCTTTTGGGATGTGAAATAGTGTTTGGAGGAATTTTTTACGGACAAAAGCACTTTGAGAAAGTACATTTGGAGATGGGTTGAATGTGAATTTTCCAAAGCTACATCCGGTTGCTTGTCAAACATGAATGTGGATCATCTAATTTTGTGTGCTTATATTTGACCATGATACCCTCGATTCTAGTGTTCTATCACTCATCTCTTCTGATTGAGAGCTAACTCATCTCTCTCATCTCATTTGTTTCTCCATCGTCTCTCGTCCTTGTCTCCTCCATTGTCTGGTCATGGCAGGAACGACGACCAGAACTAGCTTTCCCTGAATCAGGTTTATGGTTTGGTGATACAGCGCAAACCACTTGTTCTGCATGTATCATTTTTTCCTCCAGGGTAGAACATAGAGTCCTTTGCTTTGAAAGCATCTCTTTGCAGCATTGCACATGGCTTGAATGATGCATTTTAGCTCCTCCGTTATGCTGACGAAGATGCTAGGAAGAGAGGAACGAATCTCCCTTCATGCAAGATGATCTCCCTTCATCTACATTCTCTTACTTTTCTTTTTTTTTTTTTCCTTCATTTTTCAATTCTCCATTCCCTTCCTCTGAAAAGTCAAAAATTTGATTTAAAATAAAAATAAAAAAATTACCAAATTGGCCCTCCAATTTCTTGAAAATACAAAGTAACTAAAGCTAAATTAATTTAATTGAACTAACTAAAGTCTTAAAAATGAGAATAAAAATTACCCAAGTAATAAAATGTGCCAAAAATTGAAATTCGAATTAAAAACATTTAATTTCAATAAAATGTGCCAAAATTACAAATTATCATAAATTAATATCCTTTTTCGTCATGGCATGTTCAAAATACATTTCAAAAGCACAAATTTTTATTAATCCAAACAATTTTTAATTTTTCAAACTGATTTTTAAAAAAATATATCTAAACACAAATTTCATTATAACAGTTAACTTTTATCAAACTGACTTTTATCAAAAAAAATTTTATTAAATTGACTTTTAATAAACTGAAAATCAAATATAATAAATAGAGCTTGCTGCATCCTTAGCTAGCAAACTAAGCGAAGGAAGTGACAATGTTTCCTCCCATCCAATCGAACTCATCCTTAAAAACAAAAGTTGCATTGAAGTCAAATATAAAAAGAGCTATGATAACCCAAATTAGAGGAAATTTGATTGCAATACTATAAAAAAGATTTATTTATCTATATGCTATACTTTTTAAAAAGATATTTTTTCAAATATTTTAAAAAATACTATAAATTTAGATTTTAGTTTCATATAACCCAAGTTTTAAAAAAAAAAATTAATGAGAGTACAGAACTCAGTTTCAATCACACCAAGTTCTGTACTTTTATTATTAAAATAGAAAAGAAAAGAAAGTATTGGTGTGATAGCTGCACGTCTTCCCATGTCCTTTCCTTCTTGTCTCCCTTGCTCCTCCGTCCCTTGTGTATGTGGGTATAGGATAATGTTCTCCTTAGTCCTTCCTTCATGTGTGCTACAAATTATAAAATATTATCATAATATTATAATTATAATTATTTAATAGTAATATATTAATCTCATAATTATAATTATAATTATATAAAAAGAACTGGAATGGTATCTTCTTTATAGCATGTTTAAGTTAATAAAAATTTGGATTGTTTCAGATGTCTTATTTAGATATACAAAAATTTAACTTTGAACTCCAAACATCTCATTGTCATACAAAAATATGACAATGAAATGTTTGAAACGATTAAAATTTCAATGGACTATGATAAAAAAATTTTAAAATTATAAAAAAATGTAATAAGAAATGAATAAATTTGAATTTGGAACTTAAATTTTTATATATCCAAATAAGAAATCTAGTGCAATCCAAATTCTTATAAAAAAATACCATCTTTCTAATCATTTTATATAATTATAATTGTGAAAGTAATATATTACTATTAAATAATTATAAATATAAAATTATAATAGTAATTTGCAGCACACATGAAGAAAGGACGAGAGAGAGAGAACAATTACCTCATACCCAAGCACACAAGGAAAAGAGGGGCAAGGGAGAGAAAAAGGAATAAAAAAACATTTTCTTCTCTTTTTTTTTATATTAAAAGTATAGAACTTGACGTGATTGAAATTGAGTTCTGTACTTTCATTATTAAAAAAAATTTTAAAACTCAAGTTGAATAAGATCAAAATTTAAATGTATAATATTTGAGGAAATATTTTTAAAAACATAGCATTTAGATAAATAAATTTTTTTTTTAGTCTTGCAGTCAAATTGCTCAAATTAGATTTACCTTTTTGAATACAAGAGACCAAACCATGGCAGTCTCATTCAAAAAGAATGTTATCACTGCCCAAATCGTAAGCCAGCATAAGAACACATTTGAGCGCTAAAGCCTCACCCATGAAAGTTGAAGGGAATTTAACTTTATCAATAAAGGCCATACAAAGTAATAATTAGCTGACAAATGGACAATTTGACCATGACGCCAAAAAATATTATTTACACATATGGTATATTTTTAAAAATATTTTCTCAAAACTTACAAATTTAAAACTCGATTTGCTTCAGGCCAAGTTTCAAAAAAATTTTAACATAGAAGTATAGAACTTGGTCTAATGGATGCACAGGAATTACGCCTGCCACTATCCCCTCCCCAACACATATTTACTTCACACTTCCCCTTTCCTTTTTGTTTACCTCTCTCGCTGTGATAACATCCTTTACATAACTAGAGCTACTATGGTATTATGGGGCAAACCCAAAAAATTATTATTACACCAATAAAATATTTAACTATAGTTATAAAAAAATTAATCATAGTAGAAAGAAAAAGATCAATGCAAAGGTCTACTATGATTAAGAAGTTTGAAACCAACAACTTACAAGTTTAATGGTAGAATGATTTCTGCCACAATAGTTTAGTTCAAAATCAAGTAATTCAACTCAATGTAAATCCAAAGTAATCAAACTTAAATTCAAGAATAAAAGTAATAAACATGGAATCCCAAGTTTTTAACACTTAAAACACTATAAATCCAAATAAAAATGCTATATATACAAAAGCATGATATATCAATTTGCACTTAAAGCAATTGAAAATAAGGTTCAAAAAATAAAAATGACACAATCAGAGGGATGCATCGCACTTACAGAACTTGCATCACGGCCAGTTCCCTTTTGTGCCTTGCACTGTGACACATTACACAGATCATGACAATGTTTTGCTATCATTTCACAGCTTTGAGGTAAAACTTTTGGCGTGCCCCAATTCTTCATGTGTCATTCAATCGATGCAATCTAACTATTCATAGAAAGTTTTTTTAATGAACAAGCTAGTGGCACTGATTTCACTCCCAAATTATTTTATACTAAAAAGTTGGATGCCCAAATGCAATTAAAACATATTTTCACACTTAACAACTAGGGTGTTCCAAACTCCACCAATGTGCCAAAAGCTCAACTTGACACCTAGACTACACTTAACAAATTCATGACTTGTGCTACACACCACAACATTCATATCACATATATATCTCATTTTCAACCCTCAACCTCTTAATATTAAAAAGAATAGGAGAGGCATTTCATATAAATCCTAAATATAATCATTTACAATTATCATGCAATCATTATCATACTTACACCAATATTTAAGCTCTGCCCAAATATCACAATCACATAACCTACAACCTAAAATACAACTTTCCAACTACAAATGTAAATTGTGTAAGTATTCATATTAATCAAAATATGAACTTCTAGTTAGCATTATCAACTTAAATTACACATATTCAAAATAAATTACTAGAGGCCTAGTTCCAATGCCTCAAGTGCTTTCCTTTTATCTTGTTTGGAGCTAGTTCCTTATAAAATGTTAAGGCAAAGGGTGAGTACAACGACTTAATAACTAGGATAATCTAATAAATACACATGGAAGGCAATTAATTATAGAAAATGCAAAATGGGCAAACATATGTATACTATCATATAAACCTATTCAAAGCATAGAGTCAAACCCAATGGCATATCCACAAGTAGATAATATACAAGATCACCTACTCACAAACTTAACAACCATGTGACTAATCCATGAAATGCATAATCAATAACCTCCCTTATTACCTCCTGATACTTCTGACTGAAATCATGAACTATTAATCAAATAGGGTTACGTCCGTGTAAATGGACTAACCCAACCTTACTAATCACGAGGAATTACTTGGCCAAAGGTTACTACACTCACTCTTAGGCCATGGCTTTTCCCATTCCCAAATCCCTATAGTGTCATTAATCCTAAGCTAGTCTCCTTAGGAAACAAGTAGAGAAAAGTTAAATTCGAGTCCTTCAGCAAATAAAGTGAGATAGTCCCTCAACAAATACTGGGATAAAGGATAGCCTTCAGTTACCGAAAAGTGACCATAGTACGTGGATTCACACTAGTCCCTATAATGAACTCTCACCAAACATGATCATGCAACACACAAGCCTAATACATCCAACATGCAAATAAACATCATCTCAAATTCAAGGTATTTAACATACCATGTATCACAATCACATCATCATAATCTCATCACAAAATTGGGTTCACACCCTTCACAACTCAACATAAATCACCACTCACATACCACATGCCATCATCTCATCATATTTGGTAAATTAATTACAAGCTTTTTCATCTAGCAATCACATTGACAATTCATTGCATTAACATCACAAATTCATATTACATCTCATTTTTATTCAAAAGCATCCTAACCACCCTTTTCAATATTTCCAAAATATAACTTGTTATAATAATCATGAAAAGTAGCTTTCACATACTCAAAACAAGTTTTCTAATACTCTACAATCAAGCAACATGCAAATGCACAAATTAAATTCTTCTAGTTATCTCGAACCTTTGATAGATCAAAGGTTACCCTCAATTCCAAAGCTACTTCCAAGCTCGAATGGTGCACAAGACAATTAATCTACAATTAATCATATTAATCATCATTAATATCATCATAAACATACTTCTACTTCCAATTTCAACAATTTAACTATCCAAAACTCATAATCTCTTGTATTTAATCACACTCATTAGGTGTATTAACTTCCATTAGCTCTATCTAACTTCATTACACCCAACAACCATTGTTAATGGCTTCCATAACTTCTCCATTAGCTCTATCTAACTTCATTACACCCAACAACCATTGTTAATGGCTTCCATAACTTCCAACTACCACATTTATTACCTATTTTTGATCATTAATAAGGACCCATTTACAAGAGAGCATTAAATTACCAAACCTAAGAGTAAATGACTCAAATAACTCCCATTATGATAACAGTAATACCAATCGATGAAAACTTCCCAAGGATGCTCCTCTGCCACACGCATGCACATTCCTCACAACGTGGTGCAAATCAATGCCTATAAATCATCTCTAGATTAAACTTAAAAACTTATATTAAATACCCCTCCATCCCAAATTATAAAACAATTTAAGACAAAATTACGCATATCAATAAAGCTCAATAATTACACTTTACACCAACTAAAGTTGGCATGAGTAGTACAGGCTCTCGTCATTTAAACAAGTAATTCAAGGTTCAATTCCCAACCCTTAGGTATGTAGCAACTTAGGAGAGATCTACCCTTTGTTCTCAGTACCTCAAGGGAGATAATCTTTACTGTCAGCGGAGCCTACTCCTTATACTATAAATGTTTTACAAACTTACTTTCTAAAAAAAAAACTATAAATTTTCAAAATGCCCCTACAAACTTAATCATTACACTACAATCATTTCAATTACCTCTCTACTTGAAGAGTAATGTTGAAAAAATATCATCAATAAAACTTTATTTTTGTCAGATTGTCTTACATTTCGGAACAACAAAACAAAATACCTCCAAAGTTGTCTTATAATTTGGGATGGAGATAATATTTATTTAAAACTAAAATATCATTTTTCTCTCTTCATGTATAAGGAGAGACAGACACGGATCTGCAAAGGATCTACATCTACTGGGCACAAAAACCAAAGTCAACTTCTCAAGGCAGGAAAGAAAATGCAGTAAGGAAATCTTTCACTCTTTGACTCTTCGCTATACATCAAATAAGACAAAACAAGGGGGAGAGCAAATAAGCAAAGAAAATCACAACTATCTTGTTAACTTGTTATCTTGTTATCTGCAGTTCGAAATGGTGTGGAATCTTTGCTAATTGAGAAATCTTTGAATAGTTTGCGAAATTTTACCCATTTGCTTTAAAGCTTCTGACATAAAGGTTGATTGCAATTCAATCAGCCCATTACTTCTTCAGAAAATACATTCCATCTCTAAGTTCTAACTTCTCTTCAGAGACTAGACCAGATAAAAAGCTTTGTAGTTGCTGGAGTGACTTGTCATAAGGTGGATCAGCAATGCAGAACATCTGTGCAAGAGTAAGATATGGAATGAATCTAACTGATCATAACGTTGCCGTCACAATTTACAGTTCTTACCTTAAGAGTATTGTGAATTCGATCTAATGCCATGCTACCAAAGTTCGTGAGCATGCCCATGATAAATTTCTGCAACAAGACGATGCTAATAATTAAATGGCATTACTCACGTGCATTGCATGCCAATAATTCACTTGCTTTTAAGCCTGAAGAGACCCTTGCATAGCACTCCAGTTCAAACCATCACTTTCGTTTAAAATCTATTATATTGGCAAAATTAGTAATCCTTTTAAACTCCAAAGGAATGATTTTTACTCCCTCCTTTCAAAATATTTGTCCTTTAAAGTTATTACACACAGATTAAGAAATGCAACTAACATGTAAAAGTATGATACACTTTACCAAATTTGCCCCTCATTTATGTGGAGTATATCCTATTAATGTGCTCACAGTACTTTATGCCTTTAAGGGTAAAATAGGAAAAGTATCATCAAATGGTGCTTTGGCAGTCTAAAAAGACAAATAATATGAAAAAAAAAATTCTCCTAGAAAGACATTTTGAAACGGATGGAGTATTTACTAAAGGAGCTTCTATTTTCCTAACTTCAATTTTCATAGAATAGTTCTCCCTACTGTGGTGAATGATAGAAGCATTTTGTTGCCTGAGGCCCAAAACATTTCCAAGGCCTATAATACCAGAAGATATTAGATAATGAGCAAAATAAAAATTGTCAATTTGTGAAAATTTTATTTTGTTAATTAATTAGACATATGAAAGAAATTCACAATGTAACTTCAGAATCCAAATGAATGTTTCAAAATCTGACTAGGAGATATTACCATTCACACAGTATGGAATAGTTATTTCACATACCTCATACACTGTCATTTCCTTACGAAGTTGATTCTCCACTGAGGCCACAGATCTCCCTTCCTCTTCATCAACTCCTAGAAGCTCTTGGGAACTACCACTACTGCCTCCATTCTTACTCGTGTCAGCCATTTTTTCCACAAGGGTGTATACATGGTCCAAGGAGTCAGCCCCCGGAGACTCTGTGATGACACCCTGGAAACAAGAAAGACGGCAAGTAAAAATTATTCCATCCTCACATCTAAACTCAGTCTTCTACAGTTTCTAATTAGAAAGTTCTCAGTTACAGCATCCATCAGCATCTTAGAAACTGGATATTAGTTACACAGAATAAAATTGATCAGCATTTTATCAACAGGATATCAATTACTTGCTAAATAATATGAACACTAATTCATGACAAGTTACCACAGGTTAACCAGTTAAGTTTGTAAATTTGTAAGAAGGAAGCTAGGAAGAGTTAGCCGACCCCACCTAGTGGGATAAAGGCTTGTTGTTGTTGTTGTTGTTGTTGTTGTTGAAGCTAGGAAGAGTAACATTAAGGGGGGCAAATGTATACAGCCACTTGAGGCTAGGCCTAGCTGATTTGGTAAGGGTGTGATGGGCAGTGGGAAACAGTCTAGAATTCAAACTCTGTTGATGTAACCAAAAATAAAAATATTTACTAGAGCCTAAAGTAAGCTAGGAAGAGTCGCATCAATTGTCTATCAGACCAACCTTGCTTATCCAGAAATTTATCCTCCGATTTAATACATCCACTGGGACTCCAATAGCAGATGAAAGGTTCTTGGACGTCCAACTGAAAATGAAGGATAAAAAAAATTACTTCACATAGAAAGACAAAATAATAGGTGTCAGCTTATCAATGAATACCTCGTTTGATCTTGAAATTTCATGACAATAGATGCATGAACAGGAGCTACAGTGAATTGCATTGCCCTATCTTCGAACTGCAATTCCAGCTGAAAAATTGAAAATAATGATGTTAACAGATCTGTCAAGACTATCATATAAAGGCAGAAGGCAGGGAGGGGGCAATATCACTCAGTAAATTCATACCTTGTAAATTATAACCACAAACAAAAAATTCTCATGAAAGATATCAAGCGACCTACCTTGACAGTACCAAGACTTTTCTTCCACTGTAGCTTACGGGGGGTTTTGATTTCATGAAATCTATTTGCATAGTCAGAAAGGAGCAGGTCAACAGGTCCGGGCAGGTTAACAGGTTCATCCTGTAAGACTTTTCAAGGTTAATCACACAACACACAAAGTATCTCAGGGAAACATTTGAAACTGTTAGATATCTAGAATAATGCATATCATTATATTGGAAGAACTTTATCATAGGTCATATAACATATCCTTAAGTTTTACATATCAGATCAAACTGACTCTTTGCATTTGAATAAAAGCGTTCAATGCAGAAGAGATTAATAAAATACAACATAGAATGATAAGCGTACTCAACAATCAAAAGAATCTATTTTTAAAAATTTATTTTGTTTGTAAAAAGAGTCAGATGGCTAAACCTTGATATATATATATATATAAGTAGCACAAGCTGACATGTTTAGTTGTAATACACGAATCAAACACTTTTGCTTCTTATTGCCTAAAATTATGCTAAACAGATATGAGCCTTGTGCATTGCACATGAAATTAAGAAATGAGCTGCATTATTTATGGCTTAAAAATATTAAGACTGAAAACCTCTAGAAATTAGAAGATAAGTGGCTGATAACCACAACTCTGCATGAAATTTAATGACCAAAATATTTTTGCCCCGCAAACCTGTATTGGAGGCCAGAAGTTTGAAGATATAATAGTGGCTGAAACAACATCCATGGGTATTGGATTGTCTCCCATCTCAGAACCTGAGAGAACTTGCCAGATTTAGCCAAAAGAAATGAGACAAATAGAAGTCACACTTTTGTGTGTAGCAATGATAAAAAAACAATGAACAGTTCGAATTTCAGAAAGTACTTGTCTGAGATGGCTGACTAATGGTAGCTTTGATGTTGGTATTGGTTCTCTTTGAGTCTATCAAATCATTGAGCATTATCTCACATTTCTGTAGGCTGCTCTCTCCAAATTGAATCTGCAGAAAGAAAGCAATATTCATTGTCTTGATAAACACACTAGAAATGAAAAATGGATGTAAAAAAGGAAATAACACAGTATCTTCAGCGTCAGTCAAAAAATACAGGCATCATCAAATTAGCCACATACCTTAAGGAGCTCCAGAGTACGTATCTCGGAGTCAATATCATAATCAGATTTGTTTAAAAGCTTTTCTGCAAGCATAGTTCGATATTCATTAACTAGTTGGTCTTTAGAACCAATTATGCCTACAATCATCCCAAGTATGTCAACTTTCCTCTGGTTCCTGCTACCCTTTAATGGATCTGCTTCCACAGGGTCAGGCTGCCAGCTAAAAGGGAAAACTTATTAGGGAAAAAAACTTGATTTTTGTAATATGGTAAGCAGAAAAGATACACTAAGATATTGAGAAAGGTAAGGAAAATTGAAAAAACAGCCAACTACCATTGAGGATAGCAAACATATACCGTGTGGCATTGATCCAAGCTTGCCTGTCATCAGTGTTGAAGTCATCATCAGTGCCAACATTCTCTTGCATTTCTTCATCTCTGTTCAACTCTTCAAGAAGACTATCTCCCGGATTTCCAGATGCACTTGAATTTCCACTAGTCCCATCAGTAAGCATAGTCACTATATATTTTATGGTATCTTTCCTTCCTCTTAAATAGTCCCTTATTGGCTCACCAACTGCCTCAAGAAAAACACCCGCAGGATCTATTATCCTTAGGGCCTTAATAGTCGAAACATATTGATGCAAAATATCATTGGTTGAAGCGCCTGCAGTAAGCAAGCGAAAACGTAGTGCTGAAATAAATGAATCCACCAACTTTGCATGTTGCCCAGTGTATTCAAGACACAATTTTAAGTCTTCAATTGCAGGGGAGCTACATAGATCCAAAGAGAAAAAGGAAGATAAGTACTTGTAAATTTAAACATATGCCAGTGAGCTCTGGTTTGATAAGGATTAATAATAAAATGTGTATGAAAAGGTTATAGTGGTTACTGGTGGTATCTAAACTTGTACCAAAACATTTTTTTTTTTCAATGTTGATTAGAATATTGAAATAAATTAAGCAAGGGATAGAATATCAATCAAAAGCACATCATTGTTCAATCAGTCATGCATCCACAATAAAGCATTTTAGAATTTGTACCAAAGCCTAACATAAGTTGATTAAGAGTGCTGACCTCATAGTTTAATACTTTAATTTACTAAAAGTAGGCCACAAACAGAACACAAGACACACAAAATTCAGAGTTCCATAATAGAACATTGTGATTTTGTTTTTAGTAGGTAAACAGAGAAATGAAATCAATGAACTACCTCTCGGGATAATCAACAATTATTTCAAACAGTTTTGCTATTCTTAAATCTTGTAGTGTTTCATAAGCAAAATATTCCAGCCTTAACTTCCATCTAACAAGCCCTTCAGATGGAGCATCAATCCCAGGACAGAATGAAGCTGGCTGTGGTGCTAAAGGTGATTTAACACCTGAAGAAGTACTCTCGTAACTAATAGAATCACCAAGATAGACAAGAAGGGCATGCAGAAACTGCAGAGGAACAGTCTGCACAATATGACACCAGTTATAAGAAGAATAAGTTAGTGTTTTAAAGGAGCTTATTTATCAGCACAAACCAGCATAGTAAGATAATAAATTTTACATACATTGATATGAAGATGTTGCACAGTAACAGCCCCAATCCAACATATATAAATTTATCAACCAACCATAAATCAGTTCTCTCCATCAACACCATTAAGAATTCAATTTAGCTCCCTTTTTCAACATATATAAGAACTATTAGACTAGTCGTGGTGGTGGTGGTAATGATAATAATAATTCTGAACTGAAAGTAAACATTTAACAAAATGTAAACAAACTCATTCTTATAAAATCAGATCCTAAACTATCATCTTGCAAAAGAAACACATATAATCCTTACAAAATGTATTCTCTACTAATTACCCCAAATAATCAATCTTTTACCTTTCAAAGTAATAATTTGCCAAAAGTCATCTTCATAATTTATTTATTGACATCCATGTTGGAGATGCAGATGAATTTATTCTATATCATAAGGAAAACAATGATACAGTAAAATGAGGCATGATTGAACAAGTGAAACAAACTGATAGGATGTGGCCTACATTTGTTTAGATTGGAAATGCTAAGCGGAATTGACGGCCATGCTAAAATGGACAAAGGGAGGACGAAATGGGAACATGACTGGATTTGACTGGAGAACAGACAACCAGGCATGTGATTGAATTTTAAAGAATCAATATAAGGGATTAAATTTCCGTCTAGTTCAAATGAAAGAATAATGTGGCACATGCCAGACGTTATGGATTATATATAGCAAAAGAAGAACATGTTAAATGTATATGAACAAACGTATATGCAATACAAACCTGGATCCAACTTTTAATTGATTGCAAAACAGAACTCCTAAAATCATCACCAGCAAAATCATGTACTTTTGCCTGTTATTCAGACCAGAAAGAGAAATTAATATCACCAAAACATTAGATGCATAACAAGGGACATACCCACATATAAAGAGAAGGCAAATGTGCTCACTTTTAGTAGTAAGAAGATAGCTGAAGCATAAGCATCTTCAGCCATAGAAGTAAATCCAAGACTTCTAAGATCAAGAACAACCTTCCCAGTGTTCTTCACCAATCTACTGTTTTCCAAGAACCTACTGTGCTTGTAACAATCATCAACATCCATTGCACCAACCTTAGTACAGACTTTGCCTTTTTCATCTAAATCCATGTCATCCTTACTCTGAGATGCATCATCATTACACTCTTCATCCATGATTGTACTTAACTCCTCTAGTCTTCTTTTAAAATACCAGTGAAGTATCACTGGTAATAACAGGGAAAAAAACAAATCAAGCATACAAGGATAGATAAAAGAAATGAAAGAAAATGACAAGCTTATCAAGCACAAATTACCAAATAAAAGAATAAATTGAAGTTGGGCAGATAGGAAGATGTTATAAACATTAAACAATAATATTTCTAAGAAGGTCCAAGATCTTGGGACAAAATTGTCACATTGCTTTATGGATTGAACTATATTGCCAGTTTGATGGATCTAATGATAGCAAAATCTCATGCAGCTATTTAGATAAATTGCAGAAACGAAGAGATTGGTGAAGAGGTAGCACCAATAAATCAAATACAGAACACTGTGTGCTGGCTGTCTATATCAATAGATACCCATAAGTTTTGAAATGACGACTTTAAAGCATGACATGATGACAATATTGGAGGAGTGGTAAAATGATGAATTACGATAACATTGACTTTTAGGCAGTTGTATCCATTAGTATCTAAGTAAGCAAATATCCATTTCATAAGTTTAACCCCCATTATTACCTAACTAAGCATATACCGATACTCATAATTTTTAACTTCACAATCTAAATGTTTAGCTATGATGTCAAATATTCTTCTTATTTTTTGAACTCGCTGCTGAGATTCACAAGGCAAGAGGACAATTTATCTAATGAGTAAGCTCACACAAATAAAAATATTCTTTGCTTCTAGAGTGATCAATCTACAGAAATAGAATGGAAAATTTGAGTTTTCATCCTTTCAAGTCTAAACATGCTAATAAAGAAAGACCATATAGTTAATACTTATTCAATGCGGGTGATTCACAGATAACGTCACAATAATGAAAATCATTTTAACAATTGAAACATCTTATTACCAGGAAAATGACGAGGAAGTGAAGCCATAAGAACAGAGGAGACAATAAATTGATATTTTGAGACAAAATAATCTCTTTCTGCTTCAAAATCATGTAGTTCCCCTGATATCCTATCCTTATAAGCTTGTAAAGCATGCACCAACATTAATAAGCACTTCTCCTGATACTGCTTCTCCAAAGAGATTTCTTCCAAAGCGTTACACAAATCTTGCTGAATCTCGTCCTCATTAATCTGTTTGGAGTGTTTATAGCATCAACTCTTTAAGCAGATTAATGACTAAAAGTTCCGATTCATCAATCAAGTTCAAAACATCCAGAAAGGTTCATATATACTCACATCAAGTTCATTATTCTTCTTCAAATCCACAAAATTACTGTAACCATCAAAATGTCTCCAAAATTTCGATGCTCCATTTCTCTCAAATGTTTCCTGCCACACAAATGAATTTAAATTTTCGACCTTTATATGACAACTAGCCAATGGCAGCATATAGCTCGTTACTTAAAGCCAAGGCTTTTGTACCTCAAGCACTTGAAGAAAGTGATCCCGAACCAGCGATTCTAATCCACGTTTGATGAGGCCATGAACGAGAGCAACAAACTCGGAGCCAACAGAGAGGTCACCGGCACCAGTGAGAAGAGTTTGCACGACGACACAGAACCCGTTGTAGCAATCTACGATCTCTTGTAAGGAATCAGCCGTTACAGCATCCAAAACCCCTAGATTCCAGAAATGAGAGGTCGATTCCTCGGTGGCCATCGAGAAGAGAGAAACGATGTCTCAATCTTTTGAAATTTGCGTCCAACGCAGGCAGGAAGGAGAAGGAGAAGGAGAAGGGAAAGGGCGTACTAGAGTGACTGAAGAATGAGTAGAAAGCAGCTAGAGCAAGCGCGAATGGATTTTCCCTCTTTTTTTCTTTTTTTATTTTCAAGCCAAGAAAGATCTCTCAGGTTCCAGCTAAACAAGGGCGTACGTTTTCGAACGAAAAGTTCAAAAATTGATCATGCGTGTCCTCGTAAAATTAGTTAAATTTTGGAATTGAGAACACACATAATTTTCATTAGGTTCTTAGAGAATTTAAAATTTAAAGTTAATCCTTCAAAATTAAACTAAAAATAAATTAAATATAGAAAAGATGAAAATACTCTTAGTTCAAATATTTTAAAAACCACTAATCACCATCACCAGAGCACTACCGTCGGTGATCAAAGCCTCATTGGCTACAATAGCAACTAGACCTCCATTGCCAGAGTTCCGATGGTAGGTGGAGAGTTAAATTCTTCAAAGGTGGGCAAGAGTGGATGTAAAACCCATGATCCCTTGGCTCACCCAAAAGTTACAAACTATCAAGTCATTAAACCTATTCCATCATATAATACATAAAATTATATATATATATATATATATATATATATAAACCTTATTTTTAAATCACTTAATTATTATGTTGCTTGTTAATCACGTGACCTTACTTGTTAATATTTTAACAAAACTTGTTAATTACTTAACTTTTTTTGTTAATCCCATAACTCCCACAATAAAACTATATTACTTGTTAATCACACTACTATACTTATTAATACTTTAACAGGACCTATTAATTACTTAACATTTTTTGTTAACTGTATAATTTCTGTAACAGAACTACATTACTTGTTAATTGCATAACTACACTTATTAATATCTTAAGAGGACTTACCAATTACTTAACTTTCCTGTTTAAGTCTGTGACTCTCACAATAGAACTACATTACTTATTAATCACGTAACTTTACTTGTTAATATCTTAACAAAACTTGTTAATTACTTAAATTTACTAATCAAATCTATGACTTCTTCAACTAAACTACATTACTTGTTAATCATGTAACTTTACTTGTTATTTACACAACAATACTTGTTAAATGCACTGCTTGACTTGTTAATATCATAACAAGATTTGTTTAATTGTTGTGTCAAAAAAGCAACTAAATTGAATGTAGAAAAGATGAAAATACCCTCAGTTCAAATATTAAAAAGCAACAAGTATTATTATGTAATTAACAAGTAAAGTTACATTATTAACAAGTAATGCAGTTCATTTGAAGGAATCATGGATTTGACAAGTAAATTCAAGTAATTAATAAGTCTTATTAAGGTATTAATAAGTAAAGTTATGCGATTAACAAGTAATGTAATAATCAAGTAATTTTAAAATAAGGTTTATTATATATATAATTTTTTGCATTATAAAATTGAATGGGTTTAATGGCTTGATGGTCCATATCTTTTTGGTGAGCCAAGAGGTCATGGGTTCTACACTCACCTTTAGTCATCGGCGGTGGTGCTCCAGCAATGGTGGTTGATGGTTTTTTAATATTTGAACTGAGAGTATTTTCATCTTTTCCACATTCAATTTTATTTTCAATTTAATCCTGGAGGACTAAACTGAAGTTACAGATTCTTTAAGGACCCACCAAAAATTATGTGTCTTCTTAGGTCTTTAATTGAAATTCTCCCTTAAATTTTCCTAAATACTTTATATATAAATATTTTTATTTATCTTATCAAAATTAAGGAAAGATAGTTAAATTAAATTATTAATTAAAATGATCTCAAAATTAAAAAAAATTCTAAATACATTAGCAAGAGTTAAGTACTTGGTATATGTTTAAGGGTAAGAGAAAAATTAGTATTGAAAATTATGCTCTAAAGCCAATCATTGTACTCCCTCTGTCCCAAATTATAGGACACTTTTAAAAAAATTTATCCATCCCAAAATATAAGATATTTTGAGTAGATTAAGGTTTCATTAAATGCACCGATTTCAATATTACCCTTTCTCTCTCTATGATTAATTTCTATTACTTCTCTTTCCAATATCTTAAATGATGGGTATTTTGGGAAGTTTATATTTTTGTTTTGGAAAGATAAGGTTGTTAAGTGTATTTAATAAGATTTATTGGTATGTGAGATTTTGTTTAAAAGTGTCTTATAATTTGAGATAAAGGGAGTACTATGAACATTGTTTTTTAATGAATTTCTGTTTTGTTATTATATTAATTGCATATTCACTATGATAACTGTATCATTGGTTACTATAGTGATTTTTCTAAATGTCTTTAGTCGGTCATTTATGAAAGATCATAGATGAAACAAGACTAGTATGACTTTGATTAATTATAGAGATATAAATCAAAGTCGTAGGCACTTGAAAGGGTTCAAGGTGCTAGACGAACCTGTTATGAGAAAGCTACATGATACAAGTCATAAGCTTATCTTATATGTAATCATGTCACTAAGCCTTTTGACCTAAGATCATCATGGATTCCTATATAATGACATCTGAACTTTGACTTAGTCAAAAGTTACCTTTAACCAGGTGATCATAAAGGTTATGATTGAGTTTAGTGATATTCATGTAGAGGAACATGAGTAGTCAAGATGAAATTTATCCCTCACATTAATTGAGAGATATTACTAGGCCCCTCGATGAGCAAGACTGAAAAAATGTATAGACATATTACAATGAAAAGTGTAACACTTGCCCCAAGTGTATCCAAAAATCACACAATTCAAATAAACTAAGTGTGGTTAAGGAATTAATCCTAAAACCAACTTAGGAAACAAACCATTTAAATCACTAAGCAAATACACAATTGCAAAGTAAACATTTAAAGCCTTTAAAAAAAATTTATAGGTTCTACCTATAGCACGCGAAAGCAAGCTAGACGAAAGTGAAATAAAAAGATACTGTCATGACAGCATTAAATTGCTGTCATGACAGCCCTCCTGGGCCAACTTTCGAGAGGTACCGTTTCGTCATTCGACTCTGATCGAAGTAATTTTAAAGCTCACACGTCACATTCAAAGGGTACTATAAGCATACCAAATTTCAAAAAAATCCAACGGTTGGATTGAAAATTAGACATGTTAAAAAATTGGTTATTTTTGCTGTCATGACAGCTAAAAAGCTGTCATGACAACACTTCCGGACCAACTTTTAAAGTGCACCATTTCATCATCTAAACTCCGATCGGAGTGATTCTAAAGCTCACATGTCACTTTTAAAGAATACTATTAGCATACTAAATTTTGAAAAGATCCAACGAATGGATTGAATTTTATGCAGGTTACAACATCAATACTGTAGCTGTCATGACAGCAATTTAATACTGTCATGACAGCACCTCCAGACCAAATTCCGAAGTGCATCGTTTCTCCGTCCGATATCCGATCGATGTGATTTCAAATCTCACACGAAGCTTATAAAAGGTTTTACTTGTGACCCAAATTTTAGAGAAATCCAACGATCGGATTAATATTTGGACACCTGGATGCAAAAGTGCAGCTTTTTGGTAAAAACCATTTTCAAAATTGTCCAAATCTCATCCTAATGGTCACAAACCTGTGGAAACACTTTGGATATATCAAATAAGACTAAAAACACCTGATAGAACATTCAAATGATGGAAAACCCCCATACATCAAAATTTAACCACCCGGGTGCCATTTCCCAAAATGGACCCTAAACCCCCAAAATGCACAAATCATACAAGAGTGGTCACAAATCAATCTAAATACCATGTATTTATATAAATACATATGATAAACATTTTCACTTTGCTCAGAGCTCCTTGTGGGGCCTATACACCCACTCTCTCTATCCAAGGTGTATGTTTGCCCATAGCACATCATTTGCAACGCAACCACTTTGCATTTGCTTATAAAATCACATATATATCAAAATAAATATCTGCTTGTAATAGAAACTTGGTCTACTAAGTAAATCCATCAAAACCACACACCATAACCAAGTTTCCTAGCCACAAGTCTGCAAACAGACAAAAATTCATACACAAGCACACAATCCACACATGTTCACACACACATACATAATCATATCCTACTGGCACCCCAATCCTAAATACATTACAATATATTTGCTCAAAAGAAAGGGGTTGCAGTTCTTTACAAATCACAAGCAAACCCCTAGCTTTGCTCCTTTCCCCGTCCACCACCGGATCTTTCGCTTGGACCTAGAATATTGAAAAGAAAGGGGTGAGACAACCACAGTCTCAATAACAGTGAAATCTATATTGATTATTACAAAGTAAGCCATAATCAAATAAACGAATAATAAATTCAACATAGTATATAATTTAGCCATTTAAAATGCATGAATGCATGACCTAAGCCGGTATGGCCTTTCATGACCAACAGAATGCCCCCTGGCACTCTTTAACTCGTAGGTAAACCTTATACCTACTTGTACCTCCACAGGCACAAAACATAATCTAAGGCATGATCTAATCTACCGAACCTCCTATGCCCCTTCGACGTAAATCTTAAGCAGTTGAAGCTAACTCCCTCCCAGAGCCAGCCCAACTTACTTTCCATGTGAGGGCTACCTTAGCCTAGGCATTCAACCTCACACTTCATATGTTGGATTCCCTCCCCCACTGAGAGGTGTCGAACACTCAATACACTAACCACTTTAGTGCACTGAGCCCACAATACGTAAGACAATACTGAGTACTAACAGTGTGCCATAGAATATCAAAAATCCACACCTTCTCATTGGTGAACTCCCACCGAGATCATGCCTTTTACTCTTGTCTATCTTTCCTGAGTATTGACCATTCAACACTCTAAAGTAGTATAATATTTATAAATCTCATTTCCATAAAAACATTGTTATTAAACAATTAGAAAACATATTTGCACTATAATCAAAGTAGTACCCCATAACCCCTTATAAAGCACATTTAATCTTTTAAAACATGTAATGCATGATAACTAGTAATATTTATTCAAAAATAGCTAAAACAAAGTAATAAGAAATATAAATTCCCCTGTTACCTCAACCCTTTGGTACCAAAAGGGTTCCCCTTGTACAAAATAGGGCTCGGCTTGTTCCTTACTTCTCAATAAGTTCTACCAATAATTTTTTACAACATATAAGTGATCCACATCACTTATCATGACAAATAGCATTAATGAAGACTTACCACACAACTTGGGTCAATGAGTCATAATCCACCCTAATGGTCCATATATTAAACCAAACATTCACATAGTATCACTTAACTATCAAAACTATTTATTAGCCATCATTAGGCTAATTTCCAATTTATATAATTTTTTATCAATTAAAAACCTTCACTTAGTGTCACCAACTTTCACCATTAGCCCTTATAATGAAAACCAAACCTTAATTTAAATCTTATTGGGCTCAAATAGAAAAATTATAACTAAATCAATAAGCTTAAACCATTGAAGATCAAAAACTCAATTTCTCAAGGTTTATTTTGTGCCCAAAACACCTCTTTTCATCCAATTATCCACTCAAAACATTAGATCACTATATAGAAACTCAAAACATGCTCCCTAGGATCCAAAGAAACAAAAGCTTATAAGAATAAAGCCTTTAGGATCAAAATTCAAAAATCTCCTCTTCCAAAAATTGAAGAAAATCAAGAGAAAGGGAAGAGGATTGAAGTAGGGAGTTTACCTATCGTGTAGCCGAGCTCACAACAGTCGCAAAGACTCTTAGATCCGAACCTAACTCCCTCTCTTTCTCCTTTCTTCTTCCTCTCTCTCTCTCACACGTTTCCTTTCCTTTCCTTGTTTTCTTTTCTGTATTTCTGGTCTGTTTTGCTCTTTAAAACTGATGCTAAAACATTTTGGAGAAAATTACAAGAAAGGGCCCAATATTTTTTTATTATTGCACAAAAACCCGGGTCAACTTTGGTAATTTTTTTCATAGTTAAAAATCAAATAAAACTAAACTTTTGCTTAGTAAAATTCAAACTCTAGACCTCTATCAAATTATTCTAAATTTTAATTTAATTATAGATATTTTATTTTATTTTATTTTTATAAATCCGAATTTTAAAATTTCGGGATGTTACAAAAAGCATTTTTCCATTATTATAGTCAGTCCACTTAAAGATTAAGAAAGTAATAGTCAAGTAAAGGAGAATGACAATTTCATATCTCATGCTTTTCTAGAGAAGTCTTCTGAGCTAGAAGCTTTCTCTCTTATCTTCTTCTTTAGATTCTTTTTATGTCTTTTTTTTTATTGTAGCTTTAACTTTATGAGTTCTTGTTAAATTACTAGTCAAGGTAAGGAGTGGCCTTGCTAGGATAGATTTTATTCTTTATTTAATTTTAATTATTTTTTCTGTTGAACAATAATTTTTGTTTATGAAGTTTATGTTTGCTTTTATATTTATCTCTCTCATTTTAATTCCTCTTTATATATGATGACCATTATATGGATTTTCTGTGGATGGTTTGATGAACTAAAAGGTAAAAAACTTACTTAGACCTAGAGAGATAGACATAAATAACTAAATTAAAAATAATTTAGATGTTTGTGGTAGCTTAAATCATAGCTTCATGATTTAGTTAGAGAGTAGGATTTAGCGAGAGCAAGATTTAACTCTAATTAAATACATCATACTAAAAGGTTATTAGGACACCTTAGAAAAGATTGTCACTATAAAAAAAAAGGGAATATGATTAATTAAATTAGGATAATCCATCTTGGCAGGTGAATCATGATCCCTAACACTTGTCTGATTGGTTAGTTCATCACTTTTATCAATTTGCTTATTTATTTGCATTATTTAGTTACTAAATATTTTCCAAACAAAATCCTCATTTATTTTTTAAAATAATAAAGATCACTATCTTCCTCTAAGTTTGACCCGAAATACTTTGGATTTATTACTACGTTGATCCCATGCACTTGTGAGGCCAATCAAGTTTTTGGCAATTGCTAAGGAAGATATATAATTTTGTTATTTCTTTTTCATCATCCTTTATTTTTTTTTCTTTATTGTCCTTGGATCTCTTATGTAAATTAAACACTCTAAGAAATCCTTAAAAGCTGAATTGACTCCCACTAATAATGAAATTAAATGATTGTCTAGGACTATAGGAAAAAGAAGAGGCAAGAGAAAATTCAAGAGAGACCTAAGCAAGAAAACTCTAATCAACCTAAATCTCTAAAGGAAATCTCTATCATTGAGGCACTAATGGAGGATCACACGCTAGTTACTGCACCTCAATGAAGGGATATCGCTACTCCTCATGTAGTTCTTACCCCTTCAGCCATCTAGCTGAGCACCCAAGCTAGAAACTATGAACTCAAGACATATCATCTAAAAAGCCTTCCATCATTCAATGGTAGGCCACTTGAAGACGCTTTAGCTTTGATAAAGAAGTTCTTCCATGCTATCTCTATGCTTCCTCCTAATGAGCTAAGTGATAATGAACTTCGCATACATCGCTTCACTCACTACCTTCACGATCATGCTAGTGAGCAGATTTTAAACCTTCCTAAAGGATCATTCACTACACGGGAGTAGGTATATGACGTATTTATGTCTAAGTTCTACTCGCCACATTGTGTTGAAAAACTTCACGACAAGATCTCTAATTTCTCCTAATTGCTAGGGAAGCTATTCCATGAAGCCTATGAAAGATATAATACCTCATTAAAGCAGTGTCCACACTATAGTTTTGCCCATTTAATGATCATTGACAAATTTTATAAGGGGTTGATGATGACTTACCAAAATATGGTTGATATAGCTATTGATGGCTATGGAGGAGAAGGAATAGTAGATCAAATGATGCTTATCTATGAGTACCTTGCTAGAAACTCATGTTAAAAAGGTGACATTAGAGGAAGGTCCAAGCCTATCAAGTAGAACTAGCTTTGCTGTTGCTACTCAATTAGAAGACCTTGATAAGAATATTTGAAATTTAATTTCTAATGTTATTACTCCTAATCATTCTATTTTTGTTAATTCTGCTGATGTATCTTATGGTTCTTTGTAAGGTAATTATTACAATCAGGTTGCAATGACCTAATATATATATGCCACCTAGAACCAGAGAAGGAGTCAAGGAAGGCCCTACAACCCTTTTGGCAACACATACAATAAGGGTTGGAAAGACCACATAAACTTTCAATGGAGGACTAGAGAAGGCATAAAGCCAATAAACTTTAAGCAACCTTTGGCTCTACCCCAACAACCCTCTAACATTAATGAAAAGTTTAATAAATTAAAGGGTATGATCTCTAAGCTATATAGAACTTAGATGAGTGCACAATCCACTATTGAGACTGTACTTAAAAATATGGAGGCACAACATCAAGCCACTATCAGAAGCTTAGAGACACAACATCAAACAGCCATCAGAAACTTGGAGACCCAAATGAACTAGTTAGCTAACGTATTATCTAAACATCCATAAGGTCAACTACCAAGTAATACTGAAGTCAACCCCAGGCAAGGGATCATGGCAATTAGTATAAGGAGTAGCAAATAATTGGAGGGCCTAGTCCCTCCACAACAAGCCATAAGGAAGGACCCACTATTGGGAAAGGAGGCCAGCTCACCTAAAAAGGTAAATGATCAAAAAGAAAGCAATATTGACAACCCAAAAACAATGGCAATTGTTGACAGAATAATAAGTAGTAATGATATAATATTATTATTTATTTGTTTAGTTATTCACTTTATTTTTGCTACTTCACATGAGATTTTGACTCAAAAGACATAAATAAGCACTCTAACTACTGATGAGGATATATTAGAGAAGGCATTAGGGAATATTACCCTCCTGGTCATGTTTGAGGCTGTTAGCTTTGGCATCACAAGGAAAGAATACTTTGGAGAGGGGTTAAAGTTGCACATTTTAGCATTCAAATAATTTTGATATTCTAAAGTATTCACTATGGTTTTAAAAAGGAAGTTTAATGTGTGTGTGTGTGTGTGTGTCTGTGTCTGTGTCTGTGTGTAATTATGTGAAAATGTGCAAATGTGATTATTTGCATGTAAAAGTGGCATGATCATATTAGAGGGTGAGAGTTCGCCCTGAGTGTGTGGAGATGTGTGTGATAAAATTTCATAGCTAGCACTATGAGACATCTGATGTAGTATTATATTTGGGACTGTTATCATAGGACATTCGTGCAGTCTGGTAACTCCTTAATGCTTAAAAATGTATAGTTAGGAGTTAATAATACCTCTATTGTGTTGTGTGTGTGAAAGGGGGAATCTATAGTCCAAAAGTGGAATAAAATACCTTTAATTGGGTGTTTCTATCACTAAAGGTACGTTCAAACCAATCTGTAATTGGTCCAATAGAGTCTATGGGTTTGGTTAAGGAGTTTGGAGGTTCCATGGATAGATGATTATTATACGAGTATGTTATTGATTTTGTAAAAATCATTATAAAATATATATATATATATATATATATGAGTTTATAGATTTCAAACACGAAATAGTTTTGTTTACTTATTTAGAATTAATCTTGTTAGTAGACATTTAATGAATTATCTTGGTTATTAAGACTTTTATCTCATCCTTGGCTATTATTCTTATAGGATTTGACATTGAGAGCTCGAAAGGTAAAGATTTAGGCTGAGAGTAGTAGATCTCTTGTTAGCCCATCAGGGTTGGTGTAATGGACTCATTGTTGTAAATAATGTTTTGTATATAGGTTTCCATAGGACTATAAATGTATATATACTCTTTTAGTCCTATTTATAAGACACTTTCAACATATTTCACCATAATCAAGGAAAACTTTAAAACTCATTAACTCTATCTAGAAATTTAATAATTTCTCAACTTTGCCCCCTACCAAATATACATAGTTTAACAATGCATTTTCTCTCTCCAACATGCAACGGACATCAAATGGGAAAATTTACAATGAAAATTTAATGAGGTAACTTATAAATAAGACTAAAAAAATTTACAATGTATTATCTAAGAAGGAGTATTGCTCCCTTTCCCTATAGAGATGTATGCAGATCTAGATTTTGTTGACCAAGTCAACTATGAGGCGTTGAATGATCTATTCAACCATAAAGAGGCTACCACTACCCTATGTAACTTATATATGAGGTTTATTTCTAAAATCTTTCATTAAATGTTTAGCTATATATGTACACATTAATCATTTATTAATCCACTTATTTTGAGATTTAAGAAACCTCTATACTACCATGCTTGCCGAAAGAGATATAGTATAAAGGATTATACTTGTTAATCCCCACATGGTCTCTTCTCATGGCCACGACATAATGAGTCCTAAGCAAGATGATACAAGAGCAGAAGTAGGATCATGCTAGTTCAGGACAAAACCAAGAACACAAATAAGAAATAAAAATGAAATAAAGAAATATAAAGATGAAGATATGATAATGGATGAAGTTAATGATGAACAAAATGACAAAGAAAGATAAGGATCAAGGAAAAGGATAACTAGAACACCTGCTTCTAACAACCTTAGCCTTCGAGACACCACAAGAGTTGATTGTAACATCCAAAAACTTCAAATATGAAAAAATTCACTAATTAAGGGATAAATTAGTTAAAAATATGATTAATTAATTAAAATATATTTTTAGATTGTTAACGGGATTTTTGGGTCATATTTGGCTCTAAATTAAGTTAGGATGGAAGTCGGATCAAGTCGAGTGGCATTGAGGGGAGCAAAATTAACATTTTGCTTGCTGCATCGTGAGTCATAGCTTGTGTGACGTGCACTGCGGTGCACGGCACAGCAGACAACTTGAAATTTCAAAAATCATCAGAAAATGACAGTTTTTATGGTGGAAAACCTAGAACATGAAGGGGCAAGTTTTGGGCACTGCTAAGGCATCATTTTGGGAGAATTTTAAAGATAATTTGAACCTTCAAACTCTTGAGTAAGTTTCCTAACTTTCTCCTTTACCTTTTCATCTCATTTTCTATGGGATTTGAAAGTGAGAGAATTTGCTCTAAATGGATTAAGCCAGGAGTCTATGTTTTGAAAGTTTTTATTGACTCTAAAGAATTTAATTTATGTTTATTAATCTTAGATATGTAGTAATATGAAGCTACTTTGTTGTTTGGTGAAAGTTGGATTAAGTCCTAACTTGATCATGGGGTTTTAAAGTGTGATAAGTTAAGATATGAAGTGTTATGTTGTGAGAGAGTTAGAGGGAGGGTTAAAGAGATTGTGTGAACAAATTCTAATCTTAACAAGCCTCTTTGTTGAGAATATGAGTGAGAAATAGGAGAATTGAGAGGTTATTGGTAGCTAATAGTGCTTGTGTTAATTGAAAATTAACATATAGTACTTGTTAATGTATTGTGGTGTGAGAAGACTTACCTTCACACAAGAAGAGATTTAGTATCACGGGTAACCCTTTTAGTAACAAAAAGGTTGAAGTAATTAGATAATTTGTATTATTTATTACCTTATATAAGTTATTCTCAAGTTATTCTTGCACGATTTGTTATGTATATATATATATGAATTTTGTAAAAGTTAACTATTCTAAATAATGAGTGGATTATTGATTTGTAAAATGTCAAGTTTTTGAAGTAAGTAGTAATATTCATTATATTAATTTAGAAAGTGTTTTATGTATGGTCAAGTAGAGATATGTAATGAAATGTGGCATATTAGAGGGTGGGAGGTCACCCTAGTAGAGTTAGTGAAAATTAAGTCCATATGGCACTGCTGGTACCTCGGGACGTTATGCACAACACTTACTCTCTTTAGTGCCCAAAAATAGGTGCGGTGTTGGAGATTTACTCTCCTTAGTACCTAAAAGGGTGTAAAGTTGGAGAATATGCTCCTTAGCATCTGTAAGATGTGATGTTGGAGTAACGACACCCCAATTACTTGTAATAGGGGGAATCAGTAGTCTAGAAGTAGTTTAGGACACCTTGGCCAGGTAGTCCTACCATGGATGGTGAGCTTGGGGACCATACATGTGGTTTGGTTATGTGAAATAGCCTACCGGTTAGGTTGGGAGTATTGAAGGACCGAATGGTTAAGGATCATGTATGTAACTTGTGGTAATCTTATATGGTGTGTTTATTTTACTTAATTTAAGGCTTGTTTATAACTTGGCATATTAATCAATAATGTAGATTATCTTAATTACTGAGATTTTTATCTTACCTCGTGGTTATCATTTTACAAATTCTACCACTGAGACTGAGCCAAGGAAGGAATCGGGTAAGGGCTAGTATACTTGCTATATTCTCATTATAAAGCTCGATTTCATTTTGAGTTATGTACATAAACTTATATGGATGATATTATATATTGCCAACTAGGAATGCATATCATTTTAATTAGTTGCACTTGTCTCATACTATGTTATTTTGTAATTTAGCCCAATATTGTATATGATATGAATATGTGATAATTTTTGTGGTGATGGGTTAAAATACTAATATAAGTGCAAGGAATGTTTTATCTATGTGGTAACAATATATATACAGTGAAGTATGTGGCAATAGAGGCCAAAAATGCATGTAGTGTTGATTATGTATTTTGGCCATATTAGGTGAAAGGGCCATTGAGTGGCCAAATTTTGTATTTAGTATGTTTTTGTATGTTTGAATATCCAATCAAGTGTATTTTGGTCCATTGGACTTGATTCAAGCCTCACAATGGGTTAATGGTATAAGTTATGAATTTTGGGTACTTGAATTGTTGAAAATCACTTTAAAAATTGATTTTTGCATATGAGTATCTAAAATTCTTATACAGTGTTGGATTGTAATGAAACTTGTACTATTAGTTAGCTTATTGAATAAGATTCACACGAGCGCTTGAATCACTTCAATCGAATATCGAATGCGAAAATGGCGCGCATTCTAAATTCATCCAGAAAAGTTATCATGACAACATTGCTGTCATGGACACGTGCGCCGTGGCACATTTTGTACAAGCCACGGTGCACGGTATAGCAAGCAAACTTGCCTTTCTGTGCCAGAAGCTGCGGCGCATGGACCAAAACACTCAAAAATGACATTTTGGCCCTATTTTTGAAGTGTTTTGCTTCCTAAAACTTTTCTATACTTCCAATACCTTTATAAATCATTAGGTTTAAGCTCAAATTACAAATTTGAACGGTTTTTATGGGATCCCAAATATTTAACAATTATTTCTAAAAGATTATTAGTTTTATCTCTTGTATCTATAATGTGAACTTGGGAGCAATTTTTGATCCTAATTATGACTGTTTGTTGTGATTGTGTATTAAATTTTGGTAATGTCAATGTGGACATTACATTGATCAGACTCTTGATCACGTCAATATTCACCTTAGGACTTTCACAAGCAAGCACAACTTGCATAAAGAGTTTTACCAAACTCAAAAGAAAATTCTCATTCATAACATTCTATAGAAAGAGTACATAAGGGACCTATTTATAGGCAAGAGAATGAAAGACTCAAGAAACCCTAAGCCTAGATGACTCCTTGCAAAAGTGGTGGCTCCTCTTGAACAAATTAGAAAGAATCCCTAATTCATGGAGATTGGGTAATAAAGACTAAATGGAAGAATTCAAAAACTTTCCTAGTAACAAAAGTCTTAATCACTGATTCAAATGAACTAATAAAAGCTATAATAATGAAAAGGAAACAGCATTAAAGCTAAAAATGAAAATGGAAACTAATTAAGACTTGAAATTCAAACTCAAAAAAAATAGGAAAAAATTTGAATTCACAATGAAGGCTTGAAGATGATGGGAATCATGCCTTCTCTCTCTTCAGATATGCTCATAGATGTATGCTCCTCTTGTCTCGAGCATATTTAACACATGGTGAATTAAATAGGCTTGGGTTTTCATCAATTGGGCTTGTATCTTTATGGATTTAGACCTTAAACAAGATTAATCTCTCTTTATGATGGGTTTGGGACGTGTTCCCCTCTCCCTTAACAAATATCTCTTATTTTCTATTAGCATATGGTGATTAGGACACTTAGAAGAGGCTTGGATGCATGGGCCTTCTTATAGATCAATGGATTGGGCTTGCAATACTTGGATCATCACAAATGGCTCCTTTTGCTCTCTTGAAATGCCTCTCTTGCATAGTTGGGCTCTTGAAGTTCTCTTATGCAATCATTGAGCTTTTTAACATCCTTGTCTTAGGCTATTGTCTCTAGGCCTCCAACACCTTATAATAGATCCTTAGACAAATGATGATAGTCTTAGACCTTATGAATCATGTGGCCTTCATGAGGATGAAACTCAATCACACATCCTAGGTCCCTTTGGGCTTTAAGTACTTCACCTCCATTCCTTCAGACATACTCCTCATGATCTAGCTCTATCAATTGGGTTGAGTTGTCTATAGTTCTTCGTTGGCCCATTAGATTTATGTCACAAAGACTAAAAATATCTCATAAGCTTTCAAAATACTTCCAACAACATGGCACCAATAAGAACACAATATTCATAGTGCCTAATTATAAAGGGTAAGTCACTTTACTATGCTTCACTTTAATTTATTCAAAATTAATTATTTATGTGACACTTTCTCATTATAATCTTTGTCATAGCGGATATTAAATGTCACTTGTGATCAATCTAACTTTAGGTAAGGTACGATACCTTAAACCTACTCGTAGTGGCGATCCCTCTAATAGGCCGCATATAGTGAATATAATCAATCAATAAGTTGACTAAATTTTGTGCATATATGCATATAATTTGTTCTTTTGTATGAATATTTCTGATATCATGTTTTCTATTTCATGTTAAGGCCATTATCATGTATCACACTGATGTTGATTAACAATTCCAACAATTAGTAAAGGGTCGCGGTTGCTTTGATACAATGACATCATGGATAGTTGTCAATATATATGTATTTATCATTAATTATGTTAGCAATGTCACTATAGGTCATGTCATATAATTAATTGATTAGTTTTTTTTATACATTGTGTGATCGTAGTGCCCAGAGTAAGCAGACAAAGCCAGGAATTGTGGGTACGCTATTATGAAATTCATGAAGGGCATAATTTAACACACTCCCGCCAAGACTCTTCCAAACAATGTATATATATTATTAACCTCTTTATCATTATATTATTTTTATTTATAAACGTGACTTTAATTTGTTGTTGGTGTTGCATACAGTACTATAAGGAAGCATACTGTGACACATATGCTTTAATGGAAAAAGTCCTTAAAGAGTTGGCACATAGTGTTTTCCAAGCATGGTTTACCTTTAACAACTAGCAACAACGATAATGAAGAAATAAATTTGATATAGGTATATATTTAAAGTTCACATAGATGATATACATAGGTATAATTAGTCAATTTTTGAGATTTGAAATTTTATATTTTATCCACTAATTGGTTTAACATAAGGAACTTCAAGTTGTATATAGCTTTTATGTAGGAATTCATTAAATATTCACGTGTGTGTGTGTGTGAGATTATTTTTGGCTAAAATTTATTTTTGAGTGTTGGAATATAGTTTTGTAATTTATAATGTAAGGAAGTTGCTAGAAATGCAAGCCTTTTATTTTTAAAAAATGGTCATAATATTCAACGATTATGTGGAAAAATTGTTGAATATTTTGACCAATTATGCAATAAACAAAAATAAAAAGATAGTGACAAACAACCATTTTATGTTTCAAACTATTCAACAGTTTTAAGGCTAGAATTGTTGAATATTTTCATAATATTCAATGATTTTGGCTTTAGAATTGTTGAATATTACCTCTCGAGATGTTGACCAAATTCTCCTAAAGAACTATTTTGAATAAAGTGAGAATATTCAATAGTTAAAAACCGTTGAATAAAGGTCCAAGAATATTCAGTACAAGATTACTCAAAAGTTCATAACCATTAAATATTAGTTAAAATAATTGTTTTATGTTTTCTTTTTTGTAATAGTGCGTGAAATGTAATAATTATTTTCTAGTATTTAGGGACTTGCTTGACATTTCTTTTTTGTGAAATGACATCTTTGCTCCTGTAAAGAAGATAATTTATCTTAGTAAATCATTGACTATTTTCTTGAGAATATGATCAAAATGGAATAGCAAATTACAAGTTGTTTTGTGCAAATTTTTTTACCAATAAAGTCCAACAACCTAAAGATCAATTACTTATTTGTTTTCAAAAATGACTACTTTTATTGGGGAAATGATTAGAATAGAATAATAAATTGCAAGTTTCTCTATGCAATATTTTTTATTAAGTGAAGTCCAAAAATTAAAAATCAATTACTACTTTCTTTGGGAAAATGATTGGAATGAAATAGCAAATTACAAGTTCCTACTTTTCATCAATGAAGTTCAATAACTAAAAAATTTACACAGAGAAACTTGTAATTTTTTATTCTATTCTAGTCATTTTCACAAAAAAAGTAATTATTTCCCAAAAAAAAAATTAGTCACTAATTTACTAAGATACAATATCTTTTTTACAAGGATAAACGTGTCATTTCACAAAAAAAAAAACAAAAATGACAGCCAAGTCTCCAAGGATTAAAAAATAATTATCACATTTGATGATACCTAATTGTCATTTGTGCACGCACGTATATATATTGGAGGTATTTTTATGCCATGTTCCCTTTAAATTAAGGAATCTTTCTTCCAAATTCTTGTTTTGATGATTGCAAATAATGAAATATATGTAGCAAATGTTTGACAATCCACCAAATGACCTTTGATCCTCATTTATAATTTCCAAATCTTTTAGTCCTTACTTAAGTTTAATTTAAAGGAGAATTTCATTGAAGAATCATGGATGTGACATTATTAAAAATGATGCCCAAATAAATCAGAAATTTCACTGTAGGAATTTAAACTTAAAATGAAATTAAATATAAGGCAAAATGACTAAAATAAACTTCTTAACATGTAAGATAAATATTTTAACAAGTAATTATAGGAAATTAGCAAGTAACATTATGTGCTTAACAAGTATGTAACTGAGTTAATAAATTATCAAGTAATGTCATGGAATTAACATATAAAGTAAATATTTTAACAAGTAACAATAAGGATTAACAAGTAACATTATGATGTTGCAAGTCTAGTAATTAAGTTAACAAGTTATCAAGTAATGTCAATGAATAAACATATAAAGTAAATATTTTAACAAGTAATTATAGGGAATTACCAAGTAACATTATGCTTTTAACAAGTACGATAATTAAGTTAACAAGTTATGAACCAATGTTAAAGAATTAACATGCAATGTAAAGATTTTAGCAAGTAATAACTATAAGAAATTAACATGTAAATTTAAGAAAGTTATTTTAGCCATTTGCTTTACATTTTAATTTCAATTTAGGCCCAAATTCCTCAATAAAATTTCATATTTATTTAGGCCTCATTTGTAATAATATCACATAATTGGTCCTTTAATAAAATTCTCTCTTAATTCAATCTTTTGGCTTATCATTCCCTCCAAATAACAGTAATATTTAAATCATTAAATATTAAAGTATTAACATTTTAATAAGAAATTACGAAAAAAAATATTATTTTTAAATTACTTATCAATGTTGTTGTAGTTAGTAAAAGTTGTTGATTAAAATGATATTTTACTTTTTTTTATATGTATAAGAAATAACATTTGTCTCTGTATTTATTTGTAATTTTAAGAATTTAATTGGTATTAATTTTTATAAGTATTTATTTGTAATTTATGAGTCATTCTTTGTATTTTTTTATATTATCTTTTAAAAGTTAATATATTTTTTGATGCAAAAGGAAACTAGAAATTGATATTTGTTAATGAGAAGAATGATATTAGGTCGCTTTTAATTATTGAAACGAAATATTACTGCCCAAAAAAAAATTAAGATCCAGACGTTGTTGGGCAAAGCATAATCATATGTATTAATTCCTTCTTCATTATGTCCAGAATGCAAATCTGGAAGACAGGGTACTAAAGTGGCACTTGAGGAAGTTGAATTATCCACCACGTACTGTCCCATGGACCCTTTGAGGAAATGAAATTTTCTGGTGAGCAAACGCGTGTGCGTGGCAGACAATCATAATGGGAATTAAATTGTATTTGGGAGAACCGTTACAGTGTCAAAATAGAAACTTATTCCCACAAGATAATTTTATAAATATCATATTTTTATCAAATACTTATATATATATATATATATATATATTATAAGTTACTTTTAACTATTTCAATCATAGTTAAATTATTAACATTATTTAAAAAAATTTCTTAATTTACTCTTATTAAATGTATCATCTACCATTCCACTTTTAAAAACACTCTCTCCCATATGTAACATTCTACTCTACGCTGATTTACTTTGTATTATACTGACGAGGCTTCAGTTACGAATAAGAGGCTTTAGTTACAAATAAGAGTTAAGTCTAATAAAAAAGATTAATTCCTCACAACATAATAAACCCTCACAAGATGGTGGACTAAATTTAAATCTTTATTAAAAGAGGTGCTAACTTCCAATACCAATAATACTTCAAAAAAATTACCCAAAAAAATAGCTTCGGGTAGAGACTTCCCTGCCTCCCCTCAATCTGTTGAGAAAAAAAAAATTTTTTACGTGTAAAAAAAATATTAAAATACATTTTGACCCTTTCATTTTATGTTTTGTTTTTAATTAGTTACTAAAATATACATGTGAAGTGTAAACTAATTAAAAATATAATCTGAGCTAAATTATAATTACAATATATCACTATAATCTCCTACTTTCGTCCAAAAATATGAAACTGCAATCATAATTATTTAGTTAATATACATAATTAACTGTATAATTATAGACGCATTAATATCTTCTCCCAACTTTTCCCCAACGTGAAGTCCAATTAGAGGCTGTGCACATACTTCGGACAGAAACAAAATCATGTACGAATTTACATAAAGCTTTATAGTATATTTAAAATAAGAAAAATTACAAACAAAGACCAAACAATTTTGAAATTGCTCTGCAAGATTAAGGATTTAATATAATTAAAATTTATTATGAAAATACAAAATTATCCCTTATATATATATTTGTTGTGATGGAGAAATTGATTATTGTTAAAATGAAAATGAGATTTTTTTTTTTTTTCAAATGGAGAGTGATTCACTAGATCATGTCACTTTCTCTCTACCAATAGGTTCATATTTTGAAATTGTTAATAGAGGAATTGATCATTATTAAATCAAAAATAATATTTGCTTTTTTTTTTTTAAATGAGGGCTTGTTCACCAAATTACAACCCTTGTTCCTCTTTATTATCAAGTTAATTTTCTGAAGTACTTCTCTTTACCAAAACACAATAATTGTTAACAAGGAAATTGATCGTTTTTAAAATGGGAATGAATTTTTCTTTTTCAAAATGAGAAATTGTTATTTAAAGAATATACATATATATATATATATATATATATGTAAGGGATATTTTTTTATTTATACAATAAATTTTAATTATATTTACATCTTTTGATCTTATAGAGTAATTTTAAAATTATTTTGCCTTTGCTTGCAATAAATGTTTTTCCCAAGATCTTCCCTTTAAAATAACATGCATTATCTATCCATGGTTGGGACATGTGCAAGTCGGGACGACGAACACTGTGCAGGTGGGAACGATGTTGGCATAGAACAGTAGGGTCAACGATGATCGAAAATGAAGTAGATTATTTGGGGAGGAGGTTTTTTTTTTCGGATTATCAAAAAGTGAGAGGGGTAAAGTAGTCTTATTTCAACAAAATTATATTCATCCCTTCCCTAGCTCCCCATTTTTCCTCCCTTCCTCCCTTTTTCACTACTCAAACAAGGATGAACTGAACAAAATCTCTCTCCTCCCGTCCCTTCAAACCAAACGGGCAGGTGTAAATTAAGATGCATAAAATTATCGTTAATTGAATAAACTATCTCTAACTCTCTCACTATGAATCGATAAAAGGTGATTAATTAATTTATTACTTCTGTTTGAAATAATACAATTTTAATTTTATCCCTATTTAAATGAAAAAATTTAAAATTATATTATATTTTCTCTTATAATTAATGAGTTTAAATGAGGATAATATTTAAAAAAATAAAATTAATACCCCTATCAAATGTCTTATATTAAGAATTAAAGAATTTTTCAAGCTTTATTAGAGCAAGTAATTTAGGCAAATTCTGATTGGTCAGCTCGAACCTTAGAGTCAAAAAAATGGGTTGAGTTCACGAGCTAACTTGTTTAACCTGTAAAATTTGATAGGTTGGATTGAATAAATTGGCCTGTTTTTTAAAATAAGTTGGGTTAGCCTAACTTGCAAAACCTAGAGTGTTAAAACGGTTAGCCCGCAAGCTAAGCAGGTTAGCCCACGAGCTAGCATATTTTTTAAAAAATATTTTTTTATTTTTTAATCACATTATATCTTTTTATAAATTTACAATAATAATAATATTTTTTAAATATATAATTTATGACTCCCAAACATGTTCTTTACATTTAAAAGATAGTGTAAATCCTTTTTATAATTTGCAAATAAAATTTTTGTTACAGTTTGTAAATCAATAATTTATTAGTTTTTATAGAAATACGTTGAATATATATTATTTATTAATCTTATAAGATCTATTGATTGAAATTATAAATATAAATTCATCAAGAAAAATAATATGGGTTTATATTTAAATTTTTTTTTTCATTGAAAAAAATAACATACTTAAGTGAGAAGATAATTGATAATAAAAATCTAGAAAAATAATTTTTTTTGGTTAAATTTTATGTTTATTTTATTTATGTACAAGTTTTTTAGTTGCTAATTTACTTTAAAATGTGAAGTAAATATATATATATATATATATTATATAAATTTTAAATCGTTAAAAAAAATTGATAAATTTTTGTGAGCCAGCCTGCTAAAAATGGGTTGGGTTGGGTTGGGTTTTCTAGCTCATTTTGTCTAACGGGTTGCCCAACCCAACTCGTAAAAATACCAACCTGCACGAGCTAGCCCGTGAGCTGACCCGTAACTTATTTGCCCAATGCTACTGAAATTGCCTGAAAAATTTAGAGTCAAACCCAAAAAATATTAAAAATTTAAAAATATATAAAATATAATAAATATTAATTAATTATTTATATTTTATGTCATTTTATATTAAAATACTATATATTTGAGTGCATTGCTATAGTTATTTTTTTAAAAAAAATAAAAATATTTTTATTTTCATATTTTTATTTTTTAATCAATAAAATATCTCAAAATAATATTTAAAATATATTTTAATATTAATTTTTATATTTTAAGAACCAATTTTTTTAAAAAAGTTTTGAGTCCTATACATCATTTGTATATCAAAAAAATAATATTTTATATTTTTTATAAAATAAGATAATTAATTTTAAAGTAAAAATAAAATTAAAAATAATTTTAAAAATAAAATTCAGGTATATATGAATTCCTGACTCTACTACTAGATAAATATAATAAATAGAACAATATTCTTAAATAATTATTTGGTTATCATTCATGTTAGACTTAATTAAAAATTAAGAATAAATTAGAGTAAAAACTTCTTTATGTCAGGTTAAATAATATAAAAAGTTAAAGACAATAGAATTCAAAAAAAAAGTATTTTACTCACAATTAAATAATTTTATTTTTTATCATATAATGATGACCATTTTTCTCATATTTTTAAAAATAAAAAGTGTAGTTTATCTAAAAATTATTAAAAACTTTAAACTAATTGAAATAATAATTTTAAGTTAGTAGTCTAACCATGATTGAATTGAGATCAACTCACTAATAATTAAATAATATAATTTAATTAAAATTTATAAAATATTTATATATAACCATGATAAGAGAAATATTTGAACAACTAAGACATTAATTTATAAGTAAAAAAAATTCATGAATGAATTACGCATAATACAACAAAACAGTAACATAGTTACTTAAGTATAAAGTTAATAAATTATATTTTTTATTTTATTCTTTTAAATTTAAAATAATATTTTATGATTAACAAAATTATTTAAAAATTTAAATTGTTAAAAAATAAAAAAAAATTTTAAAAAGTTTTGGGTATTTGGGTCGGCCCGAAGAAGTCCGAAGCCTGAAGATGTTAGGACCGGGTTTAATTATATGGGCTTTTTTAAATGGAATAGGATACTTTAAATTTGACCCAAATAAGCTCGGCTCGAATTGAGTTCAACCCAAATAAACTTATCCCGCCTAAATTACCAGTTTTAAGCTTTAAAATAAGGATAAGATGGAATATAAAAGAAAAGAAATGTTTAGAATATTATGCATTTCATCACTATTAATTTTTTGTTTGTTATTTTTATATGGGGAAAAAAAGGGTGGGAATTAAAGCGAAGAGTTATAATTGCATAACTATGTTAGCTCGATACAATTTCTATTTGGTAACGCTCGATTGGTGTGTGGGTGTGTTGTGATACACGTGATCGCCAATGGAAAAATACGGAAGCTGTTGCACCTCATTTAATTTGATCCCTAACTTTTGCTTAATTTAATTTCCCCCTCTCCCTTCGTAGTTCGTACAGGCTTGCATCCAACGTCTCCCATTAATATTTTCTCCCGTTGCACAAGCTTGCATGAACTCCACCAACAAAATGAAAACATTTTCCATCTAATATGGCATTAAATAGTAAATTGACATCTAAATAATAAGTCATGGAATGTATAAAATCCCAAACTTGTTTTTGATTATGATATTTTCTTTCAACTTTTTAAAAGGTGTAACATAACTCCTATCATTAACAAATATTAACTTTAATTGTTAGTTGACAAAAAATTACCTATCTTTTATAATTTTCTTGGTCATTTTATGTAAATTTTAAGATCATTTTTTGTAATTTTTTAGTTAATTTATTGTCCAAGTTAATTTTTTTACAAGTAAAGATGACATTTATTAAAAGTTAAAAAAAACATTGTACCAACAATGAATTTAAAATCTTAGATGTTAATTCCTAGATCTATAATTTAAGGGTAAAATTGTCTTTGAATCCTTTAATGTGTTGTATCCATTTTTCACTCAATGAAATTGTAGTGTTCTCCAAAAAAAAAAAATTAAAGGAGTCATTTTGTTATGCTTTTTTGTAGCTTTATACTCCCTGGATTCTTGTATGTAAGTCAATTTGTTTTTAGAAAAATCTTATAATTCTTGGTGTCGAACTCCCGAACTCTAAATTAAATCTTTAAGGATTTATCATGATGATTAAATTTGTCAGTGAAAAATCTTATAATTCAACATGTAAATCATTCTATGGAGTAGAATTTTATTGGCCGGGATATTAAATATTTTGTTTCATAAAAGTTCTTACTATTAGACTCCGATACATTGAGGAAATGACAAAGTATATGCACTTTTTAAAAAAATTATACTCCATTTATTAAAAAATATAAGGAATTTTTAATTAAATTTTACTCTAATAATAATTACATACTTTCAAACTAACTATACCTTTTCATATTTACCCCTATTAAACATCTACGATACATATAAAATCATTTATCTTTGAAAAAAGGCAATGATTAGACCTCAAGACTAAAAATGTCTAATATTTTTAACATATAACTCCTTAAAATGTCTTATATTTTTTAATAAAGGGAGTAATATAATATTTATTAGGTGTAATGATGAAAGTTAAAGCAATTTTTAAAAATTTTATGGATACAATTATTTTTTTCACTAATATAGTAAAAATGACTTATGTTAAAGGAAAAATTAATCATTTGATTCTTATAATTTTAACTTAATTGTAACTCAATTCTTAAAATTTTGACTTTGTTGCAAATTATTCCCTAAATATTGCCTCTTATAATTTAGTCTGCTAAAGTTTTAACCTCTTAAATATTAGACTCTATATTTTAAAAAATAAAATTATAATGATTAAAAATATTTTAAAATTTATTACTAATATTTTAAATTATTAAACAGTTTTAATCTTTATAAATATTATAAATTTTAAAATTTTAAAATATTTTAATATTTATAATTTTATTTTTTAAATATAAGGACCAACATTTAGAGGTTGAAACTTTAGGGATTAAATTGTAGGAGAAAAAATTTAGGGACTAATTTATAATCAAGTCAAAATTTTAGAAATTGAGTTATAAAGAGTCAAAGTTAAAGGGTTGAATTACAATTGGGTTAAAATTATAAGGATCAAATAATTAATTTTTTTATATTAAAATATGGAATGTATATTACTCTCTCTGTTATTTTTACATGAAAAGATTTTCTATTTTACGTAAATAAAAAAATAGTTGATATTTTTAATAAATTATCTGAATCTTTATTAATTGAATATTTATCTATCTTATTATGTCCCTTTCTTATTTAAGTTAAAAAAACCTTTTCAGAGGTATTTTTGAAGAAATAAAATAAATTTTGTATAAATTTTGTAAAACATATTTTTTTTATAATGACGCCAAAATCTTCTAAAAATATCTTACGAGAAGGAAATAATTTAGTAGTGACAAAATTGAAATGAAAACGTGCGCATACATCATACACAGTTGAGAGTCAGCAAATGCCTCGCAAGAGTTAAAAAATTCGTCATTGGTTATAGCAATTGTCGGTGGAAGAAGATGTGGCGGGACCCACCTCCATGTTTTATGAGCATAGAATGAAAATATGGACCTAGTTGATCAAATAAACTATTAAACTAATATCTTAAATTTTTTTAATAAAATATTTAGTTAATAACTAATTTGATTATAGTTTAATTATAATTTTAATCATTAACCTTTGAGCAGCCAATGCCTTAAGCCCTTAACTGATTCAATAACCTATGTAGTTTTTAATACCTTATTCATAACACATTATGATTTGAAATGGCAGTGAAGAAAATTATGCATTATCAAGTATTTGAGTTCAAAATTGTTTATCATGAAGATTAAAGGTATTGAAAACAAAACAAGTTATTCAACCAATCAAGATACTAGTTCAGAGATTAATGATCAAAATTATGATAAAACTATGATTAGATTGATTATAAATAAAGTATTTTACTAAATAGGTTAAGAAACTGGTTTAATAGTTTATCAATTCAACTGAGCAGGTTGATCTAAATTTGTATATTATGCTATTACTTCTAGAGCATAATTTTAACAATTTCATGTCTTGGCTGAAAAAAATCACAAAATTGGGGTCATTATTTACAATTAGTTAATTTCTTTAATGCACCTTACCTGAGATTTCCCCGTCAATTTAGTTCTGTTAAGTTATTCTCTTTCTATTTTGTATTCATTGCATATTTAATTTCTATCCAAATGCAATCTTGCACGGAATAAAAATTGTTACGAGTGGTCCAAATTAAAGAACTATATATATATATATATATTATGTCCTTTTAATTTATATAGAGGAACTTCATTTTACGAGAAAAGTTTGCTGAACTAGTTAATTGAGAGTTTGATCTTAGATGGATATTTAATTGACAGAAAGCGTTTGGGATGGATGCATTCAATTATGCATTTATCTTTAAGACCTGTAAGATTGAAGAACATGTGAAATTAGCAGATACAATAAATTTTAGGGTTGAAACTAAACGCGATGATATCAATGAGAATTTATTCTGATAATTAATTATGGTTTGAGTTATTGTGCAGAGAGCAGGACAGTCCAGAAATTAATTTGGAAACAACAGAACAATAATTTGCGAGCAATAATCCTTAAATCAGAATTTTTTTTATCAATTCATTCATAATATGTATTTTTATTAAAATGTTATTCGCTTATGAGAGTTTCTATAGTCAATAGTCTGTTATTATAATTTTTCATGTTTGATATTTATTTCTTACGTGTTCCAGTATAATTTTTAAGTATTTTTTTTCCTTTTCTTTCGTTTTTAATTTAAAACATGGATGCACTATAAAACTAGTTTTTATGAACTCTCTAATAATTTTCATCTAATAATATTAATATTAGATAATTATGTATAAAAAAGAATTAAGGTCTAGTGTTCCCAACTCTTTGTCATAGCAATAATGCCATTAAAATAATTAAATCATAGTAATGTTGCACTTGATGTTTAATAAGTAAATTAATATTGATGATTAACTTTATTGACTTAGAAATAAGTTTAACTCAAATAATAACAATATTGCCTTTGAAATAATTAAACCTTAGCAATGTTGTCTTGTTTAATGGTTGACGTTTGTCCATTTAACTTTAAAGGCAAACATTGGTAAAATTTTAATTACTTTGAAAGTAATATTACTACAACAAATAATTTATACAGAATGTTGGGTGCTACTATGAAAATAGTTCATGAATAAAAATGAACATTAACCCTATAAAAAAATAATATAATAATGCAAAATTTTAAAATGCTTAAGATATAAAATAAATATGCTTGACAAAATCAAGGTACAAATTAAAATATTATTATTATAACACGAAATCATAATTACATGTCATTATGTAAACCACCTAAGTGCAAGTAAGTTTTCACCAGCCCCATTAAAAAAATGTAAATGTGATGTGATAATATACACAAACATACAGTATGGAGTCTATAATGATACAATAATTCCTGGTCTGGTATGATGCAGTACATGAAGACTGTAAAATAAAGACTTATTTAATGACTATGAAATAGAAGAGTACTATACTACTAGACAAAATTTATCCACAGTAATAAATACATACATACACTAACATTTCTATATATAAGTTCCTTCCCTTTACTCGCATTCCTTCAAGCTTATTCGTGTCCACTCTATTTTTGATGAAATAACGGCAATTTCATCGGAAATTAATACAAAAATAATAAGAATCATGGGTAGGTCACCTTGTTGTGAGAAAGTGGGGTTGAAGAAAGGGCCATGGACTCCTGAGGAAGACCAGAAGCTCATCTCTTACATTGAACAACATGGCCATGGAAGCTGGCGTGCTTTGCCTTCCAAAGCTGGTTCGTATATATATCATATAATGTCACTTCTTTATATATATATATATATATATATATTTGTGAGTTTTAATAATTTTTGGTGGATATATGTAGGACTTGAGAGATGTGGAAAAAGTTGCAGACTGAGGTGGACGAATTATCTGAGACCTGATATCAAACGAGGAAAGTTCAGTTTGCAGGAAGAGAGAACCATTATTCAACTTCATGCTCTTCTTGGAAACAGGTATTTCACTCTTCTTCTACCCTTTTTATGTGTTTTGAGTTTTGAGTTTTCTTCTTCATCTTATCATTTTACATAAACTGTTCAGTACTGCGTGGCTTAATATTTAGGGAGAATATCAATAAAGGACCTCTGAAATGATTTAATATCAGGTAAGGACTTTTAACAAAGTAAATATTAATAGTTAACAAGTAAAGTTTAAGTTTTGATAAGTATCCAATTTGTCTTAATACTTGCCTGATATTAAATTATTTCACCAGTCCTTCATTGATATTCTTCCTAATATTTATGTCTCCGTGTCAAGTGTGTTCATAGGTTGGTTTTGGAAAAAATCCAAACCAAACTGAAACCAATTTGGATTTTTTTTAATTGGTTTAGATTTTAATTAAGTTTAATTTAACTTTCTTGAGATATTTTTTACAATCAATATATATATGTATGCATATTCACTAATAATTTTTAAATATCAATTATTATTTTCTATGAAAAAAAATCGTGAGGACAAAATTTTTTTGTAACAATTAATTAGTTTATTTAACTATTAGAAACTAATATATTATCTTTAAAATACTTGATTATAAAATTAAAATATTATCACAGACCACTATACAGAGAACATATAGCTATAATTGTAACATATTTACAAATTAAATAACTAAAGGATAATTTATAAAATAAATACAATAAGACTCCGTTCAGTTTGGTTTAGATTTTAAGAGGCGAAAACCTGAATCAAACCAAAATAATCGATTTTGTCAAAAGAAAACCAAATCAATCTTATTTATAATCATTTTTCATCGGTTTATATTGATTTTGTTCTATTATAGTTTGATATAATCAATGCGAATCTATTTTGAATACACGTGTGTGTGTGTGTGTGTGAAGAGACTTGCATTGAAGGAAACCAAACAGTAGGTTTCTATTTATTTAACATGAACCGAATAACGTACCCATACAAAATGTCTAATGCCCCACGTAGAATAATTAAAAAAGAAAGACATTGTGTTGTTTGTTTCAAATATTAATGTCTATATTGCATTGCACCAGATGGTCAGCCATAGCAGCTCACTTGCCCAAGAGAACAGACAATGAGATTAAGAATTACTGGAACACTCATCTCAAGAAGCGGCTTGACCGAATGGGAATCGACCCGGCTACGCACCGGCCTAAGCTTGACACCACCGGCGTTGGCTTGGCTAGCTCCAGCCTCAGCCACATGGCTCAGTGGGAGAGTGCCCGGCTTGAGGCCGAAGCCAGACTAGTGAGAGAGTCCAAGCTCCAGCTCGGCTCATGCCCATCTTTCCCCAGCTCCCCTCAACCGGCGGCTCGACTCGTCCTCAACAAAATCTCGGCTCGGCCGTCGGTGCCGCCATGCCTTGACGTGCTCAAAGCATGGCAGAATTCATGGTCATTGCCGACTAGTACTACTACAGCGGAAGACAAAAACACCAGAATGCATAACATGTACGCCTTGATGCTCTCCGCCGCCGCCGACGACCTCGAGTCGCCGACGTCCACCTTGACCTTCCCGGAACCCATGTTACCAACTAGCTCCACCACCGTAGGATTATTACCCAATGAAAAAGTCATCATCCCTCCGGCCACCACGACCACCACCACCACAACGGTTAGTTCTATCTCCGCCGCAGGAATCGAACCATGGGGCTGTTTTCCTTTGCCGGAGGAGAACCACGACATGGCGATGATCATCGGAGAAAGAAGAACAGAAACTTTGCAAGACGACGACATTATGGTGGCAGTGGAGGCATTTATGGCAGAAAGGTTCAAGAATGTAGAAGCCAATTTACCAGAAGGTATGAACTGTACTAAAGATAATGATGATGATGATGTGCTTGTTTTCGAATCCAACGAGAGTCTGGGCAACTTGGGGTTCGTGGATATTAATGGCGAAAGCATGATTTGCGGAAACACAAACTTTGAGGAAACGAAGAATCATTACTGGAATAGTATGTGTAGTACCCAAGCTTGGTGATTGATTCGCTTACAAGCTATCTAGTTCTTCATCACTGTTCGCCATTTGGACTCATCATGCACTCACAAAACCTGTCAGATAGAAGATTTTTACTAGTACTCTCGTAATAAGTGTATCTGTTGTTAAGTTGGTCTTAGAAATGTACGTTTCTTGTTCTTCTCCTTTTAATAAGCTAACTTTGTGCTTAAGGTAGTAGCCTAACGTTTAGACCCGTACGTATGTTTAGTTAAGTGTGTTTCTAGTCATTATAACAAGTTAACAAAAATAATGAAATGAAATGGCATCGTTTAAATTGAGAATGTATACGTGTGTTTGTGTGTATGCTCAAGTTCCTCCCACACTTCCTCTGCTACACATCCAACAAAAATTAATGAAGTTTTTAAAGCATTAGTTACCGTTATTGATTGAATTAATTAGCTTGAAGTGATCAGTGCAGCGTAGGTATAATTATTTGCTGAGGAACTCAGAACACAGACTCGTCTAATCACCACTCAGACTTAAATGCAATGACGAACCAGAAAAATGAATCAATGGGAGTATAATTTATACTTAAAATAAATAATTATTTTTTATAAAAAATAATTTTAACTATATAATTAAATTTATGATATGAGTTAACGAAATTAAATATTAAAAACAACACATAAAACATAAAACTAAAAGACTCTCTTTATATAAACAATTATATATATATATATATTATAATCATTTTTTAATTCTCATTAAATAATATCTATATATTTCCTTTGTTAAAAAATATAAAGTATTTTTAATCAAATCTCACCCACAATAAAGCAGTTATCTTTTTTCAAACTAACCCTATCTTTTCATATTTGCCTCTATTAAATACCCTACAATAAATATAAAATCATTTATTGTCGCACCCGAAAAATGCAACACTGACGGCGCACGAGCGAAGGTTCCAGCCTTCGGGCGAGAACCTCATGAAATGGGAGTTGTCACCAAAATTTTGATGTAAATCCTGGGAAACCGTTTAAAGGAGAATAAGGATGGTCTGTGAAAATAGAAAATAAGTTCGGGAGTTGATTGAGTGTGGAGAAGGTGTTAGGCACCTCATAACACTCGTTCGTAAGAATGGTTACCTGAAGTTTGTCGTGCTATATTAATATAGTTTTATAATTATTATAATTATTCATTTTATATTCATGTGTTTGATATAAAAATGATGATAATTGAGTGGGAAATATTTATTTATTTACCAGCAAGGACTTGACTTAGAATTCGACTCTGAGGCTTACGTACCCTGTGATAGGGATCAAAGTCCACGTAGTTCGGGCTTAAAAGTTTGTTAGTGACAATTTTTTTAAAGAGAAATTAATTAAAAATAATTTACCATTTTACAAATAAAATAATTTTTAAAATTTTGATATGTGTGTTTTAAATTGTAAAAAGTGATTTAATTTTGCCTATTTTCTCAATTTTTGAATTTTTGGATAAAGAAAAGAAAAAAGTTTAAAAATTATTTTTATTTTTATTTTTATATTTTATGATTGAGAATTTAATCGCAATACCTGTAGAGCCTTATTGGCTCATACTGTAATACAATTATTCTATATATCTGCGGAAATTTTAAAATCTCACACAATAAAAGAATTTAGCAACTTAATTTATTTTTTATATTCTTATGTATATTTTTAAGTAATAATAATAATTTTTTAAGCATGTATATACATATTCTTAAAGAGTCTTAATCGTCATACCTGCAAAGCCTTATTAGTTTATATGGTAATATGATTATCTTAAATATTTACGAAGATTCTAAAATTTCACACGATAAATGAATTAAATTTATTTAAATACATCTTTAATTTAATTAGTTTAATATATAATTTATATATATATATATATATTAAAAACTTAATCGTTACATCTGTACAGTTTTATTGACTTATACGATAATACGATTATCTTAAAAGTCTACAGAGATTCAAAAATCTCACATGACCAAAAGATTTAATTAGAAAATATAATTATAATTTAAATTTATTAATTTAATTAATTAATATTATAAAAAATGTTTATTATTTTATTTACTTCTATATGAATTGAAAATCATAATATCTGTGAGGATTTATCATCCTACACGATAAGGCAATTAATTTGAGCATCTGCGGAGATTCTTTAAATCTCACACAATAATGTTAAATATTTTATTGATTTAAATCATAAAAAAGAGTTAATTTTAATGGTGAGTCATTAGAACCCATTTTTAATATACAAGTTAGATTTTCATACTTGTGAAATCTTATTGATTTACACGATACGAGATCATTTTCAATGCTTATGAAGATTCTTAAAATCTCACACAACAAACTCTAAAAATTAATATTTGTGTTTAGCATCTAAGCATAAAAGAATATACGTGCTTGAGGATCATTCATTTATTCATTTAAATATAACATTCACAGAAGCGATTAATAAGGAGTAAACCATTTTCTCTCCTGACTAGGCCATGTAATCTTAAATGCTTGGTTGAATGTTTAGATATGACTTTTGAAAGAAAATAATGAGAGTAGTGGTAATAGCATCCAATAATTAAAATTAACAAGATCCACATATCATTATTATCATCAATCACCTAATTTATCTCCCATAGAAATCAAAATCAAACTAATGTCTTGAATTTAAGAAATAAAGAGATACAAAATGATTCAATTCACATGCTCTTTTATGCTATAAAAAGTATACTTTAGATCCAATTTAACCTTCGTCTGACAAGCATATGAATTCTTTTAATTTTCCTTTTATACATTTTAGCAAACACCCTATGGGAGACAATATTCATACAATAATACAAAGCCACTTTTTCTTTAAATATCTTTCTAAATATTCATTACCAATATTTAAAGTTTCGAAGCTTTCAAATCTCCTTATTTCAACACAAGTAAATTTCCCTAAAAAATCAGTCCCATAAAAGCATAATTAATGTAGAAATTCATTTCCCTACAAAATCAGTTCCATAACAGCATAATTAATGTAGAAACTCATGCACATATCTATTGCAAGGACAGAAGGGAGAAGGGGGTTTAGCTCACCAGAAAAGAAGACCCAAATAGACAAATGAAGGATGAGGAATAAAGCCTCTTCATGCACTGCATAGATGGTCTAGAAGAAGGCAGAAAAATCCTCTCGACCCGTTGTGCTTTAGAAGAAGGAAATGGACTGCTCAGCTCTCCCCTTGCCATTCTCAGTTCTCTCTGTTTCTCTTCTCGTCCTCTCTCTCGTTCAAAGCCTCTCAGTTTTCTGCTTTGTTCTGCTTTTTTTTGGCTCTTTATCGCTCTCAGTCTCTGTCTCTGTGCTCGTGCATCTCCTTCTCGGTCTCTTCTATTTCTCGGTTTCTCTTCTCTTCTCTCGGTCTCTTTTTCCTGTGTAGCTTCCTCTCTCTCTTCTGCATTCTTTCTCGTCTCTTCTCTGTGCTGCCTCTGTGTTTTCTCTTAGTCTCTTCCTTGCTTAAACTTCTTGTTCTCTATCCTCTCTTGTCCATTCCCCACTTCTGATCTCTCTCCCTCGTTTCTTTCTCCTTCCTCCTCCGTGCTGCGTTTGTGCTCCCTGTTACTCTGTTTTCGTCCAGTTTTGAGTTTAGATCTTTCTCTCGATCTCTCCCTCGCTCTTATCTTGTCCGTTCTTTTGTGCTCTGTTTTTTCTCTCCTCCATGCTCTCTCACTCTCCCTAGTTTTCTTCTCCTTTTCCATTTTTCTCTCATCCGTTTTCTCTTATCTCTTTTATGCTCTCTCCTTCCTCCCTTTCTGTTCTCGTGCCTCTCTCACTCTCCCTCTCTGTCTCTGTTTTTTATTCTTATTCTCCATCCTCTCTCGGACTCGCTCTCGTTCGTTTCCCTCCAGGAGCAAACATCTCGTCCCCCTCTAGATCTTTACGTGAGAGATCCCTTTATTGTTGAAGCTCAGGCTCTTCCTCTTGTCGTGCATGTCTTCTCTATTTCTTTCTCCTTTTCTTTGTTTCTACTTTCCAGTTTTTTCTGCTCGCGTGCTTGTGTGTCTTTGCATGGCTATCTGTTCTTCTCAATCACACGCGAGTCTGTTTTCTGCTTTGGGTTCCTCCTTCTCCGCTTTGTGTCTGCTTGTCTGATCTCCAGAAGCTTTTCCCCTTTTTCTTTGCATTTCTGGCTTTCTTTTCTGCGTGTCTGGCATTCTGCTCTGCATGGCCGAAAGTTCCCTTTTTTCCTGCGTTTTCCTCTATGTGTTTTCATGTGTGTGCTGCTCTCTGTTTCTCTCAATCTCATGCCAAAATGCACGTGCTTGGCATTCTACTTCTTTTCTCATTTCCTCTCTCAAGCTCATGCAACATGCACGTTCTGCTCTTCTCCTTTGTTTTATTTGTTAACTTCAATAATTAGATTAAGAGGAAGAAGGAAAAAAAAAAAAACTGATTTTGAGTTGGACTAAAATATTTCTCTCTCTATTTTTTTTTTTTGAAAAACAATAAGATTTAAAGAAAGAAGAAAAAGAAAATTAACTCTCAAAAGTTGATTCCTAATATCTTAAATAGTTGGGATAATTTGGGAGAGATTTTAAAAGATTTAAACAAGATTTTTTTAATTATATTAATTATTATTATTATTATTATTATTATTATTATTATTATTATTATTTTGAAAATATAATTCTAAAAAGGATTAAATTTTATTTTTGTATTTTTATACTTTTTTTGGTTATTTATTATTATTCTTATTAAATTTTAAAAAATGCCCGGACAAAATATAATATTCATAGTTGCCCCTCTTTACTTGTTTTTTATGTAAGTATATGAAAAAAGTGTGTTTTTGAATTTGTACATAAGTGACAAGTAAAGATAGAACATGTATTTTGGTCGGCCATGCAATACCTATGAAAAGACCTAATTGCCCTTGACATGATAAGCTATGATTAAATGCGAGACTATTGGATAACAAACACAATGAAATGATGATTTTTTTTTGGTTTTGCAATGTGATGTAAATGAAAATGATCAAGTAACATAGAAGGATGCAAGACTATTGGATAACAAACACAATAGAATGATTTTTTTTTTGTTTTAGCAATGTGATGCGAATGAAAATAACCAAATAAAATAAGATAAAAAGACTATTGTATAACAAAAACAATGAAATAATTTTTTTAGTGATGTGATGCAAATGAAAATGATCAAATAACATAGAAGGATGCAAGATTATTGGATAACAAACACAATAGGATGATTTTTTTTGTTTTAGCAATGTGATCAAATAAAATAAGATAAAAAGAAATGTGATGCGAATGAAAACAATCAAATAAAATAAGATAAAAAGAAGGATGTTGTAAACAAATGACAACGACTCGAACAAAATATATATTGACTAAATGCCCTTCTTCATTTGATTTCTAAGTAAGAATTTCATGAGATGATATTCTTATCTTAGAAATGAATGAAGAAAGAAACATGTATTTTGTTTGGAGAGGCAAGACTCTTAGGTACCTATAACTAAAAAAAAAAAACAAAAACAAAACAAAACAAAAGAAAACAAAGGGTTTAAAATGAAATGTGATTTTGGAAATAAACAAAATAAAACATCAGTGGAGATGAATTGCTTATGTTCCAAGGGACTTGGTTGGATGCCTGCCTTTACAAGACTTTAAAGAATTGTGCCAGCCAGTACTGGGCTTTGAGGGTTTCTATTGTTATAGGGCTTTAAGGGTGCTTGCTGTTATAGGGCTTTTAAAGAATCGTGCTAGCCAGTACTGGGCTTTAAGGGTGCCTGTCGTTACAGGGCTTTAAAGAATCATACCAGCCAGTATTGGGCTTTGAGGGTGGCTGCCGTTACAGGGCTTTGAGGGTGCTTACTGTTACAAGGCTTTTAAAGAATTGTGCCAGCTGATATTAGGCTTTAAGGGTGCCTGCCGTTATAGGGTTTTAAAGAATCATGCCAATTGGTACTAGGCTTTGAGGGTACCTATTGTTACAGGCTTTGAAAGGGTGTGAGAATAGGTTTCATCCTACGTAACAAATTCTAGATAATTCATGACAAAATTCACATGTGAGGCTTGTTGTTGTTTCTTCTCTTACTTCCTTTGGTTTTTGAAAATTTTTTTGTTTTGGCCCAATCCAAATGAGGTGTGTAACACCCTCAAATTTATAGACCGATTTTTTCACAAATTATTAATTCAACAAATCTTTTTTTTTTACTTTCTTTTTTTTTCATTGAACCCTTATCATGGTAGAAAAATTTATACCATGATACATCCAAAACAATATACCACAGGTCTTAAAATATCTCAAAAAGCAATTAGAACCATGAGGGACAGATATGATCCTCATAGCATGTTATTCAAATCAGGTCATGAATCAAAAGAGACAGACATAATCCTCTTGGACATATAAATGCATTTAATAAAAAGGATTAGAGTTTACATGCTCCACAAAGAAGATATGTCTTAAGTTAGCACAAGATACATTGTATAATCTAAAATAAGAGGTAATGTAAAAGATGGTGTCTCACACACCATAATTACACCTCTAGTGCTTTCTCGGCCGAACTCGCTCTTGTAAAAATATTAACCACGGGGAATGAGACTTAAAAGTCCCAGTAACCAAAATTAATATGTAATGATGCATGCGGATGTAACTAATCATGCGATTGCTAAGTGGGCACACAAAACATTTAACCGAACAATATTTTCAAACAAACCGAACAAGTATTTGATTTGCATGACTGCACCTTATATCCTCCTTTCGCCATGCTCGCAGGCCAAATCACCCGGCCAAAGGTGAGTTGGACCAAGCGACACGCCACTCATTGGGTCTAATGAGGGCTTACCACATGGTAATAATTAACCGAACAGAAATTCCCTTTAACACCATACATTAAAATACCCTGACAAGTCATGCATCATTCAAATATCCAAACAGAAATATATCCGAACAATAATATCTCATCATGATAAACAAAAATAAATTTTTAACCTACTTGGCAATAATTTCAAACAAGTATATACAGTATTTATTTTCAATAATTCATAATTTTTTCAAACAATAAAACAACACATAACCATTCACAAACACACCCATCACAACACATTAATAATGGTTACCTTGTGTCTTGAATAACAAGTTCCCCTTCACAACTCCTCTTTCACCACTATCTTTGTCAACACAATCTACATAGTTATTTCATAATACTATATATTAATTTTACATTAAAATACATAACTCTAATTTAAAGAGTTAGAAAGTCTTAGATCTATTATCCATATTAACACTAATTTAAGATTTATGCCTCATTTAACTTCCCAAATTCTTTTCTAAAATTCTCATACCCTAATAAATTATTTTTAAGCCTCAAATTACTTCTAGTATCACAATTTCATCCTTCTATATTCTAAAAATTCATCCAAAAATAAATTAAAAATTTTAGAATTATCCTGAAGCCTCAAATCACCTTTCGATAACCTCAAAAATACCTATTCATACTTAAATAAATATTTAATAATCAGAGGTTCATCCCTACATCTCAGATTCCACATAAATTCAACCATATAGATCTAGATTTTAACTCAAAAATTCTTAAACATGAGTTTCAACCTCAAGAAAATATTCTATAATATTTATTATATCTCTAAGAGTTTTAACCTATATTTTTAATACATCATATCACCAAATTAACTATCCTATAGAAAAATTCTAATCAGAATATTTACTCTATCCTACAAAATAATCATATCACTAGAAAGCTAATATTATTTAGAAAATAACTATAAAATTAATTTTGTAATTAAATAAATTTTTAAATGCTAATCTAAACAGGAAAGTTAGAACATACCTGAAGAAAAAAAAATAATCTCCCCTTGCGAGAAAACGTCGAGCAACGTGAGAGGAAGAGAGAAAAATAATATAAAAATGGAATTGTGAGTCCTAAAATTATATTAAAAAAAACTATAGGTCTGAATTTAATTATTCAAACCTTTGGGCCATAAGTTGCAATTTTCTCTAAATTGCATCTTAGCCTCTCATGCTTCCTAATGCACACACCCCCTCTTTTTATACATGAAGGCACCTCTTCTCTTCCCTCATCTAACCAATGTGGGACTTAAAAACAATAACCCTCTACCCCTTTTTTTTTGTTCCTTCTACCTTCTCTGTTTTTTTTAACACACACATAAAAAAATTATTTATGTATTATATCTTAACTAAATATTGCTTATGTGGTTATAAATTTAAATTTTTAAATTCAAAATTAAATACCTAACCATAATATTATTTCTAAATAACCTCAAATAATATAAATTCCTATTATTATCATTTTTTCTCAAAACCTAAATTCCACAATTTCTTTATTATATAAAAATCAAGATGTTACAATTCTCCCCTCCTTTTAGAAATATTGTCCTCAAAATTTAATAGATAAGCTTAGAAACTATGTACCTAAGCAAATAAATGTGGATAATCTCGCCTCATACTCTCCTCGGTCTCCCAAGTAGCATCACCTAGGGCTCCACCCTTCCAAATCATCTTCACGAGTCGAATGGTCTTATTGCACAGTTGTTTGTCCTTAAAGTCCTCAATTCGCTCCGGTTTGGATCTAAAGGTCAAATTCTCCCTCAATTCCACTTCTTCAGGTTCAATAACATGGGAGGGATCTGGGTTGTACTTCTTCAGCTATGATACGTGGAACACATTATGGATACCTGCAATCTGTGGAGGCAATGCAACTCTATATGTAGTAGATCTAATTTGCTCCAAGATCTCATACGGGCCCATAAATCTAGGTGTCAACTTTTTTGCCTTAATAGATCTACCAATGCCTGTCATCGGAGAAACCTTCAAAAATACATGATCTCCTACTTCAAACTCTAACGGCCGTCTCCTTTTATTGGCATAGCTCTTCTGTCGGCTCTGAGCTGTTAGGAATTTTTGCTTAATCATTGCAATCTTCTGGGTGGTCTGCTTTACAATTTCTGGACCAATGATACTCCTCTCACTTAATTCTGTCCAACACAAAGGCGATCTACACTTCCTTCCATACAAGGCCTCATAAGGTGCCATCCCAATACTAGAATGATAGCTGTTATTATAAGCAAATTTAGCTAATGGCAAATGATTATCCCAACTACCTGGTAGTTCAATGGCACAAGCTCTCAACATGTCTTCGAAAGTCTGGATTGTCCTCTCTGTTTGTCTATCTGTTTGGGGGTGGTATGCGGTGCTAAAACTCAGTCTGGTACCCATAGCCTTCTGTAGCGCACCCCAAAAGTTTGAAGTGAACTTTGGGTCACGATCTGACACAATTCTAGAGGCTATACCATGAAGTCTAACTATCTCCTTAATGTATATCTCAGCAAATTTCTCTAATGTAGAGGTAAACTTAATCGCCAAAAAGTGAGCCGATTTGGTGAGTCGGTCTACTATTACCCAAATAGCATCCTTACTCAAGGGTGTTCTTGGCAGTCCAATGATGAAATCCATAGAAATATCATCCCATTTCCACTTTGGAATATCTAACGGTTGTAGTGTTCCAGCTGGCTTCTGATGTTCTATCATTATCTTCTGACATGTTAAACATCTAGAAACAAATTCAGTTACATCTTTCTTCATTCCTGGCCACCACCAACCTTGCTTCAAATCATGGTACATTTTAGTTATACCGAGATGAATTGTATATTTGCTTCTATGAGCTTCTTCTAAAAGGATATTCCTCAATCTTGGATCATTAGGTACATAAACTCTACCTTTATACCTCATCACTGCGTCCTCAGAGATGGTAAAATTTGGGACCTTACCTGCCACTATCTCCTTCCTTATATTCCTCAAGTAGTCATCACTCTGCTGTGAGACTCTGAGATCTTCCCAGAATTTGCTCTCAAAGTCTGCTACCTGGAGTGCGGCCGTTTGATGTTCAATCACATCTACTGGAACATCATGAAAACTATTCCATAAATGATATTCATGAACCATCAAATGTGCAGCATGAATAGTCTTCCCACTTAAGGCGTCAGCTACCACGTTAGCCTTACCCGGATGGTAATGTAATTCAAAGTCATAATCCTTCAGAAATTCCATCCATCGTCGCTGCCTCATATTAAGCTCTTTTTGATTAAATAAATATTTCAGGCTTTTATGGTCACTGAAGATTTAAAACTTAGATCCATACAAGTAGTGTCTCTATATCTTCAGAGCAAACACAACTGCAGCCAACTCCAAATCATGTGTAGGGTAATTTTCCTTGTGTGGCCTCAATTGTCTGGAGGAATAGGCAACCACTCGGTCATTTTGCATCAAAACACATCCTAAACCCTTTAAAGAAGCATCAGTGTACAGAGTGTACGGCACCACAGGGTCAGGAATAGTCAACACTGGAGTAGTGGTTAACCTCTTTTTCAATTCTTGGAAAGCAGCTTCACATTTGTCAGTTCAAATAAACGGGGCATCCTTCTTAGTCAGCTTAGTTAAGGGCATTGCAATTTGTGAAAATCCCTTAATAAAGCGACGATAATAACTTGCTAAACCTAGAAAGCTTCGTATCTCTGTAACAGATTTTGCTGTTCCTACTTCATCATTGCATCAATCTTGCTAGGATCCACCGCAACTCCGTCTCTGGACACAACATGGCCCAAAAACTTTACTTCTTGGAGCCAAAATTCACACTTGTTTAATTTGGCATAAAGCTTATGTTCCCTCAAAACTTGCAAGATGATTCTTAAATGCTCACCATGAGCCTCCTCATCCTTTGAATAAATAAGAATGTCATCAATAAACACTACTACAAACTTATCTAAATAGGGTCGAAAGATCCTATTCATGTAATCTATGAATACCACAGGAGCATTTGTAAGTCCAAACGGCATCACCATGAATTCATAATGCCCATATCTTGTTCGAAATGCTGTCTTAGGTATATCCTCCGCTCTTACTCTCAATTGGTGGTACCCTGACCTTAAGTCAATCTTTGAGAAAACTGCAGATCCCACAAGCTGATCCAGCAAATCATCGATTCTCGGAAGTGGATATTTGTTCTTGATGGTTACTTTGTTCAATTGTCTATAATCAATGCACAATCGGAGGCTTCTGTCCTTCTTCTTTACAAAAAGGACTGGAGATCTCCAAGGTGAAACACTCGGTCTGATGAAACCCTTCTCAAGTAGCTCTTCAATTTGCTTTTTCAGTTCTGCTAACTCTGAAGGGGATATCCGATAAGGAGCCTTAGAAATTGGCCCTGTACTAGTTACCGATTCAATTGAGAATTCTACCTCACGCTTTGGGGTAAATTGGAGACTTCGTCTGGAAATACATCTGCAAATTCTTTGACAATTGGGATATTCTTCACGCCTTCATCAATCTCAGCTTGGATAGAGAAGAAAACCATGTAGGCTTGGCAACCCTTCTTCATATATCTATCAACTTGTGCCGCTGACAAAAAAACATGATCTTGAGTCTCGACTGGGGTCACCGACAAAGAAGATAAAGACACACTCCTCTCTCTACAATCTAGGATAGCACCCTTTGTAGCCATCCAATTCATTCCTACAATTACATCCATACCTCTCAATGGTAGGATAATTAAGTCCATAGTTGTTTTCCTATTTTTAAACTCGACTACTAGGTTAAGGCATGCCTTAGCAGTCCTCACAGATTCTCCCGCAGGAGTAGACTCATTCATATTAAAAGGTAAAATACACATAGGCAAATTAAGGTTCTTTACACAAGTTTCAGAAATAAAAGAGTGTGTAGCACCCGAATCAAATAGTGCAACAATATCATGATGAAGGATTTTGATGTTACGTCTAATGGCATCTGGGGAGTTCATGGTGTCTTAAGTAAGAGCAAACACACGGCCAGAGACAGTAGGATGTTGGGAAGGGTTCTTCATATTTGAGCCCTGGTTGTCCCCACAAAACTTTGCAATGTGATCGGGTTTCCCACAAATGTAACAGACCCAGTACTGTCCAAAATGACGACGCCCGCATTTAGTGCACTGCTGAGAGCTCACTATACTCGGGGCAGGGGTAGATACTGTTGGGCTCCTCTATGACCCGTGATAACTACTATGATAGCTCTTCTGTCCTTGGCCCCTTTGAAATGGACCCTTCTACCTTCCTTGGTTCCATGAGCTACTCGAACTTTAATGGTTTTTCTTCATAATGCCTCCGGTGGGTCGAGGGTAGGTTGGGGGTCTACTATATGAATAACCCCTCTTCTCTCTCTCGACCTCCTTCTTACTGCGAGCTACTACTTGTAGTTTTATGCACATTTCGTCATAATCTCGGATATCTAGATGAGCCAATTGCTCCCTCAATTCTGGTCTAGCCTTCTCCAATAAGCGCTTGGCCTTCCATTCAGAATCATCCCTATGCTACAGGTACGTGGAGTATCTAGATAACTCCTAAAACTTAGCAATGAATGTGTCCTCATCGAGGTTTCCTTGCTTAAAGGCATGAAATTTAGCTTCCTTTTCAGACCTTAACTCTGATGGAAAGTAATGTTTGAACAATTTTTCCTTGAATTCCTCCCATGTGAGTGTAGAATCATCCTTGGGTCCTGCTGTCTCCCACCAATCTCTTACTCCCTTTACTAGGAGCACTAATGCTTCTTGCACTTTTTGATTACTGGTGCACGTGACTACTTGAAAGATGAACTCGAGTCTCTTCACCCATTCCTCTACCACAGATGGTTTAAGGTTACCATCAAATGTAGGAGGGTTAAAATTCCTAACAGTTTCCCACACATCAGTAATGGTCGGTGGGGCTCTCTGTTCCTTCTGCCTAATTTCCTCCCTTTTAGACTCATGATCTCTCGGAGTGGTAGGATGTGAAGAACTGCCTTCCCCTACATGACTCTTAACATGAGCCCTATCTTCATTTTCAGTTACCTTTTGCCTCTTTAGCTCCGTCAACTCTTGTTCGTATCCTTGAACCTTGTCTGTTAATGTTTTTACAAGCATTCTCAATTCCGCAAAGTCAGGCTCCTCATTTGGCAGTGGCGGTGGTAGGTGCTCATGTTGGAATCCTGAGTTACCGCGAGTAACAATTATTTTCTTCCCCTCCTAAAGGATACAAGATATAAATAATAAAATTAGCCTAGCTATATAATGTCCATACAATGAGAAGCACCATAACAATGTATATTGCCAACCGACTATATGCAATGCACCACACATAATAAATACATATTAAATTCACATAAATAATAGTTTCAAACAAAAATTTAAATAAGTGTTACTAAAATAGAGGCTCGAAACATGATGCTCTAATACCAATATATAACACCCTTAAATTTACAGACCGATTTTTTCATAAATTATTAATTCAACAAATCTTTTTTTTACTTTCTTTTTTTTTCATTGAACCCTTATCATGGTAGAAATACCACAAGTCTTAAAATATCTCAAAAAGCAATTAGAACCATGAGGGACAGACATGATCCTCATAGCATGTTATTCAAATCAGGTCATGAATCAAAAGGGACAGACATAATCCTCTTGGACATATAAATGCATTTAATAAAAAGGATTAGAGTTTACATGCTCCACAAAGAAGATATGTCCTAAGTTGGCACAAGATACATTGTATAATCTAAAATAAGAGGCAACGTAAAAGATGGTATCTCATACACCATAATTACACCTCTAGTGCTTTCTTGGCCGGACTCGCTCCTGTAAAAATATTAACCATGGGGAATGAGACTTAAAAGTCCCAGTAACCAAAATTAATATGTAATGATGCATGCGGATGTAACTAATCATGCGATTGCTAAGTGGGCAAACAAAACATTTAACTGAACAATATTTTCAAACAAACCGAACAAGTATTTGATTTGCATGACTGCACCTTATATCCTCCTTTCGCCATGCTCGCAGGCCAAATCACCCGGCCAAAGGTGAGTTGGACCAAGCGACACGCCACTCATTGGGTCTAATGAGGGCTTACCACGTGGTAATAATTAACCGAACAGAAATTCCCTTTAACACCATACATTAAAATACCCTGACAAGTCATGCATCATTCAAATATCCAAACAGAAATATATCCGAACAATAATATCTCATCATGATAAACAAAAATAAATTTTTAACCTACTTGGCAATAATTTTAAACAAGTATATACAGTATTTATTTTCAATAATTCGTAATTTTTTCAAACAATAAAACAACACATAACCATTCACAAACACACCCATCACAACACATTAATAATGGTTACCTTGTGTCTTGAATAACAAGTTCCCCTTCACAACTCCTCTTTCACCACTATCTTTGTCAACACAATCTACATAATTATTTCATAATACTATATATTAATTTTACATTAAAATACATAACTCTAATTTAAAGAGTTAGAAAGTCTTAGATCTATAATCCATATTAACACTAATTTAAGATTTATGCCTCATTTAACTTCCCAAATTCTTTTCTAAAATTCTCGTACCCTAATAAATTATTTTTAAGCCTCAAATTACTTCTAGTATCACAATTTCATCCTTCTATATTCTAAAAATTCGTCCAAAAATAAATTAAAAATTTTAAAATTATCCTGAAGCCTCAAATCACCTTTTGATAACCTCAAAAATACCTATTCATACTTAAATAAATATTTAATAATCAGAGGTTCATCCCTACATCTCAGATTCCACATAAATTCAACTATATAGATCTAGATTTTAACTCAAAAATTCTTAAACATGAGTTTCAACCTCAAGAAAATATTCTATAATATTTATTATATCTCTAAGAGTTTTAACCTATATTTTTAATACATCATATCACCAAATTAACTATCCTATAGAAAAATTTTAATCAGAATATTTACTCTATCCTACAAAATAATCATATCACTAGAAAGCTAATATTATTTAGAAAATAACTATAAAATTAATTTTGTAATTAAATAAATTTTTAAATGCTAATCTAAACAGGAAAGTTAGAACATACCTGAAGAAAAAGAAAATAATCCCCCCTTGCGAGAAAACGCCGAGCAACGTGAGAGGAAGAGAGAAAAATAATATAAAAATAGGATTGTGAGTCCTAAAATTATATTAAAAAAAACTATAGGTCTGAATTTAATTATTCAAACCTTTGGGCCATAAGTTGCAATTTTCTCTAAATTGCATCTTAACCTCTCATGCTTCCTAATGCACACACCTCCTCCTTTTTATACATGAAGGCACCTCTTCTCTTCCCTTATCTAACTAATGTGGGACTTAGAAACAACAACCTTCCACCCCCTTTTTTTTTGTTCCTTCTACCTTCTTTCTTTTTTTTAACACACACATAAAAAAATTATTTATGTATTATATCTTAACTAAATATTGCTTATGTGGTTATAAATTTAAATTTTTAAATTCAAAATTAAATACCTAACCATAATATTATTTCTAAATAACCTCAAATAATATAAATTCCTATTATTATCATTTTTTCCTCAAAACCTAAATTCCACAATTTCTTTATTATATAAAAATCAGGATGTTACAAGGTGCACTTTCTGTGGCAACGCATGTAATGGGGTGATGTGCAATGTGTGATTTTTTTTATTTGCCCCAATCTAAATGGAGGCAAATTTTCATGTTAAGTATGTAATGGATGAATAATGCATAATGCATGATTTTTTTTATTTGTCCCAATCTAAATGGAGGCAAATTTTCATGTTAAACATGTAATGAATGGATAATGCGTGATTTTTTTTCTTTTGTTTTTTTTTGCTCAAAAGTTCAATTCTTTTTCTTCCCCCAATTTAAATTGTGGCAATTTTAATGCAATGCATGCCATGAATGATATGGAAGAGTGAATGATTTGCTTTTGATTTGCCCCAATCTAAATTATGGCAATTTTTATGTGAAATATACAATGGGTGGATAATGCATAATGCATTATTGACTATTTTTTTAAACAATTCAACTCCTCATTTGAGCTCACTTTGATGCGAATGATGTAATTTTTTTTCAATTTATGTGAAGATATAGAATGGTCAGTGCATTTGAAATTGTAAAATGTATTTCTTTTTATTTGCAGGATTTTGATGCAAGAGGAAAACAAAACTTGAAATTAGCAAAATGCTAGGATTCTCTTGGTTAGTTGCAACAGGAAAGTTGTTGGTCTCCCTAATGAAATTACAAGTCAATGACTTAATAACTTTTACCACAAGAATTGGACCTTAAGAGGTCACACTTTCAGACATCTAAAACTATTTATTCTTACCATATTGAGAATTTTCAAGACAATTTGTTTGTCCTTATGAAATTCTTGTTAGACATGGATGTTTCATCTTGTCTATCTTTATCATCAATGCTTGTATAGTCAATAAGTGAAATTGACATTGATTTTTATTTAACAATGTCAATGTAGACCATCATTGTAAACAAAAGGTCATATCTTAAAATGAAAAGGAGTGGCCAATAAATGGAATGTTGGGAATATTTAGAGGTATCTCCATTTAGGTGTAGGGAACATGTGAAGAATAGTTATCATGTGGATAAGACAAAGTGTGAAGTGGAAAATGATGGAATGATAAAATTGAGGACTACCTAAATTTTATATGATGTATCTTTGGATAGTATAGAGATGAAAGGGAATGAATATGGAAATTGAAAGGAGGGTCCCCTTTTTGTTTGGTATGTCCCTTTGAAAATGACACAATTTTTAAATAAAAGATCTTATGTTGAGCTATAAGCTTGCCCCAATTTCAACAATCTGCATCTTGGAATGATCTTTAATAAAAAAAATGCTCCAATTATATTCGAGCAAGTCAAATCTTAATGAGGATTTATGGGGTTTGTAATGTGGCCTGGGTAAATTGGCTCATAAAATAAAAGGATATTTGGTTCAAAAGTTCTGTGCCCCTATGTGAATTCTTCCTTCAACCTTTTTTTTCTTCTACTCTAACATAAAATTATACTAAAATTCACCTAACAAGAGAGGATATTCAGGGATTGTGATGTAGCAAAATAAGATGAAATTGTAGGCTAAAAATGGAAAGGATGTGATGGTCTAAACATAGGTGCAAAATCACAATGGAATTTTTTGACATGTGATCTGGCAAGACGTGGCACTTCTATGGAGTTATTATTAGAAAAGGAAGAAAAATTCTCTTCTATTTCTTCTTCTTCTTTTTTCTTTCTTCCTTTTTCAATTTTCCTCTTCATGTCCCATTCAAGTCTATGAGGAGTCACCATGATATTACATAAGTTACCATGCATATCATTAATTATTAACACACCAAATGACAAATAAACTTGCCACACATGCTTATATAAATTTCATAATATCTCTCAAAATCAATATGTCTTATTCATGTTTTGGATTTCATTATTCAAATACAATACACACAGCATCAATTTTGCAAAAGCACAATTAATTTTCTAAATAGCGTTACAGACTATAACATATATTAATTTAAATTTCCACTTATCTCAAACCTTTGAGAGATCAAAGGTTCAATTTCTCACTCTTGAGTTCTATTATACTCAGCCTTGGTACTTTTTAAGATGAACTCACACTACAGATAGGTTTTATATTAATAACTGAACTAGTTGGAACTTTTCTTGAGACTTAGATGGATAAACTTTAAGAATTTAGATATAGCATTCAACCCTAGAGGAAGACCCTAGACATTAACTTTATAGAATAGAGGTGTAGAAGGTGTAGATTAGTCTTATAAGACTTACCCTAGTAAAATTTGACTAAGACAGGGCTCTTTAGGTCACTAGAGACTAACCTTAATATAGCTCTACAAAAAAGTGCGCCTTCTGCAAGTTTTAAAATGAGTTGTATTTCTATTTTTTGATTGGGACGTCTATTTATAATTTCCTAAAATGCACTGCTCGCCTCGGTGAGATATCCAACTCGCCTCTCCAAGTACCTCTGTTCTTTCCCCAGTAAGCTAACCCATTCGCTTAGGTGAGTAACATAATTCAATCCCACTTAATTCAAGTCTAAACTTAAGGTTATTGAATCATATGTTTTGATGATTATAAAACCAAGAGAAGAGGTATGTGTTATTTGTAAAGATACAAAAAATTCATAGATGAGAGAAAACCTTCAAGAACTTGAAGAATCAAGAGAAGAAAAAGAATTATAGGTTTAAGTTATTTATTTCTCTTAGATTCAATATGAAAACTGAGAGCTTAATCACATGTTATCAATTTTAAAGTGAATGCATCATCTTAGGCTCATAAGTCTTCTTTATACATCTTAGAACTTGTCTTAGTCAATTCAAGCTTAGAAGTATTGTCATTCACACTTGAATTAGATCATAGAAATTAAGACTTTCATTACATGATGTTTCATGTGTGATTTGTCACTTTAGGCACACTGGCTGACATTTCATGCCTGAATCAGAAGTAGTCCACATGTAATTTGTCACCTTTATTTATGTAATGCCTTGATAAACCTTATGTTCTCCAATTCATGCAAAATACCCTTGTGTATGCATGCTTAAATTGTCACCTTGTGTTTTATTGTAGTCCGTGTAGTAACATTTCATGCTTAGAAGAGAATGTCTTCATGCTTGTTTTGTCACTAAATTTCTTGAACACATTTAACCTAAATGAGTCTTAAACCATTTCAAGCCTATTTGATATTTTATACTTGTGCGATTTATCACTTATAGATCTAAATCTTTTTAATCATGCAATCCACGCTTGAAAGTACATTGGTTCCACATATGATACATCTAATAGAATGGCTTGGTTTTATAACTAGCCATTTTATGTGAGAGAGGAAGAGTGTTCCACGTGTGATTTTTCATCCAAATTGTTTTGGGTTTTGTAACTAGCCATTTCACATTGTGATAGTTAGATGGTTCCACATGTGATTTATCATCCAGATTGGCTTTAGCATTTTACTAGCCAATTCATGCTTGAGAGCTTAAGGGAAACACGCTTGTTTTGTCACATAAAATGGTTTTTATCTTTTTATCTTACACATGAGCTACCCTAGTGTTCACAATTGAATTGTCACATATGCTTGACTAAAATTTGCCTAGCTCTATTTCATGCATGAATCTCATGGTTGCATGTAAGAAATGTCACCAATAGCTATATTGCTATTCTAATGGTCTGTACATTGCCAAAACTATGTATATGATACAATTCAAGTCTAGAACAAGAATACTAATCTTTGAGTGAACTATTCATCATTTAAAAATTCTTAAAAGCTTTTAAGTTTTGCTATAAAGTCTTGCATTCATTCATTTATCATTCTTGATAAATTTTGTGAAAAAGCTCTCATTAGTTCTTAAACTTTCATTGTACTCAATTTTCTCTTTCAAGAGAGTTTATCTTTGAGAAGAATTTTACCTTTTAAACAAGTTAAAATCTTGAAAAGAGATTTTTCAAGTGATTTGTAACAACTTGCTACTTGTAGCAAGGTTAGTTAATTGAAATAAGAATAGTCAAGTCTTGTGAGTTGTACTGAGATTGCAAGCACTCACTTAAGCTTATGATTATAATTGAAAATCTCAAAGGTGATCTTGAGGAATAGATGCAGGCCAAGATTTGGGCCGAATCAGGATAAATCTCTTGTGTCAAATCTTTTAACTCCTTGCATCTATCTTCCTTTCTTTAAAGCTCTTCAAAAAAATTAAATGTCACGCAATTCACCCCCTCTTAGATACCAGTCTTATCTAACAAAGGTCATTACCCTAGCCTAAGGACACTCAAACCCTAAATCAACTCCCTTACCCTTAGAATTATAGTTATCCCTTAAGTTTCCTTTCTCAGTGTAAAACTTGCCCCAAGTGTTATCTAAAAATCACACAATTCAAACAAACTAAGTATGGTTAAGGAGTTAATCCTAAAACTAACTTAGAAAACAAACCATTTAAATCACTAAGTAGATACATAATTGCAAAGTAAACATTTAAAACCTTTTTTAAATAAAAAAAATTTATAGGTTTTACCTATAGCGCATAGAAGCAAGCTAGGCGAAAGCGAGGTAAAAAGATGTTGTCATGACAGTCCTCCCGGGCTAACTTCTGAGAGGCATCGTTCTGTCATCCGATCCCCGATCGAAGAAATTGTAAAGCTCATACATCACATTCAAAGGGTACTATAAGTGTACCAAATTTCAAAAAGATCCAACAATTGGATTAAAAATTAGATATGTTAAAAGTTTGGTCATTTTTGCCGTCAAAGCCGTCATGACAGCACCTCTAGACTAACTTTCGAAGTGTACCATTTCATCATCCGACATTCGATTGGAGCGATTCTAAAGCTCACATGTCACTTTTAAATAGTACTATTATAATACCAAATTTTGAAAGATGTAATGGACGAATTGAATTTCATGCATGTTGCAACATCATCACTGTTGCTGTCACTTTTGTTGTCATGACAATTCCTTTGGACCAAATTTCAGAGTGTGCCATTTCTCTGTCCGACATCTGATCGATGTGATTCCAAAGTCACATGAATATTGTAAAAGGTTTTACTTGTGACCTAAATTTTAGAAAAATCCAATGGTCGGATTAAGATTTGGACACCCAGATGCAAAAGTCCAATTTTTTTGATAAAAACCATTTTTAAAATTATCCGAATCTCATCCTAATGGTCACAAACCTGTGAAAACACTCTGAACATGTCAAATAGGACTAAAAACACCTGATAGAATATTTAAATGATAGAAAAACCTTTTATACCAAAATTTGACCACCTGGGTGTCATTTCCCAAAATGGACTCTAAACTCTCAAAATGCACAAATCATATAAGAGTGGCCAAAAACTATTCCAAATATCATATAAACATATGAATACACACGCTAAACATTTTCACTTGGCTCAGAGATCTTTGTGGGGCCCACGCACCCACTCTCTCTATCCAAGGTATATGTTTACCCATAGCACACCATTTGCAATGCAACCACTTTGTATTTGTTTGTGGAATCACATATACACCAAAATAAATATTTTCTTGGAGTGAAAACTTGGTCTGCTAAATAAATCCATCAAAACCACTCACATAGCCAAGTTTTCTAGCCACAAATCTACAAGCAAACAAAAATTTACATACAAGCCATACAATCCACACATACACACATATACATAATCACATTCTACTGGCACCCTAATTCTAAATACATTACAATAGATTTGCTCCAAAGAAAGGGGTTGCAGTTCTTTACAATTCACAAACAACCCCTAGCTCTACTCCTTTCCCTATCCTCCATTGGTTCCTTTGCCTGGACTTGAAAATATTGAAAAGAAAGGAGTGAGACAACCACAGTCTCAGTAACAGAGAAATCTACATTGATTATTATAAAGTAAGCTATAATCGAATAAACGAATAATAAATTCAACATAATATATAATTTGGCTATTTAAAATGTATGAATGTCCCTTAGTACTCTTTAACTCGTAAGTAAATCCTATACCCACTTGTACCTCCACAAGCACAAAACATAATATAAGACATGATCTAATCCACCGAACTGCTTATGCTCCTTCGATGTGAATCTTAAGAAATCAAAGCTAACTTCCTCCTAGAGTCAGCCTGACTTACTCTCTATGTGAGGGCTACCTTGGCCTAGGCACTCAACCTCACACTTCATATGTTAGATTACCTCCCCCACTGAGAGGTGTTAGATACTCAATACACTAACCATTTTAGTGCACTGAGCCCACACTACGTAAGGCAACATTGAGTACTGACAGTGTGCTATAGAATATCAAAAGTCCACACCTTCTCATTGGTGAACTCGCACTGAGATCATACCTTTTACTCGTGTTTACCTTTCTCAACTATTGACCACTTCAACACTCTAAGGTAGTATAACATTTATAAATCTCCTTTAAACGGTTCCTTAGCCTATCTAAGGTACCTTACTTAGTTATACTCCTTAAGTGCAACTTTTATTCTTTATGATTACAATACATGCAAACAAATTTCGTTTCTATAAAAATATTGTCGTTAAACAATTAGAAAAATATATTTGCACTATAATCAAAGTAGTACCTTATAACCCCTTATAAAGCACATTTAATCTTTTAAAATATGTAATGCATGATAGCTAGTAATATTTATTCAAAAATAGCTAAAACAAAATAATAAGAAATATAAATTTCCCTGTTACCTCAACCTTTTAGGACTAAAAGGGTTCCTCTTGTACAAAATAGGACTTGGCTTGTTCCTTAACTTCTCAATAAGTTTCACCAACAATTCTTACAATATATAAGTGATCCATATCACTTATCATAACAAATAGTATTAATGAAGACTATAACTCATACCACATAACTTGGGTCAATGAGTCATAATCCATCCTAATAGTCCATATATTAAACCAACCATTCATATAGTATCACTTAACCACCAAAATCATTTATTAGCCATTACTAGGCTAATTTCAAATTCATATAATTTTTAATCAATTAAAAACCTTCACTTAGTGTCACCAACTTTCACTGTTAGCCCTTATAATGAAAACCAAACCTTAATTTAAATCTTATTGGGCTCAAATAGCAAAATTATAACTAAATCAATAGGCTTAAACCATTGAAGAGCAAAACCCAATCTCTCAGGGTTTAATTTGTGCCCAAAACACCTCTTTTCATCCAATTATCCACTCAAAACAATAGATCACTATATAGAAACTCAAACCATCCTCCCTAGGATTTAAAGAAACTAAAGCTTATAAGAATAAAGCCTTTGAGATCAAAATCTAGAAATTTCCTCTTCCAAAAATTGAAGAAAATCAAGAGGGAAGGAAGAGGATTGAAGTAGGGAGTTTACCTATTGTGTAACCGAGCTCGCAACAGTCGTAAAGCCTCATAGATCCAAGCCTAATTCTCTCTCTTTCTCCTCTCTTCTTCCCCCCTTCTCTCTCTCATGCGTTTCCTTTCCTTGTTTCATTTCTGCATTTCTGTATTCTATTTTCTCTTAGGGTGTTACACCTTTTTCCTTTTGTATTTTAATTTAATTTTTGAAATAGGGGCTGATATAAATGCCTTTATCTGCATGCAAAATTTAGCCCTCAATTAGCTAAATTAAATGAGTTTAATTAATTAAATTGATGTGGTGTGTAACACTTGCCCTGAGTGTTATCCAAAAATCACATAATTCAAATAAACTAAGTGTGGTTAAGGAGTTGATTCTCTAACCAACTTAAGAAATAAATCATTTAAAACCTTAAAAAAAATTTATAGGTTCTACCTATAGCATATGAAAACAAGCTAGACAAAAGTAGAATAAAAAGATGCTGTAATAACAGCAATTATTACTGTCATGATAGCCCTTCTGGGTCAACTTCGAGGAGGCACCGTTCCGTCGTTCGATCTCCGATTGAAGTGATTTTAAAGCTCACACATCATATTCAAAGGATACTATAAGTATATCAAATTTCAAAAAGATCCAACGGTCAGATTAAAAATTAGACATGTTAAAAGATTGGCTATTTTTTAGCTGTCATGACAGCACCTCCGGGTGCACCATTTCATCATCCGACCTCCGATCGGAGCGATTCTAAAGCCCACATGTCACTTTTAAATAGTACTATTAGCATACTAAATTTTGGAAAGATCTAATGGATGAATTAAATTTCGTGCATGTTGCAACATCAATATATATTGCTGTCATGACAGCACCTTAGTTGTCATAACAGCTCCTCCAGACCAAATTTTGGAGTGTGCCATTTCTCCATCTAATATCCGATAGACGTGATTCCAAAGCCACATGAAGCTTATAAAAGGTTTTACTTGTGACCTAAATTTTAGAGAAATCCAACGGTCAGATTAAGATTTGGACACCCGGATGCAAAAGTGCAGGTTTTTGGTAAAAACCATTTTTAAAATTGTCCAAATCTCATCCTAATGGTCACAAACTTGTGGGAACACTTTAGATACGTCAAATAGGACTAAAAACACCTGATAGAATATTTAAATGGTAGAAAAACCCTTTATACCAAAATTTGACCACTTGGGTGCCATTTCCCAAAATGGACCCTAAACCTCCAAAATGCACAAATCACACAAGAGTGGCCAAAAACTATTCCAAATATCATATACACATATGAATACACACGCTCAATATTTTCACTTGGCTCAGAGATCTCTGTGGGGCCTACGCACCCACTCTCTCTATCTAAGGTATATGTTTGCCCATAACACACCATTTGCAATGCAACCATTTTGCATTTGCTTGTGGAATCACATATATATCAAAATAAATATTTGCTTATAATGGAAACTTGGTCTACTAAATAAATCCATCAAAACCACATACCATAGCCAAGTTTCCAAGCCACAAGTCTACAAGCAATCAAAAATTCATACACAAGCCATACAATCCACACATAATCACGCACATATACATAATCATATCTTACTGGCACCCTAATCCTAAATACATTACAACAGATTTGCTCAAAAGAAAGGGGTTATAGTTCTTTACGATTCACAAACAACCCCTAGCTCTGCTCCTTTCCCCATCCTCCACTGGTTCCTTCGCTTGGACCTAGAATATTGAAAAGAAAGGGGTGAGACAACCACAGTCTCAATAATAAAGAAATCTACATTGATTATTACAAAGCAAGCTATAATCAAATAAGCGAATAATAAATTTAACATAGTATATAATTTAGCCATTTAAAATGCATGAATGCATGACCTAGGCCGGTATGGCCTTTCATGACTAACAGAATGCCCCCTGGCACTCTTTAACTCACAGGTAAACCTTATACCTACTTGTACCTCTATAGGCACAAAACATAATCTAAGGTATGATCTAATCTACCGAACCGCCTATGCCCCTTTGACGTGAATCCTGAGCAGTCAAAGTAACTCCCTCCCAAAGCCAGCTTGACTTACTCTCCATCTGAGGGCTACCTTGGCTTAGGCACTCAACCTCACACTTCATATGTTGGATTCCCTCCCCCACTGAGAGGTGTCGAACACTTAATACACTAACCACTTTAGTGTACTGAGCCCATAATACGTAAGGCAACACTGAGTACTGGCAGTGTGCCATGGAATATCAAAAGTCTACAACTTCTCATTGGCGAACTCCCACCGAGATCATGCTTTTTATTCATGTCTACCTTTCCCGAGTATTAACCACTTCAACACTCTAAGGTAGTATAACATTTATAAATCTTCCTTAAACGGTTTTTTAGCCTATCTAAAATACCTTACTTAGTTACACTTCCTTAAGTGCAACTTCTATTCCTTATGATTAAAATACATGTAAACAAATCTCGTTTTCATAAAAATATTGTTGTTAAACAATTAGAAAACATATTTGCACATTTAATCTTTTAAAACATTTAATGCATGATAGCTAGTAATATTTATTCAAAAATAGCTAAAACAAAGTAATAAGAAATATAAATTCCCCTGTTACCTCAACCCTTTAGTACCAAAAGGGTTCCTCTTGTACAAAATAGGACTCGGCTTGTTCTTTAACTTCTGAACAAATTTCACCAACAATTCCTACAACATATAAGTGATCCACATCACTTATCATGTCAAATAGCATTAATGAAGACTATAACTTATACCACACAACTTGGGTCTATGAGCCATAGTCCATCCCAATGGTCCATATATTAAACCAACCATTTACAAAGCATTACTTAACCACCAAAACCATTTATTAGCCATCATTAGGCTAATTTTAAATTCATATAATTTTTAATCAATTAAAAACCTTCACTTAGTGTCACCAACTTTTACCGTTAGCCTTTATAATGAAAACCAAACCTTAATTTAAATCTTATTGGGCTCAAATAGCAAAATTATAACTAAATCAATAGGCTTAAACCATTGAGGAGCAAAACCCAATCTCTCAGGGTTTAATTTGTGCCTAAAACACCTCTTTTCATCCAATTATCCACTCAAAATATTAGATCACTATATAAAAACTCAAAACATCCTCCCTAGGATCCAAAGAAACAAAAGCTTATAAGAATAAAGCCTTTGGGATCAAAATCCACAAATTTCCTCTTTCAAAAATAGAGAAAAATAAAGAGGAAGGGAAGAGGATTGAAGTAGGGAGTTTACCTATCGCGTAGCCGAGCTCGCAATGGCTGCAAAGTCTCCTGGATCTGAGTCTAACTCCCTCTCTTTCTCCTTTCTTCTTCCTATCTCTCTCTCACACGTTTCTTTTCTTTTCCTTTTCCTTTTCTGCATTTCTGCGTCTGTTTTGCTCTTTAAAGTGCTAATCTAAAAGTTTGGGAAAAATTACAAGCAAGGGCCCAACATTTTTTATTATAGCACAAAAGCCCGGGTCAACTTTGATAATTTTTTCCATAGTTAAAAATCAAATAAAACAAAACTTTTACTGAGAAAAATTCAAACTCTGGACCTCTATCAAATTATTCTAAATTTTAATTTAATTATAGATATTTTATTTTTTATTTTTTTAAATAAGTATGAGTTTTAAAATTTTTGAGATGTTACATGGTGTATGATTATAAAGAGCAAAAGGATGTTTTGGGTTATGATTTTAGCCCTATGATTAAGTCCAAAGCAAAGTCAAGCTACCCAAACATTAAAAAGTGAGGAAAATAAAGGGGAAGGCTTTTTACCATATGTCATGGCACATGAGCCACCAGGAAGTAAGAAAGGTCTCTCTATACCATATGCCACAGGCATGATCTTGAATCTGTAAAAATTAGAGCTGTATTAGAGTTTGAAAAGCAAAGAAAGAGAAAGGGAAAATGAAGAAAATGTGAGGAGCTATACTAAGGCAAGCACTGGTTACTATTTATGAGGCATTTGGAGCTTTTAAATACTAGAGGTGAGTTCCTTAAGTATTTATCTTCCTTCCTCTTCCATTTTTCTTAAATATAGAAGTTAAGGTTTGTTAGAAAGGATAACTTTCAATCTATAGAAGCCACGAGTTTGAACCTATTAACTTAGATAGAGTTAATGGGAGTTATTTAGGTTATTTAAACCTAGAATTTATGGCAATGAGAGTATTACTAGTTAAAGGGTGATAAATACCCAAAATTTCCACCATAAATGAGGTGGTTGGAGCAATGTGAAGCCATTTGTTGCACCCAAAAATGCAATGCAGACAGCGCGAGAGCAGAGGTTCCGGCCTTCAGAAAGAAGACCGAAGAAATAGGAGTCGCCACCAAAATTTTGAGGAAAATCTTGGAAAACCGTTTAAAGAAGGATAAGGATAGTCTGCAAAATTTAAAAATAGGTTCAGGAGTCGATTGAGTGTAGGGAAGGTGTTAGGCACCCCACAACACCCATTCATCAGAACGGTTACCTGAAGTTTGTTTTGCTGAATTAATATGATTTTAAAATTTAGTTTAATTATTCCTTTTATATTCATGTGTTTGATATAAAAACTATAAGAATTAAGTGAGAAATATTTATTTATTTACGAGGGAGGACTTGACTCAGAATTTGATTTTGAGGCCTACATACCTTGTGATAGGGATCAAAGTTCACGTAGTTCGGGCTTAAAAATTATTAGTAAAAATATTTTTTGAAGAGAAATTAATTAGAAATAATTCACCATTTTGCAAATAAAATAATTTCTGAAATTTTGATGTGTGTGTTTTAAATTGAAAAAAGTGATTTAATTTCAATCATTTTCTCAATTTTTGAATTTTTTGAAATAAAGAAAAGAGTTTTAAAATTATTTTTCATGTTTATTATTTTTTTAGAAAATTTAACTGCTATACCTGCAGAGCCTTATTAGCTCATATGATAATACAATTATTCTAAATATTTACGGAGATTTCAAAATTTCTCACGATAAAAGAGTGAAATAGTATAAATATTTTAAGTATATTTTACTATGTAATTATATAACTTATATTTTTGAACATAGAAATCTTAATCGCTATATTTGCGAAGCCTTATTGATTTACATGGTAAGACAATTATTCTAAAGGTCTAAAGATATTCAAAAATCTCATATGACCAAAAGATTAAATACCTTAATTTGATTAATTAATTTTTATTAAAAACATTTATAATTTTATTTACAAAAATCATTTATTTATTATATAGATTAATAATTTTGAAATTTTGTGAGAATTTATTATCCCACATGATAATGCACTTAATTTATTTCTCTATAAAGATTCTTAAAATCTCTCATGAGATTCAAATATTTATTAATTATAAAAAGAGAATTAATTTTAATGATGAGTCTTTGAAACTCATATTATTATATACAAAATTGATCCTCATATTTGCAAAATCTTATTGATCTTTATGATATAGAATCATTTTAATTGTCTACGCAGATTCTTAAAATCTCACACGAAAAATAAATTAAAGGCCAGAGAGATTAATATTATGATCAAACCATACCCAAAACAATCAGCATGAAATTAACAAGTTTTTATGATTAATAGGCAAGCATAATGATAAATTTTCAAATACTAAGAAACTAGTAATTCAATTAAACCATATTCTTTGATCATTAAGGGGTATAGGATCATATCTAGTCTCATATGTAGTTGGACAAGGATCTATGAAAACTTGGAATAAAAATGTGATTCAAACTCATAACCTTTAGCTGATGCTTTAAAACTTGAGAGCATACTCATATATTTACTAATATATCATCAAACACTTAAATTTGGATAACTCTCATAATGCAAACAGTAAGATTATGAAATCATAATTTTGAAGAACTAGATTGCTAATCCATCTTTAAGCATTTAAATGAATTTAAACATGCATTAATCACCAAGTCAGAACAAACATTCATTCAATACGTGCCCATATAAAATTAAACCAAATTTCACCCATCCCTTCTACAACATATATGCACATAAAATTTGTTACATCCATAGTCACATTACCAAATCTCCAAGAAAAATATTTTATCCAAACCTGTGTTAATGCAAGTTTGATGCATTTTCTAAGAGTAAAGTCAAGACCCTGCCTATGGACCAGATCATTTTGAATCATATGCCACACACAGCGCCATTCTTGGCTTGGATGTCTAATCTCCCTCAAATCTTTAGTCTCTTTCTTTTTTTCTCCAGAGCTCTCAGCCATCTCCCACCCTCGGTCCTCTCTTGTCCTCCTCTTCTTGGTTCATTTCGAAGAAAAATCACAGGTCCTTCTTGATCTCCTCTTCATTTTCTCTCTACAGCTACTCTCTCTCATTCCTCACCCCAGTGCTTTTCTGCGTGTTCGTCACAGGTCCTCTATGCTTTTTTTATACTCTCCTCCCTCTCTCTTGATCTCTTCTTGACTTTGTTCTGATGTGCCCCCTGCTCTCAGTCTCTTCTCCTCTTTCTTCACCATTTTCATATGGTATGAGTGCTGTCTTCCTCAGTCTCCTTTCCATTTTTATCTTCTCTCTTATTTTTCCTCATTCATTCTCGTGCTCTGTTTTTCTTGCTCTTTATCTTGGTCCAAGCTCCTGTGCTCTTTCCTCATTCTCAGTCTCTCTTCTGATCTCGGCCTCTTCTGCTCCTTCACCATTTTCATCTGGTCTTTTTCTGTCCTTCTCAGTTCTCTACTGTCTCTTCGTGCATGTCTCTCTCTTTCTTGTTATGTTCTGTGTATATAGATGGGAGAGATTATCTCATGGCTGAAAGTCCTCCCTTTTGTTCTTTGTGCATGCATTTTTAGAGGGAAGGCCTCATGCATGCGTACGCATGCTTCCCTCTTCTTTAGGTCTCTCTCTGTTTTTTTTCATCTCTATCTCACTCTCGTTCCTTTTGTGCTTTATTTTGCTTCTCCTTTTTTTACGTCACTGTGCTTTTATTTTTCTAACTCCGCCTATGTTTATAGCCGGTCCCAAGCCCGGGTAAAGGAGGAGGGTTGTGTTAGGCCATCAACAGCCAATGTAAAAATTTGTTGAATCTATCATGAACATGGACAATAGACGTTATAATGTTAATGCTAGGTCGTTGCCCGTAAGTAACGCGCTGCATGGCTCGAGTACAGTGATAAGTGAGTTAGAGCCGCTGCATCGGCGCCCGGATGTAGTGTTAAATGAGCAAGGGCTACCGCGTCATTCTGGACGCACGCGGCTAAAGAAGTTAGTCCATAAGAGCAAAATTAGATTTGGTACTTGGAATGTTGGGACATTAAATTGTAAATCTGTAGAGGTTGTAGGGGTTATGATTCAAAGGAAAATCAATATCCTTTGCTTGCAAGAAACAAAATGGCGTGGAGAAGAAGCTAAGGATATTCAAGGTTTCAAACTTTGGTATACAGGAAAAGTAAGTGCACGCAATGGAGTAGGCATCATTATAGATAAGGAGTGGAAGAAGAACGTTGTAGAAGTTAGCAGAATTGGAGACAGAATTATTTCTTTAAAAATGATAATTGGACGTGAGACTGTTAATATTGTTAGCGCTTATGCGCCGCAAGTCGGGACAGAAGCCAGTCTTAAGGAATTATTTTGGGAGGATCTGGAGGGGTTGATTCGACACATACCACAGAGTGAAAAGATTTTTATTGGAGGAGACTTTAATGGGCATGTCGGGAGGGAAGCTGGTCAGTATGCGAGGGTGCATGGTGGTTTTGGTTTTGGAGAGCTAAACAATGAAGGGCAAACTCTTCTTGATTTCTCATTGGCGTATGATTTTAAGATTGCCAACACTTGTTTCAAGAAGAGAGATGAGCATCTCATCACCTACAAAAGTGGAGCCTCAAGGTCGCAGATTGATTTTCTTTTGGTTAGGAACACAGATAGAAAACTTTGTAAAAATTGTAAGGTGATCCCTGGAGATGCTGTAACGACACAACATAGGGTCCTAGTCCTTGATGTGTGTATTATGAGTAAAATCCAAAAACGTCGACAAGTAGTAACACCAAGGATTAGGTGGTGGCAATTAAAAGGTGAGAAGCAAGATATTTTCAAGCGAAATCTTTTGGATAAAGGAATTTGGGATTCTCAGGGAAGTGCTAACATCATATGGGAGGATATGGCTAAAAAGATACGGGAGGTTGCAAAAGTAGTTTTGGGAGAATCGAAAGGTTCTGGTCCGAGAGATAAGGAGTCTTGGTGGTGGAATAATAGTGTACAGGACAAAATCAAGTATAAGAAGAACTGTTTTAAAGCCATACATTTGTGTAACAATGAGGAAAATTGGGAGAGGTACCGTATGGCTAAGAAGGAAACTAAGAGAGCTGTGGGTGAAGCTCGTTCTAAAGCTTTTGAAGAATTTTATAAGAACCTTGAGACGAAGGAAGGAGAGCAAAATATTTATAAGATTGCCAAGAGTAGGGAAAGAAAATCAAGAGATCTAGAACAGGTAAGGTGTATTAAGGATGAAGAGGGAAGAATTTTAGTTACAGATGATGAAATTAAAAATAGATGGGAGACTTATTTTTCTAAACTTTTCAATGATGGAGAGGATTCATCTAGTAACTTGGAGGATTTAGTAACTGGTGAAGGAGAACAAAATTTGTCATTCTATCGAAATACGTGATAAGGAGGTAAAGGAAGCTCTTAAGAAAATGGCAAATGGTAGAGCTAACGGACCTGATTGTATATCTATCGAAGCGTGGAAATGTTTAGGTGAAGAAGGGGTGAGATGGTTAACTAAGTTATTTAATGTGATTTTACGGTCCAAGAAAATGCCTGATGAGTGGAGGAGAAGTACATTAATTCCTATTTATAAAAATAAAGGAGATATTCAGAATTGTACTAACTATAGAGGGATTAAACTCATGAGCCACACAATGAAATTGTGGGAGAAAGTAATTGAGCACAGGTTGAGATTGGAGACAAGTATTTCTGAGAATCAATTTGGTTTTATGCCAGGTAGATCAACTACAGAGGCGATTTATCTACTAAGGGGATTAATGGAAAAGTATCGTTGTAAAGATAAAGATCTACACATGGTTTTTATTGATTTAGAAAAAGCTTATGACCGTATACCAAGAGAAGTGCTTTGGAAAGCGTTGGAAAAAAAGGGAGTACGGATTGCTTATATTAAAGCCATACAAGATATGTATGAGGGGGTAAAAACTAGTATAAGAACGCCTAGTGGTCAAACAAAGGATTTTCCTATAAAGATTGGCTACATCAGGGATCATCTCTGAGTCCTTATTTGTTCAACTTGATTTTAAATGTTTTGACGGAACATATTCAAGAGAAAATCCCGAAATGTATGCTCTTCGCGGATGATATAGTTCTTATAGCAGAGACAAGAGAAGAGGTTAATTGCAAACTTGAGTTATGGAGGAGGACATTGGAGTCGAAAGGTTTTCGTCTGAGTAGAAGTAAGACGGAATATTTATATTGTAAATTTGGATAAAGGACTATTCGAAAATAATTTGGAAGTAAATTGGGAGATCAAATTATACCTCAAGTGGAAAAGTTTAGATATTTGGGAGCCATTATCCAAAATGATGGCGAAATCAGTGGAGATATTTCACATAGAATTCAAGCTGGGTGGTTTAATTGGAGAAAAGCTAAAGGAGTTATTTGTGACCGTAAGGTGCCTAATAAACTTAAAGGAAAGTTTTATCGTACTGCTATCAGACCGGCAATGTTATATAGTAGTGAATGCTGGGCTCTAACGGGACAGCAAGAGCATAAAGTTGGAGTAGCAGAGATGAGAATGTTACGATGGATGTGCGGACATACACGTAAAGATAAAATTCGAAATGAGCACATACGTGAAAAAGTGAGGGTGGCACCTATTGAGGAAAAAATGGTAGAAAATCGGTTGAGATGGTTTGGGCATGTACAAAGAAGACCAAGGGAGGCACCAGTGAGAAGAGTGGAACATATAACTTTGAGTCCGATTAAGAGAGGTAGAGGAAGGCCTAAGAGAACACTCTTGGAAGTTGTTGAACGTGATCTCTTAATTAATAATATTTCTAAAAGCTTAATAAATGATAGAGCACAATGGCGTCTTGCAATCCATGTAGCCGACCCCACCTAGTGGGATAAAGGCTTGTTGTTGTTGTTGTTGTTGTTTTTGCTTTTATTTTTTCTCTTTTCTGCTACTTGCATTGTGGCTGCAGCTTGCTTTCAGGGTCTTCTCTGCATGTGTTTCGTGTCTGCATGCTGTTGCATCTAGCTATGTGTTTTGTTTCTACTCCTGTGTCGTTGATCCTCACATTTTGGTTTTACTCTGCTCTAGTTTCATTTCTGCATGACTCTTCTTTCCTTCTTCTGATACGTCAGCCAAAGCCATTTTCCTTTTACTCTCCCCTTTCTCTACCAATAGCCGAAAGCACATTTTGGGCTAGGTAAAGATTTTTCCTGCCTCATTTCTCTCTCTTTCTTTTTATCCTGTTTTGTTCCTCTTCTTTTTTTTAATCAGATTAGTGGAGAGATAAAAAATTTGATTTTGCAATATATATGTTTTTTTAAAAAATGAAAAATAATAAGATTTAAGGAGAGAAATTTAAGATTAGTTGGGTCTCAAAAAGTTGATTCCCAATATCTTTGGATGGTTGGGATAAATTGGGAGAGATTTTCAAAGATTTAAACAAGATTTTTTTGATTTTGTTAAAATTTAATCCTAAAAAGGATTAAATTTCATTTTTGTATTTTTGTATTTTTTTTAATTATTTTAATGAAGAAATAAAATCCTAACCAAGCAAAGATTATCTAAAATAAAACTAAACCCTATTAATTATTTTTATATATTTTATATATTTTTTAATTATTTATTATTATTTTTATTAAATTTAAAAGAAATGCATGAACAAAATACAGTGTTCACACCATTAATGGCTAGTTGGGAGTTCAAGTGTGGCATAAGTTATTGAAATGCAAGTGTGGCATAAATTATTTAAAAATCAAATATTATGATTTTGAGGAGTTCAAGACATGATTTGTGTAAAGTTCAATGGTGTGTATATAATGTGAAGTTCAATGAATGTGAGAAATGTAAAGTTCTATGATTGTTTCAAAAGTAAAGTTCATTGATGTGATATTTGTAGAGTTTAATGAATTGTGTGTGAGATTTAATTATGCAAAGTAAAATGGAGTTCAATGACTTGTTAAGATGTATTTATGTGATGTTCATTTATAAAATGAGTACAATGGTGAAATTAAGCATATCCATATGTTAAGCATTTTGTATGCTATGTAATATTGTAAGTATGCATTGCATGATCATGAAAGGTAGGAGTTCACTCAGGAAGAGGAATAGTGAGTTTAAAATCTACATAGTAAAGTTACCATTAGAGCTTGATGGTTTTTCTAGATTTATTTATATTTATCATCCTACTTGTTTGATGAGGGATTATCCTATTGTGTAATAAGGGACTTGAACTTACTCTAATTTCAACTTGTTTGATGAAGAAGCTAGTTTAGAAAGAATGACACCTAAATGTTTGAGATTTAGGGGAAACTATGACCCACAAGTGAGTTAAGCAACCTTGGCTGGGTAGCTTCTCATGCTTGAATAGCTAGGGTAGTCTTGTTACATGGATGATCTTAGTGTGTAATAGCCCATGATTTTGTGTTGGAGGCATAAGGATGATATAAGAGAGGTGTGATTATGAATGTTGTGATAAAGGGCATATGGTTATCTATCTTGTGTCCCTTATATTGAATTCATGTGATACTATATGATTAACATCATGATTGTGAAAATTGATATTGTAAATTCTACAAAAGTACTTGTTTAGCATTGTTTAAATGTAAAAATGAGCTAACATATTATTATAGTATGAAATGAGAAGATTTATGACATTTTTTGCTCAAGAAGTGTTTAGTGATTTAATGTTTTCATATGAATATGAAATTAAGTAGCATACATTAGTATAAGTTAAATAGACCTAAGTTATTGAGTAGTTGTACTTACAACTCTCTCTTCAATATTATAAGAGCTAGTTCATCAGGTCAAGATTGAGGGAGACAGTTAGAGGCATAGGATTATCATCCTATTTGTAGGCCTCAGTTTCATTTAATTATTATGTGTATAAATTACATGATATTACCAACTAGGAAAATACATGTTATTGGCTTACTTGTACTATTTGAGTGTTGAAGTAAATTGTGTATTTTGGGCCCTAAAATATATTTGTATTGATTGTGAAATCTAAAACATGGCCAAAATACTAGCACAAGTAAGGAGTAAGAAACATGTGATTGTTGTGGAGTGATTATGATGGTTATGAATTTAAGGCTCCCTTTTCTGTTTTTGTAATTAAGGGATTGATCATTGAAAATGTGTTTGATGTGTTCGATTTGTGACATGGTGTATTGGACAAGTCTATTATAGTCTATTGAGTGCGGTTTAGGGTATAAATTAGGCTTCTAGTACTTGGATTGAATTTTAGGCACCCGAGTTGTGTTTGAATTTTAAAAAGGAGTGAGTTGAGAGATATGTGTTCAAATTTTGACTAAAAAATAATTTGGGTGTAAAACTAATGCCATTAGCTAGAACTAGGAGAAAGCCCTCTATAGACACTTAGATCGCCTCAATCAAATGTTTGATGGAGAAATGGGATGCATAAAAAATTCACCCTAGTTGCTGTTACATGATAGCAACAATGCTGTCAAAAATGTGCAATATGCTGTGATGCATGGTACTAAGCCATGGTACATGGCATAAAGGCAAACATATAACATTCTAAATTTTTTAATCCTATGATTAGCTGTTAATCAAGAGTAAAGTGGTAATTAGTGTAAAATTAGATATTTGGATGATTACTTGATAGTTTGACTTGTTGGGATGTTGCATGGATAGATACAGGTGGTAGGATTGCATTTCGAGTTGAAGCAAGTGCGCGTAGTGAGAATTATTCTTATTGTGCCATATGCCACAGCTTGTGCTACATGCAGCGTAGCGCATGGATTAAAAATAACCCCTTAAGTCGTGAAATTTTAAAAATTTCAAAAGGGAGAAATTGAAAACACACGAAAGGGAGAAGAGGAGAAAGGCTGATATGCTAGGGCAAGCCATTTCAGGTTATTAGAAGGTTCTTTTGATCAGTAACTTAGCGGGTAAGTTACATATAACCCTTACCTACCATTCTACCTAAATTTCTCTGGATATAAGTTATAAAGAAATTGAATAGGTAAAATTTTAAGGGTTTGATTCTTTCCTAATAGTAATAAAAAGGTTCTCGGGAGTTAAATTAGAGCTTTGTGATCGGTTTAAAGTTGAACGATAAAGCTTTGAACCCATAAGCCTAATTTGGCTCTAATTTAAAGAGATTTTAGGGTGAAAATCTTGTTTAACTGAAATGAGACTAGTTGAGGTGATGTAAAGTGATAATCGAGTAGTAATAGACTTAGAATGGATAAATGAAAAAGAATATATAGCTGAATATAGCCATAAGTAGTAATTTTATACTTTTGGTTAAATCGGACTAAATGACTAAATTGTACTAAATATGTTTAGGTTGGCATATTGAGTGTGTGAGTTGAGAAAGGAAGCTTATAATGAGCTATTGTGGTAATAGAAATTCATGGGTAACTTTTCTAGTGATAAAAGGGTTGAGGTAATTGAATAACTTTCTTTATTTGACTATTTGTTATAACTATGTATGAGTATGCTATGTAGTGCATGAAATTGTTTTGAATTGAGTATGTTTTGTAGCAATGAATTTATATTGCATAAAAAGGGCTTTTGTTTAAACGTGTAATGAAATTTGTGTAATTTGCTACAAAATGTGTACATGTACATGTATGAGAAAAGTGATGATTGGGAACTTGTGAATGGTTTGGAAAGCATGATTGTAGGGGTGAAAGTTCACCCAAGTAGAGATATGGTAATAAGATCATATGGCATATTCTCCTTAGTGCTCGACGAGGTGCGGTATTGGAGAATTATACTTCCTTAATGCCTTTTTAGGTGCGGTGTTAGAGATTTGGGACTCTTTAGTGTCTGTGTGATATGGTGTTGGAGTTAATGATACCCCATTGTGTGTATTAGGGAAATGATAGTCTAAAAGTGAGATATAACACTTTTGACTGGGTGATTCTACTATTAAAGGCGAGCTTAAGGCCAATTAGTGTGTACATCAGTCTAAGGCGAGCCTATGGTTTCGTGTAAGGGTGATTTGAAGGTTTGGTCAATAGTGATCATGCTATATGTTACTATATACGGTGTTAGTGAAAAAGTGGTACAATAAGTATAAAAGTGATAAAATGATTGATATAAGTAATGTTTGAAATGAAACATTTGATTATGTTATGATTAAAAGTATATTATGCTTTACTTTTATATAGTTGCATGTGATAGTCAATAAGAGTAAGTTATTTTGTTACCGAGATTTTTGTCTCACCCTCATAGTTATATTTTTACAAGACAGAGTAGTGATCAAGGTAAGGGAAAAGAGTCAGGACTGGCTTAGAGTTGTTGAAGCCGTTAGCTCAGAGTATTGTGTAATGAACTGAGAACTCATATATATATGTATACATAAGTTGCCATAGGGTTGCATGCATGTTTTGAGTAGTGATTTTGCAAAATCTTAGCCTAATTGTGTATATATGTGGTGAAATTAATTAGAGGCTAAGGTTTGGTTATGTACATGGTAAATATTGTGAAATTTGGTAAATCTTAGCCCATGCATGAAATTATCATAAAATAAGTAATTTAGGGCTAAAATTGAATTATGATGATGTTATGAATATAGATAGTTGTGATTTTGGTGAGAAAAGGGCCAAGTGAGCAAAGTTGTGCCAAAATATGTTAGATTATGAAAAGTTGAGAAATGTGAAAATTGGCCATCGATGGGTCAAATTTTGATAAATGAGTGTGTATGTGATATATTATGATTAATCATGTGAAATAAGTCCTTTTGTACTTAGTTCAAGGCCTTGTGTGATCTAATGAGAGAAAGGGATTGATTTGAGTGCTTGGGTAAGCAAAATTTTTTAGAAAAAGTGACTTTTTACACCCCAGTGTCCAAATTTTGATCTACTATTAGATTGTGTCCAAACCTATCTCATTAGCTAGCTTATAAGATAATCTTTATATGGGCGTTTGAATCACTCCAATCGGACGTCGTACGTGAAAATAGCGCACATCAAAAGTTCATCATTTTTATTATCAAATGATAGTAGAAAATTCTGACTGGTACGTCGTGACATACGATGTCTCATGCCATGGCTCATGTCACAAAAAGTTTAAGTATGTGGCTCTGTGCCATATGCTGCAGCACATGTATTGCACGCCACGGCGCATGACCTATTTTCTAACTTGATTTTATGATTTTTATAGCATGCAATGAGTGATGTGAATGCAATTATTTGCTTTTCGCTTTATGATACTTTAAGTATGTCTTTGGTGATTTTGCAAAAGAAGTCTTTGGCCAAAGCTTTTCAAATAGTATTTAATTATTGATTAATATGATTGATGTGGTGATTTAATTAATCTTCTCTTGTATCGAGTGGATAAAAAGAGGAGGTTAAAATACATGCCATTGTGCGTGTATCACAAGTCAGGGCGCGCCTTTGCTGTTTTGCACTGAAGTGCTATTTTTTCAATAGAAATGCAAATGTTTTGTTGTAAGATTATATTCGATGAATATTTCATGAATTTATTTTACTTTGATTTGTGAGATATAAACATGTATTAGAATGTTTTGAAAACTTGAGATATCATTTTACATAACTTATTAAATATGTTATTTGATAAGTCACATTTATTACACACTTTTTCTTATTATTATTGACTTAAAATCATGTTATATTTATCCAAATTGCATACTTATTTCATTGATTATGAAAAATCACCCAAGTGTAGGATTCTATGCATTAGTGGCATTTTGATCATAAAATTAGACTTCTAAGAAAATTTGTCAAGATGCATTTTTTGTCTAGAAGAACAATTACCTAATTAAATTTCTCAAATTTATTTTATATTGAAGGTAATTAATTTTACAAGTCGGCTAGTTTGGAAAGTTAAAGTTTCGGGTTGACTTGTCTTGCATTTAGGCTAGTTCATTGTTGTGCATGTGTAGGCTTATGAATTTCAGGCTATAGGTCATGCCCAAATCCCTCTTTTGCGATGTCATAAATAGTTTTTTATTATTAAATTTCATTGTGCCATATATTTGAGAATTAATTTTAATTAGAAAATACAATTATTATCCATATGCTTTGAACTTTAATTTTGTGTGTCACATTTATTTGTGTAAGGTTACACACCTTGGATTTGGCACATAAGGACCATTGAATTGGAATGCTAGATGAGTCAAGAGGCAAAACACTTGAGTTTTAGGATGAAAGTATAAGATTTGCATGGTCTTGCACACATTGTACCATACTTTGATTCCACTCACCCTCTCTCTCAATTTCCCATTATCTTTACCTTTATTTAATTCAATTTTCAAACCATTCTCCCTCTGAATTGTCATCCATTTACCTCTAGTCAATAAAAAAATTGCCTAGCTCACTTTTTACCTAAACCCTTAACACTTAAGTTAGGTCCATTTACCTTAGACTTGAATCAAACTACCTTAATTCATTTTCAGCATTCATTCCACCTCCATTTAGTATTTTTCCAACCTCCACTTCTCCATTTTCTCTCCATTGTTCTTCATGTTCTTCATCTGCATCTTACCTTTTCTCTTCCATATCTCATGATCTAACCATCAAAACCCTAATCTAACTCTACCATTTTTCTTCTCTCACCTTACTCTTCAAACCCTAGTGCTTTATTTTTGGTTTGGCTTTAAAATCTTCAAGGTGTTCATGAGTATGGTTCAACCATTTTGCAAGGATTGTGCTCAAGTGAATTTCAAGATGACTAAAGGCTAAATCTACAAGGAATGCTAAGGGGAAGGATGTTAGAGGAGTCTTGAAGTATCTTAAGGAAGGTGAAGGGTCAAGCCACTCTCCATTAACTTACTTTGATGTAATCTTATTCTTAAAATTAAGAGCATTGTTATATTTTATTTTTATTGACCAAAATTGATATTTGACTTGTTGGTTTATTATTTTTCCACTCGATTCCCCATTGTGTAGTTGCTAGAAATTTTCTTTAATATATTGTAAATCATATAAATAGAAATTTTATGTGTGTTGAATGTGTCTTAAATTGGCTATGCATTAGACATACCTAAGGTTGAGTTGCACCTAAGGGAACTAGGGAAAATTTTTGATCACTTTGCATCTAACTAATGAATTAATTAGGGACTTGTACAAAATTGTGTGAGGATTTAGTTAATTGAATTAGTTAGAAAGGCACATTTATGCAAAATTGTGTAAGGGGTTTAATTTGGTCAAGAGGGTGGAAGTTAACCTAAGCCTAATTAAAAAGAATGGATAAGGAATCTAGTATTCCAAAACTCTTAGGACTTTACTTTAGAAAGGTTTACATACTCACATTCCCATTTCATTAGTTAATTAGGTTTTTAATTAAATATGTCCATTTAGTTTAATTAGTTAAAATCAACTAAATCTTGATTAGTTTATTTCACTAGTTTAACCTTAATTAATCTTAGTTAGCCTCTTTAGTGAAGAATAACTTAGGTTGCCACTAGTATTATATTACTGTTAACTTAGCTATTTTGGGGTGTAAGCAACTATCACTTCCATAATCCTTTTAGATTATTTCCTTGATTACCTTAACAATTAGAGTGAAGTGGAGATTAATAAGGGAGACCTCACACCACATGTGGTCTTGCCTTTGCACTTTATGTCTGCGAGTGGATAAGGCCACTTAAATTAGGCTCGTCTCCTTTATTGATATTTGCAAATGGATGAATCATGTTCAAGACTTGTCAACGCATAGTTGCACGTAGAGAGGGCATTCTTACTCTTTAAGGTCCATTTATAAGCAGAGACATCCTTTTGTATCATTCTAAGGATAAAGGTGGGCAGTACCACATAAATTCCCTTAATTCATCTCAAAAGCTCAATTTTATTACTCTAAATCCCTAATAATAATCATGATCAGATGCCTAGCAATATTGGCCTCAAACAAACCTTATTTATTTTGCATATTATAATTTAATATCCTAATTAAAAAATTGTAGATGTTACAGGCTTCGATTATGTATTATAGCCTCCTGAATATAGATCTCTTTACTTGGAATTTTCTCTACTTGGAAGACTTAGCTTGGGATAATTTAAGTGACATGGCATGCCACCAAGGACTTTGTTGCCATATATGTTACCATCTAGGACTTGTTCACCTCATAGAATGCCATCTTATATGTCACCTATCATTAATGCAGATTGGGTTACTATACAAGATTGCATCACATGCTTATCAAAATTCACAAGTCAAAAGTGAGAAGTCAAAGCTTGGGCTACCTTGACAGTAAAGAGATAAAAAATAACTGAACACAAGAGGGAGGATGTAACCTCCCTGAGGTTAAACCACAAATTAACTCCAAAACATAGTTATCCGAGGTTTTAAAAGAAGAATTTCTCTAAATTAATTTAAAGACTCTAAATCAAAGTTTTAAAAACAAAGCGGAAGCTTGAAAATCAATTAAGACCTAAATAATGAGCGTTAGAACTCAAAAATCATTTTTGTGCAGAAAATGACACATGCGCTATGGCTTATGGCTCATGCACCGCAGCATGTCTTCTATGTGCCATGTGCCGCGGTGCGTTGCGCGAAATTTGACAGATCAGTGTTGTCATTTGACAGCACAGGGAGTAAACTTCTAACGCATCCTAAATCTCCATCCGACATTCGATTGAGGTGGTTTCGATGTCTACACGAAGCTTTCTTCTAGCTCTAGCTAATGGCATTAGTCTCACACTCAATTTCATTTTATATCAAAAGTTGGATACTAAAACCCATTTTGACACATTTTCACAAAATTTCCCAAATGGGGTGTCCCAACTCAACCACACATGCCAATAGCCTACACCAACCCTCTAACCACATTTAATGGAGTCTTGCGGACTCGTGCAACACACAACACACAACCAAAAACATTTGTTTTATAAAATTACCACTCAACGCTAATTTTCACAAAATATAAAAGGGGAGGAAAAGTTGCACAAAAATCAACCATTTCATTTATATTTGTCAAAAATATAAATGTTCTTACTTGTACAAGTATTTTGCCCCTATCCTCGAGTTCACAACAAAACTCACTAACCCAGGACACAAAATACACTAGTTAAACACAAAATCATACAAGTAGTACACCAATCATGATGATTAATCCTAGTTGGCAATTACATTAGTAAATACACATGAAAACAACTAAAGAGAGGCATAAAGAGGATTTACTCCACAAATCCTAAGCCTCTGTATGTTTTCTCTGACTTGGATTCGATGAACTAGGTCTTAAAAATATTGAGAATTGAGGGGTGAGTACAACAACTCAGTAACCAAGTTTCACTTAACCCTTATAGTTACATATTAATTGTAAATAGATGTAATTAGGCATATAAACATATATTTCACATAGCATTAGGCCACTGTTCATAAAACTAGCAACCATGTGACTGGGCTTGCCACAAAACACTATATCATGTCATTTTCAAAACATAACTTAAGGTCGCAAAAATAACAACCATGCGCCCTTAATAGGTGCCAGACCACAAAACTAACAACCATGTGGCCGGACTTATATGCATGATCATATGCCAATCTTATATTCTCTTGTTACCTCTGACATGAAACTGGTGGCTATCACATGGCTATGTCCTTCATGGACTAACCCAGCCTTCCACTTGTAAGGAGCTACCGGGCTAGGGTTAACTCACTCACTTATGTAATTCAGTTTTCCTTAATACTAATAATCATGGGGTGTCGAATCCCTAATCTAGCCTCTTCATGAATCGGTGGAGAATAGTTAGGTTTGAGTCCCTCGTAGAATAAATGGGGCAATCCTGAATCAACCATGGGATAAGGGCTACTTCTTGATTCAAACAGTCGGTGCTAAGGCTAGTTCTTGATTCCAATGGTCACTGCCAATACCACATAGATTTCAACCAATCTACTCCTCTCCCTAGGTGAACTCCAGCCAATGATCATGTTATACACATTTCACACATAATATGTATTTCAACAATCTTTTCTCAACACATGAACTCACATAACACAAATGCTCTATGCTTTAACACATATTTCATCACAATTCTCCACCCCTATTCATAATTCACAATTAATTTTATAAAACATCAAGGGTGGTAGAAATGAAGGTTTTCTTTCAAAAGAAACCATTTCACGATCACACACTTGCCAACATGTATCATCAAATTAACCATAAAACACATTTCACAACACAATTAACATACAACTATAAAAATTAAGTTTCCCCCAGTTACCTCAAACCTTTAAGAGGTTAAAGATTTACCCATCACTATATCAACTTCCTAAAGCTTCAACAAGCTTGAATGGTGCCAAGACGAACCTCTCTACAACCAAATTATAAAGATATCATCATCATCTAGCTCTTTAAGCTTTATCAACATACAACTCCTCATACACTATATTAACAACTTATAACCACTACCCATTCATACCCAATAGGCTCATTAGATTTTATTAATGCACATTATCATTAATAACACCTCAAACCATTATTAATGCATATTAACCTCTTCCAACTACATCATAAATGCCAATTTTGGATATTAAATGCTCTCACGGACCAACCACTTGCAAAATTATCAATGTGGTGTTCCAATACATTAAATCACTCCCATTTAACTTATTCTAACCAATGAAATTAGACTCATACTCTTATGGATAGAAAATCCATCTCCTAACTAAAACCTTACCATAAATAATCATAAATAAGGGAGAGAAAGGAAGAAGAAAGCACCACAATACCTTAAGTGTTTGGGAGTTCTAATCTATCAATAATAGGACTAAAAGTTGTGCCCTAGCAGAGCCAAAGCCAAGCTCTTCGTTTTCCTTCTCTTTCTCTCTTCTGTTTTCACGCAGAGACGAATCAGATATATCTGATTTTTGGCTATGCACCGTGGCGCACGCTGCCCTCTGCTACAGCACATGGCACAAAAGAGCCTGTTATGTTTAAATTGTGTCCATGTGCCATAACGGACCAACCACGTGCCGCAGCGTTTGGCATAGAACATAACTCTTTACCTTTTCATTCTCTTTCCTTACCTGGGTGGCCCACCATTGATCTAAACCCAGTTATAAGACTGAAATCACAATAATTATGCCAAGTTAAACCCCTCTGACCACACACCTCATTAACTCACTAACTACCCTAATTAAGTTAATAAATTAGGGTTAAAATTTTTCAGATGTTACAGAGGATGAGGTTAGATGCAACTTAAGAATATGGGTTGATTTCTTTTTTATTTTTTAATTTTTTTAATTTCTTGTTTCCTTTATTTTTGATTGAGTGGTGCTAGAAATTTGGACCTTTTATTCTTTCTCCTTATTTTTTATTTTTTTTAAATATAAGTTAAGTGGGTTGACTCTAAGTCCCTAACCCATATATGGGTAGGCCAATTTGGATTAAGGCCTAAATGGATTAGGTTTAGAAAAACTTATTTCTATTTGGGTCAAGTTTTTTTGCAACTCAACCTGACCTAAATAACAAATTAGTCGAACCAACCCTATATAATCCTACATATATTCTTGCCTTTAAATTTAGATCTTGAGAACTTATTAAGATTAGGGCATGCCTTTAGATTCAAATAGTACTTATAGGAGTACTTACAAATCATTTTTCAACAATGTCATCATATTAACAACAGAATTTGAATCTACACATCTTTAAATTATGGATCAAATTTTTATCAATTGGACTAAGAATATTTGCTAACATGCCCTTAGCCATCGCCATGTAATTAATTGGCCATGAAGACCTAAATTTATTTAACTAAACTTTATATTAATATTCATGGACAAAACAAGTATATATCAATATTAAGATATTCCATAACTTGACATTATTTGCATAAATAATCTTGCTAAAATGACCCAACCAAAGACCACATAAATGGTGTTGAAATGATGATGATAAGACATATTTACACATATTTCTTAGCTTAAAGAGACCATTTTACATGCCTAAATAAGCCTTACATGCATTAATATTACATTCTTAGTACAAATATGCTGAAGTGTTGAATTACATGCATTAGGGGTATTTTGGTAATAAAATATACTATTTTTACAAATGTGAGGTTATGTATTGGGATTATGTATTTTGATGGGCTAAGATGATTGGTAAAATTATATTTTATTGATTCATCTAAGTTAGAAGTTATTAAGAAAATACATATTTTAAGATTGTCTCTTTAAGGGGTTTCATTTAGCTATAGGTTTTGGTTCAAGTATGTATCTTGTGAGGCCTTTGCATTCATATTCCCTTAGTCATTTTAATACCTAGGTTGAATTAAATATTTTCATCTTACTCTAATTAAATAAATGTCACATTATGATAAATTAATTATTTGATTAAATTATGGCTTAGGTAAATTAATATGAGAATTGAAGATATAATTCAAGGTAGCCAAAGAGGCTTCAAAAGGGTATAATAAGCATGACATTGAAGGGCTTAAGGAGGTAGGGCTTAAGCTAAGAAGTGGTGTATTGCATTGGATTGGAAGATTATATAAGAATTATCATCATTTTCGTTCGTGGAGAATTGATTGACGACCACAACTACTTGACAAGTTTCCTACACTTTCTATCATTTTCCCTTAGCAAATTTCATGTATCAAGTTTAAACATTTAAATTCTCTCTAATTTTCCCACCTTTAATCATTTTCTCTCACTTCTTACTTGTTCATACATTTTCTCACCCAATGAACTACTCATGCCTCCTTTAATTCTCCACCAAATCACACAAGACTAATCTTATTCTTCTCCTCTCTAGATTCTTGTCCAAACCCTCTCATTCATTCAAGGACTGAAGGCTTAAATCAACCATGGGAGAGATCAAGTGTTTAGCCAACTTTGGAAGAACTTGGAGATTTCAATTATGGTAATAGAAGGCTAGAGATCATGGAAGATCTTTAGAAGGGAGATGAAAGATGCAAGGTGTAACATCCTTGAATTTAAACTTTGAAATTTAAGTGTTGAAAAGGGTAAATTGGTAAGATTAAGTGATTCATGAGTTAATGATGTTTTTAAGTTGTGCAGACTAAGGCATAGAAAGAGGCCCAAAATGTGTTTGAGCCTCTCTACACCATCCATCGCAATGGACAGACCATGCACTGCAACAGATGCATCAAAATATGTTTTTATCATATTATAGTGTGTGTTCAAAACAAAGGAGAAAAGAAAGAAAAAATGTGAATGACAATGGAGGAAGCATTTGGCTCTGCTAGAGCATCATCCTCTAGGCTCTTAGGGGACATTTTGTGCAAGATTCATCCTTGGGTAAGTTTATCTTCACTCCCTCCTCCCCCATTCAAAATTTTAGGTAGTTTCATATAGTGTTGGTATTGATTTTCCTTCTCCCATGGGTTTTGACCAAACCCATTGGCTTATATAAGGCCTTAAGGAGTGAAATCAAGTTTTTAAATTTATGTTTAAGGATTTTATAGTGATTTGAGTTTTTGGTTAGGATTTGGATAAACCCTAAGTGAAATTTGGGAGATTAGGAGCAATGTGGGTGGAAATTTGTACTTATCTTAGTGTTTGAGTGCTAGATGGAATTATTAGAGTGCATTGAAAGTTTTAATGGTATTAAAGTGGGATTTTGGGTATAATGCATACCCAAAGTTATGTAAAAAAGGGTTTAATTAGAGTTATAATTGATGATTGGTATTTAATCTTGTATATTAAATATTAATTGTATGCCATTAAGCGAGTGGGCTCTTCTGGAGTAATTAAATTTGCTATAGTAATATTTTTTTTGATAAGAGGGTAGAGGTAATTGTATAATCTAGTCTTTTTACTTGTATATTTGAGTAGTTATATGATTGTGAAATTATAATTATGTTCTATTATGAAATTTTTTTTAACTATACATGACTTATTGATGTTTTGTAAGACTCGTGCAAAGTGGCACTAAACTAATATTATTATATACATAAAAACCCTTTTTTCATGTGTTTATACCAAATTTGAAATTGGATATGACTATAAAATGCTAGCATGTATTGTAAAATATGAGCTTTCCCAATATCCACTGGATATTAGAAGGGCTTAACATGATCACCACCTCATAAACCAAAATGAAATTAAAGAAAATTATTTAAAATGCTTGGGAATCTAAGACTTCTTTGTTAAAACCATTTGCAAACAATCATATATCAGATAGTGCACAGCAGAAGATAGTTTCTTGCATTTATCACTCACAATACATGATTCAAGTCAAGGAAATGAATTCAAAATAAGGGTAGTGCGCTATGGCATGCACCACATGAGCCACAACATGTAATAAAGAGCCACGGGCTCTCTGTTTGTGCTATGTGTCGTGGCATGTGTTACCATAAGCCGCATTGCATATGACATTTTCTGCTATCATATGACAATTCACAAAAGTGAACTTTTGGGGTGTACTATTTTCTCATACAATGTCTGATCGGAGTTATTTAAGTGCTCATATGAAGCTTATTCTATAAGCCAACTAATAAGATAAGTTTGAACATGATCCAAAGGTCTGATCTAAATTGGACACTCGGGTGCAAAAAGTTACTCTTCTTTAAACATTCAAGCATTAAAGTGTTCAAATCACGCGCCTTATCTCATTAGCTTGTTTTGGGCTTAGAACTAAGTCTAAAAGGACCATTCACACTTGATTGACCAACAACATCATCATACAAACACATGTATCAAGACTTGACTATTCAACTACCTATTTACACAATAAAAGGGCTATTTGTTTTTCACAAACTATTAGACATACACTCTATTGGCAAATCTGTTCACATATTAACCACACGAATCACCACTTAGATAATCACAACACATTTACAACTAAATATTAGCCTATTATCAATTCATTACACATTCCACATTCTCACATGTACTAGGCTAAGATTCTTAAAATCACTACTTATTAAAATTGCAAACATGCATATGATTCCTATGGCAACTTAATCATTTATAAATGTACAACAAAAATAATTTCATTACACAAACCCTGAGATCATATGGCTATAGAAATACTATGTCAATCTTGAGTCTTTTTTGTTTCCTGGCTCACTACCAGAAGCCATAAAAAATATATGTTAACCTCTAGAATTTCATGTCATTTCATCACATTTTCTTTAGATTTTAATCCATTTTGCCTCATTTATATATATTTTTATTGCCCAAATTAAGAAAATGTGCATTTTGTTTTAGGTTTGCATTTTTAGCTTTAATTTAATATTTTCAGCCTAATTTCATATTATTTTAATTTAAGATTTGATTAGATGCATTTCTAGAGTTGTTAATGCTTTTAAAAGGATTTTGGAAGAAGAAATCAACTGCAAAAGGGATAAATTTTGTTAATTGTGAAAACAGTTCAAAAATGCCAAAGTTGTCAGAAAGTCGTAACTTTTGTTCGTGACTTTCACTACTGTCAAAAAAACACTACGTTTTATTTATTAGAAATTAGTTGGCTAGGACATATATATGTTGAGAGCTTGACCCAAAACACTTTCTTCTCACTTTCAGACACATTTTGAGGTTGGATGTGCTAGGGTTTAGGCATTGGAAGTGCTTGAAGTAAGGGAATGGAGTTTTGAAAATATTTGGAGCTCCTTTTCTTTAGTTTTTCTATTCCTCTTCCCTTTCCTATCTTGTAATCTAAAATGGGTCCAATTATTTTGTATATTTATAGCTTATGGATGATTATAAGTAGCTAAACTCTTTGTTCTAGGATTATTTAGAACCCTTGTATGGATTAATACTAAGTTCCTCCTCTCTTTTAAGGATTAATGATATATATGTGTTTATTTTACTCTGTTCTTAATGCTTCTAAGTTATTGGCCATCATTTAGATATTGGATTCATTTAATTGATTTTTGAGAGGGCTAGGTTGAGTGTAAAACTTGGGTTTAATAGTGCAAGAAATTGATATTTGCATGTTGAATAGATGGTTTTGGTAGTAAGATAAAGATATACTTGCTAGCCTTATATAGTCATATTAGGGTTGGTATTTAAAATTGAGTTTTATTAATTGTAATAAGAGATTGGACAAGTAATTTAATTAAACACTTGTTCATGACTTGAGAGAGTTTATCCAAGTATTTTTAGAACCATAAGTTAGCACTTATGTTCATTAGAAGAATTTATGAGAGGAGGTAATTTTGGTGTTATGAAATACAAGGGGGATAAATAATCCTAGGTCTCAATTTGTGTTTGAAGTGTGTGAATCAATTGTTTCTTTATTTTCTAGTATTATTCTGGTTTGCAAAATCAACTTTTTCCTAATTACGTTTGGCTCAACTTAGTTGAACTCACTTAGTCTTTTGCTTGATGATCATTATTTTTAAACAAATCCTCAACGGAACAATACTTTACTCATCTTATATTACTTGCTACGATCCGTGCACTTACGATGAGCAACAATATAACCACAAGGTGAGATAATAATGACAGTAACATAATAACTCGTTACTACTAACTATCACAGGTAACTATAAACAAGTATTGCATATACATAATTAAATAAAGCATGCAATATTTCACTTCATAAAATCATTTTCACTTTATAAAATTATTTTCACGATAATATATCACTACCAGCATGATTAACTACCATCTGAACCTCTATATCACCCTAACTAAAACTATAGGCTCTTATTAGGTTAATACACACTCATTGACCTAAGCATACCATCATTTGTAGAATCACCCGATCAAAGGTGTTTTGTCCCACTTCCAGATTACAATTTTCCCCTATCACACACAATGATTAGGGTGTTGTTACTCTAATACCGCATCACATAGATACTAAGGAGCTCAAATCTCTATACCTCACATGAGTACAAAGGAGATAATCTCTAACATTGCACCTCAATAGGTATTAAGGAGATGAAATTCTCCAATACCGCACCCCATTAGGAATTAAGGATAATGAGGCCATATGGATTTTTCACTACTTCTTCTTATGAGTGAACTCTCACCCCCTATGATCATGCTCTTACGCAAATAAGTAGTTTATATTCTAAATCTATATATACAGCTATATGGTCATATATTTCCACAAAACAATTTCTTTAAAATCCATTTTTCTTGAAATCTTTTTTCATGCACAAACATTTGTTTCTCCCAAAACATGCATAGTTCAAAATAATTTCATGTAATAGCTATAATATTTACAAATAGTTACAATAGATAATCACATAAAGAAAGTTATTCAATTGCCTCAACCCTTCTGTTATAAGAAAAGGGTTACCTGTGGATTATCACAATAATTGATGTCCCCACTCGCTTCCTTTTCTCAAGTTACATGCAACGCACAATAATCTATGCAAAATTTAGCACTATTAGTCAATTATTAAACACAAGTACTAATTATCATTTAAAACCATATTTATCTATTCATTTCCTTCCACTTAGTCAATTTAAGTTTATTACATCCTAATCACTCCTTTTTATCACTTCTATCAATCCTAACACACCTCTCTTCCAATTTTCACTCCTATTTCCTCTCAATTTAGGGTTAATTTAAGCTTACAACTTCAAATTTTTATTGTTTAACTCTAAACAAGTTGCCAAATTTTAATTTGATTCCTGAGAACCTTTTCATTAATAAAGGGTAAGAAATAAACCCCTTCAAACTTCTTAATTCAATTTCTTTATAACTTATATTAAGAGAAATTAGGGTAAAATCAAAGTTAAGGGCGGTATGAAACTTACTCGGCAAGCTATTAGTTAGAAATGTCTCCCGAGCTTCTAAGATTTGGTGCCCTAGCACAGCTTGATATCTCCTCCCTCTCTGATCATGTTTCTCTTCCTTTCCTCCTCAGAAATTATGAGCTTCCACATACTTATCATCTCATTTTTTATGCTATAAGTAAGGATCTTCTTTACTTTAAAATGTGATCCTTTCATTTTATCTGCTCATCTAACATTCCAAAAAGTCAAAATACCAAATTCTCACCCCTAATTAGCAATTAGTCAAAGTACCAAATTATTACCCCTAATTAGCAATTAGTCAAAATACCTAATCACTTACTAATTTATTAATTTATCCTTAATTAGTAATTAGTTTCAGGAATAGAAATTCAAGATGTTGCATAAGATCATTTCTTGTGAATGATATGTAATGTTAGCATTGTATGAACATGATCTTTATGAGAGGGTAGGATTTTACTTTAGAGTTGTCTTGGATAAAATCCATATGTTATACTAGCACCATGGAAACCTTAGTGCAAAGTCTTATTCTTGTTTAGAAGTCCCAGTACTATTTAAAATAGATTGAGTATGCGACACCTTATATATTCAAGAAAAAGGGGATTTTGTTGTCCATAATAGGCGAAGGTGCCTTTGGCTGAGACTGCCTCCTATAAATGGTGAGCTTAGGTTGGTCTAGTTATATGGACTTAGTTTTATTGTATGGTTAGCACATAGATTTAGTCAAAGGAAATAAGGAGGTTATAAGTTAGAAAATGTTGATCATGTATTATATGGTTTGTTATATGATATCATGTATTGAAAATGTATATGACAAGTGTTTTTACATGCCACTTAGCACACTTATGCTATTCTTGTATGCTTGTGAATAGATTAGATTATTTTGTTATTGAGTCCTTAACTCACTCACCCTTGGTTATACTTTACAAATGAAGGCTTCCATAGGGGTAAAAGGAAGAAAGCCTCTGCTAAGGTTTGAAGAGCTTAAGTTTATATAGCTCTTCTCCTTTTATTTTGGTAGTTATAACAAATGATTTATATTAATATGCCAACTTAGGGACATATTGTTTAACGTACTTGTATAGTAATATATATGGATTATGGGTACCTCGGTATATGATAATGTAATTATGGTGAAATTGTTGTAAGGGGCCAAGATACTAGTACAAGTAATATTATTGTGTTGTTTGTGTATTTGATTAGCCAAGAGGATTGATATATGTGGTTATTGCCACCACTTGGAATTATTGTGAAAATGAGGTTTTAATGGCCAATTTATGTTTGAGATGTAGTTTTTATTGTATGATTGTTCAATCAAGTTGATTGTGGTCCATTTGAGTTAGTTCAAGTGGTCTTGGGGTTATTGGAACTTGATTGGTAGGATTGGACACCTTTTTGCATGTTTTAAAAGGAAAACTTATAATTTTTATGTTTAGGTGTCCATCTTTTAATTGGAAAAGTGTTTGGTTATGAAACTAGTACCAATAGCTAGTGGCTTAAAGAACTACAAGTAGATACTTGAATTACCTAAATCGAACGTCAGATAGTAAAATGACACACTTCAAAATTTAGTCCGGTGTACTGTCATGATAGCAAGGGTGTACTGCAACGTTGAGCATGTGTGCCGCAGCGCATTACACTGTGAGAGAACTCTCTTTTTTATGCCATCCACTGTGGTGGATGACACATGCACCATGGCTAATGAGGTATTTTATGGGATGACCATTATACCCTTTCCAATGTTTATAAGTGCTTTGATTTATTCCCATGCTTTCATTACTTCATTTTACTTGTTTTATACTTTGGTTTGAGTTTAAAAATATTTTCAAAAAAGGTTTCTTGGAATCTTAATTATTTTAAAGTTAATTTTAAACCCTTATGTTATGATAGTCGTATATAAAGAATTAATTAATCTTGGTTATCATAACGTGTTACGTGTTTTGTGTATTATGTCTTGATAATGTCAAGGTAGACATTACACAAGGTCCCACATGTAAACATGGACTTTACTTACACACACTACTATACACTGTATCAAATAATCCCTAGATTCAAAACAACTGTTTTAAAATATGGGATGCGTAAAGAAAATACTCAGGAAAGCATATGCACCTTTCCCTTGAAATAAGAAATAAAACATTTATTTTTATAAAAAGGCACTGTGTACTACAACATGTACCACATGCATCACAGTATGTGGTATAGAGCCATGAGTTTAAACTCTATGTCATACGCCGTGGCATGTCTCTACATGAGACATGCCACGACGCATGTATCAGATTTGTTATCTGAATAGCTTTCTTGATAGAACTTTTGCTTGTGTAATTAAAACTAACTTAGAAAGTTCACTTTCTAAATTAGTCAAGGTCACAACTAGTTTAGTATGTAGTACTTTCTAAACCGATTTTGACATTAATCGGTTTAGAATATGAACTTTCTAAACCCATTAATGTCATAACCTATTTAAAAGGTGGTCTTTATTTACATATTTTCATTTATTTTATCTAAAGCCCCCTATTTTCCCAAGAAAAATTTTCATATAACTTGTAAATAATAACTAACAAGTCCAGTCTAGTATAAAAAAATAATTGAATAACTAGTATAAATGAAACAATTGAAATAATATCCAACTCAAATATGTAACTCATATAAACCCTAAACAATGTACATTCAATTTCATCAAACTAATCAAACTATAACAATTGCTTTACAAAAAAAAAAACTTTATAAGAACTATGTACTACCCCATATGAAGCTTTATGAAAAACTCCATCCACCATTACTTGACCTCATAAATGTCCTCCTTAGGGAATAGTTTAGTAAGCTCAAACATTTAGAAGGAAAACCAAAGCATTAGCAAATTTTAAAGGAAGAAAAAACCAAAGTAGATAGACTAAGAAAAAAAACTAGGGTAATACATTTACCTCTTGGGTGAATGAAGTCATGCCATATTTAATGTTGAAAATGTGCCACATGACATACGAGCCACTTCATTGAGACTTCTTCGGTTGTCTATGGCTTTGTAAATGAACAAAAAAAGAGAGTATTTTTTAAAAATCAAGTAGGTTAATCTCTAAAGAAATATACTCTTACATTTGGCGTGATCCATATAAGGTCTTTAATCTCATAGGTGTGCTTACCAATTTGGTATGTTGGTATGTCTTTATAAATAACTCTATCAATAAAATTACAAAGTCAATAATGGCTAATTAAACAAATGATGCTTTGTAGTAAGGGGACACTTATTGGTTTACCATCTTCTTTAAATTCTTCCTTACTTTATAGTGAAGGGAGCGCAAGAAGAGAACAGTGTTTATCTTCACAGTCAGGAGTGCTAATAGCCAGTGGCCACTGTAAAAAAATATAAGTGAGAGTTAAAGAAAGCAAATTCAAAGCATAATTATAATGAAAGACAAACTTTTTCTTACTCATAGATATATGGTGCAATATAGCACTCCTTCCTTTTAGAGAACCTCTTAAATATATATTCACGTCTCAACTCAAGAGTGTTCCCAAACTCTTGTGTGTGAATCAGGCAAAGCAATCTAAACTTATGATCTTTACCCAATGACACCAAATCATGATGGATATACCTATAATATTAGATACAAGTTAATTGAACCGTTTAATTATACTAATTTAAGATAAGATACTTATATTAACGATAATTGCATGTGTGATATAGTAAGCCAATCATTGTTTAGTATCTACATTAAGTTCTCCTTCTCAACCCTGATATCCACATCCTTTTTCTTGACAATCACTGCATACATTAGAAAAATCACTACCTTAAAATTTTTATCATATGTTGTTAAAATACATTGTTACATCCAAGTTAACTGCGGTTGCAGTTGGGGAACTACTTGATTGGATGGAGGAATCTGCAAAATAATTTCAACTCAATAAAAAATTTTAAAAGTAAAAAATTGAAGTTGAAAGATATAATTACACTTACCTTGGTTGCAAACATGTGAACAAGCCTTTTTGGTTAAAGGATAAATGTCTTTTCCACCTCACCAACAATCTTGATGCCTTCAATGGGACAAGGGCATTAGCAACTACAACCTCCTCAACCACTACTCTCACTTGATCATTTTGTATTGGCATGTGGTAGATGGTTGGCCCCAAGTTATGGATATTGGCATATGCAACTAAATGTCTATCAAGATCCTTCACATATAACTCATAAGGATCACCCAAGGTAGGACTTGTAGTGCCCTCTAATAGATGCCCAACAATGCAACAGCTCCCTTTTGTGCTTTGATGAGTTGCAGGAAAATAGGTTTGTGAGCCTAATATATCCTATCTTGACCTAAGGATATTCATCATCTTCTCCTCCATTTGCTTCATCTTGGCATCTAGCATGACATCAAATGATACTTCTACCTTCGCCCCTGCCTCCACCCTTATAGTAGCTAACATCACCTCCAAATCCTCCCAAGTGATCATTCCTCGAGTATGTCGAGCAAATGTTGCACCAATGATGGACTTTATATCTACCTTACCCTAACTCCCCTAACACAGCCATGCTTTTGTTTTCCCATAGCAACAATCAAGATGTCATTCCTTCCATTTGGAATAAAGTATCCCTTAGCTTAATTGTTTTTAAGTTCATTCATAATACCAAACCACAAAGATTAGTAATAATTATTTAATTGAAATAAATAAAATAAGGAATAATAAAAATTACAATCTTTTCACCAATTACATGAGCTTTGTCATATGCGTAAGACCTACTCCTTTTTTTGTGTGCATACTTCCATTTATCTTTGCAACACACCGGAGATGGTGGAGAAAGAAGTGCAAAAGGGTTAGACTTAGCTTGTTTCTCCACCCTCTTCCTCTTTTACACCATCAAGTCTTAATTAGCTTTGGCATATCCAACATAAGACATTAGGGCCAATCATTCCTCTCACCATTTACTAGTCCCCTTGCTCATGTTGCTTATAAAAAAGATGACATAATAAATAAGTCAGAATCAATAAAAATAAAAATTAATAATATAATTGAAAGACTGAAAATAATCCAAAATAAATCAACTTACTAAAGCTTCTGGTGTTGTCTAAAGCCTATAGAATTGTACCCAAGTATCTTCATCAATAAATGGATATTTGGAACATGGATTAGGATATGGCTCACCTTCTTTCACCTTAATGTGCACATACTGGCAAGCCAAGGTAGTCGTGAATAATCTCCAATGATCACAACAATTTTTTAAATTGCCCTCTTTAACCATTCATGATATATCGTATATGAGCTACAATGTCATATTGAAATAGTTAGTAATATAGATGTAGTGATAACAATGAAATGATAACAATAACTTGTTATGATCACATCCCTAGATAGAATTTCAAATATAGTTCTTCACTTGCTCTGGCACATTTGCCTACTTAGGCACCAAGATGTTGAGCTTGTTACATACGAGCAGGTTGACAAAGCTAGTATATTTGACCGTGCTTGACCCAATTGGTCACCAATACTCATCAAATTCAATTGGAATCTTGTCCCCGCTAGAATGGCCAAGGGCTAATCCTCTCAATCTCATGCCACTTATACCCCTCTTATGTGAAGACTTCCTACTCTGAGTCCCAATAGTAGGCTTACTTGGAGTGCTAGTAGCAGGCTTGCTTGAAGTAGCATCAGGAAGCTCAGCTTGAGAGATTCCATCAAGGTCACTCTGATTAACACTTCTATCCTCCATTTCACACTATTTAGACAAATAAAACAATATATTAGTTCAAATGACATAAATAAAACAACATAAATAAAACAAACAAGATAAATAAAACAAATGTCATAAAATAACTAACTTGTACAATAGTTTTATATTGGAATATTCTCTCATAGCCCTTCACGATGATAATTTCTTGCACCATGTTCATTGTCCAGCTTATCTTCTACATTCAATTTAGGCAAAACCCTTGTAAAAGAAGGAGTCTTAAAAAGATCTAAATTTGAACTAACCCCGTTATCAATATCAATGACCCTTTTTCTTTGGAGAGTGATGAACTAACTTTTATTTGCTGAATTAGCTAGATAAAACACTTGTTTTTTTTAATCTACCATAATAAGATATTCATAGCCAAAATTTAGAGTATTAAGATAAACTAATGTAAATCCTAACTAATCAACTTGAATGCCATTATTAATATCAACCAACTTGCATTTGAAAATGGGTACTTTAAATTTAGTATTATCAACCTCCCAAATCTCTTTAACAACCCCATAATAAGGCATGGATGCCCATTTAGGCCTCTAGTCTTTAGAAGTGAACCCCTATTGCTACTAACATAACACCACTGTTTTGCATAATACTCTTGTCATCCAAGGACTTTGTGCAAAAGGAACACTCATTTATATTATATGTTGTCCAACTGATCATATAATACTAGGAACCTCGTGCCAACTACCTAACCATATCAAAAACACACTTTTCCTTCTCAACTTATCATTTGAACCAAGCTATAAAAGTCTTGTTATACTCCCTAATTAATTTTTGCTCATTCATTTGACTATTTTCTTTCCTTACAAGATCTTGATGAGCATATTTATACTCTCAAATTTCATCAATATTATTCAAGATGTACAAGTAAACTCATTGAATTGATCACGATCTACACTCTTCACTATAACACTACATTTACCCCCATCTTCATCAGGAGAGATATTAAGCTTGATAGGTCATGCTCTATTCAAGTAATCTTAACAAAATTCAACTGCTTCTTCATAAACATATTTTTGAACAATGGATGTTTTAGGATGATATGGATTCTTCGCCTAACTTTTTAGGACTTTCATTGTCCTTTCTATAGGATACATCCATCGTAAGTCAACTTCATCTCCCTTAGTAAATGAATAATTAGGTGTACCATAATATCAATAAATGAAGGAAGGAAGAGCTTCTCAAGTTGGCATAAGAAAATATATGCCTCAATTTCTAGTTCATCTAATTTAATGAAATCAAGGACTTTGCTACATATAGCATTAAAGAAGAAATAAAGCCTAGTTATAATGTGCCTCACATCATCTTCTAAAATGCCCCAAATAACCATTGGAACTAGTTGTTGCATTATAACATGGTAATAATGAGACTCTAGGCCTACCAATTTCAAATTTTTCATCAACAAAAGCTTTTGAATATTAGAAGAATACATTAAAGGTACTTTGATACCAAGTAAACACTCACAAAGCCTCTTTTCTCAACCTTGAAAAATGTATTTTTTACTGTTGGACAACAAGTTCGCTTACCATTTGGCATTGGATGTAAGTTTTCTCATATTCTTATTTCTTTCAAATCTAATCTTACCTTAAAACCATCTTTGGACTTACCTAGTATATTGAGAAGTGTTCCAACAATACTGTCACACATGTTTTTCTTAACATACATGACATCAGTACAATGTCTCACATCAAGATGGCACTAATATGGAAGTTCAAAAAAGATTAACCTCTTCTTTCATACATTCCTTTCACTTGTAGTCTTCATCTTTTGTTAGAAGAAAACATTAATGTCTTTTACCTTTTCATAAACTTGTTCTCTAGTTAATGGCTCTAGAGCATCTTTATGCTCTTGACCGCCATAGAAAGCTTTCTTCAATCTATGATAATGATGACCATTTTTAAGAAATCTTTTATGGACAAGGAATACTATCTTCGTTCCATGTTGAAGTTGATGATAACAGGTGCCTTCTTCACAAATAGGACATGCTTTGTGCCTCATAATACTATACCTAGATAATTTTCCACATGTAGGGAAGTCATTTATGGTGCAAAAGATTATAGCATGCATTTTAAAGACTTCCTTTTGATTTGCATCAAACACATCCATACTTACCTCCTACAACTCTTTCAAGTCTTCGATCAAGAGTTTTAAATAAACATCTGTGTCATTCGTTGGTTATTTCGATCCTTTGATTAATATAAAAAGCATGATGTATTTGCATTTCATGCACAACAAAGAAGTTGTAAATCACTAGAACAACAGGTCATAAACTATGAATGCTACTAAGACTACCTTAAGGATTCATGCCATCCATACTAAGTCCTAGCTTGAGATTCCTTAGGTTATTATCAAACTTAGGAAATAGTTGATTAATTTTCTTCCATTGCTTGGAATTGGCTAAATGTCAAAGCTTTCTATCACTAATCTGCTCATTTGCATCCCCTTCATTAGCAAAAGGATACTTGAGTCCTGGTTTAATTGAAAGATACCACAATACCTTGCAGGAGCTTTTTCTTCTTGTTACCTTGGTGTCTTGCATACTAGATACTTTACATCATCTTCAAACTCTTTTCTATAGATTATGTAATCATTAAGGCATGCATGTATTTTTTTTTTGTATTTCATACCCAGTGGACATAGTATTTTCTTTGCATCATAGTGTCAATCAAGCAATACATTTTTATTTGAAAGCAAGTCCTTAATAAACTCAAATAATTATGTAAAACTCTTGTCGCTCCATCCATGTCTTGCTTTCAAGACCATCAATTTCAATAATGTAGACAAGAGTTAGTATTTTTGACACCCCAAATATAAAGGTCTCTCTGCATCACTGTCGATATCATCATATGCATGTAATTTCTTAAAAACCTCTTCTCCAACATTATTAATCATGTCCTGTAATCGATCCTCCATATCATCATCACCATCATCATCAACCTTCTATTGTAGCAATGTACTTGATCTTGGCCTTTCCACTTCTTTACCATGTCATATCCATATTGTATAATTTTTGCAAATCCCTCACAAATCAAGTGTATGTATATTTCTATAGCATTTAGTCACCTTTTGTTCAAGCAATCTACACAAAGACAATAAAAATTTCCACTATTATCTTCAACATTTTTTTTAGCAAAGTCCAAAAACTCCTTTACCCTATTATCATACTCTTTGGTATATTGTTTAGCATTCATCCAACTTCAATCAATGGCTAATTCCTAAAATGTAACAAAGTTGAGAGATTATTATTGCTCATTCCCAAAATTTCAAATTTAAGTTGGAAATTTTTAATTCTTTATAAAAACACTAAGCAATATTCTTTCATCCTCTCCATATAGAGGAAGAGTCAAATAATAAGTTTTAAAAAGGTTTTGACAAAGTATCCTCAAAAAATTAGACTTTCCAATAATTTTACCATTGAAAAATATCACATTCTAACCAACAACAATGCCTAACATAAGGTAACAACCCAAAAAAATTTAACCTACATGCATAAATTTATAGAAATTTCAGTAGAGTTCTGCCTAAAAATTAGACTTTTCAATAATCTTATAGAGATAAACTAAAAAAGAAATTAAATTCAAATGTCCCAATCCAGAATTCAATCTCATCTAGTACAATATCCCAAGTATTTCATCAACAATAATCAAGATTATACATAATTTCAGCTATAATTCAAGCATTAATAGTTTTAAAACTATGATACTAGCAAAAAATAATCAACTTAAACTATGATCAAGAGCAAGTTAAAAAAAAATTATATGCAGCCATCAACAATCTCAACAACAACAACAAATTAGATGATGAAAATTATAAAAAAAAATGAAAAATACCTTGAAGTAGAACAATGAAGCTTGAAGTAGCACACCCATGTAAGGAAGGAGAGACTCTAGAAATTGCAGCAAGAAGAAAATGGAAGCTTAGCTTCATACCCAAAAATTATAGAACCAAGAACAAGAATTAGAATAAAACTTCAAAAATTAAAGCAAACACAAAAATCAAATGCAAGCTCTAGGAATTAGATGAAAGTGATTAAAACCAAATACTTGAATGTAAACTCGAGGAACCTAGAATCACATACACAAGCTTCAAGAAGGTGAACAAACCATGGGAACCTAGAACTCAAAAAGCACAAAGTGAACCTAGAACATGAGCCCAAACTCAATGAACAAATCTCATGAACCCCAAACTAGTTATGGAAGGTGAAGAGAACACTAACCCAATCTCAAGGAAGGTGAATCCAAGCAAGGATGACCGATTTAAGGGGGTAGAATTTTTGGGATTGGGGAGGAGAAGCTTGTAAGCGAACTGGGTAAAGCAAAATTTTGAACAGAGCAAGATGACCGAAGGAGATGGTGCGGAGTAGGGGTTTTGAAGACCTTGCTAAATAGTTTTTTACTATAAATGGTTTAGAAAGTAATTGATAACGTTTTTTTTTTAACACTTTTTAGATTGGTTATTTAAAATAATCGATCTAAATATTAATTAGAAAAATTATTTTTCAGAAAATACTAAAACTTTCAAACAAATTATAGATAAATCCGGTTTAAATATAATTTAAAAATGAATTTTTTTAAAGACACTTTCTAGACTGGTTAAATAAATAACTGGTTCAGAAATCGTTTTTAACATCATTTCATTTTCAACCGGTTTAAAAAGTCCTTACGGGAAGCTATTTAATTATGATATTGTCATCACCTCTATTTTCTAAACCAATGCAGTAGGAACCAGTTTAGAAAGGGAGCCTTAAATAAACAATTTTTCACTGGTATATCCCAAACACTAACGGTAGTGGAGAGGAAGTGATGTATTAATTTCTGTGATTCTCACCGATCGTGATGTTTTCGATTGCTGAATTTTCTGTGGTCGTTTGACCATTCCTGTACTTCAGTGCAAGAATGGATACAGTGCTTGCGCTTATGCTTGAAGTATGAAGGATGACTACAGCGGATCGTTAAAAGGTATGGTTCTCAATCATACTTTGAAACTGCGCTTTTAGTTTGATGCAGTCTGTCATACCAAATACTAATGGTCTTGGATGTTGAAAAAGGAAATGAATTTATATATCTCTGTTATGAAAAATGATTCTGGAAGTCGACCCACCATAGCCAGGAACTCATAGCTCGACTGTGCCTAAATTGGTTGTTAATATTTTGGTCAATCAACATGATATACACACTGACATGATTTTTAAAAATTTTGATGAATAGTGATTGTTTCATCCAAATTTAAGTAACTTTATTATTAGGATATATGTTGTCGATTCGGTATATCATTGCGGAAAATATATATGATGTCTTCAATGCTATGTGTTGCGGTTACAAATGAAATTCAGGTGATCTCCTGTTTTGATAATAGATTGAAATTGGCATATTGTTGATTATAATCCCATAATAATGGACTACTTGAATTTTGTACTCATAATAAGAAATGAATATGGAGGTGGAGGTTTTAGCCATGTGTTTGACTTAGCCTTATCTTGCAGTTTTAAGCTATATTCCCTCTGTCACCATATATATAAGGTATTTTTTAAAAACTTATTTTATCTTTTGAATATAGGTTAAAGTCTATCATTGATCCTCTAACTTTATTTAAAATTTTAGTTTGATCTCTTAATTTTATAAAATATATTTTAAGTACTCTGAACCTAATACTGTTAGTTTTAAATAATTATTTTTTATATTAATTATTGTTATTTTAAAAATTAAACTTAATATGTCAATATCTAAACATATTTTGTTAAAATTTAAAAATTTAACAAAGGATTGTAAAGGTGTTAAGATTATAGGATTGAGAAGATCATTTATAAAATTAAGGGATCAAAATAAAAATTTGTATAAAGTTAAAAAACTAAGGATATACTTTAACTTTGAATACAAGAGGAGTCATAATATTTTTACATAACTAAAAAATTTTGCCCTTGTTTTAAAAATAGGAAAGAGATATTAATTGTGTGCTTCACCTATTACTGTCATGATATTAATTGACATTATTAGAGATAAAATTAAAAAAAAATATTGTGATTTAATGTGGTTTCAACTAAGTAACAAAAATTTATTGTATGTGGTATTTAATTAAAAACACTTTATATATAAGGATGGGGAGAGTATATCATTAGTTTGTAATAAATCATTGTAATGACAAAATAGCATTTATATTGAATCATAAACTGTTATCATTTATTGTAATGGTTTTTTTCTTTTCACTGGGAGTTTTGTGAAACTGTTATTTTGTTTAATGCCTTTGAAAGTTTAGAATAAAATGATACCAGGCTACATTATTTTGATTAACATGTTTACTTTGGCTGCAAAGAATGGTATTGTGGGATTAATTTTAATAATAAAAAAAAAAAAACTGGCGACTGCGCGAAAGAGATCTCTGTCTCTGACATTAATTATTCAAATTGTATTTTTTTCTAATGGTCGGATGTTATTATCTATCATTTTGTATAAAAATTATAGCCTGGGTGTTTGTTCCTTTTATGGTCTAAGTTATGATTGATAAACGCGTTTATAAAGGAAACTGAACGGGACAGCATTTAATGTTAAATTAGGAACTTCAATATTAAAACATAATAGAAGAATATTAAAATTTGAAAATACCAGTATTAAAAAGTCCTAATTTAATATTAATATTTTTACAAGATTGTTATTTATCATTCTCTCATTATTTTATATATTTGTTGCGTAACTTATCTTAGTTATGGCATGAGAGTATATGTGAATTTAATTATTAGAGATTTGTTGAGTACATGCACATTATTGTTGAAACATGTATCTGTACATATTATTAATTTAATGGACTAAAGTACAAATCTTCCTCACATATTTTTTTAAAAAAAATTGCAATTGATATATATCCTAACGTTACAAAAGCCGCAATGTCACCCAAGGTTTTTAAAAAGAATATAATTGTGTCTTGGACTAACATAATTAAATGTTTGACTATATTCAACCAGTAGCTGACCTTGTTGCACTGTGTTATGCCCACTTGACATATTTTAAAAATTGAAAAAAAAAGTAAAATATACTGATCACTCTTCTATTATGTCTTAATTACACAAATCTCCATTTTATTTTGGAAATTCATATAAATATTTTTTAAAATTAAAATATATGTTACATACACCTAGAGGCAGTCAATCGAGTCAAGTTCAATGGTTCAACACAAATAAGTTGGAAAAATCTTAGAGCCAAGCTTGTGAGTTTAAAAAATTTTATTTACTTCAGGTTTATTTGAGTTGCTTGAATAAACCTAAAGAAATCCATGTTAAGCTCAAACCTGAATATATAAAATAAGATAAAATTAAAAATATTAATTATTTAAAAAATAAAAATAGAAATTGAATAAAAATAAAAATTAAATAAAAAAAATTTAACAATTCAGGTATTCAAACTAGGCCAAATAAGACTAAAAGCCCAAGGATTTAGGGCTACGCTTGGCTTGGCTATGCTATATGAACTTTTTTATATGTGAAGGAATTTTAAATTCAATTTGAATAAGATTAGCCAAAATTCAGCTTAGCTCGAATAAGTTCAACCAGCCGAAATTACTAGCTCTACATAAACTTCTCTTGTATATTTGAAATTCTATTTCTATCCATTTAATAGTTAGATGACTGTTAAGTTTAAAATGACCAAAATGCCCTTCTTTAATATAAGAATTATTTAAAAATCTATATGCCCTTCTTTTTTATACATTAGGTATTTTAAATTTAATTTAAATAGGCCTAGCCAAAATTAAGCTTAGCTTGAATAAGCTCAACCAATCAAAATTACCGACTCTATATAAACTTCTCTTGTATATTTAAAATTCTATTTCTATCCATCTAACAGTTAGATAACTATTAAGTTTAAAATGACCAAAATGTCCTCCTTTAATATAAGAATTATTTAAAATCTATATTTCCACAAAAAAAGGATAATTTTTTGTGTACAACTAAAAAATAATAAATACATCTTAAATTTTTTATTATATTATAAAATTTATTAATTTTATCATACTATAAAATTTTAAATTTTGAATTTTTATCAAATTTATTGAAACTTATTTATTTATGTTTTTGAAATTGCTAAAACTTATTTCAAACACATTTTTATTCATCACATAACATAAAATGATATAAATTTAAAAAATTATATGAATAATTTAAATTTAAAGTTCAAAATTTATAAACAATTTTTTTACAATGAAATTGTATGACCGTCAAAATAATATAATGTATGATTTATTAGGATAAAGGGTAAATTAGTAAATAAAATTTGTTATAATATAAATTTTGATTTGAAAATAATTGTTTAAAATATTCTTAATGAATTTAATGGATTAAACTAACTTATACTCCATTTGTTCAAAAATGTAAGGCATTTTTAATCGAATCTCACTCCCTAATAAAGTAGTTACATATTTTCAAACTAACCTTATCTTTTTATATTTACCTCCATTAAGTATCCTATAATAAATATAAAATCACTATCAATAGGAGCACTTTAAAAAAAAGATAATACTTATACCTCGAAAGACTAAAAATATTTTATATTTTTTAATATCAAATTATTTAAAAAATATTTTATATTTTTTAATAGATGGAGTATACTTTTAAAAATAGGAAAGATATATGAATAATTAAGGTAAAATAAAAAGGCGATAAAAGTATTTTACTTAAAAAGAAAAAAAAAATAAAAAGAAGAATCAGAGGATCCGCGTAATTCCCCACCTGTCACGCCCTTTCATTTTCCAGTCCATCTGACATCAACATATATACTAATTCAATCGAAAATCAAACAATAACCAAAGAAAATGAAAGAATCAAATTAATCATGGGAAGGGTGACATAAAGGTCCTAAAATATCAATTAATTTAATTATATTTAAAATATTAAATTTTAAAAATTTATAAATTTATCTTTTAATCTTGTAATTATATTATGATAAATTTATAATTTATAATTTATATTTTAAATTTTAATAAAAAATAATTTTTTTATTCTTCAACCACATTAAAATTTAAAAAATAAATTAAAAATTCATAACGTGTAATTGTGAAATTAAAAAATGAATTTATAAATTTTTAAAATTTAATATTTAAAATTTAATTTAAATTAATTGATGTTTTTGTCTTTGTCATTCTTCCTTAAATCAAAGCCTTGAAATAGAGTCCGCCATGATCAACCCATCTTGGAAACCATGCGCGTCTCCAGACGGAGCTGCCCATGACTCAGAGTCCCCGAATTTGGCATTGCAAGCTTGATCCATGCAGATGCACCCAAAAGCAACCTTCCTTGTCAATGTCAAATTCCTTCACACCCTTTGGAAGCAGGCCCATGGGAGCGAAGAACTTCATCGGGTGATTGATTAAGCTGGAATCAGCCCAGAACTTGAGACGACGTCGTTTCGGAGACGGATGATGCTGGAATCGGAGAGGGAGTGACAGAGGTGGAGGAGCTTCGACATAAGTCCGGTGATCACAAAGGCCAAGACTCCTATGACATGTCGTTTATTGGCTGAGAGATTCGGCTTCGATAGTCGAACGGAGTAATTGAAGCCGTTGGATTCCGCAGGTTTGGCCTTGACAAGCAAAGTTTGATGGGTGTTGGATAGAAGGGGTTTAACGGCGATGAAGGAGAAGATGGCGGGTAAGATTTGCTTCCATTGAAGAGTGGGCTTAAAGGAGTATAAGAGGGGTGTGGAATATTGGTCAAAACTTTCAGCCTACGTGACACTTACGTGCAACATTGTGTTGTTTTTTTAAAGGGGAAAATCACAAGCGAGGACCCTTAGAGAAAATTAATTACATCCCAGTATTAAATGATTCTGATATTACTCGATAGGACTAAAGAACCTAAATATAATTAAAATTTATTATGAAAAGATAAAACTATCCTTTATGTAAGTTTGTTCTAACAAGAGAATTCATTATTGTTAAAATGAAAATGAATTTTGTTTTTCTCAAATAGAAACTTGTTCACCAGATTATAATAATTTATCTACCAAATTAATATTTCATAGTTGTTAATAAAGGAATTGATTGTTATTAGAATGAGAATGAGATTTATTTTTTTTGAACGAGGACTTATTCACCGAATCACAATAATTGTTCATCTCCATCATCAAGTTAATATTTTGGAGTTATTAATAAGAAAATTAATTGTTATTAGAATGGATGAGATTTGTTTTTTCTCGAAAGATACAACATTTGTTTATCTCCAACATAAAGTTAATTTTTTGAATTTGTTGATGAGGGAATTGATTATTGTTAAAATGTGAATGAGACTTTTTTTTTTTGAATGAGGAGTTATTGTTAAAAGAGTATCTAATATATACATGAAGAGTATTTTTATCTTTTCACAACAAAGATAGATAATTTGGTCCTACAGAATAATACCAAAATTATTTGATCCTGTAGCATAATTTATTATCTCCAAGGGTCCTTAATTGTAATTTTTCCTTTTTAAAATGTTGGTGCCAGGATACTAGTTGTGGGTTTTTTTTTTCCCCCCGGAAATGTTCGTTTATACTTTATCTCTAATTTAATTTGGTGGAGGCACTGGTCGGTTTTTTTGACATTAAAGTTTAATATATACTTATATATAATATGTATGTATCTGTGTGTACGTACGTACGTACATATATATGTATATATATGGTGTTTACTTGCACTGCTTTATGCGTGAGCCGGAGAATGATTGTTGATGATTCACATAATAATATCCATGATGTGGGCCTATGTGCATGGGTTAATATGTTCATGTTAATTTAAAAATAACACGAAATTTTAATTTAATTAGAATGGGAGGAGGTTATATGATAAGATTCTAATTTAATTAAAATTATTGATAGGTATGAAATATTTTTCATATGATGGAGATATTTTAAGGTGGGCAGGTGTCTGGCAAAAATATTTTACTTTACTCTGAATAATTAATTATATATTGTATAGCTTTATTTTATAAATGCTAAGATGGTTATGTGATTGGTTAGAGAGAAAAATTTAAATGGAGGCTTCGTGAACTTTATTTGGCTTGAAACAAGCATATAAAAATATAATCATCTATCTAGTGAAGATAAATGTATTTTGAAATTATGCATGATCTATTTATCTTGGCATAAGTATTCATTATTGTAAATAATGATTTCTTTATATATGATAATGAAAACCTAAAATAATATTGCGACCACAATGAAGTCAAAGTTTATTACTTTGAGAGATACTACAAATGTTGATATTTTATATAATAGATTGTCACTGTATTAAAATAATATAATGATGTTAGCTAAATTTTATATTCATATAAAGAAAATCCATTTATAGACAAATAAAACAAAGAAAATTACATTGAACTCTCACACAAGAAAATTAATTATTACAAAATCTAGTAATAATTGAATTAAGGAGATTGACAATTGATTGTATTATCAATCTCTTTAGTTTAGTTTTCAATGAACCTTATAATAATTAATTTCCTTATGTAGAACCAGGGTGTAATTCTCCCAATAAAATATTATGAGATTTAAAATTTATTACTTTAGAGTTGGCTAATAATTATTGAGATTGAATGGTTAAAATACTTTTTAGCAAATAATATAGTGAGGGTAAAATTGCCATAAACTGTGTCAAATAATTTGTGGTAACCAATTAGTAACAATTATAGTTAAAAATGAAACCTTTAATGGCAAGAGCAAGTATATTCATTTAAGACATCATATTATAAGGTAGTTGCTAAAAGATGGGATTATCTCAATTGATTATATGAAATTAGATGTATATCTAGAAAATCCATTAATTAAAACCCTTGGGAAAGAAATAAAGTAAAAAAATATAAAGGGAAATGGGACTTAAACTAATTTGAAATTAATAATGATGATAATTCAACCTTTATAATTGGAGATTCTATAAAGAAGGTTCATATGAGTAAGAATAAATTATTTGTTAATTATGCAAGCACTAAAATTACTTTGTCACTCTTCTTATGGTGTATAAAAAAGTGCTAAAATGTATTGTTGGTGAGGATGAGCAAAGCTCTTTGATTTCATATCCTTTATGAAAGGTGTATTCATTGCAAATACATATGATGAAATCATCTAGACCAATGTGGAGTGGGGTTGCTCTTATGAGATTGTGGTGAAATCTAAAGTGCAAAATTGACAAATGTGGAATGAAACTTAAACCAATTTGAAATTAACCATGATGATAACTCAATTTTTGTAATTGAAAATTCTATGAAGAAGATTCATATGAATAAGAACAAATCATTAGTTAGTTATGCTAGCGCTAAAATTATTTTGTCCCTCTTTTTATGATGTATGAAAAAGTGTTAGAATACATTGTTGGTGAGGCTGAGCAAAGCTCTTAATGATTTCATATCTTTTATGAAAGGTGTATTCATTACAAATATATTTGATGAAATCATCTAAACAAATATGAAATAAGGTTGCTTTTACGAGATTGTAGTGATATCTAAATTGCAAAACTGACGTTAATATACCAAGCACACGCACTGCCTTCTAAAGTGCAAAATTGACGTTAATAGTAGAATTGTTTCCAACATGAAAAATACCACCCAATACCTATCCTACTAAGTTACAAAATTATTTGTATAAAATAATTTTTTAAATATTTTTTTTCTTTTGAAATATGTAGGAATTGTTGAATATTTTAATTATTTAATGTTATTTCAAAAGGAATTATGATTCTGATTAATAATATTAATTACTATTTAAATTTATTTATTTTATGTTAAATCTCATTATCATCGAAACCATTTTTTATTTGTATTAAGGTATCAATGATTCTTGTTTTATTGCCCAATGTTTATAAGATTATCTCAGGTTGTAGTGCACCATCCTGACCTTTCGGGCACTCTTCTCTCCTTCCCTCTTGTGCTTCTTCTGAGTTATTTTATGTTTTTGCTATTCTATCACCCTGTTCATCTTACAAGAGGGTTTGACTTAATTTTGAGGAGCTGCTGACAACCATGCCGGAATAACTCTTAAGGGCAACTTGAAACAGATTTTCTACAAAATTTTCCAATATGGTCAACTAACCAGAAAGTTACGAAATTATAAAAATAATAATACTACTATATTTGCTTCCTTTCCACTACGTTTGTCATGATCAAAATGGACTTCTTAAAATAGGAATAATTGATCAAGAAATACTAAGTTCAGTATATGCGCAGCAAGTTTTCAAGCACAGCACTAAAGCTGATGAAAACAATATTATATTGATTTTTCATTTTTATTTTTATTTTTACCCAAGAAGAACACAAGAACTTTTCCTTCATCTACCATCAAAGCATTTGCAGGGTTTAAGTCTTGAGGCTTGGTTTGAGAATACGCATATAAAATGTGAACTAAGCTTTTCTGGGTTCCGAGGATCCTAATTAATGCATAAGTATGAATGACAACTTCAAATATATTAATTACCGGGATTAATTTACATAGATGATCAAACTAAAATATGTATATATACACACACACACACACACATAAAGTGGAGGGAAATACATCATTCCCATCTTCTGAACCTTCTGAGATTGCTTCCCTCTGATACAGCCATGCCGATTCCTGTCTTGCCATCATTCCCTATTCCTGCATAATACAGTCTCCATTCATCACTCTTATTGTTGTTGTTCATCTGAACCAGACATGGGGATCCAACCCCTTCACTGTCCCATCCGTGATCATCTTCTAAAGGCATCAGAGTAGGTTCTTCTTGAATCTTGGTCCAGTTCTTGAGTCCATCTGGGGATTCTGCAACTCCAATGCTTGTTCTTCCATCTGCTGCAACACATTCATATGCCATCAAGTAGTTTCCTCCATTGTTTCTCACTACATTGGCTTTTCTCACTCCAAGCTCATCATCAAACAAACCTATGATCTTTCCCAGCTTTATCCATCTCATTCCATCTCTGGATCTTGCCATTCCAATGGCATAACGCCCAGTTTTTACATCAAATGAATGGTAATACATCCTGAGATCGTCACTGCTATGTACAACAACGTTTGGTGCAGCAATAAACAAAGAATCCCAATCATTTCCTGTTCCAACATCAAGCACTGCTCCACTGTGATGGTCTCCCTCTATTCTTGCCCAATGCCTACCATCTTGGCTGCAAGCTAGGCCTGGGAGAGATTTGAAAATCTTGCCATTATTTCTCCGATCTTTTGGGTAAACACTTTCTGGGTTTTGCACAATGAGATTTGTTGATGATCCTGAAGGGTTCACTTCCTCAGAACTATATCCTGTGTAGTAAAGCCAGTAAACAGCACTGTGAAGTTGATTGGACATGACAACCATCTGGGAAGGTCTGATGCTTTCTGTATCAAAAGCCCACCATTTGCTGCTAGGGTTCAGCACACAGCCTACATGCCCACTTGAACGAGCATTTTGAGTTCCTCTTGTCCAATGAACACCATCCCCAGACACTGCCAATCCAATGGAATCTGATGTGCTGTCATTGGGTCTTCCATGGTACCACATATACCACCTTTCTTCATTGTCTCCAACGAATCTCTTCACAACTGGGGATCCAACTTCTGAACAATCCCATGAGCCTTTGAATCCCAGTTCAAACACCAGACCTGTAGAGAATGTAGTTTTAAGAGCTTGGTCATGTATGGAAGCTAGTTGATGTCGAGATGTTGAATTTGGATCTTGTTCAACAGCAAAGTCCTGATTTGTTGTGTTGCTACTGTCAACGCCTGGTCTTGTGGAGCTTCTAATAATAGGAAGGACCAAGCTTCTTCTTCTGGATTTAGAAGATGAACAAGCTGGCCTGCAAAATGGGCCCCGACAAGGGACTAAAACACTATCAATTTGCATGGAAGGCCATGATGAGTGGACTGAGATTTCTGATGCAAGAACATCAATTGTTCTGATGCCAGTAGTTGCAGCTACTGCTACTAACTCCATGAACAATTGATGAAGAAGCTAGAGAGAGTTGCTAGTGGCTAAGCAAGAAGAGAATTATATTGACATCGCCCCTTCTTTGTCTGTGTTTTATATGACATTAGTTTTGATCGTATTTTACACTTAGACCCTCCAAGTCCAACCTAATAGTCTGGAGGGTTATCTCATGAAAAAAAATCCAAGCCTCTACTGTCACTTTCTTCCATAGCAAATGTGAGACAGTGAACATTCCATGGTTAATGGTTTAGCTGGGAATGGAAAGGTACTGTACACATGCATGATGGTTGAACCAGAGCTTCTAGTTTTGCAATCTACCATTCTTTATAGTGAGCAAACTAAAACGTTCATGGGGTTGGTACCATTGGGTGCATAGATCAACTAGTTAGGAGTTTGGTTCAGCTTAACCTAAAGTCTCGAGCTTAGCATTAAATATATAGCAGTCATTAAATTTTTCATGAGAGATATGCCCTTGAAAGAAGTCCCTGCAAGCTGCTGGCCAAATTAGTCTAGATCAAAGACTCAAGATACCATAGCCAAAAAAAAAAAAAAAAAAAAACATTTATAGGGTTGGTGCGAATTGAATGTTATAAGTTGCTACTCACGCTTCTCTTCTTTATGGGACATAATTACTTTTGAAATTAAACAATGTGACCTGCTAGGCATGACTTTCCATATAGACATGCTTCTGAGATATTTATACAGACAAATCCATATTTTTTAAGATCTCATGTCTTATTTTTCCCCTCCATCTATTAACTGAGCTACCTATTAGCTTGCTGTAATATAATATAATATACAGACACACATGCACACAAGAAAGTAGAAATGTAAATTTAATAAATCAATTTTTTATTGTTGGAACCATGGATTTTGCATGGTTTAGAAGCTCTTTTATATTATATATTTGGCCATGTGAGATCTTCAGAAGCTTTTTTCTATATATATATATATATATTTAAAATTTTTTATTTAAAGGAATGTGTTGTCTGTCTTCGTTTTTTTTTTTTTTTTTTGAAATTGCTGTTGGAACCACATAGATTCCACAAGGTTCAAAAGTTCTTTTTCAACGTTAAATTTTTGGCGATGTGAGATTTCTAGGAGCTTTTTGTCCATTCGTTAACTTGAAAGTTAGATACAGCTCAGGACTTTAAGATACTGCAGACAGATTTTTTCCATGGACTGATAAAGTGAGAGAGCGTCGTAACTCTCCGTTGACAGGACTAAACTGAACTTCTACCCGGTGGAGAAAAACGGATGCAATTACACAACTGCAAATCAACAACAACAACTAGGCCTAATTTTACTAAGTGAAGTCCGCTAGATAAATTGCATAATATCATTTTTCTCTATCAATGACAAAATTTTTGAATATCTTGCGATATAGCAAAAGGTATATATTGTTAAATAATTTTATTGAGTATTCTTTTTGATATTTCTCTTTTATCCTTTTACAGAAGTCAAAATTACTTGTTCTATCCTTTTTACTAGTGCCTTCCATAACCTTCTTTTTATAAATGATAAAAATTATTTTAAACAATTTTTTACCATTTTTACTAGCTAGATGCAATGCTCACTCTTGCTCCTAGATTACATAACTATATGTGTGTGTGGGGGGGGGGAATTGAAGCTCAAGGATATTTTTTATAGATAATTAATAAGGAAAAATGTAATAGTAGGTCCCCGTACTTTAGTTATATTTTTGTTTTTAGTTCCTATAATTTTATTTAATTATTCCCAATTTCTTTAGTTTGATTAGTTTGCACTATTAGTCTCTAGATAGTTTTAAAAATGAACATAAAGAGTTGACACTAGCAAGGGTAATTTTTTCCTTATCTCTGCTAGCCCATTTTGCTAACATAGTAAAAATATGTTGATAACATGGAAATAAATTGACTAAAAATTAAATATAAATTGAAAAAAAAGCTCTTTTATATTTAGTTTAAACAGGATGTGGGAGATAAAAGTGAGATTAAGTATAGTAAAAAGGGATTATCAAAGTACATATCAACAAAATTAACTTCGTGGATATCAACTCATGGTTCTGACATATATTTTTAAAACTATAAAGACTATAGATTACAAATAAATCAATCTAAAGGGACTTGAATAATAAAAACAATGAAATATAGAACTATAAAAACTAAAAAAAATGTTATTTGATTATTATTTCAAATTAAAAATAATTTTAAGTTGTTTTTTTTACTTTTTTATTTTTAAAATACATTACATTTGATTATTAAAAATTATAATTATCTTGATCAATTTTTATTATTAATCACTCTTACTAACTCCTATAATTATGATTGTCAGTTTATTTTTTAATTCTAAAATTATTTTAAATTAATATAACCAAATAAATTTTTATTTTATTTTGTTTTAAAATTAATTTTAAAAACTACATTATAAAACAGTTTTTAAAAATAAAAGATGAGAATAGAAACCAAATAGGGTCTTAGTATCCAGGAATCTATTGTTATATTTTGCCTGATAATAGTTAGTCGAAGACTCAAAGCTGAGGTACACACAATTTCTTCCACTTTCAGTGTGGCCTTGCTGCTGACATTAAAGGGTACTTGTTTATCCATATGGATACAAACATGCATGCATATATATATATATATATATATATATAGTGGTCGTTTTAGTTACTTTCTTTGTCTCTTGATTGCATCGAAATAATTTTTGGTGAAGTAAAGGGGCGGATGATATAATTGTAGGTCATCCTTCTGACAATCTACAAAAGTAAGTAGGACCAAATTTATTAATGGTGTCTTTATGGTCATCGCTTGCTGTCTATGAGATGGTCCCGAACTAAATTCTGTCTATTTCATGATTTCTTTCCTAGAAGCTCCTCGTCATTAGTGTTGACTTGAAGGTTAGGTTTACAGCTCGTGACCTGCTTCATTCCTTCACCTACTGGAAACACGTGGCAGCCTCGTTTAAACCTTTCAGTACAGATTTATATTCTCTTCGATTTAAAATATAAATAATTTTTTAAAAAAATTTACATATTAATACATTTCTCATTCTCATACAAAATATACTCCTTCTATTTTTATATATAAAGTATTTTTAAAAAATTTATTTTATCTCTAAATATAAACAACATCAATAATATTTTTAAATAATTAAATAATTTTATTCTTTTTTTAAAAATGAAATAGATTATTAATTATATATTTTTTTCTACCATTATTATAATATTAATTATGATATTATTAGAGGTAAAATTAAAAAATTTTTGTGCTTTATGTAAATTTAATTAAATAACAAAATTTTATTAATATGTGAGATTTGATTAAAAATATCTTATATATAAAAATGGAAGGAGTATTAGTTTTCCTTACCCTAATTCAAATTATCAAAGTACATCATGATGACTAAGAAATACACTTACAAAAATATCTAGATTAATAAATATAAGGGGTAAAATGGTGAATTTTTTAACTTATACTATGTTGCTTATATTTTAAACTAAAGTTAGCTAAGGGTAAACGCATATATTTTGAACCAAAGAAAGAAAATTTATATTAATTAAAGATCAGTTGTTATCAAAATTTGAATTAAAAAAAGTTCAAATGAATTGTTAATTTAAAATAAATTGTTATTAAAACTTAAATAGATACATATTAATAAAAGATTAATCTGAATTGATAAGTATCTATTCGAGTTTCGTAACAAATAATCATTGACTAATATAAATTTTCTTTAGCTGTCCTTCGTTAATATTTTCCCCAAATTAATTTGATGCTTAATATGGATGGAGATCTTCCTGTTTGAAGATAATAATTACCTGAAGATTGGATTAAGGTTCGGGTGCGTACTTACTGTTTCTTCGTTATATCTTCTTGCGTTCCCATAATCGTAAGAAGCTGATTAACATGTTTGTATGTTAATCATATCCACAATAGTTTCCGCTAACTACAGGCTTGTTTGGTTCTGTGTTGTGTTTTTATGTTCTTAAATCAACTCTGTGGGAGTTTTTTAGAACAAGTTTTGGACACAAAATGGAAAAAAAAAACGTTTGAATTGTTATTTTGAAAAACATATTTAAATTTAAATTATTCGAATATAGGGCGAAAAAAATTATTTTATTAACATAATTATTATTAATAAAAACATGATATTTTTTGTCTTTTCTATTTTTGTATAATAAAAAGTAACAAAACATTTACTCCCTCCATTAAAAAATAGAGAAAATTAGCTCAATGGCCTTAAAAAATATAACTCTCATAAATTATGGATGATGTTTTTAAATATTTTTGAACATGGCCCATTCATAAAATTAATTAGATGTGTTTTCCTTTTGTATCCTCAAAATAAATTTATGATTAAAACATAATATATGTGATTTAACTAATTTTTAGCTAATTAAATCTTTCATTTTTATTATAAAAAATTATATTGTGCATGCTCCATCTTCTGATTTATCATCCCTGAATATTTTCTTCATTAGATTTTTAAATTTTATTTTCTTGGATCATTATATTCATTTCTCCTACAGTGCTTTTCTTCATTAAAATTTTTGATTTAATTTTTCTAGATCACCATCTTCACCGTAGAGTTTTTCTCTCTTTCTCTCTTTGTTCTTCCCTAGATATTACAAAGAGGACATTAGACATTGAAAAGAAAACTCTATTACTGATTTTTGATATTATATCATTGATATACGGCTGTATATAAATGATAAATAAATTAATAAATTTTCACTAATATAGCTTATATATTAGTGATATATAATAGTATATCATTAATATACTATCGTAGATCAATATAACCAGACAATCAAACATAAACTTATTTATAATTGATATATAATCATATATCAATGATGTAGTATTGCAAATCAGTAACACGAAAAACACATAATTATTTTCTCAAAATAAATCAAACAAAATCTCAAGAAACTCTTGCTTGAACTCTGGCTTTTGTAACATAGTCTTATCAGATTTTCTCACCCTAGATCTGCAGCTTTAGTATGGCTTTATGTAGAAGCTACAGTTTCAGACTTCCTTACCTGCTTCCAATCTACCTCGCCTTGCCTCATGTTCTTATGGTCTCCTAACTGAAACTCTAACTCCGTTTATCCATTGATATGAGTTGTTTTATTGTCTACTATCAGTTTCTTCATCGTCGTGATTGAGAGTATAGTGTCATTTCCATGTATTCGAGTGGGTGAAAGTGAAACCAATCTGAGAAGGGGGAATCAGAGTATTGTGATATTTAAGGGTAGTTTTGTCTTTTATATCAAAAGTAAATTAGAAAATGACCATTATCATAATTTAAGAAAAGATGGGTTATTAGTTTTATTTAGCTATATAATATTAGCTAAATTTGCTAAAGCCCATAAAAAATATAAGACATTTTTTAAGAGTTTGATGTTAAAAAATATAAGGCATTGTTGCTCTTTTGAGATGTAATCATCACTTTTTTTAAAAAAGTGACCCTATTAATAGTGACTTTATATTTAGTATAGGGTATTTAATAGGGATAAATATGAAAATATAGAATTAGTTTGAAAGTAAGTAACTACTTTATTAGGAGGTGAGATTCGATTAAAAATACCTTATATTTTTTAACAGAAGAAGTAAAAGATATTCTGGTTTTTAAATTATTAAACAAATTTAAATTTCTTTATTTTTTTTTGAAATAGATTACAGAAAACATATTTTTAAATATTTTTTTTTGTTTTTCAGAACAAAAAACTGTTCTGAAAACAGGTAATCAAGCAGGCTTTCTGAAAAATAAGTAACCAACACACATGAACGCGTGAGTTTGTGTGTAATGCCTTTGAAATTGAATTCAGTAAGAAGCAAATCCTATTTGCAGTTCACGTAAATTAATTAACGAATGAGTCTGATAAATTGTTGAGAGATAGGTGCCTGAGATAAACTCTTATATATTACCACTTCTTATTGAATTCACATGTTAATGAATCTATATCAATCTTTGTGTTTCTGTGTGTATGTGCACAATGATAAGTTATTTTTTTGTACTGTTCAAAAAAAATAAAAGAAAGAAAGAAGAGATTAGTTATCTTCTTGTGGGGCACTATCAACTTCAACTTCAAGAAAGTAGGCCTTCATTTTCTTTTTATCACCTCCCGCTTTTCGCAATAAGGGTTAAAAAAACAAATTAGCTTTTAAACAATAAATCAAAGAATATTTAAAATTTTAAACTCATTTATAGCATAATATTTCTTTTTAAATTTTTAAAATGATACAATATGGCTTCTATTATTAATAAAAATTAATTTTAATTATTAATTAATTAAAAAATGACATCAAAATTTACAGAAAATACCAATAAAATTTTATTGATCATTTTATGTAATTTTTTGGTTTCGTTTGTAATTTTTTTTTTGTTGTTTTTATGTAATTTTTTATGTCTCTTTCTGTCATTTTTTGGTTAACCATTTAACAGTTAAAGTTGATTTTCATTAATGTTAGAGGCAATATTACATCATTTTTAAAAGTTAAAAAGAAATATTATACTAAAAATAAGTTTAAGCTTCAAGACACTTTTGAATTTCTAGTTTAGAGATTAATTTTTCATTTAATCTAATTAAATAAAATTAAGTCTCAAGACCTTTTTAATTAATTAAAACTAATACCAATTAAAATTGTTTGTTGAAGTTTAGAGGAACTTGATAAAGATTTGATTCATATATATCATGGGTTCAACTATTGCTGTCAACATGAAAGTCTCAAAAATCGGTAGTAATTTATATATAATTAAGTATTACTACACACATATATATAATGTTGAAAATGGTAGTTGAAAATATAATTTGAATCACATTGGTGACCACTATCCTTAAAAATTATTCTGTCACACATGTTTAAATTAATGTTGCAACACTGTATGAGCCAGCTTCTCCTTATATCCAAACTCATTTACTAAAATCACACTTGTGTATAAAAATGTACTCAAACCTCTATTCATTTTGAGCAATAGTGTGGGATTTTATTTTAATTCACGCAAACCAAAACATAGCATAACCCCACAATCCACGCAATAACACATGAATACATGTATATATTTGTTGGAACACACATCTGAATATATGTTTCTGTTGTGAGAATTTAGATTCAGAGATGGATTTAGTGAGAACTGAGAAGTGGTAATAGTCTAGCACTGCTGCTAGTTTGTAATACTCAAATGTATTAATGAAATTATGCGTTTGGTTTGTACAATTTGAAGTTCATTTAATTGCAAATAAAAAGTTAATCCATTTGATAAACATTTGGTTCATACATATTTCACAAGAACAAGAGTTCAAATCACGCTATAATGTGAGGAATTTATTAATTAGTGCGTGGGTAATTTATTATTTCTAGCATTTTTTTATGTAATGTTTGGATTAATAAATTTGGATTTGAATTTTAAATTTAAAATCTTATATTTTAAAATTCACATTTAAAATTTATATATTAATTAAAATATATCGTTTGAGTAGTTTAACAAAATTTCAAATGACAGAATTAGATGAGTTAAAATTCAAAATGAAAATAAAAAGGTAAAAATAAATAATTTGTCTCTATATTTTAATCAATGAGAGATAAGAATGTGACATGAGAAAAGATACAAAAGTCATATTAGTGTCAATAGTAAAAACACAAATAAAACAACATGTTTGTAGTAACTAAGATTTTAAATGATTATAATATAGATGAATGAATTGTAATAAGAAGTGGATTTGAAGGAGGCCGTGTAGACCATAAGGCCAGTGAGACCACTGCCTTAAGCCTCCAAAAAAACTCCAATACTCTTAGGTCAACTTTGGTTACAAGAATGAAATTGAATGGAATAGATTGAAAAAAAATTAAAATAAAAATAAACTAAATCACCCTTACTCTTATTGTAAGAATGATAAAACTCATTAATATATACTACAAATTTGAAAATCATCACACACTCTAAAAAATTCATAAATTATGATTTTCAATTTCATAAACTAAATTACCTATTTTTCTTATGAATGTGCTTATATATCCCCTTTAATCATCTTATTTTTACCTCTATTTTTTCCATTTTATTTTAGTAAGTAAATGGGACCTTATTGTATATGTGGTTCATATATGTCATTGGTATTTGTATTATTATATATTTAATTGTAGATTAAGGAGAATAAAAAGTATTGATTATTTTTTTAGTTGAAAAAAGCTTTAGTCATTCCCAATATAACATTAATTATTGGGCCAAGCCAATTATGTACTTGAAAAAAGAATGATGAGATCTATAATATACTTATTTTGATAATTTGCACTACATTACTTTGCTTTAACTCCCTCTTACGGTGTCACTTTTCTTTCTTATTTTAAAGTCTAAAGCATTATCAAATATCAGTATTAGGGCTTTGTGTGGCTTTAGGCCATTAAGGCAGCATTCTTAAACCTAGTTAAACTTTTATTTATAATTTATATAAGTATTATTAGTTTTTCCATTAACTTTATATTGATATCATCAGTCTTAATTATATTTTTTTGTTCAAAATATATTACTACCCTATATTAGTGTTAATATGCACATATTATTCCCATATTCCAATATGTGTGTATGTATTTGAAAGGGGCAATTTATACATTACGCTTTGATAATAATTTCACTTTAGGCTTCATAGCTTCTTTTATATGGCCTTGGATTTCGATATAGATTTAAATCAAATTTAAATTCATAAATTTTTATCTATCCAAATGAGGGATTTGAATTTAATCAAAATCCCATTAATTTAAATGCACCATTAAAGGATTAGGAGGCAACTTGTCAGATTGCCAAGTGACTTCTAGCATTTTTTCCCCTTTATTAAGTAGAACTTGAGTGATAAAATTATGAGTTAAGATATAATTTTGCCTTTAAATTATTCTCAAAAAATTAATATTGCCTCTAAACTAATTAAATTAGAGTAATGTTACCCTCGCCATTTAAATGCCCGTTACTGTAGCTAGTGAGATCCACTTTTCATGAGTTAAGATGCAATTTTGCTCGTAAACTATTCTCATAGAAGCAATGTTAGCCTCATCATTTAAAAATTATAAAATTAAATAAAAATAAAACTATAATAATATTAAATGAATATAAGAAAAATTTTATAGTATGTTAATAAAATGTCATAAATTAATAATATTATAAATTATAATTTTATAACTTATCAAATATAAGTAGATTTTGGTTAAATGAGATATGAATAAACTCAAAAGTATTTACAATTGCACCTATAACTATCAATTGAAACCGTCGTTAATGACTCAATTTGGATCAAAAAATCGCTTTCATGATTGAGTTGGATTGGACAAGAGCTAAACTGCTATTGAGCCAAAAACTGAGTTGAATTGGGAACCAGAGTGATTTTAATTTAGATAAAGAACGAGACTAGCTCAGTTATGTAAACAAAAAAAAAGATATTTCCTCAGTTCAAAAATGTAAAGCATTTTTAACCAAATCTCAGTCCTCAATAAAGTAGTTACCTACTTTTTAACTAACCCTATCTTTTTATATTTAGTCTTATTAAATACCCTATAATAAATATGAAGTCATTATTAATAGGGATACTTTTAGAAAAAAAGACAATGATTACACCTCAAAAGGTTAAAAATGTCTTACATTTTTGAACATCTAACTCTTCAAAAAATATCTTATATTTTTAAACGGAAAGAGTAAGGGATATGATAATTAATGAATCATTTTACGTGGAAATTTTTTGTCTTCAAAGATAAAGTTTTGCGTACATATATGGTTCACAATGGAAAATTTTTAATATAGTACTGAGATTAAAAATAAAAAGATCTTGGTAATATTGAAGTAATCATGTTTTATTAAAAAAAGGATAAATGAGCAAAAATACTCACAAAGTGATCAATTAGAGGCACCTAGTATTTTAAAGTGAGAAAAAAGGCATAAATACCCGTAACATTATATGAATAGGTGTAAAAGTGCCTAAACCGTTAACTTTAACCAAATGCTATTAACTTTGACCATTAAATGTTGATTATACATGCCACATGTCAGTCTTTGTTAACATGTGGACTAATAAAGGGACAAAAATATTCACAAAATAATTGACTAAGAATAAAAATCCCATAACGTTATTAGAGTTAGTGTAAAATTGACCAATCCATCGAATCCCTTAAATGTTGACAAAAAATATTCTTAGATAAAATTCTCTAAAGATTAATTAGTTATTGTATGAATATCATATGAGAAAATATTATTTTAATCAAATATCAAATTAAATCACTTGTTTCTTTATAGCAGTGGTGATGGAAAGAAACCATGTGGCATAGATTTTGATGGATTGGTTACTATTATATCTACTAAAGTAACATTATGGGTACTCATATAATGATTGATCAACCTCTATAAAATTTTTCTAAAAATTTTTTTTATCTACATTAACGAAAAAATAGTCAACTTTTACTTATGTGTTAACTAAACAATCAACATTTAAAGGATTTGATAGATTAGTTATTCTTGCACCAACTTTATAATATTATGGGTATTTTTACTCTTAGCCGATGACTTTATAGGTATTTTTACCCTTTTATTAGTCAAGTCAGCAAAGATTGACACATGACATGTATAGTCAACATTTAACAGTTAAAGTTAACAATTTTGGTCACTTTTACACCTACTTGTATAACATTATGGGAATTTATGTCTTTTTTTTTTACTTTAAAATACTGGATGTCTTTAATTGATCAATTTTTGAATATTTTTGTCCCTTTACAAAAAAAAAAAACATACATATTTATACATACACAAATGCCTTAAAACCCTAAGGACTAATGGAAAAGAGATAGGTATGCTATCAGGGTTTGGTCTGGTGAAGAAAGATAGTCTCTCATAACATAAAAAATTAAAATATGAATTTTTATTAAGAGAGGTATTCATATTTAATATTTAATTATATTTTTAATATAATTGTATTTTATTAAAAAAAGTATCTATGGACAATAAAAAGAATGGGTGATGTGTGGTACAGTGGTAGGCAGGAAACACGATGATACAAAAGATCATCTGACGGTCAAAGACAGATGAGTTAGGCAAGAAGGTACACACACGTGAGAACTTTCCTCACAGCATCTTTCATTCAAGGGAAACCTATCATTTTGGTCACTCTATTTAATTCAATTAAAACTCGATGAAGCACAATTTATTAGTCAGTACAACATAATTCTTATAATTTTGACTTGAATAAAATTGAGTAAATAAATTTTGACTTGATATTATTAAATTTTTATACTTTTAACTCAATTAAAACATTATTCTTAAGCTAATTAAAGTTGACATGAGTGATTATAATTTTAGTTATTTAAATAAGTAGTTAGAGTTTTAAATCCTAGCTTTTATATATGTCCCAATTTAGTTGGGAGAGATTTTTTATTTGCTTTCCTTACTTTGGAGAAGATAATCTTTGCGATAGAATTTACTTCTCATGCTGTCCAAAAAAAAAAAATGGAAAGGAAAGGAAAAAACATGCTCCTTAGTTTGCCCATGCTAAAGCCATACATGTAACCAATAGGCAATAGCCACCATCTTTGTGATACAGACCTAGGTAGTAAATACCCAGATTTAGCATATGCTACTTCTAAACTTTTAAAGGTTAGGTGTAATTCACTATAAAAAAATTAAATTTCAACAACAACGAAGTTGAAAAGTTATCATTGAAAGTTTTCAGTGGTAACAAGAAGTCACCACAATATTACTATAAAAACTCTTATCGTTGATTCTATATGCGGTGACAATAAAAATCAATGTTGAAAATATTTATTCATCATCACAAAAAAAGAAAATTTGCCGCCATAGAAAAATAATCGTTGTTGAAAGTTGAGCATCAACGGCTACCTTTGTCACCATAAAAACTATCAAATGTTAGTTTATCTAGTCACATAACACCATTTCACCCTCCCACTCCCATGTGGTGGCACATGTCACCTTTCGCGTGGTGCCCTTGTCACATGCCATGTGTCATTGTGTTATTAATTTATATTTTCATTTTACAAATTTTCTCTTTTAAAATTTGAACTCATGATCTCCTCTTTTTGTATCCATCATTTTGCCGCTGAGTTGGAATGAACATACAGTTTATTATTGCATAATTAAATATATATATATATATATTATTAAACTAAACAAACACACATACATCTTAAATATTAAATATTATAAAATATCACTACTATAATTAAATACTTCAATTAAATTATTTTAATTTATTAAAGTTGTAAATTATATTATTTATTTTGTCTAAAGTAAATTATAAATATAATTAATACAATATTATTTATTTTAACTTTTTTACTTCTCGAGGTTATTGTATTATTTATATTAATATTAATATTTATAATTATAATATTAAAATATGTAAGAATAAATAATAAAAATATAAATGACCATACATTAGATCATAATTATTTATTTTTCTAACTAGTTTTATTTAAAACTTTATTTTTACTTTTAATTAACAATAACTCTTAAGTAATGTAATTGATTTGTTTTTACATTACATTTTACTTTTTCTAATTATTTTTTATTTTTAAATTATAATTTTATAAGAAAATTATACACTAGAGTATAATTATACACTATATTATCAAACAAAAAAAAATCATATAACTTCACATACATAGATATATTTCATATATTGTAAAACTTAAAATTAGAATTTTAAAATATCTCATTTTTTTTCTTTTTATCTTCTTGTTCCCTATTATTAGCTATCAAATTAAGAACATCTAAACTGGCATCAAGCTTTAAAGTTACCCATATTAAATATAGAATTTAAATTAAAAAATTAGATTAGAAGAAATATTATTTTATGAATGAATAAATTTAACTATCACATATTTAATTATTATAAACAAGTCATGTCATTGTTTAAAATATGAATTTAATCATAAAATATTTGAAAATAGAAACTCATTATCACATTATATGCATTTCAAATTAAAATATCAAACACTAGGTTTTTGAATGAATTTATTACTTCATATAGGGGTATTCATTGATCAATTTGGTTATATTTAGTATTAATTGACCAAAATTAATTAACCAAATTGGCCTAAATAATTGGATCAAATCAAACTAAATATTACTTGATAACAAAAATTAACGTAAAATAATATAATTTGACTTAATTCTTTAGTCTGACAACCCATTAGCATTAAATAATACCTTAACCTTATCTTAAAATAATTTCATTATTTTAAAGTTATAATTTAATCATAAAATATATTAAATAAAAACTCATTATATTATTTTATATATTCATTATAAAATTACAATAATACAACAAAATTAATAACTTAAAAAGTTAAATATTGGATTAAACAAAAAAATAAAAAATTATGATGATAATATGAAATTCAAACTTTCAATGGCAATATTTAAAGTTATCGCTAAAAGTTTCATTTTTTATGATGATTTTTTGATTGTGAACTTTTAGTAATGACTTATATGTCGCCGTTGAAACTTAGATTTTTGGTGACAATATGAACTTATCATTCCTAAAAGTTTGACAATCAGTGGTGACAATATATTGTCGCCGCATAAAGTTACATTTTCAGTGATAATTTTTATTGTTACTGCAGATTATTTGTTTTTAGCAATGAATTTTTAGAGCCACTCTTGAAAGTTGTCCCTGAGAGTTGTTTTTTTTTTTTAATAGTGATTATATGTATAATTCATATACTTGCACACAAATCAAGAATGATAGTTAAATGAATGATAACTCATTAACTATTTTAAAAAAGAATATTATTTTAAACTGCTCTTTTTAAAAGTCAAATATTATATTAATAATTACTTATGATTAATTATATGCATAAGGACAAAATAGGACAGAAAAAAAATTAAATGCCCTATAGATGTTATTAAACTGAACATATATTTTGAACCAGTAAAAGCAGAAAAAAGGACATATATTATAGATCGGAGGAATAAATAAATTAATGTAAATCACAAAACTCCCCAAAGAAATGAAAATTTTTTAATACGTATAAATCTATGTGTATTAAAAAAACTTCTGATGCATAACATGTGTATATTTCAAAAAAGTTAGTTTTAAACATATTATAAGCGAATTGTAAATTCTAAAAGCGCACAAATAATGAATATTCTTTCAATATATAAAAACGTAACCCAAAGTAAATACTAAATATTAGATTCTAAAAGCACACTTGCGAATTTCAAAAATCCGTTGTAGATCAATCCCAAAAGGGTAATATATAGAAACTTGATAAATAATGAATAGAGAGTAGAGAAAGAAGAAGAAAAGGAATAAAGGGGATGATGGAGTCTTCTAAACTGAGAATCTAATTTAAAAAGTAGCCCATAAAAAGTGCTTATAATCTGCGGCAGCCACTATAATAACTTCCTTATCCTTAACATAAACTGACAACAACCAAGTTAGGACGCTCGTAATAATTAACTACGATTAGTCTACAAACTCAAACACTATTCTACAAAAAAAAAAAATATATATATATATATAATTTATTGATAAGTTAAAATAATTCATTTTATTTAACAATCAACTCTAAAACTTCTCAATGTTCCTCATTTAATCTTCAAACTATTTTATCCTTTAATTAAAATTAATTTCTACAAAATTTTGTCCCTTTTTCACCTCTATAAATTTAATAATAAACTCCTTATACTTAAATTTCTCCGAAAGACTCAAACCCTACCCCTAAGGTATATTTAGCTTATTTATAAATAGATTTAACCTTTGCATAAATTTTCTAGTCCATTAAATCATAAATAAATCATTATTCATTTATTGTAAGTCTCTTAGAATATTAACAACTACTTTAGAGTCTTCAAAATCAATGATTTGGGCAAAACCAATCCATATAAACTCTTAATCTAACCTGTTTAGCTATTTTAACAACACAATAATTAATTGGAAAGACATAACAAATTTAAAATCTATATAGCTCTAAATTTCTTTTCCTTATTACATTCTAAAAATATCAAAAAGAAAAATAAAAGGGGGAGCTAGATCAATTACCTAAATCTTAGGCTTAGAATAGATTGATTAATTAGATTTTTGTAATCCAGCAGCACCCAAAAGAATCCCTAATGCTATCACTCTTAGGGTTTCTATAGACCACATATAAAGAAATGCTCACAATATCTGACACAGGTGTAAGGGTATAATAATACCTTACCATCAAATTACAGTGGGCTAGACTATGTAAAGGGACATCTTAAATTAGAACTTAAATCATCACACTAATTATGATTAATTAAGGATTAAACTAAAAGGATTATTTAATATGAGATTAATCTAAATAAATTCTTAACATTTATTTTCACAAATAATTCAAAATAAAGGAATCCCAAATCTTTAAAATATTTTAAAAACTTATATCATTTAATTAAACATATATAGAAGCATGATAAAGGACATACATCTCAACATGGGAGGAGAGATTCTCTCTTTATTTTCTCTCTATGCCTTACTCCATAATATATATATATATATATATATATATATATTTATAACATAATACTTGGCTACTTAAACTCTACCATAATTGGCAACGAGGGGCCAAAGTCTCAATCACATTTATCATAATGACTATTACTAAGTCATCATACTCTATATATCATCTATTCATCAATAGCCCATCATATGCATGAATTTTCCTTTTCATTCACATATAATTAATATCAATTGCTCATCCTTGGATAGCAAAAACATAATGGGAGACCATAACAACATTCAAGTTCTCAAATTAAGCAGATAATAACTATTTCTACTTGCACAAATATTTTGGCCCATTAATATAACAAGCATCAAACTACATTCCCAAGGGCCCAAAATACATTTTCACCCAACACAAAACCTATAATGCAAGTGGATCAAGAATATATTATCCTAGTTGGCAATATCATAAACTAAATACACATATTAAAATAAAAAGAGAAAGACCTACAGAAGTGCTTATTATCACTTGGCTTAATGCTCCTTTTCTTTATTCTTCTCAAATGAGCTAGCTCCTGTAATATGTTAAAAGAGAGGGGTGAGTACAACTACTCAGTAACCAAGGTACATTTAAGTTATACAAATACATGATAATTAATTATGAATACAAGTGGCTAATAAATTTATCAAGGTGACCACGTAAACAATCCATTAATAACATGTTAATCACATTAACATCTAACTCAAGTGAATAATCTCAAGAATAAAGTCAAGTACAAAATTTGCATAAATAGCCACATATACATTATTCGCATAATTACTACATGTTCTCATTTCTACAATTATAATCATATTCTCAACATAGCCATCAATTACTCAAATGGCATGATAATAATAATATGCATGATCAATCTCTTCCTTATATTCCCTTTACTTCCTCTAACATGAAATATATGGGCCAACAACCTGAAGGGATTGTCCATGTGGTGAGACTACCTAAGGCCTTAATCATATCATGAGGGGCTACCGAGCTAAAGTTACCTTACTCACTTATGTACACGGTTTCCCCCAAATCACACACTATGGTGTGTCATACCTAAAATTAGCTCTACCCAAAACTCTAGGTAGGCTAGTAGGGTCAAGTCCTTTAATAGGAACAATGCTACAATACCTTACAAGGTAAGTAGCGGCTATAACCTATAGGATTATTAGTTAATAGCCAATTATGATATGAATTTTGCATAACTGCTAACTCCTTTACTAAGGTAAACTCCCACTATATGATCATGCTTATGAGAAAACACATTTCAAAAACTCATATATATATATATATATACATAATTCACAATTATCCCACATGCTCATCAACTTTCTTGCTCAATAAGTATCAAGAATCATCATTTTTCAATCATGCCTCTTGCATCAACTTTTATATTACCACATAAACCATATTAGCATCATATAAAACTCAACATGCTCATATATAATTCATCACTATGTGTAATTCACAATTTATAATCAAGAGTGTGCACATCATCATCAACTATCAACCTCATTACTCATACCAAGTCACAATTAACTTGGCCACAAATCAAAGGGTCTCAACAAAGCCACATATATTACAAACAACCATTTCAAAATTTAGATATACATATTGTAACACCCTAAATTTTTTTTTTAAAAAAACAATTTAACTCAACCATGGTAGAAAAGTGTCTACCATGGGTAAACAAAAGTCAACTTATCCTATAATTTTTTTTTGAAATAATTTTATAATTTAAAACACTACCATGGTAAAAAAGATTAAACCCCTTTTTAAATAATACAAAACAATTTTATATAACTAATATACATTTACAACCATAGTTGGGTTACAGCCACTCAACACATTTTATATCAATAAATTCAATATAAAACATTTTATAATTGGTTTAAGCTAGCACAATACACATCTCAGATAAATTTTTACTTCCCACATACCAATAGGCTAAAACTACATTTTCCATCCTTATACTCCCAATAAATGCAACCATAAACCAATAACTAACAACTTAATCAATTTCCAAAACAAGCCAATTATTTGGCCTCATAATCATGCCATTTCAAACTATCTAAAATAAATCAGAGATCAATGTTACAGTCATCTAAAGTGTACTAAAAGTAGAAATAGTTTGAAGGGCATGATTACATCATTACATTCATATAATTGTCAATAAACAAAAGCCCTAGTATTGGCAATATAACACATTAAAAATCATAAATCAAATACCCAAAGGAGACAGTGGACCTATGCCACTAAGCTTCAGGGACTCCTCCACTCGCCACTCGTGGCTCTTCTCTTGAAAATTGTTAACTACATAATGAGACTCAAAAGTCCCAGTGAACAATGCCAATTTATGATAGTGTATACAAACAGTTAAACGTATGCTTGCTAAGTAGGGAAATAACAGTCATATAATTCTAACAAAAATACAAGAAATATGACAATACAAAACAAACAACCATCCTTAGCGCTCACTCGGTGCTAAATTACCCGATCAAAGGTAGATTAACCCGAGCCCTTACAAGCCACTTATTGGGCTTCAATAGGGGCGTACCACATGGCACATAAATACAACAACAACAACAAGTCTCCCAACACCTCCCACAATAATCAAACAAATTCATAATATTGCACAATTATACAATATTGTAATTTTCTCATTTTTAACAATATTACAATATAACATCCCACTTGGCAAATATATTTCAAAATGCAAATTCACAATTTCACAATTTTTCCATAAACATAATAAGGTAATTTCTCAATAACAATTCATAATTTTCTTAATAATCACCCAACTAACATGAAGCAACATTAAGTACAAATTAAAAGCATGGTTATCTCGTGACTTTTTTAATAAATTAGTCTTTACAATTTCTATCCCACCATAATCTTCACCAACAACACAATCTATAAATAACATATTATTTATAAATATTAGTTTCAATTATTGAAACTAATAAAATAACTCTAATAATAGGATTAGAGAATATAACATAATTTTTAATCTCAATCTTAATATAAATTTAGAGTTAGTACTATTAAATAAAATTTTTAACTCTTCTTTTAGTCATCAATAAATATTATTAAGCTAAAATCAACCTCTAAACTATTTTCTATTATCAAAATTTTTCTTTTTATTTCATAAATTAGCATCTAAAATACTCAAAAGTTAAAAATTGAGTCTCAAGCTTAGAATCATTATCCTATAGTTATAATAATCCATTTTTCATCCCAAATAATCATTTAAACCTTAATAAATTAATAAATTCATACTTTAGAACATTTATTATACTACTAATAACCTCAAAAATTATAAATTCATCCATGAAAACTTCAATCTATATTTTTTATTCATCATATCATTAGATTAATTATTCTATAGAAAAATTTTAGTCAAAATATTTGCTCTATTCTACAAAATAATCATATCACTAGAAAGCTAATATTATTTAGGAAATAACTACAAAATTAATTTTGTAATTAAATAATTTTTTAAATGCTAATTTAAACAGGAAAGTTAAAACATACCTGAAGAAAAGAAAATAAACCCCCGAAAGCGTTGAGCAACGTGAGAGGAAGAGAAAAATATATAAAAAAATATAAAAATGGGATTGTGAGTCCCACAATTACATTCAAAAAAAATTATAAGTTTAAATTTAATTATTCAAACCTTTAGGCCATTACTTGCAATTTTCTCTAAATTACATCTTGGGTCATTAGTTGTAATTTTACAAATTGTACAAAGGTTTCTTCCTGCCTCCTCCCTAATGCGCGTCGCTCCTTATACACGAGAAGCGTTTTTGCCTTCTCACATCAAACTGATGTGGGATTTCAACAATTCCCCTTCTATTAATTTTTTCCCCCTCACACACACATAATTTTTTTTATTCTAAATCTTAAAATTATATTTAACTAAACATCTTTTATATAATTTTAAACTTAAGTTTTTCATTCATAATTAAATGTCTATTTTCAAATAACCTCAAATAATATAAATTCTTATTATTATCATCATTTTTTTATCCTCAATAAAACCTAAATTTTAAAATTTTAAATTTAATTTTTATCTAAAAATTAGGATGTTACACATATAAATATATATTCTTTTGTTTGACTAACATAATTAATTAACTAATATATAAATGCATACAATAGATTTTCCTTGATTACCTTAACTTTTGAGAGATCAAATGTTACCTCTCAAGTTACAATACTTCCAAAACTTTCAAAATCTTGAATGGTGTCAAAAAGAAATTAATGTATAATTGATTATATCCTAATGTGTCAATAATATTATTAACATAATTTTTACTCATACTCTAAGCCTAAGTATTTATTTTATTTCATTTCATTTCTTACGACCTTAGTTTTAGCCTCTTGAGTTCTAAAATTTAATTTCATGTATTTGAACCTATCTACTTGGTTCAATAGCCTCCTTCACCATAATTTCGTTGAAGTTTGGCTAAAAATATCATTCAAATAATTTTCTAATATCACAATTTTCCTTTTTATTTCAAAAATTCGCACATAAAAATACACAAAAATTGCAAACTTGATCTCAAGCCTAGAATCATTATTCTATAGCCATAATAATTTATTTTTAATCTCAAATAATCATCTAAATATCAACAAATCAATTTATATTTTCAGATTTAACCAAAAATTTACCCATAGAGATCTAGGGATAAACTCAAAAGCCTCAAATTTTAATCTTATCAACAAATAATGCTCTAGAATATTTATGACACTACCAACAACCTCAATAACTAAATTTACTCATCAAAAATTCATCCATCTTTTAAACTCTACGTTTTTCAAAATCTCAAAATCTACAATTTCAAAGGAAAAAATGATTTTAAAAAATATTTAAAATACTTATCTAGTTTTAAAATATTTAAAACCTCATTTAAAATATTCTATTATAGAGCTCTATCTTCTACTCAGCTTCCCTATCACTGGCGATGTCACGTTCTCCCGTTTTCTCTGCGCGCACGAAGAAATGAAAACAAGAGGAAAGGGAAATGAAGAAAAGAAACAAAATGTGTTGCTTTTAAAAAAAGCTGTGGGTCTCATGTGAGAAAATTCACATCTACCTCTTTGTTTCATTTAATATACACGCGCAAATTGTCCGTCCCATCTCCTCATTTCATTTTTTTTATATATTTTATAATCATTTTCCTTCTTCTTTTTTCTTTTCTTTTGTTTTATGTACACACACACATACCCCAACGTCTTTCCCATCTATTTCTCTTTTTTTTTCCTTTATTTCATATCCCTTTTCTCTTTTAATAATAATAATAATAATAATAATAATAATTCTATTTTCTTAAAAAAATATAACTTAGGATTTGGATTTATGCTAAATTAAATTCAATAATAATCTCTTAACAAAAATTATTTATCTTTAAATATTTTTCCAAAATTATTTACTTGCTCTTGATTAACTTAATTAATCTTGGATTAAATTTTAGGATGTTACAAGCTACTCCCGTTGACATGCACAATTTTCTTCAGCTTCACCCTACAAGTCAGAATCTCTCTCAACTCAACCTTGTGAAGTTCAATTATGTAGAATGGGTATGGATGATACTTCTTTAACTGTGACATGTGGAAGAAATTATGGACTCCAAAAAGCTATGGTGGCAAGGCAATATAGTAGGCCACTTGTCCAACTAGCTCTAGAATCTCATAAGGACTTATCAACCGGGGCATCAACTTGTTAGCCTTGATTGCTTTGCCAATCCCTTTCATAAGTGTCACCCTCCGAAACACATGTTCCCTATCCATAAATTCCAATTGTTGCTTCCACTTATCATTTTAGCACCTTAAAATTTTTGGTCAAACAATTAACTCAACCATAATAAAAAAAAAGTTTCTATCATAATAAATAAAAGTCAACTAATCTATTTTTTTGAACAATTTCATAACTTGAAACACTATTATGATGAAAAAGGGTTACCATAGTAAAAAAGAAAAAATTTAGTTTCTTAAAAAATATTTTACTTTTTAAAATGACTACCATGATAGAAAAAGGTTCTACCATGGTAGAAAGAATTAAGCTAAATAGATAAGTATTATTATAGTAAGCAGAATTAAACTCTTAAAATTGTCATTTCCAAAATTTGAAATCCCAAACATTTATAAAACAAAAACAAGTGTGAAAGACCCCTATGATCACATTAAAAACTGAAAAACATGATAAACAAAATAGAATAGGAGAAATAGAAATAGTTATGCATTTCAAGATTTTATAACCACCTAACAACCTTTCCAAATAACACAACAATTTTTGTTGCTACTCATATCTATTTACAGTCATAGTAAGGTTATAGCCACTCACAATTTATATCAATACAACCAATATAAAAGCATATAATATTTGGCTTAGGTTTGCATAATACAATATCTCATATAAATTTTAACCTCTCACATGTCATTAGACCAAAATCTTTTTTTTTTCAAACCTTATGCTCCCAACAAGTTCAAACCATAAACCAACAACCAAAATAGACAACTCAAACAATTCCAAAATAAGCTAATTATATGGCCCCATAATCATGCTATTTCAAACCATCCAAAATAAATCAGACTTCAAGATTATAATCATCCAAAGTTTACCAAAAGTAGACATAGTTTGAAGGGCATGATCACATCATTTCATTCATATAATTATCAATAAACAAAAAGTCCTAATATTGATAATGTAACATCATTAAAATTATAAATTAAAATACCCAAAAGAGACAGTGGATCTACACTACTAAGCCTCAAGAGTTCTTCCACATGCCGCACTTAGCTCCTCTTCTGAAAATTGTTAACAACATAATGAGACTCAAAAGTCTCAATAACCAATGCCAATTTATGATAATGTATACAAATAGTTATACGTATGCTTGCTTAGTGGGGAAACCACAATTATATAATTGAAATAGAAATACAATAGATATTGTAATGCATGACAAATAACCATCTCATCTCCTTCTATAACCTCAAGTCGTAACTCTCACTCAGTGTTAGATCATTCGGCCAAAGGTAGACTAACCTAAACCCTTACAAGCCATCTATTGTGCCTCTAATATGAGTGTATCATGTGGCACAAAAATACAACAACAAGAAGTCTCCCAACACCTTTCACAAGAGTCAAACAATTACCTATCAACAATGTACAAATATACACTATTAAAATTTTCAGTTTTTTCTCATTTTTAATAATATTACAACTTAACATCCTACTTGCAAAGCCATTTTAAAATACATATTCATAATTTCACAATTTTTTCATAGACAATGCAAAATAATTTCTTAACAGGAATTCACAAATTTTCTTAATAATCATACAAATAACAGTAGACAACACTAATTACAAATTAAAGCATGATTACCTTATGAATTTATTAATAAATTACCCCTTACAACTTCTCTTTCACTATAACCTTCACCAACAATACAATCTACATATACTCTCTCCATTAATGTAAGGTATTTTTAATCGAATCTTACCCCTAATAAAGTAGTTACCTACTTTCAAACTAATCCTATCTTTTAATATCTATCCCTATTAAACACCCTATAATAAACATAAAGTTATTATCAATAGGGGCAATCGAAAGACTGAAAATGCCTTACATTTTTAAATATCCAACTCTTAAAAAAATGCCTTACATTTTTTAGTGGAGGGAGTAACATATTATTTATAAATATTAGTTTTAATTATTGAAACCAATAAAACAACTCTAATTATAGAGTAAGAGAGTATAACATACATTAGTACATATTTGGCTTTTTATAGGGGACTTTTTATATCTGTTAATAGGTAAATGATGTAGAAAGTCAAGACAATGGTAATTTTATAATTCTTATCTTGTTTGTTAGACTTTTTCATTGGTTCTTTAAAAGGAAACAATATAGAAAATACTTTTTATATCGATTCCTTAGGGAATCGATGTAAAAGTATTATTTTTTACATCGATTGCCTAGACAACTGATATAAAATGTGATCAAAATTTTTAAAATTTAAAAAAGTTAATTATTTTTTACATCAGTTATAATTACAACTGATGTACTTTCTACATCAGTTCCTTAGGAAGTCAATGTAAAAAGTCTTTAAAATTTTTGTATCTCCTTCCTCCTCTTGCACAGACGTCATTTTTCATGATTTCTCACTTATAGACGTGATTTTCTCCTTAATTTTCACCATTTTCCTTGCTTGAAATCATAGATCTTCAATGGTATTGATCCTCTGCACCTTTATCATTCTCTTCTTGAAACCTTATCTTCCATTTCTTTGAAAATCTCTCTCGCCCTTCTTCATCTACTCCATTTTTAGATGTGCTTGTGTTGCTTTTTTCAACTAGTTGCTCATGGGTTTGGTGGAAGCATCAATTCCAAGAACTTTCATAGGTTCAAATTAGTAAGGTAAGTTTGTTTAAATTTATTCCTACCCTCTAATCTCTTCTTTAAGCTAGTTTTTGTAGAGTTTATGATTAGAGTTTTCATTTTTGGGGATACCTAACCATTGGGTCTGAATTTTATGATGATTTTAAGGTTAAATATGTGTTATTTAGGTTGTTTTGGTGTGATTATGATAATGGGGAGCTTAAATCTAAAACCCTAGACTAAGTGAACAAATTTTTATGATGATTTGAGGTTGTAGAGGTTAAATAAGTAGTATGCAAGTGTAATAATGATTATGATGATTAAGTTTAAAGGTTTAGATGAATTTAATAATGTTGCCTAAAGAAAAATCATTATTATGATTTCAATATATATCACTTTCAAATATTCTGATGGATTTAACAGTATATATTTCATATATATTTTTTGGTCTTATATATTTTTTTTTGTAATGACAGAAAAAATTTAGAATTTTTAAAATGTTAAAAAAGAAAGAAAGAAAGAGGAGGAACGAAATAATAATAATAATAAAAGAAAAATTAATTGATCAAGTAAATCAATAAATAAAAAAAGAAGAGAGATAATGTAATCACACTAAAAATAATATTAGTATTACTAAGATTTTCACGGTAATATATTTTGGTTATATTTTTTTTTATGTATAATTTTAAAGTAGATTGAGCAAAGAAACTGGTGACATTAGTGGAGGCTATGAAATTAGACTAACTATTTATCAGATGATGGGTTAGTGATTTTATTTTTATTTCTGTATTAGGTGAAATTACTGTTTTACCCCTATCTAATTTTTTTAAAAAAAACATAAAAGAGAATTTGATCGGGGACCTTCTTTTCTTACTCCATTTTGTCTTTTCCATCAGTGCATCTGGAGAGTGGGAGAGTCTCAGAACGTAACCTCTGCGTCTTCTCCGATCTCCCTTCTCCGTCTTCAACGTCGCCGGCGTGAGTGAGAGGGTGGGTGAGTGATTTTTCTTGGTCGCTGCTGTTGTAGGCGATGGTGCCGTCGGATTTTATCCTTGTTTTGTGTCTCTATTTGCTAGTAAGGGATGAGAGAGTGCATGATTGAAGCTGTTTCAGACCTCTACCTTCCTCCTCTTCCCGTCGCCATTGAGTGGTGTATGAGGAGCTAGGTTCGCCGCAGTTGGGGTTTTTATCAGGATCGGCAAGCTTGTTTTCCTCGTCCCCTATTTTTTGTCACAGCTCCTTCTTCATCTTCTTCCTTTCTTTTCTGTTTTGTTGTTGTTCTGTGTGTGACAGGGAAAGTTTGAATCCTCTGTGTGTGCGGTGGTGCTGTTCTGTGTGTGACAGTTTGAATCCCCTGTATATACGTTGGTGCTGTTCTTTATGAGTTTGAAGCTTCATTTTCTCTCCCTTTACGTCAATTTTGTGTGAATTTTGTAATTTGGTTAGCTATTGAAATTTCTATTTATTTCCCCTTGCATTGCTGTGCGTGCAAGGAAATTGATTTAGGCAGTCAAAGATTACTGTTCGCACAAACTTAACATGAAAACTTGGTAGCTTATAGTTACTTTAGTTAAATAATGATATCTTAAGCACTTTGGTTAATATAGAAAGGAGATTGATTTAGATATTATTTATTTATTTTTTATTTTTGAATTTAAAATTGATTTTTGTTAAAGAGTGAAATTTGAAAAGCATGATGAATTTAATTATGGATGATTGAAAGACTTGGAGAATTTGAATATTAATTGTATACATGTTTGTCATTTATTAAACTCAACACCATTTCTTATTTGTGAAAGGTAGACGTTGAGACTCTCCTTTCTAATTCTTTAAATTTGTTTGGATTGAAGATTTTGAATTTATAAAGTGCATAAAAAGAGATGAAAAAATATTTCTTTAGGCATTAGAGAATTAAGGTGCAGACCATATCACAAAAATAATTAATTAGGAGTAAGTTATATATTTGAGGATGTCTCGGGGAAGTGAATAGCATCCCAAATGATTTATTAGTAAATTTATTTTCTTCACAATAATATTTAAGTACATTCATGACCATTTATATGATTATATTTTAAATTTCATTATCAATTATCATGAATAAAAATGTTTCTGTTGTACAAAATTTTGTAAGAAGAGTTAGAATTATTTTACCATTGGATATCTACCATTATTTAATATATTGGCAATGTTTGATTTTATAATTTAAGGAATGTTTTATTATTACGACTCATGTATGCTTGATTTAAAGTGTGGGATTGAATCAGCACATTGGTTATTAACTACAATTTCGTTGGCCCTTAACGCGCATGGTACACCTAGCTAGCAAGGTATTTGTAGGAGGTGCTAGCTCCATATGCAGGCCAACAAATGTGGAACGAAGGGATGTATATTCATGAGCATTGTACTCACTCTTGTTTCGTGGCTCTTGCCCACTTGTTTTGTAACATCCTGACTTTCATGATTTTAGAGAGGAAAGGGGGTGAAACACGAAAAGGAGAAGAGAAGAGGGTATTAGTTGCTAGGGCATGGATTTCTGAGGCCGGGTAAGGCATTTTTGACTAATAACTTATCGAGTAAGTTTTGTAAAACCCTTACCTCCAATTCTACTATAATTTTTCTTGGTATGAGTTATAGAGAAATTGAATCAGAAAGATTTAAGAGGTTAGTTTCTTACCCTATAGTAATGAAAAGATTCTTGAGAGTTAAATTAAAACTTTATGATTGGTTTGGATTTGAATGATAGAGCTTTAAAGCTTTAAATTCAAATTTGGTTTTAATTCAAAAAGAAATGGGGTGGAAATGGAGTAGAAGTGAAATGAGATCATTAGAAGTGAGAAAGTGGTGATTGAGGGATAATAGGCTTAGAATGGATAGATAGAAAGAAATGGATGGTTAGTTATAGCCTTATTTGATAATTAAGTGCTTTTGGTCAATTGGATCAATTGACTAATTGTGCTAATTGTCTGTAGGTTAGCATATTCCATGTGTAAGTTCAGAAAGGAAACTTATAGGGAGCTTTAATAGTCGTAAAAGTTCATGGGTAACCTTTCTTATAACAGAAGAGTTGAAGTAACTAAATAACTTCCTCTGTTTGATTATTTATTGTAACTCTCTAAAAGTATGAGTATTACTGTATGAAAGGATTTAAGAATAAGCATTTTTGCCGACAAAACGTTTGTTGCATGACATTGATTTGTTAAGAACTAAGTTTATGATTTTGAATGCTTTGCGATATATATATATATATATAGTTATGGTTGTATATATCTATGGAAATGTGATTACATGAAAGCATGATCATAGGGGTGGGAGTTCACCTATAGAGAGAAGTAGTGAAAGACCATATGGCATATTCTTCTTAGTGTCCAATGGGATGCAATGTTGGAGAATTGTATCTCCTTAGTACCTTTCAAAGTGCGGTGTTGGAGATGTAAACTCCTTAGTATCAATATGAAGTGGTGTTGGAGTCAACAACACCCCATTATGTGTAATGAGAAAAATTATAGTTTGAAAGTGAGATAAAACACGTTTAGCTAGGTGATGCTACCACTGAAAGTGAGCCCAGGGCTAATAAGCATGTGTGTTAGTCTGAGGTTAGCCTATAGTTTCGAGTTAGGATGATTTGAAGGTTCGGATAGCAATGATCATGCTATGTGCTTTAATTATGGTGAATTGTGAAAATAACTTGTGAAAGAGGTTATGAGTGGTGAAATATAGTAGTGATATAGTGTTTTGAGATGAAATCGATATTATATGATATGTTCACTGTATATTATGTCATACTTGCTTATAGTTGCATGTGATAGTTATCAGTAGAGAGTTATTTTATTACTAAGATTATTATCTCACCTCATGATTACATTTTTTAGGTCAGAGTACTGATTCAAGCAAAGGTAAAGAGTTGGCCAGCATAGTGGTGCCGTTGTTGAGAAATCTATAAGTTTTATGTGCTTTAATTATGGTGAATTGTGAAAATAACTTGTGAAAGAGGTTATAAGTGGTAAAATATAGTAGTGATATAGTGTTTTAAGATGAAATCAATATTATATGCTATGTTCATTGTATATTATGTCATACTTGCTTATAGTTGCATGTGATAGTTGCCAATAGAGAGTTATTTTGTTACTGAGATTATTATCTCACCTCATGGTTATATTTTTTAGGTCAAAGTAGTGATTCAGGAAAAGGTAAAAAGTTAAGGCTAGCATAGTGGTGCCGTTGTTGAGAAATCTATAAGTTTTATGTAATGAACACCTTACTTGTGTACATTTATATATAAAGTTGCCATAGGATATACATGCATGTTTACAATTGTGAATTTTGGTAGATCTTAGCCTATATGTGTGTATATATAGTGAAATATGAAACAAAGGCTAAGATTTAGTTGTAAATATACTATAATATGCTAGTGGCGATTGTGAAGTAAATTTGTGGTGAAATTGTGGTTAAGAATGCATTAATTCATTTTATTAATAGAAGTTCATATTTGTTGAAATGGGCTGTTGGAAGGCCAAATTGTGATTTATGTGTGTATATGCTATATAACTTGATCAATCAAGTGTATTGGGTTCTTTTGAACTTAGTTCATGGCTTAAAATGGTCTAATGAGATAATGAGAGCGATTTGAGTGCTTGAGTGTGCAAAATTTTTTTAAAAAATAACTTTTTGCACATGGGTATGCAAATTTTGATTGGACCATTGGATTGTTTTCGAACTTATTTCATTAATTAGGTTATGAAATAAGTTTTGTGTGGGCACTTGAATCACTTCGATCGGACATTGTATGAAAAAATGGCACACATCAAAAGTTCGCCCTATGAACTATTATGTAACAGTTGCAAAAACTGTCATGTTTGCTATAGCACACGGCATGCTTACACCGTATTGCATGACACAAAGAAGAGTTGCTCGTGGTTTTGTGCCACATGTTACGACACATGTAGTGCATGCCACGGCGCATGGCTAAAATTTTGACTTTATTTCTTTGTTTTGAAAGCATGCATAGGCTCTAATGAATGCATATGTTTTCTTCTGCTGTGCTATATTTTAATTTGTGTTAAGTCAATTGATAATTATAATGATTTTCAGAATGAGCCTTAGGCCCAAGCTTTTCAAACAGAATATATGTATTATGATTTGTAATAAGTGTGGTGATTTTATTAATCTTCTCTTTATATCTGGTGGGTATAAGGGAAGGATTATATGTTTCATGGCTCTTGCTGCACTTGATCGGTTACTTACCCTTGTAGATTATATGTCCATGCTTATTTGTTATTTACCCTCATGGATTATGTGCTCACGCTTGTTGTTCTCTAAAAAAATATTTTATAAATTTATGATTTTAAATGAATCTTGTTAAACAAGTTGATTTCATGAATTGATTTCTTTATAATGAGATGTTATTTCCTAACTGTTTGATATAAGCTTAGGAGTTATAAAGTGGAATTTGATCGTTGAGTTATCATCATATGAGAATGTTTTTTTATTAAATGCTTAAAAAAATATTTGATTTGAGTTGTGCACTCTTACTATTCTAAATGACTATTTTAGTTAAATTAATATTTATTCTATTTATATCTCTTTCTTTTATTTCCTTTAATTTTAATTTGGGACTTTATTTATTGGAAAAGATATTTTTGGTCTCAGATGGTATAGTTGAACTTGTATCTCGAGGTTTCCATTAGAGAGTTTTATTGCTGAACTAAAGCGGAAGGACTATTTTAGACAAATCCTAATTTGATGAAAATTTGAACGTTGTACTTATATTAGAGTATAGCCTTAAGTACTCCACGTAGACAACAAATAGGACCCTCAAATCTCTTTTAATATTGAATATTTGATTTAATATTGTAAAATTTTTTAATCATCCTATTAATGTGTTTAAAGTATTAGCTTAGAGATTTCTCCAATCAAGGCCTAAGGGATGTGAGTTTTGTGCCTATATCTCGTGCCAGTCATACTTGATTTTTGGGGTGTGACAATTTTCTTTCATTTTCATGACTTGAAAAATTCATTATCTTCAAATCAATTACATGTATGCTTTAGTGCTGATGAATATGTGCAATGGCAAACATGTTGTTCTTGAAATCACTAGCTAAGTAGAGTTTTCTATCCACTATTTTATGTTATTTCAAAACTATTCAATTTAATTTTTTTACGAATATATTGGTCACTAACTTCATGATCTTATTCATATATAGGGTATAACCTCCCTGATGTTAAATTACACTTAACTCAAAATTATGGTAATCCGAGGCTTAACACACAAGAATTTCCAAATTGTAGGGTTTCTAAATGATTTTCTCAAAATCTAATTCAAGGAATCCTAATTTTCAACCATTCAAATCTCAAACATGTTTTAAGGACTCTAAAATAGAGTTTTAAAAACAAAGCGAAAGCTTGGATATCAATTGAGATCCAAATAATGAGTTTTGTAACACTTGTCCCGAATGTTATCCAAAAATTACACAATTCAAATAAACTAAGTGTGGTTAAAGAGTTAATCCTAAAACCAACTTAGGAAACAAACTATTTAAGATACATGATTGTAAAATAAACATTTATAACCTTTTAAAAAAAATTTATAGGTTTTACCTAAAGTGCACAGAAGCAAACTAAGTGAAAGCGAGGTAAAAAGATGTTGTCATAACAACAATAATGGTAGCCCTCCTAAGCCAACTTTTGGGAGGCACCGTTCTGTCATCCAGTCCCGATCAAAGAAATTTTAAAGCTCATATGTCACATTCAAAGGGTACTATAAGTGTACCAAATTTCAAAAATATCTAACGGTCGGATTAAAAATTAAACATATTACAAGTTTGGTCATTTTTGCTGTCATGACAGCTAAAAAGCTGTCATGACAGCACCTCTGGACTAACTTTCAGAGTGTACCATTTTATCATCCAACCTTCGATCGGAGTGATTCTAAAGGTCACATGTCAATTTTAAAAATTACTATTAGCATACCAAATTTTGAAAAGATCCAACGGATGGATTGAATTTCGTACATGTTGAAACATCATCACTGTTGTTGTCATGACAGCTCCTCTATACCAAATTCCAGAGTACGCCATTTCTCCGTCCGATGTTCGATCGATGTGATTCCAAAGCCCACACAAAGATTATAAAAGGTTTTACTTTTGACCCAAATTTTAGAGAAATCCAATGGTCGAATTAAGATTTAGACACCCGAATGTAAAAGTGTAGTTTTTGGTAAAAACCATTTTCAAAATTGTCCAAATCTCATCCTAATGGTCACAAACTTGTGGGAACACTTTGGGCACGTCAAATAGGACTAAAAACACCTGATAAAATATTTAAATGATAGAAAAACCTTTTATACCAAAATTTGACCACCCGAGTGCCATTTCCCAAAATGGACCCTAAACCCTAAAATACACAAATCACACAAGAGTGGCCAAAAACTATTCCAAATATTATATACACATATGAATACACACGCTAAACATTTTCACTTAGCTCAGAGATTTCTGTAGGGCCCATGCACCTACTCTCTCTATCCAAGGTGTATGTTTACCCATAGTACACTATTTACAATGCAACCACTTTGCATTTGCTTATGGAATCACATATATACCAAGATAAATATTTGCTTGTAGTGAAAACTTAGTCTACTAAATAAATCCATCAAAACCACACACCATAGCCAAGTCTCCTAGCCACAAGTCTACAAACAAATAAAAATTCATACATAAGCCATATAATTCACACATACTTACACACATATACATAATCACATCCTACTGGCACCCTAATTCTAACTACATTACAATAGATTTGCTCAAAAGAAAGGGGTTACAGTTCTTTACAATTCACAAACAACCCCTAGCTCTGCTCCTTTCCCTATCCTCCACTGGTTCCTTTACCTGGACCTGGAAATATTGAAAAGAAAGGGGTGAGACAATCACAATCTCAGTAACAGAGAAATCTACATTGATTATTACAAAGTAAGCCATAATCAAATAAATGAATAATAAATTCAATATAGCATATAATTTAGCCATTTAAAATGCATGAATGCATGACATAGACCAGTATGGCCTTTCATGACCAACAGAATGCCCCCTGACACTCTTTAACTCACATGTAAACCTTATACCCACTTGTACCTCCATAGGCACAAAACATAATCTAAGGCATGATTTAATCCACTAAACCACCTATGCCCCTTTGACGTGATTCCTAAGCAGTTGAAGCTAACTCCCTCCCAGAGCCAGCCTGACTTACTCTCTATGTGAGGACTACCTTGGCCTAAACACTCAACCTCATACTTCATATGTCAGATTCCCTCCCTCACTGAGAGGTGTCGAACACTCAATACGCTAACCACTTTAGTGCATTGAGCCCACGATATGTAAGGCAACACTGAGTACTGGCAGTGTGCTATAGAATATCAAAAGTTCACACCTTCTCATTGGTGAACTCCCACCTAGATCATGTCTTTTACTCGTATCTACCTTTCCTGAGTATTGGCCACTTCAATACTGTAAAGTAGTATGACATTTATAAATCTCCCTTAAACGATTCCTTAGCCTATCTAAGGTACCTTACTTAGTTATACTCCCTTAAGTGCAACTTCTATTCTTTATGATTACAATACATGCAAACAAGTCTTGTTTCCATAAAAACATTGTTGTTAAATAATTAGAAAACATATTTGCACTATAATCAAAATAGTACCCCATAACCCTTTATAAAACACATTTAATCTTTTAAAACATGTAATGTATGATAGCTAGTAATATTTATTCAAAAAAAGCTAAAATAAAGTAATAGGAAATGTAAATTTCCCTGTTACCTCAACCCTTTGGTACCAAAAGGGTTCCTCTTATATAAAACAGGACTTGACTTGTTCTTTAACTTCTCACTAAATTCCACCAATAATTTCCTACAACATATAAGTGATCCACATCACTTATCATGATAAATAGTATTAATGAAGACTATAACTCATACTATACAACTTGGGTCAATGAGTTATAATCCATCCTAATGGTCCATATATTAAACCAACCATTCACATAGTATCACTTAACCACCAAAACCATTTATTAGCTATCATGAGGTTAATTTCCAATTCATATAATTTTTAATCAATTAAAAACCTTCATTTAGTGTCACTAACTTTTACCATTAGCCTTTATAATGAAAACCAAACCTTAATTTAAATCTTACTAGGCTCAAATAGCGAAATCATAACTAAATTAATAGACTTAAACCATTAAGGAGCAAAACCTAATCTGTCAGGGTTTAATTTGTGTCCAAACCACCTCTTTTCATCCAATTATTCACTCAAAATACTAGATCACTATATAGAAACTCAAAACATCCTTCCTAAGATCTAAAAAAACCAAAGCTTACAAGAATAAAGCCTTTAGAGTCAAAATCTAGAAATTTTCTCTTCCAAAAATTGAAGAAAATTAAGAGAGAAAGAAGAGATTGAAGTAAGGAGTTTACCTATTGTATAGCCAAGCTCGCAACGGTCGCAAAGCCTCCTAGATCCAAGCCTAATTCCCTCCCTTTCTCCTCTCTTCTTTCTCTCTCTCTCTCTCTCTCTCTCTCGTGTGTTTGTTTCTTTCCTTTTCAATTCTGTTTCTACGTTCATTTTGGTCTTAAAATTGCTGATCTAACACTTTGGAAAAATTCACAAGAAAGGGCCCAACATTTTTTATTATAGCACAAAAGCCCGGGTCAACTTTGGTAATTTTTTCATAGTTAAAAATAAAATAAAACTAAAATTTTGATGAGAAAAATCCAAACTCTAGACCTCTATTAAATTATTCTAAATTTTAATTTGATTATAGAAATTTTTATTTTATTTTTAAAATAAATTTGAGTTTTAAAATTTTCAAGATGTTACAAGTTTTAAATCTCAAAATAGATTTTTACACAGAATTTGACACGTGTACCTCGCTTACGGTTGGTGCTTCACGGCATGTCTCCTCTGTGGCATGCGCCGTGGCATATTGCATGAAATTTGATAGATCAGTGCTGTCATTTGACAGCACAGGGAGCAAATTTTTGATATGTCCTAAATCTCTGTTCGACGTCCGATTGAGGTGGTTTCGGTGTCTACACGGAGCTTTCTCCTAACTCTAGCTAATGGCACCAGTTTCATACTCAAATTTATTTTCTATCAAAAGTTGGACACTAAAATCTATTTTGACATATTTTCACCAAAATTTCCCAAATGGGGTGTCCCAACTCTACCACATGTGCCTATAGCCTGCACCAATCCTCCAACCACACTCAATAGACTCTTGTGGACTCGTGAAACACACCACACACAATCAAAAATGCTTATTTCACAAAATCACCTCTCAACCCCAATTTCACAAAATAAAGGGGAGGAAAAGTTGCATAAAATCAACCATTTTATTCATATTTCTCAAAAATACATATGTTCTTACTTGTACGAGTATTTTGGCCCTATCCTCGGATTCACAAAAAAAACTCATTGACCCAGGGCACAAAATACACTAGTTAAATACAAAATCATGCAAGTAGTACATCAATCATGAGAATTGCTCCTACTTAGCAAACACATTAACAATTACACATGTAAACTACTAAAGAGAGACATTAAGAGGATTTACTCCATAAATCCTAAGTCTCTATGTGTTTTTCTTGACTTGAATCTAATGAGCTAATCCTTGAAAATATTGAGAATTTGAGGGGTGAGTACAACCACTTAGTAACCAAGTTTCACGTAACCTTATAGTTACATATTAATTGTAAATAGATGTAAAAAGGCACATAACACATATATCACATAGCATTGGGTCATGGTTCACAAAACTAATAACCATGTGACCGGGCTTGCCATAAAACACTATATCATGTTGTTTTCAAAGAAAACATAATTTAGGGTTGTAAAAAAAACAACCATGCACCCTTAACACGTGTTGGACCACAAAACTAACAACCATATGGCCGGACTTATATGCATGATCATGTGCCAACCTTATATCCTCCTGTTACCTCCAATACGAAACTGGTGGCTAAAACGTGGTTACATCCTTCACGGACAAACCCAGCCTTCTACTTGTGACGAGCTATTGAGCCAGGGTTAACTCACTCACTTCTATAATCTGGTTTGCCCCAATACTAACAACCATGGGGTGTCGTACCTTTAATCTAGCCTTCTTCCTTGTAGAACAAGTGGGAGAGTCCCGAATCAACTATAGAACAAGGACTACCCCCCAATTCCAATAGTCGATGCTAAGGCTAGTTCCTGATTCCAACGGTCATTGCCAATACCATGTGGATTTTCAATCAAACTACTCCTCTCCCTAAGCAAACTCCTGCCAATGATCATGCCATGTACATTTCACACATTTTATGCATTTCAACGTTCATTACTTAACACATGAACTCACATAACACGTATACTCCACATTTTAACATATAATTCATCACAATTCTCCACCCATAGTAATAAATCATAATTAATTTCATAAAACATCAAGGGTGGTAGAATCAAGGTTTTTCTTTCTTAAAACCATTTCATACTCAAGCATTTACCAATATGCATCATCAAATTAACTCACAAATCACATTTTACAACACAATTAACATTTAACTATAAAAATTAAGTTTCCCTCGGTTACCTCAAACTTTTGAGAGGTTAAAGGTTTACCTCTCACTATAGCAACTTTCTCAAGCTTTAACAAGCTCAAAAGGTGCCAAGACAAACCTCTCGGCAACCAAATTATAAGGATATCATCATCATCTAGCTCTTCAAGCTTTATTAATATAAAAACTCCTCATACACTATTTTACCAACTCATAACCACTACCCATTCATACCCAATGGGCTCATTAGATTTTACTAATGCACATTATCATTAATAACACCTCAAACCATCATTAATGCACATTAACCTCTCCCAACTACCTCATAAATACTAATTTTCAGATATTAAATGCTCCTATGGACCAACCACTTCCAAAATCATCAATGTGGTGTTCTAATACATTAAAAATCTCATTTTAACCAATAGAATCAGACCCATACTCTTATGGATCAAAAATCCATCTCCCAACTTAAACCGTACCATAAATAATCATACATGAGAGAGGGAAAGGAAGAAGAAAGCACTATAATCTTACCTTGGGTGTTTGGGAACTTCAATCTATCCACAATGGGGCTAAATATTGTGCCCTAGCAAAGCCAAAACCAAGCTCTTCGTTTTCCTCCTCTTTCTCTCTTCTGTTTTCATGCAGCTTACGAGCTGATTTATCAAATTTTTGGCCGTGTACTGCGACACACGCTGCCCTCCGCTACGCCCCATGGCATAGAGGAGCCCGTTACGTTCAAATTGTGTTCATGCACTGCAGCAAACCAACCACGCGCTGTGGCATGTGACATAGAACACAACTCTTCACTTTTTCGTCCTCTTTTTTTACACGGGTGGCCCGCTATTGATTCAGACCACTTCTAGAGCTAAAATCATAATAATTATGACAAGTTAAGCCCCTCTAGCCACACACATTAACTCACTAACTACCCTAATTAAGTTAACAAATCAGGTTTAAAATTTTTTAAATGTTACATAGGACAATGACAACATATCAATTATCCTTGAAAGCATACATATGAGTTTAAGGATCTTACATGGATTAGGCCAAAGGTAAGTGGGTATAACATTTTATGAACTTATTTAATCAATTCTTATCAATTATATAAAGCCGTAGACAAACAATAAAGACTAACATGTACGGCTTTTATAGAGCTTGCAAGTTTAGATAGTTCTAGACAATTTTAATAAGTTTGTTGGCTTTAGGCAAGTTATGTAATACCTTGTGGTTAGTTGATTGTGACAATTTTAATTGTTGTAAATTGTAAAGGCATTATGTTGGATAGTTGATAGTTTTAGACAATTAAAATGAATTGTGTTGCCTAGATAAAATTTTTATGTGAATTATGCTGTCTGGTTGGTTATTTTTGTATATAGAGATGGGGTAATGTATAGAAATATATATTACGTATATATAAAAAATTACTTGTTACATTAGTTCTAATAATAACTAATGCAAAAAGTTAATTTTTTATATCGATTGTAACAAAAACCAATGTAGAAAACCCATTTTTTACATTAGTTTTGGTTACAACTAATATAGAAAGTCAACTTTCTATGTCAATTGTGATTAGAACCAATGTAAAAGGTGGGGTATTTAATTTATTTTTTAAAAAAATTAAATGACTTTCTACATTGGTTATAGAAATGATATAAAAAGACTTTTTACACCCCTTGAAATAATATTGCCTTGTGAACCGATATAAAAAGTCATTTTTAACTGCTGTAAAAAGCCTTTTCTATTATAATGATAACCCCTAATCCCATTACTAATACTAGTCTAGGGTTAGTACTCTCAAATAAAATTATAACTCTTCTTTTAATCATCAATAAACACCAATAAGATAAAATCAACCTTCAAACCATTTTCTATCATCAAAATTTCCCTTTTTATCTCATAAATTCGCACCCAAAAATACCTAAAAATTGCAAACTTGATCTCAAGTCTAGAATCATCATTTTATGTCCACAGTAATCTATTTTCATCCCAAATAATCATCTAAACATCAACAAATTATCTTATATTTTCAAATTAAACAAAAATCTATCCATAATAGTTTGGGCTTTAACTCATAAGCCTCAAATTTAAACTCCATCAGCAAAATAATACTTTAGAATATTTATTATAATACCAATAATTTCAACAACACTTATTCATCATAAATTCATTCTCATTTCAAACCCAAGATTTGCCACATCCAAGAAATTAGCAACTAAAGAGGGTAGGTAAATAAAAAAAATTTAAAACACTTACATAATCTAGAAAAGCTTTAAATCACACCCAAAATATTATATTATGAAGCATTACCTTCTAAATTAGCTTCTCTATCGCCTGATTCTCTCTTGCTCTTTTGTTCTCTCTGTTCACGTAGGCTAAGGAAGAAAAAATGAAAAAAAGGAAGGGGGGTGTATTGTTTTAGGGATAATGATAGTTAAGTGCCAAAATTATAAATTAATTAATGACAATTAAGTCTCAATAATTTTTTAAAAAATTAGTTGATAATATCAATTCAAATAATTACAAATCTATGAATTTGAATTATAAATAAGTATTTAAGTATCAAATGTGACTCTAATCTCACTCCCTCTTCTCTCTATTTTTTTTCTTTTTTAAATATATACACACACTTTAACACACACATCTCAATGGAAATCCATTCCCCCACCCCTCTTGCTTTTTATATACCAAGAAAAAGCTCAACAATACATCCCTTTTCATCAACATAATGCAAAGTAATAGCCATTTGCTCTTTATTTGATACATCACGTGACTCATTAACAATAATAGCAAATAGTTCATCTCCAAGATCACAAATGATAGCATTAGTGGTTTTAATGGCGGCAGCCTTAATAATATCTATTTAAATTTCATGAGAATTCAATTGACTATTTCTAGGAGCATTTTCCAAAACAACTTGATTGATTGATTTATTATGGTCAGCAAGAAACCTAAGAAGTTGACAAAAATTACCTTGATTAGCACACTTACTTGACTCATCATGACCTTGAAAAGCTAATCCTTGCTTTAACAAGAAGCACAAACAATCAATTAATGCATTTAAAATCTTTGATACAAGTCATGAACTTGTTTAGATTACTTAAAAATTGCAACTTCAATATGTTGATTTGATTTATCAAATCTTGACACTTGTTCTAAGCAATATTATGATTACTATTAGGACATGCAACATGAGATGTCAACCTTTATTTTTTATTCCAAACATCTTTAAAGTGGGGCTAAGGGGTGCAAATTATTAGAACAAATAAACATTCCTTATAATTTTCTCTAAGTCCAAGGATGCATTTTCCTCTAGCTTTAATGTGGTGCTACCCATACCCAGATACCTTTATTCCTCACGCAAAGTCATGTTTATAGATAGAACATATATTCTCGTAATTGGTGTAAGAAAAATAATGAGCTGATGGGAACTAGTATTCCTTACATCAAGGTAGCCACCATAACCTACCACACCCTTTTATTGGTTAGAAGTATAATGTCCATAACTATTAGTTGGGGTTGTTAGATATGGCAATACACTCAAGAGGGGGTGAATTGGGTGTTCGAGAAAATTTTGGTTCTTTTAAAACTTTTTCAGTAAAATTGTGTGTAAGAGAAAGTTTAAGTAAATTCAAGTTCTAAACTTTGATTGCAAGAATGCTAAAGTAATTTTCACAAGCTCAATATGTGTAAAATTGATTTCTATTTGGAAGTTTAAGTAAGAGCATGTAGATATATCAACTTAAATTTTATATGCTAAAACATAAACTAAAGTTGCTAGAAATATAAAGAGTTAAGGGAAGAGAGACTGCGAATTGTGATTTATCCTAGTTCAACTCCACCACTTGAGCCTATATCCAATCCCCAATCAACTGTTTAAAATTTTTTGTACTATAACACAAGCTTAAGTAGGTGTTTACCACCACAATACAATCACAAGTTTAGTTCGGGCACTTGTGAGCCTTTATAACAACTTACTTTACTAGTGAGCTTCTTTTCCTAAGAGAACAATTATAAGGCTAATCTCTCCTTCACCTTTACAAGGATTTCAAATATGTAAATCATTCACTTAAAACTCTCTCTAAGAGCAATGATGAGTACAATGGAGCTCTAATACTTAAATGATGAAGATGAAAATGATATTGGTTCAAGAACAATAATTTTCATATAATAAGAGTAATATGAGCATGAATTTCACAGCTTAATAATTTTTGAGGTTAATCACTTTTTAAGATGAGTTTGGAGTGTTATATTTATAGCCCATGGAGTGAAATAGGTGTTAGGGACATAACATGAACATTTATAGTTGTTGCACAGTGATTATAGCTATTAGTGATGTTTCTTGTGTGGAACAAAGTTTATTCACACGTGAAATGGCAATTTCACATGTATAGGTAACAAATCTCACTTGAAACATGGCAAACCATACTTGAAACATCATGTGGTATTACATAGGTGACAAATCACTCAGAGGTAGGAAGTGATTCACGTGTGTCTTAGACCATAAAAGCTTGTTGAGTGAAAATAAGGCTTCTGGGAGACGTTTCACGCATGTATGGTAAGTGCTTTACGCATGATCTGGACCATAAAAGCTATTCAGTAAAAAAACAAGGCTTATGGATGACATTTCACGTATGTTTTGGAAGTACACGTGATCTGGACACTAAAGCTTTTTAAGGTTGAATCATGCATGTTTCTCAATTTGAATCACGCATGTTTGGCAGGGAGTCACTGCATATAATTCTAACTCACAAAATACAACTCCAAATCTAACAAATGGTATATTGTTAGGAATCTCCTGAAGTCTAGTTTTCAATAAAAAAAGGTTTTACACTTACATTGAATGTAAAATTTGATATATGATTAAAAAAGTAAATGAAGGTTAACTCTAAATACTGTGTAGAATCAATATCTCAATACTCAATTTCTAAAATTCATATCTTTGTCAATAAAAATCCATTTTGAATGAATAAACTATTGTTGAAAATCTGTTGGAGTCTATTTTCAAATGAGATATGTTTCAAATTAAAATGATCTATGTAGTGAGAGATATGATAAGAAATATGACCAAAGGTAAAAATCAATTTTCTGCACAATTGCCATTTCAAAACTTAGACTTTAAGTATTCATGATTTTTCCAACTTAACTCCATTTGAAGTAAGTAGAACAACTTTGAAAAATTTATGGAGTTAGTAATCAAAGATTTTCAACTTTGTGAGATATATGTGATCAAAGATAAAAACCATGATTATGAAAAATTATATATCTCTCTTTCTCTTAAGAGCTAAAATGCATGTTTTGATTTAAAATATATTGAGCTAATATTTTATATCTAAATCAATGAGTTTAACATAAAGAGTTCTAGCCTAATGATATCATAGCTATCATGTCCAAGGCTACCAAGGCACATCCAAGTTGTATGAATGTCTTCATTCTTCTTAAGTTCTTCTCGAATCACCCTTCTCCTTATCTTTATGTTCTTCATGTTGGCAATTATGCCCTAGGACTAATCATTATATAATAAACATTTTTATTTAATTAATTTCTCTTTTGTTATCATATTAATTACATGTTTACTATGATAATTGTATCCTTAGACAAATTATAGTGATTGTCCTAAATGTTCCCAGTTGGTCACTTATGAGGGATCATTGATGAAATAAGACTAGCATGACTTTGATTAATTATAGAGATATAAATTAAATTCATAGGCACTTGAAAGAGTACAAGATGCTGGATTGACTCGTTATGAGAAAGCTGCATGTTATAAGTCATAAGCTTATCTCATATGTAACCATACTCTTGAGCCCTTTAACTTGAGGTCATCATGGATTTCTACATGATGACCACTAAACTTTGACCTAGTCAAAAGTTACCTTTGATTGGGTGATCATAAAAGCTATAATTGAGCTTAGTGATATTTATGCAAATGAATATGAGTGGTCAAGATGGAGTTTTTCCCTCACATTAAGCAAGAGATATTACTGAGCCCCTCGATGAGTAAGACTAAAAAAAATGTATGGCCATACTATAATGAAAAGAGTTTTTTTATTACTATAGTCAGTCCACTCAAAGATCGAGAAAGTAATGGTCAAGTAAAGGAGAATAACAATTTCATGTCTCAATCTTAATCGAAATATCACGTAACAAAAGGCATGTGATACAGTTATATGATAGGTTGTATCAGATCATTGATCCCTATATGAATTGGGTAATTTATTGTCTTATTAAAGGCCACTTGTAACTTATGGGCTAATAGCGTAATTAGTCTACTACCAACTTCATATAGAACTACAAGGTCACATACAAAATTGCCCAACTCAAGCTATTATGTCCAAATTCATTGAATCTAAAATATGTCTAGATTCAATGAATGTAATATAGGGTGAATAAATTATATTTATATATATATATTTGAATATTTATTTGATAAATATATATATATATATATTTATATTATATTGTGTTAGTTTTAAATTTAATTTTATGTAATAGATTAAATTTAAGGGTTAATGAGAAAATATGTAACACTTGCCCTGAGTGTTATCCAAAAATCACACAATTCAAATAAACTAAGTGTGGTTAAGGAATTAATCCTAAAACCAACTTAGGAAACAAACCATTTAAATCACTAAGCAAATACACAATTGCAAAGTAAATATTTAAAGCCTTTTAAAAAAAAATTTATAGGTTTTACCTATAGCACGCGAAAGCAAGCTAGACGAAAGTGAAATAAAAAGATGCTGTCGTGACAGCATTAAATTTGCTGTCATGACAGCCCTCCTCCTGGGCCAACTTTCAGAAAGCACCGTTTCGTCATTCGACCTTCGATCGAAGTAATTTTAAAGCTCACACGTCACATTCAAAGGGTACTATAAGTATACCAAATTTCAAAAAGATCCAACGGTCAGATTTAAAATTAAACATGTTAAAAATTTGATTATTTTTGCTGTCATGACAGCTAAAAAGCTGTCATGACAGCACTTCCGGACCAACTTCCGGAGTGCACCATTTCATCATCTGACCTCCGATTGGAGTGCTTCCAAAGCCCACATGTTACTTTTAAAGAATACTATTAGCATACTAAATTTTGAAAAGATCTAACAGACGAATTAAATTTTGTGCAGGTTATAAAATCAACACTGTAGCTGTCATGACAGCAATTTAATGCTGTCATGACAGCACCTCCAAACCAAATTCCGGAGTGCATCGTTTCTCCGTCCAATATCCGATCGACGTGATTCCAAAGCCCACACGAAGCTTATAAAAGGTTTTACTTGTGACCCAAATTTTAGAGAAATCCAACGGTCGGATTAAGATTTGGACACCCGGATGCAAAAGTGCAGCTTTTTGGTAAAAACCATTTTCAAAATTGTCCAAATCTCATCCTAATGGTCACAAACCTGTGGGAATACTTTGGACACGTCAAATAAGACTAAAAATACCTGAAAGAATATTCAAATGATGGAAAACCCCTATACATCAAAATTTGACCACCCGGATGCCATTTCCCAAAATGGACCCTAAACCCCCAAAATGCACAAATCATACAAGAGTGGTCACAAATCAATCTAAATACCATGTATTTATATCAATACATATGCTAAACATTTTCACTTGGCCAAGAGCTCCTTGTGGGGCCCACGCACCTACTCTCTCTATCCAAGGTGTATGTTTGCCCATAGCATACCATTTGCAATGCAACTACTTTGCATTTGCTTATAAAATCACATATATATATCAAAATAAAGATCTGCTTGTAATAGAAACTTAGTCTATTAAGTAAATCTATCAAAACCACACACCATAACCAAGTTTCCTAGCCACAAGTCTGCAAACAGACAAAAATTTATACACAAGCACACAATCCATACACATTCACACACACATACATAATCATATCCTACTGGCACCCTAATCTTAAATACATTACAATATATTTGCTCAAAAGAAAGGGGTTGCAGTTCTTTACAAATCACAAGCAAACCCCTAGCTTTGCTCCTTTCCCCGTCCACCACTGGATCCTTCGCCTGGACCTAGAATATTGAAAAAAAAGGGGTGAGACAACCACAGTCTCAGTAACAGTGAAATCTACATTGATTATTACAAAGTAAGCCATAATCAAATAAACGAATAATAAATTCAACATAGTATATAATTTAGCCATTTAAAATGCATGAATGCATGACCTAGGCCGGTATGGCCTTTCATGACCAACAGAATGCCCCCTGGTACTCTTTAACTCGCATGTAAACCTTATACCTACTTGTACCTCCACAGGCACAAAACATAATCTAAGGCATGATCTAATCCAACGAACCTCCTATGCCCCTTCGACGTAAATCCTAAGCAGTTGAAGCTAACTCCCTCCCAGAGTCAGCCCAACTTACTTTCCATGTGAGGGCTACCTTGGCCTAGGCACTCAACCTCACACTTCATATGTTGGATTCCCTCCCCCACTGAGAGGTGTCGAACACTCAATACACTAACCACTTTAGTGCACTGAGCCCATAATACGTAAGACAACACTGAGTACTGACAGTGTGCCATAGAATATTAAAAATCCACATCTTCTCATTGGTGAACTCCCACCGAGATCATGCCTTTTACTCTTGTCTACCTTTCCTGAGTATTGACCATTCAACACTCTAAAGTAGTATAATATTTATAAATCTCATTTCCATAAAAACATTATTATTAAACAATTAGAAAACATATTTGCACTATAATCAAAGTAGTACCCCATAACCCCTTATAAAGCACATTTAATCTTTTAAAACATGTAATGCATGATAACTAGTAATATTTATTCAAAAATAGCTAAAACAAAGTAATAAGAAATATAAATTCCCCTGTTACCTCAACCCTTTGGTACCAAAAGGGTTCCCCTTGTATAAAATAGGGCTCAGCTTGTTCCTTACTTCTCAACAAGTTCCACCAACAATTTTCTACAACATATAAGTAATCCACATCACTTATCATGACAAATAGCATTAATGAAGACTATAACTCATACCACACAACTTGGGTCTACGAGTCATAATCCACCCTAATGGTCCATATATTAAACCAACCATTCACATAGTATCACTTAACCACCAAAACCATTTATTAGCCATCACTAGGCTAATTTTCAATTTATATAATTTTTTATTAATTAAAAACCTTCACTTAGTGTCACCAACTTTCACCATTAGCCCTTATAATGAAAACCAAACCTTAATTTAAATCTTATTGGGCTCAAATAGCAAAATTATAACTAAATCAATAAGCTTAAACCATTGAAGAGCAAAACCCAATTTCTCAAGGTTTATTTTGTGCCCAAAACACCTCTTTTCATCCAATTATCCACTCAAAACATTAGATCACTATATAGAAACTCAAAACATGCTCCCTAGGATCCAAAGAAACAAAAGCTTACAAGAATAAAGCCTTTGGAATCAAAATCCAAAAATTTCCTCTTCCAAAATTGAAGAAAATCAAGAGAAAGAGAAGAGGATTAAAGTAGGGAGTTTACCTATCGTGTAGCCGAGCTCGCAACGGTCGCAAAGACTCCTAGATCCAAGCCTAACTCCCCCTTTCTCTTCTCTTCTTCCTCTCTCTCTCTCTCCCGTTTGTGCGTTTCTTTCCTTGCTCATTTTCTCTGCGTTTCTGGTCTGTTTTGCTCTTTAAATTGCTGATCAAAAAGTTTGGGGAAAATTACAAGAAAGGGCCCAACATTTTTTATTATTGCACAAAAGCCCGGGTCAACTTTGGTAATTTTTCCCATAGTTAAAAATCAAATAAAACCAAACTTTTGCTTAGTAAAATTCAAACTCTAGGCCTCTATTAAATTATTCTAAATTTTAATTTAATTATAGATATTTTATTTTATTTTTATTTATTTTTTTTAAATAAATTTGAGTCTTAAAATTTTTAGAATGTTACAAAATAGGACTTTGAACTATTCCTAAAAAATCACCTTGGACCCTAAACTCTTAAAATATGCAAAATAAACCTTAACCGTTAATTTTTTAACACTATTACTGTCTACGCAAGTACTATTCAGGGTTTATTTTCTTACAAATTTAACCTTGATTGTTATAGCACCCGTATGGATAGTAATGATGTTAAAAATTTAATGGTCAAGGTTTATTTTGCTATGAATTTAAAATTTTAGGGTTTATTTTGCATATTTTAAGAGTTTAGGGTCCAGGGTAATTTTTGAACAAGAGTCCAAGGTCCTGTTTACTCATTAACCCTAAATTTAATAACTAAAATGATATAAGAGAATATCATATCAATTCTATAATTTGAATTTATAAGATAAATTCAAATTAGATATGATATTATAAATTTTATTTATTGAGATAAATTTAATCTAAATTTTGGTTAGCTCTTTAAGAGGAGGGTAAAAACTCTAATCTATATATAATAAATACAAGGGGACATGCATAGATATAGAAAAATAGAGAAAGTCTCTTGATAAAGAAAAAACCTTTGAGAGCCACGAAAAATTCTTAGTAAATAAAAGGATGTCTAAATTGATAGATGGACAGACATTAGATATAGAGAGTGCTAGCATGTTATTCATGTTAGGAAATTATTCATGTGGGTACCGGTAGAGGGAGCAGATCTATATTGTCAACTCTTAAAATCCAATTACTTGTAGACAACACATGAGGAACTTGAAATTAAAAGGTAATTCTTCTATCCACCTTGACTTAAATGAGTTTGTTTAGTCCACATAAGGATATGGATTTAAATTTTTTTATCTTTTGCAATGCCTTGCTGTCCAACACTTCAATTATAAGTGTAGCATACAAATGATGACTTCAACTTTCTTCCTCTTCATGCTTACTCTCATCTTCACTTTGGATAACCTTAAATAATTTATCGTGAACAAAATGGTTAGTATAACTATCAATATACATATAATTATAGATATGAAGATTATTGTACTATGCATATAGTTAACTCATCTATATTTGTCATCATTAAAACTTAAGCTAAACATAATATCACAAGTCATTATGTCCAACAGGGACCTTACAAACTCTTTACCCTCAACCTTTATCCCCCCAAAAGGACGTCTTTCTTAGGAACATTAACGAGATGGGTAAGGACTCAACTCTAGGTTTAATTTAATGTGAGAGAGAGAGAGATGCATGTAATTGGTTATTACATATGCACAACACACTGCTTTCTTGTCAACTTTCCTATGAGCATCCTAGAAAAATCCTCGAAAGCCTTCTTTCATTTGTTTTATTTGACATTCAATGTTTCTCTAAATGGCCTTCAAATCATATTATGGATTCCATTATGTAGTTGATTGATTAGCTAGTAGCCTGAGATTGGTTCGTTAGAAACAAAGAGCATAAGTATTCTTATAGTGACACATTATTGTCATTCTCATCCCTAGAACATTTTAGGATGGTATTGTGTGTTGCACCTACAACACCACCTTCAAAGCCCTGGGGTCTGATTTCATTATTTTTATTTAAATATTTTGATTTCATCTTGGGCATGATTCTGATAATGTCTTATTAGGTGTAACATCTTAAATTTCTAACTCTTGCATTAATACTAATTAAGGAATGAATTAGCAATTTAATATGGGACTAGGTTTAGGGATAGTTGATAGGGATTGTCGTTTTCCTTTAAAATTAAACTAAAGCTAACCCTAATGCAATATAGGGCCAACCCTAGGTCATCTTTCAAGGAATAATTTTAAGTCTAATTTAAAAAAATATCTAGTAAAATAAATCACCTAAAGTTTGAAGTTGATTAACTAATTGCTAACCTAATTATCTAGTGAATTAAGTTAGAAAACTAAACCTAATTATGAATAGAATGGACTTTCCTTTTAATGTAGAAACCCTAGGGTGTTGCTAATAGAAGAATCTTAGCCTTTAATTAATTATGGCAGCTCACTCAACTCCTTTTCCTTAGCTGAAAAATGTATTTACTTAAGATAACTATCTCAAGTATCCTAGCTTCACTAATTCAATTTCCTAAGTGCTATTACAAGCCCCTTAGGTAACTTCACTAGCTTAGCTCAAGAATTAACCAAATATTTAGTTAAAATTCATTCCCAATTATCACTAGCCAAAGCTGTACCTAAGCTCAAAACTATAAAAACTCAAGCAACTCATCAAGTCAATTACATACTTGGCTAATACAAGACATTCACTAAATGAAATCACATATTATAATGCAAAATCACTAAGTGGCAGAAATTTCTAACAAAAAAGGAAGTGAAATTCAAGTCAAAAGTCTTGTTTCAACACTAAAATTACAACCAACTATGAAACTAAAGTCAAATTGAACTGTAATTAACCATAGTCATAGTATTGTAGTGAAATTGAAACAAGAAGAAATAATTGAGCTTAGCTAAATGAAGACTTCAAACTCTTTTTCCATCAAATCCTCCCTAGGATTTCATGGAGAATTTAGCTAGAAAATATTAAAACCATTTTACTCCTCCAAGAACTAGACAGAGCCAAGTAGAGCTCTGTGGAAATAGTGGAATCAAGCTTTAAATCTCCTTGCAAGTGGTAGAGATAAGTTCATCCAAGTAAGAGAAATGGAAAGGTGGTGGTTTTGTGAAGGTTTGATGGCTGAATGTGGAGTTATGGGTGGTGGAAAAATGAAAAAAGTAGAGAGAAGGTGGAGAAAATGAAGAACAAGATGAACTAGAGAGAGAAATTGTGGAAGATGAGTGAATGAGTAAATCAATCTCATTTTGGAAGCTGAATGGCGTGCTTATTCTGTTTTTGCACAGCTGAAACTTAATTAAAAAAAAGAAAAGAAATTAAAATGAAAATGGGAGCTTTGCCACACTGACAAGGAGGCAACCTCCTATTAGTTTGTAGATGATTCCAAAGTGTGTGTAATTTCTCATATGTCATCCACATCATTTAAGCTGATTTAATATCCTAAAAGTAGCATAAATGATGTGTAACATTCTCAGCCATTGACCTCAAGGAGTGTTGACTTCAATTGCCCAATTGATGCACAAGTCACATGCCATCTATGTCACATAAATCACATAATTCAATTAAATGGCATGTGATATAATAAAATATAATTAATTTCTAGAATTAAATTCATAATTAGAAGGGAGAACTTATTAAATTAACTAAGTTTTAGGCTGTACAAAATTATATAAAAATTTTCACACAAAGGCAAACCAAAAACTAGGTCAGACTAAGACACTCAAGAAAGTGTTAACTTTTTTATTTAATTACTCCCAAACTAAAATGAATTTTAAAAATATAATTTCACCATTCATCAACAGGACATAAAATGTACTTTGTCAATTTTTCTTGTACATTTTCTCAAAAGTTTAATTTTTAGACCAAAATACCCCTAATACACTGAACCTAGAAAGTTAGGCAAAATTTCAAATCTAATACAATGTGTGCACTTGAAGGTGATAGATCATTAATAAAAGGGTCCTAATTAATAAATAAAAGTAGGTAACAAATGTGCTCTATCAATAATGAAATGTTATATTGACTTGTTAGGATGTTATATGAATAGATATGAGCAAAAGAATGTATCTCGAAGCAGAGCATGTGAGTATAGTAAGGATTTATTTTACTCTACCATACCTTATAGCTGAGGATGGATGCGCCGCGGTGTATAGTGAAAAATCTAGCTAAATAGGGATGTGTTTGCTAATGGAAAACATAAAAGAAATAAGGAAGAAGGGATTCAGGCACAGAGAAGAGTAGGTGCTCTACTAGGCAAGCGATTTTAGGAGAAAGGATGATGTTTCTGACTTGTTACTTATCAGGTAAGTCTCGTACTTCCTTAACCTCTGATTTTACCTTATTTTCTCTTAGTTTTAACTATTGAGAAATTGAATTCTAAAGTTTTAAGGAGATGATTTCTTACCCAATAGTAATAGAAAGGTCCTCATCAGAATGATAAAGATTTGAAGCTGTACGCTCAGGTTAACCTAGTTTAGAGATAGAGTAATGAGAGAAATTTGACTAGGTAAAGATTAGAGCTTGTATTGAATGGTAACTAGTCATAATATGTGTGAATGAGTATAAATAGAAGAAATGATAGTGTTAGGTATTAAATTGCTATAATTGGCACTTTTGTCAATGGTGAGATTGACTTTAGTTTGCCAAATTGGTGTAGATTCTTGCGTGTGACAAGTTGAATAGCGAAAGAGACTTGAATATGATTGTGGAACATAGGTAACCTTTCTAATTAGACAAAGAGTTAAGTAATTATATAGTTTGTTATGTTTGTTAACTCATATAATTGTGTAGAAGTAAATGTATTATTGTTTTATGAGGTTTTATGCATGGGTTACTATGAAAACAAGTTTAGCATGAAATTAATTTATGAAAAAAAAAGTTTTAAGATTTCCACCTTTGAATGAATATGTGTGTGCGTGCATGTGTGTGTGTTATGTATAAAAGTGTATGGTGTAGAAATGTGAAACTTATATGAAAAGGCACAATCCTAAGGGGTGGGAGTTCACTCAGGATATGTGTATGTATGGAGGTGTGAGTGAATAAATCTATATGGTCGAGCTGGTACCATAAGACATCCAGTGTAACATATTATAGGTAGATACCATAGGTAATTCAGTATAATACTATATTGAAACTATTATCATAGGACATCCGGATAGTCTAGCAACTTCGTAGTGCCCATTAGGGTACAGTTAAGAGTCAACAACACCTTTATCACAAGTGTGTGAAAAGAGGGAAACCATAGTCCGTAAGTAGGATAGATTACTTTTAGCCGAGTGTTTCTACAATCAAAAGTGTGCTCAGGTCAATGAGTGATTGATCCAGTAAAGCCTATGGTTTCATGTCAGGGAGCTTTAGAGGATCGATGGATAGATGATCATGCTAGCATGTGAAAATGTGTGAACAAGATTTATATGAGAAAAGTTATGTAAAAAGCTATGATATATAAGTATATATGCTATACTTGGGTTTTTATTACTTTGACATGGTTATTTGTATTAATAGACATTAAGTGAACTATATTGGTTACTGAGATTTTGATCTCACCTGTGGTTATTTATATTTTTCAAGTTCTGTTAGTAGTGGTGCGAAAGGAAGGTATTGGGCCAAGAATAGAGATTTTTCAATAAAGCCTTAAAAGAATTGGTGTAATGAATTTTTATATAAGTAGTGGTAAATGTGTACATAGGTTGCCATAGGAAATATGTGCATTTTACTATAAAATTTTATGGTGTTTGATGTTTTGATTCCCTAGCCTAGTGTATATGAGCGTATATGATGAAATGATAGTGTAGGCTAGTGGATGGATGATAATGTGTATGGATATGGTGAATATGGGATATGTATATGAAATTGACCATGTGTATGGATGAAATTGAAGAAATGTGAATTTGCCCAAGTTATGTGTAATGGGCAGTTAACAGGCTAATTGTGTATATGCACATTACATTGTGTATGTAATTAGTCAATCAGGTGTACATTGTCCAATTGAATGTGGTCAAGGCCCTAAACATGGCTAATGTCTTGTAGTTTCGATTAGTGATGCTCAAGTGAAAAATTTTGACATAAAATGGTTAAAATAAACTTGGGTATCCGACTTTCAAATGGGATATTAGATTTTAATGAAAGTAGTGTCAATAGTTAGATTTTGAAACAAGCTTCATATGGGTGTTTGAATCACTCCAATTAAACATCAGATGTGAAAAAGGTGCAGTCTGAAGTTCATATCAAAATTTAAAATTAGACAACAAATTCTGATATGTGTGCTATGGCGCATGTGTCAATGAAGGACGACATTCTATAGTGCATGGCATAGAGTGTGCAGCTATGGTCTCTGTGCCATATGTCGTGGTGCATATGGCACAAGCCGCAGTGCATGACCCCTATTTTGATTTAATTTGGTTGAATTACATATGTTTTTCATTGACCTTGCCATGCTATTGCATAATGCTTCCGTTATATGACATTTTACAACTCAAATATAATATTAAATGATTTTGAAAATGTTTTATTTAGGATCCTACAACTTTTAAAATATATGATCTTATGATTACTATTAGATTGCATGGAAGATTGTATAGTAATGTTAGTGAGGGCATTACATTGGGTATGCAAAAAAATATTTTTGGCCTGAAAGGGATTAAGTACCCTTACATGCACTGGGCATGCTAGAGGAGCATGTCCTCAAATAAAAATGATGTGGGTTCCGAAGGTCCTTTGTCTCACTTTCATTAAGTCATCATGTGATTGTCCATATAATAGGCTCAGCTTTTGAGAGAAATCAAATGCTTTAATGTTTGGGAGAAAACAAAGTGCAATGCGGTCAAGCAATCCCTAGGGCTATGTGTAGAGAAACATTGATCAAGTTATTGCTAATGCTAAGGATAAAGTAGATTGTTTAGTAGTCTAGTTTGTTAGAGTAATCAAGTAATCCCTAATGCTTTATCAAGTTCGCCTTTTATACTAGAGAGCCATTGTAATATCTTGAATTTTGGACCTAGAAGCTTAAGAATATATTAAAATTCAGTAAACTATTAAGCCTAATTAATCAAGAGTCCATAAAGTTCCTTAAAAAGGTAGGACGACTCTAAATGACCAAACTATAATTTAAGTGTCTTTCTAGGACAAAAGTGTAATATCTTCAAAGACTTTAAGGAAATGTCCAAAATTGAGGAATTAGCAACTTAAAGTTCAGAAAAGTGATAAGCTGAAAGGAATAAATAAGGCTTAAAAAGAAAATAGAGACATCTAAGATCAGTCTTGAAGAATAATCAATTAAGTTGTAAAGTCCTTAAAACTTTAACTCAAGGTTAATTGGGTAATTGAGGGCAAATTAGACAATTGAGAGTTAGCTCGGATAAAAAAAATAGTGTACGAATGGCTAATGGGTTTATCAGACCCTAATTAGGGCTTAGAATTGGATCTTAGGTGGTATTGGGCCACATTTAGGCCTAATTAGATGGACCATGTTTGAAACCTTCATTTTTGGCCTTTGGCTTCAATTGAAAGTCTCTTGGCCACAACCAAAACTTGATTTTTAAGCCTCTAGATTAGCATTTCAGCATAAAAAATTAGGGAGTTAAGTGGGAGTCTGAAAGGGAACGAGAAGAGCTCCATTAGGGTTTGTTATGCATGTCTAATTGAGTCTATTTGAATCTTCTAATTACTTAGGTAAGTTCTTACAACCTATTATATTTCTCTCTTGTGCATTTTAATAATTGTTTTTGCGTAGTTCTTTGGGAGTCTGAAAATGAATTGTGGTTTTACTTAGAATTCTAACTTTAATAGGATTAATAGGTATTTATTTAAATGTCTACCCTTTAGATTATGATGCTATTGATATTTTAAAATTTCAAAGTGAGGTTTGAGTAAAACCTAGAGCTAATTAGTTGAGTTAAGGAGGTTATGAGTTACTAATGGCATTGATTAGACTCATGGGAGTCTAAATGAACTAATAGAACCTAAAAATGGATTTGGTTGTGGGTAGAAGAATATAATGTGATTTTTAGGTTTAGGGTTTGATTAGATTTAATTAAGGATAATTATTCATTAATGAATATTGATGTGTTTGATTGTAGATTGAATATTATTAGTGCTATTGAGCTTATTAGAGGCTCCATTTGATATTTATGGATACTCTTGGTTAGTAAACCAATAGTTGAGGTAACTAAGAGTTTAAGTATAGTATATCATTGTATCTGCACTTACACTTTAAGCATTATTATGGATGGCTTCAAATAAGCAAAATGACCATATGAGATGAATGTGTTAACATGATGAGTGGTTATAATTGATAATGTCAGAAGAGTTGTGATAAGCATGCATATTTTTAATGAAATGCTTGATTATTATATTTATATAGATGTTATGTGATATTTGAAACATGAATTGTGGGCTTGGATTGGCTATGAGTTGATTATATGATGATCTATTGTAAATTATGATGCGGTGTGGACTATAATAAGCATGCAGGTTTTGAAAATTATTATGATGATGAATTACTATAATATGCATAAGTTTAGATTCGCATATGTTGATTGAACTTGCATAATTATAATGAGTGGTAGTTTACCCTAGCTTAGTAGAAGGATTATGAAAGATAATTCACGTGGTGTAGCCACCATTGAGTTTATACATAATGGTTGGCATGCCTTATTACTATATGTGCTTATTATTGCTAACAACCTATGAGTGTTGCATGGGTCGAGCATGAGGCTTGGTATCATCATTCCTGGATTGGATGGTGTGGGTCGAGAACTTATAAGATATCAAAATTCAAGTACAAGGAATCCATAATTTGAGAGTGAGTGTGGGAGCCTTTGGCTCGGTGACCCTTCACAATTAGAAAGCAGGGCTAGTCTAGTCACATGGGCTAGACCTATATGAGATAATAACCCATGAATTTAGTTAGATGATATAATGAGTGGTGTAAGGCAACGCATTTGATCATGCGAAATACATTATAAAGATGTATTGTAAATAATGTTGCTTTTCCTTATGTAATATTACATGCTTAATTGTTGTAATTTCTATACTTTAATATGCTTGATTAAATCACTTGGTTATTGAGATGTTTATTTCACTCCTGTAGTTTAATGTTTACAAGCGAGGATTAAGCTAAAGGCAAAAGGGAGGCCTCTGAAGCTAGAGGCTAAGTAATCAATTGTAATGTCTCTATTTTTATCTTTTTTATCTTTTGTGTAATTTGAATATAATATTTGCCAACTAGGTATCTTTCATATTAACTTATCTTTATTTGAAGTCCACTTGTATTTGTAATCTTAAACATTAAATTTATTCATTTTTGGATTTTCTTGACCATAGTAAGATTCAAACACTTAATTTGACTATAATAGTTTGCCAAGATAGTTTGAACAAGTATATCTTGACAAGTTATATGAGTTTAACACATTTTGAGTGATTCTTTAGTTTGAATACAAAGAATTGCATTTTCACCCCTTATTATGCAAGTTAGGGTGATTGGATGGTCAATTCTTGTATTAAGAGTTGTTTGATACTTGTGACTGTTTAAACAAGTGTATTAGAACTTATTGAGTGGTTCAAGCCTTTGTGTGAACTAATGGCTTATGGTGTAAAATTTGGACACTTGGTTGATGGTTTTAGAGGCAAAATGTGAAATTATGTCTCAAGTGTCTGAATTATTCGTTTAATGTCGAATTGACACGAAACCAAAACCACTAGCTAGACTATGAAATTGTTGATGTGCATGTACTTGAATCACCTGAATTGAAGATTTCAGTCAAAAGTTATGTGTATAGAAAATTTGTAGTTAGTAGTTGTCATGACAATTACTGTCATGACATCTTTAGCCGTGGCCTATAGATTTTCAACTATAGCCAAAGGAGTTCTTGAGACCATTTAGCCACAGCCAAAAGAGAATTGGCTGCAACCAAATCTTCTCTGGAAATATCGACCGTTGCTTATTATGCTTTAGTCATGACTAAGTGTCCTTATTTACTGAAAATGACCCTTTTGATCTCATTTTGACTTTTTTCAACTCTAAATGTTTTTCATGCTTCCCAATTACTTTTTACTCTTATTTATAATAGTCAAATGACCTTTTAAACTTGGTTTTGACATTAAATGATTTATGGGATTTCATCTTTACAAGATTTTCTTACTTAACCTTATGAGTTTTTAAATAGCCAATATTGATCCTTGTTATGCCTTGATATCTTTTATTGTTCATTCAATTGGTTGTTACCATCGTAGTTCTACATTAAGGTTAAGGTCAAGTCATTAGATTAAATAGAGGTAAATTTATTTGAAAACCTTATCCTTATATCTTAAGTTTCCTTAGGAAGGATTACAGTAAGATCCTATAGATCATAGTAGACCCAAAAAGAGTTTGGTGATATTGTAATTAGATCTTTTGGTCACATTAGATGTAACATCCTGAATTTCAATCCTAGAAACTAGTTGCTAATCAAGGGTGACTTAGTAATTAGTGGATTGATTGTGGTTTGGATGTTGAGATGGTGTTTTGTGCTATTTAGATGTTGTATTACTAGGATTGAATGGTAAAATGACAATCTGAGGCATAATGCATGAGCATAAGTGAGAGAAAGGCTAAGTTAGATTGTGAAAATAGAAAGAGAAGGAAGGGAAAACGTGTTTGGAGACAAGAAGAGGTTCATGTCTGATGGGGCAAGCAATATCGAAAGATTAGGAGTTAACTTCAATTAGTGACTTGTCATGTAAGTAATGCACATCCCTACACGTCATTTCTACCCCATTTTCATTGAATTTTATCGGTTAAGAAATCAAATCATGAAGTTTTAAGGTGTTATAATCTAAAAAAGTGTCAAAAACAGGCTATCGAATACAGAACTAAGGTTTTGCGACTAGTATAGAGTTGAATAGTTAAGCTTTGAGGATTTAGGCTCAAAACAGCCTAAAAGTTAGGTTAAATAGTGAAAATTGGTTGAATAAATGAGTTAGGAGATTCTTGTGGTTATTTGAATAGCCTATAGGACTAATAACTATAGATAGTTGATAAATGGATTCATAAGGTGTTAATTGGATCGTTTTATGTGTTATGAAATTCAGTTTAGCTGAATCAATGCCTGTGTTAAGTATTGAGAATTGATTGCGAGACACTGCATTGTGTAGGTTGAGCACTTGTGACATTGCTTGTGAGAATCTACACACTTAGGAATCCATAATGATTGGTAACCTTTAGTAGAAAGGGTTAAAGGTAACTGGAGTAACCCTTTTACTTGTTTGCTTGTGAAATTATTTACAAGTATTTTCATATATAACTATTTGTATTATGTCGTGAACTGATAAAGTAGCAGCATTGTGAAAGAATATGCAGCAGGTGTGTGAGTATTTATTGAAATGAATTTGAGGTGGCATGTGCATTGCCATGCATTGCATTCGCAAAATATACCCTAAATTATGGTAGGGGGACGTGGCCCTATCATAAGGAGGTTTAGGAAGTCATAATGATCTAGAACGTGAACTTGACTCCGCCAGGATAGACCTAGGAGAATCTTGATGATCCAGAGTATAGAGCTTGACTCCGCCATGATAGACCTAGGATATAGAATGATCTACAAGGTTACCTTAGACTAGGGTAGGGGGTTATGGTCCTACTCTGTATAAGGTTAGGAAGTCCTGATGATACAGAGTATAGAGTTTAACTCTGCCATGATGAACCTAAGAGACCACCCATATGTAAAGAGGATTACCTAGTCTGAGTAGTGGTATGGCAGGCCCTATTCTATATGACTAGAAGTCCTAGTCCGAGCATAGAGATTACTCCACCAGGTGGAACCAAGAATGCATTAGTATGAGCATGATGAAATTGATGAGAATGAATTCCTATATATGCATATGATATTGCTTTTTTTTAATCACATGCTACTTTATCTCTTCTTTATGATTTTTCTTATTAACCAGTAATTAGGGTTATCTCTGAGTTATTAGGATGTATGTTTCACTCTGTTACTTTTATACACAGGTGAAGAGAGCACGAGAAGGTCAGGAAAAGAAGTAAGAAAAGAGTAGCTTTATTTAATAGTGGTATGACTACCATATGTATAAATGAATGTATAAAGTTGTATATAGAGTTTAAGTTGCCAACTCAGATGCATAAGTGAATGTGTATATGAATTGTGTTGTGAAAACTTACTTATATATATATGATGTTGCATCTCACTAAGGTGCCCCAGTGAGAGAGTATGTGGTTAGGCCTAGATGCTAACAAAGCAATTGTATGTTGTTATGTAACTTGTTCTACTTGTGTGAATATGTGTACAATGTGAATTGATTGTGAATTGTGTATATATGTGTGAGCTTGACACAAATGGTGAGGCAGAGCCTTATTTGAAAGAGTTGAGTATATTTGTGATTCCTGACTATATGGTAAGGCGGAGCTCCATATGTAGGAGTTAGAGGGTTGAAAGTAGAACAAATCTAATTGTATATATGTGAATATGTGTTATATATATTATGCCTCATATAAGTCCACAAGTGTGTAATACGGCATTGAAAGGTCAATTTGAGTAAATGACATGTGATATGTGATTAATAGTGTCAATCAAGTATATATGGTCCTTTTGAACTTGGTTCAAGGATTGAAATGATCTAATAGGACAAGGAGTGAGAATTAAGCACTTAGGGTGTAAGTTTTTGAAAGAAAAGTGACTTTTTGCACCCCGAGTGTTTAATTTTAGATCAAACTATTAGATCAAGTTCAAACTTGTTCAATTAGCTAGTATATGTTGTAAGCTTTTGTGTGGGTACTTGAATCACTCTAATCGAACATCAGATATGAAAATGGTGCATGGTAGAAGTTCACCTGCTGAATGGCAATATGACAGTAGATTTTGCTGTCATATGCGCCATGGTGCATGGTGTGCCATGCCACGGTGCATGACACAGACAGAAATATAGCACGTTGCTCTATACCACATGCCACAGCACATGTGGCACATGCCGTAATGCATGGCCCTTATTCAGAGGTAGACATGTTGTGCCTATTTTAGTTGTATGATTGTATTGCACTTCCGCTAGCCCTTTTATTTGAATATATATTTTTAAGAAGTCAGAATCTCATAAAACAAATAAAGGGCTATTACTCTGAGATATTATTATTCTTGTGTTGTTGATTGTGTGATTGGAAATAATAAAGTCTGGATTGAGTTGAAACTTTATAGTAGACCCAGTAGAAAGTTACTAAATTATAAGTATATAGTAGTTCTCTAGGAAGACAATGGCCTAGGGTGAGTTTAGAATCTAGAGACCTCTTAAGTTTGTCTAACTATTTACAAAGAGAGTATCCTTAAATTTTTCTTAGATAGCTCAATTGTTAACCAAGCAAATAAAGGAAAGAGAAGGAAAGCAAGCAAGAGTAATAACCAATCTGGGACAAAATGTGATTGCTAATATTTAAGGGCAATTATATGTAAATAAATATAAGGAAATTATGAGAAAGTTCCTAGAGTTAAAAATGAATAAGAGTGAATGTTAACTCGAAAATGTCAAGCTCAATTAGGGTCAAAACATAATTTATGAAATTTTTAATCTTAAAGTGTAATTACAAAAAATTATCCAAAATTTAGGAAGAATTAAAGAAAATTAGTATATGAAAGGAGAAAATATTTGGATGAATTATACCAATTTTATTGATTATGTATTGCCCAAATAATTTAGTATGAAATTTAAATTCTATAAGAGCAAGAAAATGCCAAAACTCCCACCAAAACTAAATAAGGAAGCCTTTTTGGCCCAAATTTGGAGGTAGGAGGTGGCGTCATGTTATACCAGAATGAAGAAGAGGTTAAGCAAATTACATGTCCAAAATTGACGAACATTTTGGTTGGAATTAAAAATGGGAAATTAGATATTTTGGAATCCAAATATTGTCATAATTGGCTTATTCCACACTTCTTCCTCTTCCTTACTCATTTTCGTTCAGCATGCCAAAAAAAAAAAATGGGGAGGGGGAGGAGCTTGAGTTGTTCCATGGAGGTTTAGAGAGTGAAGGCTTAATCAAGCAAAATCACGATCAAATCACATTTCTACCTCTATAAAAGTTGTTCTTCTCTTCAAGAGGAACATTTCTATAGTTTTTTTTTTTTTTTAAGAGGGTGACTTTGATGGGGCAAAGGTGGAGCAGGATTTGTGAAAAGCAAGAATAACTTAGTGCACGAAGAAGAGGTATAAATGATTTTCATTTTGACCTACGTTTAATCATTTTTGTTTGAGTTTTTCTCGAGTTGTGATGCTTCCGAGTTTTCTTAGAAATAATAAGGTTTGATGATGATTAATGATAGGAAAGAGCTTAGAAATGGTCATAGAGATATTACTTATTGATTATTGATGATTGGTGTTTTGATTTGAAGCTTTATGTAATTTTTGGATGACCATTTTTCAAGGAGAAATGCTGCCCAATTTTTCCATATCATTGAGAATTGATTAGTAAAGCATTTAAGCATATGGAATATGATTTAAAACCAATCCTAAATATATGGAAAATGAGGCAAGAATTTAACTAGAACTTAAAGCAAGTTTAGGATTCAAGTACCATAAACCATTTAGCAAGATTATGATTAGCTAGAAGGAGTTGGAATTTATTATATATGAGTTCAAAAATGAATTTCTCATGAAAAATTGAGTGGGAAAATGATTGTACAATAATTTTTATGCCAAGGGAAGTTCATATGAAAAATTAAGATAAAGAAAGTAAAAATTAAATAAAGAGTAAGTTGTCATATGTTAACAATTAATGTAATTATTAGCTCTAACATTTTTAATAAATATTCTATGGCATATATTTAGAACTAATGAGTGTCATGGAAAAAAGAATTACAAGTTTGGTCATGGGGAATCAAGTTATGAAAATAAGGAAAACAAAGAAAAAATATTTAAGCCAAAAGGTAGTAGTACACTAACCCTTTATTGATCGTTTGGTATTTATGCTTGTGTGATGATATGTATAATTTATTTTCTTAAATATATGAATCACGAATGAGTGCTTGGGCTCTTTTTTAAATGTTCCATGATCCATATATGATGTATGAAACATAGAGCACGTAACATGCCATTATAATAGTTATGAAGTTATGTAATGTAAGCGTGTATTATGTATGAAGTTTTTGCCTTGTATGCCTAAATGTTATTGTTTATTATTAATATTCTCTTGAATGTTACCCCCAATGACTAATCATGCTAGGTTATAAGTCTCCAAAGGCAAAGGTGAGTGGAAGAGAGAATGAATTTCATATGGAATTACCTTTATAGAAGATGAAAAATGTATAAATAATTTCAAGGGCTATATGTAAATTCATGATGTGACCTTGGCATGTATATTTGGTGTGTTAAGATGCATGATGACTAATATGGAGTCATAAAATAGTCTTGAAACCATAACTACATTAGGCATATTCAAGACTATCTAGATTGGGTTATTTTCATACCCATGTTACTGTTTCATTGTATAATATAAAGTAAACTATATTTATTTTCCATGAGAATTTTTAGGAGCAAACAATACACAAAGCTTTCCAACAAATCCTAAACAAGGTCATTTGGATGTGTAAGTCAAGGTATGAATTTTTAAAGTTTTTGTCCAAGAAACAGAGAATTTTTGGAAAGCAAATAAATTGTACTGTTTAGAATGAGAAAGGGTTAGAAACGTATTTTTGTCATGTAAAGGATTTCAAGATCTTTCAAGGGAAATTTTAATCATCCCCATACAAATTCTCTAAATTTAGCAATGATTTTTTAAAAGTTCAGTAAAAATTTTAAACTTACCAAATGACTTATTTCCACCATTAGTTTTAAAGGAATGATTAAACTTTTTTGTTGGACTTGGTGGGCTGAGCCCTAACTAATATCAAAGTATTACTCAGTCATTTCTTGCTGTGTTTGTGGATTATTGTGAAAATTGTGTTAAAAATCAAAGTTGTTGCATGAGTGATTAGGTAAATGAGAGGCAGGGAGGAGAGGAATAGAGTATAGAGATTTTCGACTAAAAGGTAAACAAACCAACAAATCCTACTGGCCAACCATGACTTTCACACATTTTTATCCAAGTATTACTTAACAAAAAAATTACATATAAATATCGCGTAAGAATATTAATTACTATAAAATTCATTAATAATTAAATGTAAACTATTGACAATTAAAAAATTAATTATCACAAGGTCCATTAATAATTAAACTAAAATTATTTGACAAATATTGTCAACAGTTCCATTATTAATTAATCTTGCGTGAGACTTTAACACAATTCTTCCTATTACTTAAGAAAATGGAGAATAGAGGGTTTGGAGGGAAAGGCAATCCATTAGAACTTTGTGTGGCGCAAGGTTGGAGTCAGGGAGAGTCATGAAAGTTGAGGGGAGGCAATGGAAGATCGCTTACCCTAATCTTAAAGCATTCCTTTTATAAAGTTTCAACCTCAATGTCCAGCCATCCATGTTGCACTCAAGCTTCCTTCCCTTTGCATCAGTGGAGCCAGTGTGATGATGGTTCTTGGGGACAACACCAGAGACTATAGTAGTAGGAAGTAAAGGATCTAGTTGAATGGCAGACTTAGGGGCAAGGCTGTCATGGGATAGAAATGGGCACCTGACGGGCTAGAGTTTTAAGTCTTTTTTTTTTTTACAAAAGTTTGAGTTAAAAAAAAAGATATTTTTTAAACCTTTTTTACTTTTAAAAAAATTAAAATATTTTCAATTTTTAAAGTAAATTTAAAACTTTAAAATATATGTTTATATTTTAAAATTAAAATTTCTATAATTTATTTTAATTTTTAAGCATTATAATTTTTATTTTAAAAAAATATAAAATATTATAATTAAAAATAAAAAAGTAATTGATTTTAAGGTGACTCGACTTGTGGGCTTGAGTCCACTTGTGGGCTTAGCCATTCCCAAGTCTAGAGATGGATGCAGGAGATGGATATCAGTGAGTTCAACAACTCAAAGTGGTGTGTTAAGGAAGGGTATATGTAGCGGAGGCTATGGAGCCTAGGTAGAAGTGCCTGGAATATTAGTTTCGATGTGAGATCAAAAAGTTCATCGACCATGTTACTAATATGTTCCGAGGAAGGTGGTGGTTCAGGATCATTAACGGGATTAATTGAAACAGCGATTTAGGGGGATTTCGTTCATTGAGATTTATATCAATATCAGGTTCATCAGAATTCGACGAGGAGGAGTTGAAGAAGTTGAAGGTAGGATGAAGTTCTCCATTCAGGACAACATGCTCAGGTTTTGTCTCAAATATTACACACATAAAAACACGTTGGCGTTGGTGAAAGACACGTTCATATTTCACTTCAATCTAAATTTGCATGCCATTGCTCCGAGGATGGTAGAATTAGCACCAGTATGATATTGATCAAGAGGAAGGCCCTAGAATTGCAACGACCTAAAAGGAAAAGCTTACAACTCTATGCACTCGAAGCATGAAGCCAATGATCAATGTGCAGTAATGACTTGAAGATGGACCAGGGGCCATTTCAGACAACGAAATCAAAAATCTTAGATGTTTTGGAAACTGATGAGAAAGGACTAGGCAATGCGAAGCTTACAGGCAAAGCAATGAACAAGGAAGCTGTGGGAGAATGAGCGTCAATGAGAACAGATAAGGCGCAAGAGGTGAGGAAGAAGCGAGATGGGCCAAAAGAAAAGGGGTTGAAGTTTAGTGAAGTCATGGCGATTTAAAAGAAGACAAGAAGCTAAGGAATAAGAGAGAGGTGAGCCCAGAAAGGCCTATGAGGGAAGAGGTAAGGGGACGGGCGGGGGGCGGTGAATAGGTGGAATAAAAGCGTAGGGAGAATAATATAGAGGTTCTAAGGAATAATTAATTTAAATTAAATTTTAAGTTCAATTTTTAAAAATTTACAAATTTAATTCGTAATTTTATAATTTTATTATGATGAATTTATAAGTTATATTTTAAATTTTAATAAAAAAATAAATTTATTTATTTTTTAATCATGTTAAAATTTAAAAAATTATAAATTTATCGTAATAAAATTGCAGAATGAAGAAACAAACTTACAAATTTTTAAAATTTGAAACTTGGGATTTAATTTGGAGACCACTCTGCGATTTTCCTAAAAGCATAAGCTAGAGGATAATGGGGAAAAACGCTAGGGATGCAAGTGTAAAAATAGTAAGTTAAGAGAGGAAGAAGAAAGAAGAAGCTGGAACATCATTCCGGAAGGAAATCAGAGAAAACAAAACCAATTAGGATTGGGAAAACTGCAATTATTGTGGGGGACGGAGAGAGATTTTTTATTTTTGTTTTTTAATTAAGGGGTGCCAAGATTACAAAATACGTACGATAATTGAAGCAAAATTATAATTATATATATAAACATAATATAGATATTTCAATATATATTTATGGTCAATTTTATAAATATATAAACCAAATAAATATGCACCATCATTTTTAATGTTTTCTAGTTAATTTTTCATGATATAAAAATCATGGGTAAATTTTTTTTTTCTCATCAACTACTTGCTCAAAAGTGTCTAGTGTCGTAAATTTAAATGTGGTATAATTTTTTTCCTTTAGAACTTGAAAATAGTACATTGAACGACCTATTCTTATCTCGGGCTAGTAGGAGATAGTTCTGACTTGTTACATGCTGAGTAAACTTCACACCTTCCCACTCTTCTATTCTACCACAATTTCTCTTAGTTTGAAATATAAATAAATTTAATTTGGGAGTTTTGAGGGGGTGTTTTTTTTATCCTTTTTTCGTGAAAAGATTATTGGGAGTCAAACTAAAGATTTGTGAATAGTTTGATGATTAGTGGTTGATATTTGAAGTAATAGGCTCCATTTAACCCTAATTGAAAGGTTTTATAAGTGTGAAAATGCTAGATAAGTAATTGGAAAGCCGATCGAAGTCATAGGAAGCATACGAAAGGTGAATAAGACTTAACACTTGCCTAATGAAGGAATTGGAAGTTAGATTTAGCATTAATTATATAAATAAGTGCTTATGGTTAATTGAGAATTAGACATATAGTGTTTGGTTGTGTAGATTGATGTGGCTCATGAGCTACTTGGAGCGGTTAATTGCCAAAAGTATAAAGCATACCATTGATAACCTTTCTAGAAACAAAAGAGTTGAAGTAACTAGATAATTCATATTATGTATTAGTTAGTTTAACAATTTATAAGTAAAGTTTTGTAATACAGTATATATGGTTATACAAGGATATTATTGGAACTTGTATGATTTTGAAAATTGAAATGAGTTTTGAACTATAACGATGTTTACTAAAAGAAATTGTTAAACTAATTATGAAAAGTATTAATATGGTATAGCATGGAAACTGTATATTATAAGTGAAAAGTTATGATCATGATAAAGGGTGGAAGTGCACCCTAAGTGGAGTAGTGTAAAGTTCATATGGCAGGGTTGGCACTTTGAGTTGTCTAGTGCAACTTATTTTCTCCTTAGTGTCCGAATGGATGTGGTGTTGTAGATTATGCTATTTAGCATCTATGTGATGTGGCATTAGAGTAACAACACTCCAATTGCACGTGTGATAAAGGGAATCCATAATCCAAAAGTACGACAGAACACCTTTGTTTAGATGGTTTTACCATAGAAGGTGAGTTCGAATTAGTTTAAATAGAATTGGTCTAATGTAGTGTAACATCTTGAATTTCAATTCAGGAAACTAGTTGTTAATAAAGAGTAAATTAATAATTAGCGGATTGATTATGGTTATGGGTGATGGACTAATATATAATGTTGGTTGGTTGGTGTGTGATAAGTTATATTTGTTACACATTTTTCTTAGACATTTAGGATCACATTTCATGATAAGAAATCCTAAAATATGCATTCTTGGTATTAAATTAGGGTTTTGGGCCCTAATGAAAAAGGGTGCATATTAAGGGTGTTTTGATCATTTTGCAGTTTATTGGAAATGCAAGGGCAAATTTGGAATTTGATGTATGCATTAGTTTTAGGTTCTTATCTAATTAAGACCATTTCTATATGTTAAGAGTCTTTATATGCATTGATATCACATTCCTAGTATAATTTTGCCTAAGTGTTCAAATACATGTATTAGGGGTAATTTGATCATAAAATACACTTTTTCACCAATTAAGGTTAAGCTAGAGGTTTATATCTTTTAATAAGCTAAGATTATTGGTCTAATTAGTTTTCATTGATTCATCCTAGGTTAAGAGATATTAGAAAAAGACAACATTTTAAGGTTGTCTCCCTTTGATTTTGGTTCAAGTGTGTGCTTGTCTACACTTGTGTCTTCTGAGGCTTTTTTCCTTTATTCATTTTAATGCCTTGGATGAATTAAATATTTTTTAGTCTAATTAAATAAATTTCACACTATGATTGTTTAATTATTTGATTTAATTGTGATTTAAGTGAATTAGTGTGACAAATAAAGATATAACTCAAAGTGACACTTTGCATGGAAGAGGCTTTAGTTCAAGACTTGGTTTGGCACATGGTGGAGCTAAGGAGCATGAAATTTCAGACCTAAATGGGCTTCAAAATGGTATGGTTTATCAAGTTTAATGAGGCACACATGAAGTTTCCATTCACTTGCACATAAGGGATTAAGTTGACTTGTCAAAGCTCAAGATAATTGTAATGTGTTTGATAAGCTTGAAAGCAAATTTCATATCTGAATTTAAATGGAATTAGGAGTGAATTTCAAGAAAATTAAAGGAACATAAAAGCTTATCATGTGCATGTACATATGGGATTAGAAGAGTAACATTGGAATTATCACTCAAGTTGACTTGCAACCTAGACTATCCTTAACCTCACTTGACCTAAGGACTTGTTTTGAGTTTTGTAGCAACTTGTTCAGTAGATCATGATCATATTTTCATCCAAAAATACTTTTTAACTAGGTTTATATGAAGTTTTGAGATCATTCACTAATTTTTACACAATTTATCTTCAAGTTCTCTCACTTCTCTCTTTATACTTCTACTCTCTCTCCTCTATATCTCTCAATCTAACTATCCAAATTTCACAAAACTACCACCATTCTCTTCTTCTTTTATCCCTCTACACAACCTAATAGTTTTCTTAAGGATCAAACTAAGCTTTCTTTGGGTGAAATCATGGTAAAGAAGACCATAATCTTAGAGCTTCCTCTTGTTCATCACTTGAAGATGCAAGGCTAGATTCTTAAAGGAGCTACTATGAGGAGGAGAAAACCTTTAGTTTGTATTATTTTCTAACTAGTTTTGAATTTCTCTCTCTACTTTCTCTCTCTAGAATTACAAATTTGTATGAATCTTTGATCTTGTAATCTCAAGTGACGATTCATATGATTAAGAGAAGCTTGTTGCAACTTGAGTTTTATTGTGTCTAGCTCACTATTTTGGCCTCTTCAAGTTAATTCATAATCTTGGTTAGCTTGGTGATTTTAACATGTTTTCTTGCATGTCATAATCTTGCCAACTTGAATGCATGTGAATATCTTCACAAATCATAATCTTAAGTATGTTGATTCCTTCATATATGCTTGACATATTAGGGTTAATGCTAACTTTGCTTTGGCTCACTCTAAGACCATAATCTTGGATTAGAGTTGGTCAAGATATTAGCTAAGTCTTGATTAATATAATTATAAGGTTTTCCTTACTAAACCACAGTTAACTCTAAAATTGAGGTAATTAAGGGACTAAACCCCTCAAGAATTACCAAGTTTGTAAAATTACATAAATGGAAGCAACTCTTAAATCATTACATTAGGATCCCTAAAATTCAATATTTCCAATCTCTCAAATACTTGATATGCTCAAATCACAGTTTTAAAATAATGTGAAAGCTTGAAAATTGTTTGGGAGCCAACATATTGAGTTTCAAAACTCAAAATTATGTTTTGTGCAGAAAACATGACATGTGCCACGTTTAAGTGCACATGCACCACGGCTCATCCTTCTCTGTGCCATGCATCGTGGCATGAGGCACGATGCATTACAACACATTACACGAATATGACAATAACAGCTACTGTCATTTGATAGCAGTGGGAGCAAACTTTCAATACGTCCCGAATCTCCATTTGACGTCCGATTGAGGTTGTTTTGGTGTCTATACTAAGCTTTCTCTTAGCTCTAGCTAATGGTATAAGTTTTACACTTAAATTTATTTTCCACAAAAAGTTGGACACCAAAACCATTTTTACTACTTTTTAACAAAAATCCCACAACAATGGTGTCCCAACTCAACTATAAGTGTCAAAAGCCTACACCAACCCTCCAACCATACTCAATAAACTCTACTGGACCCATGCAACACATTATACACAACCAAAAACACATAAATCTCAAAATTACTACTCAACCCCAAATTTCATAAAATACAAGGGAGAGGAAAACTTTGCACAAAACAACTATTTTCATTTCTAATCATTCAAAATACATATATTCCTAATTGCATAAATATTTTGGCCCTAACCAAGGGTTTACAACCAACACTTACTAACCCAGGACATAAATTATATGCCATAATAATGCAAGTAGAACAAAAATATCATGAGGTTCCTAGTTGGCAATTGAATCAACATTTATACACATAAACTGATTAGGAGAAGCATGTAAAAGGATTACTCTACAAATCCTATGACTCTGTGTGTTTTCCCTGACTTAGATTCGATGAGCTAAGGCCTAAAAATATTGAGAATTGAGGGCTAAGTACAAACACTCAGTAACTAGGTTTCACCTAATCTATACAATTGCATATCAAATGTAAACAGATGCAATTAGGTAAGAACACACAATCACAACGTATATGATAGACTTAGCCACGGTTCACAATAACAACCATGTGATCGAGCCCAAAGAACACACACACATATATCCACATAATGTCAATGCACATCATGGGGTTGTAATAATACCAACCATATGCCCCTAACACAAACCGAACCATAATATTAACACCTATGTGGACAAATTTAAATGCATGATCAAATGATAACCTTATACCCTCCTGCTACCTCCGACATAAAATCGATGGCTATTATGTGGCTATGTCCTTCACAAACTAACTCAACCTTTTACTTGTAAAGAGTTACCAGGCTAGGGTTAACTCACTCACTTATATAATCCGATTTCTCTTAATACTAACAACTATAGGGTATCGTACCCCTAATCTAACCTTATCAAGAAGTAATGGAGACCATATAGGTTCAAGCCCCTTATAGAACTAGTAGAATAGTCTCAAATCAATAATGAGATAAGGCTTATCTCTCAATTCTAATGGTCAGTGCCAAGGTGAGTTCTTGATTCCAACGGCCACTCCAATACCACCTGAATTTAATCATCTACTTATCTCCCTAGGTGAACTCCTACCAATGATTATGCTATGTATATATATCACATATTTATGCATTCTAATCCACAATGCATCTCACATGAAATCCATATCCAAAATCATAAACTCCACATACTCCACAAGTCAAACATCACATCTTTATCGTTTTCTCAATATGCTAACAATAAAAAACCATCAATCGTAAATGGATGGCATGCATAGGGTTTTCTTATTTTTAAAACCATGTTCCAAGATCATCACATTGCTAAATTGTATCAATAGTATTTACATAACAAGTATCAATTTATAAACTTAACAATTTTTAAATTAACATACAACTATATAGAATAGGTTTTCCTCAGTTACCTCAAACCTTTGAAAGATTAAAGGTTTACCCCTCACAATACCAACTTCCAAAGCTTCTCACAAGCTCGAATGGTACCAAATTAAACGACACTACAATCACAACACAAGGATCATCATTATCCCATTTTTAAGGATATGCCAATACCAAATTCCACATTCTCTATTTTATCAATTCATAAATTTTGTACCCATTCATACCCAATGAGTTTACTAGGTTCTATTGACCCACATTAACACTGTTGAGTCATTAAACCATTATTAATGAGCCACCAACATTCCAACAACCATATTAATTGTAAAATTCACATAAAAATAGCTCACCCTAACTAACTCTTAATAAAATTATCAATGTAGGGTTTAACTATCTCAAACAACTCCCATTATATCTATTTTAACTAATGAAATTAGACTCATAACTCCTATAGACCGAAAATCACCCTCCTAACTCAAACTCTAACTTGTCTCTTTATAAATATGGTAAAGAAAGAAAGATGAGGGTATAAATTACTTATCTTAGGTGTTTAGGAGCCACAAAAAATCACTAATGGGATCCAATATTGTGCCTTAGCAAAACCTTAACATGCCTTTCGTTTTCTCTCTTCCTCCTCTTCTAATTTTGTTCACAAGGACAAACTGATTTAATCAAGATTTTAACCGTGCGCCACGATGCATGGCACAGAGAGACTCATTGCATTTAAATATGCCTCTGTTGCCATGGCAGATTGATCACACACCGCGGTATGTGGCATAAAGAGCTTCTTCTTACTTCTTCTCCCTCTTTTCTTGCCCAGGTGGCTCAACTTTACTCCAAACCCACATTTTAGGCTGAAAACAAAACCAAGTCCACTAATTAGACCCCTCTGGCCACACAACTCATCAATTAACTAATCATTCTAATTATGCTACTTAATCTTGATTATTTTTCTTTGATGTTATAATAACTAAGTCACTAAAACCAGAGAGAAGAAACCAAACTAGCTAGGTTGTAATTAAACAAGGATAGGTGACTAATTTCACATAGGAGTTCCTACTTCTAATAGGTTTACACACACCCACTCCATTCCCTCTAGAATTAGGTTAATTATCTTAATTAGTTTTGAGCCTAATTCTATCTAAATCACCTTTAACTTATAGCACACTTCAAACCTAAATTTTTCAACTAAGCCTCCTTATAGAGATTGACCTATGTTCACACTAATACTACATTAGTGTAGCTTAGTATTATTTTGATAGGGTAGCAACAACCTTAAGTCAAAATTTAGCACTGTTGTGGGGGAGCCAAGGCTAAGACTTGTTTAAGGTTGATTTGTGTTTAATTCTTCAATTCTATGATTTATATATTTTTTTTGTGAATTTTCATGATTTTTGGTGTTTTTGTGAAGTTTGGGTTATTAAGGATGCAATTCTATGAAAACTATTTTCCTAACTTTCTTGAATGAAATTTGAAAATTCACTGGGAATTTCTCTGTTAGGGGAAAAATCTAAAAATTTGTACACGAAAAGATTTATATCTTAGCTTTTGAAAAAAAGTAATTTGGTATCATTTGGATTTGTTGACTGTACTGATTGAATTTGTGAAGTACATAAGGTCAAATACACTTTTCTAAAGAAATCTAGGATCCTATATCAATTTTGTATGCCCATAATTTTTTCTATACATATCTAAATTTGTCCATCCAAAGTTCAAATTTCTCCTCAGTATCTTAGCTTCATTTTCAGTGATTTAAGTTTTTTGTGATTCAGCCACTAACCTACTTGAAATAAGTGACAAAGCTCACAAGGTAAATTTGAAAGAATTTTTAATTCCAGATTGTTGTAGCCCAACTTTCAAGAAAAAATGGGAAGTATTGGTTTGGTAAAAAATAAAAAAAATGATATATTTGTTTTCACTATCTTCTCTTATTACCATTAAAGTTTCAGGTCATTTGGATGTAGGAATTGATATGTAGAAATTGTACAAATGGACTAGGCAAAAAGTAAAATTTCAGAACGTGCACAATACCTTTAATTGAGCATTTCTAACTCTTTATCTTTGTTCATTTTGTGTTATTTTTGCTTATGTGTTATTTGATTGTTGTTGAGATTTTGAAAAAAAAAAAAGAAGTTGTTTTTGTGTGTTTTAAGCTCTCTTTGTTTTTTTTTTCATTCTAGCTTGCTTGAATTTGCATCATTACTTGTAGATATAAGTTTCATTACATTTTATGGCTTGGTTTTATCATCATGATTCATTCCATCCTTCATTTGATATTCATTCTCATCTATTTGAAAGTTCATCATTTGTACTGTCAAATAATGGTTGCAAAAATGGGCTTGTGCACTGCAGCATATTACACATCACATCGTAATGTATGGCATAAAGAAAGTCAAAGCTCATGGCTCTGTACCATATGCTACGGTGCATGTGTTGCACGTCACGGCACCTGGACCATAATCTAAACTTATTTCTTTATTTCAAAGGCATGCAATGATTGATATGAGGTATGATTTTTATTTGTGATTACCAAGTAGAGGCGCTATTTGATTTTGGTGCCACATATTCATTTATGCCTGAGGAGTGTGTGGATAGATTGAATCTATCTTTACAAGAGTTATCCATATTCATTAGAGTAATAATGCCTTTTGGATTGTCTAGTGTCACTAGTAGAGCTTGTCAGGGGGCAAAAATTTGGTTTGAATGCAGAATTTCTAAAGTTGATTTGATCTGCATCCTTATAAAAGGAATAGATGTAATCATTGACATAGATTGGCTGACAACAAATAATGCTACCCTTGATTGTGCTAGAAAGATAGTTTCATTGCCAGTATTGTAACATTCCAAAAAGTTTAAAACTCAAATTTATTTTAAAGAAATAAAATAAAATATCTATAATTAAATTAAAATTTAGAATAATTTGATAGAGGTCTAGAATTTAAATTTTTCTCAGCAAAAGTTTGGTTTTATTTGATTTTTAACTATAGAAAAATTTATCAAAGTTGACCCGGGCTTTTGTGTTATAATAAAAAAATGTTAGGCCCTTTATTGTAATTTTCCCCAAAGTCTAATATCAGCATTTTAAGAAGCAATAAGAATATAGAACCAAAAATTTAAAAGAAAAGAACAAAATGGACAAGAGAGTGAGAGGAAGAAGAAAGGAGGAAGAGAGGGATTTGAGCTTGGATCTAAGAAGCTTTACGACTGTTGCGAGCTCAGCTACATGATAGATAAACTCCCTACTTCAATCCTCTTTCCTTCCTCTTGATTTTCTTCAATTTTTGGAAGAGGAAATTTTTAAATTTTGATCCCAAAGGCTTTATTCTTGTAAGCTTTTATTTCTTTAGATTCTAGGGAGGATGTTTTGAGTTTCTATATGGTGTTCTAATGTTTTGAGTGGATAATTGGATGAAAAGAGGTGTTTTGGGCACAAATCAAACCCTAAGAGGTTGGGTTTTGCTCTTCAATTATTTAAGTCTATTGATTTAGTTATAATTTTGCCATTCAAGCCCAATAAGCTTTAAATTAAGGTTTGATTTTCATTATAAGGGCTAATGGTGAAAGTTAGTGATACTAAATGAAGGTTTTTAATTGATTAAAAATTATATAAATTGGAAATTAGCCTAGTAATGGCTAATAAATGGTTTTGGTGGTTAAGTGATACTATGTGAATAGTTGGTTTAATATATGGACCATTAGGATGGATTATGACTCATTGACCCAAGTTGTGTAGTATGAGTTATAGTCTTCATTAATACTATTTATCATGATAAGTGATATGGATCGCTTATATGTTGTAGGAAATTATTGGTGGAACTTATTGAGAAATTAAGAAACAAGCCGAGTCTTATTTTGTATAAGAGAAACCCTTTTGGTATCAAAGGGTTGAGGTAACAGGGAAATTTATATTTCTTATTACTTTGTTTTAGCTATTTTTGAATAAATATTACTAGCTATCATGCATTACATGTTTTAAAAGATTAAATGTGCTTGATAAGGGGTTATAGGGTACTACTTTGATTATAGTGTAAATATGTTTTCTAATTGTTTAATAACAATGTTTTTATGAAAACAAGATTTGTTTGCATGCATAGAAATCATAAAGAATAGAAGTTGTACTTAAGGAAGTGTAACTAAGTAAGGTACCTTAGATAGGCTAAGGAACCGTTTAAGGGAGATTTATAAATGTTATACTACCTTAAAGTGTTAAAGTGGTCAATATTTGGGAAAGGTAGACACGAATAAAAGACATAATCTCGGTAGGAGTTCACCAATGAGAAAGTGTGGACTTTTAATATTTTGTGGCACACTGCCAGTACTCAGTGTTACTTTACGTATTGTGGGCTCAATGCACTAAAGTGATTAGTGTATTGAGTGTTCGACACCTCTGAGTGGGAGAGAGAATTTAAAATATAAAGTGTGAGGTTGAGTGCCTAGGCCAAGGTAGCCCTCACATGGAGAGTAAGTCGGGCTGGCTCTGGGAGGGACTTAGCTTTGACTGCTCAAGATTCATGTCAAAGGGGTATAGGCGGTTCGGTGGATTAGATCATGCTTTAGATTATATTTTGTGCCTGTAGAGGTACAAGTAGGTATAAGGTTTATCTGCGAGTTAAAGTGTGCCAAGCGGCATTCTGTTGGTCATGAAAGGCCATACCGGCCTACGTCATACATTCATGCATCTTAAATGGCTAAATTATATACTATGTTGAATTTATTATTCGTTTATTTGATTGTGGCTTACTTTATAATAATCAATATAGATTTCTCTATTACTGAGACTATGGTTGTCTCACCCCTTTCTTTTCAATATTTTAGGTCCAGGTGAAGGAACCAGTGGAGGATGGGGAAAAGAGCGGAGCTAGGGGTTATTTGTGAATTGTAAAGAACTGCAACCCTTTTCTTTTAAGCAAATCTATTGTAATGTGTTTAGGATTAGGGTACCAGTAGGATATGATTATATATATGTGCGTGAGTATGTGTGGATTGTATGGCTTGTGTATGAATTTTTGTTTGCTTGTAGACTTGTTGCTAGAAAACTTGGCTATGGTATGTGGTTTTGATGGATTTATTTAGTAGACCAAGTTTTTACTACAAGCAAATATTTATTTTGGTATATATGTGATTTCACAAGCAAATATAAAGTGATTGTATTGTAAATGGTGTGCTATGGCAAACATATACCTTAGATAGAGAGAGTGGGTGTGTGGGACCCACAGAGATCTCTGAGCCAAGTAAAAATGTTTAGCATGTGTATTCATATGTATATATGATATTTGGAATAGTTTTTAGCCACTTTTGTGTAATTTGTGCATTTTGGGGGTTTAGGGTTCATTTTGGGAAATGGCACCCGGGTGGTCAAATTTTGATATAAATGATCTTTCTATCATTTAAATGTTCTATCAGGTATTTTTAGTCCTATTTGACGTATCCAAAGTGTTCCCACAAGTTTGTGGCCATTAAGATGAGATTTGGACAATTTTGAAAATGATTTTTACCAAAAAACTGTACTTTTGCATTCGGATGTCCAAATCTTAATTCGACCGTTGAATTTCTTTAAAATTTGGGTTACAAGTAAAACCTTTTATAAGCTTTGTGTGGGTTTTGGAATCACGTTGATTAGATATCGGATGGAGAAATGGCGCACTCCAAAATTTGGTTCGGAGGAGCTGTCATTACAGCAATAATTGATAATGTTGTAACATGCACAAAATTCAATCCGTCTGTTGGATCTTTCCAAAATTTGGTATGCTAATAGTACTATTTAAAAGTGACATGTGGGCTTTAGAATCGCTCTGATCGGAGGTCGGATGATGAAATGGTGCACCCCAAAAGTTAGTCCGGGGGTGCTGTCATGACAGCTTTCATGTCTAATTTTTAATCTGACCGTTGGATCTTTTTGAAATTTGGTACACTTATAGTACCCTTTGAATGTGACGTGTGAGCTTTAAAATTATTTTAATCAGAGGTCGAATGATGAAACGGTGCCGCCTGAAAGTTGGCCTAGGAGTGCTGTCAGGACAATAATTTAATGCTGTCATGGTAGCATCTTTTTATTCCACTTTCGTCTAGCTTGCTTTTGTGCACTATAGGTAGAACCTATAATTTTTTTTTTAAGGTTTTAAATGATTTATTTCTTAAGTTGGTTAGAGGATCAACTCCTTAACCCCACTTAGTTTATTTGAATTATGTGATTTTTGGATAACACTCAGGGCAAGTGTTACAAGTATTGTCTACAGCAATGGATTCTTTTGAGCAGCCTAAGTTCTTGTTAGTAGTTAATGTTGAGAAATTGATCCAGTAAGGTTGCGATGTGTACATGGTATTCTTTGCTTCCAATACAGTTTATAATGTAGGAATTGCAAAGATTAGGATAGTGAGTAAGTTCCCAGAGATATTTTCATATAAAGTGACTTTATTACCTCCTAAAAAGGAATTAGAGTTTTCAATTGATTTCATCCGTGGAATTGAACCAATATCAAAGGCTTCGTATCGAATGTTACCATCAGAGTTGGCAGCGTTAAAGAAACATATTGAAGACCTACTGGATAAAGAGTTTATCAAACTAAGCGTATCGCCTTGGAGGTCACTAGTGCTGTTTGTATGAAAGAAGGGCAATAGTTTGTGTCTTTACATAGATTATCGATAGTTGAATAAAGTGATCGTGAAAAATAAGTATCCTTTGTCAAGGATTGATGATCTTTTAGATCAGCTAGCTGGTGCCTCAATCTTTTCTAAGGTAGATTTGAGGTTAGGGTACTATTAGTTGATAGTTAGTGTAGCAGACATACCTAAGACAGCTTTCTAAATATGGTATAGCCATTATGAGTTTTTGATTATGCCATTTAGTTCAACCAATATACCTGCAGTGTTCATGGACTATATGAACTAAATATTTAGTCTATATTTGGATCAATTCATTATGGCCTTTGTCAATGACATTCTGATCTATTCTAAGGATAAGGAGCAGCATGCAAATCATTTAAAGACGGTGCTCTAGATTTTGAGGGATAAAAATTTATATTCCAAACTCAGTAAGTGTGAGTTCTGGCTGAGAGAAGTTAGATTTTTAGGACACGTGGTATCAACAGATGGGATTTTTATATATCCGCATAAGGTTGATGCAGTATTAAAATAGGAACATCCCAGTTTGGTCATGGAGATATGCAGTTTTTTAGGATTGGCTGGGTATTATTGACAATTTATCCAAGGATTTTCCTAGATAGCTTCTCCTTTAACTAAATTGACATGGAAGGATTAGCCTTATCTTTGAAATGACCAGTGCGAATAAGCATTTTAGAAGCTGAAAGAGAAGTTGACTATAGCTCCAATGTTAATTATCCCTAATCTAAGGTTACCTTATGAGGTATACATGGATGTATCATTGAGAGGCTTGGGTTGTGTCTTGATGTAAGACAATCGGGCAATAGCATATGCATTTCGACAGTTGAGACCATATGAAGAGAATGATCCTGCGCATGATTTAAACCTTATAGCCATGGTGTTTGCTCTAAAAATTTGGCAGCATTATCTTTACGGTGCAATATTTAAGGTGTTTAGCAACCATAAGAATCTAAAAAACCTGGTAGATCAGAAGGAGATGAACATGAGGTAGAGAATATGGATAAAGCTTCTTAAGGATTATAATTTTGAGCTAGAATATCATCTGAGCAAAGCAAATGTGGTTGTTGATGTGTTAAGCTAGAAGACTTTGCATGTGGCAAGTCTAATGGTAAAGGAGCATAGATTAATAGAATCCTTTGTTGAGTCACAATAGGATGGCCACTAAAGGTGTTAATTAATGCTTATTCCATGGAGATCAATAATGATTTCTGAAAGGAATTGAGAATGATACAACTAAAAGATGAGTTTCTTCTTAGGGTCAAAGAAGAGATCAAAGTAAATCAGGCCATAAACTTCAACTTTAATGATGATGGGTTTGTAGTCTACCAAGATAGGATTTGTGTACCTAATAATGCCGATCTGAGGAAGGTTATCTTGAGTGAGGTTCATTGCAATAAGTATACGATCCATCTATGAGCTACAAAGATGTACCAGGATATGAGGTGGTGTTAGTGGTGGCCTGATATGAAGAGAGATGTTTGTGACTCGGTGTTTGACCTATCAAAAAGTCAAAATAGAGCATTAAAGACCAATAGAGATGTTGCAACTGTTGGATATCCCTAAATGGAAATGGGATAATATATCCATGGATTTCATATGTAAGTTATCGAGAACTTAGTTAGGGCATAATGCCACTTGGTTGATTGTTAATAGACTCACAAAATCGGCTCATTTTCTAGCTATAAAAAAGTTGGCAAAAATCTATATATAAGATGTTGTAAGGCTACATGGTGTGTTGAAAAGTATAGTGTCTTTATAAGATCTGAGGTTTACATCTAAATTCTGGGTAGCTTTGCAATGAGCCATGAGTACCAAGTTGAGATTCAATATAGCATATCATTCACAGATGGATGAATAGAAGGAGCAAACCATATAGACTTTGGAAGACATATTGAGAGCCTGTGTATTGGTGTTGAAGGAGCAAACAAGTATTGGACCCAAGCTTTTCAAATAAAATATTTGATTATGATTTAGTGCGTGTGAGTAGTGATTGTGTTAATCCTTTCCTATATCTAGTGGATATAAGAGAGGGTTACATGGCGTGCGATGGAAATTTGCCCTGCAAACTATCTTATGACAGTAGAATTTACTGTCATAAACATCATGAGGCATTGTGTGCCATGCCACGGTACATGGCACAAAGAAGAATAGAATATATTGCTCTTACCATATACTGTGGTACATAGTGGTGTAAGCCCCAACGCATGGCACGTTTCACAGAAAAATAATTGTACCTTTGCAAGTCTTGAATTGTGTGTTTACACTTCTATTAACCCTCTCATTTGAATATATGTTAATGAAGTTGGGATCCTGTATTTTGAAAACAAATCGAGAATTTTTACTCTGATCTTGTATGTTTAGTGTTTGATGATTATGTGTTAGGAATGGTAAAGTTTAAATTAAAGTAAGGACTTTACATGTAGCATATGAATTCAATCAAATGTAGATGCGAATGTTTAGTTTGATAAGATGATCATGCATGTGAACGTGATTAATTAAGGATTGTATGTATATATTAGTATGTGATTGACAATAATGATAATATTTTGTTTAATTATTTATAGTTTACTTGTTAATAAATAGTTTTGGATTATTTTGGTTACTGAGACTGTCTCACCCTGTAGTTACTATTTTACATGTTCAAACGTTAGTAGTAACAAAGCGAAAGATTTGGTCTAAAAGCAATGAATCTACTATATAGCCTTTGAGATTGTGTAGTGAATTTATAATGTTCTATATATTAATGTTTATGAGTTGCCATGAGAATGCATTAACATATTTTAGTTGCACTTGTATGAGTGTGTGTGGGAGTATTTTAGCCTTGAGATGTGAAAAAGCAATAGTGAGGGCTCTGATACTAGTACAAATACAAGGTTATATGTTTTGTGATTTTATGGTGTGTGAAATTTGGCCAAAAAGTTTATATGTGTATAATTATGAAAAGGCCCTATTGTGATGTGAAAAAGGGCATTTGAGTGGCCAAATTTAAACATGATTGTGCTTTTGTTGATATCGCTACTAAATCACATGAAAAATGTTTCATTGGATGTAATCAAGGCTCTAATGGTGGCTAATAACACAAGGTTATGGGTTGGGATGCTCAGGTGAGAGAAAATGATATAAAAGGGTCATTTTGCATCCAGGTGCTCTATTTTTAAAAGAAATATCAGATTTAGATGAAACTTATGTCATTAATTAGATTGTAAAATAAACTTTGTGTGGGTGCTTGAATTGCTTCAATCAAACAACGTATGAAAAAATGCCCATGTTCGAAGTTTATGTAAAAAAGATGTCAAAGTACCGTTTTTGCTGTTATGAACAGTATGCTGCAATGCATAATATAGAGACATAGTAATGCTATCTATGCCACATGCCGCGGGACATATGGCATATGCTGCGGCATATAGTCCCTTTTGAACAAAAATGAATATTTTTCCTTTATTTTTCTATTGTAAAGTGTTTATGCATTCCTAAATGCTTTTGTTATGTATAAATAGTTATATTTTAAAGGTTTAACATGTTTTCAAAAGATTTTTGGTATCTCAATCATTTTAAAACAATTATTTTTATATTTTAAATATTTGTGATTTATGGTAAATTAAGAGTTTGTCCTAATTACTCTTAGTTGTGATGTGTGGATATAGTTTGATAATGTCAAGATGTATATTACATTTTATGTTGGTAAGAAATAACATTTATATTATGTTACTTATATGTAATTTAAGGGACTTAATTTATATTCATTTTTATAAGGTATTTATGGGTTATTTTCTATAATTTCTTAGGTAATTTTTTACAATTTTTAACTTGATCGGTGGTAAAGTAAACTTTTTTAACGGTTGGGTGCTCAAAGCACCATATGAATGTTTAAGATACTAGATGTTCATAAAAGAATAGTTGAAATATGTTCGAGAGCCATGATTAAGAGCATGACAGCATCTAGAAACCATCTTTTAGGTAAGAGTGTAGCCAGTAAGAATAGATGGATAGCTCCAAATCATGGCAGTGTAAAGTGAATGTAGATGGAGCTTTTGCCCAAGCCTAGAACTCGAACGCGTGTGGAAGATTGATTAGAGATTCTAATGGGGATTTTATTTGAGGATTCATGTGCTGACTAGATAATAGGGATGCTCTCTCAGCATAATGATAGGCTTGCATTCACGAACTAAAGCTTGCATGGGACTTAGGTTATCATAAAATTGAATTGGAATCTGACTCTATAGAGGTTATTGAATACATACAATTATGTGACCCAGTTCATTTGGAGTATATGGTCATTACCAAAGCTCAAGCACTTGTACAATGCGACTGAGAGGTTTAGTTGAGGCATGTTCCAAGAGTGATTAATTGAGCCATTGACTGGTTACCAAAATGTGGGTTAGGAGCTTTGCTTGGCTTCTACCAAGTGCTTCAGATTCCTAAAGAACTTGCAAAAATTCTAGATAAGGATTGTAATAATACCACTGGCTATATAGCCTAGTTGGTTTTTGGCTTCGTTTTGTTATCAAAAAAAGAATAGTTAAGAGGTAAAAGCACTCTTTAACACTAAAAATTATCAATAAATATGTGATGGAATATGGATGAGATTTAATTACTTTTATTTAAAATTGTTTTATTAGTATTGTTTGAATAAGGATATTAAATATCCATTAGATTATTTAGGGTTTATTGAGATTTGATTTAGTATCTAGAGATTATTATTATTTCTTTAGTATCTTAGATTTATTTTATCTTTAAGTATTATTTCAAATAAAATAAGATATCTAGACTAGATAGATATCTTATCTTCATCTTTTAAATTATGATTTGATTTAGATTTAGATTTATTATTATTTTATTAGTTTTAGAGCTTTATAAATAATTTTAGAGTTTTTCATTTGTATTCAGCTTTGAGTATTAAATAAGAGTTTTGAAAGTTTCAACCTTCTCTCTATTCTTTCTCTTCCTCCTCCTTTCTCTTTATTTCTCTTTCCCTTTTCCTTCTCGTTTTACATCAATATGACTTTGACTTTTCAACTTCTACAAAAATTTGACATAATTTACTCATAATATTTATGTTATGAAAAGTTGATTTTTTAAACGCATCAAACTCATAATGTGTAATTCATATTCCAATAAAATCTCTTCTTAATTAAGTTGCATATGTTCCTAGAATTAAATGATTTAAATATATTCTTAGAATTTAAAGTTGTAGTAAATTTAAAAAGCTATATTTCTTGTTCACTTAATTTCTTATTTAATTTATTCAATTTATAATTTGTGACAATAATAATATCCCAACACAATTATGACGATCAATTGTCACAAAAAAAAAAAGTAGATCTTATGTATAGTATCTATTTTTTTAAGACAAAAAATTATTCTCTTTTCAAACATCTTTTTTTTATACACTCTTTTCAAATATCTTTATCTGTTTAATAATTAGGCAAAGTTAAATTTTGCTAGTATCAAGTATAGACAAATATATTTTGGGGTCAAAAATTTATAACTCCTTCATTTTACAAATGGAGAATTAAATTGTTAGGAGAGCCGTGGGTCTTATCTTCGCCACTGATTATTGTGTTTGGAATAGAAGAGATAATTGGAAGAAGCTAGGAGATTCAACAACCGATTGATATGCTGCAGAAAACACTGGGAATGAAGAAGCTAGCAGGGAGGCAATAAATACCTGCTAACCGATTGGAAAAAAAACAAGCTTTCAGGGGGGGAAAAAAGGAAGCAAGAATCAATGAGCAATAAGAAAGAAAAAAGCAAAAGAAGGAGTGCAAGAAATTGTAGAATAATTTTTGTGTGTGTATTAATTCCCTTTTTTTTTATAACTGTATTAATTCCATTTTGTTTAAATTCACAATCTCTTCAATTTTAATAACCATAGAAATTTAACGTTTTTATAATCAGCGACTTGGGTGAACATATTTGGCCCCTTTGCTACACTATTTCTGAAAACAAGGAGAGAGTAAATTATTTTAAATGTAATTCTCCCTAATGAAATTGCTTGATTCTTTTTTTTTTTTTTAAGATTTCCCATTTTGGCTGGATTTTGGTACTTAATTGGGCTTTTTTTGGGGCTAGTTAAGGCTTAAGTTTATGCTCACATTGGTTATCAATTTACTAGTTCGAAAACTTGGACTTGGACAAATCGATCCAATCTGATCCGCGTAACAATGCAAAATATCACTCAAATGTCATTAAACAGAATAATCAAGCATTAGGCCTAAGTGAAGCAAATAATCAATATCAACATAGACTAAGGTATACTGACTCATCTCAGCCTCTAGCCAACTCTAGTACACGCAACTCACCAAATAATAAATGTGGTACTATAATCTACAGAGTATCCCATTCATTTACCAAAATATATAGATGCAACAGTTTGCAATGCAATGCCAAGTATTGTGTTGTCGTTTTATAACAAGTGTGACAGCATCAAACCCAGATCTTACAATTTGGTCAGCAATTAAGAGTCAAATCCAATCAAGGAAGGAGAAAAATATTTACTTGTTTCTTTTCGTCCGAACAGAAAATATTACATGTTTGAATCTGGATGAAAATGCTTTTATGTCAGAAAAGAGTTGCAGTTCACAGCAGCCAAGTAGCAATATAAACTTGCAAGACAAGTGTATCATTCTTAAGTCAGATTTGAATGGAAGAGATACAATTTCTGTGCCTGCTATCGATACAAAAAAAAAAAAAAAAAATACACAGTTTCCACAACTCAGTATTACTGACTTCCTAAGAAATAGTTTGTCCAAGTGCATTTTTCCCTAGAGATTTACTGTGGTGTGTCCAGATTCAGCTAATGAATCCATGAAGAATGTAGATAGCCAATCATGAAGATTAAGCCAAGAATACAGTAAAGCTTATACATGAAAGCCTGACCATCTTGTAAAACTTGTAATCTCCTTCCCTTCAGAAACTGCCATTCCTATTCCTCCTCTTCTTCCATCTCCAACACCAGTGTAATACAACCTCCAATCACCTGCATCAGAATCCATTGAAACCAGGTATGGAGATCCTACTCCATCATCATCCCAACAACCTTTCTCCGACGGCTTTAGAACTGCATCATCTTGAAGCCTCACCCATTGCTTCAGTCCATCAGGAGACACAGCCATACCAATACTCCTCCTTCCATCAGCAGCAACACCCTCAAATGCCATCACATAGTTCCCATCCCTCCTGTTTCTGGCTACACATGCATTCATTACTCCGAATTCATCAAAGGAACCGGCTTTTCCTCCTCCTATTATCTTCCCCAGCTTTACCCACCTGATTCCATCCCTTGACCTGGCAATCCCAATAGCATAGTGCCCTTTATCCACATCAAATGAATGGTAGTACATCCTAAGGTCTCCATTTTCATGTAAAACCACTTGTGGTGATGAAATGAACAAAGAATCCCATTCTCCCTCAGACCCAACATCAAATAAGGCTCCACTGTGATGAACCCCTTCAACTCTAGCCCAATGCCTCCCATCTTGGCTTATACACAAACCTGGAAACGACTTCAAGATTCCACCACTTGTTCTATTTTGTTGAATTTTTACACCATTACTGAAATACCCATCTGGGTTTTCCAAAATGAATTCCGAAGAATTGTCAAAAAAATCTATCTTCTCAGAGCTATATCCAGTGTAGTAAAGCCAGTAAACAGCACTAGATGTTCTAACCCTTGAACTTGACATTACCAATACCTCAGAAGGCCTGATGCCTTCTGTGTCAAATGCCCACCAATCCTTACCACAATTCAACACAACACCCACTTCTGAACTCGATTGAGCAGGTCCTCCTCCTCTCTCCCAATGAACCCCATTGCTTGAAATCGCTAATCCAATCGAGTCAGAAGATGGGTTCTCATTGGACTTACCATAATACCACATGTGCCACCTCTCTTCTTCATCGCTAAGAAATCTCTTCACAACCGGCCATCCAATATCTGCACTGTCCCACGAATTTGAAGGACCCAAATCAAACACCAATCCTCTAGATGAAGAAGATGATAATTCGGAAGGAGGACAAGAAACCGCTCCGCTTGAGTCAGATTCCGGTTCCGACGTCTTTTCGCATCCCGAAACAGAATCGATATTAGTGACGGATTCATTGCCAGTCTCGCTATTCGTCTCAGTATCTGGTTTTCTCGAGCAACGAGTGAAGAAACGAGCTCTGCTTTTGGTGCAAGAATTGGAGGAGGAATACAGTGTGACCCTTCTGGGTTTCGTCGATATCCACGTCGACATTAACGATGACGGGTTCGTCAATGTTTGGAAATTGGAAACTGGGATGACATTACAAGCCTTCAGTGCATCCATGGCCGTAGAATGACGAGCTCTTGTGAACCAGTAAACAAAAGAATGGTCAATCTTGAAGAGGGATTTTCGATGTGGACAAAAGAAAATTCTGTGGTGCAAGTCCTAGCTTGAAAGAAGGCAAAGAAATGCAAAGAAGCGACGAGTCTCTGTTTCACCACTTGCAATCGCCAGTTCTTCTAATGTTGTCTTCTTTTAAAGGGAATGAAAGATTTCGGGTTTCACTTCCTCCCTTTCTTTTACTTCTTGGAGAGACTGTATAGTAAAATGTTTCAAACTGTTTTGTTTTTTGGCCAAATATCAAATTATCGGTAAACAAGGAAAAACGATAAAAAAAAAAATTGTGAATAAGTTGAGAGATTAAAAATTATATTTTTTAATAAAATATAATTATAATATAATTTTCAACTTCAAAACATGTAAGATTACAGGAGGGTAATGCCACTGGGCACTGGCCAAAGCAATGTGAAACCTCGAATCTTCGGATTAGGTTTGCGTGTTTACCCAAACAAATAGACTTTTTGTGATTCTACTGGCTTTTCCTTTCCAAAGCGTTATTATTATTATTATTAGATAAATGTCATTTTGACAAATGTGATTGGATTTGTCTTCCAATACCAGCAGTTCTAATTGTAAACTTGTTTATTCCATTATTGTTTTTTTTTTTTACCAAAGTTTATTCCATTATTGTTTAAAAAATGTTTATTCCATTCCATGACGATATGACTTTTAATAAAATAGTAACTTCTCAATCTTGGGTAAATATTGGTTTCAAATCTCTTAAACATATTTAATATTGTATATTAATTTTGTTTGTTTCAACTGTTTTTAAAATGTTTTCTTAAAAATAATTTACAAAAAAATTATATAGTTGATTTAAATTTTTAAAATTAATTAAAATATTAAGAAATCATATTTTTATTTATTTTGAGAAACTACTTTAAACTAGCTTAGCTTCATGTTGCTTATTTTAAGAAGTATCTTATATAATTTGTGGAGTTTGTCAAATTTCTGTACATCTATAATTGGATTAACAGTAACTGAAATTTCTTTTTTTTTTTAATTTTTATATATTGACATTTACAATTTTTTTAACCTTTATACATGACAATATCATGTGGGGCCACATATCAAAAAAAAAAAGTCTAGGATTTACAATAAAAAATTGGCAATATATACTTTTTTTTAATTCTTATTATAAGACATTATTAACTTTTTTAAGGAATTAAAGAAAGATGATTAGGTTATTAGTTTTGTATACAAATATAATGAACTTTCAATTTTATTCTTATTTAAATAATTTTTTAATTTACATTATATTCTTTATCGTAGTTAATGATTTAAATTGTGGTAATCATTAGTAATTAATTTACTTAAAATGTAAAAAAAAGTAGATATGAAATTAGGGAATTTTTTCAGAGATTCAATTTACATAAAATAATAAATTTAAATAAAATAATATTATTTATATTTATATATATATCAGATAAAAAATTTTAAATTTAATTATGTGGGAATACTGATCTTGGAATATTACACTAAAATAAATATTTTTTAAAATTTTCATGCTTTTTATTTAAATTTTATCTTATAAATATTACAATAAATCTAGTTTTTAAATGAAAGATATGCTTTTCTTAATGATTATCAAATGCAAATAACTTTTATCTATTATTAAAAGAATCTTTGAACAATCGAATAGGTACCGAAATTAAAATGTTAGATTCTTAAATTTGAAACATGACAAAATAGTAATTTATATCAAATTTATCAACTTTTTCCTCATCTTCAAGTTAAATGGGATCATGTTCAAGACACCATTTGACACTAAATGTAAATATCTCTTTAGCTAATTAAGATTTTCACCTTAGATCATCATGTTATGAGAGATTACTTCTTCTACTAGATTCAACTCTCACTAAATTCAAATTAATTATTTAACTGCTGCTGAGTATAATCTTGCCATGAATTAAGTCAAAAGAAAAAACTTATATATTTTATATATTTATTTTTAATTAAATCAAAGACATGTTGATCTATGATATATTATTTATTTTATAACGAGTTCTTATTATTAAAATTATTAATATATTAAAATTTATTTATTTTAATTTAATTAGATAAAAATATATTAAGTATATAAAATTATGTACTTAAGTCTTCCCCTTAAGTCAATTATTGAGGTAGATAGGATCATACTATCATTCAAATAGAATTATCAAAAAGTTATTCCTATGTCTAAGCTGAAAATATCATATATCAAGTGTTGTATATAAAAAAAAATTAGTTCCCATTTTAATTTAAAATAATTTTGCTTTCCAACTTCTATAGAATTAGACTTATTTTTTCTATATTGTATGGATTTTGATAAATACATTGCACTATAGATAATTTGTGAAAACAAATGGGATTTAGTGCATATATATTATTGATATTGATATCTTTATGTTAAAAATTTGGGGTAAAAGTAACAAAAAATTAGAAAACAAATCATAAGTAAAAATGGAATTTAAAAAAATAAAATAAGATAGACACAGTTGATCGATTATTGAATTTTATCTTTTGCTTTATTTTGATCAACAAATGAAAAATAAACTTAAAAGGAAATTATTTTACTGTCTTCTTACTCTTGTTTTTTTGCTACTGCAAAATATTTATATGCTTATTAATTACTTTAATTCCATTTCTTTTAATATTTTTCAGGACTCAAAACTCTTCATCCCCCATTCCCTTTAAAATTATTGCAAACTTATGTGTTCTAAACTAATTTCTTTTTATTAATTGATTTTTTTAAAAAATAAGATAAATTTAAAATACTAATTTTTTTTTTATTCTGGCAAACGGATAAGTTCAAGTTGTTGCTTCCGTAACTTCGAAAATAAACAATGAGGAGTCTTTTGTGATTATCTTTTTATTTATCAAGTTGAAAGTTGAGTACTGAAAATCAAAACTGACTGGTTAAAGTTAAAAGAAAGAAAGTGATACTTTCATGACGATTTACACATTTTCTGGATTTTGAGACGGTGATGCCCTTTAACCAAACTACTCAATTTTGCTTTGTAGTACAGGGCTTCTTTTTCTTGGATTATATGCTTGGATAATGTAAAATGATAAATTTATCTCTAAACTATAAGTTATTTTTAATTTTTAAAAATAGTATATTATTATATTTATTATTAATAAATATTAACTTTAATTGTTATTTAACTAAAAAATTATGAAAAAGAATCTAAAATTATAGAGAAGGACTAAGTTTGTAATTTTTTTTATCTTTGTATGTAATTTTGGCTTATTTTTTGTAATTTTTTGATGTTGTAATTTTTAATATCATTTTCTAAAATATTCTGATTAACTAAGGTCAAAATTAATTTTTATTAATGGTAAGGACTACATTGCAATATTTTTAAAAATTAAAGGGAAACATTATATAAGAAAATAGAATTAAAAATGTTGGTAGCCAAATAATTCAAAGGTGAAATTATTTTTTAACTCATATTTAATTATTATAATTTTTTTTTTCTTCATATAATACCAGAAAACGAAAATTTCTTTCCTTGTTGGGAGCATCACAGAGAATGTCTGAAAGAGAGAGAAAGAGATGGCATTCTTACACCCGAAGGAAGGATGCATAAAGATGCGTGGAACGTCCAATCTTCACTCTTTCAGTTTCATCCAATCCCTTTTTCTTTGTTTTATATTCTTTGTTTATAACATTAAGAAAGTTTAAATTTTAAAGGATTAAAATATAATTTTATTTTTAAATTATTTTGAGAGGAATAATTTTACTTATAAACTATTCATTATAATAATGTTGTTCCTAAATTAATCAAATCAAAGTAATGTTATCCCTTCCATTTAAACGTCCTGTAGTTAATAAAATTTACTTTTCATGAGTTAAGATATAATTTTTTTAATTATTTTCAAAGGAGCAATATTGCTCTCACCATTTAAAAATCATAAAATAAATATAAAAATAAAATTATAATAATATTAAATAAAAAAGTATTAAATGTATATATAAAATAAATATAAAAAAATTTATAATATGTTAATAAAATGTCAAAAATTAATAATATTATAGATTATAATTTTATAACTTATCAAATATAAGTGAATATTAGTTAAATTAGATATAAGAAGAGTTAAAGGTATATATGTATTTGCACTTATAACTATCAACCGAAGTTGTCGCTAGTGACTCAATTTGGACTACCATTTTTACAATTGAGGTAGATTGGATAAGAGTTAAGTCGTTATTAAATCAAAAATTGAATTTGAATTGGGAACCGAGAAGCAGTTTTTAGAAAATCAAATGGTTTTAAATATAATATTAAAAAAAGATTAATTTTTTTAAAAAAATAGAAAAATTTAAAAATTAGATCTTATTAAAAGCTAATTTTATTTTTAAATGATTCATATATATATATATATATATAATATGATTTGAGATTATTTTTTATAAAGATGATGATAGTTATAAAGTAAATGTAGATACTTTTAAATTTACTCATATTTAATTTAACTAAGATCCACTTATATTAGATAAGTTATAAAATTATAATTTATATTTTTTCTTATATTTATTTTATATATACCTTTAGTATTTATTTAATATTATTATAATTTTATTTTTATTTATTTTTATAATTTTTAAATGATGAGGACAACCTTGCTCCTCTGAGAATAATTTAAGGGTAAAATTGTACCTTAACTCATAAAAAGTAAATCTCACTAGTTACAATAACAGACATTTAAACCAGTAGCAAAGCTAGGATCTTAAGTTAGAGAGGGCGAAGCCAAGACCTTAGTACAAGAAAAACATTTTTGTCTTTTCAAAATCTATTAAATTTCTTTCTTTTTTTTTCGTCTTTGTTTCTTAATTCAACTTTTAATTATAAATTTGCAAGTGTAATGAGTTAGCAAAATGTATTCAATGAGTTTACTTTTGATTCTCAAATTTTCAATCTTTGTTGTCTTTTTTTCTAACTAATATTCTTAGGACAAGGATGATGCTGGTCTAGTTTAATTAAATTATTTTTTTCTATTTTTTAAAGAATTAATAAATAATATTGGTATTTAGTTATGGTGAAATTATGGGTTAATATTCACTAGACTAAGTTAAAAGTTAAATTTTAGATTTGGATTAAATTTAACATTAAAATGGGTTTAAAGTTTAAAATATTAAAAAATGGGGTGCAAAGTATTAAAAAAAAGAAATAAATTATAAAATATGAAAATATATACCCCAAATATGCTATTTTTATCAAGCACAACACATGGCTCCGCCGCTGTATTCAACCATAGCAAAATTTTCGATCCTTTAAATACGTCTTAATTATCAATTTAATTTTTAGAATTTAATTTTTAATGTTGAGTTTAGCAAATCCTCCTTAATAGATTAAGCTTTAGCCCAAACCGAAATCACATTGTTAAATGGAGCTTATCTGAATATTAATAAAATGCTAGGGGTTTTAAGTGCAATATACCTCCTTTTTTGGGAAAAATCATTTTTATTAACTGCATGTACGTCCAGAAACTACCGAGAGGAATGAGTGGGGGTTATATGATGAGGCGTGAAAGGGTGTTAACTCTCATTCTGGACTTCCGTTTTTTTTTTTTTTTAAGCTTTTAGATGTATTTTAGAAAATGTCTCTCCCCTCCGTTCTCTTCTATACTTCCTCCGTTAAAAAATATAAAATATTTTTAATTAAATTTTATTTTTAATAAAATATTTACTTGTCTTGAAATTAATCATATATTTTTATATTTATCTCTATTTAACAGGATATTTCATCCTAAAATAAATATAAAGTGATTTATTTAATAAGTGCACTCTTAAATAAAAGCAATGATTACTTCTTGAAAGATCAAAAATATCTTATATTTTTAAAAATCTAACCCCTCAAAAAATAATTTATATTCTTTAACAAAAAAAATATTTGTTGTAAAACAAGAACCGAGTTTAAGTAAGTCCATTTGTCCGCATATAAATATAATCCAATGCAACTAACATGCATGTTTGTGGATTCTAAAAACTTACTTTTATCAATTCAATCCCCTGACTTTATGAAAATAAATAAGTAGTTTTTATTATTTTAATATGAGATAACATTGTTAAAATGTATTTACATGAATAATAAAATATTGACTTGGCAATCATGTAGATCACAAAAAGAAATTTACTTATTTAGACAAAAAAAAAAGAATTTACATGTAAATGCCAAGTCATCATAATATTGACTTGTAAGGGAAAACCGAACCAAAGAATAATTTTAAAAAAAGATTTAACTTGTTTTCATTTAGTTTCACACACACTAATAAGTCATTAATACACTTTATATTATATATCATATTTTGAAGACTAATATGTTTTTTTTTTGTTGGGGGCAAGAAAATTGTGTAAACTCTAGACAGTAGAGATTATTTCTCCCTATGTAATGACAGCAAATAGTTGATCCTTTTCAACTAAATTATTACATATACAATGATTGATATTCAAAATTTTATTTCAAAACCTAGAAAAGTAACATGACAACTTAAAAAAAAAAAAGGCAAAGGATTATTTTGATAAAATTAAAATTTAGGAATTGAATACGAGGCAAATTTGACAGGCCAAAAGTTTTATTATCTTCCAATGCGTGTGTATTATAAAAAAAATAATATGTAGTTCTCATATTTTATCTTAATCTTAAACTAAATCTCTATAATTTATTTTATTTTAATCAAGCCTTCATAATTTGATCCATTTTATTTGTTAATCTGTAAAGATTAAAATTTTAAATTTTTTCTTAAAAAATAATATTAAGAATATTCATATTTTTATTAAATATTATATAATTTTAAAATTAATTACATACTTTTTATAACTCAATTTTTATTAAATTACTTCTTCTAAATAATTTTTATAATTACAAATTTTTTATAAAAAATTAAAAAATGTAAATGTTGTATTAAAAATTTTATTTTCATTAAAAATATTAAATCAAATTTTTTATCAACTTTAAATGTGTTTATCATGAAAAAGTTAATCATTCATGAATAATTTTAACCTTTCAAAGATTAACATATATTCCTAAAGGTATGTATAGAGAGCATTACTTTAAAAATGATAACTTTTTAAATAATGCTTAAATTTTTTGAAAGATCGATCTTATGGCTGTCGGTTATAGGGATACATTAAGAAATAAAAAAAAGATTAACATATCTGATGAATGAAATTATATGAGCTTCATTAAAATAAAATAAGCCAAAGAAACCAAATTCAAATTTTTTAAATAATAATAAGAACTTGTGATTTGATTTTTCCTATTTATACATGTATAAATTCTAATTAGCTGTCTTATCAACAGCCCATCTCCCAAACTCTGAGGGGACATGGAACGCATGCCAGTTGGGACTTAATGAGGAAAACGTGTTTCCTTCTCCAATGAAAAATAATCCCATTAAAGTAATCTTAATTCGTTAAAAAAAATAATAATAATAAAGAAACAAGTGCCGTATCATCACTTTGATTTTGTTATTTTGACCCTGCAGCCAAACAACGTAAAAGATATTTGAATTTACTAAACGGACTCAAAAGTTCGCAGTTTTCTGAACAACGATAGGATTTGAATAATCAATTCAGTATGGCAGGTAGGATATGGAAACAAGTGGTGTTGTCATCAATAGATCTACTTGAAAGCAACGTCATACAATATTTATATGATTGCTAATGGTTTCAGGTTTATCAAACCCTATAAGAAAATGGAAAAAAATTATTTATCTGTATAATTTTATTACCTTTAGTTATCGATCCATATACCTTTTTTTTTTTTTTTAATGCTTCAAATCTCTCTAGTTTTTTCTACATGCAATGTTAATCCTTTTAACTTTTAATATTCCTGGGAAACAATGATATGGCACAAAAGATATTAAATTATCTTATATATGACCAACAATATTAATACTTTATTTGGTTGAAGAGAAAATATGGGAGGAAAGAAAACATGAAAGGAAAATAGAAGAAAAAATGTATTTTTTTTCTTGTTTAGATGAAGAAGAAAAAGTGAAAAGAAAGAAAAGTTGGGAAGAAAATGAGTTGTGGGACTCACTGCATTTTTCTCCCAACTTTTCTCCCAAAAGGTGGAGAGATTTTGAGAGTAAATTCTTATTTTCATTACTTATCCTCCTCTCTTTTGCCCGCTTCAACTACATTAGTTCCTCACAAACAATTAAATTTTGATCTCCATGAAAATTGTGTCTTTAGCTTTCAAGAAGTAATTTAATTTTAACTAATTTTAGTATAAATTGATTTGATGATGCTAATTTTAATATAATTAATTTGATTTTAAAAAATAAAAATAAAATTTGCATCTTTAGCTTTCTACATTTTTTTAACAACTAATTTAATTTTAAATTAATTTGAGGATGTTAATTTTAATATCATATATTCTTTCAATTTATTTTTACAAAGATAATTACATTAGATATGATATATATTGATATAAGGGTATTACAATCATCATGTTATTTATTTATTTTTTTTTCTCTTTATTTTCTCCTATCCATCCAAACACAATGAGTGATAACATTTTTTTTTTTAGTTTTCTCTTTTCTCAATTTTCTTTCCTCTCATTTTCTTTTCTCTCAACTTTTTTTCCCATCTAAATGGAAAATAAATCTTATGTAAAATGCTAAAATAAGGATGAGGTGACATCCTAATAGCTTGGTTAAAAAATTGATTTGGGCATTTAACTTTCTTTTAATTGATTAGGACATTTGACACAGGAATAAAAAGCTTGAGTGCTTGATCCACAATGATTCGAAATCACTTTTAGAAGCTAACAAAGCAACAAACATTGTCGTCAAAACTCAACAATCGGTCAAGAAACAATTGTTGACTCATTTTGACTTAGACATGTTAGCATTTTTATTAACATCATCAATTACATGTCAAATAATTTAATACAGGTAGTGCTATATTATCGTTTCTTTAAGAATATTTAAAAGTAGAGGCACTAATGTCATATATAAGAAGACATAGAGGGACCTGAAACATTTAGATAAAAAAAAGTATAAAGACTAATAATAAAATATAACAAAATTACAGTGACAATTATTTATGTTTTTCCTAAAATGTAAAGGGAAGTTTGTCCACATGTGCCTCAAAAGCTTCCAAACCCTTTGTAGCATATGGGGTCCTTTCTTTCATCATATTCTTAGTGTCAGGGGACTGGGCAAAGAAACTCCATGAAAAAGCAGTAAATGCATGGGTTGATAGACAAAATACAGAGTTAAAAAACATCAGGCTGAATCAGAAAGTCAGCAACAACAGTACCAATATGGACATCCTAGAATGAATCAAAAAGGAAGGAATGAGGATGCTTGAATGTAATTTTTGGTTGAACATCTTGCTTTCTACATGATCTGATGAATCAGTACTCAACCAAACTACAATTAAAGCAAATAACATAGTTAGCATTGACTAACCAAAGCTCCTTCACTAATGTTCTGTAGGTTCTCTAACTTCGGTAATCGTTTGCAGTCCCATTCTTTCTCTAAACTCTCTATAATCCTCTTTCTGTTGCTCCACAATCTTACGTATCTCGGGATCATGAAAGCGAGCACGGACATATTTCCTCTCCTCAGCTTGTATCTCCTTAATTGCACTAGGATATGGGTTAGGAGGAGGCTTCTTCCCTTGAAGACGGGCAATTTGTTTCAAGCGAGCATATGCTTTCTTCTTTGCTGCCACCTCAGCCCGATATTCCTTCTGTGAAGCAGAAAAACCAAGTGAATATTAGAGGAGTAAAGGGAAAAACATTTTAACCAATAGGAGTTGGGTCTAGAGGAAGGAGCTAGTCCTCATAATGTGATGAATATTTAGTGCTCCACTGTATTTCAAATAGGATTGTCTCCAACAAAAGAGTACCTATGAGCAATAAAAAAATGGAAAACATTTTGCTAAGTGATAATATTCAGCAAATTAGGAACATACATCGGCTACAGCCATTGCTTGTGCCTCAGTGACCCCCTGCTCTGTTAACTCCAGAATCCTCCCAGCATAAACACGAGATGGAGGAGGATCAAAAGAATTTATCCTGTTGGAACATTAATCATCTATATGAATGAGCAACATAATTAATGCATTTGACTTTTCACTTTCATCATTATGGATTAAATATGTAGGTAGGCCAATGTCTCATTTAAGAAGTCTTCTAACATAAAAGAATGAAACTTGAAAGATTTTGCTCACTCTCGGCAAGCATACATAAGAAACAACTATTCAACCGAGGAACTCTTAGCACACGAATAAAAGCTGCATAAGTTATGATAAGATTCCCTTAAAGATTTATTTGAGACGGAAGTGATAGAAGATAAATTAAATTTAATATTATTATTTTGTTTAAATTTGAATATTTATTTAGGGATTTCATTTAGATACAGTTTTTATCTAGATTTAGATTTAAATACTATTTAGGTTTAGATTTTATTTAATCTCAATGATTCTGAGATTCTGATCTTATTCAGATTCTTATTTAGATTTAGTTATCTAATTATCTATATTTCATTTGTATTTACCTTTATCAATATGACTAACAACTCAGAAGCTAACATATCATCACCAATAAAATAATTCTTAAAACCCTTTGGAGATTCTCCTAAGCACGGCTATTGAGAGAAATATAGAATGAGATTCTTGTTCTATATTATTTCGATAGAATTGTTCTTCCTATTTCCTTTTATCCTGAGCGTTCTAACAATTTGGTATCGGAGCCATGGTTACCACACGTACTGGTCAAGAAAACAATCCATCTGATGACCCATCCAACAACCCCCTAGAAAATAAAACCTACTCGTATCAAACCGTTTAGTAGCCATTGTGTTAAAACTCGAGACTCTTGATTTACTAAAAGAAAAGGTAGATGCCATTTACCAAAAGCAAGATAACAAGGGAGACTCAATGCTGGCAATATTATGAAGAAGAAAGTGAAGACGAGCGTGAATATTGAAGATGCCAACAGACCTCACCACACCAAAATTGAATTTTCAAAATTCAATGAAGGTGACCTATGAGAATGGTTCTTAAAGGTAGAAAAATATTTTAAGTACTATGACACACATGAAGAAGATAAGGTTGATGTGGCATTGATTTATCTAAAAGGAGACGCACTAGATCTGATCGCTTGGATCAACCATGAAAGGACCCTTCATTACTGGGATGAACTTGTGACAGCCTTTCAAGAAAATTTCAGACCTCCCAACTACCAGAATCCTGATGAATTTTTATGTAGCAACAAGCAAGAGGGATCTATACAAGAATATCGTGCTGAGTTTGCCAAACGTTCTGCCTGAGTAAGAAATTGGCCTGAACACTTTTTGCTAGGCATCTTCCTCAATAGCTTGTGAGAAGATTTACAGTTAGATGTACGCATTCATAAGCCTCGATCTGTCTACAAAGCTATAAGCCTTGCCCGGGAATTCGAAACTAAGATGTGTGTGAGTAAGCCCAGACCCAATCAATTTCAGACTCCAAATCAATTTCCTTACTCTGCATCATCAGTCGCACAAGACCAGAAGAGGCCCTCAGATTCGTTCTCAGCCAACCCATACACGAACGCACCACTCGAAGGCTCTAGAATCCTAGTGTCTTCATCTTCATTGGCCAGAACAGCGAGTTCGACAGCGTCTAAAGTCCCCTTTAGGAATACTGCGTGGTAACGAATGAGAGATAAGGGGCTCTGTTTTCACTGTGGAGAGACTTTCCGGCCAGGTCACCACTACAACAACTCGTTTTCATTGTTGGAGATCACTGATAAAGGCGAGGAACCCATTCCTCCTCTCGAAGACGCAGGCATCAAAGAAACTAAGCAGGAAAATGCAGAAATATCATTTAATGCACTCTTAGGTGGCAACACATGCTCCACAATGAAACTAAGGGGTATATTAGGCACACGTGAGGTTCTTTTATTAGTGGACAGTGGCTCTTCGCATAATTTTTTCTTAGATGCATTGGTGCAAGATCTTCTAAGCCCACATAATCTATTTCTTCCTTTGGGGTTCAAATTGGTGATAGTAGTATTGTGCAAAAATATAGAAATTCATCTCACTGGGCTCACCATTAAGGAAGACTTTTACCCTTTTACTCTTGGAGGGGCTGATCTAGTTCTCGGTATTGAGTGGCTAGTATCTCTTAACACGGTACAAGCCAATTGGAATCAACTTTTTATGATTTTTTGGTTGAATGGCAAGAAGTATAAACTCCAGGGAGTTTCGAATAACATTAGCAATACCCAATTTAATTTATTACAAAAAAAAAAAGCTTTCGTTGACTCAAACCAATCCCACTATTTCAACCTAGAGCCACTATTTAAGAAATTTCCATCAGTTTTTGAAGAACCGACCAATTTACCCCCATTCAGAGACCATTCACATGCCCCTTGTTACCAGGAGCCAATCCTCCTAATTTGAGACTGTATAGGTACCCATATTATCAAAAGGCAGAGATTGAGAATCAAGTTGAAGAATTGCTGAAAAAGGGGTTTATCCAACCTAGCTCTAGCCCATTTGCAAGCCCAGTTTTATTAGTCACAAAGAAAGATGGTTCATGGCGTTTTCTGTGTGGGTTACCGAAAATTGAATAGTCTTACAATTCCAGATAAGTATCCCATCCCCAACATTGATGAGTTATTAGATGAATTACATAGGACGGTTTATTTCTCCAAACTTGATCTACATTCTAGATACCAAATTCGAATGTTAAATGAGGATATTCACAAAACAGCATTTCGTACTCATTCTGGGCATTATGAATTCACAGTTATGCCCTTCGGCTTAACTAATGCACCGGCCACTTTTCAAGCTGCTATGAATGATTTATTTCGTCCGTACTTGCAGAAATTTGTATTAGTATTTTTTGATGACATATTGGTGTACAGTTCATCATTTCAACAGCACTAAGATCACTTGCGTACAGTTTTACAAGCCTTGCAGGATAATGTATTTTGTGTTAACTTAAAAAAATGCTTTATTGGGGGGCCAAGAGTTCCTTTTTTAGGACACAAAATTTCTGCACAAGGAGTTGAAGTTGAGGCAGAAAAGGTGGAGGCCGTATGTGAATGGCCTACTCCTAAAAATGTGAAGGAGCTATGTGGTTTTTTAGGCCTTGGAGGGTATTACCGGCATTTTGTCAAAAATTTCGGCATCATCGCCTGCCCACTTATTGAATTGACTAAGAAGGATGCCTTCTTATGGTCGAAGACAAACCTTTAATCGCTTCAAGCTTGAATTAATTATGGCACCTGTCTTGCTGCTGCGAAATTTTGAGAAGGATTTCACAATTGAATGTGATGCATCAACAGAAGGGATTGGAGCTATTCTAATGCAAAATAACCATCCCATTGCTTACTTTAGTAAAAGGTTTTCTGTCTCCAACCATTACAAATCTGCATATGATCGTGAACTCTTAGCATTGGTTCTTGCAATACAAGAATGGCACCATTACCTCCTCGAGAGGCATTTCTTTGTAAGAATGGATCATGCTAGCCTTCAATATTTACTACAACAATGCATCACAACTAATACTCAACAGAAGTTGATCATTAAGCTCTTACCATTTAATTTCACTATCACTCACAAGGCAGGTGTAGATAATAATTCTTTTTGGCAAGAATTATTCCGACTCAATCAGACCGAGTTGAAGATGAGCACTGCTTATCATCTCTAAACAGATGGTCAAACAAAGGTTGTCAACCGATGTCTGGAAGCCTATCTTCGCTGTTTTGCATATGAACAACCCTGGTTATGGCATAGATTCCTTTGTTGGGCTGAATACTTGTACAACATAGGTCATCATGCATCCACTAATTATACTCCTTTCAAGTTGGTGTACGGTAGAGATCCACCTCCCCTGCTTCCTTATGTGAAAGGTGAAACTCCTATAACTGATCTAGAAGATCAATTGGAAACTAGAGATGCCATGCTCAAACTCTTAAAAGATGATTTGAGCAAGGCTCAAGACAGGATGAAGGCCTATGCGGATAGGCATAGGAGGGAAGTCGAGTACGCTGAGGGTGATGTTGTCTAGTTGTGGGTTCAGCCCTTTTGCCAACAATCACTCACAAAGAGGAAATTTGAAAAATTGTGCCCTCGTTTCTTTGGTCCCTATAAGATCCTTAGGCAAATTGGAAAGGTAGCTTATGAATTGGAACTTCCTTCTGATGCTTGAATTCACCTTGTTTTCCATGTGTCTCTCTTACGACCTACGTTTGGGTTGGGTCCACCCGATTCCCCAGCTTCCTTACCCCTCACTGCTGATTTTGAGTTCCATGTGACATCAGATCAAGTCTTAAACCATCACTGGACTTGACATAATTCACTTGGACTATTGGTGCAATGGTATGGACGACCTATTGAAGAATCAAGTTGGGAGGACTATGACCTCTTGCACGCTCAATTTCCCTCTTTTCAACTTGAGGACAAGTTGAGTTTTCAAGTGAGGGGTAATGATAAGATTCCCCTAAAGATTTATTCAAGACGGAAGTGATAGAAGATAAATTAAATTTAATATTATTATTTTTTTAAAATTTGAATATTTATTTAGGGATTTCATTTAGACATTCATTTTTTATCTAGATTTAGATTTAAATACTATTTAGGTTTAGATTTTATTTAATCGCAATTATTTTGAGATTCTGATCTTATTTAGATTCTTATTTAGCTTTAGTTATCTAGTTATCTATATTTCATTTATATTTACCTTTATAAATATGACTAGCAACTCAGAAGCTAACATATCATCATCAATAAAATAGTTCTTAAAACCCTTTGGAAATTCTCCTAAGCGTGGCTATTGAGAGAAATATAGAACGAGATTCTTGTTCCATATTATTTCAATAGAATTGTTCTTCCTATTTCCTTTTATCCTGAGCATTCTAACAAGTTAGTTTGAAGCTGAAAATGATTTTAAAAAAAAAAAATCAAAGCAAAGCAATACAAACCAAGGTGTTGTTCTAGGTTTGATGCCACCTTGGATGCTAACTAAGACACCACCTAGAACGACAATGACAACTTAGTTCATATAATAAAAAATACCTACTGTTTACAGGTAGAAGAATACTTGAAGCCAGTGCACACTTCCAACATCAGAAAAACATACGAGAAAGCAGAGTTTTCTCAAAGCAAAAAGAGACAGGAACATGGTAGGTTTACAAGATGATTGAATCCTCAAATGGACTCAGTCCACCACAAAAAAGGCAGATCCACAAAATTAAAAAGAGAGAATATACAACAATCAAACTTATACTTTCCATCCTTATATTGGAAAGAAACAGAGACTATACTCCACTCAAAGAATAACTCCTAACAATCATTTTATTTTTCAAACTTATACAAGGAGACTAGAAGGAGATATAGAAGAGTAGAGAGCAAGACATCATCCTAGAGCCAAAACAAGGCTCTGAAAAAAGAAAAAAACATAGCCTTAAAACGTAGCAATGTTGTCCAATCCCCAAATGTATCAAACAGAGATGCATCCCTGAGATTTCATCAGTAGGGCCAATTAGAGGTCACAAGCAACGATCCTGATTCCTAATTTCCTATGACACGTCTAAGTGCATTCTTGTGTTTTTACCAAGCAAATGATAAAGTCACAGAAGAAGAGTTTCTGGAAACTAATATAAATTTTGATTTTCTTTTTGAACATTTGCATTATGTCTTTCACATTTTGGAAATATCTAGATCCTTGAGGACCAAGATGTTTTCTTAAGGGTGGTTTGGTTCGAGAGAAGGGGAGGAAAGTTATTGATCCCTTGTTTGGATTGATTAGAAGGGTGGGAAGCTAATAATAAGCTGACAATTTTATCCCTATCAAATTTATGTTGGTTTTTTACTTTTCACTTTGATATATTATTAGAGAAAATAGCCATATTATAATTTATTAATTTCATATTTTAAGGATGTGAATTTGTCCAACTTACATTAATATTTTTTATGAAGAACCTCATCAGCATAACAATAATGAAAAAAAAAATAAATTTAATACATTAAAAAAAATTATATTAAGTTTTATAAGGTGATAAATTTTGTTTTATTGGTGAGAGAAGAAGGCACAATTTTTTTTTCAATATAAGGGTAGTTTGGAATTTTCAAAATAAAAAAAGAAAAATTTAGTTAATAAATATTTTCTCTCTCATCTCCCCTCGAAAAAATACCCCAAATTGGAGGGGACAGTTGGGAGGGGAGTTTCCAATTTTTCAATCAAACATGTGCCCCCCACCCCCCATTTAAATACCAACCAAACAAGGGGAAGAAAGCAACCCCTCTCACCTCCCCTCCCTTCCCCTCTAAAAACCACCCAACCAAACATGCCCTTAAGGATAGTAGTTGTTACAATATAAGTGATGATAGGAAGTGATTAGTTTGGTAGTTAGCAGTTCTTAGGCTGTCATTACAGTTAAGTGCTCCATCCTGAGCATCTTGACTATATATATAAGGGCCACAATACTCATGTAAGCATTGTAAAGTGAATAACAGAGTGAGATGTGGGAAACTCTAGCCAGCATAGAAGGGGAAAAAAAATTACATGCTTAGGATACGTGCTTCCAATCAATTTAAGGCATGTGAATTTTTTATAGATTATTTTTACCATGATAAACTTTTTTTTTAATATTATTAACATTTTAAAATCCACTTGTTTTAATTTGATTGGACGAAAATACATTAATTATATGAGATTAAGTATATAAGTCTTCCCTAACACTGGAACGCCTTTAAAGGCATTTCCTTATAACCAAATATATTTTAAGAGAATAAAACCAACGTGCAGAAGTTCTTAAAGCTCATGTATTTGGTCTGTCACATGATAAGTATGTGTAGCAGACACCTATAGCATGAACACCTATACAAAAAGGAAACCCAAAAACAATCAATTATGACATGAAAGTGCGGGTCCAGGGCTCAAGAGAAACACAAATAAGTTATACTCCTGCACTTTATCAGTGCATCCTATCTAGCACTATAGGTAGAAATTTGCTGCGTTTAAAATGTAATATAGGCTGATATAACCAAAAACAAAATAATTATTGAGCATGGGCACAATTGTACAAAATTCAACAAGAAAAAAGGAGAGAAATAACGTTGACTCAGAAAGATAATAGTGTAAACAAGAGGAATATGTTATGTAATTATTATAAATAAGAAAAGAATTAATGATTAGTTAGGATTTAAATTTATGGTGTGTTTGGATTAATGAGAATTTGGATTTGGACAAAATCCATCATTTGGATAACCAAAAACTTATAGATCATCGAATCCATTTTTTATTATGATTTCTTTGTAATTTCAAATTCCTTCTACATCCTAATCATTTGAAATTCTAGCCTCTTCAAACATCTTGTTCTTCTCACATTTTTCACATTAATGCCTCTACAACTCGTATGTTTTCTCATCCCTCATTCTTATCTCTCATATATTAAAAAATAAAGATAAACTCATCACTCTCAATTCAGTTTTTGTTGTGAATCTCAACTCATCTCTCCTCATTTGAAATTTTTTAAACCACCCAATCAAGGATTTTAAATATAAGATTTAAATGCAAGATTTTAAATCTAAAATTCAAATCCAAATTCATCAATCCAAATGTTACCTTAGATTATTTAAACAGATTTAGATATGATTTAAATTCAAATAGGATCTAATATTTAATTATATTATCACTGTATTAGGAGGATTTGGTTAGATTAGGATATATATTTCGATGAGAGTAATGCCTACAAATAAGAGGCAATAGAGTACCTAATTTCTGACTTTGATTTTCAATGAGAATTGCACATTCAGATTTGCTCTTTCTATCTCTCTGTTTCCTTTCTCTCTCTTTTTCCCTCTCTTTCTCACTCTTTCCAATCTGCATTCCATAACAGAATACAATTCCAGTTATCAATCCAGATTCCAGAAGCCCCATAAAGCGCAGCTTTTATTCCTATTCTACCATGAATCAAAGTGGAGATGACTTTTCTCATAACAAATTAAATTTAGACCATCAGTATTAGTAACAATCCTCAAGGAATGCCTCATCACCCACACAAAATCCAAACTAATTACAATATATCTTACAACAACAGAAGATACAGTATTGGTTACTAATATTGCAAATGGAGATAATAAAGATATAGAAAAAGAGAGCATACTTGATGGCATCATAGTATTTTGAATCCGGATATTTCTTATAAAACTTCCTTATGTAAACATCCTCCGGAAGAGTGATGGTTTTAATTTTACCCTCAGGTCGAGGGAATGATGCGGGCGGTGCTCTGTTAAACACAATAAAATGAGATATTAGAGAATCCCTCATCCTTTGAAAAAGACAATGCGAGGCAGCATAGACATCAAAGCAATCCTTCAATCTTCTTTATGACCAAATTATGAGACTTCATCAAAAACACATGTTCACCGAAAAAATCAACAACACAGCAACCCCACCAGAAAAAACAAAACACAAGCCAGAACAGTAACAAACTCAGTTCTAGTTATCTCCTTATCAAGCTCAACTATCCCTGGCTTGACGGAAATTGATACGTCAACAAATATTCCTGCAATTGTTAAACTCAAGATGTGTAGACCTTGACTATTATACCCAGCACCATACCCCCCTTAATGCTATAATTCTCCTTTCTAATGGACCTAAAAACTATAAGCAAGACAAGAATGCAAAACAGGCTTCCCCTGTCAAAATTTCAAATGTGAATTTTCAACCATACCCCATGAAGTCATGATTCAAAATAACAAAAGGAAAAAAAAACAAAATGCTCCTGGAAATCAAGTTGTTGAACTAAAAGGGTATCAAAATCCGCTTGGAACCATTTAAAGACAGACCCAAAATGAAGGATACCGAACGAGAGGGATGACACATACTGTTCCATGGCTTTGAGCCATAAGGGTTCGGTCTGGGCCAAACCCTTCACGAGCTTTCTGGTTCGACAAAGCAAATCTCCTCTCATAAACGACATTGCGGCTGCTTCTTTCTTCTTCGGCTCGCTCTGTGGCTTGCTCGCCAGCGATCCTGTAAAACCCAATTTACACCGAAGTGGTGGATTCATAGACATAGGCGGACCTATACTACACAGTGTGGGTATCTGCCCCCACTGAAATCTGTGAAATATGCATATTTGATATAATACCCTTTTAATTTTTGTTCCAGATGCTTTGACACAACTCGTGCCAAGTCATTTACAAGATCATACATCACATATACATCGACAATTTTCCAAAATTGATGATAAAATTTAAAACAAAGAAAGAACAGCCACGCAGTGAACAGATGACGCGGGGAACAAATTCAAATCTAGATTCAAAGCCAGATTGAACAAATCAATCTCGCCGAATTTTGGGAGAAGGAAAAGCGAACCTTCTTCACTGCTTGCCCGAGAACAACCAGGCTGGGCTGACAACGGTGGATGGCGTCCGAGGCAGTGTGGAATGCTGGCTCGTCGACGAGGAGGCCAGTATCCGCTTCTCGCGAGAATGGGCTTTATCGGGGTTATAATTAATTTTAGAGTAAAACAACCCTTTTATTTTAGGTTTGTAAAATCACATACTTTCCCGGTAGAGAATATCATTTTATCTCCAACAAATCAATAACTATTTGATTTTGAGAAATTAGTCATGTTATTGCTTTTCTTTTAAAAAAAAAACATGACTAAAACGAAATGATAAATTACTAGTTATTCTGTGTAAATTTTTTATTAGTGAAATTTAATAACTAAAAATTAGTTTCTATTTTTATTGGAAATTGATTAGAACAAAATAGCAAATTGCAAGTTGCTATATACTAATTTTTTAAAGGTTAAGAGTTATTTTTATCCTTAAAATGTACATGAAAAATCACAAATATCCTTAAACTTAATTATGAGTTATTTATATCCTTCAATTTAAAAAAATTTTTATTTTATCATCCTACTATCTTGTCCATCCATTTTTCCATTAATAGGGCCTACTTTTTCTTTTAACTTTTTAATACTTTTTTATTATAAAACATTACTTGTGGGCTTGACATTACTTTTTTAAAATATTTTTATCCTCTCTTCTCTCCTGTCTCTCCCCCCTCAAATCTACAACTCTCTGTCTCACATTCTCTTCTTCTTGTCTCACACTGTCCTTTTCTCTCCCCCTCCTCTTTTCTCTTCCACTGTCACAACCATCACCATCAATCTCTAAGAACAGCCATGATAATCATCTTCACCTCAGCTCCAACAATCAACAAAGGTGCAAGTGACTAATGAGTGACAGCCACCACTAAAGACTTGATTGTATCACCTTTGACTAGCTAGACTTGCACGCCATGATTGCTTAGGTCTGCATGGACATTGAAGACTACAACACATGCTAACGAAGGCCATATAAAGCATGACGGAGCCAACAAAAAGGGTTGTCTATCTAATGATGATGATGATGAGTGGAGAATAGTTTAAAAGTACTATGATTGTAAGCCCTTAGAGAATGGAAGACACTGAAACGACACCCACATTCCTCCTTTAATATCTTATTAGTGACCATGAACAATTTCAAATCAACACATTGCTTGGTCGTGGCCACTGGCTTCTCTATCTCCCTTCCACTCGACCAATACATGTGTTTCAATAGCTTCTCTCCTTCTCCGATAAACTTGTTCTCCACAAGTTTCTTTACATCCTTGAACACTCTCTCATCCTTCATAGCAAATGGCTGAAACAATGTATCTACTTTCTTGACCAAAAACATAGTGTCATGACTTCGAACAACTATGTCCTCTTTGGCCTTCGCATACTGGTATGCCATCGAAGGCTTAGCCCTCAAGGCCTCCCACACTAACTTCACCAATGGCATCTTTTCTAGCATTGTCAACGTGACACTTCCTTGTAAAGCTTCTGTGGTTGAAGTTTCAATGGCATTGTAAAGCTTCTTGAGGTCTCATTTAAGCAAGAAGCTAGGGAGTAGCAGGGTAATGGAGGAGCAAATTTGAGAGGAAGGAGGGGGAGAGAGAGGGGGGATAAAAAATATTAAAAAAGAAATGTGGGGCTCACAAGTAATATTTTATAATAAAAAATCTTAAAAAATTGAAACTAGTAATGAAAAAATTGTCGAAGAAGATGGAAAGGTGATAAAATAAAAAATCGTTGAGGTTAAAGGATATAAATGGGCTATAGTTGATTTTAAAGACATTTGTGACCTTTTGTGTATAGTTCAGAGACAAAGATGACCCTTAACCCTTTTTTTAATAATGAAGTTCAACAACTAAAAATGAATAACTGTAATTAATTAGAAAATAATTTGCTTATAATTTTGTGCATTGCATGACTGGTTCAAAAATGTTTGAACACATAGATTTTCACTAAAGTATTAGTGTTTTGGAGCCATTAATATAGATATTTCTAGCCAACATCTTGTGTTTAATTAGAATAAACCATTTCTTTATTTAGCTTATTACAAGTTCCCTTATTTGTGTTAATAGGACACTTGCATGATTTGAGAAATGAGATGGTTTTGATTAGTTCAATATAAATTTTTATACCCACAAGCTTCTTAAAATTTTTTTATTTCCAACCCTCTTAAATTTATACACCCACAAACTTCTTTGGGTTAACTAAATTATTTTATTCTTTCATGGTTGGCAATTATAAATTGGGTTTTAATCTTTTCAATCATGGTAATCCTTTTACATATTTATCTTTATATTATCACAATAGGCAACTGAAATGCATTTAATGGATTTTGTAGGCATCATATTTATATGCACTTGAGTGCATAGATGTTAAACATCCTAAAATTTTAAAAAAGATTAACTAAATAATTAATTGAGGTCTTTATTGTGTTAATTAGAATTGACCATTGAGTCTATTGGAATCTATATGGAATTTAGAATGGGACTTTAAGTGTCGTCTATCAAAACATGTGGCCAACTGAGGAGCAAGGAGGCGTGCATGAGGTCTAAGAAGGAGGAATCCAAGCCAAACATATCAAGAAGGGTACGTTCAAGGATCTATTACAAGGGATTGGAGGCCTAATGACTAGGGCTAAAACCAAAGCTATGAAGGAAGCTCTTAATGGATTGATTCAAGACTTTATTGAAGCCAAGCCCATGCCTAATAAGGAGGCCCAAGGTGCCATCTTCACCCTTTATAGCATCCAAGAAGATTTGTCACATGTTCCACATGCAAACTTGGAGTGCAAGATTGAATCCTTGACTAGTCAAGCAAGCATTGATTGCTAGATTAGTTTCCTTAGTTATTAGTTTTCTATTTTCATTTAGGCATTTATTTCTAATATCTTTTAGTGATTTCCTTAATTTTTGGGATTGCAAAACTTGCAATTTAAATTATTATATTTTAGGTAGGATCTTAGAAGGTGTCATCATTTAGGAAAGTTTTAAGATTTGATTTCTATTATAATTTTGGTCAACTTTCATATTTCTTTTGCCATAAGTAGCACCATCCACCTCCTTCCTTTTAGGGTTAGGGTTTTAATTTAGTTGCTCATATATAGACCTCATACAATTAGTTTTAAGAAGAAGTTTAATACAAGTTTTCAATTATTTACATATTGTGAGAGCTTTTCTTTTGCCTTCTGATTGATTGAGAAGATTGGGATTATCAAAGGATAAGTCTTTCTTTGTGGTTGCCTGTGGAGTTAGGGGTCAAGAGCCAGGTGCCTCTTGGGTTCTAAATCCTAGATCATTGAAGAAAGGGTTAAGAGACAAGTTTCTTTTAGGTCAACTATCCAAGCCTATCTTGTTTGGTTTCTTATTTTTGTTCCTTTTTTTGGTTTCTTCTTGATTTCATTTCTTGTTCATTATTGCTTCTAGTTTTTCGCTTTTACTTTGTTCTTTGTTCCTGTTTGTGTACTTGACAACTATGTAATGATTTATTGGAATCCAGAGGGTTTACTTTCAGTTGCAAGTAGGAATTTTTATGTCAATTGGCATTGGAGCATGGGTTTTTGTGCTATCGTTAAGTTTGTGTTTCCTTTCCATTTTTTTCTTCTTCTTCTCCTTTTGTTCTTCTTTGTGCCATGTCCCTTTCTTTCATTTGTCTTCTATCTCTTCTCCTTTTGTGTTAATCTCTCTTTGTTCTTTGTGTTCTTGTGTTGCAAAATTCACAAAAAAAGGTTGCTACCTTGTATTTTTTTATTTGAATTTTCATTGTCAAGCAAAAAAAACAGAGAGAGAGAGAGAGAGAGAAAGCATGAATCCCAAGCAAAAAAAGAAAAAAGGAAATAGTTAAAAAAAAGAAAGAGGCATGATATATTGGAAAAAAAAACCATTACAAAGAAGAAGATTGAAAAGTTGGTAGCTTGCAACTTAAGTTAATTTCTTTATTGATTAATCTAGTTTCCTATTTTGTTAGTTTAATTGAGGAGAAAGTTTCTTGAGTAGTAAGGCTTATTTTTACTACTTTCCTATTTTCACTTGATTCTTATCTTGTCTCCATTTCCTATTTTATTCACTTTCTTATTTTCATCACCTTTCTATTATCTTAATTTTCCTATTTCCATTAATTTCCTATTCCTTTCACTTTCCTATTTTCTTTGTTTCCAATTCTATTTCCTTCCCTTTGTTTTCCAATTTTGTTTGTTTCCTTTACTTTTCTTTTGATGTCTTGCTTACTTTCTTTAATTAGTTGAATATTTTTGACTCTTAAGACATTTGGTTATATCCATTCTCGATTTTTCTAACTCAATATACTTGCTTGGTTGCTACTCCTTGAATTTTACTTTGATTTGATTAAGTACTTAAGAATGCACCTTTGAGTGGAATAAGACAAGAGGGTACCTTATATATATATATATGTATGTATGTATGTATGTATGTATGTATGTATGTATGTAAAGCCAAATAAAAGTATGAAGTGCAAGTGACTTGCATTGATCTGAGTGCAAATACATGAGAAAGTGGTGAGCACCAACTTCTTATTTTCTTGTTTTCACTAAAATTGAAAGTACCATTATGACATAACACCTTGATCTTAGTGATGTACTAAAATCATTTCAAAAGTAGTTGAATAAGATCACTAGCTATTTACAAGACCTAAAGTCTACTGGCTCTAATTAAAAGACTAAGAAGAAAGATCACAATGATCATGATGATGAGTTCCATGAGGAAACTCCTGGATAAACAAAGGTTCTATTTAATAAGGATAAGATGAAGATTCCCCCATTTTTAGGGAAAGTAGATCCTGATGCTTACCTTGAGTGGGAACGAAAAGTTGATAAAATCTTTGACTACCAACCTTATTTTAAAGATGACAAAGTCAAGCTTGCTACAATGGAGTTTCTTGATTATGCTAGCCTATGGTGGGATCACTGTACCATCACTAGAAGGCAAACAGGAGAAGGTTGAGTAAGATCTTGGAGAGAAATGAAGCATATCTTAAGAAGGCATTATGTCCCATCCTTCGAACCTAAGGGAAATTGCAAGCTTAAGGATTTCTGTAAGCCCAAAAAGCTACTATCAAATGTTGAATCTAATCATAAATCTTCTTCTTCTTCTACTTCATCTACTTCTATTCAATGTTTTAAGTGTAAAGGTTTTGGGCATAAAGTTGATCAATGTTTAATTAAGAAAAATTTAATTATTATTGATACTGGTGATGTTATAAGTGAAATTGATGATGATGATTGTGATAGTATGCCATCATTGAAATATGCTTCTAACCTTGAGGTCGAGGAGTGTGAGGAATCTACTGGGAGCGCTTTGGTTTCTTACAAGGTACTTAATGTTCAACTTCATGATGAGAAAGAGCTTGAACAAAGGTACTATATCTTTCATATTCATCGCTTGATTAATGATAGTGTGTAGTTTGGTGTTTGATATTGGAATCTAGACTAATATAGCAAATACTTTATTTGCTAATAAGTTACATTTGCACTTTATAAAGCATCCTAATAATTATAAATTGCAATGGTTGATTGATGGCATTGATATGAAAGTCTCTAAGCAAGTTATAGTTTTCTTTTCTATTGAGAACTATCATGATAAGGTTTTATGTGATATTGTACCTATGTGTGTTGGTTATTTTTTACTTGGTAGGCCTTGGTAATCAAATTGTAATGTAACACATAGTAGGCAATCCAATTACCTTTCCTTTCCTTATAAAGACAAGAAGATTGTGTTAAAGTCAATCCAACCCTAAGAATCAACATTGATTAGGTTCAAATTGCTAAAGAATGTAAGAGGTTAGAAAAAGAGAGAAAAGAAAAGTAGAGAAAAGAAAAAGAAAAAGAGAAGAAAGAAATTGTGAAAAAAGAGAGTGAAAAATCAAGTGTTACTTTGTTTTGTGGCAAAAGTGAGATTAAACAAGTATTACTTAGTGAGAAGGCATTTATATTTGTGTGTCAAGAATCTTATATTGCTACTGACTTTCTTGGTCTTTCTTTGTCTAGTAGTTTTTTGTATCTTTTACAGGAGTTTGGAGATCTTTTTCCTGATGAGATCCCAAATGGAGTTCCTCCAATTAGTCCCCAAACAAGTGATACATACAATTAGCAATAAATTTTCATTCTAAACAAATATATATGTATATAGAATCTCCATATATAATTTTTTACAAACTTAACATCCTACTTGGAAAGTAAAGATTTACAACAAACATTTAAAAATTCTCTTATAATTTTCCAAACATAATGAAATCAAATATACACAAAAATAACCACAAGCAAGCAACAAAAATAAATTAGCAAATATTACCTTGTTGTTAGTTATTGCCAAACTTCTTCGAATAAACTTTCCCTTATCAATATCTTCCATAATAGCATAATTTACATAATTACAACAATATACATTATCAATTTCAAGCTTTAAAACCCAATTCATTATAATTATAAGGTTAGATATATTAACAACATCTCAGAGTGTATAATATTATTATTAACCTTAATAAACCTTAATTAAATCTTAACTCCCAAACTAAATCCTAGAAATAAATACTTGGATGTTACTCACTTTGAGAGGAGATAGGAGAGAATATATATTTTTTTGGAAACCATCTACCAGTGGTTGCTTTTTTGTAAAATTTGCATATCTATTTCTTCTTGCAGGTACTAGTTGAAATGAGAAAAACATATATAAACTTATATAGAGATGGAACATTTTGAAGAAAATCAAGTCATTTATGTGACTATTTGCACACAAAAGGGTGCATACAATTGAGTTTAGGATTACACTAAGACTCCTTATTATAGCTAATTGCCCTTTCAACTACATAGAAGTGGAAAGATCTATGCATCTTTTTAGAGATTTCCCAAATGCTTGAATGCCTTAGAGATATTGAAGATTAAGGTTAGATAAGACTATTGGATCAAATGGAATCTTACACATGAAGTTGGTGAACTATACACTAGGAAGATTGGATAGGAAAAGCTCTTTAGCTTTTTATGATGGGATATTTAGACTTTAAGATACCAAAGAGCCTTTAGAGATAATATAGACAAACCATAAAATACTCTTTTAACTTTCTATCGAGCATGTGTTGATACAAATCTTTTTAACATGTCTCCTCTGTTAATCTTTAATAGAGGAAGAAATGATAAGAGATTGAAGCTCATGCATGATTTTAAAAAATGAAAGTTGACATATTTACACTAAAGTGCAACACGAGTGGCTATGGAGGAGAAATTTGGGATTCTAGTGGTGCTTGAGAATGTAGCTTCAGTTGCACGATAATTGATGTTCTTTATGTAATTGCTAAAAGTATTGCCATTATATAGGGCCACATAATTTACTGAGACTATGGCTATAGAAAAATAATGACTTCTTTAAATTGTATAGAAGAAAAAAAATCTTATAGTTAAAGGCAACGAGACTTCACACCCTATTTAGAGATGTTATGGAAGAGACTAGAATGTTTTTTCACATGGAATGGGCATTACATTTGTGATATTAGTAGAGAGAAAACTTTTAGATGGCTCATCATTATACTAAGAAGCCACGTATTTTAGATAATCCCTTTTGTATTTTTAACTTCCTACCTTATCTCAACCAAGATGAGGTTGTTGATGGAAGCTATCATGTTTGAATTTTTTTTGGTGTACTTTGTTATTTCCTTTAGTTACATATGATTTTTGTGACATCTCAAAATTTTTAATTCAAAATTCATAACTAATTGAGGATAAATTATTAAATTGTTTGAACAACCTTAGATTAGATTAGGATGGTAATTAGCCCAATTAGCCTAGATGGATGACCAAATTTGTGAATTAGGCCTTTGTACCATTCGTCATGGCAGATGCAGGGTGCTGTAATAGATAGTGCCAAATTTGAATAAAGTAAACATGATCAACATTCACAAAATAAAAAAGGATAGAAGAAACATGAAGAGAATAGAGAGTTGTGCTAAGGCATGACATTTTTGACCCTTTAGAGGTGATTTGAGGCTTATAGTGGCTTCAAGTAAGTCTCAAGTCTCTCCTTCTCCCTCTCTTCTTCATTTATTTACAAGTCCTTGTAGAGGAGGATGATGATTTCATTTATCCTTAGGTTTAGATTGAACTGATTGAGTTTATTTAGGCTATTGAAAGTTAATTTGAAATTCCATACCTAGAGATAGTGATTTTATAGAGTTTTATGGTTGGTCTCTATGGTTTGGAAGAGGCTTAGCCTTAAATTGAAAGATTGGTAGTAATGTGGATCACTGATAAGTGTTGTTTAACTTAATGAAAGTTAAATTGAGTTAATGGAAGGTTAATGAAGCTTTGATTATGTTAAAGATGGAAGTTGTTTAATTGAGTTAGTTTAATTTAAGCTAAGAGCTTTGTATTAGAGTTGATAATTAATATGTTAGTATATAATTATAGATTATCATTGCTTGGGAACTTTTTGAGTAAGATGAGACTTTAAGAGTATTGAAATTCCATGGGTAATCATTTTTGGTAACAAAAGAGTTGAGCTAACTGGATAATCTAATATATTTACTTGCTTGCTTGAATTGTTTGTTAAATTAATCATAATTGCATTTTTGTAGTATGAGAAATATACATATGATTAAATTATATGTGTAAGAAACAATATATTATAAAACACATTGATATTGTTTAGCATAATCATGCTGTGAAAGGGTGGGAGTTCACAATAAGGCAATATTTTAAAACCCATATAGTATTCATTGACACGATGGGTGGCCTTAGTATTAATTTATTATTTAGAAACCCTATTATCACCTTCAAAGGTGTGGGTCAAGGCATGTGACACTATAAGTATTTGTAAAGGGGGAATCTATAGTTCGAGAGTAGGCAAAGGCACCTTTAGCCAAGCTACCTCCCACAAATGGTAAGTTTGGGTCAGTCTAGTCATATAGACTCGGTCTAATTGTATTATTAGCCCATAGATTCAATTGGAGGTAACATAAAGGGTATAAGGATGACGAGGAGGAATGATCATGCATGATTTAATCGTGACTAATACCATGTTTGTATGTGTCATGATCATATGATTTGGTTATTAGCCCACTTTGCATGCTCGTATATTGTCTATTTTGCTTGTAGATAGATCAAATTATTTAGTCATTAAGGAACTATTTTCACCCTCATGGTTACTATTTTATAAGTGAAAGTTCAAGTAAGGACAAAGGGGAAGGTGCTCAAGGCAAGAAGTGACATTCCATACTGTAAACCCTTATATATTTTGCTAATGTGTAATTTGAATATATGTGCTAATATTGCCAACCAGGACCTCATGTTTATTTTAATGCACTTGCATGATTGGGATGGTTGCATTGATGTTGTATTTTAGCCTAGAATTTGATAATGATGTTTAAATATTTATGTGGGAGCTGAAATATTAATACATTTATATGTTCAATACTATTAGCTCACTTGAGAATCCAAGAGACCATTTGAAATTGTCATATGCCAAATTGTGATTTTGTACCCTTTTGAGTGAGTATGGGGTTTTATATGGCCAATCTACATTTTGGATGTATATATTTGTGTTTGATTTCTCAATCAGGTGTTTGTCAGTCCATTGGATGTGATTTAAGTCTTGTGGGGATTATTAGCATTGGTTTGCAAGCTTTGGTTACCTCAGGTTATGTTTGTAGTGAAGAAGTAACCATTTTGTGTCTCAGTGCCAAACATTTAAAAGGAATATCATTTTAATGTGAAACTAGGTGCTAATAGCTAGGTAGCTCAGTTAGCTACATATAGGCATTAAAATTGCTCCAATCAGATATTGAATGAAGAAATGGCCTATGCCAGGAGTTCATTCCTGGTGCTGTCATCAACTGCATAGTGCATCACAATACATGGTACATAACCATCTAGCTCTGACATAAGTGACATTTGACCGCATCATATGGTTTTGTATGCAAGGACATGATATTTTTTATCCCTATTTCATTTATTTATCTTTCATTATTGCTTCCCATATTTCCAAATTAATTTGTTCTCTAATTTTCTTATATGTTTGGGCTCAGACAATTTAAAAAGGGTTTATTTAGGCTCCCAAATTTAGAAATGTTTTAAATTATGAATTATAGATTAATCCTTTCTATCATGGTAAGCTTTTAAGGTAATCCAAACCCTAATTACCATGATAAGGTATTTGGTGAACATTACAATTTTTAGTTCTAAAAAAATCTTAAAATTTTTTAATGTATTAAAATTAATATAATTGGACTAATAATCTTAAAAAATATATCTAAAATTACCCTAAAATAGGAAAATAACATATCAATGAATTTAGAGATTTTTAGAAACAAACCGTATCTCAATAAGATGTTCCATGCACCTACATGAGCCCTTAGAAGGAATTAGAATAAAAATTATGAAAAAAAAAAGAAAAGTAGCAGAATTCTCTCTTAAATAAGGTACTATAAGCCATGCACTACCTTGTCAATCTCTATTAGTGACACATGTAGGCTCCTCATGCTCTGTGTTAAGTTATTATTGAGTAGATTGCTCTACTTGGCTTTGGGACTCCTACTAGACCCCCAAGTACCACATGACATTATTTTATATTTTATATTTATATTTTATAAAATCCTTTCTTTATATAGGTTGATTAGGTTGGGTTTTGACCACAACCCCACCTGGGACCCTAACTATCGATAATCCAAGTTCATCGATCTAGGCAGGTCAAGTTTGACTTTAACTCAACCTGTTACCTAACCATGTTTGCCTCTATTTTTTAAAAACTAACTTGTAAAATGGCACATACATCTTTTAATTAGGTGATAGAAATGAAATGTCATTTTTGTTATCTTCAATCTCAAGCCGGGTTGCTTGAATCGGTTGGCGCAGTGGGTTAGGTTTGTCAAACTTGACTCTTCTTTTCTCCATATCTTCATCATCAAAAATCTATTTTGGTTATGCTTGGTGTCCTTTTCTTCATTTTTTAGTCTTTTACACATTTATGCCTCTGTTCACTTTAAAAATTTCATTTTCAAAGACATAATATGTGGCTATCGTATTTAAATTGAAGTTTTAAAGTGTTTTTGATATATTTAGTGTTCAACACTACAACTATAAAAAAGCCCTTTAAGAATGCAAATTTCGGAGCGTTTCTAAAAAAGGCTCCTAGAAAAGCATGTGGAGTATACATAGGAACTGCTCTTATAAGCCACCGTTATAGAAGTGCTTTAGAAGGGCTCTTGTATTTGGCTACGGGAGAGCTTCAAAAGTGAAGCATTTTGTACGCGAAAAAAACAAGTACTGTGGAAAATAATTTTTACAATATTAAGGCTAACAAGTATGAACTCTTAGGGTTATAATTTACCCATATTTGATCCAAATGGTGATGCATTGCTTTTATAACTCAATATTCAGGATCACACAGAGATAAAATGACATATGAATTAGTAAAATAATATATATTAGAACATATTTGCATTTTATTATCATATAAGGAAATCATGTTATTTCAGTCATAGAAACGAAGCCCAAATCTCAATTAATGCGCTTACACCAATGTAAGATTATGAAAGACATATTGTAAGTGAATCTCTTAAATCACCAAACTTGCTGCAAGACAAAATTTCTTTGAGAACTCAGTCCAAAGGTATATAACAAATGCACCTTTAGAAAGAAAGAGGTGAGAGGGAAGTTTTTTCAAAATGCATGAGTAATATCTAATTTAAGTACACACTTATATAACCTCCATGCATATTGACACTCCCATCTCATTTCAGTTGTGCATAATTGGGAGTAACTATTCCCTTCAAGTACTTTTAGATAAAAGCTAGAATCATACTCTAGAACCTTTAGGTTTCTCATTATTGTAATAAATCCCTAATGCTTATATGGGTTTAGCCATATTAGCTGTAACATTCTAAACTTTTAATCCGAAAGCTAATTATTAATTAAAAGAGTAAATTAGTAAATTAATAAAATAGTCATGATTTTTGGCTATAATTTGATATTTTGAGTCCTTGAACAATTACTTGGTCAAGATTAAGTAGAAGTAGAGTAATCCAAGATAGAGTAGGAGAGCTAGAGTGAGAAATGCCTCACTTTGCCATGCATTACAATGCATGGACTAAAATTTTGTCTTTAAGTCCATGGTCAGCTCATGCAAATAAAAGGGGGGAAGGGAATGATAGAGGGGAGGAAGAAGAAGGGCTCTCTATTAGGGCAAGAAATTATAGCCATTTGGGAGATAGTTCCGACCAAGTGCTTACTAAGTAAGCTTTGTACCTTCCTATTCTTTTATTTTACTCTATTTTCTCTTAGTTTGAGATATGAAAAAAATGAAGTGTGAGATTTTAAGGGGATGTTTTTTGGCCTAATAGCCTTAAAAGAGTTATTGAAAGTTAAATTAATGATTTGTAACTAATTTGGTAGTTGATAATTGAGTTTTGAAGCTTTAGGCTTGATTTTAACCTTAATTAGGAGGTTGTAAATTGTGAAAAATATGCATTGATAATAAGAAAGTTAGTAAAAGTTGTAGAAAGTTGATGGAAGATGGTTAGGACTTAAAATTTCCTAACAAGAGAAATTAGACACTTAAGTTAGTTTAATTGTGCTAATAAGTAGTTTTGTAAGTTGAGAATTTGATTTATAGTGTTTAATTTTGTAGATTGTTGTGATTCAAGGGTAATTTGAGCTGTTGTTAATGCAAAGAAAAAAAAAGGTACCATAACTAAAACTTTATGTAATAGAAGATTTAACTTAAGCGGATAATTCACGCCATTTATTGACTAGTTTAACTATTTACAAGTTGTTTATTTTATAAATATGATCTTATATGTTTTGATTTAGAAAGAATATGATTTTGGATGCATAAGTGATGAAAAGGTTTTGGATTATAATTTCTATATTATTGATGCTTTGTTTTCATGTTAATTGGAATAAAATATGAATATGAGCAAATGTATCTGTGTGTAAAAAGCATGATCATGATAGAGCATGGAAGTTCACCCTAGGTAGAGTAGCATGGAAATATATATGGTCAGACTGACATCATGGGTCATCCAATGCAGCAATATGGGACATTCGGGCATTCATTACATGATTTGAGCTTCTTATTACTTGAATGGGTATGGTGTTGAAGTATATGACACCTCAATTATGTGTGTGATAAGGAAAATTCATAATTCAAAAGTGGGATAAAATACTTTTAGCTTGATTGTTCTCCCATGGAAGGTGAGCTAGGATCAAATTATATGAAATCGATCCATTATATAGCTTATGGATTCAGTCAAAGGTAAATGTTGAGGTTTGGATAGATAATATGATCATACACGTGACATTTGTTATATGTATATATATATATATATTATGGCATATGATTTATAATAATATCACATTTACTTATTTATAACCTTACTTTTTAATAGATAGATGTAGATTATTTTGGTTATTTGGACTTTGTCTTATCTTGTAATTATTATTTTATAGGTTTAGACATTGATCGGAGTAAAGGGAAAGACTTAGGCCAAGAGTAGCCAGACTACTATTGTATGGCTTTGTTTTGTTATGTGTAATGAATGTATATAGATTAAATGTTTATAAACTACCATAGGAATGCGTAAACATTTTAGGGTGTGTTGTATCATGTGTATCTTAACCTTGAAATATGTGATAATGTGATTAATATGATTAGAGAGATGAGATACTAATACAAGTGCAAGTTTGTATGTTTTGAAATGTTGCTATGTATGGAATTTGGCTAAGATATGGTTTTGTATTAAAACATACAAAGTGGCCCTCTGTGAAATGATTCGGGCCATTTAGGTGGCCAAATTATGATATGATTATTTGATTGATCATATAACTTCTCTATTAGGTGAATATTATCTTATTGGATATGTTGAAGGCTCTATGTTGAGCCTAATGACATAAGGTTATGACTTGGATATAATGAAATGACATAAAGGTGATCATTTTGCATCTGAATGTCCAACTTTCAAAATAAATATTAGATTGAAACAAAATATATGTCATTGCCTATAATATGAAATAAGCAATGTGTGGACACTTAATCACTCCAATTGGATATCATATGTGAAAATGGTATACATCTAAAGTTGGACTAAAAAAGCTAGCAAGAGTGTGTGCACTATGGAGCATGTCTCACATGTTGTAGCGTATGGTATAGAGATGTGAAATTGCCCTCTCTGTACCATTTTTCAGAATGCATGTATCATATACCATGGCATATATACCAGTTTGGGGAAAAATGACCTTTTTTCCCTCAATTCACTAAATAATGTGATTTTGTATTTCTTTTACTTCCATTATGCATAATTACTTGTAATTGGGAGTTTTAACAAATTTTCTAAATGTCTTTGGGATCTTAACTATTTTGAAGATTTATATTTTGTATGTTAATATTTAATGATTATGGTAATTGTTGAAGTTCATTAACTTCTAATTACCTTTATATGTCTAAGTGTGAGGTTTATTGGTAATGTGAAGTTGGACACTCAATTGCATTTTAACCACTTCTCACAACTTCCAAACAAAATGGGTGTCCAAAACCCTTACATGTGCCAAAAGCTTTTTTTAATACCTGAACCATGTTCATTGGACCTAGGACTACTAGTATAATATGTCACAAGCACTACAACAATAGCATAACAAAATTTCACTCCTCAACCCCATTTTACCAAAAATAGAGGGGAGGTAAATTGTCATTACTTTGCATCTAAGTCAACCCAAACATGTTCAAATCATCATTTTTACACTTACACTAATATTTTGGCCCTATAAACATATATATCTTAACATACACAAATACTCAGGGACCAAAATATAAATCTAACATTTGCAATAACAAAATAGTGCAAGTGTGATGGCATGCATCCTAGAATTGGCATTTATATACTATTACACAAAATAAATCTAAGCCAGAGGCATACAGTAGGAATATGCTAATTCCTAGCCTCTTAAGCCTTCTCCTTCTCTATACCAGAGCTAGAGCCTAAAAAGTGTTAAATGAAAGGGGTGAGTTTAGCCACTCAGTAACCAAGGTTAAACCTACTCTATACAGTTATATATTAATTATAAATTAAGTGCATGCATAAGGAACCAAGTATGTAAAACATGCTCACACATATCATAACTTGTCATTTATCACTTGATAACTTATTTATCTCACATATACTAGGTACATTGACATCATCTTCTCAGATGTGTGACCTTGACCCATTATTCACGTGACTTGCCACAACTTAACACGTGTGACACGTCATATATTTGCATAGGCAATGATCAACTACCCTTATAACCTCCTTATTTCTTCAGGCTGAAATCGTGGGCTATAATATTGAATAAGTCTCCGTCTGTGTGATTGGACTACCCAAGCTCACCAATCATGAGATGTGACTCGGCCAAAGATCACATAACTCACTCTCAGACAATGACTTCCCCTGCTCTCAAATTTCTGAGGTGTCTCATACCCTTGACTATTCTCCTCATTGAATCGATGGAGATAGTTATGTTCTAGTTCCTTGACAAATTATGGGACAATTTCTTGACAAACTGTGAGACAAGGCTATACCCCCGTATACCAAAAGGCAGCCTAAATACCATATGGATTTTTCTTTACTCCTAATCTCTAGGTGAACTCCCGCCATTGATCATGCCATAATCAGTACTCACTCATTTTCACATTTTCATTTTCTTTTACTCATTATCACAACAATCACATTGGGCTCACAATCGTGTGCTACCCAAGTATGTATTTTCATTATTTTCTCAACATTATTCTCACTTATCTCAAAATTCACTTCTCATTATCACCTAATCACCTCTATACCACATCACATTCATTTTCTAAAAATATAGGCATGTTCATAGTTTAAAAACCCTCTTGACTTTGCATTTTGCATTTCAAGCCAAAATAGCATTATCTACATTCATATTTTCATACACTCATTGAAACTAATATATGGTTTCACATTGAAAACCAAACCCATGCATGTAACATTCACAATTCATATTTAACAATCAATTAACATATAACTACCCAAAGTAGGGTTTCCTCGATTACCTCAAATCTTTGAGAGGTCAAAGGTTTATCCCTCAATCTAGTAGCTTCTAAGCTTGAATTCTCAAGCTAAATAGGTGACCAAGAGCTAAAAACTACAATCAACCAAGTTAAATTTCATCAACATTATCAACTCAAGCATTAAACCCTCAATTATCTACTTCTAAATTGCTCAATGTTCATTCTAAATGAGTTGGAGCCTACCCATTGGGTTCATTATCTATCTATAACATCATATAACTTCATTGAACAGCCACATTGCCATTAATACCTTAATAACCATAAAAATAACAAATTTAATTTTCATTTTCAGACATTAATAGAGCCCATCATCCAACAACCACTAAAATCATTTATATGAGATTTAAATACTCTAAAAAAACTCTCATTAACTCCATTTGAGTCAATAAGTTCAGACCCATATCCCATATAGACTGAAATTACCGTCCTCATCTAAACACTAACTTAAATTCTTGAGAAAATGGAAGAGGAAAGGAGAAGGTTTAGGAATCTTACCTTAGATGATTTAGAGCTTCACACTTCTCAAATTCTCATCTAAGTCATGCCCTAGCAAAGCAAATATGAACTCCTCCATTTCCTTTTCCTTTTTTTTTTTGTTTTTTGTATCAGTTCGTGTCTAAATTCTACAGAATTCACATTATGCGCTTGTCCCTATGCATCATGATATGTGGTATAGAGAAGAAAGTTCTCACCTAATGGCCCTATACACTGCGGCGCACTGTGCAGGGGCTGCGGCATGTGGCACAGATGCTATTTAGTTTGTTTTGCTCTACTTTTTGGTCCCTAAGTGACCCAATTTCACTGTGGACCTAAATTATACCTGAAATTTTAACTAAGAACACTTACTATTCTACACCATATTAACTTACTTAATTATCCTTATTAATCTTAGTAAATTAGGGAATAAAAAAATTGAGATGTTACAATATTAGCACGATTGTTGTTGACAACTTTTTGATATTAATGCCCTCATCACGAATGCAGTTTTTCTAATGACTTTCTTATGGTTGAGAAGATAAAATTTTAACAAGTTGTGTTTGTTTGAAAAAAACTTTATATATTCTTTCTATTTCATTACACTTGAAAATTGTGCCCTAGAGCTAATCATTGTACTATAAATATTGTTATTTAATGAATTTATTTTTTGTTATTATATTAATTGCATGTTCACTATGACAATTGTATCTTGGGATAAACTATAGTGATTGTCCTAAATATCCTTGGTCAATCATCTACAAGGGATCATAGATGAAACATGACTAGTATGACTTTAATTAATTATAGAGATATAAATCAAAGTCATAGGCACTTGAAAGGGTATAAGGTACTGGACTGATCCATTCTAAGAAATCTATATGGTATGAGTCATAAGCTTATCTCATATGTAATCGTATCACTAATCCCTATGACCTGAGATCATTATGGATTACTATATAATGACCACTAAACTTTGACCTAGTCAAAAGTCACCATTAATTGGGTGATCATAAAAGCTATAATTGAGTTTAATGATATTTATGTAGAGGAATATGAGTAATCAAGCTGGAATTTATCCCTCACATTAATTGAGAGATATTACTAGGCCCCTCGATGAGTAAGATTAGAGAAATGTATGGTCATACTATAATAAAAAGGGTTTTTCCACTACTGTGGTCAATCTGCTTAGAGATCAAGAAAGTAATGATTAGGTAAAGGAGAATGATAATTTTATGTCTCATATTTGACCAAAATATCATTTGACAAAAGGGATGTGATGTGGTTATATGATAGGTTACATTGAATCATCGATCCCTATATAATTGGGTGGTCACGATATCTTGCTAAATGTCAGTTGTGACTTATGGGCTAGTAGCATTATTAGCCTATTATCAACTTCATATAAACCTATAGGGTCGCACACAAGAACAACCTAACTTGAGCTATAATGTCCAAGTTTATGAAATCTGAAATATTTTTAGATTCAATAAATATAATGTTTTATCTAGAATGAACGAATTATATGTATATCTTTAAATATTTATCTAATAAATATTTGTCTCTATATGTATATGATATATAAAATTCAAAATATAATAATATATATATATATATATATATATATAATATGTATATCTGATATACATATTATATTATAGTATATTGTATTATATTATATTATTATGTTAGTTTTAAATTTAGTTTTATATGATAAATTAAATTTAATAACTAACATAATATAAGAAAATATCATATCAGTTCTATAATTTAAATTTATGAGATAAATTCAAATTAGGTATGATATCATATATTAAATTTATGAGATAAATTTAATTGAATTTTTGTTGGCTCACAAGGAAAGACAAAAGCCCTAATCGATATAAAATAGATAGGGACGAGTTTTCTAGTGAGCAAGTCTTTTGACAGCAAAACTCTGAGAGCCATAAAAATACCCTAGAAAATAAAAAAGACCATCTGATTGATGGACGGATGGACAATAGATACGGAGAGTGCTTGCATGCTATTTGCATGGATATCGGTAGAGAGAGCAGATCTACATTGTCAACTCCTAAGATTGAAATACTTGAAGAAAACATGTGAGAAGCTCAAAAATAAAAGGTAACTTTTTCATCCACTTTAACTTAAACTATAAAGACTACCTAAGAGAGAGGGTGAATTGGGCTAAATAAAATTTAAAGCAAATAATGCAAAAAATAAATGAAGTTAGGAATGATATCACCAATCAATGCTAAGAATAATGAAGCAAAGCTTTACACATAGTATTTATCCTAGTTTAGCTCTAACCGCTTGAGCTTACGTCTAGTCCTCATGATACTCTTAAGGTTTTTCACTATCTTTACCAAGATTAAGCTTGGCTCTTAGTTGCCACAATACAATTCAGACTCCTTCATGAGTTTATAACTCTTTCTCTTATAGAAGTAATATCAACTTTTCTTTAGCTCCTCAGGCTTAAGTTCCTCTGGTACAAGTAAGTAAAATTGGGGTGAACAATGTAAGTTCAATAATGAACTATTCCTATTGTAAACTCTCTCTAAGAGTAGATATACACATAATGATATTATAGAGAAAAACAAATATGCTTGCAAAAGGTAGCTAGAGAGTGAATGTAGGTATTTGGCTCAAATTAACTTTCTTCTCTTCTTCATAAATGCATCCAATTTATGGTAGATTCTGGGAATTTATTCGTTAAATTCATTTAGTTAACATTGATTACTTCAACTCGGGTTCTTAGAGCTCTTTCATCTTTTAAGGCAATGGAATAATGTCTTTTCGATAGGGTTGCATGTTGTTGATGCCTTAAAAAAGTGATGGCTATATGCATTAAATGCTCTGACAAAACATAGAAAAGATGGATACTGGCAGCATAAACACATATGGGTAGGAAGAAAGAATCAAGGAGTGAATAAGAGCTTGATCTTACCCTTGATTGATATTAAAAGGATTCTTCAATAATAATCAAATGATCACAATACAAGAAAGAACAAGGGATTATCAATTAAGAAAGTTTTGATATGCTCTACTTTGGAATAAAAAAATAAGGGAAGAATCTCTAAAGATATACCGGTAGGAAGTGGGATATATTGGTATGAGTATGAATATTTTAAGAAAGATAAAGAGCTCCATACAGGTAAAAAGGAGATATACCGAAATGATTGATAGTAAAATATGTTGATTAAAGAAGACATCTATTGGTAGATCAAGGACATTTGGGTAGAAGTAAGACATTTGGGTAGAAGTCCAACATAACAATAGAAGTGATCACAAGAAGATTGAATGAGACTAGGAGAGGACATTCCAATAGACCTTGCATATATTGGTAAGATTAAGTTCTTCAGGTAAGTTCAGGATATATAGATAGGAATGTCACAGTTATATAAGCATGAGACCATTGAGTAAGATAGAGATATTCCGGTAGAAGATAACCATACTAGTAGGTTTAGGATAAACCAAGAATTTGAACACACAAGCCTTCTTTCCTTAATCAAGATAATTTTGCATTGCAAAACAACTCCTCGATATTTTTGTAATCATCAAAGCTAGGATTTAACATAAACGAGTTCAATCGATCTACAATCATGATTAAGGTTTTGAATTTTATTCTGTTGCCCCCTTAATCCAATACTTTTAACATTACATATATTAAGAAATGCACTGATACGGGAGAGGAAGCGGAATCGTGCTAGTTCAGGTTCTATCCCGGAACACAAAAGAAATAAAAAAATGAAACAAAGAAATAAATGGATGAATATATGATAAGGGACAAAAATAAAGATAAATGAAATGACAAAGAAAGATAAATATCAAGGAAAAGGATAATTAGAACCCATGCTTCTAACAACCTTAGCCTTTGAGACACCGCAAGAGTTGATTAGACTCTTAATCACATTAGTATTCATTTCAAGATTCCCATGAGCGAGCATAACTTGCACAAAGAGTTTTACCAAACTCAAGAGAAAATTCTTACTTATCACATGGCTGGAAGAGTATATAAGGGGCATATTTATAGGCAAGAGAATAAAAAACTTTAGAAACCCTAACCCTAGAAGACTCCCTCCAAAAGTGGTGCCTCCTCTTGACAAATTAGAAAGATTCCCTAATTTTTAGGGATTCAACAATATAGGCTAGATGGAAGAATTCAAAAACTTTCTTAATAACTAAAGTCTTAATTACTAAGTCAAATCAACTAATAAAAGCCATAATAATAAAAAGAAATCAGTATTAATGCTGAAAATGAAAATGAAAAATGATAAAGTCTTGAAATTCAAACTTAAGCTAAAGTAAGAAGCAATTCAAATTTGCATTGAAGGCTTGAAGATTATGAAAATCATGCCTTCTCTCTCTTCAACTTTGATTATAAATGGCATGCTCCTCTTACCCAAAATACCCTTCAAACATATTTAGTGCATGGTAAATTAAATAGGGTTGGGTTTTTACCAATTAGGCTTGCATCATGTTTTGTTTTTAGTTTATGTAATTTACATTCATTGTTCTTCATTCTTTCTATTTGATCTCATAAAAACCATTAACTAGTCCAAAATGAAGTTTATTTTGCTGATATGGACTTAACGTAATTCACATTTACTATTTAACGCATATAAACTTCTCCTTCTAAGTTCCAAAAAGATCACATAATTTAATAGTATATTATTGCCATTTAAGTTAGCTCATGATCCTTGTAAGTATTTTTTTCATTTGAAGAATTTCCGTTCCAAACATATCAAATCGAAGAAATGAGGATACTGGGGACCCATGCAATGCTGAGAATTTAAGGCCTCCTTAATGGGGACGTTTTTTATCTGTTTGTTTTTTGTTTTTTTGTTGTTTTTTGTTGTTTTTTTTGTTTTTGTTTCAGTTTGTTTTATTCCTTCCCTTCGTATCAAAAAAAAAAAAGAAGAAGAAATGAGGAATAATGAAAATAAACTGTAACTAAAACAAAATACAATTAAATTAAATTACAGGGTCTCAAGTGATATTTTTTCAAAAAAAAAAAAAGAAAAAAATTGGCATGATGATACATTTATTCCAATCAACTGGGAAGGTGAGCGTACCAGCATTGACTATAATCTTATCCGGTTATCCACAACTCTCAAGAAATATCAACGGCTTCCCGCCATACAGACACTCAAGCTGAAGCAAAAACCACCAGAAAGATCAATGGCTTCTTCCATTTTCTCTGTACTTCAAGGCTCTGCTTTTCTTTCTTCTTCGGTATCCCACAAAATCAGCTCTTTCTCCTTTCCAATCCCACCCAAAGCCCCACTCCTTCACCTAAGAAAACCTCTCTCCGCCAAATCTCTTGCGTCTGTCGAAATGGACACTTCATTGTCGCCTGCGATTCAGACCTTTTGGCAGTGGTTATGGGAAGAAGGGGTCATCTCTTCAAAGACGCCGGTGGAGCCTGGGGTCGTGCCGGAAGGCCTCGGACTTATTGCCAGGAGAGACATTTCGCGAAACGAGGTCGTTTTGCAGGTTCCCAAGAGGCTCTGGATAAACCCCGATGCGGTGGCGGCTTCGGAGATTGGGAACGTGTGTAGCGGATTGAAGCCTTGGTTGTCGGTTGCTCTGTTCTTGATTAGAGAGAGGTCAAGGGATGAGTCTATTTGGAAGCATTACTTCAGAGTTCTCCCAGAGGTCACTGATTCGACAATATATTGGTGGGTTTTTTTTTTTTTTTTTGGTTCGGTTTGGTTTGTTGATACAATTATGGGAATTAAGGGCTTAGAATGAAATTGGTTGGTCGAGTTTGTGATTCTAATTGGGTTGTCTTGCTTATTCCAGTGCAGGTCAGAGGAGGAGCTCTCTGAGCTTCAAGGTTAGTGATTAGTGAAGTCGTCGGTTCTAATGCTATTGCTATTATATAATAATCTGGACTTGTGAATTTTTAACGTTTTATTTCTCACTTTAATGAAAATTGATTTATATTTGTGACATGATGAGAGTTTGGACATGATTTCCACGTTGTTACATTTGTACCTTCCTCATCTAAATCTACTAAATGCCAAGTTTGCAAAAGAGCTTTAGAGATCATAATGGGTTATAATTTTGTTGATTGAGATATCTGTAGGTACTCAACTTCTGAATACAACACTAGCCGTGAAAGAATATGTGCAGAATGAGTTTCTAAAACTGGAACAAGAAATCGTACTCCCTAATAAGACGCTTTTCCCTTCTCCGATCACACTGGATGACTTCTTTTGGGCATTTGGAATTCTCAGATCGAGGGCTTTCTCTCGCCTTCGCAATGAAAATCTGGTGGTGATTCCACTTGCAGACTTGGTAAGGGTCATTTCCTTTTCCTCTCCGTTCTGTGGCAGTTAGGGACTTCATCAAGAAACATGTTGTAATGATCCTAAGGCTTGGTTTTGTTTTTTTGTTTTTTGTTTTGGTCGACCTAAGGCTTGGTTTGAATGGAGGAAAAAGTGAGAACATAGGGAGGAGAGAAATTTCCTAAAATAGTAAATATTTTTAATATTTTTGGAAGTTTTTCCTTATAGTTTTCTCTCTCTTTTTTCCTCTATCTAAACCAAGAGTAAGTGTTCCACATTAAAAAGGGAAGGGATGTTTAGAGCTATCCCCTCCTTTTTTGCCTAGCAAACACACCTGTTAGATACCTTTTGGGTAAAATGCACCTCTAATTCTCTAATTTGTATAAGGATTTTATTTAGTTTTTTAATTTTATAAAGTATCTTTTTATTATTTAACATTAACATTGTTTCAAATGAATTTCTTTTCTTGTATCAATCATTGCTATATTAAAAAATTAAACTTAATATATCAGCATTTTATAATGTGTAACAATATTTAAAAGTTCAATATCGAAATTTTTTAATGAAACTAGCGGTGTTAAAGTTAAAGGACTGAAAACATATTTTATAAAATTAAGGAATCAAATGAAATCTTATATAAAGTTAAAGGACTAAATGTTCATATTAACCAACCTTTTTCTGTCACTATAAATATTTGGGAAAAATGACAATCCAACCCCAGTTAAGAAAGATATTGACAATTTAGTCCCGCAAATGTAATAAACTGACTTGGGTGGCCAGCAATGGTGGTCCAGTAGGTGACGACAGTGGTCTAGTGACTAGGGAGGGTGGAAGGAGAGATGGGGGAGAAAAAATAAAGAGAAAGGGCTATTTGTTCTCACTGTAGTTTTGAAAATGGGATTAAATTGTCATTTTTCCTAAATATTTTCCCTTTCCCAATCGATATACTGTAATTGTCTCTTCAACTATAGTAATAAGATGCAAGAATTGAATCTTGGAGTGAAAGCATGAGAACTTATGAATAGCATTACTTTTTACAAATTTTATATCATAAATATAGATAGATTAGATTCATGAGTTGGTTTTCAAATACCAAGGACACGTGACAAGATCATATAAAACTGAATTTATAATATCTCTCGAGTTGACATCATTTGTAGTCATTTTCTATACTTCTACCAATATGTTGCCTTACATTGAAAGATTTGACGTTTTGAAATTTCTATTTGTGGATCAGATAAACCATAGTGCGAGAGTAACTACTGAAGATCATGCATATGAAATTAAAGGAGCAGCAGGCCTTTTCTCATGGGATTACCTGTTTTCCCTAAGGAGCCCTCTTTCTGTCAAGGCCGGGGAGCAGGTGAGTTTGTTTCTCCTCTTCTTTTCTCTTCCATCGTCCAATGCCAAGCTTTCCTTATTATCAGAATGAATATGTTTAAAGAACTGCTACAAGGTTTTGATACCACGAGTCCCTCATCCATCCAGGATTTGGGTCCAGTGTGTGGCCTAGGTGTGTTCACTGAATGAATTTCTCATGTGGCATGATAACAAACTTTCAATTTTATTGAACGGCTGTAAGAAATTTGGTCATATATTACTTAAAAAGTATTAGATTTTTCAAATTTTTGGACAAAACAACATATGTGAGAAGTGCTTTGATCTTGAAGATTGTTTTGAATTTTTGAAGTGAAATGTATTTTGATAATTTTCAAATATTGATGGAATCTAATGACTGTAATCGAGACACTCATTAAGTAAGTGGATTTAGGCCACTCACCAAATCTAAATCCATGTACTCCCTCCATTTTGGAATATAAAGAATTTCAACCAACTCACATAGTTTAAGAAAGTTAGTCAATCTTAGGGTCTGTTTGGATTTCAGTTGGGTATAATAGATTATGAAAATAATTGATTAAGTGGTAGATTTTAATCATAATTGATTATGTTATAACGTAATCTGTTTGGATACTGTTTTTTTAAAATTGATTTTAACAGAATTGAAGATATTTGGATAATTTAATCAAAATTAATTTTTAACTATATAATTTAATTTTTAAATATCAAATATTAATTTTTTAAATATATAAACTTTAAATTTTATTAAGGAAAAAAAAAAGAAAAAGAAGAGAGTTTAATTTTATTTTATTAAATTATGTGCTTTCTTTGTAATTTTTTCCTGGGCCTGTTTTTATAATTTTCCCCAACGTTTTTGACAAACTTTTGGCAGAAAGCGGACGAAGGGAGCTTCGGGAAAAACGCGCGTTTTGGCCCAGAATTGATTTTTGATCATTTTCGACTGTTTGGATAGATTGACAGAAAAAATCGATTTTGGGTCCAAAACGCGCGTTTTCTCCTTATCCAAACGAGGCACTTAATAATTATATCTGAAATTGAAATGCTTGGGACTAACATGTTCGTATGATAAAAAAACAATGAACACAGAGCAGTTTTTCTTATAAAAACGGAAGGAGTAGCGTACAGTACAGCGACGCAAATTAGAGCTCCAATTAGATCTTAATATAATGCATTTGAAGGGCAACTGAAAAGAGATTAATACGAATGCAAATAAATTTACCCAGTTGAGCCATGCTGCATCACTTTCTTTCTCAACAGATAATAGTATTTCTTGAAGATAGAAAATAATTAGACGTCTCATCTTGAATATCTTGCATTTCTTTATTCTTGGCCCTCATAATCATAATCAATTATGGACTCCAAAACACGGATACACCTGTTTGTGTTTTAATGTTTCAATTTTCTCCCACTTGTGAAACATAGTCTTGACACTGTGGACACAACAAAACATGTATCCAATACATGTAAAGACATATTAAAGTAAGAAGGAAATGCATTTAATATAAATTTGGACCGAGCTTGGACACTATGATCCTTAAAAGAAGTGAAAAATATTAAATAACATAAAATGAAATTAAAAGTCCTATGAAATTTCCCTTTGCATAATACAATCTGACATACTTCTTATTCAATAAATTTAGTTAAAAAGGTTACAAGTGTTTGAAATCTAAAATTTCACCTGCACACACAAAATGTTTATAATTTTGAGCACTTAACTTATATTTATTTGCCAATCCAGCTCGTATTTATATCCTGATCTGTTTGCCAGAATTTTTAAAACCAGTAGATTCATTTCAGTGTAGAACTTACCAGTGTTTAGTTTATTCACATAAAGCTAAGAAAATAAAAGTATCTACGGTTTTCAATAATAAAAAATAAAAATAAAAATGTCTGCAACTGTATAAAATCTTCAAAAAGGAAAAAAAAAAAAAAATCCTCGACCCTATGGTCAGCTTCAAAGGGATGAATCTCATGGGAAGGTGAACCTTTACTTTCATTTGTCTATATACTTTTGGGTTAAAGGGCAATTTAACTCCTAAATTATGGGGCTAAAGAGTGTTGGGGACCCTAAACTCATTTTTTTTTACAATGTTCCTTCCCAACTTTTGAAAACAGTGCATATCTCTTAACATTAACAAAAGTTAACTATGATTGTTAGTTGATCAAAAATGATTAAAAAAAGACCAAGAAAATTATAGAAAATGACTAAGAAAATTATAGATGAGGATCCAAAAAATTTTCTTTGTTCTTTTCTGCAATTTTTGAGGTTCTTTTTTAGTCAACTTATGGTTAAAGTTAATTTTTGTTAACTGTAAGGGCTATATTGCATTGTTTTTAAAAGTTGAGGAGGAATATTATACAAAAAATGAGAGTAGGATCCCAGACATTCTTAGATATATAGTTTAGGGATCAAATTGCTATTTAACCCTATATTCTTTTTTTTTTTAAAAAAAATTCATCCTCGGTGATCAGGATTGTCCTAGGTAGGTTGGTGATGGAAATTATAATTCCACATAACAATGGTTGGAATTTTTTTTGCTGCAGATATTTATTCAATATGATTTGAAGAAAAGCAATGCAGAGTTGGCTTTAGACTACGGCTTCATTGAACCAAATGATAACAGGAATTCATATACCCTGACACTACAAATATCTGAGTCTGACCCCTTTTTTGATGATAAACTAGACATTGCAGAGTCCAATGGTTATGGTGAGACTGCATATTTCGACTTCTTCTTCAACCGACCACTTCCACCAGGCCTGCTTCCATATTTGCGTCTCGTGGCACTTGGTGGCACTGATGCTTTCTTGTTGGAATCTCTATTCAGAAACGCCATTTGGAGCCATCTTGATCTGCCCGTGAGCCGTGACAATGAGGAGCTAATATGTCGAGTTGTTCAAGATGCCTGTAAAACTGCCCTTACTGGATATCATACCACACTTGAAGAGGTATGCATGCGTGGCTTTGTTTCTTGCCTGACATCGTTCTCATGTGAAGCAACACATTATTGGTATATATGGATTTTGTTACCTAACTAGCGTTTCATTAACATCTGGAAGGTTTTTTTAGGTAAATTTAAACTGAGCTTAATATTTCTGAACAAACTTTCAAATCCTAAGAAAGACTTGAAGGAATTAGGGAAAATATAATTATTGGTTCCTATAATTTTGATGTGTTTTGGTATAGGTCTTTGTAGATTTTTTTTAATTGCTCCAAGTCCCTTTAGTTTATCCCTATCTGCAACATTAGTTCCTCTATTTTTTGAATATGCCTAGAAAGACAATGAGATCACAACAAGTGTTAAATATACTGACATGTGACTAACGCTGTTAATCTGTGCTGAAATGAATTATTTTAACAGATTAACAGAGATATCCACCCCATTCTATTCCATGTTTCATATTTCAATCTATTGAATCATAATTCCATCTCTACACAGATTAACGGTGGTAGTCACAAGTTAAAATATTTAATATCATTAGTGCCACCTTATCATTCTTTTGGACATATTCAATATAAAAAGACTAATATTGTAGATGGGATAAATTAGAAAGACTTGAAACAATGAAAAAAACTACAGGGACTTGTACCAAAACATATTAAAACTACAAGGATCAATAGTCATGTTTTTCCAAGGAATTATAACATTATTAGTGTTTGGTAAGGGTATATTGCTATCTATAAGATGTTGCTGTTTGATATGCTCATATCCAAGATGCTCAGGGGCTTTCAAAATACTTTGACACATATATAACAATGTTATACCACCTAAAAATCATGGAGATATCACCTTTTCCTTTCCTTTCCTTTCCTTTTTTTTTTTGAAGTTATCTTTGTTAACTTCAAAAAAGAAACTGGGGTATCATTTCCATTGCAATTTCAATTGGCAAAATAAACACGTGAATTATAAATGCCATGGTATTTAATGCCTTCCTTGTTGGTATCCTATTCTATGTTGTCAAAGCTAATAAAACTATAAAATAAGAGCTTACCTTACTGCTTCAATGATACATTGGATAAGTATTACGGAGCAATGTCTAAAGCTAAAATCAACCGTGCAACATTTTGTTCATCGTTACTTTTTTGTTTCAAAAACTATGACTTAGAACATGGTGTGAATTTGAAGCCGATTAAATTCTCAATAACTGACTGAACACAACATGTGAATGACAGGATGAGAAGTTAAAAGAAGAAAAGTTAGATTCAAGGTTGGCAATTGCAGTGGGAATAAGAGGAGGAGAAAAAAAGGTGCTGCAGCAGATTGAAGATATCTTCAAGGAGAAACAGGCAGAGTTGGATCTGTTAGAATATTATCATGAAAGGAGGCTCAAGGATCTTGGTCTTTGTGGAGAAAGTGGTGAGATACTTGGGGATCTCAGCAAGTTCATGTAAGATCGCAGAAAAAGTCCCTTGAACTTGCACTATGTTCTACATTTCTAGAGGAAGAAGAGAAAACATAACTTGGTAGAAGGGACTCTCTCAAAGAAGAATTTGTGCTACTGACTCAACCAATTCATGGAAGAGGGTCACAGTCTGTGCTTGATTGCTGCTTCCACCAGAGAGACATGTACTGCAGGAATTACAATTCCTTCTGTACTAATTATATAACGGTTCAACAGGTGTAGTAAGAATCAGAATGAACTTTTGGATGTTGAAACGATGCTGGTGTCGAATTAATCAATGAATGGGAAGTGAAGCTGAAGACCTAAATCAATGAATGACGGTAGTCAGAAGTGTTTTAGGACAATGGATATACCTATGGTCTACCAAAAATGATGCCCTATCGAGCTATGGAACAATGAAACGGAGATTCCAAAGTCACGCAACAGTAACCATGTCAGAACAATTATTTCCATTCATACAATCCACTTTACTACTACAACTAACCGGGATTTTCACCGATACCCATCAAGAAACAACGAGATAAATTAACCTTGATCAATACTTTTGGGCACTCGTCAAATATTAACATCCAATAACTCGTTCTGTCTCTTTGTCGTTTTTTTTTTTTTTTTACACTAACAAAATTGAACATTCAAAATTTGGGCCATTCTCCATTTAGAAGTGGAGTCCAATGACCCGATACATACTACGTATACTATTAGAGGTTAGAATGACTCAGCATGAACTGTTTCATGTCTTTGAATTATGTGATTAATATGAAAAACTATGTGGTTATATAATAAATAAGGTTCATGTGTGTGTATGTAAATATAATAATCCTTCCTCGCCTCCTTACAGGTCTATAGACTCTTCTCACTTGTATGCTTTTTGAGGTTTTGTTGTTCTTCTCCCTCGTCTGATCCTGGAAGAAATTGTTTTATCATGGAGAACAGATAAATATAATTTGTTTTGTGGGTTTTTGTGTTGTTCTTTTCGGCTTTATTTCTACTAATTTACTATACACACTTTAAAAATAAAATATGCCAGCATTTAATAATGGCAAAAAAATAAAGATAGACACAACAATCATTGAGATGTCATATAAATAAGTCTAAAATAAATACCCTCACAGCTTTATAAATAAAATCAAAGGATTATTTTCTCTATTCCATCAATAATGTCAATTCATAAGATTTGGATAAACCAATAATTCAAGCGGGATAATCTTATTCAGAAAAAGTTCAATTCAAGTTGAACTAAAAATATTTGAACGTATAAAAAGGTTTTATATAACAAAGCCCGTCCCTAACACTTTATGCTTTCGGATTGAACCAAATAGCTAAATTGTTAAATATTATTTTTTTAACCAATGTCAATTTTTATCTTATATCAATTTAATTTTACTTATAATAAAAAAGAATTTGAGTTATGCCTGATCGGGTTAAGGCATGCCCAAATTTTTTCAACCTTATTTGTGCAATATAAATAAGCCTAAAGTAACAAAATTTTTTTTGAAAACTCAAACCCAACCTTAAGATTTTTTAAATTTATTTGAGTTGATTGGGTTTGGTTAGAATTACTAATTTTAGATTTGGATTAGTCTAGAGTGCCAAAGGAGGAAACCTTTTAGATTGTAAATTTATGTCAATACACGAGCATTTCTTCTCCAGTTTAACATATAAATTAAATACAAGAATAACAGCATCGTGCACACGAATTGAAATTCAAAATGCATACTTCGTTCCAGCAAAAATATGTACAAGCACAATATTAGAAACAGAAGCTTTAATTTTAGATTTTTGATTCAATTTTCATTGTCATATCTTATACTCATTGTCATGTTAATCACTCAATAAATGTCAAACTTAGGAAAAGAAATATCAAACTTCATCCAATTTACTTGGGGAAAAAAAACACAAAAAGAAAACTGAAACGTTCTCTCAATTGCTGAAAAGCAAGAATCAACCATATGAAACAGAATTCATTTTCTCCGCCAATAATGAGAGTAAAATCACGTAGAGTAAATACTCAATAAAATTTTTTTTATACTTCATTCTAACTTTTATTTCGAAAAGGAAACAACTTTCTTATGCCAAATAGGAAATACAAGGAGTTATATCCAAAATTCAAAAAGGAGCGAGGGAGGCATATAATAATATCATGAAAAAGTAGTTCCTGACACGGGACTTTTTCATTGAGAGTTAAAAATGGAGATGACCCTGCGAATACAAATGTATTAACTCTGATCCTGACGATTGTTGAAAAGGGTAGCAATTAGTGATCCGCCACAGGGATCTTTTAAAGAAGGGAAGTATAGCCCGCCATGTTCCCGAATTTCTTTCTTCACTATATTGGAAAGAGGAGATTAAACTCCAAGTATACAGTAATAATACTATATGTATGAAAATGCCTGATCCTAATAAATTCAAACCTTATAAGCTCTGACTTTAAGGCCTCAAGCTTATAAATTTTCTTATCCTAATATGAGCACTTTTTTCAAGTTTGATATTTATCGATAAGGCTCAAAGTTGAACTTGAAAGTCTACGTTACTTTTTTTTATTTTTTTTTTAAATTAAAATGATAAGGAAGAACCGCACCTAAGCCCCCATATCAAAGAAATTGGCACCTAAAGGCCCATATGCAATTTTTTTTTTGGGTGAAGAGACTTACTTGGCCCTTGTTTGAAAAAAATAACATCACGCATGGAAATCCTGAACCATGAAGCAATGCCAGGTTTCTTGACCTTAAACCATGAAGCATCTCTTGCATTTGATGTTGTCTTGACTCAGCGGACTCATTTTAGGTGTTTTGAAGCCATTTTCTCTAGCATTGAGGGACAGGGGTTGTGAAAAGAAGAATCAAAATGAGAAAGATTGAAGTAGACAAACTCATTTCATCATCGACGAAGCCGTCTCAATGGCACCATCAGTTGACCCATTTGTGAGAAGATTTCGCATTTACAAGCTTCTAGGTGAGTAAAATTTGTGATTTCTCATCTCTTGGTTGCATGTAAAACCCTACTACAGGAAACCTATATTCATGGTGAATGGAGATTGGGGTTTTTTTTTTTTTTTTTAACAAGCATTAAGTTGTCAATATGTGAACATCTAGTTTTTTAAAAATAAAAACTTTTTTTTCCTATCGCTATGAACCTTAAGTTATGAATATATGAAATTGTAAATTATACACTTTAACTTGTCAAAAGCTGAACCTGTGCTTGTCAATATTTGAACTTTTAATTGTGAGTTTTTTAACTTTATCAACACATGAACTTAACTCTGAACCTTGGCTGTCAAGATATAGACTCTTGCTTGTAGACTCTTGTAAATATACGAACTCAGACTTGGCAACATGTGAACCTTTTCTTGTTAACATTTAAGGCTACAGCGGGTAAAAGCTTAGCAATTACTTCATATGATTTAATAGTTGTCTAGATTGATTATATTGCTAATTTGTACAAATGCATAAAATAGTTAAGGAGAAACAACCAAAAAAGATCTATCCTTCTGCAAGATGTTGTGAGTTTGGGAAAGAATTCTTGGGGAAGAATAAAGGATAGTATAAGAACTTGGCTGACTCAAATGATGTGTTGGCTAAAATTTGGAAAAAAGACGAGTGAAGAGGAGAGGGAGCCTTATAAAATCAATGCCCTTGAACAAAGAGTAGAGAGGCACCCAAAAAAAATATCAAAGGCCTTTCAAAACATCATGCTCTCCTCTAAATTCAAGGAAAATTTTGACTTCATCAAGGGGAATCAACATTAAAAGGAGAAGGTAAAAGGAGCTAGGTTTGGTAACTTGTTGGATTTCGTAGGCATGAAAATTCTAAGAGAGTAAATGCCGGGAGTTATTGCATGCCTACAATCCTTCGATAAAGAAAAATGCAATAAGAGGGAAAGCAATACAAGTTAAAGCAGAAGACGTTGAGCAACTGATGGGGCTACCCAATAGGTGACAGGTAGTGGAGGTGAATGCTATCAAGGGTAGGACAGCAGAGTGAAGAGAGATTATTCAACAATGCCATTGAACAATTTGAAGAAGAAGATAACTTTAGGGGCAGAGGATGAGAAGTTTGAGTTTAAATTTGTTTTGTTCATAATGGGAACTCTATTGTGTCTCACTGCAAGTTCTAAAGTTAGTGATAAGTCATTGAAGGTAATTTCTTTTACAAACAATTCCTAGTCATAATTTAATTAGGCCACATTTGTCTTGGAGGAGTTAGGTAGGGAGATCCAATTCTACAAGGAGCATGTGAAAAAGGGAAAGTCTAGTTCACCAAGAAATATTGGGGGTTGTTTCTACTTCTTACTAGCAAGCTGCATCATATTTCATGGTGTAATTAACTTTGGTTCTTAGGATTATTTTGACATTAAATTGACGTTGTAGATTTTTTATCTTCAAAATTTTCATTGAACCAAGCATATACCTAGCTATGAATGCAATGGGGCGCTAGATCGAAGAACAAGTTAATGAAATAGTGAAGGCTGGGCATAAAAGCTACCATGGGCTTTTGTACGTTAAAGGACCGGCCAATATTGATGCCAATCCCAATGTTTCCACCCCAGTTGCCTCCAATAATTGCATTTCAATAAGTTGTGTATTAAATTAACTTAACCTTATTTGTGAACCTGTAGTTTTGAATATGTGGACCCTCATTTTGTGTTGGATATCAAGGATGTCGATGTGAGAGTGATGGGTTATATAGACAAGTTGGGTTTTGTCACTGTTAATATGTGAACCTTGGCCCGTTAATATGTGAACCTTAGCTTGTTAATAAGGGTTGAAACCTTGTATCTTGTGTAGGAAATAAAGGACCTACAAGTGAGAGTGATGTCATATGTGGGTAATAAACTGCTGAAGCTACAATCAAAGCGAGCTATCATACAAGAGGAACTAAATGTAGGAGAAGAGGAAGTGGAACATGAAGAAGATGGAGACAAGGATAAAATTGAAGATGTAGAATAAGATGATGATGATGATGATGATGACATAGATGCATCTTCAGCTAAAGATCAAGGGAAGCCAAAAGAATAAGAGGACACATATGCATCTTTTGCCAAAGAAGAAATAGAAGAAGACGAGGAGGAGGGGGAGAAAGAGACAAAAACAGCTAAAGAGGGTAAATGAGAAGAGAAATAAGAGACAGATATATCTAAGGGTAAATAGGAAGAAGAGTTAGTTGAGGAAGATAAGGAGGATAAATACACAAAAATAGGAGAACAAGAGGAGGAGGAGAAAGAGACAGATGCCGGCGAAGAGGGTAAAGAAGAAGAGAAACCAAAGACAGATGCATTTGAAAAGGGTAAAGAAGAAGATAAATTAGTTGAAGAACATAAAGGAAACTTCCAATTAGGAGATCTGAGTGAAAAAAGAATACTGTCATTAAATCTCCGTGAATGCCCCTTGTTGCCACCAAGGAAAGGAAATTGAGTGACAAGCAACGACTATATGTACTCTGGACATAGTAATGTATAGAAGAGAATGGTCAAGAGTAAGTAAAAATACTCTGTGGATAAAAAATATCACATTGCAAAGTAGCTTATTTATTTGTTTTGTTCATTTGTCACAAGATATTTGTCCAAGTATATGACTTTCACCTTACGCTGTGTGAGCTACGTTGTCTTGGACCAACACAGTGGATCGGTAATAGGGTACATGTACAATAATTATCTTCCTGTAAATCACAACGAAGGTCCATTTATGTAAAACAAAATGTTCGTGTGTAACAATGAAAGTCTATGACATTTCAAGTAATTATAATGGTAAGCTAGACTCTTGTAGGTGAGTAAAAAGAGTAGTCATCTCGACTTACACGACACCTTTTTTATGCTAAGTTCATGGATAAGATGACAGAGAGTCCATTACACTTGAATGTTGATGCTTGCACAAAGAAGATACTACTATGGTATTTGGGATATATAGGAGAATGTGATTTCTTATTTGAGCTTACAATTGTTGGTAACAACTAATTCTGCTTTGTGATGGAGCCAAGGACAATAAACTTTTATGTTCTTGATTCTTTGATTATGAACAATTGGCCGCTAAGGAGGAACAAATGAGAAAGGAAGGAAATAAAGGGAAGGGAAAGTTGGGCAAAAAGCTTTAAAAGGATCCAATTTATCAAAAAAATTATGTCATAGACACTTGTGCACTCTTTTACATTTTAAGTTATTGGATGTTCATGGTTAATAATTTTTTGAGTATTTTTTCCTTTTTACCTAAAAACAATTGTATAAAAAAAAACTTTTAAAAAAGACAATAACATTGACTTTTCATCACTCCATCCAACTTTTCCACCCAATTCAATAAGCCAATCAATAGAAATTCCTTTCCAACGCGTTCAACCTCACATTCCAATTTACAGACTTACATTGCAATATCTTTTTTTTTTTGGTACAATATATTGAAATATCTTTTGTTGTGTGTGTATTAAGGCAACGTCGAAATTTTTAAAATCTACACAATCTTCTATGTAAATACAATGAAAAAAAATCTCAAATAATAATTTGAAAAGTTTTAAATGATTATTGAAATGAAATGATGTCAAAACAGACAAATAAAAATTAATTAAAATGTCATTTTTCATTTCTATACTTGACTTTCATAAACTATTATCTACTCAATAGGCAAATTATATACCATACTTAAATATTAGGAAAAAGGACAAATAAATCCCTCCAAAATAGGAAAATAACAGTTTCATCTCATAAAGTGTGATAATGCCTTCTAAATCTCAAGGGACCTAATGTCATAAAAAAGTGAAGAAAAATAACGGGAGAAAGTTACGAATACCTAAACTATTTTATCATCTATTAAGCTAGACTTGTAAGTTTCAAAACTAAAGTTGTGAATGAAAAAAATTTTATTGCACTTTGCTAATTGAAAAAAAATGGTAAGAAAAAGTTGCAAATGCCTAAATTAACTACTTTAAATCATTTACTGAATCAGAGTTGTAAATCTTAGAACCAAAGCTATGAAAAAAAAAAAAGAGCTTTATTACGCTTTGCTGTTTGAAGAAAAATGATAAAAGAAAATTGTGAATGTCTAAACCACTTTAATCATTTGCTGAACTAAAATTGTAAATAAACAAAATTTGTTGCATTTTTTTAAAATTAAGGGGTATTTTTATCATTTCATTAAAAACTTTAATGACAATTAAATCCTTTGAAACTTAGATGACATTATCATATTTAAAGGGACCAACTTGTCATTTTTTTTATTTAGAGGAATTTATTTGTCATTATGTCTAAATATTATTTCCTTCGGCATGCCAACAAAACATTACAAGTTTTAATATAAAATACATCAATACAACAACATATCCTCCTCTAACTTCGAGCCAATTACCTTAAAATATTTTATATAGTCCCATTTTAACATTCAGAGACATCATAAACTTCACAATCTCCCTTGCATATGAAAAGACATTGTTCAATTTTCACTCACATTGAATATTCCATGAGACCATATGACACGAACTTCCCGTACAATGTATTGGGAGTAAGATCTAGTTTGAACTTTAAAAGAAGAAAGACAGCATATATAGTTCATTGGGATGAAATTGTATGCAAAATGACAACATCAAATAAGCCAATTCAAGGCCAACGATGAAGATGAGCGTGCATGACATTGTAGTCATGCTCACAGCTACGATGATCTGAGTTTAGAGCTGATTACAATTCTCGCTCTAGATCGTTAAGAGATATATCGATTAATGGTCGAAATAATGAATGTTTAACGAACGAATAACGTTGCATCATTTTTTAATATTGTAAGGATGACATGTACCACTTAATCATAATTTAGAGTAGAGTTTAATAACAATATTTAAAATTAATGGAGGGGGATAGGCTCTCTCTCTTATATCCTTTATCTGTTTTTGTAATTATCAGAAGATTAATTAATTATTTGGCAATTCTTTTTTTAGCCAGATGGTCCCTATTTGGATGTGATCCCATTTACCAAAGAAACAAGAGCAACGAGTTAACATAGGAATCAACACCAACAATATAAGAGCTTTGACTTCCTCTTCCCAAATGGCACTTCATAATTCTTCAGACGACCTACGACGACGTGATCACCGTCATCGGCTGGAGAGAAGGGAACAGCCTTGTGGTTCACCGTGGTCGATCTTGTCGCCGCCGGTGAATCAATCAAGTTTTGTTGTTCCTTTTTCTCTGCAATAATAAAATTCAATTCCTTCAATTCAATAATTCTTCCACCATCATGTCTGGATTCAATCATCATCATCTTCTTCTTCGTCTTCTGGTTGTGGTGGGCTTGTTTTCGTCTTTTTCTCAGTCATTTAGGTTCGAGCTTCAACTAGGTCGCACCAAATGCATCACCGAAGACATAACCAGCAATTCTATGACTGTCGGAAAATACCACGTTGTCCCTATCAAACTGGGTCTTCCTCCCCCTGATTCCCACAGAGTCAACGTTCGGGTACGTAACCTTTAAAAGCAATTTTGGATATTTGTGAAAAATAAGCATTTTTATGATATATGATTGGGAAAATGAAAGAAAAATTTCTCCAAAATCTGTAAATGATAATGAAGTATGGTGAAATGCAATAATTGTTTTGAAGTCCTTTGAGAACTTTCTCACCTTAATATTTGGGAAAATAGCAATTAAAAACTTCTATATCAAATTTATATCAATTTTTGTTGCAAAATTTGAATGGATACTTATTGATTTGGATTAATCTTTTATCCACAAATATCCATTCAGACATTAACAATTAATTTTAAATTAACAATGGTCCATTTGGCTTGTTCTCCATTTAAATTTTGACAACAACTTTTCTTTGATTAATGTAAATTTTATATAAAAGTCTTTGATTGCTATTTTCATTTAATGTCTTTTTGTGAAATGACTATAATACGCTTAGTTGAAAATACAAAAATAGACAAGTGGTTAAAAAATTTGCAAAGCGAAACTTGTTATTTACTATCTCGTTTTAGTCATTGCAAGAAAAAAATTGTCATTACGTAAATGAAAATAGTCACTGATATTAACAATACTTGAACTTTAATAATTAAAAAAAGTTTGCAAAGAAAAAATTATAATTACTTATTCTATTTTAGTCATTGTCAAGAGAAAAGTAATTGTTATTTAAATTAAAATAATTATTAATATTTATAACATTTGAACTTTAATTATTAAAATAATTGTAATGCAGAACTTGTCATTTATTATTGTCTTAGTCATCTAGAAGAAAAATAGTTATTAATTACTTAAATAAAAGTAGTCACTGATATTTTATATTGAGGTCATTATAATCATTTTATAAAAGACATTAATGTCAGAAAAATCTAAAGAATTTTAAAAGAATTATCTTATTTTGTGAGATTTCATTGTTATTTACATATTTTAGGAAGATTTTTCTGTCATTTTCCCTCCTTGATTTCACTCCATTAGTTTCATTTATTCATTATAATGTAAGCTTATCTTGGAGGTTTCAAAAAAATTGAGCGAACCTTAAGAGTGCCACATCAACGAAACATTTCCCGTTATTCATCAAACACATATAGTTAAACTTTAATTTATATTTTATATTGATATTAATATTTTTTGGAAAAAAAATTGTCATGTTGTATATTACGTAGCATTACGTTAAATACAAATGTACAACTTTATAAATCATATATGAAGTTGTGATAACCATAGACAAACACAAATTACTACAATACAATGTACATATAGGTTGAATAATTGCATTCACTAGCAACACTAATGGATAGGGTTCCTTCCATACACTCCAAGTACTTCACGAAAGAAATAATTTAACAAAAGAGGTTTATTCATATTCTTGCTAGATTGTGATATCACTACCAATTTTGATTCAATATTTATCATCTTCTTGAACCTACAACCTTTCAATCAACATATAAATAAAATATATTAACCACTAATTAATTGCCCTAGAACAGTCTCCCACTTATGATGAGAGGTTTCTTGTTTAAATTTTTTGTTTAAGGCATGTGATTAAAGTAATAGGATTTATTACTGAGTTTGGCGTCGTTACTAAATATTAGTCAATAAAGATTAAAACCATAACTTTTAAAAGATAATTGATTCATGAAAATAAAAAATAAAAAAAAATCTAGGGGCCAAAAAATGAGAACAAATATATTTTCTCTAGTTCTTAATATAAGACGAAGTTTAAAAGATTTTTTTAGTATTTAATATAGATGAAGTTAGAGTAATTTTTTTTAAAAATTTTACTCCTTGTTTATTTATTGTATTTTGAATTTCTAAATAATATTAATCTTAATTATCTTATTTATAGGTCATTTTCAACATATTTTTTCAATATCAAGGAAAAACTTTAACCTCATTAACTCTATTTAAAAATTTAATAAATTTTTAACTTCGTCCTTTCTAAATATACATGCTTTAATAATGTATTTTATTTCTTCAACATTTAATAAAAGATAAAAGAAAAAATTGTGATACAAATTTAATGATGAGACTTACAAAAGTGTTTAATTTTTTTTCTTTATACCTTATAAATAAGATCAGATAGAGTAATTTATTATGGTTATTAATTGCAAAGAAGAGTAAAATTTGAAAATTATAAGGCTTGTTTGGCAATCTATTTTGAGAATATTTTTTTATTCCATAGAACAAAAAAATTAAAAATCTATTTGATAATGTATTTTAAAAAATTTTTTAGAAAACAAAAAAATAAAATATTATTCTAGAGAATAGAAAAATAAAAACATTTTCTAAATGTTATGGAATTATTGTTGTGGAGAATACAGAATAATGAGAAAAACGTTCATTTTCATTATTTTTTTATTCTGATCTAAAAAATATTAATTTTTTAAAAAATAAAATAAAAACAGCTTCAAACAAGTTCATATATATTTTTTAACAATTTCAAGATTCTAGCTAACAATTCTTAATAAGTGTGAAGTTAATTAACTTAATCTTCTGTTATACTCCTTAAGTTTTATTCATCTTTAACTTTATAACATTTTAGGATAAAATTAATAAAGTTTAAAAATTTTTTAAATTTAAATAAAATATGTTAGAAGTAATTTATAAATACAACATAGAAAAGTAACTAATTAATGTTGTGATGTTTGATTTTGTTGAAAAGGTGACATCAATGCTTGGGAAACACTATCATTCGGCGGACCTAGTAATATCTGGAGAATTCGCGTTCATGGGAATGAATTCTGGAGATTACGTGACATGTTTCTGGACAAATGCTCTTCACCATAACTTGACCGTTGATTTCGATTGGAAGATTGGTGTCGTGACCAAGGGTTGGTCTGAGGTTCTTAAGAAAGGTCAAATTGATGTGAGTCCCTTCCTCATAACTTCTACTTTATTTCATTTCACCCAATCGATCAATTAATAACATTATCAGGTAATTAATTTCCCTTACATTGTTTTTCTCATTCATATGCGTGGAACAGTTATTGGAGATAGAGCTGTGGAAGCTACAAGGAACTGTTTCTTCCATTCGTAACGAGATGCATTATCTTCGTTCAAGGTAAGCTTGCTCATTCACAATTCTATGTTGTGTTCCCTTTAATTTTGTTTATAAATCATTTTTAAATATATTTTATCAAGATCAAAAAAACCTTAAATCCTATTAAGTTTATCTTAAAATTTAATAAATTTTTACATTTATCCCAAATAGATATTCTTAAATTTTATTAACAATATTTTTATTCAAAACATTTTAATAAAGATAAAAATATAAAGAAGAGCATTGTGTATTAACAAGTACCTTATAAATAGGATCAAATTATTTTTTTTTCTCTCTTTACCCTATAAATAGGACTAGAAGAGTAATTTCTAAGGTTCTTTTTTTTATTATCATTTTTGGCAAATTAATTATCAAACTTAATTTAATAAATAATAGGGTTAAATTATATTATTTTAAAAGTTGAAGAGAAATATTTCATCCAAATAAGTCTAGAATTGAAAACATTTATGGACCTATAATTTAGAAGCCAATTTGATTTTATACCCTTAAAAATAAGGTCTTATTCATTATTTAGCAAATATATATTTATATGAATATGAATTTTGATGATTTAATATTTTAAAAATTAATCTACAAGTCCTTATAGTTTTCCTCAATTTTAAATTAAATCAATATAATTTATTATAATTTGATACATTAACTATGTTAATCCTCAAAGACTAAAATAATATTGAACTATTAACTTTCCCAAAATTGGTTTTTTTTTTTCATTTTTATTATTTTTTTATAAATAATATTAAACTATTAACTTTCCCAAAATTGATCATTTTTATTATTTTTTATAAAAATTATATATGTATAAAAGTTATTTAGAGGACAACCTAATTATTTAAATTTTGAAAGAAAAATTTTGAGGATACAAAATTTTATGAATCAAATTATAAGAATTTGATTAAAACAAAATAAATTATAAGAATCTAATTTAAAATTGATAATTTAAAAACATATTATCTAGTTCAATATTGCTTGAATTATGTTAAATACAAAAAAATGCAATACAATATTTTAAATTACATATAAAGTTGCACGATAGCCATTGCAAGAAAAAAGAATTTATAATTTTTTCAACATAATTTTTTTTTATCTACAAGGTTTAAATCCACCAGTCAAAAGGAATTATAATATATTTTAAACAAACATCTCACCGTCATACTAAGTTTGAGTTATTATTAACCATAATATAAAAATCTAGATCAATCTATTCAATTAAATTAATAAACTATTAAATTAGTATTTTGATCAGTTTAATAAATTTTTTTTATAATTGATTTGATCATAATTCAATTATAATTTTAATCATTAACCCTTTAATTAATATCTTTATCGGTTCAATAACTAGTTTAGTTTTAATATCTAATTTATTATTAACTCATTATTCATTAGTATTGTTTTTGTTTGCCATTTTTTTGTGGGAAAATGACAATTAAAGACCCTGTAAGAACATTAAGAACAATTATATACTCTAAATTATTAAAATTCTAATAACAAACTATAATCCTTACTTGCAATACATTATCTTCTATTGATTGGTTTGATATTCACAATGAAATTTAATAAATTCCTAACTAACGTTATAAAAATTTTCAACTATCTTTTATTAATTACTTAAATGATAGCAAAAAAATCACAAGTGACTAGCTTGCAATTTGTAGCTAATTTTTATAAATTCTCAACTAATGTTATAAATAATTCTAAATATATTTAAAGATTTTTCAGGTAATTTATCTATATATTAAAATAAAAAAATTAATGTATAATTTTGCCTTCAAACTATTCTCAGTGAAACAATATTGTCCTTAAACTATTCGTCATAGCAGTTACCTTTAAACTAATTAAATTGGAACAATATTGTCCCTTCTATTAAAACGTCCGTTACTGTAACTTGTAGGACTCACTTTTCATGAGTTAAGATGCAATTTTGCTCTTAAATTATTCTCAAAGGAGTAAAATTATCCTCATCATTTAAAAATCTTAAAATTTAATAAAAATAAAATTATAATAATATTAAATAAAATAATATTAAATGTGTATATAAAAATAAAATTATAATAATATTAAACACAAATAATATTAAATGTATATATAAAATAAATATAAGAAAAAAATATAAATTATAATTTTATAACTAGTCAAATATAAGTAAATTTTAATTAAATTAGATATAAGTAAACTCAAAAGTATATGCATTTATATTTATAATCATCATCTTTATAAAAAATAATCTCAAATCATATTTTATACATGTTAATTGTTCAAAAATAAAGTTAGTTTTTAGTAGGATCTAATTTTTAAATTTTTTAAAACTTTTTTAATATTATATTTAAAGCCATCCATTTTTTTGAAAATCGCTCCAATTTTCAATTCAATTTTAGTTTCTAACTTAATAATCGCTTAACTCTTGTTCTCATGAAAATAATTTTTAAGTCCAACTCGAGTAGTTAATGATGACCCCAATCAATAGTAATAGGTGTAAATATAAATATTTTTAAGTCTACTCATATTTAATTTAACCAAAACCTACTTATATTTAACAAATTATAAAATGATAATTTATAATATTATTCATTTATAATATTTTATTAATATACTATGAATTTTTTTCTTATATTTATTTTATACAAAGTTAATATTATAATAAGTTTGCATTTATATATACATTTAATATTATTTTATTTAATATTATTATAATTTTTTTATTTAATTTTATGATTTTTAAAAGGTGAAGGCAACATTGTTCTTTCGAGAATATTTTAAGGGCAAAATTACACCTTAACCTTAAAACAATTATAAGTAATTGATTTACAATTTACAAATAATTTTTGTAAATTCTTAATTAACATTATAAATAATCTCAAGTACATTTACTTAATTTCTTAAATAGTTTATAAGTATGTTGACAACAAAATATCAATATTCTTAACTAACTTTCATAAATTCTCAATTAACACTACAATATAGTCCTAAATATAGTTAATAAATTTTCTAACTGAACATTCACATTTTTTAATTACAAATAACGACCATATTCTTTTCTCAAAATTTTAATAAGTTCATAGGTATAATTGTCATTAATGTTTTTACAAGTCCTTAACAGTCATTTCCCCTTTTCTTATTTGCAATTTTATTTTGCTTCAGAGAGAAGGAAATGCAGGAGTTCAACATATCCACCAACGATGGAATGTTATGGTTCAGCTCACTTTCACTTCTTATCTGCTTATCCGTAGTGGGAATGCAAGTCTGGCACTTGAAAACCTACTTTGAGAGAAAGAAAATCCTATAATTTATTTTTAATTTTTTTTGTCACATTTATTCTTTACCTTTTTTTTTTTTAACCCTCAGAGCTGCCGTAGAATATGTAACAGCTTTATTCCAGTCAGCACAGGCTGTGCTATGTAAATTGTAGAGCTTGCAAATAATCATTATCTTTCATTTCCTTCAATACCTTTTATTCTCTAATTTATCAAATATTCTATCCATCTCATTATATTTATTTTTCAAGTTATTGCGCACAGACTAAAAGAATAATAAATACATAAAAATATGACATAATTTACAAAATTTTCCTTTCACTTAATGCCTCTAAGAATATTATAATAATAAATAGTAAATTACTCCAAAAATAAAACAAGAACATGTTAAAGATTGCTTTTGAAATTCTCAATGACTTGTAATATAACAAATATAATGAAATAGATGGATAATATTTTATATTATCTAGTGAGGATATCCCTATGAACTTGGCGGGCAGTGTTAAACATATATTGCATGTTTGATATGGGGAAAAAATATTTTGTAGAAAGAAAACGAGAAATTAATACACCTATCTCATTTTCTATTTAAATACATCTTCCTTTTTTTTTTCTTTCTAGAAGGCTTTTTTTTCATATGCCAAACATACATAGGTTTTCTATTTTGCTAGTGCTTTCCTCGTATCCTTCCTCGTGGCAAGAAATAAAATGTATAAATAAATTTGTCATGTGGATTTATGATGTGAAACAAGGGGGAAGACTGGAGAGAGTGAAAGGAGGTTGGAAGAGTTGAAATACTTTATTTAATCAATCAAAGGCTGACTATAATGAAAAATTCTAGCTCTATTTACAAAAACCTAGAAATATTAAAACTAATAATTTAATCCTAACCCTAATCTTAAAAATACTCCTTCTGATTAAAAATATAAATTTTTTTGAAGGATTAGATAATAAAAAATGTAAAGCATTTTTAACATTTTAAGATGTAATTAATATTTTTCTAAGTACTCATAATAAATAAATTACTTTATATTTATTTTAAAAATATAATATCCTATTAAATAAGGATAAATATGAAAAGATAATATTACTTTAAAAACAATTAACTACCTTATCAAAGGATGAAATCAATTAAAACTGCCTTGTATTTTTTAAAGGAGAGTAAACAAGATAATCTAAATAGATAAATATATCTTATTCTATTGAAAATAAATAAAATCTAATACTATCCTAAGAAAGACAATGATAAGAAAATCTAATTAAATCCTAATTCTAATATTATAGAAAATATCCAAGATATCCTTATTCAAATAAAATAACCTAAAAGCCAGGGTCTTGAAATAATCATAGATATCTAGAAATAACCCTAATTATATATAAACCAATATTTCATCATTCTAGTTTCTGAAACTTATCCATATAATTTGCTTCTGAAGTGTCTATTGCATTGTCCACCAAAAAAAAAAAGGAAAAAGCAAACAAACAAACAAACGGGCTGCCTGTTGTATTAACAGGCGGAAAAAAAAAGGGGGGGGGGGCTGCCTATTGTACTAACAGGCATGCTTGCCTATGCTAATCTTGCATCTAACCCATAGGGGTTAGGTTTAGAGAAAGGAGCCAATCCCTCACAATATAGCAAATTAAGACTCTAATTTTCAATGAAAAAGGTGTCTACATTTAATACCATGTCTCACACAAGATTGCCTCCAATAAAAGGAGACCTGTGAATATTGAAAAAGAAAAATCTTGCATCTAACATGTCTGTGAACTTCACAGACAGAACTAGCAATTTATAATTAATAGAAATGCTATGAATTAGAGTTTATAGAATCAATTTTGATCAAACATACACCACCACCATCAACAAGAAGAACAAGAAGCAGCATTATCTCATTACGTGGGAAAAGACACAATTTTGATTAAACATAAATATGAAAAATTGAATAAATATATGAACATAAATATCTGAATAAATTCGAGCACAATATTCTTCATTCTTTTTTAAATTTTGAGGGGGTGAGGACATCACAGTCCACAGCATTATTCTAGATAACAAACAACTGGAAATCATTTCAAGTCAAAAAATCCTGGGAGGTACAAACATAATCCATGAATAGAGGATATTATCCTTCAAACGAAAGACAATGCATTAATGAGTGGATGGCACGGTGTATATAATAATCTAATTTTCTCAGTCTATTTCTAAACTTAATCATATTTCATTCAAGCAACAACTTGCATACTTTAACTTAACTTGAATTCCTCATTAGGACTAGGTATGATATATAATAAAAAGAAAAAAATTGCAAAATATAAACCAGAGAAAAGCCATCAACAATACCTATTCTGCTCACCAGAATTTAAACAATTGAAAATAGGCAGTGTCTTTCCCGGTTTTACTGTAGAGAGTAATGATTAATGAGTAATAAATCACCTGTACGTGCATTTCTGAACGTGTAAATGGTCATAGACAATTAGGAAGAGAACAAGTGCCAGTGATGATCTGCGGGTAAATTTTCCTTGATCTTCTCAAGCCGTTTGAGGATCTCCAAGAAGGAAGGTCTTTGATTCATATCAGCACTCCAACACTCAATGGTTAATCTAAGTAAAAGTGAGAAGGAATCTATTAGCAAAATAACTCAATTCTCATCATGCCAATGCTTTCAATTGAGTTGAAAGTCCTAAAAGGTTTTAGATGTGATGAAATCTTGGTTATTGCACAAAGAGGAATGAGACCAAAAACAGCAGGAAAATAAGTATTTGTCGCATGCATTCACTTTATCCAAAGCACTTTGGCAAGTACAGATAAATGAGTCAGTTAAGTTGACGTACTTCTGCCATTAACACTACTCTAGTCAGGAAGCATAATGGTCACATTTCCTTACACATGTTTTGACCAGCAAAAATGGGTTTCTCTTGCCCTATTGGTGCACAAAATAGGTACTGAAAACTAGATTGGTTATTGAACTAGTTAGGGTACTAATTCAAGAGTTAATGGTCAAAATTGCAGTTGAACCATGATCAAACCAATCATAAACCAAGCATTTTATTAAATTAGTCAAGGCACTAGTTTAACAATTTACTAGTTCAACTAAGTGGGTTGACCTGGATTTTCATATTATGACAGAATGAAAATGAGTGAAATCAAAGATGAAAAAGGTGATTTTAAAGTTAAAGAATGATCCTTATGCCCTTGTTTTAACATAATCAAAAATATACAAAACGCTGAATATAACGATTATATAGACATTTGCATTGCCAAAAAATGGAGAGGAACGGATTCCAAATAGGCATTAATAGACATATTTGAGATATGACTCACTGTCGCAATTCAGGGGTAAAACCCTTTGCACGAATAGTTGGTCTGTTTCCTTCTGCTACTTGTTTGGCTGCATCATAAGGTTCATAACTTGCAAAAGGTGGTTCCCCTTCAAGCATCTAGTCCAGGTAAAAGTAAATGAATCAGAAGTAGCTTCAAATTGTATCACTTTAAACATCTATCTCGTAAGGAAGAAATATTACCTCATACAGAATCATAGCAAAGGAGAACACATCAACCTTTTTATCATATCTCCGGTGTCTGAAAACTTCAGGAGCCATATAGCGGTCTGTTTTTACCCCAAGCAGAAGAATCAGAAGAAATTTTGAATACAAATTATTACTTTTATTTTGACATAACTTATAAAAATACTCACAGCTTCCAGTTTCACCGGTCATCTTATAAACATCATGAGAATTCTTGACCTTGATAAGCTTACTCAGACCAAAATCTCCAACTTTTAAATGGTCTGCACTAGAATTGACTAAAAGGACATTCCTGAAATTTTAGGAAATAGTTTCAACATGAAATATAAATATTTATACATTCCAGACATATATTTTTATTTTCTTGATAACAAAGTTTTGTCATTCTAGGAGACGGAGAGCTGAGAAGCGCAAAATGCATGTCAATTTCTTGTAAATATATGCCTTGAGCCTTGGTTGTGTGTGTATAATGTTGTCACCTTCATAAAAGTACTTATTTTCATAGATAGGATAGAGATAACCAACTTGCCTTGGCTTTAGGTCTCGATGAATTATAACATTTGGTTCATTGTGAAGATAGGCCATCCCTCTGCAAACAATATTCACAACATTGACATTAGCATAGTGATTAGATTAAGCAAAGCTGTATGATTGCAGTGGCTTCTATATTTTCTAATGCTTTTTTTTTTTCAGAAGAAAAAAGAATGCTCTATGTAACGTCCTCATATTAACAACAACAGCATCAAAATTAATGATGTTTCCTTTTATACACCTTGGGATTATAATATATATAGAATAAAATATTTAAGCAGTTATAATAAAATATTTTGAGGATCTTGTACTAATTCTTAGTGCATATAAAATTGAAAACAGAAAATACACACATACACAAACACGTTTAAGATTCTCTATTTATTTATGTACATATTTTCTGAAAATATACCGAGTGATCCATTCCCTGCCATGTTTAATTTTCAGAAAGTGTGTTCTATTTTTGCCTTCTGTATTTTCCATGTCGCTTTTGGTAGACCGTGCATGCATGCAAATGCCTCTACAATCCATTTATCCATTTATATATGCTCATCTCAGAAACTCTTGCACCCACTCTCACACACTGACATCACTCACCTGCACATCCCACCACTTCACACACACAAATATATACATAGTTATATTAAAAAATGTTTTTTTTTTCTCTAATACCTTATTTTCCTCTTATTTGTGATGGGAGATTACTACAAATACTAAACCAAGATATCTAATAAAAAAAATTAATCAACAAAATCCTCATAAAGAAATTATCACAAAAAGAGAATAAGATATTGAACAAAAACATTTTTGAATATAACTCACTAAGAATAATTCACTTTCTCTCTCCTGCTGCTTGACATCTCAATCTACCCTGTCTCCATCACTTTTTTCCTTTCTGTCTTACTTTCACAACATTCCCTATTTAAGATTCATGTACCTTCGATCTCTTCTTTCTATTTGCCTTCATACCATGCATCCATGTAAGACAACTCACTCACTTATCTCTGTAAACTTTTACACTATTTTCACATTTTTATTCTAGAATAATATCTCACTCCCTATCCTATTTCCTTGCATCACACTAATTTGATTCATCCTTTTTGTAACCAATTTAAATATTTCTTTTTCTCAGCTTTTATTATTAATGATTCTTCAAAAATTCCATAGCTTTCCCTCTTAATGTGAAATCAACTATGTCCATATCGTCCTATTATATGTCTACATATTTTTTCTATTTTTGGCTCTGCATGTACAAGTATTGTTAAAGGCAAAATGTGCACTCAAGGTGCGAGGCCTATAAAACACCTTAGGTGCAAGGTACTACAAAGGAGCATGCCCAAGTAAAGCAAGGCGCTACCTTGTGAAAATTCACAATGTATAGATAACAAATCATGAGATAAAATAATGAATGTGAATTTACTTAGCCTTCATATAGATGCTCTGAGAAATTGTATCATATGAAGAAAACAAAGATAAAAGTAGCAATCATGTAAATCATAAGCTATTACAAAACAATATAAATTGTTGTAATGATCAATCAAGTTCAGAAAGTGTTTTGAAAATATGAAAGAATAATATAAAAGCCCATCAAATATCAAACTAGATATCTGAATCAAATTCAGATGCACCTAGCTCAATACTTTCTTCTCCTTCATTTTTGACTTTATATCCTTCAATGTCTTCCTCTAACTCATCTGAATCAATATTAGCCTCAGGTTTCTCAATATTGGCAATTGATCTTGAGCCTTTTATTGTTTGTTTTTCTTTCGATTTAGATGAGCTAGCTCCTTTTCCTTTACTTTGGCTTCTAGTTTGTTTGCCAGGTTCCACAACACCTGCTACTGTTGCTACAACACCCCCATGCTAAGTCTTCATTGTTATCATTGCCAAAAACATGTTCATTTGTTGCATCATCATTGACATCCATTATATCAAGTAGCCATTCATTGCTTTCATCAACGTTTACTAAGGAAATAGGGTCTATATCTTGGCTATCACACATTGATAAACATGGATGAAAGTAGTGAATGGCTACTTGGTAAAATGAATGTCAATGAGGATGGAATAGATAGACATGTTTTTGACAATGTTAACAATGAAGACTTAAACATGAGGGGTCGTAGCAACAACATTACATGTTAATGAATATTGTAAACAAACTAGAAGTCTAACTAAATGAAAAGGAGCTAGCTCATCTAAATCCAAAGCAAAACAAACAACACAAAGCTCAATACCAATTGCCAATATTGAGGAACTTATAGCTAATTTTGATTCAAATGAATTTGAGGAAGATGTTGAAGGATATAAATCCAACAATGAAGGAGATGAAAGTCTTGGCTTAGTATATATAAATTTAATTCAAATATCCAGTTTGATATTTGATAGGCTTTTGTGTTGTTCTTTGATGTTTTCAAAACAATTCCTGAAGTTCATTGATCATTAGAGCAATTTATATTGTTTTTTACCAGCTTAAGATTTAGATAATTGCTACTTTTAAATATGTTTTCTTCATATAACACAATTTTTCAAAATATTTATATGAAGGTTAAGCAAATTTACATTTATCACCTTATCTATATTTGTTGTCTATACATAATGCATTTTTACATGATAGCACCTTACTTCACTCAAGCGTGCCCTTCTAGCACCTTACACCTAAGACGTTTTATAGGCCTTCTGACTTGAGTGTGCCTTTTGCCTTTGACAACAATAAGCAGGCCTGAAAGCAACAAGATAATACATCAGATAGCTATCTTTTCACACATTTAAAAGTTCCTTAGAAGCCTGGGAATCAGTTTTCTGTCATCTTTATTTTTATGAACAATGGCTTGTGCAGCCTGCCCTTTTTGGCCATCCATTGTAAAGGCTTTGCCAGAATAGAAGAGTGTGAAGTCTTTTGGAAATGTAGCTTCTTTGCACTGCTTTGGTCCTATTGCTGGAGGCATAATACCAGATTTCTTCACCAGAGATTTCTCCCTATGCATATTATAAGGGAAAATTGTTTTCTTGGCCCCTATTTGGGTGAGTGCAGTTTTCTAAGGGAGCAGTGTGTTTCATTTCCTTTGCTCTATTTTTGGGAGGACTTCTTATACTCCTTCCATGCAAGTCATTTCTTTTCACAAATTTATGGGGAAGACAAAAGGAAAAAGAAAAGAAAAGAAAAGAGAAGGGGGAAGAGAGAAGGAAGGAAAGGCATATACCTGGCCATATCCAAAGCAAAGTTGACAGCTGTTGAAGGACTGAGTGTGCCTTTTTCCTTGAGATATTGATGAAGATCACCCTGCATATGACACAATAATTTGAAGAGCTCCCTTTCCAAGCATAAGTTCAATGCACAGACTACAGAAGCTGGATGGACAATGTGCTAAACTGAAAGTAGATGCATGCATTCACATACCCCTCTTAGATACTCAGTGATTAACAAAAGGGGCTTCTTTTCGGTTACAGCTCCAAGAAACTGGACTATATTAGGGTGTCGAACCTTCACTAGCAAATTAACCTCATGCCTGAAGTCCTGGCTGCATTAAAAGTTAGCCGCACAAAAAGAGAGGTTGAGTGATTGCCCATTTGACTTCGCAGAAAAATCCAGAACAGAGGTGAACAGTTTATTACTGCAAAAGTATCAGCTTAATAACAGTGTGTCTCTATCTCCCCCATGGCACAATGGATTAAGAATTTATTATTCTTCCTTAAGAGAGAGTAGGTTAAAAGAGGAATAAGCACAATCAGCAAAAGCAGATCAGCTAGTTCTTTGAATGGATCTTCATAGACTTAAAAAAGAAAGAAGAATTAATCTTACATCACCAATCTATCATCTGAGAGAGATGGAAGAATACGTTTGACAGCAACAGGCGTTCCACGCCAATGTGCTTTCAAAATTTCACCAAAAGATCCCTGCAGAAAACGTACAGAACAAACAACGCCATATTTCATAGGCAAATGTTCATCAAAAGCTTAAATGTAAAATGCAAGTGGAAAGATAAAGCTAGAAAGGCACAAATAAAAGAGCAAGAACAACAAGCACTAAAAAAAAAAGAAGAAAACACAATGGCTTTGTTTCTTTTATAAATCATAAAAAACCTTCAAGACTAAATTGCAGCCCTTCAATGACCACAACAAAATGGACAAAAATAGGAAGACAACAAAAATTGAAGTTAGTTCAAATGGCCCGATTTATAGCAGAAAGCCAAGTATGCCTACAAAGGCTATAGCGCGCAACTTCAGATCCAAAAGCATAACAGGGTTAATACCTGACAGCAATATACATAAAGAAACTTTTGCCAAAATGTGTGTGTGTGTGTGTGTGTGTGTGTGTGTGTACGTATGTTAGGAAAACCCAAACTTTGATGCAATCAAACTGTTTCCAGCTTGGTCGCCATACACAGTTTAACGTCAGACACAGAAAATGTAAAAGATACCTTTCCAATGCGAACTGAATTTGTGAAGTCCAGCTCAGAAGGGTCTATTTCCCAATCACACTTGTTAGGCAGTGGAGGAGCAACAGGCTTTGGTTCAAAATGGCTTCCAGTTTGACCCTGTATGATCAATGATTAGAAATAAAGAGCTACAAAAAATAATAAAAACAACTAATCAATCAATAACAGAAGGCTCAGTGTTAGGTTACTAAGATTCATAAAGAACAAGCTACTAAGTAAACGGTAGAAATTAAAAGTAACACAATATTAACAAATTAATTAGCAAACTGCAATTTATCGCCCATCTTAACCTAATGCACACATAAAAGAGGAGAGAAAAGGAAAAATATTGAAGACAGGCTATCAAAGCCATACACAAGTATCGTATCCCACAACTTCAACCTGGTTGTAACAAAACATCCATATGTTGCATAAACTTAAAGATTGGAATCAAAGTATAGAATGTACTATATGGTTTGAAAAGCTACCAATTAATTTTCCCCAAAAAAGAAAAAGTGTGGGGGATACGTTAAAGATAAAATCTAAAATACACAGATAAAAGAACAGAGATTTTGGTTAAAAAAAAAAAAGAGAAAAGAAAAAAAGTTATCCTAAGTAACACTGAAAAGTATTGACAAGCAAAGCAGGAGCACAAAAAAAAGAAAAAAGAAAAAGAAAGGTTCCAAGGTCCTTTTTTAAGAGAAACGAGAACTTACAAAAGACAAGCCTCCATGAGATTTTAAAAGCTCCACCATGTCAAGCTTTTGAGCGCCTTCTGCATCAGCTAGAGGCTGTTTTTTTTTTGGTTAGGAGGGGATCAAACTTTCAGACATTGATAGAGCTCAGAAATCTTAATTACCAAAAAAACAAAATGTAGTTCTGTGTCATAATTAGAAAGAAAGGCAATACAGTGTTTCTCCAGCGATCCTGCGCGTTTACATCGGCACCATATTCAAGCAAGCACTTAGCAACTTCGACCCAACCATGGAGAGAAACCACGTGAAGCGGCGTGCGATTGTCATAATCTCTGGCGTTCACCAGCGACCGATCCTCCTCGAGAAGCCTGCGGACAGAAGCGGCGTCGTTTTGATGGGCATGCCACAAGATCAAAGAGGTGCGATTCACCCTGGCCTTATCCTTCTGCTTGTCCTTGTCTAGCCCCGATGCACAGCCGCCAGACGACTCGGCGCCGGAGGTGGAGTTATCGGAACTCATGGCGCGGACTGAGGGATCTGATGGATCCAGTGGCCGCAATTGTGGGAGAGAACCAAAACAATGAGTAAGAATTGAGTGGGAGAAAGAGAAACGCTAGTTATTTCGGTTAAGTTGTTGGATTTTGTGGCTACTTTTTTGGGGATAAAGAATCGGATTGACTTTGATTACCGTAGCGATCAAAAGGTCGGGGGAGAGGAATAGTTGGGGAGCCTAGGCTTCGTAGGTTCCAAGACGTCATCTGTGAAACTGAATGTGTCGGCTGTAGTACTTTTAACTCGTTAACAGGAATAGCTATTGGGAAAATCTCATTCAAACATTTATGGTTTGATTTGAAAATAATTTTAAATATAAAAATTATAATATACTTATTTATTTTTTAAACTTATCCACTAACCAACTAATAGTTTTTATTAATTGAACGTGAATAAATATTTATTAATTAATAAATAATTATTTATTAAAATATAATCCTTCCTACAACATGATTTTTTTAAATTTTTAAATTTATTAATTAGTGAAGATTTCTTATTAAATGTAAATATAAATAAATATTTATTAATTAGCGAGTGACTACTTATTGAAACATTATCTATATTTATCTATTCTCATAATTAAGTTCTTCTATATTATTAAATTTGTCAGTTAGTAAATAATTTTTTATTAAATATGAACTATTTCCCCAGTCTCTACATATAAGATATTTTTAATTGAATCACGCAAACTTATAAAAATTTGTTATCTACCTAAAAGCATAGTAACATTTCAATTTTGCACTTAGTTACTATAAATAAAAAATGAATCTCTTTTTTCAAAGTAAATTAATGAAAATACTTTTTCTCTTTTCAATTTAATAAGGGTATAATGGTCAATTCATTTAAAAAATATGCTAATAACCTCTTATATTTAGGAACAAAAAAGAATCCAAAAGACTTCTTATGTATAGAGAAAGAGGGAGTAGTAATGTACCCGTGCAATGTACAAATCATGTATAACAGTATTTTTTAAATAGGTACTAATTCTATAGGAGAATTTTTTTCGAAAGAATAACTTATAATATACATTCTCCATATTATCTTATATATAATAGGCTGTATAATTATTGTCATTAATATTAAATATACATATTAGAGTATAGAAAGTTATAAAACTAAAAGCATATTGTGTAAACGGGTATAATGAAAAGTAGATTAACAAAAAATCACAATTATTTAGATCAAATTATTGAAGTCATTCCTATAAATAACATTAGAAGTTTTATCCATGGAGCGGCTATCTTTATTAAGAACCAATATTTTTAACATTTCCTACTTCAAACACAAGAAACAGCAACATATTATTGATTGTGAGTGAAAATAAGACAGAGCAGTTACCAATCAACATGACATTGGCTTTGGTGCTAGCTCTTATTAATGGTCATTTCAAAGACCAACATAATGAGGTATTGCCTCCTTTTCATAGTAAATGACAATATAAAATCAGATAGACACATAGCAATATGCAGTATACATGCTCTTGTCCCTACATTTGATCCAGATGTTACTTGGATCTCAATAATATGTTTTTCAATTTGTGTAATTACAAGATTGTACTATTGCTCAATTCTATAAATTTATCAATGTTCCACATTAAAATAATTAGGGCACCTACTTTGGCCTTATTTCATGATTCAAGTGGTGTTGTATTGCAATTGAATTTATAAAATCTTTAGAGTACAGATGAAGCAAGCTCTAATGTTGAAGTAGGCTCTTTAGACTTTCTTGGAGTTTTGATCCTCTTAGATGATTAAGAAGGTGATACTTCCTTCACTAATTAGAGCCTTTGTGAATTTCCTCTTCCTTGTTACCTCCTCATTGGCTCTCGTTCCAGTATCCTTGGTTCTTGCCATTTTAGAGATTTTTGAGAGAAGAGATAGGTTTAAGTTGAAGATTGAGAAGAAAGTAGATGAGGTGAGGAACAAAAAGAAGATTAGAAGAAGCATGTAAAGAAATTCAAATGCCACAATAGCTAAAGAAGATTCAGGGAGGTAGTTAAGAATGAGAGAAAGTATAACGGCTAGAAAAATGAATGTTGGTTTACGTGTGAAAATGAAGGGTTGATAGGGAAGATATATATAGGTATTGCAGGATCACGCATGAGGCAAAAATTGTTTCACGCGTGATTCAGCACCTATTTCAGACTAAGTGCTATTTCTCGCTTGTGATATGATGGTTTCATGCATGATTTAGCACTATAGTTAACATTCAAATTTTACACATTCAATATAGGTAAAATCATGTGTGGTCACAAGTAGTCTTCACATGTGAAATGATCAAGTCAGAATACAATTCTCTCGAGAAGACATTTCACGTAAGTAAGACTTTCTTCTTTACGTGTGATTTAGCACAATTCAAGGAGGATGAAACATTGTGTGATATTTCATACAAGCAAAATTATCTTCTTCACATGTGATTTAGCACAATTCAATAAAGATAGCATCCTGAGTGCTATTTCAAGCAAGTGACTAAGCATATTTCACACATGAAAATGCAGCTATATAGAAAATATCATAGAATAAAGCATTTTCACGCAAGATATGGCATGTAAACTGGTAAGAAATGTCCTAAAATAATAATAACTATTCTCTAAAGCAAAATATACTTGACCTTCTAACCTCTTTCTTTAAAATTCAACTTGATCCATTCTAAAGAAGCTAAGATTCACAGATTAAGCCTTGCAAAAATAACTTAAAACAACTCCAAAGTTTAAGTTAGTAAAAGATTCAAAATGTAATACAATTGAGTTTAAGAATCTTACAACTCATTGGGATTTACCACTCCCAATTCCCTTCTAATGAATGTGAACTCTCTTCAGCTAGAAGTTTGGTGAAAATATCTACTAATTGCTCGGTAGTGGGAATAAACTCTAGTATGATATCCCTCTTTTACACATGATGTCTTACAAAATGATGTCTTATATCAATGTGCTTGGTTCTTGAGTATTGGATAGGATTCTTGGCCAAGTTTATGGTTCTGGTGTTATCACATCTAATTAGAATCTCCTTGAGATGAACTCCTAAATCTTCTAATTGCTATTTTAACAATAGAATTTGTGCACAACAGCTTCCAACAACCAAGTATTGAGCTTTATAAGATGATAAGGACATGTTATTTTACTTCTTGTGAACCATGACATTAATGAGCCACCAAAGAACTTATAAGTTCTACTTGTGCTCTTTTAATCTGTCTTACATTTTTCATGATCAACATCTGAATAAGTGATCAATTTAGGCTTTTCTCCTTTTAAAAACTAAAGTGCCAGTTGTAGAGTCCCATTAAATACTTGAAGATTCTTTTCACAACCTTTAAATGAGATTCTCTTAGATAAGCTAGAAATCTTGCACACATATAGACACTAAACATGATATCAAGTCCGCTTGCAGTTAAATGAATAGTGATCTAATCATTTGCTTGAATTTAGTTTGATCTTCCTTCTTTCCATTTTCATCCTTATCTATCTTGATTGAACATAAGTAAGTTGCTTAGATTTGAATTTTCAAATCCAAACTTCTTCAATAGTTCATAAGTGTACTTGGTTTGGCTTGTGAAGATCCCATCCCTTATTTGCTTGATTTGCAATCCAAGAAAGAAGTTTAGCTCTCCCATCATAGATATCTCAAATTCACCTTACAAAATCTTAGCAAATTTCTCACAAAAGACCTCATTAGTAGCTCCAAAAATAATATCATCAATATAAATTTGAACTATAAAAATTTACTACTTTTAGTTTGATAGAATAAAGTTTTATCCATCATTCCTCTTTTGAAGTTATTATTTAGCGGAAAGTACTTAGCCTGTCACATCAAGCTCTTGGCGCTTGCTTTAGTTCATACTATGCTTTCTTCAATTTATAGGCATGATTTGGCATTGGTGGATCTTCAAATCCTAAAGGTTGTTTTACTTAAACTTCTTCATTGATTAATCCATTCAAGAAAGCACTTTTGACATCCATTTGATGAAGTTTAAAATCTTTAATGCATGCAAAAGCAAGTAGAAGTCTAATAGCCTCAAATCTAGTAACATGAGCACATGTTTCATCATAATCAATACCTTCTTCTTGATTATAATCTTTAGCTACTAGCTTGGCTTCATTTCTTTCCACAATACCAATTTTATCAAGTTTGTTTCTATAACATCTTAAATTTCTAATCTTGTGTTAATGACTAATTACAAAATGAATTAGTAACTTAATGTGAGATTAGTATTTTAGGTAGTGAAGTATTATATTGACTCCTTGGGATGTTATATGAGGTCTCGTGGTAGAGCATGTGAGTACAGTGAAGATCTCCCTTACTGTGCCACGCGCCACTTTGCATGGTGTAGAAATCAAGTAAAAATGGACATGTCTGCTTATGGAAAATAGAAGAAGAAGCAGAGAAAAGAGAGTCAGACCTGAGGAAGAGAAGGACATCTATTAGGGCAAGTGAAATCAGGAGCAAGGATGACACTTCTGACTTATTACTTTTTGGGTTAGTCTCGTAATGCCTTAACCTCTGATTCTTAGCTTTAACTAGTGAAAAATTGAATTTGAAAGTTTTAAAGAGTTGATTTCTTACCCTATAATATTAGAAAGGTCCTCTAGGACTAAACTAATACTTTGCAACTAGTTTAAGTTGGAACAATAAAGTTTTGAAGCTATAAGCTTAATTTGACCTAAGTTAGAGAGACAATAGTGAGAGAGAACTTGATTTTAAGGAAGATAATGGTTGTAGTGAGTGATAATTAAGCATGATATGAGTGGGTAAATGTGAATTGTGGAAGCGGTAATGATTAGGTGTTAAATTACTGTATTTGACACTTTTAGCTATGCAAAATGGGGAAGGAGAAGGGGGAGAGAATATAGAAAAGAGAGAAAGGGATCAATAAAGAGAATAAAGAAAAGAGAAAACTCAGAGAAGAGATAAGATAATATTAATTTTTATTCAATCAAATGTGTGTTTACAAAACAAATGAACTAAGATGCTATTTATAAGCCTCAAATTAACCCTTGAATCAAATGTAAGAAATTCTTAAAATCTTAAAATTAAATGTAAAGATAATAATAATTTAAATATTATGATAATTAAAAAAAATTTCCTAATTAATAAAATATCCTAATAAAAATATTTGATCTTCCAATCTTCTCAAATATTTAATGTCTTCAATTACTTTCTTTTCTTTTTCTTCCCATCATTTAGTCTATAGAGTAATTGACTTTGGGTGCCTAAATTGTGTAAATTCTTGTGTGCGACGAGTTAAATAACTAAAGAAGCTCGAATAGGGTTGTGAAACACGGGTAACCCTTTCTATTGAACAGAAGGGTTAATGCAACCATATAGTTTATTATATTTATTGACTGTTATAATTGTGTAAAGTAATTATGAAATGGTAAATTTGTTATTTTACGCGTTTTATGTATGATTTGACACTATAAACAATTTTAGCATGAAAATTGATTTGTGAAATGAGATTTGAAAGATTATTGGTTTTGATTGATATATATATATATATATATATATATATGTTATGTATAAAAGCATATGATTTGAAAATTGTGTAAAAAGGCATGATCATAAAGGGTGAGAGTTCACCCAAGATATGTGGAGATGTGAGTGAAAAATTCATACGGTCGGGTTGGCACCATGGGACATCTGGTGCAGTATATTATGAGTTAGTACCTTGGATAATCTGGTACAACATACTATGGGACTATTATCATGAGACATTCGAGCAGTCTGGCAACTCCTAGTACTTGTTAGAGTACGGTTAAGAATCAACAACGCCTCTATCACAAATGTGTGAAATGAGGGAAACCACAGTCTGTAGGTGGGTTAGATTACCTTTGGTCAGCTATTTCTACCGCCAACAGTGTGCTCGGTTCAATAAGTGATTGATCCAATAGAGCCTATGGTTTTATGTCGGGGAGCTTTAGAGTATCAGTGGATAGATGATCATGCTAAGGTGTAAAAGTATGTAAAAGTGATTTATATGTGAAAGTGATGATTTAAGCTATGTTATGATACATATATATGCTATACTTTGGTTTTATTACTCTAACATAGTTACTTATGTTAATGTACATGAATAAACTATACTGGTTATTAAGATTTTGATCTCAACCATGGTTATCTATAATTTTTAGGTTCCCGTGGTGGTGGTGCAAAGGGAAAAAATATTGACTGAGTTGATATTTCAATAAAGCCTTTAAAAATTTGGTGCAATGAATTTGTAGATTATTAGTTGTGAACTTGTGTATAAGTTGCCATAGGATTCAGTACATTTGCATAAAGTTGTGTTTATGGTATGTTTGGTAATTTTGATTCCCTAGCCCCTGTGTATATATGTAAATGATGAAATGATAGAGTGGGTTAGTGGGTGAATGTGAATATATGTGGACACAAGGTATACTAGCTGTGTAAGTGGAAATTTAGCCTCAGTTGTAAGTTAAGTGAAAATGTGAATTTTTCCCAAATGTGTGATATGAGCAATTTACAAGCTAATTATGTGTATATGTATTATATTGTCTATATAATTGGTCAATAAGGTGCATATTGTCCATTTGGATGTGGTCAATACCCTAAAAGCAGCTAATGACATACAGTTTGAATTAGTGATGCTCAAGTAGCAAATTTTCATATAAAATGGTCAAAATACACTTAGGTGTACAACTTGAAAGAAATATTGGATTGAAACAAAACCAGTGTCATTAGTTAGATTATGAAACAAGTTTCGTGTGGGTGCTTGAAGCATCCCGATTGGATATTAGATTTGAAAATGGCGGACCTCCGAACTTCACACCAAAAACTGCTAAATGATAGCAGAATCAGGTGTGTGTGCCACGATGCATGTATCCATATGCCATGGCATATGGTATAGAGCAAGGCAGCTGTGATCTCTGTGCCACATGTTGTGGCGCATGTAGCGTGAGCCATGGTGCACGGCCCCTATTTTGACCTAATATTATTATAATGCACATGTTTTTCTTATGAAATTGGAGATGCTACCTCTGTGTATTAGTCTAAATAATATAAATGGTTTCTATAAAGAAATTTTCAAAGATCTTGTATTGGGATCCTAATGTTTTCAAGTTAATTATTTTGATTAGTAGTTATATAGAGGATAGTATGGTAATGTTAGTGAAGGTATTATAGTTTCTAAAGGCCCATTTCATCCCAACTACAAGATGATTACTTGGTCTAAGCACTAAGTCCCAAACTTAACTTCTCTCAAACTGATTTAACTCTTCTTGCATTACTATGAGCCAATATTCATCAGATAAAGCTTCTTTGATGTCAGAAGGTTCAATATTAGAAAGAAATGCACTAAAATGGCATACTTTTCTAAGTGAACCTCTTATTCTAATTTTATCACCAACTTCTCCAATGACTTGATCAATATGATGTGACTTACTATATCTCCAACCTTTTGGAAGATCATTTGTCTGTCCATTTTGATCATTAGTCATGGTACTATTATTGGTTTGATTTTCCTCCTTTTCTTTCAGTAAGAGATCATCAAGAGGAAGATACATAGTTTCTTCTTCCTTGTTCTCATCTGATAAAGATTTATCAAATCTAACATAAATTGAATCTTCAACAGATAAGGTTCTTTTGTTAAAGACTTTAAATGCTTTGTTTCTATTAAAATAACTAAGAAATACAACTTCATCACTTTTAAAATCAAACTTGTCTAGATTATCCTTACCCTTATTGAGTACAAAATGCTTACAACCAAATACATACAGATGAGAGATGTTAGGCTTTCTTCCCTTGTAGAGCTCATATGGAGTTTTGTTCAGAATGGGTCGAATATGTGCTCTATTTATGATGTAGCATGCTGTGCTCATGACATCTGCCCAAAAATACTTAAGGAGTTTCTTCTCATTTAGCATGGTCCTTGCTATTTCCTCTAAAATTCTATTCTTTCTCTCTATAACTCCATTTATTGAGGTATTCTAGAAGCTGAGAATTCATGACTAATTCCCTATTCTTCATAAAACTCAATCAAGTTAAAATTGTCAAATTCTCCACTATGGTCACTTCTTATCTTCATAATTTTCAAACCCTTTTCATTTGTACTTTAGCTATAAATACCACAAAATAATCAAAAGGTTGATCCTTATGAGATATGAAGATAGTTCATGTGAACTTAAAATAATCATCAACTATAATAAAGGTGTAAAGATTACCCCTTAGGCTTTTTATCCTTAAAGGATCGATTAGATCCATATGAAGCAACTCAAAAGGCCTTGATATAGATACTACATTTTTGCTTTGAAATGTAGTCTTGACTTGTTTGCCCTACATACAAGTATCATATAGCTTGTCAGCTTTGAATTTTATCTTTGGCAGCCTAATGATAAGTTTTTTCTTTACAAGCTTGTCTAATTGCTTCATATTGACATAAGCTAATCACTTATGCCACAACCAGCTTTCATCTTTCACAGAGATGAGGCATTTTATATTCAGATTAATCATTACAAAGATTGATTGAGCATACATTATGAACTCTCTTCCCTTCTAGGATGTTTTTCTTGTTTGTTCATCTCTCACAATACAATGCAAGGCATTAAATATAACCTCATAACCCTTATCACATAATTGACTTATGCTCAAGAGGTTATATCCTAAATCATCAACTAAGTAAACATTATCAATATATGGAGAGTTAGATGAATTCTTATCAACCTTACCTATACTAAGAATTTTTACCAACGATCTTTGGTTTTTATCATATATAAGAACATGGAGCTATTACCAGTCATGTTCTAGAAGCAAATGACTTGCTCCTTCTAAGTATAAGTCTTTCCTAGTGCAGCAAGCTCATTCATCATGTGTGTGTATATGACTTGCATATCTTTAATACTTTCTCCAGGCTTCATCTTGAATAGCTTGTATTGCTGAGTCAATGTACTCATTTTGTTCTCATTGACTCCTTCAGTACTATCATAAGCAATCTCTAGAGCATCCCACATCTCCTTTTTTGTTTCTAAATAGCTCACATGGAAGTACTCTTATTGACTCAAGGCCTTTGCAATAATTAACTTCGCCTTGGAGTTTAACAATATAAGCTTTTCTTCCTTTTCTATGAATTCACTCTTTATTTTCTTATAAATTATCCTTCTACAGTTTTATATGAAATGTAAGGACCATTCTCAATAATCTCTTATAGATCAAGGCCTAAGGCCTTAGAAAATAATCTCATCTTACTTTTGTATAGCTTTCACCATTGAATCCTGGAGGCCTATTAATCTTAGCACCTTCTGGGAGAACATTGGCACCAAAACTAGCTATAGGATCCTATTTAATTATTAAGTCTTTAATTAAGAGTTCAAGCTTTGATACCAAATGTTAGGATAGGCTGGCACCTAAGAGGGAGTGAATTGGATAACACTTAAAAACTTTTAAAAACTTAAAAGAGCGAAAAACTTAAGTATGAAGAAAAAAGATGAGACATATAAGATTTATACTGGTTCAGCCTCAAACTTAGCCTACGTCCAGTCTTTAAGATTACACCTGAGATTTTCAACTAAATTCACAAGCTTTAATAGGTATTTGCCACCACAATACAACTTTTATGACTTAACTTATCTTGAATCACTCAACAAACCTTGCTATAACCCAGCAAGTTATTACAAACACTTGAAAAATACCTTTTCAAGATTTATGAGTAATGAAATAAACTTTCACAGAAAACTCTCTTAAAAAGTAGATGAAATTACAATTAAAAGTTAATAAACATACTCCTCTCTCACTCAATTCTATCCAACATAGAGGTGATTTATACTTCCTTCCATACAACGTCTCATATGGTGCCATTTGAATATCAAAGTAGTAACTATTATTATAAGCAAACTCAAAAGGGAGATAGCTGTCCTAGCTAACCTTCAACTCCAGAGCACAAGCTCTCAACATATCCTCTAGGATCTGTATAGTTCACTCCGTCTGTCCATCCGTCTATGAATGATACGTTGTATTGAATCTGAACTCAGTACCCATAGCTTGCTACAAAGCTCCTCGGAACTTGGATGTAAACCTTAAATCTCTATCAGAAATTACACTTTTTGGCACACCATATAGGCTCACAACTTCTTGGATATAGAACTCTACCAACTTTTTCCAAAGAATCACCAATCTAAATAGCAAGAAAATAAGTTGATTTCATGAGTCTATCAACTATTACCTAAATGGCATCGTGCCCTGACTGTGTTCTTGATAATCCTAATAAGAAATCCATGGATATTCTATCCTACTTCTACTTAGGGATGTCTAATATTCTATCCCACTTCCACTTAAGGATGTCCAATGGTTGCAACATCCCTGCTGGTCTTTGTTGCTCTATCTTAACCTTCTGATAGGTTAAACACCGAGTTACAAAGTCTGTAATATCTCTCTTCATACTAGGCCACCACCAATACTACCTCATATCCTGGTACATCTTTGTAGCTCCTGGATGACTTATGTATTTGCTACAATGGGCTTTAGTCAAAATAACTTCATTCAAATTTGCATTATCAGGAACATAGATCCTGTCCCAGTAGATAATAAAGCCATCACCATTGAAACTAAAATCAATGGCATGATTCACTTCAATTTCTTCTCTGATCCCCAGAAGATATTCATCCTCTAGTTGTGTCATTCTCAATTCCTTCCAGAATTCATTATTGACCTTTATGGAATAAGCACTAACTAATGCCTTCAATGTTGTATCCTGTTACAACTCAATAAAGGGTTCTATTAATTTATGCTCTTTTACTATAAAACTTGCCACATGCAAAGTCTTCTGACCCATTAGAAATAATATTAGCTTTACTCAAATATTATTTTAATTTAAAATTATAATCCTTAAGAAGCTCCATCTATTTCCTCTGCCTCATATTCAACTCCTTCTAATCTACCACGTATTTCAGACTCTTATAGTGATAAACACCTTAAACACCACACCATACAAATAATGGCTCCAAATCTTCACACTGCTACAAGTTCTAAGTCATGAGTAGGGTAATTTTCTTCATGTGGCCTCAACTGTTGAGAAGCATACTCTACCACTCGACTGTCTTACATCAAGACACAACCAAGGCCTCTTAATGATGCATCCATGTATACCTCATAAGGTAATATCAGATTAGGGATAATTAATACTGGTGTTGTGGTTAACGTCTCTTTTAGCTGCTGACATGCCACTTCACACTAGACATCCTAAATATAAGGTTGATCTTTCCGTATCAAACTAGTCAAAGGAGAAGATATCTAGAAAAGTTCCTGGATAAATCGTCAATAATATCTAACTAATCCTAAAAAACTATGCATCTTCATGACTGAGTTGGGATGTTCTCACTTTAATACTGCATCAACCTTATGTGGATCTATAGAAATCCCATCCACATATACCATATATCCTAAAAATTAGACTTCTCTCAGCTAAAACTCGTACTTACTGAGCTTAGCATACAACTTCTTATCTTTCAGAATCTAAAGCACCATCCTTAAATACTTTACATGCTGCTCCTCATTCCCAAAATATATCAGGATTTCATCTATAAAGCCACCACAAACTGATCTAAATATGGCCTAAATATATGGTTTATATATTCCATGAACACTGCGGTATATTGGTCAAACTAAATAGCATAACCAAGAATTTGTAGTGTCCATACCAAGTTCTAAAAGCTGTCTTAGGTATATCCACTGTATTGACTCTCAATTGATGGTATATTGACCTTAAATCTATCTTAGAAAAGACTGAGGCACCACCTAACTAATCTAAAAGATCATCAATCCTTAGCAAAGGATACTTAGTCTTCAAAATCACCTTATTCAACTGTTGATAGTTGATGCAAAGATACAAACTACCATCCTTCTTCCTCACAAACAACACTGGTGACCCTCAGGGTGACACGCTTGGTCTAATAAACCTCTTGTCTAACAAATCCTCAATTTTCTTCTTTAGCTCAAATAATTTTGATGGCAACATTTTATATGGGGCCTTTGATATTGATTCAATTCTAGGAACTAAATTAATTGAGAACTCTACTTCCTATTCAAAAGGTAATCTATTCACTTTATCTGAAAATACTGTAAGGAACTCCCTCACTATGACTTGATCTTCTCAATTCCACCATCATATACTGCACTGGAAGCAAAGAATACCATATACGTATCACAACCTTATTGGATCAAAGTCTCAGCAATAACCACCAATAAGAACTTGAATATCTTAGAAGAATCTACTGCTGCAGACAATATTGATAATGAAACTATCTTTTTAACAAAACCAAACATAGCATTATTTGCTGCTTGACAATCCATGCCAATAATTATATCTATTCCTTTCATAGGAATACAAATCAGGTTAATCTTAGAAGCTCTGTCCTCAAATCAAATCTCTATACCTTGTGATACTAGATGATCTAGAAGGCATCATTATAATATTCAAAAATTTCAAATCTAGAATAAATTGACTAATTAAAGGATAAAATAGTTAAAAAGATAATTAATTAATTTAATCATATTTTTGGGTTGCTAATTAGCTTTTTAGGTCATACTTGGCTCTAAATTGAGTTAGGATGGAAGTTGGATTGAATCAAGTGGCATCAGGGGGAGTAAAATTGACATATTTCTCATTGCATCATGAGTTGTAGCTTGTGTGGCATGTAGTATGGTGCACAGCACAGCGCAAATAGCATAAAAAATGAAAATCATCAGAAAAAGTCAGCTTTATGAGGGAAAGACCTAGGACACAAAAGGGAAGGCTTTGGGCATTATTAGGGCATCATTTTAGGAGGATTTTGAAGATAAATTAGGCCTTTAAACTCTTGAGTAAGTTTCCTACCTTTTTCCTCTACCTTTTCATCTCATTTTTCATGAAATTTAGAAGTGGGAGAATTTACTCTAAATGGATTAAGATATAGGTCTATGTTTTAAATATTTAAATTGATTCTAAAGATTTGATTTAAGTTTTTTAACCTTGCATAAGTGGTAATATGAAGCTACTTTATTGTTTAGTGAAAGTTGGATCAAGCCCTAACTTGATCATGGGGTTTTGAAGTGTGATAAGTTGATATATTAAATGTTACATTATGATAGAGTTAGAGAGAGGGTTGAGGGGATTGTGTAAACAAATTGTAAACTTAAGAAGCCTCTTTATTGAGAATATTAGTGAGAAGTGGGAAAATTAGGATGTTATTGGTAGCTAATAGTGCTTGTATTAATTGAAAATTAATATATAGTACTTGTTGATGTAGATTGTGGTGTGAGAAAACTTGCCTTAACATAAGAAGAGATTTAGTACTGTGGGTAACCTTTTTAGTAACAAAAGGGTTGAGGTAACTAGATAATTTGCATTATTTACTATCTTGTATAAGTTATTCTCAAATTATTTTTCTATGATTTGTTATGTATATATGTATAAATTTTGTAAAAGTTAACTATTTTAGAAAACGAGTGGAGTATTGATTTATGAAATTTATGTTTTTGACGTAAGTGGTAAGATTTGTTATATTTGTTTAGAAAGTGGTTTATACATGGTCAAGTAGAGATATGTAGTGAAATACAGCATATTAGAGGGTGGAAGGTCACCCCAATGAAGTTAGTGGAGATTAAGTTTATATGGCACTGCTGGCACCTCAAAATGTCAGGTGTAACTTATATTTTTCCTTAGTGCCCAAAAAAGGGTACGATGTTGAAGACTTACTCTTCTTAAGACCCAGAAGGGTGTGGAGTTGAAGACTATACTCCTTAGCATCCATAAGATGCGGTGTTGCAGTAACGACACTCTAATTACTTGTTATAAGGGGAACCTGTAGTCTAGAAATAGTTTAAGACACCTTAGCCAGGTAGTCCTACCATGGATGGTGAGCTTGGGGACCATACATGTAGTTTGATTTTGTGAAATAGTCTATTAGTTCAGTCGGGAGTATTGGAGGATCGGATGATTAATGATCATACATGTCACTTGTAGTGATTTTATATGGTATGTTTATTATACTTATTTTAAAGCTTGTTTATAACTTGGCATGTCAATCGATAATGTAGATTATCTTAGTTACTGAGATTTTTATCTCACCCTATGGTTATTATATTACAGGTTCTATCAGTGAGTTTGAGTAAGGGAAGGAATCGTGCAAGGGCTAGCATACTCACTACAATTACCATTGTAAAGCCCGATTTTATTTTAAGCTGTGTACATAATTTATATGGATGATAACATAAGTTGCTAATTAGGAATGCATGTCATTTTGATTGGTAGCACTTGTATTATACTATGATATTTTGTATTTTAGCCTAACATTGTATATGATGTGGATATATGATGATTTTTATTATGATGGGCTAAAATACTAATATAAGAACAAGGAATGTTGTATATATGGTGGTAATATATATGTGGTGTACTATATGGCAATAAAGGCCAAATGGTGTCTATAGTTTTAATTTTATGTTTTGACTATATTGGGTGAAATGAGCATTAAGTGACCAAATCATGTGTTTGATATGTTTTTGTATGTTTAAATGCTTAATTAGGTGTACTTTGGTCCATTGGACTTGGTTCAAGCCTCAAAATAGGTTAATAGTATAAGTTTTGAGTTTTGGGTACTTAAATGCTTGAAAATTGCTTTTAAAAAACTAACTTTTGCATCTGAGTGTCTAAAATTCTCATATAATGTTGGATCATAATGAGACTTATTCAATAAGTTTTGTGTGGGCACTTAAATCACTCTAATCAGACATCGAATGTGAAAATGGCTCGCGTTTGAAGTTCATCTCAAAAAGCTGCCATGACAGCATTTTGCTATCATGGACACATGCACCGCGGTGCATTGTGCACAAGCCATGACATATGGTACAATAGCTAAATTTGCCTATCTATGCCATGAGCCGCGATGCATAGACTAAAATACTCAAAAATGATATTTTTGGTCCTGTTTTCAAGTGTTTTGCTTCCTAAAACTTTTTCATGCTTTTAATACCTTTATAAATCATTAAGTTTAAGTTCAAACTATTTATTTGAAGGGTTTTTATGGGATCCTAAATATGTTACAATTATTTTAAAAAGATTATTAGTTTTAATCCTTATATATATATATATAATGTGAGATTAGGGCAATCCTTGCTCCTAATTATGATTATTTATTATGATTATGTGATAAATTTTAGTAATGTTAAGGCAAACATTATAGTTATCACTCTAATGATCACGGGTAACTCTTGTAATGAGAGATGCAATCAATTCACACATTCCTCAAACACAAAATAATGTGTGGCACCAGAGTCAAATAACACCTCTACTTATTGACCACAAAAAGAAATCATACCTCTAATCAAGTTTAGAGACACTCTAGCCACTTCTTGCATGACTACAAACACTTGACCAGGAATTGTAGATCTCTGCTCAGTCCCCTCAACTCTAACCTCCAGGAACTACCTTGCTATATGTCCTGACTTGTCATACTTAAAGCAAGCCCAACATCTTTCTAGATGAGATTGGCCACAAATGTTGCACTGAGGCAACCTTTCAATGATCAGGGTTGGTGTTGGAACATTCGATGCTTGCCTTAAAGACTGTGGAGGTCCAATTTTCACACCCCTGCTCCTTTGCATTAATCCTCTCTGCATAGATCAAGACTGAGATCCTCTAACAAAGCCTTTCTATTCAAAGAACTGGAACTACTAGCACTGAACCCAGGCTTCTTTGAAACTCCACCTATCAGACCTAAAAAGATGAGAATCTCCCTATATTGTCTCGCCTTCTCTCTGCATTTGCCTCCTTGCCACGCTTAGCTACTACTCTCAGCTTATGGCACATGTCCTCATATGTTGTTACATCAAACATGGTAATCTATTGGTGATATTCAGGTCTCATCTTCTCTAACAATCTCTCTGCTTTCCATGTGGTATAATTGCTATGCTGGAGGAAGGTGGAATACATCGATAAATCATTAAACCTCCTAATGAATTCCTCCTCATCCAAGTCTCCTTGCCTAAACACATGAAATTCCTCTTCTTCCTTTTTAGTTTTAAAAGAGACTTGGTCGAAGAATATCTTCTTGAACTCATCCCAACTTAGATGAATACTACCAATCGGTCTCGCCGACTCCAACCACCCCTTAGCAGCTCCAACTAACTACACTATGGCTAGGATAACTTTCTACTCAGGAGTATAGATTATAACTTTAAAGAAAGTCTCTAACCATTCAATCCCAGCTCTGCTTCCCCCTCTCTCATACTGCAGTTAAAACTCAGAGGGCTAAACCTAACGAAAATTTTCCAAGCACAATCAATTGATGGATCAATGCTAAGAACTTTTTATTTGCCACCTGAACCTTGAGATGGTCCAGGTCTGCTCTGTGCTTGCTCCTACACTAGAATACCTTAAACTTCAACTCTCTCCTTTTGTTTTCTATCTCTCAAGATCGTATCATGATCCCCAACTAATTGCCTTATGTCTACCATCATATCTCTCAAATCCTTTAACAAATCATTCCTTCTATTTTGCGATTGAACTGGTTGAACTTCTAGCTCTTATTCCTCTTCAACTACCTATCTAGAAATAGCACTTCTAGCTCGAGTGCCTCTCCTCATAATGTACTATTTCTCCCCTCTTAGGATGAAAATAAGAAGGACAAGTGAGCATAAGGGAAATAGTTGTGTAATGAACATGTATAAGTTGCCATATCACTAGAATGAATGAAACAGAGAATATATCAAACAGTCATAACAATCAGGTCTCAAAACTCAAGAAATTGATACCAAAATATAACCTTTCCTAATACCCACTTCATATTAGGAATGGTTAACTTAATCACCACACTAAAAACATTAAACAATAATCAAATACTTTGTTTGAAAAGCTTGGGCCCTAAGAACCATTTTGCAAAATCATCATAATCACAACATGTTCAAACAGTACACGGCAAAAATAAGAGATATGCATTCATATAAACTATTGCATGCCTCCAATTTTGCGATTGAACTGGTTGAACTTCTAGCTCTTATTCCTCTTCAACTACCTATCTAGAAATAGCACTTCTAGCTCGAGTGCCTCTCCTCATAATGTACTATTTTCTCCCCTCTTAAGGATGAAATAAGAAGACAGGGAGCATAGGGAAATAGTTGTGTAATGAACAGGTATAAGTTGCCAATACACTAGAATGAATGAAACAGAGAATACATACCATCAAACAGTCAGAACAATCAGGTCTCAAAACGCAAGAAATTGATACCAAAATATAACTTTCCTATACCCACTTCATATTAGGAATGGTTAACTTAATCACCACACTAAAACATTAAACAATAATCAAATACTTTGTCTGAAAAGCTTGGGCCCTAAGAACCATTTTTGCAAATCATCATAATCACAACATGTTCAAACAGTACACGGCAAAAATAAGGGATATGCATTCATATAAACTATTGCATGCCTCCAAAATAGAGAAATAAGGTTAATTTAGGGGTCATGCACTATGGCAGATAATACTTGCGTTGCAACATGTGGCATTAGCCATACATGCCCAGATCTTCTCTGTGTCATGCATTGTAGCATGAAATGCCATGCACCATGGCACACAGACTAGTTTCAACAGCTGTCATTTAATAGCTCAAATAACAAACTTTTTAATGTGTGCTGTTTTCACATATGATATCTAATCGGAGTAATTCAAGCGCCCACACATGAAGTTAATCTAATAAGCTAACTAATAAGACAGGTTTGGATATAATCTAATGGTCTAATTAAAATTTAGACACTTGGGGTGCAAAACTTTAATTTTTAAAAAAATTTCATGTACCCAAGCGCTCAAATCAATCCCTTAATCTTATCAGACTATTTTAGGCTTGAATCAAGTCTAAAAAGACCTAATACACTTAATTAACCATATTGTAATCATATACACACATATATTCACAATCTGGCCATTTAACACTTATTATTCAATAAAACACAATTTAAGACAATTTTGCCCACCTAACTTTTTTACCATAAAATCACATCTCTAGTTATTCATAACCAGTTCACCACTAAATCGTGGCCCATATAATTTGTTTTTATCATATATTTTTACACATAGGCTAAGATTTACCAAAACTCACCACAATCACAACATTTTACAACTTATATACATTCAAAACATGCATGGATAGTTTTATGGTTTAAACTTAAAAAGAGGATATTCCTCCATTGGAAAAATAGATAAATCCCTAATAAAAGCAATCTTGAGATAAAGAATGCCTTAGAGCGAGGTGAGTTCAATGAGATTGATTAGTAAGGAAAGGACACAAATAGAAGCAATATGTGTCTTAATGATTCCCTAAGGAGAATGAAGTTCAAAAGGAACAACAACAAGCAAGAGACTTAGATATAGAAAGTAGTACACTAGCACGAAATCCATCATTGGCAAAACAATTATTTAGTTATGCCATTTGGGCTTTGGCTTGGTTTCCTCCAATGAATAAAGCTAAAGCTTCCTTGCTCATGCTACTAGGTTGATTATACAACTCAGTTATGCCTACAATTTCTAGTAGGGAGCCATTGATCTATAAGATTTACATAACCATATTGCAGATATGACATTAAGTATTCGAGTAAAATCATAGGGCTTCATTCCCTCAATAATCATTGAATCCGAATCCAAAACTGACTAAACTCCCTTTTAAGCTAACTGCATCGGTTATGTCAACAACAACATATTCTTTAGCAAAGAAAGCACTAACCTAGACTAGATCTCTTCAAACCTCATCAAAAGGAAATCCCGATCCCACATTTGAGAAAGTTTAGCTATGCCCATAGCTCATAACCCTTGGCAACTTATATATATATATAGATACACACACACATAATCATAAGGTTTTAGTTCATTACACAATCTCAAAGATTTTCCATGAAAACAGCACCACTATGTCAGTCCAGACTCTTTCCCCTTTCCTTGATCACTACCTTGACCTGAAAAAATGTAACCATGAGGGTGATATAATATATCTTAATAACAAAATAACTCTCTATTTCAATCATCACATGCAACTATAAATAATTATATCATAATATACATTTAACATAGCATATAATATATGTTTCACTTCAAATCACATCAATAGAAATCATTTCACTACTTTTAAACTATAATCAACATATTTCTCTGCTTTTCACACTACTTTACTAACACATAACATGATCACAACTGGCTGAACCTTCAAATTACCCCCTCAACTTGAAATTATAGGCTCGCCTTAGACCAATATACACTCTCATTAGCCTTAAGCTCACCTTCAGTAATTGAATCACCCAACCAAAAGTGTTCCATCTCACTTCCAAGCTATGATTTTCCCCAATACACACAATGGATGTTGTTGACTCTAACACTGCATACATTGATACTAAGAAGTTCGAATCTCCAACACCCCGCACCTCAATAAGCACTAAGGAGATAATCTCCAATACGTACCTTGAAGGTATTGAGGAGATATAATTTTTTTAACACCACACCCCATCGAGGCACTAAGGAGAATAATGCCATATGGTCTTTTTCTACCTCTCCACATAGGTGAACTCCCACCTCTATGACCATGCTTTCTATACCAATCATAGGTTCCTAATCACTACTATCTATATATACACATATATACATACATATATATATATACACACACATAACTACATAATTTTATATGTTTATTCAATTAAAGTTCATTTTCATTCAACAACCATGCAATGCCACAAAACATGCTCAGTTTTAAATAGTTTCATACATAGATAGCATACTCATACACAGTTATGATAAATAGATAAATAGAGAGAGTTATTTGGTTACCCTCAACCCTTCTGTCACCAGAAAGGTTACCCATGATACTTTCTCAATCACTACTTGCCTCTACATGCCTCTTTTCATACTCTACTCATGAGATATGCCAATCTACACACAATTAGTATTATTAATCAATTGGTTTAATTGACCAAAATTACTTAATTATCAACTATAGCTATAACTAACCATTCATTCCTTTCCATTCATCCATTTTAAGCTAGTTATCACTTGATTACTACTTTATATCACTTCAAACAATCCTATTTCACTTAAACACAATTTCCAACCCTAATTTCCATAGAATTAAGGCCAAATTGAGCTTATGGGTTCAAAGCTCTATTGTTCAACTGTAAACTAGTTACAAAGCTTTAGTTTAACTCCAGAGAACCTTTTTATTATTATGAGGTAAGAAACAAACCCTTAAAATTTTATCGATTTAATTTTGCTATAACTCATACCAAGAAAAATTTGAGTAGAATAGAAGGTAAGGATCATATGAAGCTTACCCTATAAATTAATAAAAATTCCAATGCTCCGAAAACCTTTGCCTAGCCAACCTTGGCTTCCTCTCTTTTCTCTTTCATGTTTTTTTGATGTCCCTTTTAAAACTCACCTTAATTCATGACATAATTCACTTTCTAGTCCATATGCCATGGCGCGTGGCCATAGTGAAGAGAATCCTTAATACTCACACATGCTTCGCCCTAAAATGCAATTCTTTCACCCATTTTTTTCATTCAATATCTTAAAGACTCAAATTATCAATTAATCATCCAAATCTCTAATCACTTACTAACTACCACTTTACCCTTGATTAATAACTAATCATAGGATTAAGAATTTTAGAATGTTACATGGCACATGGCATAAAGCATGATGCTAGTGACTCTGTGCCACATGCCATGGCACATGTAGCACAAGGGTCTATTTTGCCAAATTTAATTATTTGAAATACTTCTCTTAATTGAGTCTCACATGCATAAATGAATTGCTTTTACTGTGTACTATTTCTTTTTGTGAATAGAATATTTTAGAAATGATTTGCACAATTTTTATGTTGGGATCCCAACTTTTCAAAGAAGCATTTCTAAATTGTTTAGTAATATGTGTGGAGGATTGTATGGTAATGTCAGTGAGGGCATTATAAACACCTCTTCAAGCTTCTCCATTTAATAATCATCGTAGTAGGCAAGAAGTAAGCAGATTTAGCCAACCTATCTACTATGACCCCTATAGGATCTTGACCTAATGAAGTCTATGTGAACCCATTATGAAGTCTATTAAGATACTGTCTCATTTCTACTTAGGGATCTCCAATTTCTATAAAAAAAACTAAAAGGCTTCTAATGTTCAATTTTAACCTTTTGATAGGTCAAACATCGAGAAATGAACTTTGTCACACCATGTTTCATACCATGCCACCACCAATAACTCTTCATGTTTTGATACATTTTAGTGGCTCCTGGGTGGATTGTATATTTACTCTAGTATGTCTCTCTCAAGATAGTTTCCTTTATCCTCTTGTCATCAGAAACACATATGCAATCATAGTATGTTACATCATCATCATAAAGCCAAAAGCTTTTGTCTGTTGAAAAGCCCCAAGCCGTATCAAGCTTTCAAATAAAAACTAGGTTATAGTTAAGAGTACACCCTAGGTCATTTTAATCCCATGGAAGCAATCAATAGCAATCAAAACCAATCCAAAGACCATTAGAAGATAATTACATTGGTAAATTCAAGAGACTTTTAGAGTTTAAAATGTTTATAATTTTAGATTTTTTAACTAAGTAACAAAAGAAAAATGATGTAGACTCAACCAAGCATTTAAAGTAGCTCCCTAAGGAATAACTCCACTACTACCATCCTTACCTTCCTAACTTTGATTGAATTCAATTCTTACTCTTCAATTGGCATATGAGGATGCCTAAATGACATTTAAGACTAGGCATAAGTGATTAGACCAATACACAAATACCTTAAGGACACTGTTAATCTATGATCTAACTCTTGAAATTAGCCTTAATTCTTTCCTTGATCATATATAAACACTTTAAAAAAAACAATCAAGATTATGTTATTAACTTGAATTTAAGATATAAATACAAGAGATTGATTAAGACTTTGAAGAATGAATAAAAACATCTTATGTGCACAACCAAGTCAAGAATCAAATATATATCTTTTTCTCCTTTAAATAAGAAATTCAATAGAGATAGGACAACTAAGACCTAGATTGAACCATCAAGATCACAAATCAAAGAATCAAAGAAGATGAGGAGAATCATAAAAGAAAAATGAAATCACTTGACAAAGTTAGTAAAAATCAGTAAAGGCATCATCTCCTTGAAGAGCTTTGAAAAGATCTAGCCTCTCATAATGGTTATCCTCATAATTCATGTAGAAGTTCCTCCTTTAATGGCTTGCATAGCTTCAAACCTAGGTTGAAAAGAGAAAAAATGGTAGTTGGAAGTAAAGAGGATGAGGGAAGATGGAGAGAAAATGAAATGAATTCATATATAATTATGAAGTGAGAGAATGAATAAGTGATGGAAACAATATGATTTGACTAAGTAGCCTAGTGATTCATGCCCCATCCTTCCTACTTAGTATGTGAGGGTGTAAAACAAGTAAAATAGAGTGGGTTCTAGGTGATCAAAGCTATGGACAAATCTGAAATTAGTTAACCAACTTGGTTAGAGAGTTAAATCATTAATATGACCATTAATACAAGCTAGATTAATTTGAGTATATTCATAGCCCTTCTTGGAAGCTTCCATACTTGATCAAAACTCACTAACACTCCTAAAATGATGAGAAGATGGTTTAATGGCTATTTAGTCAAAATCCTTAAGGTTTAGAGTAATTAGAAGCTCTTAGGATCAACTATTGCATGTGTCACTTTAAGTTCTTCTTGCTTTGTAGTTTGTCTTTGTAATCTAGCCTTTTAACCATTTAATTTTTATCCAAATCCTTACTTGTATATGAAATTATAGAAAATTTTAAATCAAAATTCAAAGTCAATTGTAAGATAAAATGTCATTTCCAAGCTCCTAAATTATAAAACATAACAACCTAATATTAATGTTTTTATCTTAGAACATCCTATAACTTACGTCTTTTGATGTCATTATTTTAGGACAACCTATAACTCAAACTTTTCCATTTTACTTAAGAATACAAAAGACACAAAGTACGTTATGTCCCTAAAATTTGAAAATGATCAAAATACCTCTTGGCTAAGAATGAATCCTAATTAATTCAAAAAAAGCCCATAAATGCATAAATATGCAAGAATTAAGTTCCTAAAGATGCAATAATGCAAGAAAATCATCCTAAAATGTATTCAAATAATTCAATATGTCATCTGTACATCTTTAATATCACCTCTAATTTCTAACAAATACTCATCCTTTAATTGAGCCATCTTCAACTCTTTCTAGAATTTGTTGGTGATTATTGTGGCATTAGTGCCAAGCAATGCTATACTTGGCATATCTTGCTGTATGTCTAGGAACTTCTCAAGTAACCTATACTCATTTACCATCACTTGAGCCATATGAATTGTCTTTTACTCAAAGCAAGAATCCCTAATAAATTGGTGGTAATAACTAGCTAATCCTAGGAACTATTAATCTAAATCATAAAAGTTGGTTGTTCCCACTTTAATATTGCATCTACTTTATGAGGGTCAATAGCAATCCCTCTGCAGATATTACATGACCTAAAAATTTCACCTTTCTTAGCCAGAATTCACATTTAGTAAGCTTGGTGTACAGTGTATGCTATTTCAAAATTTACAAAACAATCATCAAATGTTTGGCATGCTCCTCCTCATCTTTAGAGTAAATAAAGATGTCATCTTAACAAATTTATCTAAGTAGGGTCTAAAAAATACAATTCATATAATTCATAAAATAGCTTGTATGTTCATCAAACTAAAACACATTATAAGAAATTCATAATGCCCATACCTAGTTTGGAAAGCCATCTTAGACACATCCTCAATGCATACTCTCAACTTGTGATATCCTAACCTCAAGTTTATCTTTTGATGTGTTGTAAATTATGCACTAGGGCCAATCATTGTACTATAAATATTGTTACTTAATGAATTTCTCTTTGCTATCATATCAATTGCATGTTTACTATGATAACTGTATCCTTGGATGAACTATAGCGATTGTCTTAAATGTCCTTAGTCGATCATCTATGAGGGATCATAGATGAAACAAAACTAGTATGACTTTGATTAATTATAGAGATATAAATTAAGTCATAAGCACTTAAAAAAGTATAAGGTGCTAGACCGACCTGCTATGAGAAATTTTCATGGTACAAGTCATAAACTTATCTCATATGTAACTATATCACTAAGCCCTTTGACATGAGATCATCATAGATTCCGATATAATGACCATTGAACGTTGACCTAGTCAAAATCATCTTTAGCCAGGTGATCATACAGGCTATAATTGAGTTTATGGATATTCATGTAGAGGAATATGAGTGATCAAGATAGAAGTTATCCCTCACATTAATTGAAGGATTACTTACTAGGCTCCCGATAAGTAAGACTGAAAAATTTATGGCCATAGTACAATGGAAAGGGTAAAGGAAAATGACAATTCCATGTCATTTTTCTATTATTATATGTAATGTCCTATCTGACATTACCATGCAACCTTCCACATAATCTTACCAAATCAAAATAAACCATTTTAAAAGTTCTGTTTGAAAGTGTTGTCTGAAAATTTTTGGGATCCCAATAAAGCTTTAGAAAATCTCTAAATTAAAATGATTTCAGTCATACTAAACGATACACAACAGAAGCACTTAACAGACATATGCATACTCATGACAAATCACTTCAAAATAACAAAATTTATGCAAAATATGAGCCATGCACCACAACTCATATGGCACAAAGTCATAACTATCATGCTCTATGCCATGCATCGTGACATGTCGACACATACACCACGACGCACACACCTAATTCTGCTATCAAAAAATATTTTCTGGTGCAACTTCAGACGTGTGTCATTTTCACATCCAATGTCCGATTGAGGTGAATCAAGTTCACACATGAAGCTTGTCTCAAACTCTAACTAATGACAGTGGTTTCATTTCAATTCAATATCTCAGTCAAAAGTTGGATATCTAAGTGTACTTTGACTATTTAATATCAAAATTCAACACTTGAGCATCACTAATTGAAACCACAAGTGGTTGGCCACTTCTAGGGCCTTGACCACATCCAAATGGAAAAAATACATCTAATAGAATAGTTACATAAGCAATGTCACACATATACACACACATTTGACCTATAACACCTATCATACACACTTTTGGGCATATATATATATATAGATATATATATCTCAATCTCATTCATTTCCAAGGCAAAATTTTATGCATACATCACCTATTTATCATTCCCACACATACTTATATCCCTTTACTTGCCAACATTTTCATTTCACCACATACACACACAAAAAGGCTAAAATAGCAAAACTAGTTCACACTTACAACAAAAAAATACATATGCATAAATATAACAACTCCTGTGGCAACTTATATATGCACATAACTACTAATAGACAAGTTCATCACACCATCTTACAATGGATGTTATAGAGAAATCTCTACTCCTAGCCCAATCATTTTCCTTCACATCACCATGATAGGGAAATTAGTTGCTTACCATCAATTAAACTAAAGCTAACCTTAATGCAATATAAGGCCAACCCTAAGTCATCTCCCAATAAATGGTCATAGTCTAATTAAAAGTTATCTAGTGAAATAAATCACCTAAAATTGTAGGAATTTAGTTACCTAATTATCTAAACTAATTACCTAATGTGCAAGTAATTAGAATGCTAATAAGTGAGTGAAATGAACTTTCCTTCTACAAAGTGAAACCTTAGAGATTAGTTAGTTAATTTTTGACTTATTATCTTCTCATGATTAGGCTAAGTTAAGTTTTCCTTTCCTTTTGACTAAAGCTATCATGACTTAAGAAAATTATCTTAAGCTAATTAACCTAATTAGCTAACTTTCTTCAGTCTTAGATTAAAGTACCTAGTTCAATTAACTAATTGGTGAAGAAATTAGCCAAGTGAATCACTCAAAATTGTCCATCAACAACCATGGTTAAACACATATTTTGAGTAACAATAAGATTATGTCAAGCTACTTAACAACACAAACATTAACACCACAAGATCATGCAATATTAATAAAAGTAAATCACTAATTGAAAAACACAAAATTATGTGTTAAACTCATAGTGGCCAAACAGTCATGGCAGCTTAAAGAAGGAAATTAAATGAAACAATCCTTTATCTTTACGTCAAAATCAAATTTAAATTAGAATTTATAAGTTAAGATGATCAAACCCTACTAGATTATAGAATATAACCATCTAGTAAAAAGAGAAGAGGATAGGAAATAAAAGAATTTAGCCAATTTAGAGCTCAAGACTCATTCTCCATCTTCATCTCTCTAGGATTCCACCAAAGAACTTAGCCAATTTTCATCATCTTCAAGAACGCTAGGATAAAAGGTTGTTGGCCAAACTCTATAGCACCTTGGATGAAGAAGAAGAGCTTGGGTCCTTGAGGAAATAGGAGGGGTTGGATGAAAAGTGAGAGTTTTGTAGAGGTTTGGTGGCTAAAAATGGGAGATATGGTGCTGGAAAATGAAGAATATAAGAGAAAAAATAAAAAACACTATGAACAAGTGAGAGAAAATAAATGAGATGAGTGTTAGATCCTAAATGAGGACCGAATGGTGTGAAATTCCTTGTTTCCCATTAGTTGAAAGCTTAATTAAAAAATAAGAAAAGAAATTAAAATGGAAATGGAGCCTTGTCACACTTGTAAGGTGGCAACTTCCTAGTAGTTTGTAGATAATTTCAATGTGTGTGTAATTTTTCATATGTCATCCACATTATTGAACTGATTTAATCCCCCAAATAAATCAGAAATCAGCCCCATGCTCTAGCATTTGATCTCTAGAAGTGTTGACTTCAATTTCCCAATTAATGCACAAGTTGCATGCCACATATGTCACATAAATCATATAATTCAATTAAATAGCATGTGACATAATAAAACTTAATTAATGTCCAGAATTAAATTCATAATTAGAAAAGAGAATTTATTAAAACAATCAAATTTTAGATTGCACACAATTATATAAAAATTTTCACACAAAAAAAACTGAAAACTAGATCAAATTAAGACACTTTAGAAAGTACTGACTTTTTTATTTAATTACTCCCATACTAAAATAAATTTAAAAAATCTAATTTGATCACTCATCAACTAGACATAAAATGCACTTTGTTAATTTTTCTTGTATATTTTCTCAAAATTTCATTTATTGGACCAAAATAACCCCTAGCACACTAAACCTAGAAACTTAGGCAATTTTTCAAATCTAATACAATGAGTACACTTTGAGGTGATAAAACATTAATAAAAAGGTCATAATTGACAAATAAAGGTGTGTAAAAAATGTGTTATATCATGCTACTATCAAAACCTAAAAAATATAGATTACCATAGATGAGATAACAATCTCAATAATCAATATAGCTCATTTAATGCTCATTAACCCGAAGAACTGCATGAAAGTAAACAAAATCAAATCAATAGTTTATATAGAAAATTAATATAATTTTCTTTCTTTCACAAATACATTATTGCACAATATCATTTACATTCACTAGCATGATCATCTATCCACTGATCCTTCAAAGCTCCCAAACACGAAACTATAGGCTCTATTGGACTAATCACTTATTAACCCAAGCATACCTTCAATGGTGGATACACTCGGCTAAAGGTAATCTATCCCACCTTTGGACTATGATTTTCATCATCTCACACACTTTTGATAGAGGCGTTGTTGACCCCTAACTACGCCCTAACGAGCACTGAGAAGTTGCCAGACTGCCCAGATGTCCCATGGTAACAGTTCTAAAGTAATGCTGTACCGGTTGACCTATGGTACCACCTGAATATAATGCTACACTGGATGTCTCATGGTACCAACCTGACCACCGACATATAAAAATATCATTATCCATCATCTTGATTCATGATCCACCATAAATCTAGAAACAAAAAAAAAATTGAATCATGCTATGCCCATCAACATTTACAAGTCAGAGGTGAGGAGTAAGTAAGAAGTTAAAGCTCACTAACTCAAGACACCTCAAAAGATAGAGAAAGCATGAACAGTGGAGAACAAGAGGGAGAAAAATGTTAGATGCAACTTAGCATTGAGTTTTTTTTATTTTTAAATTTTTTTTCTTTTTCTTATTTTTTTTTCATTTGAGTAAGCGGTGCGTAAAAAACTTTGAATGTTTCTTCTTTCCTTTCATAATATTTTGAGTTAAGTAGGACAACACTAACTCGTAAGGGGTCATCCATTTGGTTTAGGGCGTAAATAGTATGGATATAAAAAATCATTTTTATTTGAATTTTTTTTGGTAATTTAACTTGACTTTGTTCCAAGCCAACCAATATTTTCGACTCAAACATTGCACTTGGCCAACAAAGTCTTCTCTATGCATATAGATGGAATAACACAATTGTAAAATCCAATTTTTATTTTTAAGATTTAAATTATATTGGAATGAGATTGTTCTATAGTGAAAATTCAACATGTAATTAATTTAGTAGAGATAATTTATTCAAAAAGGAATTAGACATAATTTTTTAGAATTAGACAAAATTTATTAAATTATGTAAGATTAAGTAAAGACATTTAAAAATAGTGTTTCAATTTACCATATCATAATTATTTAGTTATTAATAATTTATATTTGAACAAAACAAATAAAATGATCCCGGTTTTTTAAATTGATTCTTGAAGAAATTATAATTTATAAATAAATAAATATTTTTTTTACAAAATGTAAAAAGGAAAATGATAAGGGAAAAAGAAAGATGGGAGAATTGCCCAAAATGACTCCACCATCAAATTAATTGCTAAAAAGGAGTTGGGAGAGATTTAGTATCGATGTCCTTCGCTGGCAATAATTACCCAAGGCTAAATGACAAAAGTTCCCTTTTTGATTAAAAAAAAAAGTAAAAGTTGAGCAAGGTCCTTCGACGTCAATATTTTGCACAAGGTTTTTTACTGTTAATATGTTACAACAGTCCTTAATGCCAATAATTTCATGTCAACACTTAATATAAGGTTCTTCAATGTCAACATGTCAATTTGAAATATTAAAAGTAAGAGTCTTCAATCATATGCAATGATTCTTCCATTATATGTATTTGAATTTCAATTATATATAAGAAAATTTTTATTTATTCAAATAACTTCAATTATATTTTGAAAATTGTTAACTTAAATAGACACCACATGTTATTTGAATATCACAAATGCATATTTTGAAATTTTTTTCTTTTTTTATGAAAACACCAAAGGATATTATGAAAATGCAAATAGTTATTCTATTTTTTTTTTCTTTTTTCATGAAAACATAAAAGGATATTCTAAAAACACAAATGGTTACTCTCAAAACTCATATAGATATTTTAAAAATGTACATGGATATTCTAAATACTAGAAGCAGGGGTCTTTAGTCATATGCAATGATTCTTTCACTATATGCATTTGAACTTCAATTATATGCAAGAAAACTTTCATTTATTTGAATAAGAACTTTTGGTATTTCAAAAATTCTTAACTTAGAAGCATTCTGGAATACTACAAGTAAGGATCTGCAGTCATATGCAGCTATTTTTTTCATTATATGCATTTGAACTTCAATTATATGCAAGAAAACATTCACATATTCAAATAACACTTATGCATATTTGAATATCCCTTACTAATTTTCCTTATGGATATCTTTGGAAGCATATGCAACCTTTCTTCAATGATATGTGATGAATATTCAACGAAATGCAAATTTCTTCCATATATTCGAATACCAGTTATGTATATTTGAATATCCCTTATTAATTTCCCTTATGGATTACCTTCAAAATTATATGCAACATGATATTCAAATATCCCTTATTAATTTCCCTTATAGATTACCTTTAAAAGCATATGTAACCTTTCTTCAACAATGTATGACGAATCTTCAACAACATGCAAATTTTTTCCATATATTCGAATATCAATTATTCATATTTGAATATCCCTTATTAATTTCTCTTATGGATTACCTTTGGAAGCATATGCAATTTTTCTTCAACGATATACAATGAATATTCAATGAAATGTAAATTTCTTCCATATATTTGAATATCAATTATGCATATTTGAATATCCCATATTAATTTCCCCTATAGATTACCTTTGAAAGCATATGCAGCCTTTCTTCAATAATACACAACAAATCTTTAATGATATGTAAGTTTTTTTTCATATATTCGAGTATCACTTATAATTATGTTTTGGAAAAAAAAATTTTAGTGATCAAAATTTTACATGAAATGCATCTTATATTCGAATATGCTTTTTGTATATCATGAAAATGAAAATCTTGATATCAAAATTTTACATATAATGCACCTTATATTCAAATATCCATAATGAATATTCAAATATCCCTTTTTAATACAAAACTTGAAGACTGAAAATTTTAGGATATATGGAATGGAAATTTGAATATCCATCCCTTATAAGAAAAATAACACTTGAAGCAAGATTTTGAATTCGAATATTCATTTATCATTTCATGTAATTTGTACAATAATAGTCATAAAGAAGTTAATTTCTATATCTTAAAATATGTATATACATAATCATGTATGCTTTACAAATGGAAACAATTTTATGGACACAACATTTACAAATGACATATCTTAATTATACTCCTAATCTATTTATTTCAACCTCCTCCTTCTCTAGCATTTGGATAAACTAGAATTCAAACTGGATGCCGTTTTGTTGATGCCAAATATCTATAGAAATAAATGTCAAAATATAATAAGGCACTTTTAGTATGCAGGAAATCAATCCAAAATTCTAGTAAGAAGCTCAATTGTCGAGTATAAATTTCAAAGGTCTAAATGCCTGAAGCTAGGGCAAGTCACCCAAGAGTCTAGGGGGAAAAACACAATCAGACCATGAAAATGCCTCGTCACTATTTTCAAAATACTTTAATCCACCGTTACAAATATTTCAGTTAAGATTTTAAAATGTTTTATTATATTAATTAAAATCTGTGGGAAAAAATTAAAATTTAATATGCCCTCATATTCTATTATATTCCCTCTCCTCCAATTTTAAATCTTTTGTATTCTCAAATGCTTTACTATATTTTCATTGGCATTTTATAAAAATAATAAACTCAAGAAACATGAATTATATTAAAATTAATAAAATAAATATAAATTATATTGATTAATTTATCTCTCTTTATATTAAAATTTATTCATACATGTCTGAAATATTATTTTTGTCAACTTATATATTTAAATTTAAAAAATAGAATAAATTAGCTCAATAACCTCAAAAAATAAAGTTCCCATAAATTATAGATGATATTTTTGAATATTTTAAAATATGACCTATTTATAAAATCAATTAGATGTAATTTTTTTTAATCCTCAAAATAAATATATTATTAAAACATAATATATCTCCTGTAATTAATATTTAAATGATTGAATTATGCATTTACAATCGTTCTTTCATTGCAAGGGAAGGAAGTCTCATACTAATGCCGTTCTTCTCTCTCCTTCTCTATTTTTCCTAGGTATATTACAAAGCTAAGATTTGATATTGAAGACTAAACCCCAACATCAAATTTCACATTTTACATTGCGTAGTTGAAGATTCGAATTGAATTTATCCTGTATTATGTTTTCTAAAAGTTGAAGAGTATTATCTATCATCAAATTTTCATCATTTTTATTTATCTAGGTAATATCTTCACTAACTCAATAAATCATTTGTTCATAACCTATTATTTGTTATCATTAATCATGAAATTTTGTTGAATTACTAATAGAAAACACATATTATTCTCTCATTGTTCATGATTTTTATTTTATTATTTTAGATATTTGATTTTTTGTGATAAGCCAAGGTGTCTAAAATTTTTTTACGAACCTAGTTTAATCTATTTTGGCCAAACAATTATGTTATTTTCTTATTTCTAATTTACAATAGTGTATCAGTAATATATAATAGTATATCACTAATATGCTCTTGTAAATCAATATAGTTAGACAATCAATGATGTAGTATTGTATATCAATAATATAAAAAACACATAATCATTTGCTCAAAACGAATCAACACAGTCTACAAAAAATTATGTAGCTTTAGTTCCCCACTAGTGTGCTCCATTCCATCAATGTCTCTCGCCTCACATTTGTCTCTCGCTGTCATGACTGTGGCTTGCTCATATTGCTTTGCTTCTTCCATCTTCAAGTCTGATCTACTTGTTTCTTCCGTCATGATTGTAGCTGGCGTTTGTCTCTCTCATTCGCTTGATTTCTCGCATTTTGAGTTTGTTCTGGTATTTGCAAAAATTAAAGTGTTATAATTTTAAAAAGGCAGCTTTGTAAATTATATATCAACTAAATATTAAAAAAGTAATTTTTTAATGTGAAACAGGATAAGCTATTTCTTTTATATGACCTTATGATATGAGTTATGTATGCAAAAGCTCCAAAAAATTGCTATATAAATAAGATTATATAAATGACTCTTAAATTTATATACTATATAAATAAATTGATTGATATTTAATATTATTTTTGCCAACTTATAATTATCATTTGAAAATTTAAATGACTCTTGAATAACGTTTTTGTTAAAGAGGATTATTTTAATCTAAAATATATGATTTAATAATTCATTAACGATTTGATGAATAAAAATAAAATCTTTAAAATAGAACGTTAGTGTTATGTAAATTTTTATTTTAAAAGAGTTTTATTTAAAGTTTAAAAGTAGAATCTCTCTCTTTCTCTCTCTCTCTGTTTATTTTGAGAGAGTTTTATGTAAAGTTTAAAAGTAGAATCTCTCTCTCTCTCTGTGTCTCTGCGTGCGCGCACCTGTGTGTGTGTGAATTTCATTAATCAAAGTTGTAAGTCAAGCTGTACAGAAACGAAACAAAAGGCAAATTACATCTAAATGCTACAATAGTGTGATCAACTACTGCTCTAAGATTTGCTAAAATGCTATCTACAATGGAAATTTTATAAGTAAAAATATTGCCATTCCATGCATCCCATAATTTCCAACACTGAATAGTAGTGCCAATCTTTCAGGAAACATCAACACGAGGATTCATGAGTGTGTCAGCCACCCAAACATCAATAGTCTTATCATAAAAGTCAGTCTCCATGTCTAAGGGAAGGATCTTTTTCCAAATTGCAGAGGCCAGTTTGAGAACATGATTGATATCTTCTTGAGGACCATTGCAAAGTGCACATTTTGGGTCTAATGTCATCCTCCTACTAAATCTCAGTATTTTGTAAGCCACATGAATGCTCGTGCCTTTGAAAAGGAGCCACATGAATGCTCGTGCCTGCTGGGCCAGAAGAAGTTTCCAAACTTTCCTCCAAATTGGTGCAACATCATTCCACTCAGTTGATTCAGAAACATTATACGCTGACTTTTTACTGAACTTACCATTAGCACTAAGCTGCCAAAAGCAGGATGGTTCATCTTGACTGTTGGTCTCAAGTGTTACTTCTCATTTCCATAAGGACAGAATCTGGCAGGGGATGTTGGAATAAGGAACATTTCCATTGCCTAATCTCATCAACACAGCCAGAAATGGGCCTAAGCAGATCATTGGCTGATACCTTGCACAAGATAAATAACTTAATGGGCCTAAATAACCAATCCAATAACCCGAACAAAATTTGATCCCATTACCATTACCCAGTTTCAATTTGACATGGAACATGATATCTTGCTAAATCTTCGCTAGGTTCCTCCAAAGATTGGAAGATCTCTTCCTGCTGATATCGTTGGGAGCTCTATGCCTCTATCATACAGCCAGTATTTGCCTCTAAGCATTCTCATCCAAAGTAGATTTGGTTCAGAGACAATTTTATAAGCAAGTTTAGCCATAAAAGCTTTGTTTTGAGCCTCCAATTTCAGAAGGCCACAACCACCATTGGCCAAAGGTTACCACAATTCATCCCCTTCCACAAGATTGATGCCTTGATCTTCAGAATAGCCCCAAATAAATTTTTGGATGAATTTCTCAATTTCATTACAGCATGATGAAGGCAGCATTGCGCTCTGCATGGTGTAAAAGGGGGATTGAGGCAAGGACAGACTTGGCAAGAGTAATGCGCCCTGCGATTGACACACAGACTTTTCCAACTAGCAAGCTTCTGATGCACTCTTTTCAGAATATAATGATAAAGTTCTTGAGGTAACTCTTCCATTGATCATTGGAACTCCCAAGTATCTTCCGAGTGAGTTGGTACGTGCAAAACCCAGCTTGAGACATGAATTATTTGCCACACAAGTGTCAACATTTCGAGAGAAACAAATCTGAGTTTTAGATTTGCGGACAACCTGCCCGAAGGAGCTACGAGTTTTGGAATACAAGGGCAATCTCAATAATTAAAGGCCGGTATATTTTACTCTAGTGAAGTCATTTTTTAAAAATATGAAACATCTTAATATTTCAAGTTGTCATTAATAATGTTTTTCAAAAAATAAGAAATACTTAAATTTAACTTGCCCGCTCTTTTTCTCCGACTGAAATGCGGTAAGATGGGAGAAGAAACAAAAACCACAATAAATGAATCCATGGCTTCTTTCCCATATATCTATGCATCGAGTATTTCTAACGATCCTTGAATAGAAAGCAATCACACCCAGAGGTAGGCAGGTGGATGAAAAATTAATAGAAACTATATTTTTAATAGATGAATTCTTCCTATAAAACTCCAAAACAACAACCAAAGTTTCAAAACGTAGAGCCAACTACTATATTTGAAACCAAAATTTAATTTCATTTTTCCTTTCCTTTCTTGGAACCTCCCCTTTTAGAAGGCTTCTGAATTTTTTTCTGAGGTTTCAATTTGCCACCGGTTGCCCGAGCAGCTTTCACTTTCTCACTTCTTTGCTTTTTTTCTTTCTTCATATTGTATGTCTTGACAGCCTAGTTTCCAAAATAACACAATTTAATAGAAAAAAGTAAATCAGAGTTAGAATCGGATACAGAGTTATTAAATGAAGAGAAATTCATGTATAGAATTCATAATGTCACCCATGGTTTATTCAACAAAAAACACCATGTTAGTACCAATTCAATCAAATAAAATCTCGTGTTACTATTTGTAATGACTTTATTTTTGGAATTTCTTTTCCTGTCTTCTCTCTCTCTCTCTCATCATCACTGACAGAATAAACTTGTATTTACTACCATTTAACATGGCATGTTTTTATTGGACAAACCATGAATGACAGGTGTACCAGGTCCGCACAAGAATTTCTTATTAAATGAATAATAAAGCATACCTTGTCAACATTGAGAATTTCATGGGAATGCTTGGAGAAAATCTTGTTCAATACTTTCTCAGTTTGCTCCTTCTCCCGTGATCCAGCCCCTGATCCTTCCACAACTGGCAGGAACTGGACAAAATAAAACAAAGCACAATAATTTGCCATTTCAGTAACATACAAGCTTCAGCACAAAAATATTATTCCCTCCATTCTTATCTATAAGTCACATTTAACTGATTAACATAAATTGAGGTAGTTAGTTAAAATTAGTTTATGTACCCCATTTTCCAAACAAAAAATAAATAAATAAAACATACCCCAATCATACTCATCTCTCTCAATCCCTCCACCATGATTATTCAACAATATCCATACCAATAGTATTATTGGAAAAAAAAAATTAAATTGCTTCATAGATATTTCAAAATGATTTATAAATAAGAACATAAAAAGAACGTAGTCCCTCTGATTTATAAGGCACTCTTGACTACTTCACTGAAACCAAGGAATGACAGGTAATTCATTAAATATGTCTTAAAATGAATAATTTTTCCAACTTTATCCCGTTTCAAATAAGAGAGATACACACTACACAGTATATGATGAGCCATACAATTGAATTTACAGTGAAGGTAAAATTTAAAAATGGTAATAACTAACCCCCTGTGTGCCTTATATTAAGGACCCAATAATCCTTCTGGAAAGTTCCCTATACTAGAGACCGGAGGAAGTAAAACTTATAAATAAGAATGGATGTAGTATCATGCAAGAGGATAAGCAGACAACCTTGCGATATTTGCCATTATGTGGTGCAGCCTTTTCACCCGGCAACTTCTTGTCAAATTTCCCACCACTAGCTGTTGCAGTTGCTGCCAATCCAGCTACACTACCCAGTTCATCCTTGGTGACTTTCTTGAGTGCTGCTTGAGTTCCAGTAATAGGCAAAGCTGTAGCAGCCAGTTGAATATGGCTGCACAGGAAGTAACTCAGTTTCTCAAAAGTCGGAGGATTGGCAAGACAAATAGGATTTAGGGAAGGGGAGGAAAAAGAAATGCATTGAGCAGTAAGTAGTTAAGGTGCCAACAATTAACAGATCTGTAAGATTATCAGTTTAGAGCTGATAGTATCAGGTTACCTGCTAGAAAGATAACCTGAATTTTACTATAGCAAACTATATAGCCAAGATGAGAAACAGAATTTTATCATAGAAACGAATATAAGTGGGATACTGCCAATGAGGCATAAAATAGAAGATGTATGCAGCAACTACTATGTTTTCCCCCAAATGAAGAGTCCTGAATTTCTGTGCTATTAACACCTCAACTGGTTGAAAGTTTAGAGAAAAACCTTGGTAAAGCACCAACTTTGGCAGCTTGTTTCAAGTTCTTGAGCCTATTGCTTTCCTGTTTTTCAATTCTTTTCTTCTTATTTTCTTTTCTTTTGGCAAAGGGATCTTCGTTTGGATCTGCAAAATGTTAAGATCTAAATCAGTAATAGCAGCAAGCACACGCATGAGCAAGCATGTATAATTAGACATATGAAAATAAGATAATAGTAGGGCATCAATTATAAGGTTTAAAAATAGAAGTGAATAAGATATTTAAATCATGTTAATCAATGTTTTGGGAAACATATATCAACTTAGCAAATATCAAACTATGCAAGAAGTTTGATTTATACTTGAGAATACGTAATAGACCACCCTCAAAAAGGGTCGTAGGAACTCTAATGGCTGGCTGGACCAAAAAACTAAAAAACAGGTCAGCAGTCAAGTCTGATCTATCATTAAGATTATGACACTATTAAAATGAACATAATTTATGATATAGGCATATAGCTCAACTAATTGATACCTAACTCTTTAATTTGCTTTAATGGATGTAAATTCAGTGTTTGTCGTAAGAGGGGAAGTGGGGAACTCTCCTACAGCTTAGTGCATTTACACATAGCCAGCACTGTTATACACTGCTCATTAGTGTTGAGCAGCAACTTAAGCTTGATTGGGAGTCTTGAGGAGACAGGAGACTGGAATGGGCTCATCAATCATATTGAGGTCAAATGGGGTGGAGGAGATAACTCATCCATCAAGACTGAATGAAAAGATGATAATTCAACACTACCCACTGTTTAGACATTACAATGTCATCAATGGTGTGACGTGGATTCGACAAGGGAAATTCACTATGCTCCCCTTCTGATGCTAAATCTTCCAAACCAAATCAGCATGTGTTGAGGGTTTTCAGAAAAAGGGAAATGAACAGATAGATAGAGAGAGAACTCAATCCATTCCGACCCTGAGATGGGGGATCTTAAAATTGTGATGTAGGATAGGTGAAAATGGCCTTCAAACCATCCTAACCCATCCCATCCATTCAACTATCAAAAATTGGGATCTCAGCCTATGCCAGTAAGTCCATCCCACCAATTAAGCCCCTTAGTTCCTTTAATGTAAGATTAAAAAAATTAATAAGATGTGTTGCTCTACACAACACCTAACTTTCAGTCATGGACCTTAATGTGTGCCAAAAAACATGTTATATTAACAATCAGGCAGTACTTATTGATCCAGTGTCATCAAAGCTCTTGACGAAACAAGAGCACAACAACATATAGTTAAGAAATTGCAATAAATTCCAATTCTAAATATTGTTATGCATAATTTATGATATTAAGTAATTACATAACACCAAAAAAACACAAAACCTATGCTAACATATATTAACATCATATTTATTTAATGTTCCATTAAAATTGATACATAAAAATAATAAGTGAACATATAATTATTCACTAAACCCTATGCAGTCAAAGGTCATAATGAAAGATGGCTTATGAAAATAACTGTTTGTGATCAAAACAGAAGTCAAGTTTCAGCTGGGGAAAAAAGACAATTAGTTTGACAGAAGTTAGTAGGGGAAGAAATTCAGAGTGACTTAGCTTAAATAACACTTTCTATTTATTATATTGGAGTAAAATAACCTAGAAATGATCAGTAGCAAGCAATGTAATAATGTATTACTTCGTAATTAAAAAAACCTAAGCTCAAACCACAGAAAAATGTCCTATGATTTACCACTTAAACTGTCATAATGTCTATTCCACTAACAGTTCTGATCTAATGATTTATCATTTTATCTATAGTGCTCTGATTCCAATTATTTCCAAATTATTTATTCTTGAGTGTCAAACCGTTCTTTCTCATGTTTGTCATGTCTTTCCTGAAATTAAAACTATTACTCTAATACATAGATTGGTGCCAAATAGCAAAGTGAAAACAGTGCCCACTTGTATTTGACCATGAAGTGACTATATAGTTAGAGTGATTTACATGACACCTCCAACATAAAAGAAAAAATAGTTACCATCATTTGGTTTTGCCTCAATAATAGGTATAGCCCCTTCATCTTTTGCATGATCATATCCAAATCTGCGCTTCCAGGTTCCAGACTGCTCATCATATAAAATCTTGTCTTTTTTACGCTTCTTTATGCCTGTACAGCAACATAATACAATTTACTTTTTAAGATAAGGAAATAACAAGGCCCAATTTCACTACATCAAAGCATGATAGCTCAATTTAACAACAATGTATTAAAGTTCTCTATCACATAAATATCTTGTAATTTGTTTGAGACGTATGTGGGATGACTGACCTTTCTTTTGGGCAAATAGTTCCCATTTTGTTGGAGGCTTTGGCCCTGGGAGCTGGAAACATCATAACACTTCATGAGCAAAAAAATGTTTTTGCTAGCAATACAAAACCAAAAAACACAATAACAGAGTCATGGAATCTAATTAAAGATAAACAATACCTGGTTGATTCATTCCACCATGAAGTTTTATTTCCTCTACTTAAGCTCCTTTCATTACTTCTTTAAAACAAGATCAGTTTTACACAATTTATATAGAAGTACATAGTTTTATGAAAATTGTTGAACAAGGCCTCTTAATAATATTCCCAAAAGTTTGGTTAATAATAGAGTATAATAGCGTCGTACCATCCATATAACCAACCTCACCTAATGGGATAAGGCTTTGTTGTTGTTGTACATGAAAATATACTTCTAAACTAATGAATTAAATACAACAAAGACAGAAAGAATAGATTATCTGATTCTTTCTTGTCTGGATATAGTTCAACACAATTACTCATAGAACCAATTTTAATAAGGTAATCTTGTTGCTTCAAAGCAATGCTAGATGTCACAAAAGTCAATACATAAAAATGCATTGTCTGAAGAGTGACTACAAAAATTTTCTAGAGAACATTCAGCAAATCCATCTACTCTGCATGCTAGGAAAAGTTAACTTTCCTCGCAGTGAAAAATTGCAATTCATCACAGATAAAGATTGGAACTGTGAAGCTTTCGGGCTAAATGTGCACATGAACATATGATTTACGTCTGATTGCAGAAAGCTACATTATTAAGAAAAAGAACTTCTATGTTGGAATATGAAGTAAAAGAACAAACATGCTTCTCTCTAGGCAATCGCGTCACTGGTGGTGGTAGCTTCACAAGCGGTCCATCTACATCTTCTGTGGATGGCAAATGGAAGAGACTATCTGTAATAGCTTGAACTAACTCAGTGCCCTTTTGCAGACATTCCTTCACCAGCTCCTCCCTGCGTTCATTGAATATAATAAGGTTCAACAAAGGCAATAAGTAATGAGCCTCCTTGTCATATGCCAATAAGAAGTAGGAACCACGAGAAGGAAATACAAACAATGTAATAATAAAGAAGATAAGAAGAAAAACGAGTGATCGCCCATCAGAACTGACTAGTAGGCCAGTTAAAATCTATAAACTATTACGACGTAGACTCACTGTTTCGTTACAAACCTTCAAACCAAGGCATCTTTCGACGAATTATAAATTGATAAGCAGTAAACATATTGAAGTTTAATTACTTTCGCCTCTCCACATGAAATCCCGAGTTCCCTACAGTTCACTCAATTTTGCAATTCTTCCCTGCGCTCCAGTATGACGCTCTGCCTAATTATGTTTATGATTGCATTTTTTTTTTCAATCAACAAAGGAAAGTAACAAAGAAGCTGGGGGGGGTCCGAACAGTAAGCGTCAAACAATCAACCACTAATGAAGACAACGAAAAAAAGAAAACTAACTATAAAGTTTTTTTAAAAAAGAAAAAAAAAAGAAAAAGCGCACAGCGTTCCCCGTTAAAAAACAAATTGAGAAAAAAAAGGGGGGACTTGCAAGGATTAGATCAAGAGAAAACAAGAACAGTGGTACAAATTAACAGAACCTGGAAGAAGGCTGAGAAGAGAAGCTATGGTTAGGGTTAAACGCCATGAGGTGACCAAGGTCAACTTGAAAATGACTCTGAACCTCCATCTCCACCAGCAGGACCACGCACAACGTGAAGAGGGAAAGACTCAACGAAACAAATCAAGGAACGAAGAGCAAGAGATCGCTAATGTACAAGAGCTATGGTCAGAAACAAAGGATAGAGTGAACGGCAGCTAAGAGCAAGAGTGATGCCGTGACCGTGACGGACTGATAAGGGACGATGAAGGTGAAGCCGAAGGCGAAAACTGAAGGGTGAAGAGAGATGAATGATATCGAAGATAAAGGGAGAAGACTGAAGTCCGAATAGGTGAGTGACGGTGAAGCCGTGAAGAACTGAATGTCTGAATGTGAAGACTGAAGCGACAGCGTTAGGGAAGCAAGGAGATTTAGGGTTGTTTTTTAGTAAATAAAAATAAAAAATATATACATGCTAGCTTAATAAAATGGAGCCCAATAGGGCTATTCCGTTTAATCTTGATTTGCAATTGTAGAGTCCTATATACAACTTCAGGCCCAGCTCTCTTAAATCTAGACCATTTAAAATAAATTTAAATAGTTAGCTTATCAAAATTTTTAATATTAAATTTAAATCATTTAATTTAAATTTATATTGTTGATTGCTCCTGCAAGTGTATCGAATTACAATAATAAATTACTAAAAATATTTTAAGTATCGAACCTACAAAGAAGTAGTGCTTTTACTAATTTAAATAAATAATAGTTAAAAAATAGATAAAATGAATTATTTGATGAAAATATAAATAATAAAAATAAATTAAAAAATAATGATAAAAAAACACAATCACATAAGACAGTAAAGTTTAAGATTCACTCTATAGGTTGTTAGTTTTTATCATTAGAGTTGACTTTTCAATCAAATTAAAATAACAATTATTCCTAAAGTATTTTAATATTCTCTCGAATTATTATTCCTTTTTTAATTAGTGTTGAATTTGTTTTCACAATACCCAAATAACCAATTAAATTGTGAAGTTATAATTTAAGTTACCATAAATTTCTAGAACTATCCATAACCTAGTCAATCATGTCTATTTTCTAAATTTAGGTTATCTCTTCACCTCCCAGTCCATCAAAATTACCCATAAATTTGATTAAATAGTAAGTAGTTTGGCTCCAAATATCTCAAAGAAAATTCTTGAGATATTCAGATAAGTGATTGGATAAAAATATATAAATATTAATTAAATAGTTATGAAATCTTAATCCTCATTTCTTAAATAAATATATCAAAAACAGGACCTGTGCTTAAAGCACTAGTAAAATTTAACCATACAACCAATCTACCAATCTTCAATATGAGAAATAAAGCCAATAATTCTGCCAGTACTATCATAGGGAGTGAATTTAATTAGTTCTAATTGAGCACTTATTTGTAGAATGAATTTGCCTACACCTTTGAGCCTTACCTATTTCTTTTTCTAAGTTAGTGTAATGGGTCACCATTCTTAGCTATTCATGAATTGCTTTTTTTGCTTAGATAATCCTTAAGTCCTTTTGATGTGAACTCTTATATTGGTGATACAAGGGTCTGGTTATTCAAACTTAGAAAACATTATTGGCACACTCTTGATACTTACTAAGCTGTTTGACACAAAAGCTGACATTATTGATGAAGGTCCACAGTTACTAAGCCCAGTTATCATTAACGAAGTGGATACTTGGCATTTTATTTTTTTGCTTTTTTTCCTTTTCTTTTCATTTTTTTACAGGATCATTCTCCTATTTAATTACTTTGCAAAATGTTTTCCTTACAAGCATATACATGAATAAATAGGATAGATAATTTGTGCATTATATATATATATATATATATATATATTATGAACTCCTATGGTGTCTTGGCAACCTTAAATTCTTTCTCAAACACTTAGTTGCTCTTAGTAATTATATAGCTAAATAAAACAGTGCAAAAAAGAAAAAAGTTCAAAAAATTCAAAAATTTTCATAAATAAGGCTAATTACAACATGTAAATTGCTAAGAAAATTATAATAATATAAACAATAGAAAGTTATCCAATCACTTATGTGAGTTCTCAAATTTTTGAGATACTTACATAAGTGATTGAATAAAAATATAAAAATATTAATTAAATAGATATGAAATCTTAATAAATATAATCAAATCTAAATTAAAATATATACCTATTTAATTATAAAATATGTACTCATCAATTGTCCCAATTGGTGGTAAGCAAATATGTTAAAAAAATTAATATTTTTATTTTAGAAAATATAAATTTTAAAATATTAAATATGAACTGTTAAAATTTTATCAAAGTAATGAGCATCAATCCACCATAGTGCTCATCCCCTTATGAGCACTAAAAATGGATTCAATACATGCTAACTAGAATATGTCGTCTAGAGCTACTAATTACATACTACACATTTGACTTGATTTCGGTGCTCGGCACAAGTGCTCTGTTGTTTCAGACTTAATTTTCTTTCTTTTTCCATCTTTAAACCACAAAGTTATTATTACAATAATAAATAAATATTATAAAATTATTATTTTAATATAAAATAAATAAATAAATTTAATCCATTAAAATTTGACTTGAACAGTTTAGAATTATACAAAAAATTAAAACTACAATTTAAATTATCTTATAAAATATTTTTCTTGATTTTATTGATTTTGAACAATTGTCCCCTTATTAGAGGTAATGAATTTGCTCATCATTGTTAATATTGTTATAACAATCTAAACTAAATATAATAGTAAATGGGCTAGCCCAAAGCCCAATGCATCTAATATTCCCTCTATTATTGAAAAGAAAAGAATTCAATGCCCATGTTCATCAAGTCTTATAAAACCAAGAAGTTCTCGTTGTAATATTCTACTTTGACTAAAAATTCAATTATGAGAATTATGAATTTTGATCAAGGATTTTACCTTAAGATTCATATTTTTGTCAAGGTTGATGTGAGGAAATTAAATTAGGGGCATTGATAAATTGAGATTTTATTGAGTGAATAAATTGTGTTTGAAAATACTTAAAGTTTATTGACAGTTGAAGCACTTAATAATGAACTAAAATGGGCTTAGAGTCATGTATGGCGATTAAATAGGGTCCAAGATAGGTTTTAGACTGCACTAGGCCCAATTGGTTGGGTTTTAGTAAGTGATAATTCATGTATTTCTATATTTTTATCTCACTTTTTTTAGATTTTTTAACACTTGTTTTAGTATAATTTAAAATAAATGGGTAATATTTATGGTAAAATGGCAAAGAAATATTTTTAGGAAATTTTTTTAGATTTATTGTATATTTTTCTAGATTTTATTAAATTTTATTTTTAATTCTCTAAAATTTATTTTCTATTAATTTTATTATTTTATGTGTAAGTGGTTACATGGAAAAGAGAAGAAGAGGATAAATTGGGAAATTTTCCTTCTCTTATTTCCCTTTCTTTTTATTTTATTTTTCTCTTCATTTATTTTTAATATTTTGCTTAGGCCATTCTTGATTCCATTAGACTTTATTCTATCTTCTCACTAATTCCACTTCCTAAAACTTTCCACTCTTTTAATTTTTCCACATGTCAATTTATTTTTCATTCCATCATTTTTGGAATTATCACCTTTTAGTTAATTTTCCAGATCTAAAATTAATTTTCAGAAAATAAAAATAGGATGACAATTACTCCAATTCATGTAAGCTTTCTCTTTAATTACCATCACCTCTTCTCTCACTTTGGAATTGAAGAATCACGTGCCCTCCACGGCTCCGCCAATTCATTTTTATTTTAGAATTCACTTTTCAAGGATGACTTCATTCACAGTTGCTTCTTATTCCACCGTTTCTATCACGTGCTAGGCATTTTAGGGAGGTTTTGGAATTCATTTTGGATACACACACAGCGACGCACTTTCATTGACTTCTCAGCTACTCCAAGATTGCTCACGTTGATCATCGAACTCTCCTTCTCCCTCTTCGGGAATTCACCCACTCTCTTCCATTATAGGACATCATCTTCTCCTCTGAAGTCCAGCTTCATCACTCTCATCTCTCCCTTCCATTTTGCATTTTCTGTCATCAATTCAAAATCTTGCACTTTATTCGGCCATTCTCCCTCCTCTAGCTTGTGTGATCCTCTCTCCTTAGTTGCAGTCATGGATTTCTACTTGGAGCTAGCGGGTGGTGCTTAGGAGATGATGTTGAGGCTTGTCTAAGGCTCTTGATTCCTAGGAGAAGGATGGAAGAAGCTTGAATTCAAGGGAGCTACACATTGGCTAAGCTTTTACATTCTAGTTTCCTCTTAATTTCTTCTTGCAATTTCTCTATTCCTATTTGAATTTGTGAAGTTGTAATGTTGCACATAAGGTATTTGATTAAATGCCTATGATATTTTTGTATGAGGAGACTTGTTATTTTGTCACTTAATAACTAGAATTTTGCTGCCAAATTTAAATTCAATGGTTAAATGCATGGTTGTATTGAATTGTTGAGCATTTAAAGCCTAAGCAATTGTATGGTTGTATTGTGAGGCTTTGGCAAGACTTAATTAGGTTTAATTTTGAAATTAAATATTGGTTAGGCACTATTTAGAGGCTATTCTTTTGCTAATTGAATGACTAATAACACATTGGATGCTTGTTGATGCACCACATAATCACTAATGGTTAGGATTATATGTGACTATGTTTGTCATGTTTGAGATAGCTCTTGAACTATTTTTTTGTCAATGAGAGTGTTGCTTAGTAAATCAATTATTTGAATGAGGATTGCTTCTCCATTACACTCCTAGGGATAACTTCTCATCCATTTTTGAACCACTTATTCACTCACTTGTTTTTTAAAAAAAAATTGGAAAATCATAATACAAGTTAGGTTTTAATTCTTTGCAAATTAGGTAACTAAGATAAACTCTTTTAGTACTATTTATACACTTAGAAATCAATTTCAATTAATTATCAACCTAACATTAGGGATTTGACCTAAGTGACCACTAACTACATTAATGTTTAGTGTCTTTTGTGCATATACAATTATTGCATTTCATGAAGCACAATGGCGCACAACATAGAAAATTATTTATTTGTCTATGTTCATGACAAACGCAAATTGAGAGAAGATTTGAATGTTTTTGTGTGATTTCTGGGTGGCTTTGCTAGGATTTGAAGTTTCCATCCCCAAGCCATGAATTTAGGGCTACAAATCACTAAGGTAAGCTTGTTTGATCTTCATTCTACCCTTTAATCTTCTCTATTTAACAGTTTAGAATAATGGGTAGTGTTAGGGTTTCATTTTTAGAGGTACTCAATCCTAAAATCTGAATCTAAGGAGTTGTTTAAGGATAAATAAAGGTTGTTTAGTTAGTTTTGGTGTTGCTTGTGGTTATAAAGGGATAAAATTTGAAACCTTAGAGTTAAAATTGACACTTTAATGATGATTTCATATTCTAAGGTTTAAATCTATACATAGGAAGTGTAATAAGGATTAATGATACTAAGTATGATGATTAAAGTGTATAGGAGATGTTAGGGTTAATGAGAGTAATCACATGCAACCATTATATTTTGTGTTGAAATATCTATCCTTTCAATATATTTCCCTTGCTTTTCAACACTGACTACACACGGGATGTGTGTTTTATTAATTATTCCTATGTCATCTTTAAAGAATGGCCAATATCATGAGTCACCTAAAATTTTTGGATGTATATCTTAAAAAGTGTAATCCTTTGGTTAGATATATTTCTTTGCTAGTTTCTCACAAGCATGCAATATATTTTTAAAATGCCTGTGAACATTCTCTGCTGAATGTTGAAACTGTTTTTGTGCCATCCTATTCCCCACCCTATGTATAACAATATTTATGAACATATCGACCATTTCATGAACTCCTGTTCTTTTAGTTGGACCTAGATTATGTTGCACCAATTCATCACAAAGTTGAAGAAAAGCATCTTTTTCCATGCGAAACATGTCATAACAGCACTGAGGATGCCCTTGCAAAATTTCTTGTACCCATGTGTGACCTGATTGCGAATTGGTTCTATAAGGCCCTTTCAATAAATATGTTGAGTAATTAGATATTATTACAGTAATAGCCTCATGTTCGAAATTGTGCTCTAGGATCAATCATTGTACTATATACATTATTATTTAATAAATTTCTCTTTTGTTATCATATTAATTACATGTTCACTATGATAATTGTATTTTTGGACTAACTATAGTAATTGTCTTAAATGTCCCTAGTCGGTGATCTATAAGGGATTATCGATGAAATAAGGCTAGTATGGCTTTAATTAATTATAGAGATATAAATCAAAGTCATAGACACTTGAAAGAGTATAAAGTGATGGACCCACCCACTGTGAGAAAGCGCATAGTATAAGTTATAAGCTTATCTCATATGTAATCATATCACTAAGCCCTTTAACCTGAGATCATCATAGATTCCTACATGATGACCACTGAACTTTGACCTAGTTAAAAGTCACTTTTGACCAAGTAATCATAAAGGCTATGATTAAGTTTAGTAATATTCATGCATAAGAATATGAGTGGTCAAGATAGAATTTGTCTCTCACATTAAGTGAGAGATATTACTGGGCCCTTTGATAAGTAAGACTGAGAAAACGTATGGCCATACTACAATAAAAAGGGTTTTTTATTACTACAGTCAGTCCACTCAAAGATTGAAAAAGTAATGTTCAAGTAAAGGAGAATGACAATTCCATATCTCATACTTGACCAAAATATCACATGACAAAAGGGATGTGATATAGTTATATGATAGGTTATATCGAATCATTGATCCCATATAAATTAGATAGTTGTAATGTTTTACTAGAGGCCATTTATGACTTATGGGCTAATAGCGTAATTAGCCTACTGTCAATTTCATATGGTTTTACAAGGGTCGCACACAAGAACAGTCCAACTCCAACTATATATTTATATGTATGTATATATGATATATAAAATTAAAGATATATAATATAATATAGGGTGAATGAATTATATATATATATATATATATATATTTGAATATATATTTGATAAATATATATATATATTGATAAATATATATATATTTATATGAAATATAAATTTAAAATATAATTATATATATAGATATATATACACATTTTCAAAATATATATTCATATGTGTGTATGTGTGTATCTGATATATGTATGTGCATATGATATATAAAATTAAATATATATATATAATATATATTTTCAAAATATATGTGTGTATATATATTCGTACATATATAATATGTATATGTGATATATTAAATTATTTTATATTATAATTCAAAATATAATTATATATACATACATTTTCGAAATATATATTCATGTGTAATTTTCCTCTTTTTTTTTACTATATTTTACTACAATCATAACAAGTGATGAATATTCAGATCTATTTTTTCTTATTAAATCATATTATTTCATTTCATTAATATGCATAATAAATTCTTTTTTATCATTTTCTGTCTATGTGTATGGTTTATAGTTTATTTCTTTACTATAATCTCTTAATTCTATTTTTGCTAATGGTTTAGATTTTTCTCAATGTATTAAAGGATTATCACTATAATTTTCTAATAATCTTTGTTCAATTGTTTTAATTTCTGTTGCAGTATTTAATATTTTTATTGAATTTATAACTTTATTATTATACAAAGGTTTTTTATTTGGTAGAAATTGCACTTCATATTCTTCTGTTTTCTTTTAAAATTTTTCATCTCTTTTACTGTATGGTTTAGTTACTCTTACTCCCTATGCTTGGTGTTTACAAGGTGTTGTTAATATTAATGCTTTCTCAAACATACATAAAGGATAATATTGTTCAATAAAATCTATTTCTAATATTACATCACATGAGTTATCATTATATTAGTTTAATTTTCTTATTTTTAATTCATATTCTCCTATTTGTATCATAATTTCTCTTGCTTCTAATTATATACAATTAATTTCTTGTCCTACCCCTTGCATTCTTAATACTTTATTTTTCTTCTTCCATAATTCATCTGGTAATACATTTACTTTTGCTATTGAAATATTTGCTTCTGTATCAACTAAAGCATAATATTTTTTAGATCTATATTTCTAATAATTAAATTTTATCAATATGTAATATAATTTTGTTATATCAATTTTATCTTTTGGATTACTATTATTTGATGATTAATATTTATCATAGTTCTTTCTTTTTGTATTCTCCATAGTTTTACTTGTTCTAAGAAATCTATTCCGAGGATTATTTTACATTGATGATTATTATCATCTATTACCCAAAATTTTATAGTTAATACATCTATTTCAGTTATGATATTAGAGCAGAAGGTCAAAATGATGTTAAGATGAAGATAATATAAACTTCTTAATCCCTAAAGTTTAATGTTGTTTTACCCAGTTAATTGCTTTTCTTCTTTTCCTATCTGTCTATTTGCTTTTCTTATCTATTGTTTTGAATATTTTGAATATTTTGTTGAATAGTAGTTGGCTAATAGTATTGCAATTGGGCAAATAGTTGTTCAAATAATTTCAATTATGATATCTATATTTTTAAATTGGTTAATAGAACAAGATTTAGAAAATTTAGAAACAAGAATAGGATTAATATTAACAATTAATGAATATATAGGAAGAGAAACTAGAATATATTATTCAACACCAATAAGAGAAAGAAATACTAAATTTTTTTTAAAATATTTTTAAGTATTTGTTTTTCAATAATACATGTATTAGAAGAGGTTTCCCCATGAATATCATAAAAACAATTGAACCAAAAATGTATGAAGTAGAATAAAATAAAATGCCAGAAAGTTCTTACATACCGGTAGAAAACCTATCATGTATTTTAGTACCTTTCTTATTAGGAGGAGAAGGAGATAGTATAAGTAATCAAGCAAATTGGACAAATATGTTTTTAATGAAACAACTAGGTTGCTATATAAATGAAAATATAAAAGATTTAGAACATCTTTTTAATGAAAAAGAAATAATAAATATGTTACCAGAAGAAGTACAAATAATGTTAGAAAAGGAAAACCCTAGAAAAAAAATGAAAAGACTTAAAGAATATGCTAAACCTTTAGAGCAAAAAGTATATGAAATAAAGAAAGAATGTAATGATAAATTAGATGAAATAAAACATGATACAGAAAAACTAAGAACTGAACAAAGTATGATGAGTCATAATAGTTATAGAATAATGAAATATTTAAGGAATAAACCCTCATAATAAATTAGAAGATGAATGGTCACAAATAAATATGATGAGGATAGTTGAATATGAAGAAATTATAAATGAAGAAAAAAAAAAAGAAAACAAGATATGCACAAAAATATAAGACAAATAAGAATAGAAACAGAAAAAATAAAGAAAGGACAAGAAATAATGAATAATAATATATGATTTATACATGCATAAATAGAAAAATTAGAATTACAAATATTTGATAAAGAAAATGAACAAATTATGTAAAGAAAATAGATAAAGAAATAAAACAAAGATTGGAAGAAGAAATAGAAAGAGAATTAAGAGAAGAAAATGAAATAGATGAAGAAGAATGGGAAAGTGAAAACAGAGCTGCAGAAATTATGTTTGGTAATTATAATTATAAACCTAGAAAGAAAAATAAACCAAAATCTCAACAAAATGCAAAAATAAATATGGCACAAACAATAAATGAATTAGAAGAAAAATTAGAAAGCCAATCTGAAGAATTAGAAGTAGAATTTCAAAAATTATTACAAAATAAAGAAATAGAAGAAAGAGAAGAATTAGAAAAAAATAAAACAAGAGTATAAATATCTGATAAATAATAATTTTGAAGAAGGATTTGTAAATATGCAAAATTTACAAATAGTAATTGATGATCAATAACCATATGGAATGCCTCAAAATTTTGTAGCACCAAATTTAAATGATCCATCCTATAATAAAAATGTAGAATCAAGTAGAATATCTGAAGAACATAGAGATGAAAAAATGATGGAACCAGATGAAAGAGAAACCTATTATGAAACAGATTTTATAAATCCAAATAAAAAAGAATGCAATAATATACCTTTTCAAGCTACATTTGATATACCAAAAAATAATGAATTTACATCCACACCTTTAGCACAATATGAAAGTAAACAAATATTAAATTTAGGAATATAGTTAAATTTAGACTGTAATTTAAATAATATTGAAGTAATAGAAGAATAGGGAAAAGCAACATTAATAGCATTAATAGAAAAAAAATGTAGCTATAAACATTGCTAATATGTTAATAGAAGCAATATTTTTAGGAAATGTAAAAAATTGGTGAAATAAAAAACCTCAAGAATTTAGAGAAAAATTTAGAAGATTAGATAAAAGTTATCATAGTAAAAGAGAATATTATGCTATGCTAATAGATAAATATATAAAAACATTATTAAATGAATTTGGAGGAATAAGTATGGATATAAATGAAATAAGTACACAAGAAGAAGCAATAAAAATATTACATGAAATAGAATTATGTTCATTAGAACCAGAATATTTAAATGCTTTTATATGTGAATATAAAAAATATTATTATGAATCAAGATCAGAAGATTTTGAAAAAGAAAGATTCTATTTAGACCTATTTTATAGAAAACTACCAAAATTAATATTAGATATAATATTAGAAGATTATTATGATACTTATAAAGTAACTTCAGAAGAGGTGAAATAATAGATGATACAAGACAAGGTCCAATAAATATTTTCAAATAAAGTAGATACTATGGAAAGAAGAGAATTATTTTGAAGAAAATATATAGCTGATAAATGTAGAACTGCATGGAGAAATATGAAATATTATAAAACTAATAAAACAATATTAAGATGTGGAGAAATAATGAAAGGACATAAATGGGGATGTAAACCAGAAAAATATGGAAGAAAAAAGAAGAAAAGAAAATTAAAAATAAAATTTAAAAGATATCCTAAAGAAAAATATTATAAAAATATAGTAAATATAAACCAAGAAAATTCTTTAAAAGAAGAAAAAAAAAAATATAAATTATAATAAAAGACCTAAAAAATGTAAACGTTATAGTTATGGAGAATTAGGTCATATATCACCTAACTATCTAATAAAAGAGATAAGAAAATTATGAAAATAATGGAAGATGCATATGAAAAAAATTTATAATATAATATATATGTATTTTCAAAATATATATGTGTGTTGTATATATATATTCATATATATATATATATAATATGTATATGTGATATATTATATTATATCATATTATAATTCAAAATATATATTCATATGTGTGTGTATCTAATATATGTATGTGTATATGATATATAAAATTAAATATATATAATATATATATATATATATATATATATTCAAAATATATGTGTGTGTGTATATATATTCTATATATATAATATGTATATGTATATATATTATATTATATTATATTATGTTAGTTTTAAATTTAATTTTATATGATAGATTAAATTTAATAATTAACATGATATGAAAGAATATCATATCAATTTTATAGTTTGAATTTATAAGATAAATTTAAATTAGATATGATATTGTAGATTTTAGTTATGAGATAAATTTAATTTAAATTTCAGTTAGCTCTTCAAGAGGAAGGCAAAAATCCTAATTTATATATAATAGATACATGGGGACATGCAAAATATGAGAGTTAAAAAAGTTTTGACGACCAAACACTTTAAGAGCCATGAAACACACTAGAGAAAGGAAAACCAACATTCAAAGAAGAACGGACGCTAGGAGCGCTAGTATGATGTTCGAGTTAGAGAGCTGTTCATGTGGATATTAGTAGAGGGAGTATATCTATATTGTCAGCTCTTGAGATTCAAACTCTTGAAGAGAACACACGTGAAGCATAAAAAAAGGTAACTGTTCTTCCCACCCTTGACTTAAACGATTTCATTTTGTCTACATTAAGATAGAGAACTTAAAATTTTAATCTTCTGCTGTGTCTCTCTATCCAACACCTCAACCTTATCTTTCGCATGTATAAGTAATGTAATAAGTGAGACTAATACTTTCATCTATAAAAACTGCATAACATAATTTAACAACCATTACATTATTATTCATAACTTAACATAAAAACACATAAAACAAGATTTAAATAACACAATTAGTTTAAAAACAAAGTTAACAACATAAACGACACTAGCTTTAAAACCTGTAATAACAAACCTGACACATAAGACTGAAATAACACCTTGATACAATATGACCAACTTTAAAACAAATCTAACACACAAGACCTCGAGGAAATAAAAACACCATTTACTATGACTACTATTTTGATTAAGCTATTATAGGCTTAGACTTAGGCATTAAACCATTCAACATAAATGATACCTAAGAAATGACAAGAACACTATTACCTAGCACTGCAAGATTGTCACAATTGATTTGATGTTGATCAAATACTCTTCATTGAAATATCACCTTTGTGCTAGTTACTGAGAAGATTATGGTAATACAAAATCCTAGATTCTAACTTCGCCAAATACAAATCGTACAATCATCTAACTAAATCAGGAAGAATGGAGTGATTGATATTAGAAAGTAGCCAAGAAGCTAGTGTTGTATCATTCTTTTCATAGATCTTAAATTTTGGATTCAATACTTCTATTCCTTCAGTATCACGAACTCAAGGAGGTGGAACTGGTGTAGAAGCCTCAAGAATGGAGTGCAATCTATGTCGTTGGATCAAAAAAGCAACTCGTTGCTTCTAAATAAGAAAATTATTATCATCAATAATGACATTTGTTTTCTTATTTGAAAATAATTTGGAAGACACAACAATAGCCGAAGCAACGGTAGTAACAAGAATCAAAATCTTCACCATCGATAAGATAAGAATGATCAAAAGGAAACATGATCACCAAAGTCAATGGAACACCATGCAATAAAGTAAAGAAAAGAGAGAAGAGAAAGATGAAGATGAATATGAATAAGAGAATTATATTTGTATTTCTCATCTTGTATCTGACTACATGTGTCACATTTATAGACTAATCAATTTGCTAAGCATTTTGTTACATTTTTAATACTATTATAATAATCTAAACTTAATACAATAGCAAATGGACTAAGCCCAAAGCCTAGTACATCTAATAGACCCAACTCTCGTTTTAAATTGTTCAAGTCAGTTTTTTTCCTAATTTTTTTAGTATAGTTCTAAGCTGCTCAAGTCAAAATTTATGTTTGAACTATTCAACTCAAATTTTAATAGTTTAAATTTATTTATTTATTATTATAATAATAACTTTGTGGTTTTAAAAAAAAAAAAGAAAAATAATAACTCTAAGACAACAATGTTTTAGTGCTAAGCAACGAAATCGAGTCCTACACATTTTCAGAACCCACATGTGGCCCTTGTTTCCAAAGATGAATTTTTCAATTTCATGGTGTTATTAGGATTTGGAGTGAGTGGTACAAATGAACTTCCTCAATGAATATTTTACATGGCATGATAATAAAATATAAAATTAATTACAATTAATGAAATTAATTAATGCCTTCTCTTGATCATTCACACAATTTAATTTTTTTCTCTCTATTAATTGTTGTTTGAATATACAAACAAGTAGGTGGTATACTATATCACATTTATATATTTTCTAGTATGAAATACACCCTACATCTCAATTCGTAAGACACTTATAGACAAAATTATATAAACCAATAAAGCCATTAAATATAATTTATAATCTTATTTTTTCAAAACAAACATATAAACTATAAAAAATGACCTTCATTTTATACTCTCCATTTAAAGAAAGAGAATATAATGGGAAAGGTAATATTGAAAAAGTATTATTAATGAAACCTTATTTTTGTCAAAAGTGTCTTACATTTTAGGACGCTGAATTTTTTCTAAAAGTATCTTATAATTTGGAATGAATGGAGTAATTTATGAGACATTCCACTAATGTATAATTGTTCGAATGATATAATTCATTAATAAACATTTTAGTCCTTGATGTCTTTTGATTCTACTTCATTCTGATGATTGGTTATGTTCAGGGTCTAAATGTTTAGCTTGAGAATGAAATTTAGTAGGAGAATGGACAAGTAAAATTGTAAAATATATATATATATATATTGCATTTATATATTGATTGGTGATGATATGATAAAGTAAAAAAATTGAATTGCTTTGTAATATTAGTTTTCTTCAAGGGCTCAAATAGGTTCAATTTGGTTAGGACATATGCAAGAAGATGTTTGATTAAAATATTATTCATTTTAATAGCCCAAGAAGGAGTCAAAAGGCATTTTCATAGTTTCAGTGTGACTGACGTTCTTTGCCTTTTGTTTATGGTAGTGTGCACAAAATTATTTAGCATCAAGGAAATCAAAAGGCAACATGTACTGGTAATCTAGTCTTGATAGAACCTTACATGCACAGGCCATAAACGGAAAATACTTAAAGAAACATTGGTCATCGTTAGAATGAAGCAATAAAGGCTTGAGGCCTAGAATGGCCCTAGTGTGACTGACGTTCTTTACCTTTTGTTCATGGCAGTGAGCACAAAATTATTTAGCATCAAGGAAATCAAAAGGCAACATGTACTAGTTATCCAGACTTGATGGAACCCAGCATGCACAAGCCATAAATAGAAAATACTTAAAGAAACATTGGTCATCATTAGAATGAAGCAATAAAGGCTTGAGGCCTAGAATGGCCTCATGAGAAAAACAAAATATGATGAAGAATGCATGGGGATTAATAAAAATTGTTACAATATTCAAGAAGTACAAAAACAAAGAAATGTACAAGGAAAAAGAAAGAAACAAGGGTGCTTGAAGGACTAAGTCTTCTAGTTTTTCACTAAGGCCTTCCAAGTATCTACAGCTTCATCCAAGTTGGCCTTAGCATGTTTACACTGAGACTTAACTCTTCTAGCTTGGTTACATTAAAAGGATGGGTAGCCTCATCAGCTTTAAGGATAGCAAGCTTTCCTTGCACTTTAATAAGCCTTACATTTATGGCTAGATCCTCAACCTCCTTAAGCTCCTTATAGACCACTGCCAACTCTTGTTCCAACTTCACTTTCCTCACTTTTAATACTTGGACACGTTCAACCTTGGCTATTAAGGCCTCAGCCTCGGTATCTAGGGTTGCCATCTCTACACATAACTCAAGCGAGGGCTAGCTAGACTCCTTACTTGGCTTTAATATTGGCCACTAGGTTAGACGGTGCCCTAAGATGAGTACAAATGCAGGAGAAGGCATGAGGAAGCTAAGAATAGAGCATGTTGACTACAGGTGATAGTCTCCTCTGATGTAGAATGTATAGGCCCTTAAGAATCTCCTTAAAATGAGGCTCTAGGAGTTACATCAGATCCTTTTTAAGATGAAACTCAATGGTTGCCTTAGCCTCCTCAATGATGAGATCTTCATCGGGCTTAAGCCCCTGAAGTATTCACTAGGAGATTGAGGAAAGAGGGGTCAAGCTTGCTAGGAAACAAGTTTAAGTAATCAAACAAGGGAAAAATGGTGAAGGATAATAAATACTCAAAGTACAGACTTACCTCAAAAACCACAGATAATTTGCCTATGTCCATGGATTTCCTAGCCCTCGATGTAGAAATCATACTAACTGAATGGGTGATGTAGAGTACTACTTACCTATGGCACTTGGTAGGGGCAAGGAAGTCATAGGGATCAACTCATAAGAGACTATAGTCGTATTAGGATTTGTGGGTGGGCTAGCTTCTGTGGTCACAGAAGGTCCAGGTTCAGACTCCACCATAGAAAGGGCTAGATGATCTGGTTGAGAAAGAAGGTCTATTAGGGGATCCTCAATAACTAGCTCTTTAATGGCCCTCAAGGATTTCAAATTATCACCTCCCTAAAAAGGAGTTAGGATGGGAATCCGACATCATCACCTTCCTCCTCTTTGAGATCATCTATCAAGGCACAATACTGATGGTGTCCCCATAGGGCTGAGGTATTGAGAATAGCCCTTACAGTAGCCAGACTAGAGCTACTTCATGATTGTGTATCTTGCTCTTCTTCTTCTCCCGACACGCATCTTTCTTAAGCTTCCTCTTGGACTAAGCCTTCTTACTAGTCCCAATTGCCTTAGAAGTAACTTCTTCCTCAGCCTTTAACACCATTAAAGTTAGAGAAGCAGTAATAGGGGTGTCAGAAGAGGCAAGGGGATCCAAGTTACCCCTCAAGGAAGTTAGCAACTAAGGAAGCTAAGACTAACTATTCTCTAAATAAAAAAACTTATTATGATCAAGCATGAACTTAAAAGCAAAATAGATAGAACATAAGTTGTTAAAGTACTTTTGAGATAGTGTGGCTACCACTTGTTGAAGCAAAGGCAGGCATCTCAAGTCACCAGCTGTACCTTGCATTGTAACTTTAGCCCATGAGGTAAAGCTAGAGGAGGGATATCATCCTTCTCCATGGTCTCTAACCTAAACCTTTAACTTAGACCGTGAGGGATACACTGGTTGAGTTTGAACTAGCTTGCTACTAGCTACGGATGATAATATTCCAAGAAGACCTGTTAGTAGAGGTAGTCAAGGGTAGCTATAACTTCTTGGGGTAATGGTTAAGATAAAGACACCATCTTGCAATGTGGTTCAAGACCTCTTTATTAAGTAGAACTTGAACCATTAAGGGAGATGGTGGTCAAGGATCGATAACACACTTAACTAATGGTCTAGGTCCTACTTCTACTGGCAAAAGAAATCATAATAGTCCAATTACCATAGAAGATAAATGGCGAGAGGCAAAGTACAGGAAGCCCTAACCTTAGGGTCTTTGGGGAGTAAGGCCAAGAAAAGTTCTAGAAAATAGGCTATGACCAATGACTTCAAAAGCCAGATGAGCCCATATTAGTGATCAAAGGGCTTCCTCTCCATAGAGTCTCTCATCCCGTCATATAGTTAGCATAGAAACATGGCACTTAAAGAGGTATGTCGCTTGCAATAAAGGTGTTTTACTAAGGGAAGTTAGTATGATATAGGCTTGCCTCTATTCAAAGTAAAGATCCATTACCAATGCCCATAAAAAGACTAGGTGCTCTTCAGTGATGACAGCCTAGTTGGAAGGCAAGTTTGCATATTCTACAATGATAGAAGTATATGAACTTGAAGATTTCACTATGGCTTTGACCTTAATGTCTAAGGAGGGATAGGCTAAATTAGTGGCAAGGATATGATAGAAGTCTACCTTTGCCATAATGGGTAGCCCCAATAACATGAACACATCTAGAAGGATGACGATCATAGGGCTCATCTCAAATAAAAAGTCATTACAATTGGGGGACTAGGAGTAGAGTAAGAACCAAGAAGGTAGATTACTAGTGAGAGCTAGATCAAGTCGAATAGGCCCACCTCTTCATAGAGGGACTAATAATCAAATTGAAGATGCTTCACCCACTTGGCCTAAGTAGACAGAGACCAGGGCTAGTTTTAGAGCTTTCTACTAGAAGACTCTTTAAACGGGACAGTCAATAACTCTTAGATTGTAGATAACGGTCATAGATTAGAGATCGTAGGACCCTTTAGGTTTATAATATCTAGGCTTATAAATAAATGGCCAACATTCATCCCAACGACTGGGATGAAACTATACAAAAGAGTACTGAACCCAAGCAAATAACCAGATAATTAAAAATTTAAAGGAAGTGAGAAAATAAAGAAAAGAACCACAAGGTGAAAATACTCACTGAAAGTGAAAAGAAGCAAGGAGTCTAGATGAAGTTGAAGATTCCTGTTGAGAAAAGACTAATTTCAAAAAAGTGGAAATGATTTAGAGGGAAAAAATGTAAAAAGATCAATGTTCACCATAGCAACATCTTGAGGAGGTCCGAGTAGGTTATGAATAGTGGCTAAGTCCTTAAAATATTAGCAAGGATAATGGCTTTAGTAGTTTGGAAAACATCAAGTTGGGATGCCATTGTCAAAGGAGACAATAGAGAGGGATGTAAAAAGAACAACAGAGGCTTGATGTAAGAGTTAGTAGCACAAAGTAGCAGAAGGAATGACTGATGGAGATAGAGAAGTTTATAATTCTAAGAGGCTTGAGGAAATGAAATGATAAAATGATTCCCATTCAAACGTGCCATGTGGCTTATGACTATCGACCAATCACTCGCGAGGGGCATTGTTTGGGCTTAAAATGAAGTGCCAGCCCAAAATCAAGAAAAGGAAGCTAGACAAAATGACTGGCCCAAGATGTAAGTGAAGACATAGCCTGATCCATTTTTAAAAGAAGGGTGTACCCCATATGGACTCAGCATAACCCTTAAAACCTGGAGTGATTGCACATTAGAGACCATTGAGTGGACATGGCATTATCATCTAATATGCTAAGAATCTAATAGGCCATGCTAAATGGTTGCTAATATTTTGTGCATTGGCTCTAGATCTTACATGTATAATGGTCTCAGATGAATACTTATAAAAACAACTAACAACTGTAAAAGGAAGGGGATTAGAACTAACCAGACCAGTATCAGTATTTGCCAGAGTGAATTTTTTACTTTCCAAATTATTTACCTTATATTCCAAATTTAGTCTTATAATTATCTCCAGTTTCTAGTTGCAATCAACACGACTTTGTATTTGCTTTCCTATTAATCTAAAACTTCTCCTATTCCAATCTCTTTGCATCTTCACATCCTAATAAACTATAGTCAACAGGCCTAGGAACCTTATTTCTATCTTTAAGACTCTGCGTCTTTAGCATGCCTGATATTTATTGTTTTTGTGAAAAACACATGGAAAACTCCTCAATGTAAGGGCAAAAATCACAATTAATCTAGACTAATGAAAAACAACTCAACTAATAATGAACAAGACAAATTTTCTCTTTCATGATGTTATTATTGATATTAGCACTTTGTATTATAATAGCTTTGTTAATATTTTGATTAGTCTTATAAATTGTCTAGGTCACTTAGTTGAGTGAATTTTCTCATTGCAAGCCATCCTAAAATAGGCGTGTTTTGAATGGCTTGTTAAAAAAGAAATCACAAGATCTTAAGGGATCAATCTGATCTAAATTATTGTTCTAAACAATTTTCTTAGATATAGAATTGATGACAGTTTAATGCCTTCTCGTTGTCATTCAAAATTCAATTTTTTATCCACTATTGATGGTTGTATACTATATCAAAATCATATCTCAAAATATAAAATTTATAAAACCATTTTCTAGTTAAGAAATAATTTATTAACATTCCATTAATATAATTGTTCTGATCAATGTTATTTTGTATTAGTAAACATTTTATTCCTTGTTGTCTTTTAATTCCATTTTCTATCTTATAACCTATTGTTTGTTATGGCTTTTTGTACATGTGAATATATAAACCTTACTATCTAATAAGATAAGAAATCTTGTGGCCAAACTGAAATGGCATGAGTTTCTCTCTACTACTTCATTGTAAATCTAAATCGTTCAAATTAAATCTATACTTTAAAAATTATCAAACATAAATCATTAAATTCAATTAAATGGTCCAGGTTTGTGGTGATTTCTCCTTTGCCCTCCTCTATAGAGGAGGAAAGCCAATTACTGAAATGGCGACATGCAATTTATTGAAAGGATATATAAGGCATTCCTTTATTATTATATTTAAACTATTTAAGGTCAATCAAACAAACCCAAACCAAAATATGTTTTATTTGAGTTGTTGCCTTGGCATATTTTATAAATGAAAAATGATTGGATATGGAAATCTTTTGTTTCTATTCTTATTTTTTGATTTTAAAAACTATTTTGTAACACAATTTTTAGAATTATTTTTCAAAACAAAATAAATTGAAAATATGTTTAGTTATGTTAATTTAAAAACAATATTAGAATTAAAAAAATAGAAGAATCATATCCAAGAAACTAGCAAGAAACTTATTTATAGACAATAACTAATAACAAGTCTCATATGAGAAAAAAATAAGTCCATGTTCCTATTTTAATAACAATCCATTTTGTATTGGTCTTTGTCTATGAATAAATTTCTTACCAGGTCCTTGAATGTGATTCTCCCTTAAAAATAAGCAGATAATAGTGCTAATTTATAATAGAAATTGGTTAAGCTAACTGCAATTACCAATAATAAAATGTAGTATATTTTAAAACGAGAAAAATAAAACAAAACAACTTGAAGTTTTTTTTTCTATTTTTTGTTTTTAAATGCAAAAAAAATGAAAATAGTTTTAGAAGCAATTATTTCATAAACATTTATCCAAATGAGTTTTAAAATTTTTTATTTTTAAAAATATAAAACAAACATGCCAACAAATATCTAAACAATAATTGTGCATGTGACAAAGGCATTGTCCCTTAATTTCCAACTAGCAGAGCTTATTTATGTACAAAGTACATACAAAGAATCTTTACTATATATGTAAAGATCATTTAGGTTGAGTGAGAGAATATTGTATTCATTAAGTAGGACTAGGAGGAGAGGACTATCTTTAACTATCTTCATTGGCTTTTAATTACCTTTACTAATCTAATCTTCAATCAAGTGATATAATTTCAAAAGTGTCTTGCTACTTTTGAAAGTATACCTCTAACTTTAAAACTCACAAGTAGCCTTCAAAATTCTTGATCTCCCCTGCATAAAACTTTTGAGACACTTTGAAGCTTAAATTAATAACACTTTTAAATGATTATAAACTAAAATTAGGATAGAAAAACTTACAATTTATTGAGAATTATGAAAACCAATTCTCTTTTTATATGAACAAATTGTTCAACTCCTAGTGGATTTGTGAAAATATCTACTCACTAAAAATCTATTAAAATGAATTCCGCCACTGCATCTTTCTTTTAAATGTGATCTCGGATGAAGTGATGACAGATATCAATGTGCTTGGTTCTTGAATGTTGAATGAAATTCTTCATCAAGCATATTGTACTTTTATTGTCACATTTGATGAGAATTTCTTTGAGTTTGACACCAAAATCCTCTAGTTGCTACTTCATCCAAAGAATTTAAGCACAACAAAGTCTAGTAGTAATGTATTTTGACTCAGTAATTGATAGAGACTGAGTTTTGCTTCTTGCTTGCCTAAGACACAAGTGAGCTGCCAAAGAAGTGACAAATACCACTTGTACTTTTCCTATTAGTCTTGTACCAGCATATCCTACCAAGTATTTACTTCCTCCGTTAGCATGCCAAAAGCCTAATGTATCAGTATCTTTAAGATATTAGACAATTATTTTTACCACAGTGACATGGGATTCCTTTAGTGCCAATTGAAATCTTGCACAGAGATATATGTTTGAAGTATATGTCTAGATGACTTGAAATTAAGTACAAGAGGGACATAATGATCCCTCTATATGTTTTGTAATTATCTCCACTCATGAATCATCTTCATCCATTTTGATTATTGATCTCATGAGAGTTTCAATCCCATTTGCTTAATTTATTTAGAATTTTTTCAACATTTCCTAGAGGTATTTAGTCTAACAGATGAAGATCCCATCCTTTCATTACTTAGTTGTAGACTAAGGAAGAAATTCAATTTGTAACATCTTGAATTCCTAATCACTAAAACTAATTGCTAATTAAGGGTAAATTAGTAAATTAGTGGGTAATTGGGATTTTGGATGGTAAACTAATGTTTTCATTTATCAGGATGCTGAGTTTATAAGATTAAATGGAAGGATCACATTTCAAAGTGAAGCGTTCGAGTTGTAGTAAGAGTTTTCTCACTATACCAAAAGCTACATGCGCCATTGCATATGACATAGAACTTTGGCACAAAATATGTGAATAGCTCATGAAATTTAGAGGGAAGAGGAAGGAGAAACATGAAGGAGAAGTGGAGGAGTTCTTTGCTAGGGCATCAATTTTTAGAGTCTCGGGAGATACTTCCAACTAGTCACTCACTGAGTGAGTTGAATACTGCCCTAAGCTCCAATTTTACCTCAATTTCTTGGTTTAATTTATAAAAAATTTGAATTTGAGAGTTTTAAGGGGTTAATTTCTTACCTTTTAGAAATGAAAATATTTTTAGGAATCAAACTAAAGTTTTGCGACCAATTTAGATAGTAACGGTTAAGCTTTAAGGTTGTAAGCTAACTTTTAGCGTTGGTTTGATAGTGGAAAGGGGTGGAAGTTTGGTGTAAAATGTGTTAGGATTTATAGAAGTGATAGGAAGGTTAAAGAGGATGATTAATGTAACTTCCTAGCTTTCAAACACTGAAATTTCAAGTGTTTTAGAAGCCAAATTTGTCAAAATAAGAGAATTATGAATTAATGATGTTTTTGGATGACTAATATTGTTTTTGGATTTTTGGACAACTTTAAAAGAGGGCTAGATCAGAGTTCGAGTTGACCATGGCATAGAGAGAGGCTCAAAATATGTTTGAGCCCCTTTGAGCCATCCATAGCGATGGACACACCATATACTAAAGCAGATGTACAAAACTTTTCACATATCAGCTTTACAAATTAGACAAAAAAATAAAAGAAGAAAGAGTAAATGTTAAGAGGGCGATGGTAAACAAGTTAGGGCTGTTAGGGCTTGACCTTATGAGCTATTTGAAAGCATTTTAGGCAAGATTCATCCTTAGGTAAGCTTCCTACATCTCTCCCTCTCCCTTTTATGTGAATTTTTGTATGATTAGGGTAATGTGGGACTTGATTTCAATTTTTCTAGAGTTGTGAACAAACTCATTGCTTTAGTTAAGGTCTTGAGAAGTTAAATCAAGCCTTTAAACCTATGATTATGGATTGTGTAATGATTTGAAGTTTTTGGTTAGGGTTTAGACTAGCTCTAAGTGGAATTTGTGAAGTTTAAGAGCAGAGTATAGATAGAAATTTAGGGTTATTAGTATGTTTGGGTATTAAATAGGTAATGGAGTGTGTTAGGAGAGTTGGTAGTGTTAAAGTAAGGTTTTGGGTATAGTAGGTACCCAAAATTGTGATAAAAAGAGATTAATTAGAATGTGCTAATTGATGATTTAATGTTTAATTTTATAGATTAAATATTGATTGGGTGTTTTTATATTAGTGGACACGTGTGGAGCTAAGTCTTGACCATAGTAAACCTTTTGAGTGATAAAAGGGTTGAGGTAACCAGATTGTCTAAACTCTCTTTTTATATGTTTGGATGGTTGTGTGGTAGTCATTAAAGTTAATATTCTTATTTTGTACTAGTATAGTATTAATATGAAATGACTGTGATTTAAAACTTTATGTGAAGTGGAATGGAAAATTATATTTTGAACATTGTGGATTAAAAGAGTAAATCCTATATTAAAGTATAATTATGTGTGAAATTCTATGGTTTAAGTGGAAATGATCATTTTAGTATAAATTATATATTATGGTTATGTGTGGAATCATTAAGCATATGTTTTGCATAATTATTGTGAGAGGGTGGAGAGTTCACCCTAGTATGGTGTTGGGGACATTATTTGAAAATCCATATGGTATACTGGCATTGTGGAAGCCTCGATGCATAGTTCTATATTGTTTGGAAGTCCCAGTTCTGTGTGATATAGATTGGGCATCGACACCTTGAATATTCATGGACAGGGGGAATTTATGGTCTATAGTGGGTGAAGGCACTCTTGGCCGAGGTTGCCTCTTATAAATGGTGAGCTTAGGCCAATCTAGTCATATAGATTTGGCCCTATTGAGTTATTAGCCCACAAATTCATTCGGAAGATATAGGGAGGATATAAGGTAGTGTGGTGATTATGCATATCATTTTATAGCTATATGTATGTGTATGTAACTTGCTCTACATATTTTATGTGCCACTTCACATACTCACTATATGTTCTTACACATAAGTAGTTTGATTAGACTATTTAGTTACTGAATCTTCGACTTATCTCGTGGTTACATTTTACAAGTGAAGGCTCCGATTAGGGCAAAGCAAAGGGAGGTGCTATTGAACATTGAGGGGACTTGTGTTTGTATAGTCATTTCTCTTTCTTTTGGTTTTGTAACGAATTAATCATGCTTATGCCAACTTAGGAACATATGTTATTATGAGATCACTTGTATGAATATTGTTGTAAAATTTGGGTATCTCAACTCAGAGTGTTGCAATTGTAATGTAACAGTTATGAAAGATTGATATACTAGTATAAGTGTTGTTTTTGTGTTGATTGTGTGCTGGAATAGCCAGAAGAATGATTATTGTGAATTGTTGATACCCCCTTAAAATCATGTTGAAATTAGGGTTTTGATGGTCAAATCTTGTATGGAATGATATCGTTGTGATTTAACAGAGTAATTAGGTTATTTGTGGTTCATTTGAGTTGGTCCAAGCAATTCCACAGTTATTGGTTGGTATTAGAGTTTAGACATTGTGGTTGTTGTTTTTAAAAGAAAATGTAGCATTTTGTGTCTAGGTGTCCAATTTTTAATGGGTTTAGAGTTTGGGTTTAAGACTAGTGCCAATAACCAGGTGGTTCTAAAAGCTACATGTGGATGCTTAAATTGCTCAAATCGGACATCGGACGATGAAATGGCGAGCTTTGAAATTTAGTTCCAAAGTGTTATAATGACAACAATTTCCTATTATGGCAACAGGTGCAAGTCATGGCGCATGACATGAGTGCTGTGATGTAACCTCTTACATCTACTCGATATAGGAGAAGATTAACCGAATCACCGCATCAATCACATCACTCAATAATCAATTATTTTGTTTAAAAAGCTTAGGCCCATATTCATTTTGCAAATTCCTCAACATTCATAATAAATTATCAGAACACACACAGCAGAAACAAATCATGAGCATTCATGTCAATTTATGCATGCATCACAGTACAAATCAAGTCAAATTATAGGCAATACACTGTGGCGTGTAGTAAGTGCATCGTGATATGTGGCACAAAGCCACACACCTGACTTTTTATGGCATGCGCAGCAGCATGCCAATACAAATTTTCTACTGTCATTTGATAGCAAAAATGATAAAGTTTTGGTGTGCGCCATTTTCACATACCACGTCCAATCGAAGTGATTCAAGTGCTCACACGAAGCTTAACTCATAAGCTAACTAATGAGATAGGTTTGGACACGATCTAATAGTTCAATCAAAATTTGGACACCCAAGTGTAAAAGTTCACTTTTTCTAAAAATTTTGTGCACTCAAGTGCTCAAATTAATCTAATTGTCTCATTAGACTATTCTAGGTCTTGAACCAAGTTTGAAAGGGCCTATTACAACTGATTGACCATAATATATCACATATACTAAAATTTGATCCCTCAACGGCTAATTTCCACATTTTTTAACTTTTCATAATTTATTATAATTTGGCCTACTTGGCCTTTTCTTAACACATATTCTTTGTCTTATAGTTTCTTTTGGGACCTTTTTTACTTGATTTTGTCTGGAGTATAAAAGATAAGTGTTGAGAAAAGTGCATGTGCACTAGAAACAATATCACAAGAAGGAATTGGAATTTCAAGCATACAAGATACATCATCGCCACCATTAACATCCATTTCATTTTCTTTATTCAAGCTAAGTGAAGAGTCAATACTTTTAATGATATTTGAATTTAAATCAAGAGAATTATCATGTGAACTCAAAGTGTTTTTTTACCAAGGGTATACTTTTTCACAATATGATTCATGCTCAAACATCTAAGATGATTCAACTATAATTTTTTCATCTATGTCATCATTATTTAAATCATTATGCTCATCACTAGATAAAGTCAAATGTGAAGAAGAATCAACCTCAACAGGAATAGGAGAAATTACCTCTTGAAGTAAGGGTTGGATTGACTCCTTCTCTTTTGGAGATTGAGTGGCTTGAGGTTTATTTATGTTCTCGATAGCTTTATGAGCAACTTTTTGCGTATCTTCAAATTGAAATATGTAATTTCTCTCTTGTGGGGCTTGGGCTACTCCATGTGGTTCACAATATCCTTTTAGAATAGGACAATCATAATATAAGTGGGAGGTAGCCTCACAATACACACAATAAAATTTACCCTTTTATGCATATAATTTTTCTAGATGCTTAATGTCAATGGGTGGTGTATGCTCAATATGAGTTCTTAGGTTGGATTTAAAACTCATAGGATTGGAAAATTCATAATTGTGACTTAGATGGAAATGATCATAATATGGGGGTAGACAATCAAAGTTATATGGTTTAAATTGATTATGAAAATGGGATGTATAATTAATGTTAAGCGCTAGAAATGGATGGGAATGGATGTCAAATGAAGGTTGGAATGAATCATGATGATGAAACTAAGCCATAAAATGCAATGAAACTTATATCCACAAGTAATGATATAAATTCAAGTTCAAAATGATGGAATGACCAAGGAAGCTCAAGTGATATATCATATGCAAGTGTATTAGTGGAAATGCAAGCAAACAAAAATTAAGAAATTTTTTTTTTTCCATTAAACTCAACAACAATAAAGTAATCAAACAAAAACAAAAACAACACCAAACAAGTAGAAAGAGAGTTAGAAATGTTCAATCAAGAAGCTTTGGCAATTTTGGAATTCGCACAGTAGGCTCTCTGGAGACAGTGAACTTGTGAATTTTCTAGCAGCCAATCCACATGAGCAATTCTCCTGAAAATTTTATAAGAGACACAAGCAATATATAGGAAAATTATATAAAACTTTTAGACTACAAATACTTCCCAATCATTCCCAAAATTTTTTACAAGTTGGTCCACAGGTCTGGAGAAACAGGATTTTGTCAAGAAGACCGTTAGAGCTTCTAACAAACTTTCAAATAGGAAAATGAAAAAATTAAATAAAATTATAAACACAAGAAACAAATCTAAGACAGTGATGAGAAAAATGAGACTGGAATCAATAAATTTTGAACGCACAAAGAGGAAGATATGCTAACTCAAAATTAAAACAGGGTTTTGGGAGTCCTTTGTAAAGGCTCCCTGGACCTTGTTATCTTGTAAAATTTTCAAAGGACACTTCCCACATCCAAAATTGATCAAACCAATTTTAACATGAAGCTAAGATATAGAGCTTTCAATAAAAAAATTTCAAGTTCAAATTCCCTCAGACTCGTTCCTAGTTAATTTTTTAATTTCTGATAGAGACACTAGAAACAGAGTATTTTTAGCTCTACACTAAACCAATGAAAATTGTACTAATTTTTTTATTTTTCCAAATAGAACAAAAACACTCAAAACACATAAAAACACTAAACAAAACACAAAAAAAATATTTATAATTTTTCAAAAATTTTTAGAAACACTAAAATGTAAATTAAGCACTAAACAACCTTAGAATTAAGCCTAAACCACTCCCCGACAACAGCGCCAAAATTTTGATAGGAAAAATTAGTCGCTTATCCTCAAAATTAAACTAAAGGTAACCCCAATGCATATAGGGTCAACCCTAGGTCATCTCCTAAAGAATGGTCTTAGTCTAATTAAAAGTTATCTAGTGAAATAAATCACCCAAAGTTATAGGAATTTAGTTATCTAATTATCTAAATTAATTACCTAATGATTAAAATGCTAAATAAAGTGAGTGAAATGCATTTCCCTTTTCATAAGAGTAGAACCCCAGAGATTAGTTGATTTTGAACTCATTATCTTCTCATGATTAGGCTAAGTTTAGCTTTTCTTTCCTCTTGACTAAAGCTATTATGACTTAAGAAAATTATCCTAATCCAATTAACCTAATTAGCTAACCTTCCTAGGTCTTAGATTAAAGTCTCTAGTTCAATTAATCAATTAGTGAAGAAATTAGCCAAGTGATTCACTCAAAATCCTCCCTCAACAGCTATGGTCAAACACATAAATTGAGCAACCACAATATTATGTCAAGCTACTCAACAACACAAGCATTAACACCACAAGATTATGCAATATTAACACAAGTAACTTACTAATTGAAAAACACAAGATTATGTGCCAAACAAAGAGTGAAAAAATTCAGTCATGGCTGTCCAAGGAAGAAATTAAATGAAAAAAATCCTCTCTCCTTACATCAATATCAAATTCAAATTAGAATTTGCAAGCTAAGATGATTAAACCCTAGATTAAGGAATCTAACCATCTAGTAAAAAGAGAAGAGGATAGGAAACAAAAGAATTTAGCCAATTTGAAGCTCGATACTCATCCTCCATCTTCATCTCTCTAGGATTCCACAAAGAAACTTAGCCAATCTTTACCTTTAAGAACCCTAGTGATTGCTTATGAAGGCCAAACTCCATAGCTCTTGAATGATGGAAATGAGCTTCAATCCTTGTGAAAATGGAAGGGATGGAATAAAAATGAAGAGAGGAGAAGAATGGTATGAGTTTTGTGGAGGTTTGGTAGCTGAAAATGGAGGTTAGGGTGCTGGAAAATGAAGAACAAAAGAGAGAAAATTAAGAACACTATGAACAAGAGAGAGAAAATGTAGAAGATGAATAAGATAAGTGTTGGATCTAAAATGAGGTGTATGGATGTGCTCCTAAGTGTTTCCCATCAGCTAAAGCTTAATTAAAAAAAGGAAAAGAAATTAAAATAGAAATGGGAGCCTTATCACAATTGCAATGTGGTAACCTCCTATTGGTTGATAGATAATTCCAATGTATGTGTAATTTCCCATGTGTCATCCACATTTTTAAGCTAATTTAATTCCCAAATAAAGCCTAATTCACGTGCAAACCATTAGCCATTGACCTCAAGGAGTGTTGACTTCAATTGCCCAATTGATGCACGAGTCACATGCCACCTATATTACATAAATCACATAATTCAATTAAATGGCATGTGATATAATAAAATCTAATTAATGTCTAAAATTAAATTCATAACTAGAAGGGAGAATTTATTAAATTAATCAAGTTTCAGGCTGCATAAAATATATAAAATTTTTCACACAAAGGCAAATCGAAACTAAGTCAAACTAATATACTTAAGAAAGTGTTGACTTTTTTATTTAATTACTCCCAAACTAAAATGAATTTTTAAAATATAATTTCACCACTCATCAAATGGACATAAAATTCATTTTTTTAATTTTTCTTGTACATTTTCTCAAAATTTTATTTTTTGGACGAAAATGCCCCTAGTGCACTGAACCTAGAAACTCAGGCAAAATTCCAAATCTAATATAATGTGGTGTACTTAAAGGTGATAAATCATAATAAAAGGGTCCTAATTGATAAATAAAAGTAGGTAACAATTGTGTTCTATCAATAATTAACCTCCCAAATCTCTTCAATAATCCTAAAATAAGGCATGGATGCCATTTTTCAATTCTTATCTTTCTTACTTGAGAAAATGAGTACTCTTCTCATCAAGAGACCTTGTATAAAATGAATACTCATTAATATCATATGCACTCCAGCATATCACATCCACATTAGGACCTTCTGCTAAACATTTAATCATATTAGAAACATTATCCTCATTTAAGACTTATTATTTGAACTAATCTTCAAAAGTCCTATTGTGCTCTTTCAAGAACCCTCGTTCAGTCATTCTCAGCCGATTGCATTCTACCCATAAAATTTCTTTATGGGTATCTATGTAACTTCAAACTTTGTCAATATTATTTAAGATATATAAATGTACTTCTTGCACTTTATCATGATTCATGCTCTTTACTGATAGCTCATGTGTGCCTTGACCTAATTTCCTCCCTTCCTGATGAGATTTAGGAAGCCGACTTGGTTCTGTATTAGACAAATAATCAGAACAAAACTCTATAACTTCTTCAGTAATATATTTTTGAACAATAGATGCTTCAAGGTGGTAATGATTCTTCACATACCTTTTTAATATTTTCATATATCTCTCAACTGGGTACATCCATGATAAATAGACAGGGCCACACATTTTAACCTCCCTCACTAAATGAACTATTAAATGTATCATAATGTCAAAAGATGAAGGAGGAAAGTACATCTCAAGTTGTCATAATATAATAAAGCTTCTTATTCCAACTCATCTAATTTGAGGGGATCAATAACTTTACAACATATTGTATTGAAGAAAAAATAAAGTCTAGTTATTGTGTGCCTTAAATCCTCTTTCAATATATCTCGAATGGCCACCGGTAATAATTATTGCATCAAGACATGATAATTATAAGACTTTAAGCCTATCAGTTTTAACTCTTTCATCGACACAAGCTTATTAATATTTGAAAAATACCCTGATGGTAGTTTGATCCCATGTAAACACTCACAAAAACTTCTTTTCTCCACCTTGGACAATGTACGAGAAGTCAGGGGACAGTAAAGTCCTCTTACCTTCTGATCTCAAGTACAAGTTCTCTCATATTCCTATTTCTTTAAATCTAATTTTACATTCACACCATCCTTTGTCTTTCCTGGCATGTTTAGAAGTGTTCCAATAATATTATCACACATATTTTTTTCCACATACATAACATCAATACAATGCCCCACTTCAAGAAAGTGCCAATATGGAAGATTAAAGAAGATAGACCTTTTTTCCATATATTTTTAGCACTTATATTCTTTTGAGTCTTGCTAAGAATAACATTGATGTTTTTCACTTGTTCATAAATTTACTCCCCAATTAAGGCATCTGGAGCATGAAGGTACTCTTGGTGGCCACTGAAAGCTTTCTTTAATTTACGATAAGGGTGATCTCATCTAAAAAATCTATGACGACCAAGGTAGACTGTCTTCCTTCTGTGTTGAAACTGATGGTAGCATGTGCCTTTACCCGCTGTTGAAAGTGTAGGTTTTTTTTATTTTTTTTAAATTCATCTTTCAATAGTGGGTGGATGCCACCTGCTGTTGAAAGATTAAGTTTTTTTTAATTAATATTTTTAACAACAAGTGGCCTGTACCCATTGTTGAAAGTTAAATATTTTTAATTTTTTTAAATGCATCTTTTCAACAATGGTAGATCACAGTTGCTGTAGATCACAGTTGCTGTTGAAAGTGTAGGTTTTTTTTATTTTTTTTAAATTCATCTTTCAATAGTGGGTGGATGCCACCTGCTGTTGAAGATTAAGTTTTTTTAATTAATATTTTTAACAACAAGTGGCCTGTACCCATTGTTGAAAGTTAAATATTTTTAATTTTTTTTAAATGCATCTTTTCAACAATGGTAGATCACAGTTGCTGTTGAAAGTGGAGTTTCAACAGTAGGTGGCTTTTACCTATTATTGAAAGTTTTTTAAAATTACAAAAATGCTACCGCCTTTACTTTCAACAGTGGGTGCATGTTAACTGATGTTAAAAGTCCCCTGTAAAATTCAAATTCTGCACTAGTGTTATCACCATATCTTTACTTAAGTGAACTCCACCTTATGATCATTCTTTTCAAACCATTCACAGGTTCCGCATTCATACAAGTATCCTCCACACACACACACACACACACACACTCTCTCTCTCTCTCTCTCTCTCTCTCTTGTAAAGTATGAAGTCAAATGTTCTTACTCATTTACTTGATCAAAAGCTATTTTCATGCAACCTTCACACGATGCTATAAAAAATGCTTAATTTAAACCTTTTCATGTAATAGATAGCATACTCACACACAATTACAATAAATAGTCAAGAAAAGAAAGTTATTCATTTACTTCAATCCTTCTGTCACTAGAAAGGTTACCCATATATTTTTATTAACACAACAGCTCTTCTCAAGCTTCTTTTCTCAACTCACGCGCACAAAATGCTAATTTGAACACATTTGGCACAATTTAGTCATTTAGTCTAATTTGACCAAAAGTACACAACTACAACTTATGGCTATATTCATCCATCTATTCTTCTCCATTTATCCATTCTAAGTTCATTATTACTCGATTACTGCTTTACACTACCTCAACTAGTCTCATTTCTCTCAACATGATTAACCCTAAAATCTCTTTAAATTAGGGTTAAATTGAGCCTACAGGTTTAAAGCTCTATCGTTTAGCTCTAAACCAATCACAAAGCTCTAATTTAACTCCTGAGAATCTTTTATTACTATTAAGTAAGAATCAAATCCCTAAAATCTCACCAATTCAATTTCTCTATAACTTACATTTAGAGAAATTTGGGTAGAATGGAAGGTAAGAGTTATAAGTAACTGATAGAAGCACCTTCCACTGCTCCAAAATAGCTTGCCCTAGCAAACCTCAGCTTTCTCTCCTCTCCTTTAATGTGTTTTTAGATTTCTCTCTCTAAAATTTACCCAAATTTCATGACTGAAGAAATTAGTTTCTGGTCTATGTATCGCGACGTATGTAGTACAAGTCGCAGTGCGTGGCACAGTAAGAATAATTCTCACCACGTGCACTTGCTTCGACCTGAAACACAATCCTTTCACCCGTATTTATTCATTTAAATCCTAATGAGCCAAATCATCACATAATCATCCAAATCTATAATTAACACTTTACCCTTGATTAACAACTAATCATGGGATTAAGAAATTCAGGATGTTATGCGCGACGCAATGCAGAAAGAAAGACATAGGCCCTCTGTGTCATTTACCATGGTGGGTAAGGTCTACACTGTGGCATACTTTACAAAAATCTAGAATTTTCTTGATTGTTCCAATTGTGTTTCTTAGGATTGTTATGGGTTCCTATGCTTCTGTTGTCTTGTGTAATTAGTTTTAAACTATAGTTTGAGCTCAAATGTCTTTAATAAAGGGTTTTTCTTGAGATCCTAATTTCTTAAATTTCTTTCAAACCCTTGTTATGATAACTACACTTGAGGGATTTAATTAATTATGGTTATCATAGTTGTTTTGTGTTTTGTGTTCTGTGTTCTGTGTGTTTTGTAGTATTAGGGAGGACGTTATAATTGAGACTTATAGTGGTTAAGTGAAATGGAATTAATGGTTAATTGTGGATAATAGTGATAATTAGTGCTTGTGGTCAATTTATAAATTGACTAATAATACAAATTTGTGTAGATTGATGTACTGTCTATGCCATTTGATGAAGTGGAAGTGAGTTGTGATGCTAAATACTAAAAATACAACCATAGATAACATTTTTAGTGATAAAAGGGTTAAGATAACTGAATAATTCACTTTATTTAATTAATTCGCTTAACTGTTTATGAGTAGTCATGCATTATATGTGTGTATTTTTTGAAATTGTTTCATATTTGTGAAATTGGCATAGTGTGCATTGGAAATGATTTTAAAGGAAGCGATTTATGAAAATATATGTATACATGTATATATGTGGCTTAAACTACAAACATGTAGTTTATAGTTGAGAAATGTGAGCATGGTCATGTTAGGGGTATGAGTTCACCTATAGGGAGAAGTAGTGAAAGACCATATGGCATACATTCTCCTTAATACCCGATGGCATACAGTATTAGAGAATTCCTTTCCTTAGTACCTGTATAGGTATGGTGCTAAAGATTCTCTCCTTAATGTCCATATAGGTATGTGTTGGAGATTTACACTCTTTAGCATCTGTGTGATGTGATGTTAGAGTAATGACACAATTGTGTGTGATAGGGAGAAACCATAGTTCAGGAGTGGGATAGGACACCTTTGGCTGAGTGATTCTACTATTGAAAGTGTGCTTGGATCAATGCATGTGTGATTGGTCTAATGGAGCCTTTGGTTTCAGTCAAGGTGATATGGATGGTTGGATGGTAAAATGATTAGTGTTTGAAAATAGCTTTATGAAAATGGATATGTGTCTTTATGGATGTGTGTGTGTGTGTATTTATATAAGTTTTACTTATTTACAATTATTCATATTAATTGATAGATGTGAATTATTCTGTTACTAGGATGTTTTTCTCATTTTGTGGTTACATATTTATAGGTTCTGATAGTGAGCAGGGTAAAAGGAAAGACTCAGGCTAGGTGTAGTGGTACAACCACCGTGCTTTAAGAGTATGTGGAATGAAGTTGCTATGTTGTAAATTTATAATGATTTAAGTTGCCATAAGGATGCATGAGCATATAGTATTTGACGTGTATGTTATAATTTTGTGCATATCCTAGCCCTGGGGCATGATAATGTGTGACATGTAGTAAAATGTGACTTAATAGGCTAAGATAGTATTATAAATATAGCATAATGTGTGAAAGTCTGAAAATAGGCCCTGTTGTGTGTAAAAAGGGTAGTTTGATGGCCAAGTTTGTGTAAATGTATGGTTTTGATAATTTGAATGCTTAATCAAGTGTAATATGTCATATTAGACATGGTCAAGCCCTTATAAGTGACTAATGACATCTGGGTTAGTTTTGGGACACTCGGGTTGGGTGAAAATGATAAAAAGTGGTCATTTTGCATCCAAATGTTCAATTTTCAAATGAAATATCATATTGAAATGAAACCTATTGTTAGAAAGGAGGCACATCAAAAGATTAAAAATTTTAAATCCTTATCCCTATATGGACTGAACAAACTCGTTTAAGTCAAGGTGGATAGAAGAGTTACATTTTAATTACGAGCTCTTGATGTGCATTCTCTTCAAGATTTTGGATCTTAAGAGCTGATAATGTAGATTTGCTCCTTCTATAGGGATCCACATGAACAACTTCTTAACTTGAACAACGTGTTAGCGCTTTCAATGTTTGTTCGTCTTTAAATGTCAGTTTCCTTTTCTTTAGGGTGTTTCCTGGCTCTCAAAGTGTTTTGCCGTCAGAACTTTTCTAACTCTCTCCTAATGAACACGCCCCCTCCTATACCTATAGATTAAGATTTTAGTCATCCTTTAATGAGCCAATGAAAATATTAGATTAAATTTATCTTATAAATAAAATCTATAATATCATATCTAATTTGAATTTATCTTAGAAATTTAAATTATAAAACTGACATGATATTCTCTCATATTATGTTAGTTATTAAATTTAATCTATCACATAAAATTAAATTTAAAACTAACACAGTATAATATAATATAATATAATATAATATAATATATATAATATAATATATATCACATATACATATTATATAAATACACAAATATATATATACATATATATATTTTGAAAAAAAAATATATAATATATATATATATATTTAATTTCATATATCATATACATATAAATATATATATATTTTTTTTTTTTTTTCAAAATATATATATATATATATAAACGCAACCTTTCATATAACCTTATCACATCCTTTTTGTCATACGTTATTTTGGTCAAGTGTAAGACATGAATTATCATTTTCCTTTGCCTGACAATTACTTTCTTGATCTCTCAGTGGACTAACATAATAATGGAAACACCCTTTTCTATTGTAGTATGACTATACATTTTCTCAGTTTTACTCATCGAGGAACTCAGTAATATCTCTCAATTAACATGATGGACAAATTCCACCTTGACCACTTATATTCCTCTGTATGAATATCACTAAACTCAATCATAGCCTTTATGATCACTCGGTTAAAGGTGACTTTTAACTAGGTTAAAGTTCAATGGTCATCACGTAGAAATCCATGATGATCTCAGGTCAAAGGATTTAGTGATATGATTATATATGAGATAAGTTTGTGACTTGTACCATGCAGCTTTCTCATAGCGGGTTGATCTAGTACCTTGTACTCTTTCAAGTGCCTATGACTTTGATTTATATCTTTATAATTGATGAAAGTCATACTAATCTTGTTTTATCTATGATCCCTCATAGATGACCGACCAGAGATATTTAGGACAATTATTATAGTTTATCCAAGAATACAATTATCATAGTGAACATAAAATTGATATAATAACAAAAGAGAAATTCATTAAATAACAATGTGCATAGTACAATGATTGGCTCGAGGGCATAATTTCCAATACCTATGTCATTGGTTAGCTTGTCAAAAGAGCTTTGTATGGGCACTTGAATAACTCCAACTAGACATCGAATGTGAAAACAGCACACGTCAGAAATTCATATCAATAAGCTATCAATGACAATAGGAACTGATACATGCACCACGGTGCATGGTGTGCAAGCCACAACGTATGTCACAAAATGAGATTTTTTAGCTTTGTACCATATGCCGCAATGCATGTGCCACATGCTGTAGTATATGGCCACTTTTCTGAAATGTGTTGCTTTGCCTCTGTTTTCACATTATAAAGTTCTTATATATCTTATAAGCTTTTGCTGAGCGCGCGCACGCTCGCGTGCACACACACATACTTTTAGGTAATATTTAATAATTTCAAAAATTTTTTGGGATCCTTATTATTTATATGTATTTATTTTTATTATTTTAAATTAATGGTGTTTATGGGAAATGTGTTTGATAATTTGATAATGTTGGGTGGATATTACACAATTTCCCCACCATTGACATCTCGAACTCTCCATGCATTAACTCAATTAACTCTTGGCAAAGAGATTCATCTATAGCATTGAATATAATATCATCAAATTTAAATTTAAACAATTAATAAATCATTTTTCTTTCCTTTTATGAACAATGTAGAATCAACTTTACCTTTATTGAAGCCCTTTTTAAGAAGAAAATAGCTCAATCTGTCATCCATGCTCTTGATTCATGTTTGATTCCATAAAAAGCCTTCTTGTGCGTCAACACAAAATCTGGCTTGATTAGATCTTCAAAATTAGGGGTTGCTCAACGTATACTTATTCAAGAATGTACCTGTGAAGGCAATCTTCATATCTATTTGATAGAGCTTGATGTCCTTAATAGTGGCATAAGTTAGGAGTAAGCGAATTACTTCCAACCTTGTGACTAGAGCAAAGTCTCCTCATAGTCTATTCCTTCTTTCTAGTCATATTCTTTAGCCATCAAATATGCTTTTTTCCTCGCGATCACCTTAGACTCATCAATTTTTTTCTTGAATACTCATTTAGTTCCTATAACTGGATGATTTTTTTAGTATTGGCACTAAACTCTAAACTTGATTCCTCTTAAATTAGTTAAGCTCTTCTTACAGTGTATTCATCGAATAATTATCAAATAGAGCATCATCTACATTTGCTTGCTGAATCTCAATATGAATGTTGAGTGACCAAAAATGGTTTGTGCCTTACTCCTTGTTCTTATAGGTTCATCAATTTCACTAATAACATGATCAAGCAGATGATTCTTATTCTTCTTCTAAGACTTGTGTTGAGTAGGTTCTTCTTGTTGATGAGATGGAGCTTCTTCTGACTCTTCTTGCTTGTCTTGATCTTCTTTATAAGGTTTTTAAGTCTTTTGAAGATTGAGATTCTTAAGCATCTTAGTTACCTCATCCATGTCCGAAGATGACTTTTAAGTAGGATTCTTATTAAAGACAACATGGATTGATTCTTCCTTGGTCATGATGTAAAAGTTGTCGATGAAGTAAGCTTTACTATGATGTAAAAAACCTTAAAAGATCCCAACACTTAATTTAGCAACAAAATACTCAAAATAACTTATAAGCCACGTAAATCTACACAATTTAGCAATATAAATCAATTACCAAATTGACCATAAGTATCAATTAACACAATTAAACTCAATTAATCATCTAATCACTTTCATTTGACCCTCTTAAGCCTTATTCATTGTCCATAACCATTCTACCACTTCTACAAGCTTTAATACAATCCTCACTAAAACTTTACTACCACTTTCCAATTTATGCTAAATTTAGTTTATAGTTTCAAAGCTTAATTGTTTATCCTTAGACCAGCTATAAAATCTTAGTTTAACACCTAATAGCTCTTTATTAACCATCAAGTCAAAAAAAAACTCCTTAAAACTCTCCAATTAAATTTCTCTATACCACAAACTAAGAAAAAATAGGGTAGAATAAGAGAGTAGGGTGGTATGAAACTTACCTGGTAAGTGACAGGTCCAAAATATCTCATGGTGCTTCGAAACTTTAGTCCTTAATAGAGTGAACCTCTTCCTTCTCTTTTGTGTCTTTTCCCTGATTTCCTTCTACTTGCACGATCTAATCCACAAACTAAAAGGCAATTTTTTGTATTATGCACTATGATGTGTGGCACAATAAGAGTATTCTCACTATAGTTCACATACTTCACTTCGAACTACAATTCTCCCATTCGATCCTGATCATACAATTGGTCGTGAACTCAAAATACTAATTTATCACCCAAATCATTGTTAACTTAATTAATCTACTAATTTACTAATTTATCCTTAATTAGAAATTATTTTATGGATTAAAACTTTAGGATGTTATATTATCGATTGAAATCATATCTTTAAGATTAAGAGACAACTTTGAAAACCATTTGAATTAAAGTCAAGAGTGTAGCAGTTACTATCCCTTTTAGCTTAGAGAATGATCTTGGAATTTGATTTCCTTTAGATGGTGCATGAGTTAAAATAAAAAATTACTTTGTTTCTTTTGTCGCATGTCTGATTCATACTAAGGAGATTGTAGCATAATCCCTTGATGAGTAGAACATCTTTAATTTTAGCTTATGAGCCCCTTCCTACTTTGCTAATGCTAGTAATTTCTCCTCTCTACTTTCCATCGAAGACCACGTGACCACCATCTTTATTAGTTAGTTCTATGAACTCACTTTGGTCTCTTGTCATGTGTTTTGAGCACCTATTGTCCATGCATTACTTCATAACAAGTTTATTTCACTATAGGTACCTATTTCATTATGGGTCCTTTCTTGTTAGTTGGTTTTCCCAATATGTTGGTATCTTTAGGAACCCATTTCATAGTACCATTTGTGCTTTTCTTCCTATAAAGGCAAAATTAACCTTATGGCCTTTTTTGTTGTAGTGTTGACAAGTAATGAAAGGACTACTAGAAAGTCTGGCAAGTTTTAAATAGTTGTGATAATAATGTGCAGCCTTCTTTAGCTTTTTTTAAGATTTATAAATAGTGGGATTATACCCAAGTCTTGACCTATCAAAAATGCAACGTTGAGAGCTCATGAGTAAATTTGGATAAATCCTTTTTAAGCAAATCATTTGGAGTTTTTTAATGAAAGACAATTATCACAACTTTACTTTGCAGAAGGATTTTCATGAACTACTTTCACAGAAGAATTTTTTAGATCATTTTCTAGGGTGGAAATCCTTTTCTTGGCCAAAGAAAGTTGTTTGCATTTTTTGAAATAAACAAAAAAATTCATTAAACTCATCTTGCAAAGATTCAGAATTTACCTCATCAAGCTACGTTCATATTTCAACATGATCATCTTCTTCATAAGCTGAGACACAAGTTTACCATCTCTTCTTCCTCTGTTTATCAAATTGACTTCTTGCACTCATAGTAAGTGAGCAGTTCCTTTGAATCTCTCTGGTTGTTGAAGGATCCCGTTTGAAGTTTCTCTTGCCTGTGTAGAATTTTTTGAAGTGTGACACCATTATTACAAACTCTTCGTCCTCATTAGAGTCTTCATCATCAAGCTCTTTTTCATCAACAAATTTGGGGGCTATTCCCTTCTTCTTTTTGTTCATATCTTCTTTGTATTTTTGAAGGGTAGCTTCCTATTCCTCCAAACTTTCAAAGAGGCAGCTACTAATCACATTGAAGCTCTTTGAGCTTCTACAAATTTTTATCACCTTAGGTTGCTACTCTAAAGGAAGACTTTTAAGAATTTTTCTAACTTGCTCTACTTATGTGTATGTCTTCTCTAGAGATAGATTCACTTTCTTTCATTTTGAAGGTATCTTACTCATGAATGAGGCTGCTTTTCCAATTCTCCTTGACTCCATTATTTTTCTTCATAGGCTTGCTAGAGAACATCCCATATTTCTTTTGCATTAGTTCTGTTGGGAGTGCAAACTACAGCAAGCTTAGCCTTGGCATTCAAATTTCTAGGAATTTTTCCTTATCTTTCCATTCTTCTCTCCTCTTTTCCCACATTATTCATCATTTCCAATAATCATTGGAATGTATGGACCCTTCAAGATGATATCTAGCATCTCAATATTTAGAGCATCTAGATACATCATTATTTTACTCTTCCTAAAAGGATAGTCTTCCTTTTTGAATATTGGTGGTTTGGATGTAGAGAGTTTCTCACCAAGATTGTCATTTGTAGAGTTTATCAATAGTAGAATCTTTATGCTTAAACGATTAAGTCAAAAAAGGGTAAACTATCTCTAATAATACCAATTAAAAATGTGTCTTGGGCTAATACCAATTAAAAGGGGGCGAATTAGGCTAATAAAATTTTGGCAAACAAAACTTCAAATTAAATAAGTAAGGGATGGGAATGGTGTCACATAGATTGCAAGAGTAAGGGATGAGAGAAATAAACACGAGAGAATTATCTTGGTTTGACTAACACTTGCATATGTCCAGTCCCCAATTATTACCACTTGAGATTTTTCCACCAACTCCTTCAAAATTGATTTGGGCTCTTGGAAGCCTCATTATAATATAGATTTCTATTTAAATCACTCCCCCTTACAAAGGTAATCTAATAACCTACTTAAGTTCCCAGAACCTATGACTTTGTTTCAATATATGAAAAAATAGGGATAAACAAAGTAAAATTACACAAGTGATTTACTCCTATAAAAGTTCTTTCAAAAAGTAGATATATGATTAATGAAATGTGATAAATGAATACATAGAAAGTAGATAAGAAAATTGAATGCTTGAACTTTTTCAAGTAAGTCTCTCATTATCTCCAATCTTTATAAATGAGCATATTTACACTAGTTGTTGAACAACTATCTGTTAGGCTCATAAATCCATCCATTGCCACTTAATCTTGTTTTATCCAATGTTAATGAATTAAAATGATCAAGTTACTTGGTAAAGATGGAAGAAAGAGAGTTTTTTTGGCTAGGTTACATGTTTTCATCTAAAAGTATATAATTATTTAATGTTCTGACATTGTTATTGTTGAAACACTTTCAAAAGTATTTGAAGATTTTTGAAATTCAAAGATAAGAAAGTATATAGAATCTTTTTCAAAACTAAGAGTATTTTTAAAAGATATAAAGCTAACATGATTTTGGAAAATAGATAAAAATTAATTTAGCCAAAGAAATCATGAGTTTGTAGTTAAGTAATTGAACCTATAAACCAGAGTGAATAAACTTAGGAATTATAGTAATTGGGTTCCAAAACAATGATAAGAAATCAAAGAATTAATACTTGCCATGTTATGAAGAAAAATAGAAATAAAGAGAGCATTTTTGAAAACTAGTAGGGCACTTTCGAATAACAGAAATATGGAACAAAAGACCAAAGAGTCTTTTGAAAGTGAGCTTACTTTAGAAAGAATGGTGGATACTTTTGAAAATATGCAGGTACTTTAAAACTAAGGCTAAAAAGAAATTTGTTGAGGCAAAGTTTTGAAACCAAAAAAAAAAGACTATCGATGATAAGGGAGAGTAGGCTCACTATTAAAAAACAGGGAATATATAACGCCTTATATTCAACGGTTATAAGAAAAAACGTTGAATAAAAAAAGGCAGGATTCTGCAAAGCTAATATTCAACAGTTAAAAAAATAACCGTTGAATAAATTTATATATATTCAACGGTTAAATAAAAAACCATTGAATAAATTCCTTAGAAAAGCGCCTGATGACATCACTATATTATTCAATGGTTTACTGAAAGAAACCGTTGAATAAAGCATCAGAATATTCAATGATTAAAATAAACAACCATTGAGTAAATGATTCAGAAACTGCCTTATGACTTCATCTTATTATTCAACGTTCTTTAACCAGAACCGTTGAATAAACATTTATAATATTTAATTGTTTCTGTTAAGGAACTGTTAAATAAACATTTATTCAACGGTTCTATAACAGAATTGTTGAATAATATCATTTAAATTGACTTTTCATTCTCATGAAGCCGTTACCCTTCAGATGCTCAAAACTTCATTTCTCTCTACCAAATCAAATACCTACTGTCGAATCTCCTTCCCCAAGCATCGAGTCCACATTTTTAGCTAAACCCTTCCACATTCTGCTGTTGGAACACAGTCACTTGCCTTCATTACCATTTTGTCTTCTGTTTTGTGGTGTGCGAACACGTAAGTGCTCTACATTCTGCTCCTCTTCCTCTTCATCTTCCTCTTCCCTCTTCCTCTTCCTCTCCTCTTTCTCTTCCTAACTTCATCTTCTTCTTCCATTCCAGTTGCTAGGTTCATGGTTCATCTCCATTCAACTGTGGTTACGTTTGTGGGTTACATTGGCAAAATGAAAAAAAGGTTAGTTTTTTAAAAAATTGTATAAAATTTGAGTATTTTATTTGAACATAGATTGAATGGGTTATGATTATTTAAAGTAGAGATGATTTCATATACAATGTGCTTGAATTTTGGTTGAACAAAAATACTCTGTGTCTACTGCCAATTGTTAAATGTGATTGATTGAGTGATTTTTAATATGAATTTGTTGTTATTTTAATGTTCAATTTGTTAAAAAAGGTAGTAAGCTTGAGAAATGCTTAGTTTTATGTCATTATGCTGCTGAATTTTTTTAAAAATTTTTGTCTTGCAAATATGACCATTGTTAAAGTTGTTTTACGGTCTGGAGGGAGTTTAATTATACTTCTATCTGTTTCTTGAATTAGTTTAAAATTTTATAGGTTAAAATAGTGTAAAGAAAGGGCACAATGCCTGGAAAATACTCATTTGAAATTGGTATACTGCTGATTTTTTTTAATTTTAATTTTTTTTCTAGAAAAGAACAAATATAAGCGTAGTTAAAATTTTTGAAGTAATTAAACTCGTGACTCACTGAATGCTTTCCTATCTTTATCATCTTTCTTAAATAAGGGCATTATGGATAAGGAGTGGATGTCTGCTAATCGCCTATCTAAAGAATATTAGGATGTGGTGGCAGAATTTGTTAAGTTTGCGGTAAACAATACAAAAAATCATGAGTAAATTGTTTATCCTTGTTTAAGTTGTGGCAATGTGAAGTTAGTTTCTCCTAAGACATGCGAACTTCACTTGTTTAAGTATGAAATTTATCAAAGTTATAAGTGTTAGGTAAAGCAGGGGGAGACACCTAAAGATGTGAATAATATAGCTGAGGGTATATGAAAAGTTGTTCATCACCACTATCTTTTGACACAAATGCAAATGAGACTGATTGTCTTGAAGAATTGGTCGATGCGATGGAAGAGGAACTCGAGAATTTTCCAGAGAAGTTAGAAAGGTTGAAAATTGATGCACTAGAGGCTATAAAAGCATTCACTACTAAGTGGAAAAGGGAAAAGGATAAGAAGAGCTTTGACAAATCCAAGGAGTCCATCACATTTCCCTAGAAGACTAGTTCTCCCTCGAGCCCATCTGCCTAAAGCCCTTTATCCTCAAGCCTTTAAAAGTCAAGTTGCACCCAAAAAAATCGGCAATTGCTTACGACCTATGCCAAGATGCAAGAAGGAGTGTTGCTCCCTTTTCCTACGGACATGTATACTGATCCACAGTCTTTTGACCAAGTCAATAATGAGGTGTTGGATGATTTATTCAATTATGGAGAGGCTACCAATACCCTATGTAACTTATATATAAGGTATGTTTCTGAAACCTTTTTTTAAACATTTAGCTATATATACACACATACACACACTTTAATCATATATTGTTCTATTTATTTTGACATTTAAGGAACCTCTACGCTACCATACTTATTGGAAGAGATATAGCATGGAGGATTATATTTGTTAGTCCTCGTATGGTCTCTCCTTATGGCCATGACATAATGAGTCCTAAGCAAGGACTGGAAATATCTCAATAGCTTTCAAATTACTTCTAGCAATGTGGTGTCGACAAGAACACAATATTCATAGCATCTTATTGTGAAGGGCAAGTTACTTTACGATGCTTCACTTTAATTTATTCAATATTTAATTATTTATATGATACTTTCTAATTGTAATTTTTGTCATAGGGATATTAGATGTTGCTTGCGATCAATCCAACTTTACGGAGGGTATGGTACCTTGACCCTATTCGGAGTGGCCATCCCTCTAACAAACCACATATTGTGAAAATGATTAATCAGTAAGTTGATTAATTTATTTGTATATATGTAATTTGTTCTTTTTGTATGAATATTTCTCATGTCAAGTTTCCTATTTCACTTTAGGGCCATTGTCATGTATTGCATTGATGTTGATCAACAATTTCGACAACTAGTAAAGGGTAGTGGTCATTTTGATATAGTAGCATCATGGACAGTTGTCAAGGTATATGTATTAATTATGTTAGAAACAACACTGTATAGGTCATGTCATATTATTAATTAATTATTCGGTTATTTTATCCATTGTACGATTGTAATGCCCAGAGCAAGCAGACAAAGTCAGGAATTGTGGGTATGTTGTCATGAAATTCATAAAGGATATAATCCAACATGCTCCAGTTGAAATTCTTTTGAATGATGTAATTGTCTTCCTATTCATTAATATTTTATTAGTTTTTATCAATAAACATGATTTTAATTTTTTGTTATTGTTGTTGTTGTATATAGTACTATGAGGACACATATTGTGACACGTATACTCATACTCAAATGGAAGAAGTTCTTAAAGAGTTAGCACATGGTATTTTTGAAGCATAGTTTACTTTCAAAGCCAGCAGTAGTGATAGTTAGGAAACTTAAGCAAATTTTGAAATTTGAAGCTTTAAGTTTTAGCCACTAATTGCTTTAATTTAAGCACTTCAAGTTGTATATAAGTTTTTTTATAGGAATTCATTGTACATTTATATGTATATACATAACTATTATTGGCTGAAATTTGTGTCTGGGTGTTGGAACATCGTTTTGTAATTTACCAGGGGGATTGCTAGAAATGCAGGGGTAGACAATGGAAAAAATGAGGTCATAATATTCAACAGTTATGAGAGAAAACCGTTGAATGTGATCACAAAACTATTCAGCGGTTTCATCACATAACCGCTGAATAAGTATATATATTCAATGGTTCTTAGTGAATAACCATTGAATAATAGAAAATATTCAGCAATTTTTAGTCTAGAACTATTGAATATTATCTCTCAGAATTTCTCATTTTCAAATTCCAAAAATTTATGCAATAGTTTTGAAATAAAAACTGTTGAATAAATGAAAAATATTTAACGGTTAAAAATCGTTGAATAAATGATTATAAAATATTCAGCGCCAGCTTACCAACGATTTATAACCGTTAAAGAGTAAGGAAAATAATTGTTTTATATTTCTTTTTTTGTAGCAGTGGCTTTTAGGTTTCAAAATGCATAAGAGGTTTTTTGAAAGTGGGTAAGTTTTAGGAAATGGAGGGCTTACTTTCAAAAAACAGAGAATGCTTTCAAAGGTATGACACTTTCGAAAGTGAGGATTGGAGTACAAATTCGAAAGTGACGAGTTAGTAGAGAATATCAGCAAAAAACAAAAATGCTCGGGCTTTCAAAGCACATGAATATTGAATCAAAACAAGTAGAACATGATTCTTGATATTCATGCAAAGGAATATGAGTGGTCAAGATGAAATTTGTCCTTCACATTAAGTAAGAGATATTACACAGCCCCTCGATGAGTAAGACTAAGAAAATATATGGCCAAACTATAATGAAAAAGGTTTTTCCATTGTTACAGTCAGTGCACTTAGAAATAGAGAAAGTAATGGTCAGATAAAGGAGAATAACAATTTCATGCCTCACACTTGACCGAAATATCACATGACAAAAGGGATGTGATACGGTTGCACGATAAGTTCATCAGATCATCGATCTCCATGTAAATTAGGTAATTGCAATGTTTTGTTAGGGACCACTTGTGACTTGTGGGCTAATAGCGTAATTAGCTTACTGCCAACTTTATATGAGCCTACAGGGTCGTATATAAAAACAGCCCAACTCGAGCTCTAATGTCCAAGTTCATTGAATTTGAAATATGTCTAGATTCAATAAATGATATATGATGAATAAATTATATATATATATATATATATATTTGAATATTTATTTGATATATATATATATTTATATGAAATATAAAATTAAAATATAATTATATATATATATATATATATATTCATATGTGTGTGTGTCTAATATTATATTATATTATATTATGTTAGTTTTAAATTTAATTTTATATTATAGATTAAATTTAATAAATAACATAAGAGAATATCATGTCAATTTTATAATTTGAATTCAAATTAAACATAATATCATGAAATAAATTTAATTATATTTTCATGGACTCTTTAAATAGTAGGTGAAAATCCTAATCTATATACTATATATAGACAGAGACGTGCGTTAGAAAGAGTGAGAGTTAAAAAATTCTGATAGCCAAACACTTTGAAAGTTATAAAACATCCTAGAGAAAGAAAAACTAACATTTAAAGAAAAACAGACGTTAGAAACGCTAGCACGCTATACAAGTTATAGAGCTGCTCGTGTGAATTTTAATAGAGAGAATAAATCTATATTGTCAGTTCTTGAAATCTAAATTTTTAAAGAGAACACGCGTCAAGTTTGAAAATTTAAAAGATAACTCTTCTATTCACTTTGACTTAAACAAGTTCATTTAGTCCATATCAGGATAAGGATTTTAAAATTTTAATCTTTCGCTGCACCTTCCTATTCAATAGTTGATTTTATAAATTACATGACGTCATTGTATTATATCATCAACCAAACTTTTAAGCATATTATTAACTAAAGAGACTTATTCAACAACTTCAATAAGTGTTTATGTACACATAGAAGGGCTCAAATATGATCGTTCCTACAAATTTGATCGGTACAGAATAAGAATTTAGAATTCATAAACTCCAGAAATGCTAGCAAAGAATGTGACAATTATTATAAATGCGAAAATAATCCTCTGTTCAGGCATCCAGTCACCCTGTTCCAGAGGAAATATGATGAAGAGCAAAAAGCAAAGCTTTACTTAATAATCAGCAAACACAACAACAACGCAGAAATAATAAGGAAGACATGGCAAAGCAAGACTAATTGGATCCTATATACAACATAGCATAAAATATTGCGCGTATTCCAGCTTTTCTTGAAATTATTGACCATTAATGAGAAAGCTTGTAAAATATGATTATGACTACAGCAAGAACAAGAGCTCCTATTAGAGAGCCAACAACCCATTTGTTCCGAGAAATTCTCCGTGACATAGAAGACAAAACCTTTTTACTCTTGTCAATGGCATCATCTATCCCAAAAAGCTGCAACACAGAAAATTAACCATCAATCTACAATTAATATCGCTCTGCATAGCACTCATTGTGCAGTAGGTTTACAGATCCTAAGAATGTGTTAAATGGCCTCATTTCCCAGTCAACTCCTTTGATATTTTAAATAAGATGGAATGAAATACTATAAGGTATCATTTGTATTAATGGATTTGCATTAGAATTTTATACTTGAAATATTAAATTTCAAATCTCATATTTAAAATCCATAAATTTAAAATCCTTTATTTAGATAGTTTAAAAATTTTAAATAAAGAAGATAGATAAGTTAAGATTCAAAACAAAAATTGAAAATTGAAGAAGACAAGTTTATATCTATTTTTTAATCGACAAGAGACGAAAATGAGAGATGAAAATGATACAAGAGTTATATAGAAGTATCAGTAGTAAAAATGTGAAAAGAATAATATGTTTAAAGTGGTTGGAATTTCAAATGACTAGAGTATAGATAAAATTTGAAATTACAAAAAAAAAAAATGCAATCAGAAATGGATTTGAATTAAATTCAAATTCTTAAAATTTTGTATATTCAAATGAAAAATCTGGACCAAATCTAAATCCCCATTAATTCAAAGGCAGCATAAGACTATATGCTATTTGAGATACCTGTGTTTAATAAGATAATTGATGGCAGTTAAAATTCCAAGGGATGTAATGAATTAATCACTGTGTATACTTAAATTGCGAAATTAATCATTTATGAAAGTTTTATTACACCTATCCTGGAATGTGGTTCCAACGTGGCATTAAATTAGGCATCCAAGATATAATGATAAGAGAACCGACTGGACTAAGACACTAGTGTACCAAACTCTCTCCGCAGAGTATACAAATTAGGCAGATTTGATTATTGAAAATGTAAGGAGCTCCCAATGACCCAAGGGGACCTCATGATTCAGACCTAATAAATGAAAGTAAAACTGGAAAATATAACCTTCGCCCAAGGGCAACACCCTTTAGTAGAATAGCACTGGCTGATAAACATACCTTCTGATGGGAGCTTAGGAGAGTCTCACGCTGCTGGTGTAAATCTTCAAGGATCGAAACACCAAGATGTTCAGTCTCCAGCATGACTCTTCGACTCTCCCTAATTCGGTCACTTGATTCATTTATTCTTTCTATGGACATAGTTAACCTTTCCCTCTGATCAGCAGAGGCCTGCATAATCATCCATGCATGAGAAAAAGAATCTTACCACCAATTAATGACTTACCGGCATCACATCTACTGCACTAGCTGCTTTAGAAACACAAACTATTTTTAAGAAAACCACTAATTTCAAATTTCATTAAGCAATGAAAAAATGGGGTGAGGTGAAACAAGATTCAGACATGCAAATGCAAATATCTTCACATCCAGAAATGGCACTAGACATACTGGAAACCTTGGAAAATGAGTCCATAGATGCGGACACATTCCCTCAGCACAGATATAAGGTTCATTTTCCCATAGACATCCCAGATTTTTCATAATTGCAGAAAAATGAAATTCAACCGAAATATGGGGCAATACTATTCACCCTAAGAAAATGACAGTTTAGGACCAATGATGTTTCTAGAAACTTACACATTAGGAAATGAGCCTTCGGGACCATAATAAGACCAGGCTAGGTTAGTAGAAAGATAACCTACCGAAGACATGCAAGTGGTCAGACATGGATACCACATTTAGCCTCAGGATAGACATTGACAACAGATAAAAAGATAAATAATATTAACAGTGATGACTAGAAGAAAAATTACTAAAAAGACTGTTTCCACATTACATTATTCACTAAGAGAGGCATAGATGATAGAACTAAGGAAAAATTACTTCTAGTTAGCAAATCAGGATATTTTCGTCCATGATCTTATTCAAGGTAAAACACAAGAAAAGGAAATTAATCTGATACTAACACAAAAATATCACAAAGAAGAATGACCATAAGAATGTACGGAACTCCCTGGTTCCAAATTCAAGCTTTTAACAAAGAAAGCCCCCATCTATCTTCTTTCATTTTTAAAGAAAAGTTTGTACATTGTAAATCTGGAAAACTATCAAGTAGTACAATCCAAAGTTTTAGAAATACCTTATGAGCATCAGCCATTCCAGCCTCTAGCAAATCTTCACGTGCAGCCTGATCAGCATCAGGTGATGTTAACCTTTTAAATTCCTTCTTCAACTTGTTCAAATCAGACTTGTATTCCCTCAGCTTAGCAAGCAGCGTTGCTTTCACACTTGCGTGCAAACTTCTTGCCTCAAGATCCATTTTTCGAATCTGAAGAGTGAAAGAGAGAGAACAATCAAATGCAACGGGAAGATCATGCAGTTAAAAAATGTGAAACAAAATTAAGAGTTATCTGAAGCTTGGTACCAGAACTTCCGCATCATCTAATCCAGCCTTGATCTCAACAATTTTTTGCTGCTTCTGGTCTGAAATTGGTGAATAGAAAACAATAATGCATTTAATGTCACATTGAATAAATATACATCTTAATGAAAGCATGTTCAAGAAAACATTTGCCAACCAGCTCCGTACTCAGAAATCCTATCTAGCACTCATCTTCAAGAATAACATAACATCCAACAAAAAAGAATAACAAACGATCCCATCATTTAAAGCAACCACCGAGTAACGTCAGACTGCCAAGAAGTATCGGCCAAATATTACACTAATTAATCAAGTCTCAACCAGTAAAAACCAATCATTGATTAGACACAGAATATACAGGAAAATTGCATAATCTCATGTAACAATACATATTAGTGAGCTTCTTTTCCTGACTCTATCGATTCTAAGGACATCAATCACAACAAATCTCAGACAGTAGCACCTTGAGCAACATTCCTAGGAATATCTTAAAGTAAGATTTGGGAATTTCAACTGCCAACCAAATTAGCAGGTTCACTTCATGCAGTGAAAGGTAAGCATGCTATTTGTAATTAGAAATACGGAGCTATAAATCTTGAAGTAGATCTTTATATAGATAAATCCCTTCAAAGCCAATCAGAGCAACGTTCGTGTCTTTTCTACCTTGGTCAGAAAGAAGAGACGCTGAGCTACATTTGCGAGACAGATTAGCGGAGAGATCACAGTATTGGCGCTCGTACCCCTCGAAGACCTCGCTCATATTGCAGGCACCGTTCTTTAGAGAATGAACAGACAAAATAGAAACACAAAAGATCGAAGAAGAAATCAGAGAACCGTTCACATAAGATTCATAAATCGATCATGGAAAGATTAGAAACCATGGATGTATGATTACTACCTCGATCTAGTGGGAAATTGAGCTCTGGAAGATCAAAACAAGACTCTTGAGTTTCTGGTGCTCAGACAAGAGATGGGTGGAAGACGATAAACGAAGAGACCGACCAGGAACTTCACTGAACGAACTGTAATTTCAACAAACGCAGGGAAACGTTGCGTGCAGTTCGGGCAGCCGGATTCCCTGGATAGATAGATATCCAAAATTCGATTTTTCCCCTTGGAAAGTTCGATTTTTTTAAGTCAAAATACCTTTGGAAAGATCGACAGAAAAACACCTTTCAAACAACCATATGACAAAAAAGACTCAAAAAGGGCTAATTTTAGGTTTTTTTTTTGACAAAAATTTTTGTTGTCAAATGACCATCTAGCAAGTAAAAAAATAATAATGACCATAAAGTCGTGAGAGATAAAATTATTGATAATTAAGTTTTTAGTAAGAATATAAATTAGAGATATAGAGTTAGTCTGAACTGGGATTTCTCTCTTTTGGTTCTATGCCTAAGAAGTTTATCATGAATTCCAACGTGAAACCAGAAATAGCCACCGGATCGGCCGATGGACTCCTTGCAACAAGGTAGTGGTAAGAAGAAAAAGCAGAACCTTCCTTCTAGGAACTTCACGATGGATGATCATATGGATAGTGAAGGGGAAGACGCTCAAATTGAAACTCAAGAATGTCTTGAGGGCAAGAGTGAGAATTTTTCAAAACAGTCCAAACAAAAGGTATCCTATCATGACTCCCTTCTTAGGTTTAATAGGGTAGTGATTTGCACTATGATCATAAGAGGAATATGACCTCTTTAAGGATATAGAACATATTCCATAGGATCTCCCAGAACCTATTAAAGAGACAAAAGAATTGATGAAAAAATACCTTGTGATGCCGGTTACAAATGACAAATTTCAAGATTGGTGCAGGCCTTGGAAGTATATAGTGACTATTACTATCTTAGGGAAAAGAATGAACCTTGTTACTATGAGGAGATGGTTAGCTAGAATCTAGAATATCCCTGAGTTTGACATAATTGATTTGCCTAACAATTATTTCACTATCCGCTTCTTAGATGGGGAAAATTGGAAAGCACAGTATCGGAAAGTGCTCTTTGAGGGCCCTTGGATGATACAACACCATCATGTCATTGTTCAACATTTGGACCCCTTCCTTGATGCCCAAAATAATGCTCTTGGAAGGGTGGCAATTTGGGTAAGAATTCCAAATGTGAACATGCACTACTATAACAAAAACTTTGTTTGGGGATTGGAAGATTGAATAGGGAGAACCTTGAAGGTAGATCTTAATACCTTACGTGAGGTAGGAATAGGGGAGAATAAAAGAGATAAGATTGGACGAGGAAAACTTGCCAGGGTCTATGTTGAAATTGACCTTAAAAAAAAATTGGTTCCTAAAGTTATCTTTAATAATACAATTTACAAAGTGAAATATGAAGGGATTAGGCTCATTTGTTTTTGGGTACAAAAGATACAAGCATTATCGAGAAGATTTCCTATGGAAACGTGAATGGAATGCTTGAAATGAACAAAACTCATGGTTCAACAGCACAAAAGTGCCCAATGCCGGAGAAGAAAGTCATCTTGCCAGAAAAGGAGGAGATTTTTGGGACCTGAATGATGACGCCAAACCAATACAAGCCTATTTTTAGAGACTGAGAGATAGTAGATGTGACTTGTCACATACTACCAGAGGAAGATATAGAGAGGATCAAAGAGAGATGGGAGGGATCACACAATCTCAATTTTCTGCCCTTACAGATATAGATGAAGACAGCCAAGGTCTGGAAATTGTCAACTTTATCACTGATATGTGTACTGTCTCTCTTACTTAACCACATTAAACTCCATAATCAAGGTAATCAAGGGATTAACCCTTAAAAGATTACCAAGGTTGTAAAATTTTATAAATGATAACAATTTTCAAAACATATATATAATGGATCCCAAAACTCAATTTTCATACTTAATCACACACTTAAAATATTCAAATCAGAGTTTGAAAACAATGCGGAAAGTTAGAAACAAATGGGACAAAAAATAATGAGTTTTAAAACATAAAAATGGATTTTGTATAGAAAACGACACATGTGCTGTAGCTTGTGACATATGCACTGTGGCTCATCCTTTTCTGTGCCATGCGTCGTGGTGCATTGCACAAATTTGACAAATATCAGTTGTCAAGATGACAACACAAGAAGCAAACTTCTGACAAGTCCCAAATTTCCATTCAAAGTTTGATTAAGGTGGTTTTAGTATCTACACAAAGCTTTTTCCTAACTCTAACTAATGGCGCCAGTTTCACACTCAAATTCTTTTTTTTTATAAAAAGTTAGACACCAAAACCTATTTTACCTCTTTTTTATAAAAATCTCATAACTTTGGTGTCCCAACTCAACCACAAGTTCTATAAGCCTACACCAACCATCTAACCACACTCAATAGACTCTAGCAGACCTATGCAACACACAACATATAATCAAAAACACATAGATTATAAAATTACCACTCAACCTTAATTTTCACGAAATACAAGGGGGAGGAAAATGTGGCACAAATTCATCATTTTCATTCCAAATTTTTTAAAATACACATGTTCCTACTTGCACAAGTATTTTAGCCCTACCCACAGGTTTACAACCACAACTCATTAACTTAAGGTATAAATTACACAAGTTGTATACTATAGTAATGCAAGTAGTACAAAAACAATAACATGTGATCCTAGTTAATAATTACACAACATTAATACACAAAACAAAATAAAGAGGCATGAAAGTAGGATTTCACCACAATCTTATGCCTTAGAGTGCTTTTTCTTGACTTTGATCTGATGAGCTAGGCCCTGAAATATTGATAATTAAAGGGTGATTACAACCACTTTGTAACCAAATTTCACCTAATCTATACAGTTACATATCAATTGTAAATAGATGCAAATAGGAAAACACATATATAACACATATGAAGTACTTGGCCACGGTTTACAAAACTAACAACTATATGACCGAGCCCAAGACTCACATAATCATGATATATTGCAAAGCACAATACGGGGTTGCAATATTAACAACCATGTGCCCTTAACTTGTATCAGACCATAATACTAACAACTATATGGCTAGATTCATATGCATAATTAAATGCCAACCTTATACCCTCCTGTTTCCTCTGACATGAAACCGGTGGCTATCATATGGCTATGTTTTTCACAGACTAACCCAACCTTTTACTTGTGAGGAGTTATTGAGTTAGGATTAATTCACTCACTTATGTAATCTAGTTTCCCCTAATACTAACAACCATGGGGTATCGTATCCCTAATCTAGCCTCCTTATGAATCGGTAGAGACTAGTTAGGTTTGAGTCCTTTATAGAATAAGTAAGATAGTCTTGAATCAATGATTAGAAAAGGACTACCTCTCGGTTCCAATGGTCAGTGCCAAGGTAAGTTCTCGATTCCAACGGTCACTGCCAATGCCACATAGATTTAAATCAATCTACTCTTCTCATTTGGTGAACTCCTGTCAATGATCATGCTATGCACACTATCACATATTTATGTAACTCAATCACAAATCATATCATAGCTCACTTTACTTTTCTCACTCACTTAATCATTACACACTACATATGACAATAGCACATTATTTTGAAAACTTCATCATTATTCACACACACACACACATGTATGATCGCACATAGCATTTTCACATTCACATCAATAGCGTGCCAAATTTTCATTAAGGGTTTAAAATATAAATCATATCTCAAATAAACTAATTTTCAATAAATAATCAATTAATATTCAACTATATAGAATTAGGTTTTCCCTGATTACCTTAAACCTTTAAGAGGTTAAAGGTTTACCACTCATACAAAACACTTCCAAAGCTTCTTCTAAGCTTGAATGGTGGAAAATAAACCATACTACATTCATAAGCAATTAATACCATCATTACCTCATTTTTGAGGATTTACCAACATAAATCTCCACACAATCTATTCTACCAGTCTATAAATCACTAACCATTTATATCCAATGGGTCCACTAAGTTCTGTTAACATATATTATCATTAATAACTCTTTAAACCATCATTAATGGACATAAACCTCTCCTAACTACCTCATTTATGTCAATTTTTTGATATATATTACTTTTGTTAACCAACCACTTCTATAAACATTCATGTAATGTTTCCAATACCTTAAACAACTCTCATTATACCCATTTTAATTAATGAAAATGGATCTATACTTTTGTGGATCAAAAATAACCTTTTCAACTCAAACTTTATCATAAATCTCCATAAATGAGGGAGAGAAAGTAAGAAGAAGGCTTAATTACTTACCTTAGGTATTGGAAAGCTTCAACCTATCCTCAAGGGTTTCAATGTTCATGCCCTAGCAGAACTCAATCGTGTTCGTCGTGTCTTACTTCTCCTTCTCTTTGTTTTCTCGCATAGAATGTGAATTAATTTATCAAGATTTTGGCCATGCACTATAGAGCATGATGCCCTCTGCCATCGCGCATGGCACAAAGAGGCTCGTTGCATTTAAATTTGCCCCTGTTCACTGTGGTAGATTGACCACACGTCGCGACATGTGGCATAGAGGGCAAACCTTCACTTTTTCTTCCTCTTTCCTTGCCCAGATGGCTTGCCATCGATTCAGAAGTACTTCTAGGGCTAAAATCACAATAATTACACTAAATTAGGTCCCCTTGGCCATATACCTCATTATCTCACTAATCACACTCATTAAGTTGATAAATTAAGATTAAATTTTCCTAGATTACAATATGCCAACTACTTCTCAATTGGATAATGACATTAAGAATCCTTAAGACACTCAAACAAGTACAGAAGCAAAAGGCACATGTCGCCTGCTGTGGCAAATTCATTAACTAAGTTAAAGGGTTTGTCTAATGGACAACAAGGTTAGGGCCAATGCAAGGAAAATTGGAAGCCTGAGAATAAAGGGAAAATTGACTTAGAAAAAAAATAAAAGTGGATTGGCCACTCCAAAAAAGTCTAGGCCTAGACCAACTACTTTAGCTAAAATGCCAATGACGAACTAGAGAGTCCATTCGATAGAGTCGGTAATTCGAGCGGACTATTTAGGTTAGGCTCAATTTAAGCCTGGCTTATTTAAATCAGGTTTGAAATATTCTACCACTTCTAAAAAGCCCATATAGCTAAGCCTGGCCCTAATGCCTTCAGGCTTCGGGCTTATTTAGGCCCTAAAATATTTTTTTGGAATCATTTTTCTTTAATTGTTTATATTATTTAACTCTTACATATAAGGGATTTTTAGTCTAGTTTATTCTTAATTTTTAAACAAGTTTAGCATGGACAATAACCAAGTAATTATTCAAGAATATTATTTTATTTACTATGTTTATCTAGTAGTAGAATCGAGAATTCATATATGCCTAAATTTTATTTTTAAAATTATTTTTAATTTTATTTCTACTATAAATTAATTATCTTAATTTATAAAAAAATATAAAATTAATTTTTTTATATGCAAATGATGTATAGGACTCAAAACTTTTTTCTAAGAAAATTGGGTCTTAAAATATAAAAATCAATATCAAAATATATTTTAAATATTATTTTGAGATATTTTATTGATTAAAAATAAAAAAAATGAAAATATAACTATTTTTAATTTTTTTTAAAAAATAAATATATTAATAAACTCAAATATATAGTATTTTGGTATAAAATGAAATTAAACTTAAAAAATTAATTAAATTTATCATATTTTATATAATTTTTAAAAATTTATTTTTTTTATTCGGGTATTTAGGCCAAGCTCGAAGTCGATCGAGCTTGGCCTGAATTTCCTTAGGCCTTGGCCCGAATAGACCTGAAGAATAAAAAATTAATATTTTTTTGAGCTTGGCTCTAAATTTTTTGAGCTAGTTTGGGTTGGCCCATCAGGCTTGGCCAAAATTATTGGCTTTACCATTTGGTGGTGATGGGGAGTACTTCTACTGTGGGCCAAATTGGTGATAAGCCCAAGTTGGACTTCAAGAACTCAATGGAGAAAAGTCAACTTGGTACCTTTACAGCCAAAAGCTCGCAAGGTATACCGGGAGAGATACCAACATGACCACCTTTAGTGACATTAAAGCCAAGGAGTATGCTGTGCAAACCACTAGATCCAGTGATACATAAAGGATCCCAGTAGCTAATTTCAAGAAGTTCAAGAATAAAGGAGGACATCATATTGCAACAAGGAGGTATGGGAGTGAAACCTAAGGCTAATATCCACACTTAATCTTGTGCTTTAGTTTCTTATCTCTTTTTAGTTTTTATGATTATTTCTTCTTGGAATTGTCGGGCATTAGTGGAAAGGCGTTTCCAATTTTAATCAGAGACATAGTTAAGAAGTATCAGATTTATGTCTTTTGCCTGTTGGAGACTAGAATTAATGGTTTTAAGGCCGAGAGTGTTGCTTGCAAGTTGGGTTATTCTAATTGGATCAGAATTGAAGCAATAGCCTTTGCCAGGGGAATTTGGGTCTTATAGAATGAAAATAATTTCTTGGTTAATTATTTTTGGTCTAGCACTCAATTACTTCACTGTTGGATTATGGATATCAACATGCAGGATTCCTTAGTAGTCTCTTTCATCTATAGAGAACCTCAAGAAAGTCATAGAAGAAGTGTCTGGGACCAATTTGAGATCATTGCCCTTGAAACTAATGAGCCTTAATGGTTTTAGGTGATTTTAATACTTTTAAATCTCCAGAAGATAAATGTGAGGGTGGTAGGCCCAGCTTCACTAGCGTGTATAGCTTCAACCAATGACTATCTAATACTGGTCTCATTGATGTCACTATGGTTGGGAATCATTATACTTGGGAGAGAGAGGGAGTTAAAGAGAAGCCAAATTGGGTGTTTTGTAATTCTAGTTAGGCTGGTAGATTCCAACATTTTAAAGCTCTAAATCTTCTCAAATTCAAATATGATCACAAAGTAATCTTGGTCACTAATCATTGTAATAATATTAAGCAGAGATGTTGGTAAAATTTTATTTACAATGTTGCCTAGGCTCTAGAAGGAAGCTTTAAAAATATTATGGAAAACAACTGGAAGGATAGAACTTAGATTGAAGGAACTACTGAAGTAACAAATTGGAACAATTGCACTCTAGGAAGCATTCCTAGAAAAAAAGGGAGCTACAAACGGTTAGAAGGCATAGATAAAGCTTGAGGAAGGAATGAAAGAAATGGAATAAGGAAACTTGAAAATAAATTATGGAAAGAGTATAACAAAATTTTGGCCTAGGAAGAGCTAATGTGGTTTCAAAAGTCCAGATGCAAGTAGTTAAGGTATGGGGATAAAAATATGAAATTTTTTCATACTTCAACTGTTATAAAGAGAAGGAAGAAAAGGATTGAATCCCTTAAATTAGAACAAGGTGAATGGATATCTGATTAGGAACAACTCAAGCACATGGCTACTGTCTTTTTCAGGATTTGTACATGAAATTCGAGCCTACTTTATATGCCAATTCTATACTTTGTTCTTTTCTTAAGCTAGCTGACCAAAACCTTTTGGATATTTAGAGAACACCTACTAATTGGGAAATCAAGGAAGCTGTCTTCTCTATGGGTGCTTTTAAAGGCCTGAGATCAGATGGTTTAACAACACACTTCTACCAGAGTCACTGGAATATCATTGGTAGTAAAGTTTGTTTGTTCATTAAAGATCTTTTTGCCAATCCTGCCAAGATTATTGATATTAATCAAACTAGTATTTTCTTGATTCTTAAGGTTGAAAAGCCTACTTGCTTAAAAGAGCTTCGTCCTATATCTCTTTGTAATGTGAGCTTAAAGATTGTCATAAAAATCATTGCAAATAGAATGAAGAGGCATCTTGATTTTCTTATTAAGCCTAATCAATGCAGTTTCATCACTAGACGCCAAAGCAGTGATAATATTATCATTGCTCAGGAAGCTATTCATAGTATGAGATCCAGTAGTAGAAGCAAGGGATATATCACCATCAAAGTTGACCTAGAGAAAGCCTATGACAAACTTGATTGGAATTTTATAACACACACATTTAGAGAAATCAATTTTCAAGAGCAGCTTACAAATGTCATCATGACTTGTATTAGCACTTCCTCCGTAAATGCTATCTAGAATGGTGAACACACAAATGATTTTTTCGCTTCAAGAGGAATCAAACAAGGTGATCCTTTAAGCTTGTACATTTTTGTTCTGTGCATGGAAAGGCTTGGAATGATGTTACAACGACTTTATGATACCAAAAAATGGAAACTGCTAAAATTGTCAGTGAGAAGTTCCTATATTTGTCATCTCTTTTTTGTTGATGACCTAATTCTTTTTGCTGAGGCTTCCTTGAAATAGGTAGAGGTCATAAGAAAGGTAATGGAATTGTTTTACAAAGCCTCTGGTCACCGTATGAATCTCAATAAGACTAAACTTTTCTGCTCGGCCAGTGTCTATCATCAAAGAGTTATTCAATTGAGCTAACATTTGGGAGTTGGTCCTACTCCTGACCTTGGAAAATATCTTGGTGTCCCACTGCTCCATAAAAGGATTACTAAAGGACTTTTTAATCTCTTCATTCGAAAAGTATAGGAAAGGCTTGCCTCTTGGAAGAGTACCTTTCTTAGCATGGCAGGAAGGACGGTGCTGATCAAGTCTGTTATCTCTTCCCTTCCCTCATATTTGATGCAAACTATACTCCTTCCTAAAGGTATTTTATCTAAAATTGAAAAATTCAGTAGAAACTTTCTTTGGAATAATAGAGAAGATCAAAAGAAATCATATTTGATATCTTGGAATAAAGTTAAACTTCAAAAGACCTTAGGAGGTCTTAGCATAAAAGATCTTCAAATGCAAAATGTTACTTTTATAATGAAACTTCGCTGGGGTCTGCTTAGCAAACCTGCAAGTCTTTGGGTTAAATGTCTTAAGGCTAAGTATAAGTATGGAATGAGGGATATTCTGGTAGATGCTAAGAAGAGATTTTCTTACCATGTTTGGAATAATATTGTTAAGGTTTGGGATAACTTCCTTCATGGAGTTAGACAAAGGATTAACAATAGTGCTAGCACTAGTTTTTAGTGGGACTTGTGGGCTCTCTTAGAACATCCTCTGATTAATTATGTCTCCAATCCTGAAGTTCCAATTAATCCCCAAGCTAAGGTTTGTGATTTTTTTCCTCTTTAGGTACTTAGAATAGGAATAACCTGTCCAAATATTTCTCTTTTAAAAGTGTTAACAAAATCTCTAGTGTACAACTCCAGAACATCCAACAAAATGATATTTTTGGTGGAAAACTAGAAGTGATGGAAGATTCTTTGTTCATGCTACTTATAACTTCCTTGTTAACATTGAGACCACTGCTACTAATCCTATGCAAAAAAGCTTATGGAAGTGGCCTATATCAGAAAAAGTGAAATACTTCTTTTAGCATATTCTATAAAAGAGAATTCTAGCAATAAATTGAGAGAAGAGAAAGATTTTACAACTGATGCAAATTGCCTTTTTAAGTATGAATGTGAGGAAAGAATTATTCATGTCCTGAGAGATTGTTTGAGAGCTAAGAACACTTGGAAGGAAATTATTAGACTGGTTGAGAGCTAAAAACACTTGGAAGAAAATTATTAATCCTGTTTATTATCACTTTTTCTTTTCTTGTAGTTTGTAGGAATGGATTAAGTAGAATAAAACACACTAGCTCAGGGATGGACTCTTTTAAAGCTGGCCCTGGATTAAAGTTTTTGGCAGCCTATGTTGGCTACTTTAGGTAAACAGATGCTCAGATATCTTTGATGGGAATTTCCATAGTCCAAATGTTGTCTAAGCTTGTAGAAGATATCTGATGGAAGAATAGCATTTGGAACATTCTATTTGCCACCTTTCCTTAGAGATTGAGAATTAAAGACATTAGTGGATTGCACCATCATAGGGAATAGTTCAAGTAGATGTTGATGCCCTTGTTAACCATTGGAACAAAGCTGCTTGTGAAGGATTAGCTCGTAATTTGGAAGGTAAATGGTTGTGTGGTTTTACCTATAACTTAGGAAGATTTTTGATTTCCATTACTGAATTAAAAGCCATTAAGTATGGTGTGAAATTATGCTTGAATTTAAACATTGATAGGGCAATAATTCACTCAGATTCTTTAACTGCTATCAACTTCATATATAGAGGAGTGAGCAATGACCATCCTTTTTCATGTGATATTTTTAAAGTACAAGAATTTTTGTTTGCTCACAAAAATTACAAGCTATCTTATGCTCCAAGTGAGACATTGTCTTGTGCTGATTACTTGGCCAAAATGGCACATAATTCTTCTAGGGATTTGATTTTCATGTATGAGGAACCTGTAGAATGTGCTAATTTATTTTCATATGATCATGGTGGGGTCTATCCCATGAAAATTAATTTAGGATCTTTATCCTCTTAGCCTTCGCAAACCCTATTAATGTGAAAAAAAAAGATAATTATGTTTTTAGTAATTTTTATAAAAATAAATTATAAATATCAATGTAGATAATTATAATCATAAATTTTAATTGTAAAATAAGAGTTACACCTAATTGAAATTTAAATTTTTTATTCGTAATTAAAACACTTAAATATCTAAATTGATATTTAATTTAAAAATGTGTACTAAGTATCTACTGATCATCAATTTGTTCTTTTAGAATTTAATTGCCATTCTTATGAAGTTAATCCATCATTTGTCCTTTCATGATCTATATTAAGTATTTTTTTTTTATCATTCTCCCATTTTTTTTCTGTTTTAGATAAAGATATAAATTTGATCATGTACTATTTTTTTAAGAGTATTTGGTAGCCTAAACTATTAGGTAGTATGAAATAAATCACAAATTTTTAAAAATGAAGTATCCAGTAGCCTGCCATTAACTTTAGTTGATATACGTTGTGTGGGGCTCACAATGATATGTGGCACTCTCCGAGCAATTAGTGTAAATTTGCAAATTTAGTCATGAATTATTTTTTAAGGAGCATTACATGGCCGCTATTATAAAAAACAGACCACCAACACCATTCCATCAATTTTGACCAAACACCATTTACTTTTAGACTTATGAGACTTATAACGTGTCAATCTCTCTAATCTTTCTGCTTTCATTCTCAGTCTCAGCTCAAGAAGATATTCAAAGAGTTTTTATTTGAGGATATTTATGAAGAGGACAGCAACAAAAAAAAAATCATGGCTAAATTAAGCTAAAATCAAGTTTAGTTTATATTGAGAACGAAGGCAAGAAGTTGAAGAGATTGACACATTGTGGGTCTCATAAGTATGAAAATAAATAATGTTTGATCAAAATTGAGTGAAAGGTGTTGGATGGTCCATTTTTTATAGTAGAGGCTGCTTAGTACTCCTTGAAAAATAGTTTGTGACTAAATTTATATATTTACACATGCTAACATGGAGTGCTCGTGGAGTGCCATGTGTCATTGTGGGCCCCACATAATGTCCGTCAACTAAAGTTAATGGCAAGCTACTGGATGCTCCATTTTAAAGTTTATGATTTATTTTACACCACCTAATAGTTTAGGTTACCGAATGCTTTTAATAAAATAGTACATAACCAAAATTTGCACCTTTACCTTTTTGTTTTTGAGCAAAAAAAATATTTTATTGCATTTGAATCAAATAGAAAGGGAGCAATTTAAATTGTTAAGGGAGAAGTGTAATACAAAAATTTATTATGAGTGAAATAAAAATATAAAAATAATATTAACATTTTAATTTTATAAATACACTTGAGCATTGTGCATGAATTTATATGTGACGATAAATCCAGATTTTTTTTTGCTAATGATAAATCCAAATTAAAAAGAAAAAAAAATCCTTTAAATAAGATCAATTGTTTAAATCATGTGAGTAAAGAAAATTACATTAGGATAATTATTTATATTTATATCCAATAATATTTAAATTTAATTAATCAGTATTAGTGGATGCTACATCATCATTACAAACCAAAAAAGTCAATTATTTCCTATTGAATGAAAAAGTCAAAACCTTAAACCTAAAGGAAGTAAAATAGGAAGCTCTCATTTTTCATTAAATCCAATTCCCGTTGGTACTATTAGCATAATTGCTTAGCTTATACTTATGCATATAGTCTTTTGGTTGGAAAAGATTATTTTTCATTTAGAAAAAAAAAGAAAAGAGTCAATTTTATTTATTGTAAAGAAAATATTACGCTATCAAACATCCACTATAGCAAAATATGGCTTATGATGTGGCAAGTCCAACTTTTAGAACATGCTTGATAAATTTTATAGTTTTGAAATTTGGTTTAGCATTCTTTCATCCTATTTTTAAATATTGAATTATTGTGAATTAAATTGCTCTGATTGCATGACTGGTTTATTGTGAATTAAGATGTATTTGGACTACCTTGTCAACATCATTTTTTAGGACCTGTGACAAGGGAGGAGATGACTGTGATTTTACCTTAAGCAAAGGTAGCGATTGAGGTTGCTCGTAACATCCTAAATTTCTTAATCTTGTGATTAGTGGTTAATTGAGGGTAAAGTAGTAATTAGTGTGGGATTAGAGATTTAGATGATTACTTAACAATTTGACTCATTAGGATGTTACATGAGAAGGTATGAGTGAGAGGAGTATGTTTCAGGTCGAAGCAAGTACGTGTGGTGAAAATAAATCTCATTGTGCCACGCACCGTGGCTTATTCTGTATGTGCCTCAACGCATGGACCAAAAAATGACTTCTTAAGTCATGAAATTTTAGAGGAGAAAATTTTAGAAACACATGAGAGAAGGAGAAAAGAAAGGTTAAGGAGCTAGGGCAAGTTATTTCAAGTCATTAGAAGGTGTTTTTGATTGATAACTTAGCAGGTAAGTTACGTATAACTTTTACCTTTCATTCTACATAAATTTCTCTGAAAATGAGCTATAGGAAAATTGAATTGGTGAAATTTAATGGGTTTGATTCTTTCCCAATAGTAATAAAAAGGTTCGAAAGTTAAATTAGAGCTTTGTGTAACACCCTCAAATTTACAAACCGATTTTTCACAAATTATTAATTCAACAAATTATTTTTTTTTTCATTGAACCCTTATCATACCCTTATCATGGTAGAAAAATTTCTATCATGATACATCCAAGACAATATATCACAGGTCTTAAAATATCTCAAAAAGTAATTAGAACCATAAGGGACAGACAGGATCCTCATGTCATGATATTCAAATCAGATCATAAATCAAGAGGGACAGACATAATCCTCTTGGTCATATAAATACTTTTAATAAAAAGGATTAGAGTTTACATGCTTCACAAAAAGATATGTCCTAAGTTGGCACAAGATACATTATATAATCTAAAATAAGAGGCAACGTAAAAGATGGTGTCTCATACACCATAGTTACACCTCTAGTGCTTTCTCGGCCGGATTCGCTCCTGTAAAAATATTAACCATGGGGAATAAGACTTAAAAGTCCCAGTAACTAAAAATTAATATGTAATGATGCATGCGGATGTAACTAATCATGCGATTGCTAAGTGGGCACAGAAAACATTTAACCGAACAATATTTTCAAACAAACCGAACAAGTATTTAATTGCATGACTGCACCTTATATCCTCCTTTCACCATGCTCGGACGCCAAATCACCCGGCCAAAGGTGAGTTGGACCAAGCGACACGCCACTCATTGGGTCCAATGAGGGCTTACCACGTGGTAATAATTAACCGAACAGAAATTCCCATTAACACCATACATTAAAATACCCTGACAAGTCATGCATCATTCAAATATCCAAACAGGAATATATCCGAACAATAATATCTCATCATGATAAACAAAAATAAATTTTTAACCCACTTGGCAATAATTTCAAACAAGTATATACAGTATTTATTTTCAATAATTCATAATTTTTCCAAACAACAAAACAACACATAACCATTCACAAACACACTCATCACAACACATTAATAATGGTTACCTTGTGTCTTGAATAACAAGTTCCCCTTCACAACTCCTCTTTCACCACTATCTTTGTCAACACAATCTACATAGTTATTTCATAATACTATATATTAATTTTACATTAAAATAAATAACTCTAATTTTAAGAGTTAGAAAGTGTTAGATCTATAATTCATATTAACACTAATTTAAGATTTATGCCTCATTTAACTTTCCAAATTCTTTTTTTAAAATTCTCGTACCCTAATAAACTTTTTTTTTATCCTCAAATTACTTCTAGTATCACAATTTCATCCTTCTATATTCTAAAAATTCATCCAAAAATAAATTAAAAATTTTAAAATTATTCTGAAGCCTCAAATCACCTTTCTATAACCTCAAAAATACCTATTCATACTTAAATAAATATTTAATAATCAGAGGTTCATCCCTACATCTCAGATTCCACATAAATTCGACCATATAGATCTAGATTTTAACTCAAAAATTCTTAAACATGAGTTTCAACCTCAAGAAAGTATTCTATAATATTTATTATATCCCTAAGAGTTTTAACCTATATTTTTAATTCATTATATCATCAGATTAACTATCCTATAGAAAAAAAAAATCCTAATCAGAATATTTACTCTATCCTATAAAATAATCATATCACTAGAAAGCTAATATTATTTAGAAAATAACTATAAAATTAATTTTGAAATTAAATAAATTTTTAAATGTTAATCTAAACAGAAAGTTAGAACATACCTGAAGAAAAAGAAAATAATCCCCCTTGCGAGAAAAACGCCGAGCAACGTGAGAGGAAGAGAGAAAAATAATATAAAAATGGGATTGTGGTCCCAAAATTATATTAAAAAAAAACTATAGGTTCGAATTTAATTATTCAAACTTTTGGGCCAAAAGTTACAATTTTCTCTAAATTGCATCTTAGCCTCTCATGCTTCCTAATGCACACACCCCCTCCTTTTTATACATGAAGGCACCTCTTCTCTTCCCTCATCTAACCAATGTGGGACTTAGAAACAACAACCTTCCACCCCCTTTTTTTTTTGTTCCTTCTACCTTCTCTTTTTTTTTAACACACAATAAAAAATTATTTATGTATTATATCTTAACTAAATATTGCTTATGTGATTTTAAATTTAAATTTATAATTAAATACCTAACCATAATATCATTTCTAAATAACCTCAAATAATATAAATTCCTATTATTATCATTTTTTTTCCTCAAAACCTAAATTCCACAATTTTTTTATTATATAAAAATCAGGATGTTACACTTTGTGATTGGTTTAGAGTTGAACGGTAGAGCTTTGAACTCGTAGGCTTAATTTGGCCCTAAGTTAGAAAGAGAAAGGGGCAAAAATCTTATTTGAGTAAAATAAAACTGGTTAAGGTGGTATAAAGTAGTAATCGAGTAGTAATGCACCTAAAATGGATAAATGAAAAAGAGTTTATGAATGAATATAGTTTTAAGTAGTAAATATGATTTTTTAGTCAAAATGGACCAAATGATTAAACTATGCGAAATGTGTTCAGATTGGAATACTGGACGTGTGAGTAGAGAGAGGAAGCTTGTGATAAAATATTGTGGTAGTTGAAATCCATGGGTAACTTTTCTAGTAATAGAAAGGTTAAGGTAATCGAATAACTTCCTTTGTTTAACTGTTTACTATAACTGTGTGTTAGTATGCTATGTAGTTCACAAAAATGTTTTGAGCTAAACATGTTTTATAGCATTATGTGAATGTTGCATGAAATAGTTTTTGATTGAATAAAAGCATTGAAATGGGTGTTTTCAAATGTTATGTTTATATATATATATATATATATATATATATATTAAGTATGAGAATACATGTAAAATGGTAATGAGGAACCTTGAATGGGTCGGGAAGTATGATCTTAGGGGTGAGAGTTCACCTGAGTAGATAAGTGATAATTAGACCATATGGCATATTCTCCATAATGCTTGATGGGGTACAATGTTGGAGAAACCTCCTTAGTGCCTTATAAGGTGCAGTGTTGGAGAAAATCTCCTTAGTGCCTATTAAGGTGCAGTGTTAGAGATTTGAGACTCTTTAGTGTTTGTGTGATACGGTGTTAGAGTTAATGACACCCCTTTGTGTGTATTATGGAAAACCATAGTCAAGAAGTGAGATAGGACACCTTTGACAGGGTGATTCTACCATTAAAGGTAAGCTCAAGGCCAATGAAAGTGTACATTAGTTTAAGGCAAGTTTATAGTTTTGTGTTAGGGTGATTTAGAGGTTCAGTTGGTAGTGATCATACTATGGAATGTTATGTGATACTTGTGTAAGTAAAGTGGTGAAATGTGAAACATTGATGTGACTTAAGTAAACTTGTGGTATGTGCTATGTTATTGATGTTTAAATGATATATTATGCTTTACTTTTATATAGTTACATGTGATAGTCATTAGAAGTGAGTTATTCTGTTACTAAGATTTTTATCTCACTCCCGTGGTTACATTTTTACAAGATCGGGCAGAGATTAGGGTAAAGGGAGAGAGACAGGATCAATATAATGGTGCCATTATCATGGAAGTCTTTGAGTTTGTGTAATGAACTAAAAACCTTGTGTATAAATATGTAAATGAGTTACTATATAGTTGCATGCATGATTTGAGTAGTGATTTTATGGAATATGTATATGTGATGAAATGAATTAAGGGTTAGAATTTTGTTTGTGTTGGGATTGTTGTTAATGTTAGTGAATCTTAAGCCCAAGTGAGAAATTATAATGAAATGAGTAATTTGGGGCTAAGATAGAGTAATACATGTGTTATGAATGTGATTGTAGATGTTTTTGTTGAGAAAAAGGCCAAGTGGACTATGTTATGCTAAGTGTTGGCAAATTGTGTAAGTTTAGAAAATGTGGACACTGACCATTGAGGGGTTAAATTGAGATACATATGTATAATTATGATATAAAGTGGTAAATCAAGTGTATTAGGTCCTTTGGGACTTGATTCAAGCCTTGTGTGATCTAATGAGAGAAAATGATCAATTTAAGTACTTGAGTGCATAAAATTTTTAGTAAAAGTAGCTTTTTACACTTAGGTGTCCAATTTTGATTAGACTGTTAGATCATGTCTAAACCTATCTCATTAGATAGCTTATGAGTTAAGCTTCATGTGGGCACTTGAATCACTCCAATCGGACGTCGTATGTAAAAACGACACACGCTAGAGGTTCATTATTTTGCTGTTAAAATGATAGCAAAAATTCAGACAGGTGCGCCATGGCACATGGTGACACATGCCGTGGCTCAGTATTGCATGCCACGGCGTATGGCCCAATTTTCAATATGATTTTCCTGGTTCTAATGCATGCAATTGAGATAGGAATGCTGGTAGACTGTGTCTACTATGCATTATACAAATGTGTGATTTTCTTTTGTTGTGTATCCCATTGATATGTTATGATTTTGAATGATTTTACAAACAAGTCTTTGGCTAAAGCTTTTCAAACAAAATATTTGATTTTTGTGGTGCTTTATGATGTGGTAATTTTGTTAATCTTCTCCCATATTAAATGAATATAGGGGAGGGTTACATTGCCCTTGAAGCTAAATTACAAAAGATGAAGGAGGAAATGTTAATGATGATAAGCTCACAGAAGGAGTCAAGTGCCCCACATACCCACTCTCCTACTTATCATTCGAGCACTAAGGGGAGTAACTTCGTTCTACTTCCTTTAAAGAATGACTCATCTCCTAATCTTGAGTTATGCTTCTTATATGTGAAGGATCCAAACAAATGCTTAGAAGCACGCAATTGCATCTATGAGGGGTTGAAATGCCACTTCTAAAAAGCCAAAGAAGATATTGTCAAGGTCACCATTGAAGAGGTCAAAATTAATGATGCTCATGTCCTATTGCCCACTGATGAGATCAGGATGGTAAAAGATGCCAAGGGAAGCCTTATGGCCAAAGAGACTTGTTTGGATGCCTCAAGATTTGGTAATAAAATTAATTAATTATCATGCATTCATTAAATTTAAGCACGTTTTACTAACTTTTTTTTTTAATTTAGTAGGAGACCCCATCGTTTGATAAAGTAGGTCGAAAGATGTAGTTGTTCGAGCTGAGTCTATGGGACCAATTTGTCTTATTGGCATATGGTGGATTGTTTCCCCCTAGAGTTTTTAAAGTGGTTCCTGATCTTGTTGGCATTAATAACTATCAAGTTTTTGTTAAAAATGAGGATATAGGTCAGATTCTCATTGATGGTGACCAAACTATGATAAACATTCAAATTGGAATGATGTAAGTATTTTATTTTAAGTGTAAATTTAAATGAAATTAAATAGTTAACTAACATGTTTGCAATATTGTAGGTTTTTGCATCAAATGTTGGTTTCCTTGAGTAAAGACAAATAATATGGATTTCTTTACCTGCGTTACACTAATGATAAGAAGACCACTAAAGACATAAAGGAGGAATATATGAATCAAAGGCTAAGTGAAGGCAGCAAGGAGTGTTACTTTTCCTTGTTTCTCCATTTGTAAGTAAACATGTTTGAATTTGTTTGTAGTAGTATTTAATATTTATTTAAATCACTTTATTTTTTATAGTACACATTGGTAATTGATAGTATTTTTGATGAAGAGCAATTCTATCATCTTTTTATGCTTTCTGCATCGTAAACTCAATCTGGCAATAAAGAATTCTTATGAGCGGTAAATGTGTTCTCATAAAAAATTATTCTATGTGATTAAGTTACTAACTATGTGATGTTGTTGATAGGGATATGAGGATTGACCAGTAGGTCTATTTGGGCAAGGCCCCACGTGATGTCAAGGATCTTACATGGATAACACCAAAGTTATTAATATATGTCATTATAATTTTAATCATAGAGCTTTCTTTGAGTTTAATTTTGACAATGTTGTGTTATTCCGTAGAGCCACTATCAACCCCTTACTAACTTGTGTGGTTTTTATATGTTGAGACATGTGTATAACATCAAAATAGCTGGCTTGAAAAAGTTTACTGAATAGGTAAATCTAATTTTAGTTGTCTAATATATCATTTATTTACTTAGAATTGCTAAGTTAAATTCCTTGTCCTTGATTTTTTTTTTAAATGTCCAATGATTCGTCTTTATTGCACAATTAGAGATCCAAGAAATTAGAAGATATTGGGGACTATTTATATTAGAGCTTTATAACAATAATCCATTGAATGAGTGAGTTTAGGATAGGTGTAGTTGAATTAGGAAAAATTATTGAACGTATTTGAATATTGAATATTAAACAAAGTTGTAAGTATGCTTAAATTAATTTGATTGAATTGTATTGTATTCTGACTAATTAGATGTATATATTATTTTTAATTTGCAAGTTTGCAGCCTATCATAGTTGGCTTAAGTGAAAAAATTGAATGATTTTTTTTAATAAAACAAGGTTTCTAAACTAGTTATGATCATCTAAACTAGTTGTGGTCATAATCGGTTTAGATGTTGACGATATCTAAATCGGTTATGACGTCATAACCAATTTAAAAGTTTATTTTTTAAATTTTAAAAAATTTAAAATCATTTCATTTAACTTTTAACTAAATCGATTTTGCAACCGATTTAGAATGTTCTTTTTCTAAATTGGTTTAGATATCCATCATATATCTAATTGGGTTTTATCTAAATTAGTTGTAAAATTGGTTTAAATGATTAATTTTAACTGATTTAGATAAGGATTTTTACACTATTGATCAAAACAGGAAAGAGAGAGAGAGAGAAAGAAGGAAAGCAATAAATCAAAGTACAACTTATAAAATCATGTGATCATGCAAAATCAGAGTACAACTTATAAAATCAGAATATGGTCTTTTCCTTCCACTATGTTTGCATAAACTCAAAATCATGTGATCATGCATTTATAAAATTTAATAGCTTTGACACATTTTATTTGAATTCTTCAGCCACAAATCACACCATAATCTAATAAATTAGAATCAAATAAAGTAGAAACTAGATATTTGAACTTATCTCATTTTCATTTGTAATCATCCAGCTGAATTTAGATACACCTTTCTAAAACTTCAATCAAACCATTTGAGCTTACTTAAGATTGTGTCTTCGTGCCAACGGTATAATATTTGCAGTTGACGGGATTTTAGTATGTTTACTTTTTGTGGCCTTTATTAAGCTTCGAGGCTAGTCCCTTTCGTTTATATTGGGCTTGACGCTTTAATTACTCAGCCCAACTAGCCTTGTCACCTAATTGATCGATGTTTCATATTTAGCCTAAACAATGCCCCCTGCATGCCAGTGGCTGGTAACATAAGCCACGTGGCACGCTTGAAAAAACTAAAACGTCGCTTCACTTCTAAGCACCCTTTGCTGATATAAACTTGTTTCTTTATTCTGGTCACTTCTTTTTTCCCTTTTTGCTGTTTCTTGAACTTCAAGTATTCAATTTGCTGCATTTCTCTTACCCCAACTTTCAAATGGCTTCCTCCGCTCCTGTCGCTTCTTCTGCTGTTGATCCTTCTTCCACCTCCGCTGGTAGTCTGCTAGATTCTTTAGTGACTATCTGAAACCCTGTTAACCCACTTGGCGGGCTTGTGATGGTATGTATTCAGTGGTCTGAAAACCCTTTTTTCCTTTAGATTGGATTCCCATTCTAATAGTTGTTTATTTCTTTTTAAGAGGATTCATCATTCCACAAATCAGTGGCTTTTTGGTAAGTTTCCCACTTCTCGTGTTTAGCCCTTCTATTTTATTGAAAAGTACTTTATTTGTGCTTCATTTTTTTTAGCACTTCGCCTTGGAGTTTCCAAATCTCCAACAAGAGTGACGTCAAGTACCTGATAATCTCTCCTGACCTGTCCAAAGTCACTGCCCTTACTCAACCGAAGCTATGGCCATTGACCTCCATTCACAACTTGGTCTTAACTCGGACGACCTCGCCCTTCCTCGAGTCGTCTTACAGAAAACTCAGGAACTGGCCCTGGTCTCCTCGGGCTTGGGTTAACTAGGTGAGGTTTTTAAAGTCAGAATATGCACCTCAGTAGAAGGAGATGGGTCTATATGACCTCATCTAACTATCCCTAGCCGGTGTCAACATCCTTGTGGAGCTTTTAATGGCCCTCTTTAGCTTATGGGCTCTAGGCAGCAATGCCTTCATCTTCAAGCTCAGCCCGATATCCCTTATGCTATGGGATGTCTTCATGTTCTTAGGGCTACCTATCACTAGGGAGGAGAACTTCTACACGATCCTCGAGAAGCATGACTCCTACACCGCCCTTCCTCTAATTTAGAGAGCAAGATCAGGAGCGCAAGCTCCTACACGAAGATTATGGAGCTATTCTTTGAGAAGCCAACCACTGAGCCTGTCACTACCATGGAGCATCTGATCTTTATATTGATCCCACTGAGCCAATGGATCTTAGCCTCAGGGAGAGGGAAGCTCATGCTTTGTTTCGGTCTACTTTACTCCCCCTTCTGTAGACCAAGAATCTAAGGAAATTACCTGCAGTTACACCAAAAGCACACTTAAGTGGGTTTAACTTAAGGCCGACCTCCCTCATTCAGAGGAAACTCGTCCTTAAATGCTCAATATGATCATGTGCCTTCTTAGATTTTATCATTATGTCATGTATGTTTACTTCTAGATGCTTTCCTATCATATTGTGGAAGATGGCATTTATAGCCTGCTGATAGGTGGCCCCAGCATTTTTCAGACCGAATGGCATAACTACCCATTTAAATGTTCCAATAGAGCTAGGGCACCTGAAAGCAGTCCTGTGAATGTCTTCTTTTGCGATAAATATTTGATTGTATCCAAAGAAGCAATCCATAAATGACAATAAAGTATTTCCGACCCCAGCATCTATTAACCTGTCTGCAATAGGCATTACACATATGTCTTTAGGTGTGGCTGTGTTTACATTTTGAAAATCTACACAGACTTACAGTTTCCTATCCTTCTTAATTATTGGGACTATATTTGAGAGCCACTGAGTATACTTGCAAGGCCATATGAATCCGACCTATAGGAGACATTTGATCTCCTCCTTTACTCATAGTTTCACTTTGACAAACATGCTCTTGGCGGGTTATTGGTGCAGTCTATAGTTTGGTTTTATAGGAAGCCTGTGTTCGACCAGCTGTCTATTGAGCCCTGACATTTTATCATAATCCCATGTGAAGTAGTCCTTGAATTCTAGTAGTGTTAACTTAATGGTATTCTTTTGTTCTTCATCTAGTAGTGAGCTAATAAATGTGATCCTTGGCTCTTCTAGGGACTCGAGGTTTACTTCTTCTGGTGGATCTTAGACCTTTGGGGCTATGTCTTCAAATTTTAAAGGTACAGGGTCTAGTTCGTGCAGTTGTGCTACCTTTTAGGTTTCATCTTCATATATGACTTCAGTCACACAGATCTTAGGTCTGTAGTCTTTTAGTTTCTCTTGTATATTATGCAACTATAGCTTTTGAATGGTGCTACGACCTTTTTTCTATCTATTTTAGTCATCAATCAATTCTATGATAGGCTCGTGCCTCTGTAAGGCACTATATTGTCTGTTGTTGTTCTGCATGAAAGGATTCCTTAGGCCTTTCAGAATGTAAATGGGCCCATATCAATGCCATAATACCTTGCATCTATGAAGTTAGTGGCCATTATGAATGGCTTGTCTTCAGCTTAGACTACTTCTACCTCTTCTCCTTTCCACATAAGAAGCATCTAATACAGTGAAGAAGGTACGCAATCATCGGCATAGATCCAATCCTGACCTAGGAAGGCCTGGTATTGTGTTGTGGTGCTGATCACAAAAAAAGCCATCAGTGATGACTTGGTTCCAACATCAACCTATAATGGTAGTATGCTAAGGACCTTAGATGTGGTCACAGTGAACCTTATGATAGATACCTAAGTCAGCATCAGATCACGCTCCTCTCACCCTATCTTGATCATCATGCGAGCTGGCAGAATGTTCACCGCTGAGCCATTGTCCATGAGGACCCTAGTCATTAGCCTTCCATTGAAATGTGCCCTGATGTATAAAGGCTTCAAGTGTTGAGTCATTTTCATGCTGGGTTTCTCTAGGACAGCCCACTTTGGCTTTCCTTCTATTGCTTGTAAGGTGATTTGGCAAACAAGCTTTGTAATCTCTTCTTTCTGTGCCTGCATTCTTATAGGTCTGTGTCAACCTCGAGGAGTTTTGTTTCTGTTGGCCCTAAGCACCACTAGTGGTAGACCAGAATTGAGAAGGTAGTGTTAACGAGACCATGTATCAAAGGTGGACTTCCTTTTAAACTTGCTAGCCTCCTGTTGAACGTCGGAGCTATCCTATACCTCAATTTTCTACTATTTAAGGTATCTTTGTGTAGCCCATTTTCGTTGAAGACATCACTTCTGGGTTCTTGTTAAGATAGTTGGGAACTTCTTGTGTCTCATGACTCTCCATTTCAGAAGCGGCACGTTGCCAAGCGGTGTAACGAACTTGCCTGAGCCTTTAGTGGTTTTTGGTTTTGAAGGAAGCTTTGTGTTGCTTTCAGATGTCATTAATAGCGAAAAGGTAGGCTATCAGGGCCTACATCCTAGCCCGTTGGTGTCCCCATGAATGGTTCACCTGCTCCAGGGGGAGTTGACTACTTTACGAAGAAGTTAAGCTTGCTATACAGTTCCCTTAGACGATCCTAAACCACCTTAGATCCATCTGGCTTTGTTATTATCAATTCCCCCGACCAATATCCCATCTTGAGGATTGTTTGCTATTTTTCTTCATTTTCTACTGGCTGTCTTCATTTTAGGTTTTCCTTAAGCCATCCCAAACTACCTTAAAGCCATTTGAGCTTTTTATGTTCTGCCCTTCCGAGCCTATGTCCCATCTAGAAGACTTGTTCTTATTGGATCGACTCGTGGGTTTCCCCATGCAGTCCCATACTGTCTTAGAGTTTCCTTGAGGTACTTTATCCCTATTCCAGATGTTCCAGGGTCTCCATCCTTTTGCCTACCATCACTTTTCCTGAGTCGTCATTTGCCAGAGTTTATCTCCACCATGTTGGCCATGGCAAATGGTGGGAATGGGTCCTCGTTTACAACCATAAATTCTTTCTTAGGGAATTTTAGAACTCCCTTGTTAATCCAGTCTTAGATGATGTTCTTAAATCCCTAACATGCCTTAGTGCTGTGACTCTACGAATGATGGTACCTACAGTATTCCTTCCCTCTCTGTTCTTCCTTCGAAGGGATTTTATGATCAGTGGGCAGGGAGATAAAGTTCTATTTGAGGAAGAAATCAAGGATTTCCTCTGTTTTAGTGGTATTAAAGGTGTATTGAATTGTGTTCGATCTTTTAGGAAGTTCTTTGGCCTTCCTTACTAGAGCTAGGCATGTGTAGTTGCCAGCATTCTTTAGTTCTGTGATCACCATGTCTAGGTCTCCAAAATAGGTCCTTATAGTAGTCCATCGGCGATAGTTCTCTTCCTTGAGTAGTTTCCTCATAACCCCATACTTTGGCCGCAAGTTCATAGAAATCTCAAAATTCCATCCCTTAGAATTTCTTTTGAAGTTCTATATCCAGTCTTGCTTATGCTATCTTGATGAATTCAGTTTCTAGAAGCAATATGTGGTACCTACTCCTAAGATGTTTGAACCCCACCAAGTATTAGTCTACCATCTCTCCAGCCTGTTGTGTGAGCTTGCAGAGTTCTGCTATGTTGACCTCCAGTTCTACTTTATAGAACTAAATATGGAACTTTTGCTCCATTTCCATCTAATTGATGATTGAGTTACGGGGTAGTGACGTATACTATGTGAATTCCGGGCCCGTAAGAGTATTCAAGAACAATCTCAACTTTAAGTTAGCGAAGTTCTCATTATTAGCAATCTTGCCACATTAGATTGTGAACCTCACAATGTGCTCCAATGTCGACTATGTTTCGTCCCCTGAGGGCAACGTGAAGTCAGGGATCTTGTATCCCCAAGGGTATGGGTTATCCTTGTCTATGTACTCTGGATATGGTTTTGAGAGACTAGGCCGCCGATTAGCCTCATCCCTAGTCTATATATATCTTGGATGGCATCCCTCAGGGCCTCCATGTTCACCAGTTGGTTCTAAGGCTCGGTCTGATGCTTTGGGATCACCGCCGTGCCTCCCGGGCCACTTATGCTGGGTTCCTGTAAATAATACAAAGGATTACTTACAAGATGAGTGTGAGAAAATATTTGGGGTTAGGGATGTCTCTTACAAATGTGTGACCTCGATGGCTAGCACTTATTGATTCCTGCTTGCTGCCCTCCAAGCAGTCCTACACTTGAGCTTGCTTTCAGATGAGTGCCTCTTAATGATGCAGCTATGTTCTTTATGCCGTCATGTAGGGCCTACATCATGACTTGCTATCGTTCTTTTTCCCTACATTTTGACGTTTCCAGGGATAATGCAAAGAAGCTTTGGTTCTCTTCTAGCTGCTTATCCATCTGGTCTTGAATTTCATATAGCACTTCTGCTATAGGTTCGTTGGATATGATCAACGAGTTGGATTGTTCAGTTCCTGACTTTAAGCCAAGGCTCATACTTCTACTACCTGTAGTCACTGACACTATGTGCTCACAATGTTCAGCTGCTTTAGCATCAAGCGATAAGTGTTCTAACCCTTCATGCACAGAGGTCCCTTTTGGTTCGTGAGAACCAATACCTATTTCATTAGTCCTTTTTGTCTTTTCACGTCCTTACCATCTTTGTTACACAGGTCCCACTGGGCATGCCAAAAATTGTTCGTGGCTGAATAATAAATACCAGGTATGCCAAAGATGTTGGGTCTCAATAGATAATGAAAGGGTTTTGAACTCCCTTACCACAGTTCACTCGGATGTAAAAAGATACAAGGCTTTGGTAGAACAAGTGTATGATTTTTTATTGAAATGTAAAAAGATTACAGACTAAAAACTAAACACTGAAAAGGGCTAACAAATGTAAAATTTATGAGTTTTTGATGGAGTATTAGCTAGTTTCTTCTGTATTTTCTCCTTTTATTTATAGTATCAGAATAGCGAAAGCCTTTTCGTTAAAACTTAGCATGTTCTGCCAAAGAATCAGGGATCTCGTGAAACTTATGGCATGGTCTCTCCATTTTGATAACCAACCCATTTCATCGAAATACTTAGACATAGATTTCGACATTACTTAAGATCATGTCCTCGTGCCAACAGTCTAATAGTTACAGCTGACGGGATTTCAGCATGTTTACTTTTTATGGCCTTTATTGAGCTTCGGGGCCGACCTTTTTCATTTATATTAGGTATGACGCTTCAATTACTCAGCCCAATAAAGCTTGTGACCTAATTGAGTGATGTTTCATATTTAGCCCAAACATCCTGATATAACATTTTAGGGATTAGGGGAAATTCATACTTTTTGATATAGCGACATTTAGGAGAAGGAAGTTAAAGTCTGTTGGCAAGAGGAAAATCAGAAGGAAAGTTGAAGAATAGAGAAGTGGAGATAGCCCCACATCAATAAGAATATAAGATAAAAGAGGGTGTGATGCTTATAAAAGAAAAGGAGGCACAACAATTGAAACATACTTACCTGGATAGGGTCAATGGGTGATCAAGAAAATGCTTACAAAAAAAAAAGGTCGGTGGCCTTCATTGCACTTAGAAGGGGTGCCTGTTTAAGGTCTCCTTGAGATGGAGAGCCTATGTCATAGTTTGTTGTGGTGGGGGTTTGCGTTCGTGCAGCCTCTTCCCATTTTTGGTTTTAAATTTTTCATCTCACATTTTTTTTAATCTTGTTTATGTGTTTAACAATGTTTTAAAAATCAAATTATATTATGAATTTGAAAATTAAAAGACAATATCATTTATTTAGTCATAACATATTAAGTTTTAATTTTTTTCATTATCATATTTACATTATCCTTTTAAAGCAAATGATGAGTTTTCAATTTTCTCTACACTTTCATTCATATAATCTCAAAAAGAAAATTATGCACTCAAAATTCACTATAAAAACAAAGAAGTAATTAAGTTGAAATTAACATTTCTAAATTGGATAAAAGTTTTTATTATTAAAATAAGAGTAAAAAGAAAAAAAAACAATCCAACCAGTTTGACCATTCATATCTTAAAACAATGGTATTTAGATTCGTTTCTTCGTTTCTTTTGTATTCGTTCTTGAAATTTGTTATTGGTTTTTTCTATTGAATTTGGAGCAGTATTAAGATGGGTTTACAACAATCTTAATTTCTGGATAAGGAACTAGGATTTATTTCACTTAGCTATTTCTTATGACATGAGGAATATGAGATAATTTCTATGACATGAGAAATGAGAAATCTGAGATAATTTCTGGTTTGATGTTTCTTATGGGGTTATTGGAGAGATATGGATGCATCTTTGAATCTTAGTTAGCATTTTGTAGTTGAATTTGCGCGTCAAGTTGTTATATGTGTGGTAGGGTTTCGTTATTATTATTTAAATCAAGTGGCTAGAGTTCGAATATCAATTTTTGCACATGTAATAAAACCTAATTGGTATGGTTCTATGTATTGGAAATTAAATTTTCTTATTGATAAAGTATATATTATTTTTGCATGTCTCACCAAAAAGAATTCTAAGGTTTTAAAAGTCGGATCTATCATTAAACTAGTCAAGGTAATAGTTTAAAGGTCAATGGTTGGATAATAATTGAATCGTAATTGAACCAGATGTGATTAATTTACTATATTTTTAATTTTACGTGTTAAATGTTAAATTAAAAGTAACTTTTTACAAAATGTTATTTCACAAGATTAAATTTACGAGATGAAATTAATCACATGTCTTCAAAATGATTTTAAATTTGTTTAATATTCATGAACCCTTATTCATTATATAAAGAAAATGATATCTTGTTAAGCAATTTTAGAAGGCTAATCAAAACTGAATTAAAAAGATAAAGTTTAAAAGAAGAATATAGATAAAAAAAATTAGAAGTATAAAGATGATATATTTATGCTTACCATATATATATTTAAAATGCCTATTTCTAATTAAATCAAAACATAAATTATTTATTTCATAATAAATTCTTACATTTAATATTATTAACATATTAAAAATCACTTGTTTTGATTTGATTGGGGAAATAATGAAATTATGGAAAAATAAACTATTTCCTAAATTAATGTTTTATTGCAAATATTAGCATAGATATCCTTAAACATGGCAAAATAATCTCTGGATCGCTTCTTTAACATTCTTAATAATTTTTAAAACAAAGATTAAAATATTAGAAATTTAAAAAATTATGTTTGTTTTTGTTGGAAGTTTGATGAGTCATTTGTAATTTACGTTAAGTTTATATGGAAAAAGAAAAGTAAAGTTTATTGACAACTGGATTGTAAATACTGCCTCACTAAATGGTAATTCCAGCTACTAAACGTAATACTTAATGCAACGTAATAACTAGAATATTATTAGAACAAACCAATAATAAAATGATTAATTATAATTATCATTAAAATTAATAAAATATGTTAAAATGTTTATTTTAAATACTTATTATTTGTAAAATACAAATAAGATAGATCATGATTTCAATAATCGGCCAATTGGTAATAGTAACAGTAATATCGAAATTGAAACTACGCAAAACCAATTATCTCCTAAATTAACGTTTTATTGCAAAATTATTAGTATATGAATCTTTAAACATAACAAAATATCCTTAAACTCTGGACTTCTATGATATTCTTATCAAATTTTCAAGATATAGCTTCAAATATTAGAAATTACAAATTGTTTTTTTAATTTTGCAACTTACCAAAACTTAAATTTATTAAAATCACAATTAAATTGTAATGATATATATATATATATATATATCTCATTACAAAATGGTTCCAACCATTAAACGTAATAGTTCATATGCTATAAAGTCAAACGATCCAAGAATTTATGGAGGATGATGTATTTATATAATTTATCGTTTCATACTTTGCACTCAGTATTATTTAAACTTGCCACAGACAGTGCCACTTGTAAACTAGCGCTTAGCAAAAGTTTAGCATTTAGGTCGATGAAATGAGGAAGTCTGGAACTAATTAATGGCTTAGCCTGTGACAGTGGATTACGTTTTATTTGGTCATTTGTTGGAGCTTATAATGGAGATAGATAGTGGTAAAGAATTAAAGACTTCAAAGAAGCATTTCGGCTGCTTTCCTCAAGGCAAACGACAGCCAAAACCAAATACTTCATGGAATACTGACACGTCTCTTTGTAGTGAAACTAACTTCATGCCGGCAGGAGCACTATATCTGGTTGAGTGTTAGTGCAATTACAGGTAGCACTCGCGTTCAACAAGAGCAATGTTAAAGGCCCATAGAAATTTCTAGCAATTGCGGTGCTGGCAGCCTTTTCACAAACATGCCATGATTATTTCCCTCTGTAAAAAGGGTGCTTCGCCAAACCTAATGTCACATATAATTGGCACTTTAGCCTTTGTCAAAGTATATTTTTCGTCATACACTTTACATTATTGTTAGTTTCAGTTTTATACAACTATGGAAAGATTCCCAAACAACGTTAGATCACTTATTTTGTTATTAGTCATTATAGTACTATGGAAAGCAAGTGGTGGCTTGGGTGAAATAGGGGGAGGAAGTGATGTAGTTGATAGAGGAGTTTTTAAAGTTGGTGGGGCAATCCATCATAACGTTAGGCATTTAGGAGGAGGTGGTGGTGGTGTAGGAGCTGGTTTTGATGTAAGTGGAGTGGTTGTGTGCATGTAGGAAGTGGTGCCAGTGGTAGTATAGGAGAAGGTGGTAGTGTAGGAGGTGTTAGTGGTGGTGTAGGAGGAGGTGTTGGGGTAGGTGGAAGTACAAGTGTAGAAGGTGGTGTTGATGCAAGTGGAGGTGGTGGTGGGCATATAGGAGGTGGAGCTGGTGGTAGTGTAGGAGGAGGTTTTGGGGTGGTGGAGGAGGAGGTGGTGCAGGTGGTATATAAGAGGAGGAGGTGGTGCTAGTAGTACAAGAGGAGGTCGTAGTGGTGTTAAAGGAAGTGGTGCTGGTATAGGTACAGGTAGTGGTGGGTGTGTAGGAGGTGGAGCTGGTTGTAGTATAGGAGGAGGTGTTGGTGGTGGTGCAGGAGGAGGTGCTAGTCTAGGAGCAAGTGTTAGTGGTGGTGCAAGAGGTGGTGCTGGTGTAGGGAGTGGTGCAGGAGGAGTTGTTAGTGTAGGAGGTGGTGCTGGTGGTAGTATTGGAGGAGGTGTTAGTGGAGGTGCAAGAAGAGGTGGTGGTGGGTGTGTAGGAGGTGAAGCTGGTGGTAGTATAAGAGGAGGTGTTGGTGGTGGTGTAGGAGGAGGTGGTGCTAGTAGTAGTATAAAAGGAGGTGCTGGTAGTAATGTAGGAGGAGGTGTTGGTGTTGGTGGAGGTATAAGAGAAGGTGCTAGTGGTAGTAGAGGAGGAAGTGTCAGGGCAGGAGGAAGTGGTGGTCTAGGAGGTGGTATTGGTGTTGGTAGTGGTACAGGAGGAGGTGCTAGTGACGGTGGTGGTAGTGGTGTGGGAGGAGGTGCTGCTGTGGTGGTGTAGGAGGAGATGCTGGTTTAGGAGGTGGTACTGGTGGTAATGCAAGTGTCGAGGTAGGGGGAAGTGGTAGTCTAGGAGATGGTGCTGGTATTGGTGGTAGTGGTGGTAGTAGTGTGGGAGGAGGTGGTGCTGGTGGTGTTGTAAGAGGAAGTGCTGGTTTAGGAGGTGGTACTGGTGGTGGTACAGGAGGAGGTGTTGGGGCAAGAGGAAGTGGTGGTCTAGGAGGTGGTGCTGGTATTGTTAGTGGTGGTGGTGGTGTGGGAGGAGGTGGTGCTGGTGGTGGTGCAGGAGGAAGTGGTGGTCTAGGAGGTGGTGCTAGTGTTGGTGGTGGTGTAGGAGGAGGTGGTGCTGGTGGTGGTATAGGAGGAGGTGCTAGTGTTAATATAGGAGGGGGAGCTAGTATTGGTGGTGGTGTAAGAAGAGGTGCCAATCTAAGAGGTGGTGGTCTAGGAGGTGGTGCTGGTGCTGGAGGTGCTATTAGTGGTAATGTAGGAGGAGGTGCCGGTGTTGGTGGTGTAGGAAGTGGTGGTGGTAGTATTGGAGGTGGTGCTAGGGTAGGAACAAGTGGTGGTCTAGGAGGTGTTGCTGGTGGTGGTCCAGGAGTAGTTGTTGGTGTTGGTAGTAATGTAGGAGGAGGTACAAGTGTTGGTGGTGGCACAAGAGGAGGGGGTGGTTTAGGAGGTGGTACCAATGGTAGTGTCGGAGGTGGTGTTAGGTCAGGAGGTGGTGGTGGTGCAAGAGGAGTTGTTGGTGTAGGAGGTAGTGTTAGTGGTGATGTAGGAGGAGGTACCGGTATTGGTGGTGGTGCAGGAAGAGGTGGTGGTGTTAGTGGTAGTATAGTAGGAAATGCTGGGACAGGAGGTAGTCTTGGTGTTAGTGGAGGTGGTGGTGGACGTGTAGTAGGTGGTGCTAGTGGTAATAGAGGAGGAAGTATTAGGGCAAAAGGAGAAGGTGGTATTGATGGTAGTGTAGGAGGAAGTGTAGTTGCAGGAGGTGGTATTGGTGCAAGTGGAGGTGGTGGTAGGGGTCTAAGAGGAGTTATTAGTGCTAGTGTTGGAGGACGTAGAGGTGGGCATGTAGAAGGTGGTGCTAGTGGTGGTATAAGAGTTGTTGGTGCAAGAGGTAGTGTTGAAGCAAGAGTAGGAGTTAATGTTGGAGGTGGTGTAGGTACAGGTGATGCTTTTGGTGTAGGAAGAAGTGGAGCTAGGAGTGTTGCCAGTAGTGCTAGTGGTAGTATTGGAAGTGTTGATGGTACAAGAGGAGGTATTAGAGCAAGAGGTGGTATTGGGGTAGGCGAAGGTGCTAGTACTGGAGGCGATGCAAGTAGTAATATTAGAGGAGATGCTGGTGTTGGAAGTGATGTTAGTAGTAAAGGCTTGGTGTAAGGAAATATTAGATGTTGAGGTAGTGTTGTTGACTTTGTAAGACTTGAAGGAGTTTTATTTTGGTTGTCACTAATTTTGTAATAGAAATAATGCTATATCTATCATGTGTAATTACAAATACATGATCTATAAGATAATAAAATAAGAGTGTTGCTACTTATATAATATGGTTTATTTTCTACATTTTGTTATCTAAAATTTGAAAAGAGATATAAAACTATATATTTAATTGAGTTTTTAATATGTTTTGTTTATAATTTTAAAAACTATAAACAAAGTCAGGATAAAGATAGAATAGTTTAAGATTTATAGGATTACTAAAAATAAAAATAGTATATTCATTTAGAATTAAATCTTTAAACATGTTTTGACCAACATGCAAAAAAAATGTTTATGATTAATCCGTGGTTATTGTAATAACCCACTTTCTAAATTACTTTTAAGAATCTACCACCATAATTAAATTCTAAAATTTATAAAAACATTTACCATAGTAGGAACGCTTTAAACCTGATAAAAATAAACACAATATTTTTTTTGGTAAATGAGCAAATTATTATCCTTTAAATCTTAGGTCCAATAGTACCATAGATTTTAAATTTGTTCATTATACAAATTGTTCCCTTAACTTTTAAAAATGATACAATTTGGCCCTTATTGTTAACAAAAGTTAACTTTAACTATTAGTTAACTAGAAGAGGACAGGAAAGGATCTCAAAAGTTATAGAAAATGACAAAAAATTATAATAAAGAACACAAAAATTACATACAAAGACCTAAAAGATTACAATAAAAGGAGATATAATGCCACCTTAACATTATCCTCTATATTTGCTTAATTGATATAATGCCAAGGTTATCAATTCAATGAGATAAAAAGAAAAAGATAAGGAAGATTGAAGGCCAAAACACAAAGGGATTGCTTTATTGATTCATCAATTCAACCAAGGTTACACTTAATTGACATTGGAATAGTGAAATTGCTTGAATATTTGACAATTGTGCATTGGCAATTCACATTCCCTTACTTATCATGGTATATGAAATAGTAATATATTATAGGATATTTATATATAAAGAAAACATTTTTTTAGATATTAAAATTTTCAACTTTTCATATATTAATTTATATTTATTAAAAAGAAAGTAGATCTTATGTTTAGTATCAAATATACAAAAAATATATTTTGGTGGGGCTGAAAAAATATAACTCTTACATTTTATTAAAAAAATAAAAATTTAAGGGGATGCCTTAGTCTACCCATCTTCGCCACTACATGATGTATCATTCTAAGGCCTCAGACCCATTTACTAGCACACAATCCGAATATAATAATATATAGTCATCCAACAACAATTTGAAACATGAAATGTAGTGATAACCTTAAACTAGTCCTTGTACACAATATTATTTAAAATACATAAGTAGACTCTAGACATAATGTTGGTGCCTCAAGTTTTTGGTTACTTCTTCTTTGTTGCACCCGAATCTTTTCTTGAAATGTTGAAAACCTCATAATGAGACTATAGGGTTCTAGTAGCCACAAAATAATTTAAAGTGTATTTAGGCATGTTTTAGAGGTAGTTAAGTGGGAAAAATAAAGAATGATACATAATTAATTATTAATTAAACGATAAATAATTGATTGAAAACATACAAGTACATGTATATCATCGCATATTTGTAAACTCCCTTCTTATTTCCTCTAACTGAACCTATAGTTTGCCATAATCAAATAGGATCCGTCTATTTGATCAAACCTTTCAAGCTAACTAATAATGAGGATCAACTTAGTCAAAGGTGTAGAGCTCACTATTGGTCCATGGATTCCCTATCCCTTATGATCACCCAAAGAGGTGTCATATGTCTTAAAGGCTAACTCTAATCTTGGCCAAAAAAAAAAGGAGAAATAACAAGGGCCTTGCAAATGTGAAATAACCACTTGGCACCAAGTGGTGATAGACTATATGGTAAAACATAATCATAATTACTTCAGTATAATTTCTATAACAGCCTCCGCCATCTACATTCATGGCTTAAATATAAATTCAACATATATGCAACTCATAAAAGTGAAATATAATTAATATTAATATTCAACATCTTTGCTTCAAAATTGTACATGTTGAACGTATTGTTTTGATAATTTAAAAAAACTTAAGAAAATATTTTACTTCTCTAGATTATACAATTAATAATGATAAAACCTTCCAAGAGAGCAAAGGAGTAAGAACAAGAGAAGACTTAGCTTATATATGTTTGAATTTTTATTCTCCTAGTTTTATTATTAAAAGTCAGTCTAATAGAGAGCTTGCATCTTGGTAAAAACTTTTTTAAAAGACAAGTCTTGGGCTCATACATACATGATTTTGGAACTTAGAAAATATCTTTGCCCATCTCATGTTCATAATCTCATCCTAATGAGTTTTAGTTAGGACACGCATGTATTAGTAGGAATGCCTTATATTGTTTTTTGAGTATTGAAACTCATACTTGCAAGTTCTTAGAAACTTACTCATGAGTTTAAGAGTTCTAGAATGTCCTTGGCTTTATCATGCTCAAACATGCAAGTTTTAGAGCTTTAAAGAAGAATGTGTTTTTTGCCTTACTCGGACACGCAATCTTAAGAGGTTAAGTAAGTGAGTTTTAGAGTGGCAGAAAGGAGCTTAGTTTCATCTACTTAGAACATGTGAGTTTTAGTAGTAAGACACACGAGTTTAGAGTGATAGTGTTAACCAAGGCTTTACACTTCTCATCCTCAGGAGGTTAAGTTCTCATCCTCATGAGTATTAGTTTACCAGTTCTACTTGAGTTCTTAAACTTATCGACCCTTGTGAATTCTAGTGTCAAACATGCAAGTTTTAATGTTTCACTCAAGTTTTCCTAAGTTTAAGTCTTAAGCATTTGAGCCAACTTATTTCATCCTAACTGTTCAAAACTTGTCTAACCCATATTCACAAATTCTAGATCTCACCTATGGATTCTTCAAAATGTACAAGAGGTTATTTACTTCTTGCATTTATTCCTCATGTGATCCAGATAGCCTCTACGTGTGTTTTAGTATTCCAAAGAAGCTTGTGCTTTTGCCTTCTTAAAACACACAAGTTTCAGTGGGCTTCCATACATGTATTATTCTAAATTTCGTTGAAGTCTTTCTGTACTATTCAAACAGTCAATTTTTTGAGTTTTGACACGTGTTTAATGAATTTTATAGATAAAGGGATTTTTCTTAGTTTCTACTTCCATAATGCAATATTGTGGCTCCAAATGGCTAGTTGAAGTATCCAATGGCAATAATATTCCTCATACTATAAACAAAACCTCATTTAAATGAGTAGCTATTGAATTGACAGATTGCATTCATAGTTTTACCAACTGCATTGATTATTTTTGAAAAAGCTCTCTATTAACTAGTTTATAAGCTTTCATTATATTTCTATATACTCTTTTGAGGGTTTAAGGGCTTTGATTACTTACTCTACTTTCTAAAATCTTAGGAAATATTTTCCTTAAGGTAGTGTTTGGATTCATCTTGGATTGATGAATTTGAATTTAGATTTTACATTTGAAAGCTTGTATTTTAAATCCTTTGTTTAAGTAGTTTTAAAAATTTCAAATGAAGAAAATAAATAATTGAGATTCAAAACAAAAATAAAAAATAAAAAAATGAGTTTATTTCTATTTTTAATAGACAAAAGATGAGAAAAGATACGAGAGCAATGTATTAATAGTGAAAAAGCAAAGGGAACAAGATGTTTGAAATGGTTTTAATTTCAATTGACTAGGGTGTAAAGTGAATTTGAAATTACAAATTAAAATGGATTTGGATTTGAATCAAATTTAAATTAATAAATTTTTGTATAAATGAGGGTTTTGGTATTAAACCAAATCCAAATCCACTTTAATCCAAGCACCCTATAAATGTTTATTGCTTACAATGATTTTGTAATATATTTTTAAGTGAGTTCAAGACTTATAAGACTTGATTATTGTACTGTGGTTGCAAGCACTCAATTTAAGCTTGTGATTTTAGCAAAAATTTTCAAGTGTGAACTAAAGTATTGGATGTAGGTAGCTATGATTCCTAATAGAACCAATTTTTGTCAATACATGGTCACATCTTCTCTGGAAGCCTTTCTGCCTTCCAGCTAGTGTCATTCATATGCTGAAAATATGTGGAATATTTTGCTAATTGATTAAACCTAGTGATGAATTCTTCTTCATTCATATTCCCTTGCTTCCACTCTTGAAATTCTGCCTCTTTCTCAGCTCTGAAGGCAAAAAGGAAGTGATAGTTGAAAAACATCCACTTAAATTTCTCCCAATTCAAATGAGATCAAGCTATTGGTCTAACAGAATCACACCAATACTTGGCCTCTTTAACAAATGACACAGTAGCTAAAGTAACCTTCTATTCTAATGACCAAGTAACCACATCAAAGATGGTCTTGAGATGCTCAATCCATTATTTCACTTCTCTCTCTTTCATACTACCATCAAAAGTTGGAGAATTAAAATGGGAGAAAATTTTCCAAGCTTGATCAATTGAAGCATCTATGCTACTACCACCAACACTAGACTGCTCTAGTCTACTACCATAACACCTAGATTGCTCTAGTCTTCTACCAGAACCTCAAATTGATTTGGTATACTCTCATAGGTACCATCATCTTTGAGTTCATTTTGATCCTCAGTCCTAACTATTTTATTGCTTTTACCACCACCTCTATTTCTTAACAGAGTGTCATGGCCCTAAATAGTCCTCCTAATATCAATTATCATACTCCGTAGCTGTTTTAGAAGGTTGTCATTACCTTGAGGTATAGGTTTCTCTGGTATTAGCTCCCCTTTTGGTATGTATTACTCAAGGTTTTCTATTGAATTATGTACTGTAGGAATTAGCCTAACCATTTCTCCCCTCCTAAGGATGGAAGCAACCATAAGTGCACAGAAAATTTAAAAGCTATACGAAAAGGAAGAATGTGTGATGAATAAATATATTACAAACTGCTAAAAGCTAAATCCAACATAGTATAGTATACCAACTCTTAAAACTCAAGAAACTGATACTAAATTATAATATAATGTCTGCTTTGATATTATCAATACATATCACACTCTATTATGGTAATTAGAACTTAATTAAAACCCTTCTTAAATTAACATAATAGAAAAAGGGTTAGACAATATATTTTAAAACTATTTATAAAGTTTGGGGATCCTAAGAAAGTCTTTTTGAAAATTTGTTGAACTTAGCACAATTCAAAACTAGAGATTTGAAGCAAAGAGAAGCAGAAGAACTAAATTAAAAATAATAATTCAAAACAAGAATAAAATAATAATTTTTTCCATTCTAGCACATCCATTATGACCAACATGTCATTCGCCATAGCAGATGACACAAAAGTAACAGGCCACGGTAAAGGCCCTTTAGCTATGGCTTAGCGCTATGGCACTATGAGCCACAGTGCATGACACATTTCACTATAGTGCACATAACACTTCATGATAATATATTTGCTGTCAGAATAGCAAATTTAAAGCAAACTTTTAGTTTGTATTGTTGCTTCATCTAGTATTCAATTAGAGTGATACAAGAGTCCATTTAAAGCTTATTCAATTATCTAATTAATGGCACTATTTTCATTTCAAAATAGCACCTCTTTTAATGGTGCCATTTTCATTTCAAAATAACACCTCTTTTATTTAGTTATCTAGCTTATTTAGTTACCTAGCTAATGGCACTAGATTCATTTCAAAATAATACCTCTTTTAAAATTTCGACACCTTAATACAAAACGGTCACTTTTATAAAAGAAAAGCACACCCAAGTTTCCAAAATCTAACCATTTGCCAATAGCTTGAACTGAGACTTAAACCATATCCAATAGACTAACAAATACTTGATTGAATATATATTCAAGCAATAATACATTTCAAACAATATATGGCCAATCAAAGCCCCAATCTTAAATCAAAATGGGGTTATGTGCTTGAGGCATTATACACTATACAAATTGGTTATTTCACAACAAAACCAAGTCAAATACTATTCAACATGTTCCTATACTAGCATTTTGACCCTGCACCACAATCACATCTCAAAAACATAATTCAAGCCAAAAATATAATACACAATAATCACTCACATGATACAAGTACATTCAAAATTTATATGTAGATCCTAGTTGGTAATGTATATGGATATGTATTCATTCACTGCTAGAAAACAAGAATTTGTGATGGAAAATTTGTGATGCATTAAAGCTTCTTATAAAGGTGTCCCAAATCTATCCCAAAATGTGTCCTAAATATTTGCAACGGAATTTGGGAAAGATTATTGTGTCTCAACTATTTTATAATGGAATTTAGGACAGAATATTCGTGTCATAAATATTTGTGACACAATTTAAGATAGACTATTGTGTATCAAATATTTGTGATGGAATTTGGAATAGAATATTTGCATCTCAATTTTTTTGTGATGGAATTTGGGACAGAATTTTGTATCTCAAATATTTGGGATGGAATTTTGCTTCTCAAATATTTGGGATGAAATATTGCTTTGCAAATATTTTTCTATAATTGTAATAGATATGAAATTTAATTAAAATTGTATGAAATTATATATTTTTAAATTTATTAATTTTAATGTATAGTTTAATTTTAATTAAAATGGGAAATAAGCATATATATATATATATAGTAGTACTTATTTGTCTTGAATTATACAATTAACAAAAATTTTATATGTTTATAATATTATATATAATAACTATAATTAAAAATAATTATTGCAACAGCCTTTCTTAAATTATAATTCCAAATATGTTAAGAATCTTCTAAAACATTAAATGCTTGTTGATTGTTTGTGCCATTCCTTCACATAATTTTAAAATTTTTAACTAAGAGAAGGGAAAAAAAAATGTAAAACACAATAATAACTTTTTAACTAAGAAAAGCAAAAGAATAAAAGCCATTATGCACTACTCCGAAATTGAACATGCAACCTTAAGTAATTAAGGGTGTCAAGGAACAACAAGCCATTTAACTTACTTTGCAATAATTGAGATAAGTAATGAAAATATAATATAATTGTACTTTACCTAGACATTAAAAACAAATTTCAGCATTTCCCTCCGCACTCAAACTCGTTACTTTCGTCTGGAGCAAAGCTGGAATGTCCAAGGTAAATTCTTTTCCCTCTTTTGAATTTTCTTACTTCCTCTACTCTCTTCCAAACCCCTTCTTTTCTTTATTCCCTCCTCTAACTCTATTTTCTTCTATTCCATTTCTCAGTTGCAGCAACGTAAGTCTTCCCGAACTATGAGGGTTTTCAAACTACATATACTTGTATTGGTCTTTCCCTTCAGGTTCATGGTATATAACTTGATTTTAGTTTAATATTGACTTTTTTTTAATTTTTTTGAAGTCAGAGTCAACATTTTTTATGCTTAATTAATACTCATTATTTAGATTTTAGTGAGATCTTGTGAGTCATGTGGGACTACTATGAAAGAATTTATCTGTATCGTATGACAGTACTAATTCTTGTGAGCCATGTGGGAATATTGTGAAAAAATATCATTAGTATGCTATTTGTATTTTAATTTTGATGCTTCTTAAGATACTTTGTACATGTATTTTAGTGTGCTTTGTGCATGTGGGGCTACTGTGTGAAGGAATTTGTCTTTATTTAATGACTGTACCAATTTCTTGTGGATCATGTGGGGCAACTACCAAAGAAACTATCTTTCTTTATTTTAATCTCATTAAATATGAATTAGTGGCCACTGTTAGTAAGCATCCACAAAGTGTTGTAATTCGTAAAGTTGTTATTTAGCTAACCAAATGTTATTTAATTGGAAAAGATGTCATAAAATAATTTCTCCATTAACCTAATTCTAAAAATCTAATTTTGGTAATGTTTTAAAATATAATTCTAAGTTTGTGTAAAATAGTTAAAACATAGCAATGAATTTGTAACCAGCTCAACTCATATCATTATTCATCATTAATTAGTTGATAACCTATGGCGAATGAAAATCATTTTCAAAGTTTAACTAAAAAAATCTTTTTCAAACACAACTAGCCAGCTAGCATTTTAAATTTTACATCTGTACAATGTGATGAATCTAGTGAGAAAAAACCAACAGCAAGAAAAATCCTTGATAACCCAAGAACACCTTATTTGGTAATATGAAAATTGCTTCCTGGGAATGATTAACCAAAAATATTTTTATCCTATGCTCATCACAAACGTGATCCAAATAAGAATACTTGTTAATTTATGATAAATGAAACACCATCATAGTGAAGTGTAAAAAAGTAGTTTAAGAGCTAAACTTGGGTTTAAATTGGCTTTTTAGGTGTACATTTTAGGGTGAAGAATGGATGCTCTAGAAATCGTAGATGAATGTATGATAGAATAGAGTCAAGATTTGGATACAAGAAGGGAGAGTTTATTGAAGGTGTCAAAGGGTTTCTTAATCATACTTATCAATTGTCTCTTTACTTAAATTTGAGAGAGATTTGGTGTCCATGTTCTAATTGTAAATGCCTAAATCACCTATCTCTTGACAATGTGAAGATGCATCTTTATAAACATGGATTTAAAGCTAATTATTATCAATAGACAAGTCATGGTGAAGTGTCAGTTGAAGTAAGTACAAGTCTATTAAACATAAACCAAAGTGATTCTTGTGAGCAGTTCACATGATATGAGTCTATGGTGTTAGATGTTGCAAGGCCAAGCTTGAGGGATAACTATAATCCAAATGTAGAAGAGTCACCAAATCTTAATGCACAAGCCTTTTATGACATGTTGCATGCTATGCAGCAACTCTTATGGGAAGGTTGTTATGATTGGTTTGAACTTCTAGCTGCAATATATTTGTTAAGTATTAAGGAAAACTCCAACATGTTACAATAAACTAATAATAAAATTTCATAGTTTGCGAGAGTTGTGAATCCTAAAGACACTCATATGCCAAACAACTTGTACCAAACAAAAAGTTAGTGTCAAAGTTGGGGCTTGCTTATAATAAGATTGATTGTTGTGAAAATGGTTATATTTTATATTATAAAGATGATTTAGATGCAACCTATTGCAAGTTTTTTTGGTGAAGCAAGGTATATTGAAAGAAAAAAAATAGTGAAAGAAAAAAGAAAATTGCAGCTTCAAAGATTATTTACTTTTAGAAAAATAGAAAAAGAAATGAGGTGGCACTATGAGAACCATCAAGATGTTGGCATTCTCTCTCACCCATTCAATAGAGAAGCATGGAATTTGTTTAATAAAACCTACCCTAGCTTTGCATATGATCTACAAAATGTGAGCCTTGGGTTGTGTACTGATAGGTTTAGCTTATTTGCCTAATATGGTAAAAACTAATCTTGTTACTAGTGATTGTTACTCTATATAATTTACCACTTAAGTTGTGTATGAAATGAGAGCACATATTCTTGACATTGATTATCCTTAGGCCAAAAAATCCTAAAACCAAAATTCAACAATTGATAGATGAATTAAAATTATTGTGGAATGTGGGTGTGCCAAAAAATGATATCTCATTAAGATAGAACTTTCAAATGCATGCTGCATTGTTATTTCACTAGATTAATTGTAGTATAAGTCTTCCATGTTATAAAACAATGTTACTAGATTTGTGTTGACTAGTAAAGGCTTGACTAGTTATATGCAAATCATATTGTCACTAGAATTTTTTCTTTGGTTCTTGATACAACTGTGAGCTAACCTTTGCTTCTAATAATTTGTATATGCTTTTAACAGTTGTACATGAATTTGTTGCCCATTTACTGAGATAAAGGAATACTTGTGACTTTAATTAGATATCAATGTTATTTAGCTATGAAATTGAGTTTACTTACATGTTGGTGTTTAGTTATGTTCTTAATATCAAGATTTAAAAATTTGTTTACATCTTCTACATGTATATACTACATGAAACTAAAGAGGTCAAGTAGATCCTTTAATTTGGGAGAGTGCACAAATATAGATACTACTTTAAAGAAGATGAAGAAGAAGCCTGTGCTAATGATATATAATTGTGGACAAAGGCTGTTGGTGACGTTAGTAGAAAGGGTTGGATCTGAGGTTCCTTGTAACATCCTAAAAATTTTAAAACTCAAATTTATTTTTTTAAAAAATATCTATAATTAAAATAAAATTAAAAATAATTTAATAGAAGTCTAGAGTTAAAATTTTATTAAGAAAAAGTTTAGTTTTATTTTATTTTTAATTATAGGACAAATTAGCAAAGTTGCCTGGGGCTTTTGTGCTATAATAAAAAATTTTGGGCCATTCCTTGTAATTTTCTCCAAATTGTTTTGGGAAAAGAACGCAGAAACATAGAGCAAAGAAGCAAGAAACACACAAGACTAAGAGAGAAGAAGAGGAGAAGAGAAAAGGAAGAGAGGGAGCTAGGGCTTGGATTTGGGAGGCTTTGCAGCTGATGCAAGCTCGGTTACGCAGTAGGCAAGTTTCCTACTTCAATCCTCTTTCTTCTCTCTTAGTTTTCATGACTTTTTATAAGAGGTAAATTTTAGATTTTAATCTCAAAGACTTTGTTCTTATAATCTCTAGTTTCTTTGGATCCTTGGGAGGTTGTTTTGAATTTCTTTATAGTGCTCTAATGTTTTAAGTGGGCAATTGGATAAAAAAGGAGTTTTAGGGCAAAAATCAAACCCCAAGAGATTGGATTTTACTCTTTAATGGTTTAAGCCTATTTATTTGGTTATAATTATTCTATTTGAATCCAATAAGATTTAAATTAAGCTTTGGTTTTTATTCTAATGGCTAATTGTGAAAGTTGGTAATGCCAAGTGAAGGTTTTTGGTTGATTAAAAATTGTATGGTTTGAAAATTAGCCTAATGATGGCTAATGCATGGTTTTGGTGTTTAAGTGGTATTATGTGAATGGTTGGTTTAATATATGGACCATTGGAATTAATTATAGTTTATTGACCCAAGTTATGTTGTATGAGTTATAGTCTTCTTTTATGCTATTTACCATGATAAGTGATGTGAATCACTTCTATGTTATAGGGATTGTTGGTAGAATTTATTCAAAAATTAAGGGACGAGCCAAGTTTTATTTTGTACAAGGGAAAATTCTTTTGGTATAAAAGGGTTAAGGTAACAGGAGAGTTTATATTTCTTATTACTTTGTTTAGCTATTTTTGAATAAATATTACTAGCTATCATGCATTACATGTTTTAAATAATTAAATGCAATTAATTGTATTTTATAAAGACTTATGGAGTGCTACTTGAATAATAGTGTATATATGTTTTCTATTTGTTTAACAAAAATGTTTTTATGAAAATGAGGTTGTTTGCATACATTGTAATTATAGAGAATGAAAGTTGTACTTGAAAAAGTGTAACTGAGTTAGATACCTTAGATAGGCTAAGGAACTGCTTAAGGGAGAAGTGATATTTGTTATACTACCTTAAAGTGTTGAAGTGATCAATGCTGAGGAAAGGTAGACAAGAGTGAAAGGCATGATGTTGGTATAAGTTCACCAATAGGGAGATGTGGACTTATGATATTCTATGGCATACTACCAGTACTCAGTATTGCCTTTTGTATTGTGGGCTCAGTGCACTAAAGTGATTAGTAGATTTAGTATTCGACACCTCTTAATAGGGGAGGGAATTTGACATATGAAGTGTAAGGCTGAGTGCCTAGGCCAAGGTAGCCCTCACATAGAGAGTAAGTCGGGCTGGCTCTGGGAAGGAGTTAGCTTCAGCTACTCAAGATTCATATCGAAGGAGCACAGGTAGTTAGGTGGATTTGATTATGCCTTAGATTATGTTTTGTGCCTGTAGAGGTACAAGTGGGTATAAGGTTTACCTGCAAGCTAAAGAGTGCCAGGGAGCATTCTATCAGTCAAGAAAGGTCATGCCGGCCTATGCATACATTCATGCATTTTAAATGATTAAATTATAGGTTATGTTTAATCTATTATTCATCTATTTGACTATGGCTTACTTTATAATAATAAATGTAGATTTCTTTGTTACTGAGACTGTGGTTGTCTCACCCTTTTCTTTTCAATATTTTCAAGTCAGGTGAAGGATCCAGTAGTGGACGGGAAAAAGAGCAGAGCTAGGGGTTGTTTGTGAATTGTTAAGAACTACAACTCCTTTCTTTTAAGCAAATCTATTGTAATATATTTAGGAATAGGGTGTCAGTAGGATGTGATTATATCTGTGTGTGTGTGTGTGAATATGTGTAGATTATGTGCTTGTGTATGAATTTTTGCTACGTGTAGAATTGTAGCTTAGAAACTTAATTATGGTGTGTTGTTTTGATGGATTCATTTGGTAGACCAAGCTTCCATTACAAGAAAATGTTTATTTTGATATGAATATGAATATATGTAATTCTACAAGTAAATTACAAAGTGATTGCATTGCAAATATTGTGTTATGGGCAAACATACACCTTAGATAGAGAGAGTAGGTGCGTGGGTCTCATGGAGATCTTTGAGCCAAGTGAAAATATTTAGCACATGTATTTATATGAGTATATGGTGTTTGAATTAGTTCTTGGTTACTCTTGTATGATTTTTGGATAACATTTGGGGCAAGTGTTACATTCCTTCATATCATGCCTCCTATTTTGTAGAGGCATCCTTGCCTTCTCATCATTCTAGACTCCAACTAGAATTTGAGGATGAGTTACAAAGTCATGTGGATGCTTTAAGAGATATGAATCAAAAGTTTGTATCTATCATAAATGAGCAACAAGAAGAGCTAAAGTATTGCAAAAAATATTAGTATCTTGCTCAAACTTGTACCGCCAATATACAAGGTGAAGATAATGAAGTTAAAGATTATCTTTAGTGATTATGATGTTATTTTACTATTTTAAAAACTTTTGAGTAATTGAAATATGACTTGATATATACTTTTAAGTATTTAATGACATATGACAATGATATAATATATTTTATGATGTTTTTCTAATTTTTTATGAAATATTAGCATTATAGGTTATGTTAAAAATAACAATCAAAACTGGATCAATAATTTGATATTTTAAAATGTAACTTTTAGGATGGATTTGCGATGGATAAAATGCTTCATAAAAATTTGGGATGGATTAGTGATGATATCACCTGTCACAAAATTAGGGATGCATTTGTGACACGAATGGCATTGCAAACTTTTGTGATGACTTTGTGATAACATATTCTATTGCAAATTTGGGATGACATCTGTGTCACCAATTGGGATTACAAAATGTTGTGATGAAAATTGAAAGTTCTATTGCAAATAATTTGCTACGAGCAAATTCATGATATAGGTTGTTCCGTTGCAAATTGCATCACAAATATATGTTGTGATGAAAATTTCATTGCAAATTGAGGGTTTATTCCATTATAAATCATTTGTTTTCTGGTAGTGATTTACACATTAAACATAATCATAGGGTAATATAATGTAGTAATGAAACTACTCCTTACTCGACTTTTTCCCTGTGCTTCTACTAGCACTATTACATGTAATAATATAAACTATCTATTAAGTCAAATTGTAAAAAAGCAAGCAAAGTGCCATAATTATAAAACACATAATAGTGGCAAACAATGGAATTATCAATAAGATATAACATGCATGATCATAGGTATCCATTCAAACCTCTGCAACAACTTCCAACTGAATCTATAGAATATACTAGACTAAGTTTGTGTGGCTAAACTAGCTTGAGCTCACCTAATATGGAGGGAAACCTGGCTAGAGGCATCATTACCATTTTTAGATCACTGATTCCCCTTTTACAAATGCTCAAGGTGTCATAATGCTTTTATCCACACTCTTATATAAGTAATAATGGAGTTGCTAGAATACTAACTGAACAATGGGGAAACCTATGATGTCAGTGGTACCATATGCATTTTTCCTCTACTCCCTTTAGGGTGAACTCCCACCCTTATACTAATCATGCTAAATAATGTGTAAATATATCATTTCTTACACATAACATTCAAATGTATTCCCATTTCTTTGTTAAACATTTATGACCACATAATTGTTTACAACTCATTTCATAAACTATATATATAATCTTTCGAAAACATGTCCCGCTTTATATATATATATATATATTCAAACTAATATATATACATATATAAATTAACATATTTCACAATAAAAACTTATAAGCAATCTAACATAAAGACAAATATGTTAGATTATCTAATTACCTCAATCCTTTTATCTCTAAAAGGGTTACCTGTGGTAAATCACTATTTGTTTAGTCACCACGACCTCAAAGAGGTTTTTTTTGTTATGATAATCTACATATTAAAATTCCTATTAGTCAGTTTCCATATTAATATAAGCACTTCTTAGCTAAATAAGCTCACCTAAACTCCTAACTTTTATTGTTAGACAATTCAATGCTCTGATCACCTTCACAAGCTTTATTTAACTCCCACTAGACTTAATCATATCATTTAAGGGGTTAAATTCACTTCCAAATCCTTATTAAAGCTAAGGTTAATTTGACCCTAACCTCTCAACCTTTAAACCTCACAAAACTACCAATCTTAGATGTAAAGACTTAATTTAACTCCTAACAATCCTATAGAAGTCATTAGGGCAAAACTAAAACCCTCTATTAACTCATAATTCATTGCCTTACATAAGAGATACAAAGGTTACCTAAAAGATGATAGGTTAGAACTAACTCCTAAGAGCCAAAACTTTAATGCCCTATTAAAGGTATCCTTCTATCTGCTTTCCTTCATCATTTTCCCTTCTTTCCTCTTTGTCTCACATTTGATTTATGACCTAATTTAATGAAATTTTACACCATTTGTAGTGGTGCAAGGTGTATCTCATGGTGGATGGCTTAGTCAGGCCACATTAAATTTTGGGCTACCTATTGGGCCCGATTGACCTAATTACCATCATTGTTCAATTCCTAAGTTGTCTAAACATCCTACTAGGTCCATTAGAAAATTTAAAAATGTAATTAACACAGTTAATACTCTAATTTACTAATTTACCCATAATCAGTTCAAAATCTTAGAATTAAAAATGTAGGATGTTACAAGAAGAAAGGGGATTCCCATGGTAGGCTACTACTCTTCCTTAGTCCTATTAATGGGGTTGGTTAGAGGAACTAGTAGGGTTCTAATGGCTCATGGAGCTAAGTAAATAAAAGGGCTTATTCTAAAAGGGCAGGGATAAAGAGGCCACTAAAGTGGTAGTCAGGGGTCTTAGTAGAGTGCAGCTACATTTGTCCTTGCCTCTAGTATTGTGAGTTACCATGCTTATGATAAGTATGGGCAATATCCTACATTTGTAGGAAGCCTAGTCATATCACCAAAAACCTTGATAAGTGCCCCACTGTGTTTAGATATGTCCTCTCTCTCTCTCTTTCAGGACATTGTGAATTCTTCAGACATGATTAAAGGTATAATTAAACTCTTAAATGACAACATGCATTCATTATTTGACTCGAGTGCCATGTACTCCTTTGCATTTGAAACTTGTGCTTTAGTGCTTGTAATTTCAAACTCTTGACTCATGCAGTTTCAGGCATGAAAATGCACCAGATGAGTTTGTGCTTTAGTGCTTGTAATTTCACGTGTGATAGCTTTCTGGTTCCATGCAAATTTTGATCATATAGAATGGATTTGGCATTTTGCCAGCTATTTCACATGTGAGAGAGAATAAGTTCCACACATGATTTGTCCCATAAAATTGATGATAGATTCTTACATATAAAGTGTAACATTCTGAATTTTTAATCCTATGTTAATGACTAATTAGTGAATGAATTGGTGATTTAATGTGGGATTAGGGTTCTAAGTAGTGAAATATTATATTGACTTATTGGGATGTTATATGAATAATATGAGCAGAAGAGCGGAGTCTCGAAGTAGAGCATGTGAGTATAGTGAGGATTTCCCTCACTGTACTATGTGTCGCGGGGGGCATAGATGCGCCGCGGTGCATGGGGCAAAAATCAAATTAATGGGGACATGTTTGCTCGTGAAAACAAAAAAAGAGAGCATGAAAGGAGAGGTCTGGTGTGGAGAAGAGTAAGGGATATGCTAGGGCAAATATAATTAGGAGTAAGGATGGTATTTCCGACTTGTTACTTATCGGGTAAGTCACGTACTACCTTAACCTCTGATTTTACCTTATTTTCTTAGTTTAAACTAGTGAGAAATTAAATTTAGGAGTTTTAAAGAGTTGATTTCTTACCCTAGAGTAATAGAAAGATTCTTCAAACTAAACTAGTATTTTGTGACTAGTCTAAGTCGAAAAGATAAAGTTTTGAAGCTGTAGGCAGGAATTGCTCTAATCTAGAGAGAGTAGTGAAAGAAAATTGGTTAGAAATGTTAAAGCTTTAAATGAGGGATAATCAATAGTAATGCATGTAATCGAGTGTAAATTGTGTAAATGATACCGATTAGGCACTTAAATGTGATAATTGGCACTTTTGTCAATAGTAGAAAATTAAATTTAGATTGCCAATTCTGTGTAGATTCAAGTGTATGAGGCACGAATTACGAGAAAGGAGCTTAAATAGGGTTGAAGTTACACAGGTAATCCTTTCTATCAAACAAAAAGGTTGAGGTAACTATATAGTTTATTGTATTTATTAATTATTATAACTATGTAAAAGTAAATACAAAATGAGAAATAATGGTTTATGAGTTTTTACGCATGATGTGTATTGAAAATGGCTTTAGCATGAGCATTGGTTTGTGAAATGATTTTTGAAAGGTTGTCTATTCAAATGATATATATATATATATGTTATGACCTTATATATTGTGGAAATGTGAATAAGTAGTGATAATTGTGAAAGAGCACAATCATAGGGGTTGAGAGTTCACCCAGGATATATGAGAGTGCGTGTGTATGGAGATATGTGAGTGAAAAAAATCTATATGGTTAAGTTGGCACTATGGGACATTCGGTGCAACATTATACAGGCTGGTACCATGGGTAATCTGATACAACATATTATAGGACTGTTACTATGGGACATTTGGGTAGTCTGGCAACACCTTAGTGCTCGTTAGGGTGCGGTTAGGAGTCAACAACACCTTTATCACAAGTGTGTCAAGAGGGAAACTATAGTTCATAGGTGGGATAGATTACCTTTGGTTGGGTGTTTCTACCACCAAAAGTGAGCTCGGGTCAACAAGTGGTTAATCCAGGAGAGTCTATAGTTTCGTGTTGGGGAACTTTAGAGGATTATTGGGTAATTGATCATGCTAAGGTGTAAAAGTGTTTGAAATATAATTTATATGCGAAAGTGATGATTTAGTTATGATATACTACATATATATGCTATAAGATGATTTCTGTTACTTTGGCATAATTATTTGTGGTAATAGACATTTAATTAACTATATTTAGTTACTAAGATTTTTATCACACCCATGGTTATTCATATTTTTCAAGTTCTGGTACTAGCGAGTTAAAGGAAAAGGATATAGGCTGAATTGACATCTCTCGCCTAAGTCTTTATAAGATATGGTGTAATGATTTGTAGATTGTTAGCCAAGAATGTATATAAGTTGTCATAGGATTTATACATGTGCATATTATGGTATTTGATGATTTTGAACTCCCTAGCCCTTATAAATGTGTGGATGATGAAATAATTGGATGGGCTAGTGGATAAATGTATATGTGTGTAAATTTGAGATGTGTGAAGTGGATGATAGTGATTTGGCCATGTATAAGAATATAGAAATAAAAAATGTGATTTTGGCCCAAAGTGAAAAATGGGTGATTTATAAGCGAAATGTGTGTATGTGTGATATATTATGCATATGTGTGGTCAATCAGGTGTATTGTCCATTTAGACTTGGTCAAGGTCCAAAAAGTAGCTAATAATAATTGGTTTCGAATTGAGATATTTAAGTGGCAAAATTTTGGCAAAAAATGGTCAAAATGCACTTGGGTGTCCAATTTCTGATAGAAATACTGGATTAAGTTGAAACCAGTGTCATTTGTTATATTTCAAAACAAGCCTCGTGTGGGCGCTTGAAATATCCCAATTGAACATCTTATGTGGAAATGGTGCACATCTAAATTTTATGTTAGAAATTATTATTTGACAGTAAATTCAAGTGTGTACGCTGCGGTATGTGGGTACATGGCGCATGTACCTACATGTCACAGCACACGGCATAAACTAAGCTGCTGTGGCCTTTATGCCATATGCTGCGATGCATATGGCATGAGCCTCGATGCACGGTGCATGATTTCACTTTGTTTTTCTTGTTTTGCACATGTTTTTCTGATCCTTGATGCATATTGTATAGTTGCTTCTGCTGTGCGTAATATTTTATGATTTAAGTGACTTATAAAATGATTTCTAGAAATCTTTTCTCAGGATCCTAAGGGTTTAAATGTTTTCAAACTAAATAATTTTGAAGTGAGTAGATCAAATTTAGTGGAGCATATGGTAATGTCAGTAAAGGGTATTACACAAAACTACACATGAGAGCTTATTGTGCACTCATAAGTTTTAGCACTTTGATATGTGAGTATATTCATAAGTGCAAAACCATACGAGAGAGCAATGAGGTACCATATGAGTTTTAGCACACAGAACTGAATGTTTATTCATAAGTGTAAAACCACGTGAGAGAGCAATGAGTACCATGCGAGTTTTATCACACAGAGCTGGATTTTTATTCAGAAAAACAAAACCATATGTGAGAGGTCAAGTGTTCACATGTGATTTATCATATATACTTTTTTGGAACAATTCCAATGCAAATTCACACGTGATTATACCAGTTACTCATAAGAAAATGCACCAACGTTAGAATCACTGTTCTAACATTCTATCAATTTTCAAAAACTATATAAGTGATTCATTTTGAACCAGACCTAGAACTAATGATCCTTGAATGAACAAATTATAATTTGTGCATTTAAAGAGCTTTTAAATTGTGCTTTTACATCTTGCATTCATATATTATTCTTGAAAATAATTGTGAAAAGCTCTCATAAGTTAATAAGTTTCAATTGTAATTTCATCTACTCTTTAAGAGAGTTTTCTACTAAAGCTTATGTCTTTCATTAGAATTCTTGGAAAGGTATTTTTTCAAGTGTTTCTAATAACTTGCTGGATTTTAGCGAGGTTTATTGAGTAAATCAAGACAAGTTTAGTCTTGAGAGTTATACTATGGTGGCAAGCACCCATTAAAACTTGTGAACTTAGTTGAAAATCTTAAGTGTGATCTTGAGGATTGGACATAGGCCAAGTTTGTAGCTAAACTAGTATAGATCTTGTGTGTTTCATTTTCTTTCTTCACACTTCAGTTCTTCATTCTTTTTAAGTTTTCAAAAGTTTTTAAGTGTTACCCAATTCACCCCCTCTTAGATGCCAGTCTATCCTAACAGTGTGAATTAAATTTTCAGGATGAATAGGATGTTTGCTAATAGTGTAATTTTAAACTATCAGAGGAAGAGTATATCTCCCTCTATACTATGTGTAACTCCTATAGAAACTTAGGATCAAATGCTCTTGTTGGTAGCTTAAGTTGATAAGTATGTGAAGAAAGGTTGTCAAACCTATATAGTGTTTTTCTTCATTTTAGTAGAGATGGGAAAAGGAGTGAGAAATATTTTAGTTGTACATGACTTTCTTGATGTATTTCTAGATGAGCTATTTGGTTTACCTTTAGAATGTGAAGTGGAGTTCTCTATTGACTTGGTATTTGGTAAGGAGTCAATCTCTAAGGCTCCACATCAGATGTCCCCCTTGGAGTTAGCTGAACTAGAGAAGCAAATTGAGAGATTGCTTGAGAAGGGTTTCATCAAATCTAGTATTTTACCTTGGGGATCTTTACTACTATTTATGAAGAAAAGGATGGAAGCCTCAAATTATGTATTGGTCACAAAAAATTGAATAAGGTGACTATCAAGAACAAATGCCTTCTACCTTAGATTAATGATTTAGTTAATAGCTTGTGGCATCTATAATGTTATCCAAGAATGATTTGAGGTTTGGGTACCATTAGCTTCAGGTGAGAGCTGAGGACATCACTAAGATGACTTTTCGTACTAGATATAGGCACTATATATTCATAGAAATGCCTTTTAGGCATACAAATACCCCTTTTGTTTTCATGGATTATATGAATTGAATCTTTTCGCCATATCTAGACAAGTTTGTAGTGGTGTTTATCAATAACATTCTCATTTACTCTAAAAATGAAGGTCATGCCAATAATCTATAGATTATTTTGTAAGTATTGAGGAAATACAAGTTTTATGAAAAGTTAAAAAAGTGTTAATTTTGGCTCCAAATGGTAAACTTCTTGGGCTATGTAGTACTTAAAGATGGAGTAATAGTGGATCCTAGTAAGACTGACATAGTGATGAAATGGGAATGGCCTAAATCTAAAGTTTCTTAGGTCTAATGGGTTACTATTGCTACTTTATTAAGGAAATTTTGCAAATTGTGATGCCTTTGACCAAGTTTTTCAAGAAGGATGCTCCATTTATTTGGATTAACAAATATGGAACCACTTTCCATGAGTTGAAGAAAAGGTTGACTATTACCTTACTATTGACTATTTCTGACCTAGTTGTACCACCACACACTATTTCACTGATGCTTCCTTGAAGGGTTTAGGATGTGTCTTGATGCAAGATTATCCCATAGTTGTCTATTGCTCTAAGAAATTGAGGCTACATGAAAAAAATTACTTGACCTATGACTTGGAATTGGCCGTAGTGGTCTTTTCCTTAAAGATTTAAAAGACTATAACTTTGAATTACATTATCATCCAAGCAAGGCCAATGTTGTAGCATATGGCTTGAGTAAGAAAATGATTCATACTACCCATATGATAGTTCAAGAATATTGATTTTATAATGGTTTCCATGACATTCCAATAGATATGATTGAGAATAGAATGGCTGTAATCCAGATAGCTAATTTTAGGACGATATTAAAATTATGCAGTGAGAATACAATTGTAAAATTTTCCTAAAAGGGGGTAAATTGGGCTAATTAAAAATTAAAACAATTTAAACAGATATAAGTATAAGGAAGGAGTGATTTGACTAAATAAAATTGAGTGTAAAGAGAAGAGAAGCTTTGCACATAGAGTTTATCCTAATTTAGCTCTATCCACTTAAGCTTATATCCAATCGCTAAGGCACCATTGAGATTTCTTACTATATCTACCAAGATTTTTAATTGCCTAATACAATATAGACTTCTTACTAAGTTTGAAACTTTCCCTTTTACAAAGGTACTAACAAATACCTTTAAGCTCCCTGAGCTTAAATTACTCTAATTTGACTATAAAATATAGAGACAAATAGAGTGATTTCAATAATGAATCACTACAGCAATGAAACTCTCTCTTTTGAGTGAATGTACAATCAATGAGACTCTCAGAATAATGAATTTAATATTAGAAAGTTGTTAGAAAATAAATGTATGTAGTTAGCTCAATATTCTTCCACACCTTCCTACTTCATAAATGAGTCTTATTTATAGTTGATTCTTGAAATAAATCCTTTAGACTCATGTATTTATAGTTGAATACTTCATCTTTATTTCCTTTAAGTTTTTTTATTGGTTGACGCAACAAAATATCACTTTTTAATGGGTTTTCATGTTATTGGTTTCTTGAGGAAAGTAACGGCTTCATGCATTAAAAAGGTATGAAAGGTTGATACCTATAGAGCAAAATCATACAGGTAGAAAGAATTAATCAAAGGTTGAAAGAGTTTGCAATCTAACCTTTAGTTGTGTTTAAAAGGATTCTAGATAGGTAAAAGAGTAAACATAACACTTAGAGTCAGGAAATCATTAAGAATTGGTGAGTTTCAAAATGCTCTATTTTAAAAAAGAAAAAAAAAGAGGATAATTCTTCAAAGATAAATTAGTAGGACTTGTAATATGCCGGTAGGAGTATAAATTTATTGTTGTACATAGTGAAGATCCTTATACAGGTAGAAGTAGTTTATACTAAAAGAATATACGTAAAAACGTTAACTCTTGAAGACATATATCACTAGTTTAAAAAACATTTGTTAAACCATGTGTTTTGATGATTAAAAAATCAAGAAAAGAGGTATTTGTTACTTGTGCATATATCAAGATTTATTGAAGTGACAAAACATCTAAAGACACGAAGAATCAAGAGAAGAAGAAGTTCTATAGGTTTAGTTATTTATTTCTCTTATATTCAATGTGAAAACTATGAGAGTTTAATCATATGTCATTAATTTAAAGTGAATGCATCATTTTAAAATTATTTTTAGGCTCATAAGTCCTTTGATCTTATTTCTCATGCATTTAGAGTGCACTTATATTTAATTTTCTATTTCAAGCTTGATCTGAAATGATCTATGCTTGAAATGATAATTATTGTGCACTTTATAACTTCTCTTAGTCAATTCAAGCTTGAAAGAAAAGACAATCATGCTTTAATTGGATAATAAAAGTTGAGCTTTACATTGCTTGATGTTTCAAGTTTGAATCAGAATTGATTCACACTTGATTGCCACTTTAGGCACACTACATGATGTTTCACGCTTGAATCAGAAATGGTCCATAGATTTGTCACCTATGCATGTGAGATGTCTTGGTGAAGCTTTTGTGCTCTAATTCATGCTTGAAAGGTATTTGCACATAACTTAAATTGTCACATAGCATTAGATTGTGTTTAGAAGAAGTGACAATTCATGCCTCGAAGGAGAATTTCCATGTTTGATTTGTCACTCATTCACTTAAACACAAATCTAACATAAGAGAGCCTAAAGCCAATCAAGCTGATTCAATCTTGATTTGTAATGTGCTCAAGCATGATTGGTCACCTAAATGAGCTAAGTATTTCTATCATGCTGTCCATGCTTGAATGCACTTTGGATCCACTTATGATTTGTCATATAGAATGGCTTGAGTTTTTATTAGCCATTTCACACATGAGTGGAAGAGAGTTCCATGCTTGATTGTCATCTCAAATGGCTTTAGCTTTCTACCAGCCATTTCACACATGAGATATTGATGGATCCATGCTTGATTTGTCACACAGAATGGTTGGATTCTTACACGTTGTAAATCACGTGTGAGTCACCCTGTGTCCACACTTGAATTGTAATATATGCTTGAGTGGAACTTGGTTCAGCTCCATTGCACGAGTGAATTTTTTGGTTCCACACTTGAAATGTCACCAATGGTTACTTTCATTGTTCTAACATTCTGAACTTTGCCAAACTATATATATCAATCAATTCAAGTTTTGAGCTTGAATTTTGATCATTGATTGAGCTATTCTAAGTCTAGATATTCTTGAAAACATTGATTTGTGCATTAAAGATCTTGCATTCAGTGATATAACAACTCTTGATAAATTTGTGAAAAAGCTCTCATTTATACTTTATAGAGAGTTATTCTTTGAGAAATTTATTCTTTAACTAAGTTAAAATCTTGAAAAGAGATTTTTCAAGTGAATTATAACAACTTACTAGTTGTAGTAAGGATTGTTGTTGAAACATGACTAGTCAAGTTTTTAAAGTTGTACTGAAGTTACAAGCACCCACTAAAACTTGTGATTATAGTTGAAAATATTAAGAGTGATCTCGAGGACTGGAAATAGGCCAAGTTATCAGGTTGAGCCAAAATAAATTATCAGTGTAAAAGATTTTCTACCTTGAATCTCTTGATATTTACTTATACTCTTCAAATCTAGAAAAATTATTTGTCACCTAATTCACCCTCCTTGGGTGCCAGCCATATCTAACATTTAGTATCAAAGCTTAGTCTCTTGATTTCAAACTTAATAGTCTAAGAGGATTCTGTGGCTGGTTTTAGTAATAGTTTTCTTCCTAAGGGTGCCAAGATCAATAGGCCTCTAGGATTTAATGGTGAAAACTATATTTTCTTGAAGAGCAAAATGAAATTTTTCTTTGAAGCATCTAATTTAGATTTTTAGGGGATTTTTAAGAAGGGTCCTTATGTTCCTATCAAAATAATAAAAGGAGAGCAAGTAAAGAAAGTTAGGAGTGAATTCACTGAAAAGGAAGAGAAGCTAGTGCTACTAAACTCCAAGGTAAAATTGATCATTACAAGTGCCTTGAGTCAACAAGAGTATTTTAGAGTTAGTAGTCTCAAGACTACAAAAGAAATATGAGATGCTCTTGAAATAGCTCATGAACGCACATAATGAGTTAAAGAAAATAAGATGAGTACACTGACTCAAAAATATGAGCTCTTCAAGATGAAGTCTAAGGAGAGTATTAAAGAAATGTAAATCAAATATACTCACATGATGAATGAGCTTGCTGCACTTGGAAAGACATGCTCACAAAAGGAGCGAGTCAAAAAAATTATGAGAGGACTCCCTGCTAAATAGTAACCTAAAATCATTGCCATTAAAGAAGCCAAGAGTAAATCAATGAAATCAGTTGCTACACTATTTGCCAATCTTGTTGAACATGAAAAAAGGATAACCATGCTGAAGGAAGGTGCAGAAAAGAAAAAAAAATCTTTAGCATTGAAAGCTTTAAAAGAAAGTTTTGATTTTGAAACTAATAATAGTGAAGATTCTAATGAAGAATGGTTATATTTGTCAAGAAATTTGGCAAGTTATTTAGGAAGAAAAAGTTAAATAAAAGATTCCTAAAGAAAAAAGACAAGGAGATGACATGCTTTAAGTGCAAAAAGCCAAGCCACATCAAAGATGATTGTCCTTTAAAACAAGAGAGCAAAAACTTCAAGTATGATAAAAAGAAATTCGAGGCATATCTCTCTTCAATATGGGGTGATAGTGATAAAGAGTCTAGAGAAGAAGAAGCAAATATCTGTCTTATGGCAAAAAGTGATAAAGAACATGTATATGATTCTAACTTAGACTCTAAAGTTGATTTTATTTTTGATGAATTGAAAATAGCATTTAAAGAATTGCATAATGAATCATGTTTGCTTATGAAAAATCTTGCTCAAACTAAAAAGAATCTTGCATATTCAAAAAAGAAAAATATGATTTTGAAAACTAAAGATGAATCCTTAAATAAGAAGATATACATTTTAGAAAATGAAACTCAATATACTGATTGCATACTTCATGCATGTGAAAAGGAAGATTTGAAAGATACACTTGCTAAATTTGTCAAAGGAAGAGAAAATTCGAATAAAATTTTAAGTTAACAAAGAAGTTTTTTTGATAAAGCTAGTTTGGGTTACAAACCTAAGCAAAAACAAAAATATTATAAGAAGATCTTTGTACCTACGACTATGACTAACTCACCCAAAGTTCACTTGTTCTTACTACAAGAAAGGACACATGACTAGGTCATGTATTTATAGGAAATGAGGGTTGAGTGAAAATATGAAGTGGATTCTAAAGAGTTGTACTTACTAATCAAGACCCAAATAAATTTGGATACTTAAAAAAACATAATGTTTGAGCAGGTATCAAGGAGAGTCACACATGAAAAATGGTAACTAGACAATGGCTGCTCCAAGCACATAACTAATGATAGTTTAATATTTCTATATTGGTAAAAACTAAAGATAGTGGCATTGTTACCTTTAAGAACAATGAAAATAGTAGAATTTTGGGTATAGGTAAGGTTAGTAAGAATTCTATCTACATACCTTGCATTGATAATGTTTATTTAGTTGATGGAGTAGGACATAATCTTTTAAGCATAAGTCAATCATGTGATAAAGTTTATCAAGTGTTATTTAATGTTGTGCATTGCATTATAAAAGATGAGAAAACAAGAAAAATCATCCTAGAAGGAAAAAGAATTCAAAATGTGTACTCCATTAATCTCTGTGATGATTATTCCTTAAATACTTAGTGTCTAATATTTGTAAATAATGAGAGCTGGCTATAGCATAAAAGACTACCTCATGTAAATATGAAGTAACTTGACAAACTTGTTAAAAAGGATCTTGTCATTGATTTACCAAAGATAAAGTTTTAAGTTGACAAGTTATATGATGCTTGTATGAAGAGAAACCAAGTTAAAACCACATTTGACAGCAAAATGTGGTGTCCACTTCAAGACCTCTTGAATTGCTTTATATGGACTTAACTAGTCCAGCAAGGGTAAAGAGCTTAGGGGGTAATCTCTACACTTTTGTTATTGTTGATTATTCTAAGTTCATATGGACTATCTTCATGTCTTACAAAGATCAAACTTTTGATTAGTTTGTGGCTTTTGTTGCCAAAGTTCAAAATGAAAAGGGTTTGAAAATTGTGAAGATAAGAAGTGACCATGGTGAAGAATTTGACAATTTCAACTGCATTAAGTTTTGTGAAGAATAGGATATATGTCATGAATTCTTAATACCAAGAACTCCTCATCAAAATAGAGTAGTAGAGAGAAAGAATAGAACATTAGAAGAAATGGCGAGAGCAATGTTAAATGAAAAAAATTGCTAAAATATTTTAGGCTGATGCTATGAGTACAGCATACTACATCACTAATAGAGCTTACATGAAACCAATCCTCAAGAAGACACCCTATAAGCTCTATAAAGTAAGGAAGCCTAACATCTCACATTTGCATGTATTTGGCTATAACTGTTTTGTTTTCAATAATGGTAAGAAAAATTTAGATAAATTTGATTCTGAAAGTAATGAAGTTGTCTTTTTTGAGATATTCTATTAGAAGAAAATCTTTTAGAATCTTTAATAAAAGAACTTTAACCGTTGAAGAATCTATTCATGTCAAATTTGATAAATCCTTTTTAGATGAGAACAAAGAAGAAGAAACTATAAATCTTCCTCTTGATGATATCTCACTAGATGATAAGGAAGAAAATTAAACCAACAATGATTCTATGACTAGTGATCTAATTAAACAAATAAATGATCTTTCAAAGAGTTAGAAATATAGTAAGTCCCATCTTATTGATCAAGTCATTAGAGAAGTTTATGACAAAGTTAGAACTAGAGGTTTACTCAGAGAAAAATGCCATTTCAGTGCATTTATTTCTAATATTAAATCTTTTGACATTAAAGAAGCCTTACATAATGAATATTGGCTTATAGCTATACAAGAAGAGTTAAACTAGTTTGAAAGAAGTCAAGTTTGAGATTTAGTTCCTAGACCTAACGATTATCTAGTAATTGGAATAAAATATGTACTTCAAAAATAAACTTGATGAAATTGGAATTGTTGTTAGAAATAAAGCCAGACTAGTAGCTAAAGGTTATAATCGAGAAGAAGGTATTGATTATGATGAAACCTTTGCTCTATTTGCTAGACTTGAGGCAATAAGACTTTTACTTACATTTTCTTGCATAAAAGTTTTTTTAAATGTTTCGAATGGATGTTAAAAGTGAATTTTTGAATGGATTAATCAATGAAGAAGTTCATGTTGAGCAACCTCCAAGATTTGAAAATCCATCCTTGCCAAAGCTTGTCTACAAACTAAAAAAGGCTTTATATAGTTTCAAACAAGCCCTTAGAGCTTGGCATAATAGATTAAGTACTTTCTTACTCAGTAAAAATTTCAAAAGAGGTTTAGTAGATAAAACCTTTTTTTTCTAAATTGAAGAAAGTGATATTCTAGCAGTGCAAATTTATGTTGATGATATTATTTTTAGAGTTACTAATGAAGTTTTATGTAAGAAATTTTCCAAAATTATGCAAAGAGAGTTTGAAATGTCCATGATGGGAGGGCCAAAATTCTTTCTCAAGTTGCAAATCAAGTAAATGAGAGATGGGATCTTCATAAGTAAGACCAAACACACACATAAGTCACTAAAGAAATTTGAATTTGAAAATTTCAATACAAGTAATATCCTTATGAGTGCTTCCATAAAAATAGATAAAGGTGAAAAAGGGAAGAAGGTGGATCAAGCCAAATATAGACAAATGATTGGATCATTGCTTTATCTCACTGTTAGCAGACTTGATATTGTGTTCAGTGTCTGCATAAGTGTAAGATTCTAATCAAATCCAAGAGTCTCATCTAAAAGCTATAAAGAGGATCTTTAAGTACCTAAATAGTACACCACAATTAAGACTCTAGTTTCCTAAAAGAGCAGAGCCTGATCTAATCATCTATTCAGATGTTGATTATGCTGGTTATAAAATAGATAGAAAGAGTACAAGTAGAACATGCCAATTCTTTGGAGGCTCACTCATTTCATGGTTTAGCAAAAAGTAGAGTAATGTGTCACTCTCTTCATATGATGCTAAGTATTTGGTTGTTGGAAGCTATTGTGCATATATTTTATGGTTGAAACAATAATTGAAAGATTTGAAAATTCATCTCAAGGAAATCCCATTCAAATGTGACAATACAAGTACCATCAATCTTGTAAAGAATCCTATCCAACACTCAAGAACTAAGCACATTAATAAGGCATCATTTTTTAAGAGACCATATGCAAAAAAAAAAAAAAGACATTGTGTAGGAATTTGTTCCTACAACTAAGCAACTGGTAGACATCTTCACTAAACCTATGGCTAAAGAACAATTCACTTTTATAAGGAGAGAATTGGGAATGGTAAATCCTAATGAGTTATGATTAGTCTTTAAATTTTTATTATACATTCTTCTACTTGTCTTTATATTTTGAACATTATTAACTTAAATATCCAAGTAGTTTTAATTTGTTTTACAGGAATCTTGGTTATTTTGATTGATTTAGGATTTTCTTCTAAAAGGGAGTTAATGAATTAGGTGGTTTTTAGCTAGAATTAGAGCAAAGAGAGCCCATTTTAATGTTTTAGGACATTTCAAGCATGATTGCATGTAGCTTACACACTTGAAATGCTTAATAGAAAGTGGCTTTCATAAGGCATGACAAATCATGCATGAGAGCAAGTGACTTTCAAGTGTGAAATGTCACACAGAAAGCTATCTTTCATAAGTCATGACAAATCATGCATGAGAGCAAGTGGCCTTCAAGTGTGAAACATCACACAGAAAGCTATCTTTCTAAGTCATGACAAATCAAGCGTGATAGCTGGGAGGTTTCCTTGACATTTCAAGCGTGAATATGTTATATGATCACATGTGAATAGATTGAGCCAAAATGTTAGAATTCTACAACTTTTTCATATAGATGAATTAAGCATGAAATATATTTATTTCAAGTTTCAAATGACCACATGAACATATGAAGTGATATATCACGTGGAATCACTTCTCTTTCATGCATAAATGGATCATGGCTATGTATATATATATATATTTTGTGGTAGATCATTCATCTTACTTAACCCTTAACATTAAAAAATTTGATTGTTATAGCTCTCTCTGATTCTCAACTTTCTTTTTGACCTTTCTCTGCTCCATACAGTGCTTGAATTCTGTTACCATCATTTGTAAACATTATTTCACATCCTAAATCCTTCCTAAACTCATGTTAATTTGTAACCTATCTCTCTTTCCAATTGCATCTATCTTCCTTATAAATGACAAGAATGAAGGAAACTAGAAAGAAGCAAAGTGATGAAGTGATAAGGAAGAGAAAATCATTAAGGCCATGATTGAAGAGGCTAGAAAATCTCAAGCTTAACCATCTAAGAAAAGCAGAACTCTTAAAATTTCAAAGGAGATTAGGAGAAGTACTATAAGTCAATTAACCTGAAGATGAGCTTACTCGTGTTGGAAGAGAATTATCTAAGGATAGAAGCAATGTGCCTCCTAGTGACAATTTTGAAGCAAGTCTAAGGGAAGGAAAACTTCTAAGTTCAAAGCATATATTAAGGTATAATCAATTCTTTGCCTTTGGACTTGTAACAACTAGGTACTTTACCACGTATGATTCATTTATCAAAGCTCACAATTTTGATATTCATGAATACGTGTGTGGATACAAGAATTTGTTATAGGTTATTATAGAGTACTCCCCAAAAGTAGTCAAGGCTTTTTATGCTAGTTTTGGCTAGGATAGATCCAACAAGACTTATAAAGCTCAAATAAGGGGATGTCCTATGTATTTTATTGCCAAGAGCTTGGGCCATATGCTAGGTATAAAGGCTAAAGGAGTATAGTTATAAGAATATGATTGAGCTACTCAGAAGAATGCTCTTAAGTTTCACACTATAGAAGAAATGTACAAGACAATTATGATGATAGAAGAGGTTCTTGAAGAAGTTTTAAAGCCAGGCTTCTTATTTAGGCCATCAATTTTCCATTGAAGCATTAAATGCTTGCCTATGTGGTGGCAAGATTCTTTGTGAATAAGAGGACAACATTTAACATTTATAGTAAGTTTGAAGGAGAGATTTTGACCAGACTGATCAAGAAAGAGAAGATCAATATGTGTCACTATATATTGATAAAGATTCTATTTGTGTTTAAGAGGGACACAAAAAAGAAGAAGGAAAAGAAGGACATAAATATTGACTTTCCTACTATCATCTTCGCAATTATCTGAAGGTTTAGAGTCAATCACATTAAGGAGTTGTAATAGAGTTCAAGGACACTGTACTCTTCAAGATGAAGTTCAAGTTAGTAAGGAATGACTTTGTTTCAAGAGAAGATGTGATCCAGTAAATGTGGCCAAAGAGAAATAAAAGAGAAAAATGAAAAAGAAGGATGAAGTTGCTGGAACTTCTTTCACTCAGAAAGTACCACCAATGCCAACTCCTCCAGGAGATATGTCAAATGCTTTCCTATACAAGATCCTAATGGCATTAAAGGCAAGCTAGACTAAGCAGTGGTTCACTTGAAGAATGATATCAAAGGCCTTAGGGATATGATGATCTATTTAAATAGAAAATTAAATAGAATTATGGATCATTTTAGGATCTTTGGAACATAAGAAGGAGAAATAAGGTGAGAAAATGAAGCTAGCCTTTCAAGGTACCGAGAAGGCTTAATACATAAAGTCTCTTCTTTCTCAACCTCTAGAACTAAATTTGTTGCACCTCTTTGTCTTTTTGAAATGCTTTTACCTTATAGCCCTTCTTCTAATAAACAAGTAATCTTCTAATCTATAAAGACCAAGAGTCTTTCATCTACCAATAAGTCAAGATTTAACATCAAGATACACCCCACCATACTAAATCTCAAACCAAATTCTAGAGCCATCAAGGAACTTACAAACCTATTCATCCATTTGATGGTCTTCCTGATCTAAATCATCTACCCTCACCCAAATTCACTGAAACACCAATATTTGATGACCTTTATGAAGACATTTCAAACATAAGTGTCACCAAATTTGATAGTAAACTCACTAAAAATGTTAGAGATCCAGCCACTTCCTCTTCTATCCTAAAGCCTATACCCTCTTTAGCTCTTTCTTTTGCTTAATCTATTACTAAAACTTTTCACCATAAGAAAACTATCTCAAACAAAAAAAAACTATGCTTTCCTTATACCAAGAATACTTTTTAGTTGAGAGACTATTATTAAAGAGCCTCAAGATTAAGCAAATCAAATGGACCCTAAAGACCAAACTTAATAGAAAACTGAAGAGAAAATGACTACTGAAGGTTAATCTGAGGAGCATCAGGAGGAACAAGCCAGAGTTAAGGGAGTTACTGATGGCTCAGATGAAGCATTAGATCCTATTCCTACCGTAGACATGAATGATTCCTCTACTTAGGCTATGATTCCTTCAACGTAAACTTTCAGCCTAGATTCTTTGTTTGATAGAGAATCTTGGAAACCTATTTGCATTCTTGAGTTCACACTTTCTTAGGAAGGCCTACATCTTTTTGATGATGCCAACGGGGAGAGAATAGTATTATAGGCTAAAAGGGGGAGTATAGTAGGATATTATGGGCAAGAGGGGGAGTATATAAGTAAGGGGAGAAATATGGTAAGCAAATCAAGTTGGTTACTTGATTTTGTGTTTAGATCATTGATATAGTGTACTGACACTACTTATATCTTTAAAATTTGTCAATAAAATGCATTATTCAGTTCACATTTGGTTTAATTTAATTTAATAGTTTAAGTTCACGTTTTACTTATATTTTAAACTCTTTGTCTAATTAAGGAGGAGTATTTTATTAAACAAAACTACAAAGATTAACTTGAGATCAAGCTACCATCAATTACGAGTCAGGGTCGAGGATGTACCAAAGACTGCCTTTTATACTAGATACGGTCACTATGAGTTCCTAGTGATGTCGTTTGGATTGACAAATGCTCTAGCAGTGTTTATGGACTACATGAATAGAATCTTCTGTCCTTATCTAGATAAGTTCGTGGTAGTATTTATTGATGATATTCTAATTTACTCAAGAGATGAGGAAAAGCACGTAAAGCATCTTCGTACTATCCTGTAACTTTTAAAGGACAATAAGTTATATGCCAAACTCAATAAATGCAAGTTTTGACTAAGGGAAGTGAGATTTCTTAGTCACATGGTATCGGCAGAAGGAATTGCCGTGGATCCATACAAAGTAGATGTGGTGTTGAAATAGGAATTGCCTACCTAGTATTAGATATTAAAAGTTTCTTGGGATTGGCAAGCTACTATCGGTGATTTATTCAAGGATTTTCATAAGTTGCATCTCCTTTAACTAGGTTGACCCAAAAAATCAGTTGTATGTGTGAACCAATAACTATAAATCGGCATTTCAAGAGTTGAAGAGGAAATTGCTGTCTGCTCCAATATTGATTATTTCTAATCCACAATTGTCGTATGTAATTTACACAGATGCATCATCGAAAGGTTTAGGGTGCGTTTTAATGCAAGATGAGTGATTTGCTGCTTATGCCTCAAGACATTACGACAGCATGAGGAGAATTACCTGACCTATGATCTACAGTTAGCAGCAGTGGTTTTTGCCTTGAAAATTTAGCGACACTATGTCTATGGATCTATGTTTGAGGTATTTAGTGATCATAAAAGTCTGAAGTACTTAGTGGATCAAAAGGAGTTGGACATAAAGCAACGCAAATGGATGGAATTTCTTAAGGACTATAACTTTGAGATCAAGTACCATCCGAGTAAAGCCAAAATAGTGGCAGACACGTTAAGCAGGAAAACAGTGTATGTTGCTCATATGATAATTCAAGAGCATCAATTGCTTGAGACTTTCTTAGATACTCAAAGGAAAGCACCATGAATGACGTTATACAACGTGCATTCTATGGTCATAACCAATGAATTGTTGAAAGAGTTACGAACTGCTCAATTTAAGGATGAGTATCTACTTGAGATCTATAAGGATATTGAAGAGAGAAGACCTACAGAGTTTGAATTCAATGATGATGGATATGTGACTTATCGGGATTGAATTTGTGTGCCAAGTGATGAGGAGATAAGGAAGACGATCCTAGAGGAAGCATACCGTAGTGAGTATACTATTTACCTTGGTGTCACCAAATGTATCAGGATATGAAGCAAATATGATGGTACAAGAATGAAGAAAGATGTGATAGAGTTTGTGACTAAGTGTTTGACGTGTCAAAAAGTTAAGATTGAGCACCAAAGGCCTGGTGGTGTGTTGTAACTACTAGAGATCCAAAGTAGAAGTGGGATAGCATATTAATGGATTTTATTACTGGATTTCCTAGAACTTAAGCGGGCTATAATGCAATATAGGTGATTATGAATCGACTGACGAAGTCAGCGCATTTCTTAGTAGTGAAGACTACCTATTCACTTGAGAAGTATGCTGAGGTCTATGTAAATGAAATAGTGAGACTTCATGGGGTGCTAAAGGACATTGTCTTTGACCGTGATTCGAAGTTTACATTAAACTTCTGGAGAGCGTTGTAGAGGGTAATGGGCACTAAGTTGAAATTTAGCGTGGCATATCATCCACAGACGGATGTCAGACTGAGAGGACTATCTAAACGCTTGAGGATATGTTGCAAGCTTGTACCTTAGAGTTGAGAGGTAATTGGGATATATATCTACTGTTAGCGGAATTTGCTTACAATAACAGTTTTTATTCTAGCATTGGAAAGGCTCTGTACGAGGCATTGTATGGAAGAAGATGTCAATCGCCTCTGTGTTGGACAAAATTGAGCGAGAGAAGTCTGTTGGGTCTAGATTTGGTAGACCAAACCACCTAAAAGATCTAATTGATTAAGCAAAAGTTATTGACAGCCCAGAGTAGACAAAAGAGTAAAGTTGATCAGTGTAGAAAATTGTTAGAATTTTTGGTTGGTAATCCTATATTTTTTAGGGTCACATCAATGACTGGCATTAGAAGATTGATAAAGACTAAGAAATTGACTCCCAGGTTTATGGGTCCCTTTAAGATTTTGGAGAAGTTGGGACCTGTTGCCTATTGGATTGCCTTACCACCAAATTTATCATGTGTTCATGACATATTCCATGTAAGTCAGCTCAAGAAATATCAACTCGATCCTTCTTATGTTATTGAGTCGAATGAGGTGGAACTCTAGAAAAACTTGACCTATCGAGCTAAACCAGAGCAAATTGTAGATGTGAAAGACCGACAATTGAGAAATAAGACCATTTGGTTGGTTAAGGTCTTTTAGAAGGGAATGACTCCTGGTGATGTGACTTGGGAGACTGAGGATAAAATGAGGCAGTTATACCCCCAATTATTTACCCAGGTATGTGTTTAAGCAAGATTTTGAATTTTAAGGGCAAGATTCCTAAAAGGAAGGGAGAATTGTAACATCCTAAGTTCCTTCATTTGTATTTTTCAGTGTTTTCAAGGGGTAATTTGGTCAATTTAGATAAATTATTATTTAATGAGGTTTATGGAGACTAATATGATTTTTGGATCCTTGGACAGCCTTATAAGAGGGCTAGGTTGAGGTTCAAGCAGGCCATAGCACAGAAGGAAGCTTAAAACTTCGTGGGGCTTCCTGTACCGTGTGTCGCAGCAGACGAGTCTGTGTGCCGCGGTGTATGGGCAAAATCTGCACTTATCAGACGTGAAAAACATATCAAAAATAGAAGAGATAAAGAAAGAAAATGAGAAAGCAATAGAAAGCTTTTGGTCTGCTAGGCTCGATCCCTAGGCTACTTTGAGGGTATTTAGAGCTTGATTCACCATTGGGTAAGTTGTACATTCCCTCTTTGATAGAACACATTTGTTACCTACTTTTATTTATCAATTAGGACCCTTTTATTAATGATTTATCACCTTCAAGTGCACTCATTGCATTAGATTTGAAATTTTGCCTAAGTTTCTAGGTTCAGTGCACTAGGAGCATTTTAGTCCAAAAAATAAACTTTTGAGAAAATGTACAAGAAAAATTGACAACGTGAATTTTATGTCCAGTTGATGAGTGGTGAAATTATATTTTTAAAATTCATTTTAGTTTGGGAGTAATTAAATAAAAAAGTTAACACTTTCTTAAATGTCTCAGTTTAACCTAGTTTTTGGTTTTCCTTTGTGTGAAAATTTTTATATAATTTTGTATAGACTAAAACTTAGTTAATTTAATAAATTCTTCCTTCTAATTATGAATTTAATTCTGAACATTAATTAGATTTTGTTATATCACATGCCATTTAATTGAATTATGTGATTTATGTGATATAGGTGGCATGTGACTTGTGCATCAATTGGGCAATTGAGGTCAACACTCCTTGAGGTCAAAGTTGGTGGTTTGCATGTGAATTAGGCTTTATTTGGGGATTAAATCAGCTTGAAAATGTGGATGACACATGAGAAATTACACACACATTGGAATCATCTACCAACTAATAAGAGGTTGCCACCTTGCAAGTATGACAAGGCTCCCATTTCCATTTTAATTTCTTTTCCTTTTTTTTAATTAAACTTCAGCTCATGGGAAACACTTAAGAGCACATCCATACACCTCATTTTTGGATCCAACACTCATCTCATTCATCTTCCACATTTTATCTCTCTTGTTCATAGTGTTCTTCATTTTCTAACACCCTAGCCTCCATTTTCAGCCACCAAACCTCCATAAAACTCATACCATTCTTCTCCTCTCTTTATTTTTGTTTCATCCCTTCCATTTTCACAAGGATTGAAGCTCATTTCCATCATTCAAGAGCTATGGAGTTTGACCTTCACAAGCAATCATTAGGCTTCTTGAAGATGAAGATTGGCTAAGTTTCTTTATGGAATCCTAGAGAGATGAAGATAGAGGATGAGTCTTGAGCTTCAAATTGGCTAAGTTCTTTTGTTTCCTATCCTCTTCTCTTTTTACTAGATGGTTAGATTCCTTTTTAGGTTTAATCATCTTAGCTTGTAAATTCTAATTTAAATTTGATGTTGATATAAAGAGAGAGGATTGTTTCATTTAATTTCTTTCTTGGACAACCATGACTGAATTTTGCCACTCTTTGTTTGGCACCTAATCTTGTGTTTTTCAATTAATAAATTACTTGTGTTAATATTGCATAATCTTGTGGTATTAATGCTTGTGTTGTTGAGTAGCTTGACATAATCTTGTGGTTACTCACATTGTTGTTTTGACCATGGCTGTTGAGAGGAGATTTTGAGTGAATCACTTGGCTAATTTCTTCACCAATTGTTTAATTGAAATAGGGACTTTAATCTAAGACTTAGGAAAGTTAGGTAATTAGGTTAATTGGCTTAGGATAATTTTCTTAAGTCATGACAGCTTTAGTCAAGAGGAAAGGGAAACTAAATTTAGCCTAATCATGAGAAGATAATGAGTCCAAAATCAACTAATCTCTAGGGTTCCATTATTATGAAAAGGGAAGTTCATTTCACTCACTTTCACTAGCATTTTAATTACTTGCACATTAGGTAATTAGTTTAGATAATTAGCTAGGTAACTAAATTCTTACAAACTTTGGTTGATTTATTTCATTAGATAACTTTCAATTAGACTTAAAACTATTCCTTGGGAGATGACCTAAGGTTGACTCTATATTGCATTAGGGTTATCTTTAGTTTAATTTTGAGGATAAGCGACTAATTCCTATCACTCTTCTCCCTCTTTTATGTGAAAATCCAAATATTTAGGGTAATGGGGGCTTTGATTTTAGTTCCCTTGGGTTTAGACTGAACCCATTAGTTTATTTAAGATTTTAGAGAGTTAAATCAAGCTTCTAACCTTTAGCTTATGACTTTCGTGGTGATTGAGAATTTTTGGTAAGGGTTTTTATGAACCCTAAGTATAATTTGAGGATTTTGAGACAATGTGGAACATGGATTAGCAATTTGGGAGTATTGAAATTTGTAATAAGATGGTTAGAGTGCATGAGAATAGTTGATATTGTTAGAGAAGGAATTTAAGTATTTTAAGCACCTAGAACCTAGTAAATTCAGAGTTATCTGGAGTGATAATTGACGATTGTCACTTATTGGTATAGATTGAGCGTTGCTTGAGCCATATTGTGCATATAAAACTTATGGAGCTAACGTTGAGCCATAGTAACCTTTTTGTGTGATAAAAAGGTTGAGATAACCATATAATTTATTGTGTTTATTAACTATTGTAACTGTGTAGAAGTAATTCTAAATGATTAAGTTGTGGTTTTGAATAGTTTTGTGCATAATTTGACATTGTAAATGATTTTAGCATGAAAGGGTGTTTTGTAAATGGTTATTATTTTTGATTAAAATATATATATATATATATACTATGTATATAAGTGTGTAATAGAAATGTGATGGAAAGTAGTGAAAATTGTGAAAAAGCATGATCATAGGGGGTGGGAGTTCACTTAAGATATGTAGAGATGTGTGTATGTGGAGATTTATGAGTGAAAAATCTATATAGTCGGGTTGACACCATGGGACATCAGGTGCAGCATTATATGGGACTGTTACCATAGGACATCCGGGCAGTCTAGCAACTCCCTAGTATCCGTTAAGGTGCGGTTAGGAGTCAACGACATCTCTATCATAAGTGTGTGAAGAGGGAAAGACCATAGTCTGTAGGCGGGTTAGATTACCTTTAGCCGGATATTTCTACCACCGAAAGTGTACTCGGGTCAATAAGTGGTTGAACCAGGAGAGCTTATGGTTTCATGTCAGGGAGCATTGGAGGTTCGGTGGTTAGATGATCATGCTAGTGTAAAACTATGTGTTTTGTTGAGAAACGATACACTTATCTTGTAATTATAGTATGCTTGTTAATACTATAGTTTTGATACTTTTTCATGGTTATTTGTGAAAATAAATATTTAATGAGATATATTAGTTACTAAGATGTCTATCCCATCCCGTGGTTATATTTTACAGGTGAAGGCTTCGGTATGGGCAAGGGGAAGAAAGGAGCATTTGAAGAGTGAAGAGCATCATAGTATAACTCTTCCCTTTTCCCTTTTTATATGTGGTAACGAATATTGTCGATAATTATTGCCAACTTAGGAATATGTCATTATTTGGATATCACTTGTATGAAATTGTGATAAGTGTGTATACCTTGGTCTAACAATGATGATACGAATTAATTGTGTACTTGGCCAAGTTGATTACAAGTGATATATATATATATATATATTAAATGTTTTGAGTGTCAAAATGACCAATTGATTGATGTGTTGGATTTGAGGTGGTTAAGTTGTCTTCGAGGCTAATGGCATTGTGTATTGTGAATTAGACACCATAATATGTGTTTTGTTATGAAAATGAACCATTTTGGATTTGGGTGTCCATCTTTTAAATGGATGATTGTATGAGTGTAAGACAGTGCCATTAGCTAGAGGGCTCAAAGAGCTTCGTGTGGATACTTGAATCGCTCAAATCGAATGTTGAATAGTGAAACGACACACTCTGGAAGTTCAGAGAAAAGTCATGACAGCAACCTGCTATCATGATAGCAGGTGCGTGCTGCGACGCATGAGACCCTCGAGGGATTCGTCCCTTTGTGCCATCACCGCAGTGGACAGAGCAGCATTTGCTAAAAATGGCGTTTAAGCAAGATTTTGTTGTAGTTTGTTTCCTATGCTTCTGTATTTGCTTTTAATCAATTTTTAACTATGGTTTGAGCTCAAACTATATTTAAAAAAAAAGAGTTTTTTTGGGATCCCAATGTTTTAACTAATTATTTTCAAACCTTGAGTTGTGATAGCTTTGGTAGGGGGCTTTATTAATCCTAATCATCATAACAATGTGTGAGTGTTATTCTGGTAATGTCAAGGTGGATATTACAGCTGTCATGACAAGTGCATCGTGGCTGATGCTACTTAGATGCAACGCATGTCATAGTAAGTGATGACCGTGGTAAAAGAACTTGTTGGCCGTGGCTAATTTTCTTTACAGCACATGTCATGTCAGTCATAGCATATTGTTTGATTAGGGCAAAAATGACTATTTTGACTTGTTTTCAACTTCTTTTGATTTTCATGCTTTTAAAATGGTTCACAGTCTAATTTATAAGTATTAACTAGCCTTCAAAAACTTGATTGTGATTTTAAATGATTTTGGGATCCCATATTCTGAAGAATTTCATATTTAGCCATATTTTCCTCGTTTCATTTAGCTATGATTAATTCTTTCTACTATAGAAACTTTTGCTATTGATTTATTCTGTTTTAATTATCATGGTAGAGTCAAATTATGGTTAAGTATTTGGTAAATTTTTCTGTGTTAAGTTGAGGACATTACAATGTTCTTCTAACAAGCATGGTGGTGGTATGACAAGTAAGAGTATTGTTTTAATAAGTATGTACATCAAAGATGACAAGTAACAATAGCAATTTGAAAAATAACAAGCATAGTACAATAGTAAAAAAAATTGACAAGCAAAATTATTTTTATCTTTTCTCCAAATTTTTTGTTAGATATGATGTTAGAGACTACAAAATAAATTTATAATGATTTGATCTTTTTCGCAATTAATGTAATACAATAGTCCTTCAATGCGAGATTTTCTCTTTAATTCTCCTATAACTTGATTTATCCCCAGTATTCCCTACAATCACTTTCTTTAATTGTGGAGGATTTGTTTTCATATCCCTCCATGATTATCCATTTTCCGCTTTATCATCCTTTAGAATGCGTATTGATGAATCCATAAAAATCAATATCTAGCAGAACTTAATATTTATTATAGATAATCGTTCAATGTTTTTAATGAAATCTATAAAATTATAACAAATATAAGTTGCCATAGGTAGTAAATGCTCTATTATTTAAATAAGTAGTTGGAGATTGAATCTTAATCTTTATTTATAAAATTAGCAATTTAGCTTAGAGGATCTATTATTTTCTTTTTGTATCCCGAAATAAATAATCTCTTAAATTTCATGTCCTTAACTATGCTTTAGATTATTTATATGGAGATGTGAATGATTTTTTTCTTTTTCTTTTTTCGTTTTAAATATATTTCAAGTGAAATTTCATGTCCTTTTCACATCTACAGATTGCAGGAAATTAAGGCAAGCTTAAAAAAAAGTTAAAATACATTTTTATTTCTGTTTTTTCTTTTAAAAAGTGCTAGTGTCTTATGTGGCATTTTTTTTTAAATTATTTTTTAAAAAAGAAAAAATTTTCCTTCATAAGTGATCCAAGAAAGATTTTTACTCTTTTAAAAAATATTTTAAAAAACTATCTCATTCATTAATATAAAATGTTCAGTGTTTTTTTTGGATGAAAGTATACAGTGTATTTTAATTTTTTTAATACTTTATAATGATTAAAATTATGAAAATTCGGGAACGTGTCAAGCTACGGAATCGTGAATTCTTTAGTAGTTGACTTATAGTTGCAAGTCACTTGAAGAGCCTTTGACCTCATCAACCGTTCTTCTTCCTTTTGCTTCACTTGTCTTTCTCAATCAAAGTACAAAGTGCTTCTCAAGATATCATCAAATGTTTAATAAACTAGATTTACCCCGTGCATGAGATCAGAATATTTTAGCATTTAACAAATAAATATAAATATAAATATAAAGGTTAAAAATGATTTTAGTGAGCTTTATTTTATGATTTTATATTCTTTTACAAAGCAAAAATAAAGAATAGGAAAAAGTTTAGTCAGAATTCCTTAATTGGACTTAATATCACTTAAAACTTTTAAAATTTTAAAATTTTACCACACATGTATATGCAACTAAAATGACCTTATTATTCCTTAACAATTAGTGTGTGAAAAATAAACAATTGATATAAATAAAATTTGTAATTCTCATTAACAATATAATATTAATATGAACATATACAAGTGAAGCTATAAAGAAAATAAACAATTAATGTATGAAAAATAAAACTGACAGAGATGAAATTAGAATTATAAATTTATAATGATATTATGTTATTAATGATTCTACTTACTTTAATTATTTATTTTTTGTACAACGGGTTGTTAGTTATCCTATACAAGTTGTTTATGCACCAAATTTTATTAAGAATGGTAAGCTTATTTGAATTAATTTTTTAATTTCATTTTAATCCTCTGTATGCAGTAAAATTTCAAATTTCAATAAAATTTTAACTGAAATTGAGTTTTGTTAAGCACAATTTTCTTATAATATGATGAATTTAAATTGAAATTTTCCCCTAGAGGGCACATTTAATAGCCGACGGTACTCTAACAAGCTACACTAGAAAAAATCTTCTTTGTCTTCTTTTGTTAAAAACTGGAATCTTCTGAAAATGTTAGTTTCTACTGAAAGGACGAATATCCCAAGGCCGCTCGAGAAAGACAAATGTAGAAAGCTGGGGCCTTATGGTCATTCAATGAATCATTTCGGCATCTACCTTCAGCTGCACGTCCTACCTCTGTTCACAGTTCGCGCACACTATCGTTTTGAGCTTCCTGAAATCACTGCTAATCAGTTAGGCTCTCCATGTCCGAATTCCACCAGGTTCCGTATTCTCTCTTTATAATTCTCATATCCTTTGATTTCAGCTGCTTCTGACCTTCTTCTCGTAATACCGTAACTCTGGAAAATTGGACATGTGTAATTAATTGGATGATTTCTGTTTTATCAGTATGGTTTGCTGTTTTACTTTGGCTTTGAGACATCTACTCATTTGAGACTTACACTCGTTGGACTGAGAAATGAGAAATCCAAAGCTCTTCCTGCTTCTATTTTTCTTAATTAACTCAGATATCTCTTATTTCAAGTTGGTCCAAGTCACTGAGATTTCTCACCCACTTGAGCGAAAACTTGTGGGTCGAGGAGAAAAGGTGTGTCTTCAATTGACTAAATATTTAAATAGAGATCGAACATCGCTATAATAATCTCTGGGGACTATGGTAACCATGTTTTCTTCTGAAGACGTCCATGTTCATTTTTGTTGCAATAATCTGCGGGGCACAGTTATAAATATTTGAAGTTGATTATTCATGATTTTACATTTGTAGTTGGGGAATCATCATTGTGTTTTTCTGAAGTTCATGTTCACGGTTTTATGATGTCACTTGGTCACCCTTATATGTTTCTAAAGTTGTTCAGGTTTCAAATCTCTCTGTAATTTGGATACAGAATGAAATGAAACTTCTTCGATGTTTGACTTCTGTTCCTCTTATGTTTCTTGCAGGGGGTACTAGGTCATAATTTCATTGGTCCAGTTATTTCCTTGAAGATATGATTGTCTCCGCTCTTCTAACTTCTGTTGGGATAAACACTGCTCTGTGTGTGTTATTCTTCACATTATACTCTGTATTGAGAAAACAACCCTGTAATTATGAAGTTTATGCGCCACGCTTGCTAGCTGAAGGAACCTCTAATCGGAGAAGCCATTTCAACTTAGAAAGACTGGTACCTTCAGCTGGATGGGTTGCAAAAGCCTGGAGGCTTTCTGAAGACGAGATATTGTCATTATTAGGATTAGACGGGGTGGTATATATCCGTCTTATAACCTTCAGGTATTTCATTCGCTTCATTTGGTGTTTTTCTGAGCTTATCAAGATAGCTGGCTAGGTAAATCCAAGATCGAGCCAGTATGTGCAAGCATTTCTCGTGGCTCTTAATTCTTTCCTTTTTCCTGTTTGATCCTCATTGCTGCAGTTACAGTAGTTATTGCCATATAAATTTAAAATTTAACTTAAAGGTACTGTACAACAGAGATTAGTGAATAAGTACATCTTTTATCAAGCAACTGTGTTGGACTCCATAACTTGCAGTTTTTTGCTCCACAAACCATTAAGAAAATGTTCCTATTTTGACAGACTTGCTTGATTTCTTGAGTGCAGTTTGAAAATATTTTCTTTTGCTGGGGTTATTGGAATCCTTATTCTTCTTCCGGTAAACTGCTCGGGAGATGCGCTAGAACAATTTGATTTTACCAACGTGACAAGTAGCTCCCTGGATATTTTCACCATATCAAATGTGAAAAATGGCTCTAACTGGTGAATACTACCTCAAGATCTCTTTCGTTTTTATGGTTTTACTGAAGCAGTGCTTGGGGGTTGGGTACTTGTTTCATCCCTGGGACATTTTCCTTTTATCATCTTGCCTCTTAGGGGACCAGCATCTGTATGAGATCTTTATCCTCTATTATCCTTATGTCAGGTTGTGGGTCCACTTCTCTGCGGTGTATCTTGTCACTGGATTCATATGCTTCATGCTGTATAAAGTAAGTTCATGCACTCATAACTTGTGCAACTATAACATCAACCATGATAGTTAGCACCCTTTACATCACACAAATTGTGGTGTTGCCTGATAAGTATTAATATAGAAACATCTTTTGGAAACACTATCAATTATCAAGACAAAAATTGTTTCTTGCTTTTACAGAGTTTGACATTATGAGGATTAATATAAATGCAATATTAATCATATAATGAATACCAAGGCCAACACTTGAACTAGAATACTAGATACCTATCAGTTATCACTCCATACTATTTTATTCTACAGGAATATAAATACATATCTGCAAGAAGGATTTCTTATTTTTATTCATCCCCACCTCAACCACATCAGTTCACCATCTTAGTTCGCAGTATTCCTAATTCATCCAGTTGTAGCATCAGTGACAGTGTTGAGAGCTTCTTCAAAGAGCTTTACCCTTCTACATATTTATCACATGTGGTTGTTCGTCACACAAGCAAGATTCAAAGTCTCCTGGTGAGCACTGCCTCTGATTTAACTTCTTTTTGTGTCCATTAATTTTGTCTATACACCTTCCTAGAAACCTCAGTTATATTCTTCATTTGGATGACAACATGATTATGAATGGCAAATACTTGAAAATAAGAGTTGTGCCTTGATGTCCCTGTCCATCACATGAGATTTATTCTGATTAAGCAAGATAAAAACACAAAAAATTCCTTAATACTTCAGATTCTGTCATAGCACAATGTACACGTCGATGCTTATTTAACACATGTCATGTCTTAACTCAGGTCCGAGAACCTTGTGCATTATTCTTAATGTTTGTGCCAATAATTTTAACACTTAAATGCCATATATTAATACAGTCGGTTTTTCTATAGTTTACTTAGGTTTTATGAGGATCATTGATCATTGGTTAATGTATAATTATTAAAATACTGGAGACCATGTTGATGATGATGATGTTTGATTAAACTATATAATAACTTGTGTTTACTAATTTCTCTTGGTGTTTTTCTGTCTGTCATGTAATCATTTCTGAGCATCATAGTATTGTGATTAAATTTTCTATGAGATCTTCCATAAGAAAATCTTTGTTCTGGAAAAGATGTTACCTCAGAGATATTTTACTACTTATGTTTATCATTATTCTATTGTTGATTAAGTAGCTTGGCTTGTGACTGAACTATTTATTCCATTGCATGAGAGGCAAGTGCTATATTGTTTATGAAATCAGGTTCTTTGATGTACAGGATTTTCTATTTCAATTTTTCTTATTGTACAATTCATTTGCCTCTTTTTATCTAGAATGAAGCAAAAAATTTGGGTAAAAGAATTAGTCAACTACAATCAGATCCTTCTCAGCAAAAGTACAGGCATAGTGGTTTGTTTGGACTTTTTGGAGACAAGATTAATCTTAAAGATCATTATGAGAAGAAGTTGGTGGACATTGAAGAGAATGTAAGACTGGAGCAATCAGAGGCTTCATTGGCAGTAGAAGTATGTGGTAATCTTTATGATCTTCAAAACAAAAATTAAAAAATATTTTACCAATTATTTTCAGTCTTGTTCTGAATTGTATTTCTCTCTACATTTTTTCTTCAATGATAAAGGATACTCGAGCTGCCTTTGTGTCCTTCAAGTCCCGTTTTGCTGCTGCAACTGCTTTCCGTCTGCATCCAGCAGTCAATCCCATTGAATGGATCACCGAGCAAGCTCCAGAACCCCATGATGTTTACTGGCCATTTTTCTCTGAATCATTTATGCGAAGATGGATTTCTAAGTTGGTGGTTATAATTATATTCATCATTTTCACTATATTGTTCCTTATACCTGTCGTAATTGTGCAAGGCCTTACCAACCTGAGCCAGTTGGAACTTTTGTTTCCCTTCTTGAAGAGTATTCTTACCATGTAAGTCACATGATCAACTTTTCTGTTGTTACTGTGTAACTTCTCTCGTGTTTTTTACCTTAACATGTTTCCCATTTAAGTATGGTCACACATTAGATTTGTTGCTTAAAGGAATTCTTATTCTCAGCATTATATAAAGCACAATCAAAGAGATAGTGGACTGTTTCATCAGTATACACTTTTGAGTCATATGCTAAAAGTTGGCGATCATGGATTTTATGCTGTCATGTTGGCCAGGGTAATTAATTATAGATTAGATCTAGAAAGGGCCAAGAGTTTAAATTGGAACATCATGCAAAAGAAAAACTAGCGTATCAAACTGCCATTTCCAGCTTGAAAGAAACAAATGTTTGATGAATGTTTTTGAGTGTATGTATGAAAAGGCTTTTCATAATGGATAAGGGATTACAGTTTCTTACATTGGTCTAGAAATTGTTGGACGCGTGTTTGGCAGCAGTATTTGATGATGAATTTTCATGCCACTAGAAGACTGCTTCTATTATTTCATTTCCATCTTGTCTAAAAATCTATGTTTGTGCATTTTGTATCTTGTCAAATTCTTCCTGGCATTGCTTTTGTTGAGTTGTGGTTTATCAAATATGTGACCTACAATTCCCTCAATCTGCTAATATTACCTTTTTTTCTTTTTTGTTGGTTTCCCTGCTAATATTGCCTTTACATTTGCTGTTCACTCAGTTGACTCAAAAAACCTTCTATGACCTTCTTGCAGAACATTTATCAGTCAAGTAATTACAGGATACCTTCCCAGCCTTATTCTTCAATTGTTTCTGATAATGGTGCCTCCAGTCATGGTGTTTCTTTCCTCCATTCAAGGGTACATCTCTCACAGTAATATAGAAAAGAGTGCATGTGATAAAGTACTGTGGTTCACAGTATGGAATGTGTTTTTTGCAACTGTGTTTTCTGGATCAGCTCTAAATCAAGTGTCCATTTTCCTTGACCCCAAGTCCATTCCTCAGAAACTGGCTGTTGCCGTTCCAGCACAGGTTAGACAATGCTTCTCCCATGGTAATTTTTCCTTAAGCATCTGTTGAAATTATTTTCAAGTGCAATGGAAGTCAATAAATGTTTTGTGTGCATATCTCATTTGATTTCTGCGTATCTTTAGGTGCCTGACCATTTAAAGGGATTGCTAAGGGCCCATCACAGTGGTCGAGAAGTTTCAAACATTATTTGCTATTACAGACAATTCTCCTATCCTTACCTTGTACTCAAGTGGATCAGGCTGCCTTGCTTCTTAAAACCTGATCTATCATAACCCATCCTTTTACCCAAGTGTCAATTAGAATTTTCTACTCTTGCTTATGAATTAACCTCTTTCATTTAAAAAAGTTTTGAGCTTCTTTGATTTTTTGAAGGGGGTATATTCAAGAGCTCGGAAAGGAAATGTTTAAAATTTTCAATGATTTTCTTAAGCATCTAAAGATGAAAATGACAGTGCTGAACTTTTATTAAAATCGTAAATTCTCAAATTGTCTGTTAAACCTCAGTATTGCAAGAATCATGCTGAAGGTTAATTTTAGTAGTTCTTTACTATCAGTTTCTATGAGAATTAAAAATAGGTTTAATTCTATTTATTAGTTTGGGAATTCATATAATCATTGTATGTGTAAAACTATAATGCAATTTACAATACTTTCTACATGTATTCTAATGCCATCAATTTTGACTGCAGGCATCATTTTTCATTGCTTATGTCGTGACATCAGGATGGACAAGCACGTCATCAGAACTTTTCCGGATAATACCTTTAATTTGTGGTTTGATTAGAAGGCCTTTCATGTCTGAGGATGATGAGTTTGAAGTTCCATCCTTTCCTTACCACAAAGATATTCCAAGAGTACTTCTGTTTGGACTTCTTGGAATTACATATTTCTTCTTAGCCCCACTAATTCTACCATTCCTCTTGATCTACCTCTGTCTTGCATACATTGTTTATCGAAACCAGGTCAGCATTTCTTAACATTTTGGTCTTGATGTCTATTTCTAAGAGACAGTATCTTTATTTCTCTGAACTGAATTAATTAGTCACACTTGAGATCCCTTTGACGCACTCCTGAAAGAAATGGAAGATACCTTCTTGACTGAATCTTGTTACTGTTCTAATAGCCGCTGCTAGGAAATTTGAGTTGGTACTGTTATACTTACTTCAGTTCAATTTATAAGACAGAGAGATTTTTTTTTTTTTTGGTCCTATTTATAAGTTACATCATTAAATTTTTATTAAAAATTTTCCTATTTACCATCCATTAAATTTTGATGAAAAAAGTACATTATTGAACCATGTATGTTTAATAGAGGCAAGTTGGGAATTTATTAGAAGTTTAGGCAGAGTTTATGAATTTTATGATTTTCATTGGTTCTGGTGAAATATGTTGAAAGTAACTCGTAGGACCAGAGGAGCATTTATTATGATTGGTTTAATCAACTATATTTGGAAATATTATGGTTGGGATGGGAGATATAGATGTTTAAGATGGTTTGAATGTATTGGCAGCATTGTTTTTCAGGAAAGTATTTGTGGTGATGATTAGTATAACCAGATATCTAAAAACATTAGCCTCATCTATCCATTGTAATGAATTAGCATATTCCTAGCATAGCAAATGACCAATTTTTTCAGTTGATCATGGAGTTTCTGTCAGTGTCATTATTAATCATGAGATTGATATGGATTATACTGATGTTCTCTACCACGTATATTGCAGTTCCTAAATGTATATGCACCCAAGTATGAAACAGCAGGGAAGTTTTGGCCCATTGTGCACAATTCCATGATTTTTTCTCTTGTACTCATGCACATTATTGCAGTGGGAATTTTTGCGCTGAAAAAACTCTCTATAGCATCCACCTTGATGGTTCCTCTTCCTATCATTACTCTTCTCTTTAATGAGTACTGCCGAAAACGGTTTCTCCCCATGTTTGTTGCATACTCTGCGGAGGTATGTTTTCAGTCCACAATAAGAAATCTCTGGAAGAAGATGACTGAAACTGCATGCTGTATCCCATTTTGCCTAAAATATACAAAACTCTCCTGAACTTTAAGGTTGTTGCACAAATTTTTTTACCATAGACTCTCCTACCATTATTTCTTAGTTATCATACTAGCAGAAATTGACATGTCATATTTAAAAAAACATGGTAGCTTATGTGGCATTCAATGTAAGCTAATAATAGCTTTTTGAAAAATGTATCTTTTATTGGCCACTAAATAATAGCAGGGGAGTCTATGTTAAAGGAATAAGAAGTTAGAGAGGTTAATTTTAGAGGTGAGGAGGTTTCATGCAACTGTTTCAAAGTTTAGAGAAGTTTTGTATACCTTAGCTTTCAATTATTTGACTGGGAACTTGACTTGGGTCTGTGTTTCCAGAGTCTGATCAAGAAGGACAGGCAAGACCCCAATGATGGAACAATGGATGAGTTTTATCATAAATTAGTCATTGCTTATGAGGACCCTGCTTTGCAGCCAATTCAGCCACCACCAAACACCAGCACTCTTCGGACTCCCCTTCTATCTTCTTAAATATTCATAAGGCACAATATTTTTACCATGCCTGAGAAGTTATTTGTTTGCTGTTTTCCTGTATGTGATTGTAAAATAGTTTTTTTGGTAGTGAAAGAACGGTAGTGTGGATTGATTGTTCAAAAACTTGTGGTCTGAATTCCAGTGACATGCCTGGGAATTCCTAGAGGGTTAGTGAGAATACCATCCTAAAAAGGCAACTGTATCGGCTTCTTTAATGCTAGATTCTAGCGATGGAGCAAATTATTTATTCTTCATGTATAGTTTGTTGTGCCTTACGTATCTTAATGATTGCTGATTCTTCCACATCCATATACAAACCATCCTCCACCCCCCCGGGGCCCGGTTTCTTAATAGAAGTTTGTTTAATGGTAAAATCACAAACTAGGAGCCCCAACTATCACAAATAACCAATCAAGATAACAAAATTATGAAATTAAATTTTAGGACTATGGTTTTTTTTTTTTGTAATTTTAAAAATAATACTTGGACAAAAATGTCCCTGTCTGAAATGTCAATTTAAGATTTGCTAGTATTGGAATAACTTTATTTGGGTTAAAAATTTAGTTGAAGGGGCTATGAAATCATTTTAAGTTGAGAACATTTTTATGTCATTAGTCAACTTAAATTTTGATAGTACTGAAATCACTTTAACTGGGTTGAAAATTAAGTTAAAGGAAATTATGAAATCACTAAGAAAATTTTTTGCTTCTAGGCTCGTAAAATTGCTCACTAAACTTGCAGTGGGCCAACTTAAAATTCAATAATACTAAAATCACTTTATTTAGGTTTGAAATTTAGTTGAAAGGGATTATGAAATTATTTTCTTTAAGTTGGAAAATATTTTATTCCTCGACTTGCAAACTTGTCACTAGACAGGCATCTTAGTTGTAGTATTATTTTTAAAACTACATAAAAGGATTATGGTCCTAAAATTTAGTTTCATAAGTTTGTGGTTTTGATTGATTCTTTTGTGATATTTGGAGACCTTTATTTATGATTGTCCCTTATTTTAATTACCCACACACAGTTCATCTTTTTTACCTTGCTCTAAATGTGTTTATTCAGAGTAATCTAGTTAAAGAATGAAGATGATGCTTAACTACCTCATCTGGGCTTAATTAGGGGTTGAGATGCTTGACAAGCCTGAGAAAAAATTATGTGGACCTCAAATTTTAGAAGCCCATAGGGTTCGGGCCTTTGTGCCAGATCAAGCCCAGTGTATGTTCAAGATATAGTGATCAGGTTTGTTGAAACTTGAAACAACCTTGGAAGGTTGTCTGTATTTTAAGTTGCTCCATTCATGACTTATGAACAGTTACTAATTCACTATATATTTTACATTTTATATCAAATATTGATATTGATATTTACATTTTTTTTATTAATATGAATCAAGAAAGAACTTCACACCCAGCAAATCATGGTGGATATTTTCAGAAGGTAACGAAGAATGAAACTTATGACCAACGCAAACCATTCATGCTGTGGTGAAAATAATTCAGAAATCAAGCACATGATTTAGAGTTACATGTTCTTTGAACTTGGGAAGTAGATACTGTATTGTATGTTGTAAAATATTCCTTTCGGTCCTTCTAAAAAAACATCTATTAACAACTTTATGTATACTATTAAGGAAGTTGGTTAAAATAAATTATGTTCTATAAAATTTAAAAATTATCCTCAAAAAAAGACATTAGTTAGGGTATTTTGATTAAGGGATAAAGGGAAAAATACCTAAGAACTTTTATGCTAGAAACATTTAGTATCCTTAAATTAACGTAAGTGTTGGAATACCCATTAATTCTTTTTAATAAAGGTATCCTTCTCTGAACCATTAAAATGGTTAATGTCCATTAATGTGGATATGAGATGTTGGGTTAATAAATAAAAGTACCCAAAAAAAATTCTCTAAGAGCAAAAATACCCAGACTTAACCAAAAGCTTCTAGAAAAAAAAATTATGAATATTTTTTGCACATTTTCTTTGTTTTCATTATGTTTAGGAAAAACATAATTCTTAGTCCCTTAGTTTCATCTGTTTTTACTTTTAGTCCCTATAATTTTTTTATAGTGTTTTTAGTCCCTATAAGAATTAAAATCACTGAAAAATGAAAACTATAGGGGACCTAGAAAATAAAAATTACCCAATCTTTGTAAAAATATAGAGACTAAAAACATTGAAAAAAATTATAGGGACTAAAAATAAAACCAATAAAACTATAGAGACCAACAATTGTGTTTTTCCTTATATTTAATGATCAATAATAACATATGTTAAGCAAATTTAATGGGATGGGGAAGGATGTCCTCACTAAAAAGAATTCATAGATATTTATACACTATTGTTGACTTAAGGATACTAGATATCAATATATTGAAAACCAAACCAGTTATTGAATTGTCAAGACAGTAGGTTGAAGGTTAGTGGTTCAATCGCGATTAACTCAAAATCAAACTGGTCTTAATTAAAATAATATAATTAAGTTTATATACATAAAAATATTCATATTTTTAATATGAAAAAATTAACATTTAAATAAATGAGAATATTCAAGTAAAATTTATAATTTTTTTCTTTTACATTTTTAAAATGAATAATTTAGTTTCTATAAAAAATAATTTAACATATTTCATTTACCATCCTCATTTTCTATCATGGACAGCATTTCCACACACATACTGTGTGAAGTAGGCATTTAAACTTGTCTTAGTATAATAGCATATGACTTTTTGTATTGCCTAATTAATAAATATAAATGGTAATGCAATATGGTATTGTGATTTTGTCTCCCTCCATTTTTTTTTTGAATAAAAGGTCACGAGAACAACGTGCAGACGACATGTTATATCATGTTAGCGTATAAAAAATTTCTACATCTGAGTGGTGGAGTGTCAAAAATGTAAAGATTAAAATTATTGGTAAAAGCTTGATGTGCCAGCCAATTTGCACATTTGTTTGCCTCACTGTAGACATGATCAAAGGTGACCATCTAGTCTTTCATAACAAGATTTCTAATTTTGTTAATAGTAGCAATTAGATGGTAATTTGTAGAGAACTCGTTGCGTATTAATGTGAGAGCTTCCATAGAGTCAAAGTAGACATGAACTTTATCAATCTTTTCATCCCAACAAATACTTAGTCCTTTCAATAAGCCCAAAAGCTCAGCTCCTATGCATGGATAGCAACTAAGATACTTGGAGAAGCCTTTGATCCAATTCCCATGTTTATCTCATATGAGTCCAATGCAGGAAGTAGCACTTTAATTATTAACTGAGCTATTTATATTAAGTCTAACCCATCCATCTTTAGGGTATAACTATTTAGTGTTTGTTCTATCGCCTTGTTGATTCATAAAATTAATTTTTGATTGAAGACATTGACCATTGAGTATATCCTAGATGCTGGTAAATGTGATGTCTCTCTTAGGATTATCTTTTGTGGAGTAGATGATTTTGCATCTGTTTTTCTAGATATTCCAACATACATGGGCGAATAATTTCTGTTAAGGGATCTTTCTCAAACAAGCATTGCTCGCATCATAGTCAACATTCCAAAATATCCAGTCTTATAGAGGAAGAGAAAAAAAGTGTTAAGTTTAGATTGTTTAACTAATTTTATCCAAACCTTTTTACAAGTCTTGTAATCTCTCAAAATGTGAACGGTTGAATCTAAGGAGTTGCAGCCAAAGGGGCATGGCCTAGGAAAGGTATTGCTATCATTAGAGTGGGTGAACTTAAGTTGAAGACGATCCCAAGCCGCTTTTTAAGAAAGGTCTTGATCTTTTCATACATTGGCCATTTCCAGATTTTCAACCAAATCTTAGAGTTAGGGGTTGTCGTAGTGATTATCGATAGCCTTATAAGTAGATTTGATGGTAAAACTGCCATCATTAAAAGGTCTTCAACAAATAGTACCATTGTTAGCATTGACGTTAGGAGGCTGAACAACAATGATGTGTTTAATGACGTCCTAGTAAAGATATCTACTCAATTGATCAACATTCATCTTCTTGTGGCAAAACAGAAATCATAGACTTTAGCATGTAAAATCAAGTTTGCATGCATAATTAATGAGGGGTTCAGGAAGGGACATCATTTGTTGTACCATAAAGATATGTGATCCCATTCTACCTACTGTCCCTTTTCAATATAATAATATTAAAATTGAAACATCATGTGAAGAGAGAAAAAGAACCTTGACTTTACCACTGTCTAATGCCCAAAAGCATAACCTTACTTTCATTCTATCGTCTTCTTTCCTCTGCTTTTGTTGGGCTACCGTGCATTCTCACTCCCAAAAGCAAAGCCTGACTCTCAGCTCTTCTAATGATTTCATCATTTCAAATCCTCTTATGACTACACCAGGTTGACTTCAAGTTGGCCAAGTTACTGATTGATTGGGTTAGATGGAGAATTAGACCAATAAAAAGCCTAGTTCACTAGTTGACCAAGCAAGTTCGGTCTGATTCTCCATTCAATTTCAAACTTTTGAACTAATTATATAAATGATTAAAAGATAAAAATATTTAAGAATTTTTTCACCAAGAGTGTCCATTGATAAGGGTATTAATTATAGTTTCGAAGGGTTAAGAAAAACAATGAAAAATGGCACCTAAGCTACAATATATTCTAAATTGATTTTGCAAGTCCAAAGATCTTATTTGCAAATATGTTTTCTAATAAAAGACTCATTTGCTTCTCATTTGAAATCTACACAAATTTTTCATATATGTATAACAAAATGTTCACTTATAACATGATAAAATCTAATATTAATAACATAATGTCTGTTCATTATATATAGTATATGTGATTTAGTTGAACAATAATGTATAAATTTTTTAAGTATATGAACAATAAAATATTCGCATATAACATGACAAGGGTAATTTAAAAAATATGTAATAAATGCTTATTAAGATATATGATATTGCTTATAAAAAATAAAAAAATAATAATAATTGTTTTATAAATAAAAATAGAGAGAGTAATGGCTAAGTGTGTAAACGTATTTTTAAAAATTTATAATTTTTTAAAAAATAAATTTATAATGTGTTATTGTTGTGTTTTTTAAGTATATGTTATTTGGTCTCAAATTATCTTATAATTTAGTATAGATGGAGTATTATAGATAATCATTCAATATCTCTAATGAAATCTATAAAGTTATAAAAAATTTAAGTTTCCATAAGTGGCAAGTACTTAATTTTGTAAACAAGTAAATGGAGAATCGAATCTCAATCTTTATGCATATAGGAAGTAGCAATTTAATTGACAGGTGTCTATTATTAACCCTCACTTGCCCGAAATGGATAATTTCTGGAATTTCATGCACTTGCCATGTTTTAGATGATTTATATGGATAATTGAGTGAATTTTTTTTTCTTTTTTTTTAAATATATTTAAAGTGGATCACTCTATCTACACATCTATGCAGGAAACTGAGGCCAGCTTTTTTTTTTTCCTTTTTTATTTTTGGGTATTTTATAATGATTAAAATTCCGAAAATTCAGGAACGTGGCAGGCTACGCAATTGTGAATTCTTGAGTGGTTGACTTTCGCTTGCAAGTCACTTAAAGAGCCTTTGACCTCAGCTACCGTTCTTCCTTTGTCTTCATTTGTCATTGTCATTTCTCGATCACTCAAAGGCGAAAGTGACTCTTCAATTGACTAATTAATATTTAATTGAGAGTGAACATTAATTACCGTTATATAATTATCTCTTGAGACTGTGGTAACCATGTTTATTTCTGAAGTTAGTTTTTGCAAAAGCCTGTGGTAACCACTGTTCTTGCAGTAATAATCTGCGTGGCACCGTCATGTTTATTTTTGACGTTGATTGTTCATGGTTTTACAGTTGTATTTGGGGAATCATCATGTTTGTTGCCGAAGTTCATGTTCATGGTTTTATAATATAGCATTTGGGTTATATGTTTCTGTAGTTATTGTTCATGTTTCTGGTACTTCTGTAACTTGGATACAGAATGAAATGAAACTTGTACGATGTTTTAACTTCTGTTCCTCTTATGTTTCTTGCAGGGGGTATTTTGGTCATAATCTCATTGGACCATTTATTTCCTTGAGGATATGATTGTCTCTTGTCTTCTATTTTGTGTTGGGATAAACACAGCCCTGTGTGCGTTATTCTTCACATTGTACTCTGTATTGAGTAAACAACCCTGTAATTATGATGTTTATGTGCCACGCTCACTAGCGGGAAGAACCTCTAGGCCGATAAGCCATTTCAACTTACAAAGACTGGTACCTTCAGCTGAATGGGTTGCAAAAGCCTGGAATCTTTCTGAAGCCGAGATATTGTCATCATTAGGATTAGACGGTATGGTGTATATGCGACTTATAATGTTCAGGTATTTCGTTCACTTCATTTGGTATTTTTCTGAGCATATCAAGATTGCTAGCTAGCTAAATCCAAGATCAAACCAGTATGTGCAGCCATTCTTGGTAGCTCTTAATTCTTTCCTTCTTTTTTTTCCTGTTTGATCCTCATTGTTGCAGTTATTGTAGTTATTGCCATATAAATTTAAAATTTAACTCAAAGGTACTGTACAAAAGGTCCCTTTTCCATGACCGGGGTGCTCATTATTCAGAAAAAATTTGAGCTATCTAAATTAAATTATTTTAATTTTATTTTTTTTTATAAATATGTTTGTCATCAATTTGGGTAGTATTGATCTAATTTGAATTGACAAATTTAATATATTATAACTTTTATAAATTGACTATATGTATGTACTTTGAACAGTTTATATTTAATATTAAATTTTATTTGCAAGGTTGAGATTTAAAATTTTTATTTTTTATTTTTATTTTCTATTTATTAAAAATAAAAAAATTTTGAAAAATTTAATATTAAATCTATATTGTTCAAAGTACATTTAAATAATCAATTTATAAAAATAATAAAATTAAATTGAAGCACCTAGATTGACGATAAATATATTTCTAATCTATCAAAAAAATTTATAAATTTTTATTTTTATAAACATAAAATTAAAATTAAAAAAAATTTAAACTATTCAAATTAAATCTGCTGGATGGCTCAGAATTTTTCTGGGCGGTAAGGAACTGAGAACCGAAGGCGGATCCCTGTACAACAGAGGTTAGTGAATAAGTACATCACTAATCAAATGACGGTGTTGGACTCCACAACTTGCAGTGTTTTACTTCACAGACCATTAAAAAAATGTTCCTATTTTGACTGAGTTACTTGATTTCTTGAGTGCAGTTTGAAAATATATATATATATATATATATATTTTGCTGGGGTTATTGGGATCCTTGTTCTCCTTCCAGTATACTGCTCCGGAGATGCGCTAGAGCACTTTGATTTTACCAACCTCACAAGTAGCTCCCTGGATATTTTCACCATATCAAATGTGAAAAATGGCTCTAACTGGTGAATACTACCTCAAGATCTCCTTTGCTTTTTTATGGTTTTATTGAAGTGCTTGGGGTACTTGTTTCATCCCCGAGACATTTTCGTTTTATCATCTTTGCTTCTTAGTGGACCGCATCTGTATGAGATCTTTATCCTCTATTATCCTTATGTCAGGTTGTGGCTTCACTTCTCTGCGGTGTATATTGTCACTGAACTCATATGCTTCATGCTTTATAAAGTAAGTTCATGCACTCATAAGTTATAACTTGTGCAACGTTAACATCAACCATGATAACTAGTAACCTTTATGTCAGACAAAAGTTGTGTTGTTGCCTGATAAGTATTAATAAAGAAACATCTTTTGGCAACACTATCAGTTATCAAGACAAAAATTGTTTCTAGATTTTACAGAGTTTGACATTGTGAGGACTAATATAAGTATAATAATATTAATCATATAATGCATACCAAGGCCAACACTTGAACCAAATACTTACCAGTTATTACTTCATGCTATATTATTCTACAGGAATATAAATGCATATGTGAAAAAAGGGATGCTTATTTTAAGTCATCCGAGCTTCAACCACATCATTTACCATCTTAGTTCACAGTATTCCTACTTCATCCAATTGTAGTATCAGTGAGAGTGTTGAGAGCTTCTTCAAAGAGCTTTACCCTTCAGCATATTTATCGCATGTAGTTGTTCGTCGCACAAGCAAAAATCAAAGTCTCCTGGCGAGCACTGCCTCTGATTTAACTTCTTTTTGTGTCCATTAATTTTGTCCGTACACCTTTCTAGAAATCTATTCTTCATTTGGATGACGACATAATTATGAAGGGCAAATACTTGAAAATAGGAGTTGTACCTTAATGTCCATGCCTATCACATGACAGATATTCAAATTAAGCAAGAAAAAAAATCACATAAAAGATTCCTTAATACTTCAGATTCTGTCATAACACGATGTACACGTCCATGCTTATTAACACGTCATGTCTTAAGTCAATGATCTTAGAACCTTATGCATTATTCTCAATGTTTGTGCCTATAATTTAAACACTTAAATGCCATATATTATACAATCGTTTGTTTTATGACGATCATTGATCACTTGTTAATGTATAATTATTAAAATCCTGGAGACCATTTTGATGACGATGACGTTTGATTAATCTATATAATAGCTTCTGTTTACTTATTTCTCCTGGTGTTTTTTTGTCTGTCATGCAATCATTTCCGAGCATCATAGCATTGTGATTAAATTTTCTATGAGATCTTCCATAGGGAAACCTTTGTTCTGGAAAAAGATTTTACCTCAAGAGATGCTTTACTATTTATGTTTATAATTGTTATATTGCTGATTAAGCAACTTGGCTAGTGACTGAACTATTTATGCCATTGCATAAGAGGCTAGTGCTATATTGTTTATGAAAACAGGTTCTTTGATGTACAGGATTTGCTATTTCAATTTTTCTTATCGTACAATTCATTTGCCTCTTTTTATCTAGAATAAAGCAAAAAAGTTGCGCAAAAGAATTAGTCCACTACAATCAGATCCTTCTCAGCAAAATTACAGGCATTGTTGTTTGTTTGGACTTTTTGGACGCAAGATTAATCATAATGATCATTATGAGCAATCAGAGGCTTCATTGGCAGGACAAGTATGTGGTAATCTTTATGATCTTTTTTTTTTTTTGAATAAAACTGGAAACAAATGCCATAAAGGCTATAGATTATCGGTCAAAAGAGGGGAAGGTCCCTCATCATTCCCCAACCTTTGAGACAAGCTTGGAGGATGATCAAAAATACAAAAAACCCCTTCTAAACTATGAGACTTTCTAGCTAACAAATCAGCATAATGATTATGTTCCCAATACAAATGATGAACTTTCACAATCCAGTCCTGATTGAAAAACATCTTCACATCAGCTATAATATCCTTGAATGGGTGATTATCAAGACAATCTTGAGTTAGGAGATTGATAGCTTCAATGGAATCAGTAAAGAGATTCATTTTTTGGTATCCCTTATTCCAGCAAAGAGTTAAACCATGAAATATTGCAATAACTTCAGCTATGGTAGAAGGGACATTTACAAGTTTACAACTAAAGCCTTGAATCCACACTTTTTCATCAGACCAAATTCCACCCCTACAGCCAGAATGACCATTAGATAAAACTGAGCCATACACTTCTAAATTCATGAATCCACTTCTAGATCTATACTTAGCTCTAGGAGCAGCTTTGTTATAGGATAACAGAGGAGCTCTCTGAATAAGATCATGATCACTACAAGCTTTAAAGAAAGTAGACATAACAGTACTCTCCCTCATATCCTCCTCTTCATGAAAAACTTTTTTGCATCTAGTGACCCAAATATCCCAACATACATAACCAAACAATGTAGCCCAATTTATCTTATTGGTATAGTCTTTCCCTGCTTCCTTTGTTAAGTTCCATTTTATCCAATTTGATCCTTGCAAGCTGGTAAACATACTCCACTTTTCATCTTGAACATATGTTCGCCATCGAGTTCTAGCTTACGGGCAATCTTTGAGCAAGTGTATTGAATCCTCAAGTGTCTCACAGCCATACGAGCACTTTTGATCTATCGTTAAGCCCCTCTTAACTCTGAGTTCACAGGTGTGGATCCTTCCATGAACAAAGAGCCAAATAAAAGACTTTATCTTTTCTGCTATCGACCATCTCCAAAGAATCTTCCATATGTTCTCCGCATTGCTCCTTGTACCTATAGTCACAAAATTATAAGCAGATTTAATAGTAAAGCAACCATTAGTGGAAGGCTTCCAAAAGTGTTTATCCTCTCCTCTCTCCTCACAGGGTGGATGAGCATGAATAATATAGGCAATAGTGTTTGGATGGAACCAAAAACCAAGTTTAAAAGTATTCCAATTTCCAAGCTCATTGACATAGTTAGAAATAGATTCTTATCCGTCTATAAGCCCTTCACTCCCTGGTATTAGCTCAATCAAAGGAACATTAAGATCAGACCAGTTTCCAAACCAAAAGGATGCGTTATTTTTATTACAAACCTTCTTACCAAGCCCCTCCTTAAGGGTGTGTTTGGTTAGGAGGAGGGGAGCCCCTCCCCTCCCCTCCCTCCCCTTAAACCAAATAGACCCTAAAGCTATCCCAAACAGTGCAAATCCCCTTCCAAGTTTGTGAGTTCCTTCTTCTTTTCTTAATTATAGGAACATCCTTGTCTCCATACCCATACTTGCTTCTAATGACTTTAACCTATAAGGCTTCCCTATTTGTGACTAAGTTCCAACAAAGTTTTATAAGGAAGGCTTTATTCTGCTTCATGAGATTCATTATTCCTAGTCCTCCCTCTTTTTTCTCCTTTTGAATATTATTCCAAGAGACTAGATGAATTTTCCTAGCTTTGTTCTAGTCGCCCTAGATGAAACTTTGGCTACACTTCTCCAGATTGTTCAAAATCTTCTTCAGTAGCAACATCGTTTGCATATAGATAGATAGATAGAATTTTTTTCTAAGGTTACTCTTCCCGCCATATTCAAGAACTTCCCTTTCCATCTTGACAAATTTTTTCTAGTTTTCTCAAGAATAAGGGCAAAGGTCATGGCACTTGCTCGCTTGTGTAAAAGTAGAATGCCTAAGTACTTAGCCAAATCAGCTGTAAGTCCAACCCCCAATCTTCTGCTAAAATCATAGGCTCTATTGAAATTAACATTTCGAGAGAAACAAACTCTTGTCTTAGTCCTGTTTATGCTCTGTCCCAAAGCTTGACAGAATTTCTCCATGCACATATTTATACAATCAGTTTGGCTAGAATCAGCTACTCCAAACAAAATCAGATCATCCGCAAAGAATAAATGAGATATCTTTAGACCATCCCTGTTCAAAATAATTGGATTCCAATCTCCATCCTGTATTGCATCCATAATGACATGATTAAGACATTCCATACACAGAGTAAATATGTAGGGGGATATGGGGTCTCCCTGCCTAATTCCATGTGCTGGTTTAAAGCTTTTAGTAGGTCCACCATTCCATAAGACTTGCATTGAGGAGCCCCAAATACAACCCATGATAAGTTCACACATATGTAAATTTAAACCGATCCCTTTCAAGGTCTCAAGAATGAAGTTCCATTCCAAATGGTCATAAGCTTTCTCTAAATCTACCTTTATTGCCATCATCCCTTTCTTTTTCTTTGTAAGCTTCATAGAGTGAATCACTTCTTAAGCCACTATTATGTTATCACTACTTTGCCTTCCAGAGATAAAGCTATATTGATGCTTGCCCACTAATTTGCTCATAATTAGTTTCAAACGCCTACTCAGAATCTTTGTGATAATTTTATAACTGATATTTACATAAAGCAATCAGTCTAAAATCCTTCATGGTATATCCACTTTAGGAATGAGCACAAAGTGAGTGTCATTGATGGTCTTAATTCTGCTAGGATCTGCAAACATATCCTTAACCATCTTACAAATATCCTTCCTAATCACATCCCAAAATTCATGATAAAAGAAGGCCTGGATCCCATCCGATCCTGGTGCCTTAAAAGAACCCAATTCGAAGATCGCCTCCTTAATTTCCTTGTCATCAATGTCTCTGTGAATATTTCCTAAATCTGCATCTGTCAACGAAGGAAAGGAATTTCTGGAGAGGCTAGAAAGAATGGGTGTACTAGTGCTTTTAAATAGTTTCTTATAATAATCCACAGCTGAAGTCTTCAGTTCATCTTGATTCGAGATATATTCATCCCTAGAATTCTTCAAAGCTTAACTTCTATTTCTTCTACGGCGAGAAAGGGTTGAAGCATGGAAGTATTTACTATTTTTGTCTCTCCATTTCAACCATTGGCTCCTGTATTTTTGAAACCAAAGAAGCTTCACTTGGGAAATAACCTTGTTATATTCATTTGAAAGCTCCTTCTCAGTTTGCGCAAGGTATAAGTTATCTCTTCTATTGCGACATCTCTCTACTCCTTCTCAATTTCCATCTGCATCGAGCAGTCAATCGCACTGAATGGATTGCCGAGCAAGCTCCAGAACCCAATGATGTTTGCTGGCCATTTTTCTCTGAATCATTTATGCGAAGATGGATTTCTGAGTTCGTGGTTATAATTGTCTTCATCGTTTTCGCTATATTGTTCCTCATACCTGACGTAATTGTGCAAGGCCTTACCAACCTCAGCCAGTTGCAACTTTTGTTTCCCTTCCTGAAATGTGTTCTTAACATGTAAGTCACACGGTCAACTTTTATGTTGTTGCTGTGTAACCACTCTCGTGTTTTTTACTTTAGCATGTTTCCCATCTAAAGCCTGGTGAAACATTAGATTTGTTGCTTAAAGGAATTCTTATTCTCAGCAATATATAAAGCATAATCAAAGAGATACTGGACTGCTTCATCAGTAAACAATTTTAGTCATCTACTAAAAGTTGGAGATCATGGATTTTATGCTGTCGTGCTGGCCAGGGTAATTAATTATAGATTAGATCTAGAATGGGCCAAGATTTTAAAATGGAACTTCATGCAAAAGAAAATTTAGAGTATCAAACTGCCATTTCCAACATGAAAGAAACAATGTTTCATGAATGTCCATGGTTATGAGGCTTTTGATCTTGCTGCTTGCAAACTGCCTCCCAGGATATTTTGAGTGCATGTATAAATGGCTTTTCACAATGGATAAGGGATAATAGTTTCTTGGACATTTGTCTAGAAATTGTTGGACACCTCTTTGGCAGCAGTATTTGACGACAAAATTTCATGCCACTTGGACACTGCTCCTATTATTTGATGTCTAAAAATCTATGCTTGTGCATTTTATGTCTTGTCAAATTCTTCCTGACATTGCTTTTGTTGAGTTGTGTTTTATCAAATATGTGACCTACAATTCCCTCAATCTGCTAATATTACCTTCTTTTTTTTTGGGTTGGTTTCCCTGCTAATATTACCTTTACATTGCTGTTCACTCAGTTTACTCAAAAAAACCTTCTATGACCTTCTTGCAGAACATTTGTCCATCAACTAATTACAGGATTCCTTCCCAGCCTCATTCTTCAATTGTTTCTGATAATGGTGCCTCCAGTCATGGAGTTTCTTTTCTCCATTGAAGGGTACATCTCTCACAGTAAAAAAACAAAGAGTGCATGCAATAAAGTACTGTGCTTCACAATATGGAATGTGTTTTTTGCAACTGTGCTTTCTGTATCAGTTCTATGTCTAGTGTCCATTTTTCTTGACCCCAAGTCCATTCCTCAGAAACTAGCTGTTGCCGTTCCAGCACAGGTTAGACAATGCTTCTCCCATCTGTTGAAATTATTGTCAAGTACCATGGAAATCAATAAATGTTTCGTGTACATATATCATCTGATTTCTGCGTATCTTTAGGTTCCTGACCATTTAAAGGGATTACTAAGGGCCCATCACAACATCAGTGGTCAAGAAGTTTCAAACATTATTTCCTATTACAAACAATTCTCCTATCCTCACCTTTTGCTCATCTGGATCAGGCTACCTTGCTTCTTAAAACCTGATCTATCATAACCCATCCTTTTGCCCAACTGAAAATTATAATTTTTCACTCTTGCTAATGAATTAACCTCTTTCATGTAAAAAAGTTTTGAGCTTCTTTGATTTTCTGCAGGGGGCATATTAAAGAGCTCGAAGAGAAATGTTTAAAATATTCTGTCATTTTCATAAGCATCTAAAGATGAAAATGACAGTACTGAACTTCTATTAAAATCCTGAATTCTCAGATTGTCTGTTAAACCTCAGTACTGCAAGAATCATGCTGAAGGATAATTTTAGTAGTCCTTTAATATCAGTTTCTATGATAATTAAAAATAGGTTTAACTCTATTTATTAGTTTGGGAATTCATATAATCATTATATGTGTAAAACTATAATGCAATTTACAATAACTCTATTTATTAGTTTGGGAATTCATATAATCATTGTATGTGTAAAACTATAATGCAATTTACGATACTTTCTACATGTATTCTAATGCCATCAATTTTGACTGCAGGCATCATTTTTCATTGCATATGTGATGACGTCAGGATGGACAAGCTTGGCATTGGAACTTTTCCGGATGATACCTTTAATTTTTGGTTTGATCAGAAGGCCTTTCATGTCTGAGGATGGCATGTGTGAATTTCCTTACCACAAAGATATTCCAAGAGTACTTTTGTTTGGACATCTTGGAATTACATATTTCTTCTTAGCCCCACTAATTCTACCATTCCTCTTGATCTACCTCTGTCTTGCATACATTGTTTATCGAAACCAGGTCAGCATTTCTTAACATTTTGGTCTTGATGTCTATTTCTAAGAGACAGTGTCTTTATTTCTCTGAACTGAATTACTTAGTCACACTTGAGATCCCTTTGACTCATTCCTGAAAGAAATGGAAGACACCCTCTTGTCTGAATCTTTTTACTGTTCTAATCGCTGCTGCCAGGAAATTTGAGTAGGAAATTTTTTTAGTTGATGGCACAAAAACTGAATGAAAACAAGCAATTTTTATTCTTTCAAAACTGAGGTGTCTTACACAAGCCAACGAGGGCCCTATTTATAGTTCTAGGATCATGAAACTGAAGCATACAAAATAAAAGGGAGGTTATAGGAATTAAGGGGAGGTTACGAAGAGTTTATTGTGCTCCATTATGTGACTTCCATTTCTGTTCTTTTATTTTTCCGTTTCATCTTCCTCGGGTTGGGCAGAACTCGCCCTCAAGTCAAATTTATCATCTTCATCAACGTACGGAGATAGATCAGCGATATTGAAGGTGGCAGATACACCATAAGAACTAGGTAATTCCACCTTGTAAGCATTGTTGTTGATCTTTTGCACTATTTTGAATGGACCATCAGCTCTCAGGGACAACTTGGCATTTGGTTGTTTAAGAAATCGTTCCTTTCGTAAATATATCCAAACCAAATTTCCCAGGTTAAAAGTTTGATACTTTCGATGCTTGTCACGTTGAGTCTTGTATCTCACATTCTGCTTCTATATTCGTGCACGAACTTGTTCATGTAACTTCTTGATTTCCTTAGCCCTTTGGTCAGCATCAGAACTATATTGCTGCTTATCAAGTAAAGGGGTCAAGTCTATTCGACTAAGGGGACGAGTGTCATAAACAACTTCAAACGGACACTTCTCAATTGCTTGGTTGACAGAGTTATTATAAGTAAACTCAACTTGAGCAAGAATGAGATCTCACTGCTTTCAATTCTTCCCCACGAAACTGTGAAGAAGATTACCAAGAATCCTGTTTATAGCTTCAATTTGACCGTCTGTTTGGGGATGACTAGCACTGCTAAACTAGAGCTTAGTTCCCATCTTCTTCCATAGCATCCGCTAAAAGTGGCTGAGAAACTTCACATTATGGTTAGAAGTGATAGTCTTGGGAATGCCATGAAGACGCATAATCTCCTTAAAGTATAAGTCTGCTACTTGAACAGCATCATTAGTCTTCTGGCATGGAACGAAATGGGCCATTTTTGAGAAATGATCCACAACCACCATAACAGAATCTTTTTGCCTCTGAGTTCGTGGTAAAGCCAAAACAAAATCTATAGTTATATCTTCCTAAGGTGCTTCAGGAATTGGCAAAGGTATGTATAATCTCGTATTCTGACCCTTGGATTTGGCCAAGTGACAAATTCTGCATCTCTATATTTGCCTGTTGACATCCCGTTCAAGTCGAGGCCAGTAATAGTTCTCTTTCACTAGGTCAACTCTTTTATCCCATCTAAAATATCCAGCTAATACACCGTCATGTGCTTCCCAAATTATGGCTTCTTTCAAGGAATCCTGTGGAATACAGAGGGTTTTACCATGAAATAAAAACTCGTCGTGTCTGTAGAACTGGTGGAAAGATTGATTTACAGTTGCTTCCCACACTCCTCGAAAATCGGGATCATCTTGATATAACTCTTTGACAAGGTCAAATCTAATAACCTTGGTTTGCAGTGATGTAAGTAGGACATGGCGACGATTAAGGGCATCAGCTGCGGAGTTCAGAGTTCTAGCCTTATGTTTGATAAGGAATGGATAAAATTGTAAGAATTCACTCCAACGAGCATGTCTGCGACTGATCTTCTACTGGGAATTCAAATACTTGAGAGCCTTATGATTAGAAAAAAGTATGAACTCTTTATTTAGGAGATAATGACTCTAATGTTGGAGAGCTCGAACAATGGCATAGAATTTTTTGTCATAGGTAGAATATCTAAGCTTGGCATCATTGAGCTTCTCACTAAAAAAAGTAATGGGATGGCCTCCTGGCTTAAGACAGCACCAATGTTGGTGTTAGAAGCATTACAACTAACTTCAAACAGTTGGTCAAAGTTAGGAAGAGCTAGGACTGGAGCTTCAGTCAACTTCTTCTTAAACTCCTCAAAGCTTTTCTGAGCTTGCTCTGTCCACTAAAACTTCTCTCCTTTGGTGCAATTTGTAAGTGTTGCAGTAATTGAGCTAAAATTACATATGAACCTCCTGTAGAAAGAAGTTAATCCGTGGAAGCTTCGAACCTCCTGGATAGATTTTGGAATTGGCCAGCTGTCAATGGCTACAACTTTGCTTGGATCAATGCGAACACCCTTTGCGGTAATGATGTAACCCAAGAACACAACTTCGCTGGTGAGGAAGGTGCACTTCTTGAGATTTGCATAAAGCTTCTGTTCATGCAAGGCTTGCAAAACTTGCCACAAGTGATCTAAATGCTCCTCTTAATTCTTACTGTAAATAAGAATATCGTCAAAGTACACAATAAAAAATTTGCCAATGACGGGTCTCAATACCTGATTCATCAGGCGCATAAATGTGCTAGGAGCATTTGTTAACCCAAAAGGCATCACATTCTACTCATATAAGCTATCTCTGGTCTTGAAAGCGGTCTTTCACTCATCTCCTGACCGAATTCTAATTTGATGGTACCCACTACGAAGGTCAATTTTGGAGAAAGTAGTGGCACCATGCCATTGGTCTAGCATATCATCAAGCCGAGGTATCAAAAACTGATACTTAATAGTGATCTTGTTGACGGCTTGGCAGTCAATGCACATTTTCCAACTCCTATCCTTCTTAGGTACTAGAAGAATAGGTACAGCACAAGGGCTGATACTTTCTTGAACCAACCCTTTCTTCAACAACTCTTCAACTTGCCGTTGGACTTTAGAATGTTCCTGGGGACTCATCCTGTAAGCAAACTTGTTAGGAATGACTGCTCCTGAAATGAAGTCAATGGCATGCTATATGTCTCGCATGGAAGGCAACCTTGGTGGTATCTCATCAGATATTACATCTGAAAATTCTAACAATAGCGAAATGACTCCTGGTGGATTGGCTGACTCATCGTTCACCTCAAACACCAGAATAAAGCTCATCATTTGGGCTTCGAATTTTAACACCTTGAATTCCTCCTTAGTTATCAATGACTAATGGCTTAAAGGCATTAGATTCCCTTAAAGATTGACTAATCTTGTTGGGTGGTAGAGGCGCTAGTGTGAACTTGACACTATCTTTCATAAAAGAATAGGTGTTTGCTCACCCGTTGTACATAGCATGTCGGTCATATTGCCATGGCCTCTCCAAGAGAAGGTGGCATGCATCCATGGGAACAACATCACATAAAATTTCATCACAATATTGATTCGCAATAGAAAAGGTCACAAGGCATTGTTTAGAAACTTTTACCTCATTCCCTTTGTTGAGCCAGTGAAGTTTATAAGGTTGCGGATGATCTTGTGTTGGCAACTTCAATTTCTCTACCATATAGTCAGATACTACATTTTCACAGCTTTCACTGTCAATGATGACATTACAAACTTTTCCTTGGGTCGTGCAACGAGTGTGAAAAATGTTGCGTCGTAGCCAAGGTTCTTCTTTGACTACTATTGTATGTAAATTTCGTCTAAGCACCAATGCTTCTTTCTGATCAGCAGGTGTGACCTCCTCGTCATATACGAGTTCAATGCTGTAAAACTCAGCATCCTCCTTGTCTTCTTCAAGTGCTTCATACCCTGGTCCTTCCCTAATAGTGACAACCCTTCGAGTAGGACAGTCCGCAATAATGTGGCCAAATCCTTGGCATTTAAAGCATTTGATTGCTTTAGAGCTAGATTCCTTGGCAGTATTGGATGGTGGTTTGTGCATAGCAGTAGATTGCAGCTTGCTTGAGGAGTTGGTCTATTGAAATTCCACCTTACGGCCTTCTGGATAGCCCCTAAAGGATGAAGGCTGGAAAGTGGATCTCTTGGGTGTCTGCTTCTCAACACGCATGGCTAGACAGATGACATCATCTAAGGTATAATATTGCTGAAGTTGGACTAGACGACTGATATCTGTGTTTAAACCTACAAGGTATCGAGCTATTGTTTGCTCCTCCTTCTCCTGAATGTCACACTTCATCATGAGCTGCTCAAATTTTCTAATATATTCTTCTACAGATAAAGATCTTTGTCGTAGATTTTGCAACTGGATAAAATTATCCAAGTGGTAATGATCTGGTAGAAATTTTCTTGTGAGCTGGCATTTCATTTTCTCCCAAGTCTCAATCTTGCACTTTCCCTCACATTCCCGCTTCCGTCTGAGGTTTTCCCATCAAATAGAAGCATGTTTTTTTGAGTTTGAGGGCGACAATTTTGACTTTTTGCGCATATAGAATCTCCTTGTATTCAAATACTCGTTCAACAATTTGTAGCCAATCTACAAACTCATCTGGCTGAAGTCTTCCCTTGAATTCAGGAATGTCTACCTTGATGTCATTAGGGTGGAATTGTTGCTGTAGTGGACGGTGGCGGTTGTCAGTGGATGACGAACTGCTGCTTCCCGAATCTCCCTATAAGTTTTCTTTGTTGTTGTTTAACAGAGTTCGCTGCAATTCCACAATGGCTTCCAACTCTCGTATCCTACGTCTCATCTCTTCCATCTTAACCTTGTGCACATGTCTACATCTTGGAGGCATTTTGGATAAGTGTCAAGGCTAGGAATATGGGAAAGATTGGGGTGTAGATAGAAACGTTGAAAGGATATAGGGGTAGAATGGGATTTTTGGAAAGGCTAAGGGGAAAATGGAAATTTTGGACAGTCTAGGGGTAAAATGGAGATTCTAGAAGAATGAGGGGGTCAAACCGCAATTTATGAAAAATGTAGGGGTCAAAATGAAATTCAGGTAAAATAAAGGGTCAAAAGTGTAATTTTAGGAAAGTTTAAGGGTCAAAATGGAATTTCAAAAAATATTGGGGTCAATATGAAATTTCATAAAAATGAGGGGACAATATGAAATTACTGAAAGATTTATAGGGCACAAATGTAATTTTTAAAAATATGGCTGACTGGGTATAGTGACGTGGCTTAATATGACACGTGGCAGCTAATGATTGGATGACTTGTCGTTGACCGGTCAGATAGATGACGTAGCAGCTAATGTCAGCATCTTCAACCTTTGGTTGGCATGTGACGCCGCATGGAATGGTGGTGAGGCGCGTGTACTTCTAGTGGCGGCGCGTGACGGTGCATGTGTTGGTTTCTGACAACAGGGAACCTCCTGTTCCATGTTTTTGGACCTCCTAAGCATGATGGTGATGTTAGTTTTTTGAGAAAACACTTGGATTGCAAAACACGAAGACGTCAAGGATTCCTCCACTGAATCTCTCTCTTTTCCAGCGTACTTTCTCAACTATAACTCACTCTCTCGCTGTCTGGAACTTGGTCTGATATCAAAATGACACAGAAACTGAATGAAAACAAGCAATTCTTATTCTTTCAAAACTGAGGTGTCTTACACAGCCAACAAGGGCCCTATTTATAGTTCTGGGATCGTGAAACTGAAGCATACAAAATACAAGGGAAGTTACAGGAATTAAGGGGAGGTTACGAAGAGTTTATTGTGCTCCATTATGTGACTTCCGTTTCTGCTCTTTTATTTTTCTGTTTCAGTTGACCATGGGGTTTTCTGTTTGTGTTTGTCATTATTAGATCATGAGATTGATATAGATTATACTGATGTTCTCTGCCACGTATATTGCAGTTCCTAAATGTATATACACGCAAGTATGAAACAGCAGGGCAATTTTGGCCTATGATGCACAATTCCATGATTTTTTCTCTGGTACTCATGCACATCATTGCAGTGGGAATTTTTGCGCTAAAAAAATCTCTCTATAGCATCCATCTTGTTGGTTCCTCTTCCTATCATTACTCTTCTCTTTAATGCCTACTGCCGAAAACGGTTTCTCCCCATGTTTGTTGCATACTCTGCTGAGGTATGTTTTCAATCCACAATGAGAAATCTCTGAAAGAACATGATAGTAACTGCATGTTGCATTCAATTATAGGTAAAATATATGAAAGTCCCTGAACTTTAAGGCTGTTACACAAAACTCCTCTTACCTTTAAAAATTTAAAATTAACCTCCCTAGGTTTTTTTTTTTTTTTAACTACAACCTCCCCTTCTATTATTTCTTAGTTATCATATTAACAGAGGTTGCCATGTCATATTAAAAAAAGAAATATAATAGTTTCAACATGAGCTAATAATAGCTTTATAAAAATTTTATTCATATTTTCTGTTGTCATTATCTAATAATAGTTCAGGAGACTTTTATATACTTTAGCTTTCAATTATTTAACTGGGATCTTAACTTGGGTCTGTGTTTCTAGAGTCTGACCAAGGACAGACAGGACCGAACAATGGATGACTCTTTTGGTAGATTACGAAATGCTTATAATGAGTCTGCTAAGCAGCCAATTCAGCCAACATCAAACGTAAATGCTTATAAGGAGTCTGCTAAGCAGCCGATTCAGGCACTATCAAACACCAGCGGTCTTCGGACTCCCTATCCAAGAGCATCTAGATGAGTAGCCATGGTACCTGTGTGAGTTTCAAAAGAAATCAGGAAGCCGTCTAAAAGCCAGCTCTCTAGGCTACTGCATAAAAGAGAACAATATACTTTCTCTCTCTTATTGTTTCACCCAACTTTTTATTATCTTTATAGTTTCAAAAGTTATAATTAGGCGTTTAAAACCTAATATTTCTAATTTATTCTTGTTATATTTTTCCCAATATTTTATCACCTATATGTAAGTTAATTTTAATTTATTATCTCTACTTTTTTATCTTTTTATTACCATAAATCACATATTCAGAATATAACGATAACATATTTTCTTATATCAATAAAATTTAACAAACACTCAAAATTTTGACATGGATTATGCTAATACGAAAAATTCTCCTTGGCACGAGGCATTAACAGTTCGTTCAACTACATATCCTTGACTGGGTTTCCCCTAAAACCTATCAATTAGCGAGAATGAATAATCATATTCCCTGAAGGTTCGTGATAAGAGATTTTTTTTTTTTTTTGGTTTTTTCGATTGAATCATGATAAGAGAATTTAATTGGCCTTTCACCGGATATTATGTTGATAAGAACCCAACAATTTTATGTTGATAGGATGTGTTGGCATGATATTAGTCAGCATTGGCTGATTTATAAAAATCAGAAAAACACTTATTATCAATAAAAAAAAATAGAAGTTGAGGATCAAATACCTGATTTAATTTACAACATAATAAACCCTGAATTGACTTGGGAACCTGAGTGCAAATTCATCCAGCTCTTCCTGAAAAGAAATAAGCAAAATGCATTTAAGTTTCTGGAAAATGTGCAAGTCCAGTACGATGATAGTCCCTTGATGGATATCTTCTTCCACCCTTGAGAATAAAATTACGAAGACAAGAACCCATAGAAAGCTACAACTCAACTTGATCCCTAGAGTCCTTTATTTTCCATTGGAACGCAGAAAGTTACAAGCCACGCAAGGGAATATGACAGATGAATTGAAGAGTGATGTTCATATTAGATTCACGCCAGTGTTGCCACGGATGAACATACATCAAAGGAGGTCAAGATGTATTTACCTCTAAGAGAATGTCATCATAAGCAACATTGGAACATTATGGTTCTTTTTTGTAGTTTTAAAAATAATACTTAAATTAAAATGTTCTCGTCTGAAATGCCAATTTAAGATTCGCTTAAACTTTAACTAATCAAGATCCGCTTAAAATACTTGGACTAAAATGTCTCTATCCTTTTTTGTAATATTTTTAGAACTACAAAAAACCATCACAGTCTTAAAATTTAATTTCATAATTTTGTGGTTTTGATTGATTTTTTTGTGATATTTGGAGATATCTATTTATGATTGTGAATATTGTATTTTGTCCAAATTCTTATAAATGAATAAGATAACATCTATAATAAAATAATAAAAATGAATAAAAAAGAGATAATGAAAAACAGGAAAACATTTTATAAAAGCAATCTCTATAAAATAATAAGAATGAAAATAGAAAAATATTTTATAACAAGAAAATAAACAAATAAAAAGTTAAAACGTCTTGGATCTGAAAATAATAAAAAATGACATAAATATAATCAAACTAGATCATGATCTAATATAATAATGTATGAGCTATAAAGATTTGAATATATCAAAATAATATAATAATTAAAACATAATATAATCAAATATCTAATATTATGAGTTGAAGATTTCAAAATAATATAATCTAATATCTAATATTAAGATTTGAAGACTCCAAAATAATATAATAATCAGGATATAATAATAAATAAAATAACAAATAATCTCTAATCTCTAAATAGTAATAACCAAAGGATATATAAAAATGCTAATATAAATTAAAAAATCACAATATAATTGAGATTCTAGAAAAAATTCTAAGTATAAGGGTCTATCTAAAAAAAACAAATATATAGCAAAGAGGGCAATTAGATACTCAAGAAAACTGAGAGAAAAAGAGGATTGGAAGAGGAAAAACCTGGAGATAATAGAATGAAAAGGTTTTGAATTGATGATGGCATGCAATAATCTTATATGATCGTGGTTAATGCTTTGGTGTTGGCAATCCGTGGTTAATGTTTCTCATCTTCATTGAATTCTTGAAACTTGGAAGAGTTTTACGGTGAATACATGCAAATCTCATTTGGTTATTTCCTAAAGGAAATCATGAAGCTTTTATTTCAAGGAGCACCCATGACCATCTACCCTAGCAATACCTGGTAAGGGTTTTCTCTATCATTTAATATTTATTAATTAGATTGATGACTCTTATATTTACCTCTCATAAAAAATCATAACAATAAATCATTCCTCTAATATTTCTATATCAAAAATCCATGAGTGATACTATTTCATCTTATGCATTTAGAGTGTCAATTAATAAATCGTGAGTGATACTAAATTACCAGATGTACATGGTTAATTGATGTGTAACAATAAGCAATCCCTAGGCTTGTCCACCAAAGTACTCTCGATTTGCTATGTGAGACTTTTAGAGTCCTTACAAGTTTATGAGTTAATTAATTTGTCATATAGGGTGATAAATTATTGTATGTACATCAATAAAAGTGTTTTATATTCTTTTGACCATAAAAGAATTTTAGAGTCCTTATAGGTATATAAATCAATTAACTAATCCTATGTAGCGTTAGATTATTACATGTATATAATTTTATTTTATTTGTTGCGTGAGACTTTTGGAGTTCTCATAGGTTTATAAGTTCATTAGCTTAATTTTTATTAATTTCTGTCTTCTATCTTCCCTTAAACTTTAGGCATGCACATGCTTTTACATTGATCAAATATATATTTCATAAAGTTGAGTCTTAAAGCTTGAGTCTAGAACCTTTTAAGCTCTTGTACTCAATCTCTCCACTAATTGAATAATTGCAATCATTTGTCTTCATGTGATTGAATATTACGTGCCAGCATTTATGATTTCCAATAGCTATTATTTTGTTCTTCTTCATCTTGTGTCTTCACATGTGACTGCACATGTGAGCCTTGCTCTTTAAACTCTTCTCCTTTTATGCTATGTGCTATAATGACATGATATAGGTGTTGGACTTCAATATGATTCTTTGATGAATTTCCACATAGAAAATGATTTCTAATCTCTATATATCTTATGTGATAATTATTATTACAGAATTTGATTGTAACACACACACACGCACACGCACACGCACACATGAGGAATCTAGCAGATATCATGATTAAATTTGAAGATATATGATGTGGGAAAGTATTCATGAGGAATTTTAAAATTTAAATCTCAAATCTCTATGTATTGATTCCTCATTATATCTATCAAGATTTTACCTAGTCTATTTGTTGTGAGAAACTTTCATAGTCCTTGCAAATTCTTACCATAATTAATTTGTCATGTGTGGCAATAAATTATCAGATTGTTTTATTTTATCTATTGCATGAGACTTAGAATTCTCACAAACATATAAGTCAATTAACTTACCCTTTGTAGCGATAAATTATTGCAAACACATTGTTTTGAAATCATTCATTATATGAGACTTTCAAAGTTCATGCAGATTTATAAGCTAATTAGCTTATCTTATGCAGCAATAAATTATAGTGAGTACATATTTCAAAGTATTTTCCCCATAAATGAAAATAATTTTTTAAAATAAATAAAATAAAATAAATCATTTTTTGAAAGGTGAGTGTATGAAGTTTTCATAAATCTTATCAAAATGTTTTCTCAAAATTATCTCTCAAGATCTTGTCACAAATAAGAAAAATTATTTTCATGAATACAAAATATAAACCAACATTAAAAATCATTTTATTCAACTACTCTCTTCAAATGTACTCCAACCATAAGAGAAGAACTTTGTCTTCAACTACTCTCCCTTCCATCGTTTTCTCCAATTAGCATATCTATATCATGCACATAATCATACTAGGTAATAAGTCAATACAATGTAAATCATACTAGGTAAAAACAAATTTACCTAGTTACCTTTTGCATATCAAATATCAGAGTGATAGACGGGCCATCGTCTAACACTTCTAAAAAACTGTTAATAGAGGACTCCTTATATAGGACAGTTTGATACAAAATTATCCTATATAAGAAGGCAGAGAAAAGTGTGATGTACGATGAAAATGATATAGGATGGTTACCAATAAAATGGTCCTACATGATTTAATAAATATAGGATAGTTCATCCCTAAATTGCCCTATATTTGTTTTTGAAATTAAAAAAAATGGAATTTTTTAAAAACTGAACTGATAGAGGACGATTATTTTGAGAAATTGTCCTCTATGTTTTCAAAATATAGGATGGTTCTTTATGTGAACCGTCTTATATTTACTTTCTCCCTTATATCAGTTCCCATTTTGAAAAATCAAAAGCAAAGAGCAAAAAGCTGAAACAGAGACAAAGTTGAAAACCTCTCTGGTGTTCATCTTCTTCAACCCCAAAGCCTCATCTTACTTAACGAAATCCCAAAAACCATTACCCAAAACTTATTTCTTCATTTTTTTGGCAAAATCTCAAAGGTAGAACTTGCTCACAAATGCTGTTATTGCTTCTTCAACTTCACATGACAACACTGGGCATCTTGAGTTCTTGTTAGTTGTAAGCTTCTTTCTATGACTCTCGTTTGATGTTTCTTTATATTTGTGCATTCTCTGTGTCTCTGTGTGTTCAAATCAAATGTTGAGATGTGATTTAGAGGAGATTAGGGTTTTGATTTATAGTTTTAATACTATGCAAATGAGGTGCTTGATAAAATGCCTGAAAGGAAAGAAAGTTTAGAAAATAGCAAATTTGATAGTTAGTAGCGAATTTAAGGTTATAGTATTATTGTCTTGTTTGTTTCCTATGAGTTATGAAGTGAAAAATCTAAATCCTCACAACTCACCAGCATTTTGAAGCGCAGACAAATAAAAAAAGACGATCATGGAGAGGAAAAAATTCAGATTTAAGCTTGGAGTGTACATTGAAGCTTAATAATGGCATATATATATATATATATATATGGCTTAAAATATTTAAGATGAATTGATTTTTTGTTATTGTTTGGATTGGTTAATCTTGAAGATTTAGTTAGGATGATGTTAGAAGAGAAGAGCTTAGACATGAAATTGTAAAATTGGTGCTTACAAGTTATTTGTTGAAATGCTTGTTACAAGAAGTAAACTTGAAAGCTATTTTGACTTTTATGTTTTGATTAATTTCTTCTAGCCCTCGCTATTCAGTTTCAGCCTCTGTTTCTTAAAATTGTTTGAAAGTTCTTTCAGTTTCAATGCTTTAACTATAAACAAAAATTTAAGGGGGGAAAACGTTGATAAAAGAAGAAAAAACATAGGTAAAATAGCTGAATTCCAATAGCCAATACAAAATATTTGATGCATCACCATAATGTGCTTATTTTGCTATTTTTGCTCAGCCATTAACATTAAATGAATGATGGTGCTATATTAAATGATAAATATAATTAGTAGAAAGGGTTAAATCTAAGAGGTTGGAAGAGAGGGCTAAGTGCCTAAGAAAGTTTCAATTTTAAGCTGTTATAATTCTAAATTTTCATCTAAGAGTACTAACAACTAGTTAATACTTTAAAATGAAAATTGTGGCTTATTAGACATTTAGAAGAACTGTAAGTCAAAATATACTTAAATTTATTTTTAATAGTAGGGATGTTTTATTAGGGATCCCCACTATTTTTAATCAAGTGGTTCATGAGCAATGCATTGTTGAGTTAGTATTTAATTTATTATCTTGCACTTATGATGATTGAGGGACTCATCACATATCCCTTAACAATTTTTTCTAGATTTGAGATTATGGATAAAGAATGGATGTGTACGGATTGATGATCGAGGGAATATATAGAAGGGGTGAGCCACTTTATTAAGGTTGGGTTGAGCATGAGGGAGACAGTAAGAACATTGTGTGCCCTTATCTAAAATATGGACTTATGAGGTAGGTTACTGTACCAAAATTGGAAGACCATTTAGTGGTTAATAGAATTGATCAAAATTATAAGTGTAAGTATAAGCATGGAGAGGTAAGGGACATGACCAGAACTAACTATAGCTATGTGTCAAATGACTTTAACACAAGTATAGGTGAGGTAGATCGTGTTGAAGAGATGGCCAATGCGGTTGAAGTGGAACTCAATGATTGTCCTCAAATGCTTGAAAGGTTAAGAAGTGATGCAGAGAAGGCATTATACAATGGTGTTAAGGAACACATGTCAAAGTTGACTGTGGTGTTAAAATTATACCAATTGAAAGCAGAAGGTAGGTGGAGTGATACGAGCTTCACAAACTTGCTTTCATATTTGCATGATGAAATGCTACCGAAGGATAACAAACTTCCAAGGTGGTTATATGATGTAAAAAAGATGTTGAAATCTATTGGTTTGAGCTATGAGAAGATACCTGCTTGCTTGAATGATTACATTTTATTTAGGAAAGAACATGAATCATAATCTGAGTGCCCTAAATGTATAATGTTCTGGGGCAATAGGTTCACAATGAATCCATACCTGAGAGGTGGGTCAAAGGGCAGATTATCAAGCTTAATGATGCCAATTACAAGCTGCTCAAACAAAACTATCAGTTAAAAATTATAGCAAAAGCGGTTAGCTCTTATATTGTAGGCCTAAGCATATCGTTCAGTTAGGAGCAGAAGAAACTCCACCACAGGTATGCCATTAATTTTCACTATCTTAATTCAAATTCAAGTTACAGTCAATTAAAATTTAAATTGTAATAATTGATGTTAATTGGCACTTAATCTAAAGAGAATGACCCCCCCGACAATCAGGTTAGCTATCAAAGATCGAGAAACAATAGACCTCCAACCCAGTACCAGTGGATGTTGCTCCTCTTTTGCTAAAGATAAATCAAAATATGTTGGCAAAGTATGCGCGATTGGTTAAGAACATGGTGGCGCAGTTTGTACTGCTAAATGATGACACGTATCGAAAAAAGGTCAGTGAGATTATTGACTTTGACATCATCAATACCATCCTGATGTGCAATGAGGTCGTCCACAACCCAGTGAACATTTATATGAGGTACTTAATTACTCTTCCTATTCATATATCTAGATGTTGTTTTTATTCATATTTACTTCTGTTAATTTCTTCATTCAGGTACTTGTACGATACCTTTATCATTCCTAGTAACTTGGGATCAAGGTGCATGTTTGTCAATCCCTATAAGCTCTTAAGTTGTGAAAGCAGTCAGAAGGATAAGAGTTTACAACAAAAATCTCAAACATTGACCACATACTTCAAGGAAAGACTGGCTTCAAAAGGGATGTTGTTTTTTTGATTCCTTATCAAATGGGTTAGTTACTTGGTTTTTTAAAACCTTGATTGCATTTTATTGTCTTTTTAAAATTCCAATTATAACATACATCATCTGTATGATTCAAAAAATTTTAATCCTGATTTATTAACTTAACTAGTGTAGTTAGTGAGTTAATAAGGTGTGTGGCCAGAGGGGTTTAACTTGGTATAACTGATGTGATTTCAACCCTAGAAGTGGGTTCAGATTGATGGTGGGCCACCCGGGTAAGGAAAGAAGATGAAAAGGTAAAGAGTTGTGTTCTGTGCCATACGCCGTGGTGCGTGGTTGGTCAATGCATGGACATAATTTAAATATAACGGGCTTCTCTATGCCATATGCCGTGGCGAACGGCAACGTGCACCGGGCACACGACCAAAAATCAAATAAATCAGCTCGTAAGCTGCATGAAAACAGAAGAGAGAAAGAGGAGGAAAATGAAAAGCTTAGTTTTGGCTCTGCTAGGGCTTGACTTTTGGTCCCATTGTTGATAGATTGGAGCTCTCAAATACCTAAGGTAAGATCATGATGCCTTCTTCTTCCTTTCTCTCCCTCATTTATGATTATTTATGGTAAGGTTTAAGTTGGGAGATGGATTTTTAGTCTATAAGAGTATGGGTTTGATTCCATTAGTTAAAGGAAGTTAAATAGGAGTTGTTTAATGTAGTGGAACACCACATTGATAATTTTGAAAATGGTTAGTCCATGGAAGCATTTAATATCCAAAATTAGCATTTATGAGGTAGTTGGGAGAGGTTAATGTGCATTAATGATGGTTTGAGATGTTATTAATGCTAATGTGCATTAATGGAATCTAATAAGCCTATTAGGTATGTATTGGTAGTGATTATGAGTCGGTTAAAATAGTGTTTGTGGAGTTTTATATTCAAGAGTTAAGTAATGATGATATCCTTGTGATATGGTTATAGAGAGGTTTGTTTTGGCACCATTCAAGCTAGTTGAAGCTTGGGAAATATGATATAGTGAGGGGTAAACCTTTGACCTCTCAAAGGTTTGAGGTAACCGAGAAAAACTTCATTTTTATAATTGTATGTTAATTGCATTGTGAAATGTGATTTGTGAGTTAAATTAATTATGTATGTTGGAAAGTGCTTGTTTGTGAAATGGTTTCTTTTAAAAGAAAACCTTGATTTCTATCACCCTTGATATTTTATGAAATTAATTTTGATTTATGAATAGGGGTGGAGAATTGTGATGAGATATGTGTTAAAGTGTAGAGAAATTGTGTTATATGAGTTTATGTGTTGAGAAAAGATTGTTAAAATGCATATTATGTGTGAAATGTGTATAGCATGATCATTGGCAGGAGTTCACCTAAGGAAAGGAGTAGATTGGTTGAAATCCACGTGGTATTGGCAATGAACGTTAGAATCGAGAACTAGCCTTGACACTGACCGTTGGAATTTAGAGGTAGCCCTTATCCCACAGTTGTTCCAGGATTATCCTACTTATTCTATGAGGGACTTGAACCTAACTAGTCTCCACTAGTTTATGAGGAGGCTAGATTAGGAGTATGACACCTCATAGTTGTTAGTGTTGGGGGAAATTGAATTACACAAATGAGTGAGTTAAACTTGGCCCAGTAGCTCCTTACAAGTGAAAGGCTGGATTAGTCCATGAAGGATGTAGCCACGTGATAGCCACCGGTTCGTGTTGGAGGTAATAAGAGGATATAAGGTTGGTATATGTTCATGCATATAAGTCTGGCCACATGGTTGTTAGTTTTGTAGTTCGGCGGGTGTTAAGGGCACATGGTTGTTATTTTTATGACCCTAAGTTATGTTTTTAAAAACAACATGATATAGTGTTTTGTGGCAAGCCCGATTACATAGTTGTTAGTTTTGTGAACCGTGGGTTAATACTATGTGATATGTGTGTTTATGTGCCTAATTGCATCTATTTATAATTAATATGTAAATGTAAGGGTTAAGTGAACCTTAGTTACTGAGTGGTTGTACTCACCACTTAATTCTCAATAATTTTAGGATCTAGATCATCGGATTCGAGTTGGGGAAAATATACTGAGGCTTAGGATTGGTGGAGTAAATCCTATATATGCCTCTCTTTTGTTATTTACACGTGTATTTGTTAATGCCTTTGCCAACTAGGATTAATTGTCATGATTGGTATACTACTTACATGATTCTGTATTTAACTAGTGAATTTTGTGCCCTGGGTTAGTGAGTTTTTGTTGTGAACCTGTGGATGGGGCTAAAATACTTGTGCAAATATGAACATATATATTTTTGAGAAATATGAATGAAATGGTTGATTTTATGCAACTTTTCCTCCCCCTTTAAGTTTTGTGAAATTTAGGGTTGAGTGGTGATTTTGTGAAATAAGTGTGTTTGATTAAGTGTGGTGTGTTGCACAAGTCTGTAAGAGTCTATTGAGAGTGGTCAAAGGGTTGGTGTAGGCTATTGGCACGTGTGGTTGAGTTGGGATACCCAATTTAGGAAGTTTTGTGAAAATGAGTCAAAATGGGTTTTGGTATCCAACTTTTGATAGAAAATGAATTTGAGTATGAAACCAATGCCATGAGCTAGAGCTAGGAGAAATCTCCATGTAGACACTAAAACCACCTCAATCAGATGTTAGACGGAGATTTGAAACGCATCAAAAGTTTACTCCCTGTGCTGTCAAATAATAGCACTGATCTGTCAAATTTTGTGTAATGCATCGCGGCATATGGCACCTTATGCCATGGCACACGTGTCATTTTTTGCACAGAAATGATTTTTGAATTCTAACACTCATTATTTTGGTCCTAATTGATTTTCAAGCTTTCACTTTGTTTTTAAAACTCTAATTTGGAGTCCTTAAATTTATGTATGGGATTTGAAATGGAAAATTGAGATTCCTTTAAAATAATTTTAAGAAATTCTCTTTAACACTTTAGATGATTATGAGTTTGGAGTTAATTTATGGTTTAACCTCAGGGAGGTTACATCATCCAATTCTCCTAGGAGACATTGGATGCTTATTGTGATTGAGCCAGCAAATCCTAAAGCTCCAAATGTGTACTATTTGGATTCAGCTCCTCATGGTGGGGATCTAACTAACTGACCAAATATGATGGAGCTATTTAATAGGTAAGTATATTTAATAACTAGTATTTTATTTGTTTCTAAAATTCTACATTTCTAACATGTTTGTCTTCCATATATTAGGGATATTGTGCTATATCGCATCGATGCAAATCTTCTAAACAAGAGATTATTCAAGGAATACGAGGATGCCATTGAATGGACTGTAATATAGGTATCTTAAAATTACTGCCAATTACTCTATTGTTTTCATTTTTTAATATCAATAACATATATATTTATGGTTTTCTTCATGTAGTGGCCCTGACAAATCGACAACAGTGAGGTATGCTAAATACATCATCACTTAGGGCAGCCTACAATCCCCCTCATGGTATTTATAATTTGTGTAATATATATTTTATATTATAATGAATATTAATTGTCATCAACTAACTTCATTTTTATGTATGTTGTAGTACTATCTAGATTGTGCTACACCTCATTTTGATGATACCCAATTTAATGAAGTCCTCGAAGAGTGGAGTGAATATGCATATAAAAAGTAGGTCACATCCAATATGAGGTGATAATATGTAGTTAGTCTAGGAATAGATTAATTTAGTTGTTAATATATAGTTTAGATATATTTTACGGATTGTTATTTTACCTCAAATTGATTGATTTATATCATTGAATTTCAAATTCAATACTTTTAATGTAATTAAATTGTAAATATTATAGTTTTCAATTGAGTAGGGTATATCTTCTGGGCTGTTCTAGAATACTATTGAGTATATATGTTTTTGTATTGCAAGGGGCTGCTGGAAAAATAGCTAACCCTATTAAAAAAAATGACATTAGAGGATGGTTAATTAACTGTCCTCTGTATAACAACATAACCGTCCTTTAAGCCCTATCTATTTCTAGCTTTAACCAAAATTTGAACATTATATAGGACTGTTATTTAAAAACCATCCTCTATTGATCTTCAATATAAGACCATTTTACAACCGTCCTATATATCTTAGTAATAGAGGACAATCGAATAAAGGACTGTTGTCAACTGTCCTCTATTATGAAAAACAACCATCCTCTATGGTTAAATCTATTGTAGTGGAATTCAAGGGAGGTCTAAAGCCATTGCAGAAATCATCTCCAATTGTAGGTATTCTCCTTTTGGGTCAAACTAAAAGCAATAAGGTAGAGGGAATCATTAGCATCCAAAACACAAGTAGTCAATACAATGCCTCTTTCTTTCCCCTTCAGAAAAGTGCCATCTAACCTAATGAAAGGCCTACACCCTTCTCTCCAACCAACCTACCAAAGTTCACATGAAGTAAGCTCTTGTAACTTAGTTTAAAATAAAAAGCTATTTTAAACATTTGGTCCAGATCTATACCTTTAATGCATTAAAGCATACATACATATAGCTAAAGACCCTCCTTCCTCGCTCAACAACTTCTTTGCTTAGTTCTAAGCTTATGTTAGATCCAGGATTTGAATCCCTCAATCCACAATAATATGCTTCAAGCTTTAAAAATTCATCCTTATAGCTACCTTCTAGTTCTTGCATTATCATCCTTTTAGCCCTTTTACACTTCTACAGACTTTATCTTGCTCTACGATCCAGTTAATTAAGGTTTTAGGGTTCTTAAAGACCATTACACATCTGTGTTCCATACAAAGTGTCTTAACCTTCAATCTAAGTGAATTACGATCCATAGAAGCAAAGAGTAAGAATGGGCATCTCTCCATACATCTAGCCCTGAACCTTGTTGGCTCACTCTTGATATAAGTCACATTCACACACTTGGTTATAGTATACTTGCTTATGGCCTACTTCATGTAACTCCCTAAATTTTTACACTTATTTTTCACAAATTAATAGTTTGATAAACTATTTTAATAATTTTAAACTCTTATCATAGTAGAAAAAGAATTATAAAGATATTTCACAAATAGTCTACTATGATAAAAAGGGTCTATCATGATAAAAAGATTCAAACATAATAAATTTACTTTACCATTAAGAAAAGCAATCATTAAATACTTTAAGTGTATACTCCTATTATAATTTCAAAGCCATGGTCAATAGAACAACATTTCACAAACCATGCTTTTACTATGGATACCCGACTTGGGCCTTAAATTATATTTTTTTCCAAATACTGGTTACCACCAAAAACTACCATACAAGGGCATACTTGATTGAAATTTTAGTTCACAAATACTCAAGGCCATAAGAGACAAATAGAATTCTCTTAGCATATAAAATACAATAATAAATAGAGTCTACATGCTTAATATATATATATATATATATACATATCTCTATCCTAGGTTGGCATAATATACATTATCATGAAAATAAATAGGCTAAATTAGAAAACAGTGTCTCATATATCGAATTATGCCTCAGTACTTCTCTGGCCAAACTCGCTCTTGAAAAATTAATAACCATGGGAAATGAGACTTAAAAGTCCTAGTAACTAAATAGTAATATGTAATAATGTACATGAGGAAGTTAATCATGTGATTACTAAATGGGCAAACAAAATAACAATCCAAACAATTATTCAATAAGCATGACTACACTTTATATCCCTCCTTATGCCATGCTCGGATGCCAAGTCACTTGGCCAAAGGTGAGTCAGACCAAGTGACAAGCCATACATTGGTTGCAATGAGAGCTCACCACATGGTAACTCAATCAAATAAAAAAAATCTCTACTGAACAATTTTCAATATATTCCAACTAGTTATGCATTTATAACAGTTGAACAAAAATCATTTGTCACATTTTATATCAACTAAACAATTTATCTCATGTTTTCAGTAGTGTCAATATTCAAAAAATATTCAAAATATAAATTTAACCCACTTGGCAATTATTTTTGAACAAAAATATACACATATATCATTTCTCAAAAAAATTAATATTTTCCAAATAACAAAACAAACACATAATTAGTCACACACATACACACTACCACACATTAATAATGGTTAACTTGTATCTTGGACAACATGATTCCCTATACAATACCTTTTTCACCGCTCTCTTAGACAACACAATCTACACAGCCATTTAATAATATATGTATAATATTAATTTCATAATAATAAACATTAATTAATAAATAATTCTAATTTAAATAGTTAGCAAGTTTTGGCTTAATTTAGATATTAACACTAATTCAAAATTAGTGCCTTATTTAATTTTCTAAATTAATTTTTGAAATTCTCATACCTCAATAGACTATACCTAGGTTTTAAATCAATCATAATATCAAAATTTCATCAATTTATTTTCCAAAATTTCGTCCAAAAATAAATTAAAAATTCAAAAATTACCCTCAAGCCTCAAATCACCATTTCATAGCCTTAAAAATATTTATTTGTACTCAAATAAATATCTAATAATTAGAAACATATCCCAACATCTCAAATCTAACATAAACTCAATCATATAGGTCTAAAGTTTAACTCAAAAATTATCAAATTTAAGTTTCAACCTCGAAGAAATATTTTATAGTATTTATTATACCTCCAACAATTACAACATTTATTTTTGGATCAACATAACCTCCTATTAACTATTTTATAGGAAAATCATAATTGAAAATTTTCTCTATATATCAAAATAATACTATTGTTAGTAAGTTCTAAATGAGTAAAAAATATTTATGAATAGATCTTGAAAAAGGAAAGTCATTTTATACACCTAAATGATCTAAAAATTTAGAATCTTATCTGAATAAAATGAGCAATGCTGCATAGAAGTTGAAATGAAAATAAGAAAAAGAGAAAGAAAGCTGTGGGCAAAAAATGTGAAGGGAAGGAGGGTATTTATAATAGGACATGGGTCCCACAACCGTTTATCTTCATCATCATCATTTTCCAAACAAAGGAAGCAAATTTCAACTAAGGGAGAAAATTTCCAAACAAAGGAAGGAAGCAATTTCCCAACCATTATTTCTGTGACTTGACTATGCCTTATATATATATATATATATATATATTAATTATATCATAATTTAAATAAACATCTTTTGTATGATTTTGAACCTATATTTAATCCACATTTGAATACCTAGATATGTAATTAACTCTAAATAACCTCATATACAAATTTATTTATTCTAAACGTCAAAACAATATGAATTCCTATTTATTAATATGCAACAAAAACCTGAATTTCATAATTTATTTATTATCTAAGGATCAGAATGTTATATTTCAACTCTTCTCTATTGCTATAGGTCATGCCTAACATGAAGAAAGGCCTGTCTTCATCCTTAGGCCCTCTAACTTGAACTTCATGCCCATTTACATTACTTAGGCCCATTTCATCTCCTACTTCCTCCTCTTCACTATCACGATCCTTGCTATAATTGTCTCCATCTAATCTTAAATGCCCAAAGTATTCACTGCCCTCATTGTCTTTGCTAGTGCTATCTTTACTAGTTAACTCACCTTCAAGTGCCTCCTTTTCACCTCCACTATCATCATTAGTCATATGATTCTATCCAACACTTCTCTTCATATTCTTAATATTAATGTTTTAAAATTCATTATGGCTAACTGTAGTGTGAGGTGCAGAATCATGCATGATTCTACAGGCCACTCACTAAAATCTATAAGTTAAGCACACTAACTGATGAATCACACAAGAGTCAGGAAGTGATTCATGCATGATTTATCACTTGTGTTACATGATGCCTTAAGCCTTGCTTTTGCATGCAAAATCACGCATGAGAGCAATTGTTGTCTGCACAAGTTTTAGCAACTAAGCTTCGTTACATTGTGTCAAAGTGCTATTTCATGCATGAGATCTGCTGGTAGCCACGCATGATTTATCACTTGTTACACAATCACATTTTTCTATGTTGAATCTTAAGTCATCTCAAGCCAAGTTAAAATTGTTCAATTATATGATTCGTGATTTATAAATCTATATCTTTCAATCATGTAAAATCTTACTCAAGTCATGTGCAATTCCGCATTTGAAAATGAACCCAGACTAGTTTGTGCGTAATTGCCTACTATTTCATGCATGAGTGAATATGTGATCCATGTGTGATTTGTCATCCTGTATAGACTAAGTCTAGATGTGGTTATTTCATGTGTGATAGCATTTTGGTTCCACGCAAGTTTTGTATACTAGTATTGGCTTTTGTATTCTGGCAACCATTTCACACGTAAGAGTATAGCAATTTCATGCATGATTTATCACACAAAACTGATAATGGTTTCTCATTTGTAAAACCATATGTGAGTACTGAAAGTTTACTCACAAGTGTTAGGACATAGAAATGAATGCATATTTATAGAAGCAAAACAATGCATGAGATCAAAGAGCTTCTATGTGAGTTTTAGCACACAGAATGAATGCTTTTTTATAAGTGTAAAACCACGCATGAGAGTTCATGGGGTTCACACGTGATTTGTCACATTTATATGTATGGAATAAGCCAAGTGTAATTTCAGGCATGATTCTGCTGGTCAATCACAAGAAATTACACCAACAAATAGAAACACTGTTTCAATAGTCTATCAACTACCAAAACTATATATGTGACTCATTTCAAGCTAGAAGATGAACTAATGATCTTTAAGCGAACTAGTATTCATTTGAGTATTTGAAAAGCTTTCAAATTGTGCTTTAACATCTTGCATTCATTCATTATTATTGAAAAGAATTATGAAAAAGCTCTTATAAGTTTATAAGCTTTCAATTGCAATTTCATCTACTCTTTAAGAGAATTTTTTGTAAAAGTTTATTTTATTACTCAGAAATCTAGAAAATGTATTTTTCAAGTATTTGTAATAACTTTTTGGGTTGTAGTAAGGTTTGTTGAGTAATTTGAGATAAGTTAAGTATTGAGAGTTGTGCTATGGTGGCAAGCACCTATTAAAGCTTGTGAATTTAGTTGAAAATCTCAAGTGTAATCTTGACGACTAGACGTAAGCCAAGTTTGGGGCTGAACCAGTATAAATCTTAAGTGTCTCATCTTCTTCCTTCACACTAAAGTTTTTTACCCTTTTTAAGTTTTTAAGTGTCACCCAATTCACCTCTTCTTGGGTGCCAGCCTATCCTAACATTTGGTATCAGAGCTTGAACTTTTTCTTAAGGACTTAATAGTTTAAGAGGATCCTATGACTAGTTTTGGTGACAATATTCTCCCAAAAGGTGCTAAGATTATTAGACCTCCAAAATTAATAAACTAATAATGATATCATGACTAATTATCAAAATAGAGTGACAAATGATCTTTCAACAGGTTGGAGATATAGCAAGTCACATCCTATTAATTAAGTCATTAGAGAAGTTGGTGATAGAGTTAGAATGAGGTTTACGTAGATAAGTATGCTATTTAAGTTCATTTCTTTCTAATATTAAACACTCTAATATTAAAGAAGCGTTATCTAATAAATATTGGCTCATAGCAATGCAAGAAAAGTTAAACCAATTTAAAAGAAGTCAAGTTTAGGATTTAGTACTTAGACTAAGTGATCATCCTGTAATTAGGATGAAATAGTTCTTTAGAAACAAACTTGATAAAAATAGTATTGTGGTAAGAAATAAAGTCAAGCTAGTAGCTAAAGGTTATAATCAAGAAGAAGGTATTGATTATGATGAAAAATTTACCCTATTGCTAGACTTGAAGCCATTAGACTTTTACTTTCTTTTTCTTGCATCAAAGATTTTAAGCTTTATCAAATAGATGTCAAAAGTGCTTTCTTAAATGGACTAATCAATGAAGTTTATGTAGAACAACCTCTAAAATTTAAGGATCCATCGATGCCAAATTATGTTTACAAATTAAAGAAAGCATTGTATAGACTGAAGCAAGCACTAAGAGCATGGTATGATAGGTTAAGTACCTTCTTATTGAATAATAACTTTAAAAGAGGAATAGTGGATAAAACTCTATTTTATCAAACTGAAGGTAGTGATATCCTTGTAGTTCAAATTTACATTGATGATATTATTTTTAGAGCTACTAATGAGGTTTTTTGTGAGAAATTTGCTAATATTATGCAAGGTGAATTCGAGATGTCTATGATGGGAGAGGTAAACTTCTTTCTCAAATTACAAGTCAAGCAAATGAGGGATGAGATCTTCATTAGCCAAACCAAGTACACTCATGAGCTACTGAAGAAGTTTGGATTCAAAAATTCAAATCCAAGCAACATACCTATGAGTGCATCTATCAACATAAATAAGGAGGAAAAAGAAAAGAAGGAAGATTAATCAAAATTCAGGAAAATGATTGAATCACTACTCTACTTAATAGCTAGTAGACCTAATATTATGTTTAGTGTCTGTATGTGTGCAAGATTTCAAGCTTATCTAAGAGAATCTCATTAAAAGACTGTGAAAAGAATCTTTAAGTATTTGAATAAAACTCCACAATTGGGACTTTAGTTTCCTAAAGGAGGAGAGCCTGAATTGATCACTTATTTTGATGTTGATCATAAAGGTTACAAGACAGATAGGAAGAGTACAAGTGAAACTTGTCAGTTCTTTAATGGTTCACTAATATCATAATTCAACAAGAAACAGAATAGTGTGTCCTTATCATCTTGTGAAGCAGAATACTTGGCAGCTAGAAGTTATTGTGCATAAATTCTGTAGTTAAAACTGCAATTAGCAAATTCAGGGGTTAATCTCAAGGAAATTCCAATCAGATGTGACAATACTAGCATTATCAACTTGGCCAAGAATCTTGTCAATACTTAAGAACCAAGCACATTGATAAAAGGCATTACTTCTTAAGAGAACATGTGCAAAAGAAGGATATCATGCTAGAGTTTGTGCCCACTACTGAGTAATTAACAGATATTTTCACCAAATCTCTAGCTGAACAGTAGTTCACATTCATTAGAAAGGAATTAGGAATGGTAAATCCCAATGAGTTGTAAGATTCTTAAACTTAATGATATTACTTTTTGAATTCTTTTACTAACTTAAGCTTCGGAGTTGTTTTAAGTTGTTTTTGTAGAGTTTAATTTGTAAATCTTGGCTTCTCTAGAATGAATCAAACTGAATCTTAAAGAAAAAGGTTAAGAGATCAAGTATAATTTATTTTAGAGAATAATTATTATTGTTTTAGGACATTTTTTAAAGTTCACATGTCATATGTTATGTGAAAATGATTTATTCTATGATATTTTTTATATGGTTGCATTTTCACGCGTGAGACATGCTTGGTCACTTGCATGAAATAGCACTCAGGATACCATCCCTACTAAATTGTGCTAAATCATATGAGAAGAGGATAGTTCTGCTTGCGTGAAATATCACACAGTATTTCATCCTTCCTAAGTTTTGCTAAATCACCTGTGAAGAAGGAAGTCCCACTTGTGTGAAATGGTCTCTCGAGAGCATTGTGTTCTAACTTGGTTATTTCTCGAGTAAAGTCTACTTGTACCACGCATGATTCTTCCTGTACTAAATGTGCAAAATATGAACATTAACTATCTAGCTAAATCATGCATCAAACTACTAAGTCAGGCAAGAAATAGCATTTAGTCTGAAATACTGGCTAAATCATGTGTGAAACACCTTTTTCCTCACTCATGATCCTGCACTGCCTATATATATCTCGCTTGTCAACTCTTCATTTTCATGCATGAACCAATGTTCAACTTTCTAGCTGTTATACTTTCTTTCTTTTATAAATGCCTCCCTAAATCTTCTGTGGCCATTTTAGCATTCAAATTACTTTACCCACTTCTTTTAAACCTCTTTTTGTTCTTCACCTAACCTAGTTTCTTCTCAATCTTCAACCTAAATCTCTTTTCTCAAAATTCTATATGATGGCAAGAACCAAGGATACTGAAAAGAAAGCTAGTAAGGAGGTGACAAGGAAGAGAAAATTCACAGAGGTTTTAATCAGTGAAGGCAGTAAATCACCTTCTCAATCATCTACAAGGATCAAAACTTTAAGAAAATCCAATGAGCTTGCTTCAACATCTGAGCCTACTTCAAGTAATCAACAAGGTGAGGCTCTGATTAGGCTTGTTGAGAACTATCTCAAGATGGCAGTTATATGCCTCCAAGTGATGTTTTAGAGGCAAGTATTAGAAAAGGGAAGCTTCTGAGCTCTGAGTGCTAGACGAGACTCAATCAGTTCTTCTTCTCTGCTATAGTGGTCATTGGTCACTATACTAAATATGATTCTTTTATCAAAGCCCACAACTTTAATATAGATGAATATTTAAGTAAATCTGGAGGCTTGTTAGTACTTAATCTCATATATTCAACAGATGTTGTGAAGGCTTTCTATGCCAGCTTTGGATGGGATAAGCATAAGAAAACTTATAAAGCCAATGTTAGAGGATGTTTCATTTACATCACTACTAAGAGTTTAGGATACATACTTAGTCTTGAAGCAAGAGGCCTGGAGCTTCAAGAATTTGATTGAGCAAATAAGAAGAATACTCCCAGACTCTATTCCAATGAAGAAAAATTAAGGCTATCATGATGACTGAAGAAGTACCAGATGAAGCATTGAAGCTAGGATTTATCTTCAGACTAACATCATTCTCATTCAAACACTAGATGCTTGCATATATTATGGCAAGATTCTTTGTCAACAAGAGAACTACCTTCAACACCTATAGTGAGTTTGAGATTGAGCTACTGACAAGGCTGATAAAGAAGTAGAAGATCAATATGTGTCACTACATTTTAACCAAGATGCTTTATGCTTTAAAGGTTAATACCAAGAGGAAGAAGGAATAGAAGAAGGACAAAAATCTCTACTTTCCTACTATTGTTTCTACAATTCTGAAGAATTTTATGTCAAGTACACTGAAGGAGTAGTGCTAGAGCTAGAAGAATTCAAAGATACCGCCATTTACAAAATGAAGTTTAAGTTAGAAAGGAACAATTTTGCTCTCAAAGAAGAGGAAGAGGTTGCCAACCTTTTTACAGTAAGAAAGAAAAGAAAATTGCCAAAGAAAGCTGCTATTTAGACTTTTGAAGTTACTGGAGCTTTTTCTTCTCAGCCTTTTCCTTAGATACCCACTTCACCTGATATGTCAAATGCCTTCGTTTACAAAATTCTTAATGGAATTGAAGGCAAACTTAATCAAGTAATGGTGCCTCTCAAGAATGACATCAAAGGCCTTGGTGACATGATGTTGTACTTGAATGGTAAATTAGATAGAATCATGGATCACCTTGGTATTTTTAAGGCACAAGGAAGGACTGTCAAATAAGATAAGGCTAGTCCTTCAAGATTCAGAGAAGGTTTGATTCATACTATTGATTCATCCTCAACCTCGACAACCCATTCTAACCAACCTCACTCACCTTTCCATATACCAACCCCTGTTGACCCTTCCTCTCAAAAGCAAGAAAACCTTCTCTTTAATCAAAGGTCATCTATCCACCTTCATCTAAAAACTCAGCCTTACGATTCAGCTCAACACATTGATTCCAAAACTAAATCTTAAAGCCATTAAGATACCTCAAAGCCTATCCATCTTTAAATGGCATGCCACTCCCTCACATTCCCTTACCACTAAAATCCTCTGACACAGCCAAAACTATTGAAACACCATCCTTTGAAGAGCTCTATGAAGATATTAGTGATATGAGTATTGCCAAACTTGTTGGTAAACTCACTCAAAATGTTGGAGAGCCTGCCACACCCTCATCCCTGCCCATGCCTATGACTTCACCTACTATATCCTCCACTTAATCAATAATTAAAACCTTTCAGAGAAAAAAATCTATCCCCAAACATAAACAAACTAAACCTTCTCTTAGCCAACCTATTGAGAAACCAATCATTGAAGAACCTTGAGACCAAGGGCCTAAAGATCAACTTTAGACAAGTCAAGTTTATCTACCTCTTAAAGGACACATTGAAGATGTTGATCCAAAATTACTTCAACATTCTCCTCGAGCTACTAATGGATCAGCTGATGCATTAGATCCTATTTTACTTATGGATCCAAATGATTCTTTCACCTAGGCAATAGTTCTGTCCACTATAGCCTTCAATCCAGAATCTCTATCTGATAGAGAAATTTTGGAAGCCCATCTCAGATATGTGTTTTCTCTCTTTTAAGAAGGCTTGCTTTTTTTTTTTTATGATGCCAAAGGGAGAGAAAATATAGTAGATAGATAGGCTAGACTTAAGGGGGAGCTATAAGATAAAGCCTTAGAGGAAGAAAACTTTTTGTATTTTTCATTGATAAACTATTTTGTTATGACTTGTAATACGTCTGTTATCAATGAAATATTCCATTTTTTTCATTCATATATTCAATTTCTTGATTGTAAGTTTAATAATTCTACACTCTTAATTCTTATTCTCCCATATTAGTTTAAGGGGGAGTTTTGTATTAAACAGAACTAAGAACCTTAATCTTAAGGTCTTGTCATTATCAAAAAGGGCAACATTATTAGATCATGTGTTTTGATGATTACAAAACCAAGTAGAAAGATATTTGTTATGTGTGCAGATATAAAGAATCATGGATGAAGACAAAACCTCAAGAGCAAGAAAAATCAAGAGAAGATGAAGATGCTTAGGATAAGTTATTTTAAATTCTCTTTGATTTAATGTAAAAACTTTAAGAGCTTAATCACTTTTCATACTCATTAAAATGAATGCATCATATATTTCATTTATATGCATTAAGACTTATCTAAGTATATTAGAGCTTACAAGTAATGTTTTTTCAACGTGTTAAAATTCATTATGGCTACTGTAGTGTGAGGTGCAGAATCATGTGATTCCACATGTCACTCATGAGAATCTGCCAGTTAGGCACACTGACTGATAAATCATGCAAGAATTAAGAAGTGATTCACACGTGATTTATCACTTGTGTTATGTGATGCCTTAAGTCTTGCTTCTACATGCAAAATCATATGTGAGAGCCATTATTGTCCACGTAAGTTCTAGCAACTGATTTTCATTACATTGCGTCAAAGTGCTATTTCATGCATAAGATCTGATAGTAGCCACTCATGATTTATCACTTGTTACACAATCACATTTTGCTATATTAAGTCTGAAGTCATCTCAACCCAAGTTAAAATTGTTCAATTATATGATTCATGATTCACAAATCTATATCTCTTGATCATGTAAAATCTTGCTTGAGTCATGTGTAGTTCCATGTGTGAAAATGAACCCAGACTAGCTTGTGTATTATTGCCTGCTATTTCACACATGAGTGAATATGTGATCCATGTTAATTTGTCATCCTAAATAAACTACATATGGATATGGTTATTTCATGCATGATAGCCTTTTGGTTCCATGCAAGTTTTATATACTACTATTGGTTTTGGCATTCTATCAGCCATTTTAAGTATGAAAGCATAGTAGTTTCACTTGTAATTTATCACATAGAACTGATAATGGTTTTTGATATGTAAAACCATGTGTGAGTGTTGAAAGTTTACTCATAAGTTTTAGGACATAGAAATGAATGCATATTCATAGAAGCAAAACCACGAGTTGTTATGTGTGTAGATGATAACAAAACTAAGAGATGAGGTATTTGTTATGTGTGTAGATATAAAGAATCATGAATGAAGATAAAACCTCAAGAGCATGAAAAATTAAGAGAAGATAAAGAAGTTTAGGATAAGTAATTTAAATTCTCTTAGATTCAATGTGAAAACTTAGAGGGCTTAATCACTTTTCTTAAATCATTAAATAAATGCATCATAGTCTATTTAATTTGCATTAATACTCATCTAAGCATGCTAAAACTTGCAAACAATATCCCTCTTGTGTATAGTTTTTCATAGAAAAATTTTGCATAGTGAAGAGACAGAATCATGTGTGATTCTGCAGGTCACTCACGAGTTTTTACATGGTAGGCATACTGATAGCTAAATCATGCAAGCATGAAGAAGTGCTTCATGCATAATTAAGCACTTGTGTTGTATGTTACCTTATGCTTTATCTCTCTATGCCAAACCACACTTGAAAGGCATCTATGTCCACGCAAGTTTTAGCACCTATGCTCAATTGCATTGTGGCAAAGTGCAAAACCATGTACGAGATTGATGGTAGCCACGCATGATTTATTACTTATTGAACACAATCACACTTTATTTTGTTGAGTCTTAAATCTTCTCAAGTCAAGCCAAAATTGTTTACATGTATGATCATTGATTCGCAATTCTATATCTCTTGATCATGAGAAATCTTGCTTGAGTTATACTTTGTTCCACACATGAATATATATCAGACAAGTTTATGCATTTGTGCTTGCAATTTCATGTGTGATGTCACTCTAGTTCTATGCAAGTTTTGATCATATAAAATGGCTTTGGCACTCTGCTAGCCATTTCATGTATAAGAGAGTAGAGATTTTACACATGATTTGTCACACAAAACTGATATGCAAAACCATGCATGAGAGAAAATGGTGCACTCGTAAGTTTTAGCATTCTGATATGTTAGTATATTATAAGTAATAAACCACACAACAGAGTAATGAGATACCACGCATGATTAAGCACATAGAACTGAATGGTTATTTAGAAGTGCAAAACCATACGTGAGAGGACAAGGTGTTTACACATGATTTGTCACATTCAGTTTTGTGAAACTTCCTCAATGCAAAATCATGCATGATTATACTAGTCATTCACAAGAAAATGCACCAATAGATAGAATCACTATTCCAATGATCTATCAACTTTCAAAAACTATATAAGTAATTCATTTTGAACTAAAATAGAGACTAATGATCTTTGAGTGAAAAAATTATCATTTATGCATTTAAAGAGCTTTCAAATTGTAATTTTACTAATTACATTAATTCATTATTTTTGAAAAGAATTGTAGAAAGCTCTCAAAGGATTATAAGCTTTCATTTGTATTCTCATATATTCTTCAAGAGAGTTTTCTATAAAAAGCTCTTATTATCTTCTCTGAAATCTTAAAGAGGAATTTTTCAAGTGTTATAACAACTTGCTGGATCGTAGTAAGATGTATTAAGTGAATCAAAATAAGGTTAGTCTTGAGAGTTATAGTGTGGTGGCAAGCACCCATTAAAACTTATGGTTTTAGTTGAAAATCTTAATCGTGATCCTGAGGACTGGATGTAAGCCAAGTTTGTGGTTGAACCAATATAAATCTTGAGTGTGTCATCTTCTTCCTTCACTCTTTAGCTCTTCAATCTTTTTATGTTTACAAAATTTTTGAGTGTCACCCAATTCACCCCCCTCTTGGATGCCAACCTATGTTAACATGCATGGGAGCAAAGAGGTTCCATATGAGTTTTATCATATAAAACTAAATGCTTTTTTATAAGTACAAAACCACATGTGATAGTTCATAGGGTTCACATATGATTTGTCATATATACATATCTGGAACAAGCCAAATGTAATTTCATGCGTGATTCTGCTAGTCATTCATAAGAAATTGCACCGACAAATAAAAACAATGTTCCAACGGTCTATCAACTACCCAAACCATATATATGACTCATTTCAAGCTAGAAGATGAACTAATGATCTTTAAGCAAACTAATCTTCATTTGAGCATTTGAAAAGATTTCAAATTGTACTTTAATATCTTGCATTCATTCAATATTCTTGAAAAGAATTGTGAAAAAGCTCTCATAAGTTCATAAGTTTTCAATTGTAATTTTATCTAATCTTTAAGAGAGTTTTCTATAAAATTTTATTTTATTACTCAGAAATCTTGAAAAGATATTTTTCAAGTGTTTGTAATAACTTGTTGGGTTGCAACAAGGTTTGTTGAGTAATTCAAGATAAGTTAAGTCTTGAGACTTGTACTATGGTGGCAAGCACCCATTGAAACTTGTGAACTTAGTTGAAAATCTCAAGTGTGATCTTGAGGACTTAATATAGGCCAAGTTTAGGGCTGAACCAGTATAAATCTTGAGTGTCTCATCGTCTTCCTTCATACTAAAGTTTTTCACTCTTTTTAAGTTTTTAAAAGTTTATAAGTGTCACCCAATTCACCCCCCACTTGGGTACCATGTAAAATCTCACTCTACTAAACACAATTAACTAATCAAAACTCATAGTAATCAAAGGATTAACCTATAAAGGTAATTACCAAGTTTTAATTCTCAAAATAAGGGATCCTAAGTTTTCATAGTTAAAATAAGTTTTAATCAATCATAATCTTTTATATCAGAGTAAAATAAGTTACGGAAGCATAAGATATCTCAAAAGAGTAAAAGAAATCAAAATCAGTTGAAAAAATAATAAAATTACTGTGAGACAAGACAATACGCCACAGTTGGTGCAAATTACACCATGGCGTGTTGCACGCAAATGACAGCAAATTTACAACAAAATTAGGAAACTATTGATGTGCCTCTATTCTCCATTCGATGTTCAAATGACATGATTTAGGTATCTATAAAAAACTCTTTTCATAAATTGGCTAATGGTATGGGTTTCACTTCCAAAACAAGTCACATTAAGAAGTTGGATACCCAAACACATTTTGACCACTTATCACAACAAAAGGTATCCAAACTCAAAACAAGTGCTAAAAGCCTTTCTTAATGCTTAAACCATATCCACTAGACCTACGACTATTAATACAACACGTCATTCACATTCAATTAACCACATAACACAAAATCACTCCTCAACTCCTTTTTCACTAAAAAAATAGAAGGGGGAGGCAATTTGCCTTACATTGCATCAAAACCAATCATGACAAGTTCAAAACACTATTTTTACACTTACACTAGTATTTTAACTCTATTAACAAATCTATCTCATCCTACCAATTACTCAGGGCCTAAAATACAATTCAAATTTGCAATAACAAAATAGTGTAAGTACACAATATGTAACCTAGAATTAGTAACTATATTCTATTACACAAAATAAATATAAACTAGAGGCATATAGTAGGAATGAACTAATTCTTAGCCTCTTGAGCCTTCTCCCTCTCTGCATTAAAGCTAGAGCCTATAAAATGTTAAATAAGAGGGGTGAGTTTACCCACTCAGTAACTAAGGTAATACTTACCATATGCAGTTATATATCAATTGTAAATCAAACACATACATTTGAAAATAAGTTCTTAAATCATGTTTAACCACATATCAAAACTTATTATTACACGTTTAACCCATTTTCATCTCACATACACTAGGTGCATTATCACAATATATTTAGCCATGTGTTATCCATGCAACTTGCTATATCACAATCATGTGACACATCATACACTTACATAGGCAATGATCAACCAACCTTATACCCTCCTTATTTTCTCAAACTAAAACCGTGGGCTATAACACTGAATAGGCCTTCGTCTAAGTAACTGGACTATCAAAGTTCACCAATCATGGGGTATGATCCAGTCAAAGATCACATGACTCACGCTCAGACCACAAGTTCCCCCATTCTCGAATCTTTAGGGTATCATGAAACATTCTCATTCCACTAAACATAATTAACTAATAAAGCACCTGGTAATTAGAGACTTAACTCAACAAGGTGATTTACAAGGTTCAATTCAAAAGCAAGGGATCCTAAATTTTCTAAATAAAAATGAGTTTAAATTAATTAAAATCTTTCATATCAGAGTAAAATTAAGTTATGAAAGCATGGGATACCTTATAAGAGTGAAAGAAGTTGAAAATGATTGAAAAACAAGACATGTGCTGTGAAAAAAGGCAATATGTTGTGGCTCATGCACACTATGTCGTGGCGTGTTGCTCTTTGTGCCATAAGCTGTGGCTCAGGCACCATGCAACGTAGCATGTTACGCGAAATTTTAACTAATTTTGCTATCGTTTGATAACAGAATCAAGGAACTTTTAATGTGCCTCGATTCTCCGTCCGACATCCAAATGACGTGAATTAGGTGTCTACAGAAAAATCTTTACATGAACTAGCTAATTCACTTTTAAAACAAGTCACACTAAGAAGTTGGACATCCAAAAATATTTTAACCACTTTTCAACACTTTTACACAAAATTGGTGTCCAAAACTCTCAACAAGTGCTAAAAGCTTTTCGTAACACCTAGACCATGTCCATTAAATTTAGGACTACCAGTACAACATGTTATAAGCACTGAAATATCAGTATAATAAACATTCACTCCTCAACCCCATTTTAATAAAAATAGAGAGAGAGGTAATTTGTCATTGCATCTCGCCCAAATCATTCAAAACATGTTCAAATCTTTATTTCTACACTTGCACTAGTATTTTGACCTTAATAACATATATATATATATATATATATATCAACATACATAAAGATTAAGGGCCCAAAATACAAACCTAACATTTCCAATAATAAAATAGTGTAAGTGTGATGGCATGTATCCTAGAATTGGCAAATCATATACTATTACACAATTAAATCCAAAATAGAGGCATAAAGTAGGAATATGCTAATTCCCCACCTCTTTAGCTTTCTCCCTCTCAACACCAGAACTAGAGCCTAAAAGATGTTAAATAAAAAGGGTGAGTCTAGCCACTCAGTAACCAAGGTTAAACCTACCTTATGCAGTTTTATATCAATTATAAATCAAATATGTGCATAAGGAAATCAAGTATGTAAAACATGCTGGCATATGTCCTATCTTGTAATTTATCATTAAATAAATTCTTTAACTTTCATAACTAGGTGCATTGTCACCATATTCTTAGATATGTGACATGCCCATACTCATGCAACTTGCCACCACTTAACACGTGTAACACATCGTATATTTACTTAGGCAATAATTAACTAACTTTATATCATCCTTATTTCCTCAGACTAAAACCATAGGCTATAACACTGATTAGGGCTCCGTCTGTGTGACTGGACTACCCAAGCTCACCAATCGTGAGATATGACTCGGCCAAAGATCACAAGACTCACTCTCGGACCACGGCTTCCCCTATTCTCAAATCCCTAAGGTATCTCATACTTAGGCCATTCTCCTCATTGAATCAATAGAGATAGCTAGATTCTAGTCCCTCAACAAACTATGGGATAGTGCCTTAACAAACTGTAGGATAAGGCTATACCCTTGTGCACCAAAGGGTAGCTTAAATACCATATGAATTTTTTTCTCTACTCCTAATCCTTAGGTGAACTACCGTCGCTAATCATGCCATAATCAATACTTACTTATTTTAACATTTTCATCTTCATTTACTCATTAACACAACAATCACATTGGGCTCATAACTATACACTACCCAAGTATGTATTCTCATCATCTTCTCAACATTATTCTCACTTGTCTCAAAATTTACTTCTCATGAACACATAATTACTTCTACATAACATCACATTTATTACAAAAAGCATCAACATGTTCATAGTTCGAAGACCTTCTTGACTTCACATTTTTTGTATTTGCAAACTAAAAATAGCATGACGCACATATAAATTTTCATACTCTCATTGAAACTAATATATGGTTTTACATTAAAATCAATCCCAAGCGTATAACATTCACAATCCATATTTACCAATCAATTGATATATAACTCTCTGAAGTAGCATTCTTCGGTTACCTCAAACCTTTGAGAGGTCCAAGATTTACCCCTCAATCAATTAGCTTCCAAGCTTGAATTTCCAATCCAATAGGTAACTAAGAGCCTAAACTATAATCAACCAAGTTAAATTTTATCAACATTAGCAACTCAAGCATTTAAACCCTCAATCTTAACTTTTAAATTGCCTAACATTCACTCTACATGAGTTGGAGCCTATCCATTGGGTTTAATAATTACCTTTAGTACCCAATAGCATTAATGAGCCTTTAAATCCCCATTAATAGTATCATAAACTTCCAACTACCCATACTAAATGAGGTTTTTGGATATTAATGGTACCCAACAACCCAAGACACCAAGACTCAATATTCCTAGGTTTAGATACTGTAATATATTCCTATTAACTCCATTTGATTCAATAAATTCAAACCATAAACTATATGAATTGAAATCACCATCATCATCTAAACCTTAACTCAAATCCTTGAGAAAATAGAAGTGAAAAAGAGGAAAAGGGCTTAGAAATCTTACCTTGGATGATTTAGAGCTTCAAACCTCCTCAAATTCTCATCTAAGTTGTGCCCTAGGAGAGTATTAGCACATCTCTCCATTTTCTTCTTTTCTTTCTCTCTATTTTAGTCTCATTTCGTGTTTGATAAACTACAGAAAATGGCCATGCACCACGGCAAACACACAATGTGTTATGGCACATGGCACAAAGAGGTCCTTCCTCATTTAGAAGCATCTGTGCATTGTGATAGATGAGCTACACACCGCAGCGTTAGCACAGCAACATTAACTTTTCCTTTTCTTCTCCTTTTGATGTATGGGTGGCCCACCTTAATACCAGACCCACAACTAGAGCTGAAATACCATCAAACATGATTATTAGACCTATTTGGCCACACACCATTTCAAATAACTTAATTACCCTAATTAAGTTTAATTAATTAAGGAATTAAAACTCAGGATGTTACATGTCATATACCCTAAGCTATTCTCCTCATTGAACTAGTAGAGATAGCTAGGTTCCAGTCTCTTAAAAATTTGTAACATTCTAAGTTTCTTAATTAGTAATTATTAGTGTTTCCAAGGGTAATTTGGTCAATTTAGATAAATTATTGATTTAGCGAGGTTTGTAAGAGACTAATATAGTTTTTAAATCCTTAGATAGCTTTAGAAGAGGGCTAGGTCAATATTTAAATGAGCCATGGCACGAAAGGGAGTTTAAAATTTTGTGGAACTTTCTATACCATGCTCTGTGGCATACGCGCAAATTAGTACTTACCAGTTCATGAAAATAGACCGAAAATAAAAGAGAGAAAGAAGGAAAAATGAGAGAGTGACAGAGAGGAGCTCCTGGTCTGCTAGGGCATGATCCCTAATTTACTTTATTAGCATTTGGAGCTTAAATCACTATTGGGTAAGTTTCACATTTCCTCTTCTCCCTCTTTTAAGCAAAAATTTGGATTGGTGCGGCAAGGGGGCTTTTATTTTGGTTCTCTTAGGTTTAGACCAAACCTATTAGTTTATTTAAGGTCTTAAGGAGTTAAATCAAGCCTCTAATGCTAATTTTATGAGTTTTATGGTGATTGAGAATTTTTGGTATAATTTGAAGATTTTGAGATAATATGGGATATTGGTTAGTGATTTTGGTGTGTTGGAATGTTTAATAGGATGGTTAGAATTTTTAAGAATGGTTGATGTTGTTAGAAAGGAATTTAGATATTTTAGACACTTAGAACCTAGTGAATTCGGAGTTATCCAGAGTGATAATTGATGATTGTCACTTAATTGTGTAGATTAAGCATCACTCAAGCTATATCATGCGTATAGAACATATGGAGCTAATGTTGAGCCACAGTAATCCTTTTGTGTGATAAAGGATTGAGGTAACCATATAGTTTATTGTGTTTATTAACTATTATAATTGTGTAGAAGTAAATACAAAGTGATGAATTTGTTGTTTAAGAATTTTATGCACGATTTGATATTGAAAATTTTAGCATGAACATTGGTTTGTGAAATGGATTTCAAAAATTCATTAATTCCAATGGATATGTATGTGTGTGTGTATATATATGATATGAAAGTAAATGTGGTAGAAATGTGGATAAGCAATGATAATTGTGAAAAAGCATGATCATAAGGGTTGGGAGTTCACCTAAGATATGTAGGGATATGTGCGTATGGAGATATATGAGTGAAAAATTCATATGGTCACACTGGCATTATGGGCATTTAATGCAACATTATATGAGACTGTTACCATAGGACATCCAAATAGTCTCGCAACTCCCTGGTACTCATTAGGGTGTGGTTAGGAGTCAATGACGCCTCTATCACAAGTACGTGAAAAGGGAAAGACCATAGTCCATAGGTGAGTTAAATTACCTTTGGCCAGGTGTTTCTACCACCAAAAGTATACTCGGGTCAACACGTGTTTGATCCAAAAGAGCCTATGGTTTCATGTTAGGGAGTATTGAAGGTTCGGTGGGTAGATGATCATTCTAGTATGAAATTGTATGGAATTCTTATGAAAAGATGCATTTATCTCATAATTTTGATATACTAAATAATTACCTTAGTTTTGATACTTTATCATGGTTATTTGTGGTAATAAAAGTTTAATGAACTATATTGATTACTGAGATGTTTATCTCATCTCATGATTATATTTTACAAGTGAGGGCTCTGGTAGAGGCAAGGAGAAGGAAGGAGCATTTGAAGTATGAAGAGCATAGTTCTATAGCTCTTTCCTTTCCTCTCTTTTTTGGGTATTGTAATAAATATTGTCAATATATAATACTAACTTATGAACATGACATTATTTTGGGATATCACTTGTATGAATTTGTGATAAGTATGCGTATCTTAGTCTAAAGTTGATGTAGTAGATTATGTGTATGTGTATTGGGCCAAGTTACAATGAAAAGTGATGAATTTAAAGTGATTTATGTATGAAAATGACCAAATTGATATGTGTGTTAGATTTTATCCACCCCTTTATGTTTTCTAAATTAGGGTTTTAAATGGTCATTTTAAGTGTGAATGCTTAATTGTATGTTATGATTAAATTGTCTTGCTGTATGTGGTCTATTTGATGTGGTCAAAGTGTCTCTGGGGCTAATGACAATTGGCATTGTGAGTTGGACACCTTGTGTGTGTTTTGATATAAAAACAAACCATTTTGGGTTTGAGTGTTCATCTTTTAAATAGATGATTGTTTGAGTGTGAAACTAGTGCCATTTGCTTGAGGACCCAAAGAGCTTTGTGTGAATATTTAAATTTCCCAAATCGAATAACGGATGGTGAAACGGCACGCTCTAAAAGTTTGGATAGCTGTCATGACAACAATATGCTATCATGACAATAGATGCGCACCACAACACAAGAGGCCTTCGAGGGACTTGTCCCTCTATGCCATCCACCACGGCGAATGGGCCAGAATTTTTGAAAAGGGCTTATTTTAGCCTAATTTGATGTGGTTTGATTTTGATGGTTTCGTATTTGTTCTTAATTAATTTTTAACCATGATTTGAGCTCAAACAATATTTTTAAAAAGGGTTTTCTGGAGATCCCAATGTTTTAAACTAATTATCTTTAAACTCTTGGGTTGTGATAACTTCTTTATGGGATTTTATTTAATGCTAGTTATCACAACGATATGTATGAGTGTTGTTCTAGTAATGTTAAGGTGGATATTACAAAAACTATAGGACAGTCCCTTGAAAAACTATGGGACAAGGTTATACCCTCGTGCACCGGAGAGCATCCTAAATACCATATGAATTTTTCTCTACTCCTACTCCCTAGGCAAACTCCTGCCCATTGATTATGCCATATACAATGCTCACTTTTTTATTTACGTTCTTATTTATTCATTATCACAATAATCACATTGGGCTCATGACCGTGCGATACCCAAGTGAGCATCAAGTTTCTCATGTTCACTATATCATATGAATACATCATTTTTAATATCTTATACTCATCTTTATCATATTCATCATTAATCATTCATTCACAACACATTGTAAAAAGAAATTCTTTTCGAATACCACATTTACCACTTCAAAACTCATTTCGCAATCACTTTCGCATGTTTAATACACATCACACAATTTACATGGATACCAAGTTTCAATGCATGTAACCCAATTTCATAAATCATAATTTGCATGATAAACAAACAATTCACATCATAATTAATATATAACTGCCTAAAGTAGGATCCCTCCGGTTACCTTAAATCTTTAAGAGGTTAAAGGTTTATCCCTCAATTTTAAGCTTCCAAGTTTGATTTTCCAAGCCTCAATGGTGTTCAAAAGCTTAGTCTAGAATCAACCAAGTTAGATTTCATTAATAATGTCAATCACACATAATTCTTAACTCACTTTCTATTTCTAGCTCACCTAATGCCCACATTTCTTACATTTGGATCTACCAATTGGGTTTGTTAACTATCTTTAACATTATATAGCTTTATTGAATACTCACTTGCCATTAATACCTCAACAACCATAATAATTACAAATTTAATGTCCATTTTTGGACATTTATGAAACTCACTATCTACCAACCACTAAAATCATTAATGCTAAGATTAACTACTCTAAGCAACTCTCATTAACTCTATTTGAGTCAATAGGTTTAAACCCATAACCCATATTGACTGAAATCATCATCCTTATTAAACCTTAACTCAAATCCTTGAGAAAGTGGAAGAGAAAGGGATAAAAATGGTTTAGAAACCTTACCTTAGATGATTTAAAGCTTTAAACCTTCTTAAATCCTCCCCTAGCTCATGCCCTAATAGAGCAAATACAAGTTTCTCCATTTTCCTTTTCTTTCCCTTCTATTTTTTGCATCAGTTCATGACTTATTTTTGCAAAAAAGGGGCTATATGTCAAGGCAAATACTGAACGTGCCATTGCATATGGCATAGGGAGGTTCCCTTCTCGCATCTGTAGTGTCTGTGCACTGCGGCAAATGCACTCCATGATGTGGCATGTGGAACATCAACATTAACCCTTCATTTTCTTTTTCTTTTGATGCCTGAGTGGCTCGACTTGACACCGGACCCATAATTAAGGCTGAAACACAATTAAATATGATTTTTATACTAATAAAATTTAGTAAATCAGGGAATTAAAAATTGAGATGTTACATGCCAACCTATCCTAACACATTACACCTTTTTCTAATTTTAAATCCTCATGCATAAATCTTTTTATAGTTTCTTCAACCATTTTCATCGCATCATCTGTTAACAAAAAGTACTCCTCTATGCTCAACTTATGTAGACTTCTATTACCACCATCGTCGCTAGTGCCAGCATTGATGCTATTGTCAAATGCCCCATCATGGCTAGGACCCATCTTTCTAATAACAACTATCGACACAGACTCAAAAGCTTATGCGAGAATTTACTATGTGAAGTTTAGAGATTCCTTACCTTGACTTCCAATGCGATTCTCTATACACCAATAAACTTTCACATGCATTATCCTCGCTCGTGCATATCATCTCTTCTATCTACAATACTCCTTCATGCTCAAGAAAGAGAAAGAACAGAATAGATGGATTAGAGTTTTTTCCCCTTTCATAATTGATAATGCGTAATTTTGTCATTCTTTTCTTTATTTTTTTTTTTCCTTTTACTCAATCATGTCCCCTTTTCTTTCTCAGCTCATCCCCATGTACATGGTTGGTCAACCAAATGCATACACATCAACTTAAAGATAGAGTCATTAGATCGACTAAACATCAAGTAATGAAGCAATGATTTTTTGAAGTGAAGAATATAAATGACTCATAGCTGAGTTTAGAGTTATTTGTGACCCTTCATGTATACTTCAGGGACATTTTTTATCCTTAACCTTTAAAGTTATATAGCTAACTTAAGATAACCATTCATATGAATGGGTGTTGTGGGGTGGTTAATACATTTCACACAAACAATCGACTATCATACCCTTTTCTCTATATGTAGGCCACATGTCAAAAATATTTTCAAAATTATCCTTTAAAATTTTATTGGTGACTCCTAAATATTATTATCCAACTTTTTTCCTCTGAAAACACAAGATTGGGTATGACAATGATCTTCCCTTATTTAATTACCCACACACAGTTCAACTTTTTCCCCTTAGTGTAAATGTGTTTATTCAAAGTAACCTAACTGAAGAATGAAGATGATGCTTAACATAACTACCTCATCTAGGATTAATTTAGGGTTAAGATGGCTATCTAGACTGAGAAAATTATATGTACCTTAAGTTTTAAAAGCCCATAGGATTTAGCTCTTTAGGCCAGATCAAGCCTAGATCTTTCTTTTTCATTATGAAAGCCCAGTGTATGTTTAAGCTATAGTGATCAAGTTTGTTGAAACAACCTAAGGTTGTATGTATTTTAAGTTGCTCCATTCATGATTTATGAACAGTTTAGCTAATTAACTATAGATTTTACATTTTATATTAAATATTGATATTGATATTTACAAGTTTTTATTAATATGAATCAAGAAAGAACTTCATACCCAGCAATTAATGGAAAAGCATGGTGGATATTTTCATAAGGTAACAAAGAATGAGACTTATGACCAATGCAAACCATTCATGCTATGGTGAAAACAATGCAGAAATCAAACAACTAATTCAGAGTTATATGTTCTTTGAACTTAGGAAGTTGATATTGCATTGTTTTGTAAATATTCTTTTTGGTCTTTTTAAAAAAACATCTATTAACAACTTTATGTGTATTAAGGAAGTTGGTTAAAATAAGTTATTTTTTGTAAATTTGAAAACTATCCTAAAGAAAACATTAGTTTGGGTATTTTGTAAGGGTTAAAGGCAAAAATATCTAAGAACCTTTTTGCCAAAAGCATTCAGTATTCTTAAATTAACAAAAGTACAGGAATGCCTATTAACTCTTGTTAATGAGGGCATCCTTCTCCGAACAATTAAAATGGCTTAATGTCCATTAACGTGAACCCGAGACGTTGAGTTAATGAGCAAAAGTATCTAAAAAATTTTCTCTACGAGCAAAAATACCTAGATTTAAGAATATTAAAAGCATTTGTAGAAAAAAGTTTATGGATATTTTTGCACTTTTCATTTGTCTTTGTTATTTTTAATCATCAATGTTAACATATATTAGGCAAATTTAACAAATAGAGAAGGAAGCCTTCACTAAAAAGAGTTCATGGATATCTATGCATTATTGTTGACTTAAGAATACTTGACGCATTTGGTGAAAAAATTCTTGATTATCTTTAGCATTTAATTGTTTATTAGTTCAAAAGTTTTATAGTTAATATGGATACTAGGGGAAAAAATTAATTCTTTAAACAAGGCATATTGTAGTATGAAATGTGCAGGAAGTCCATATGAGAAAGACCAAATACTTTGTGATAAGGGTATTAATGATAGTTTTCAAGGGTTAAGAAAAAAACAAGGGAAAATGGCAACCAAGCCCTAATATATGCTAATTTGATTCTGCAAATATGTTTTCTAGTAAAAAGACTCATTTGTCCCTCATTTGACATGTAAAAGTTCCTCAATGTCCGTATATAACATGACAAGATGCATATATTAACAACACAATATCAATTCATTATATAGCATTTTCGTGTGATTTAGTTAAATAATAATGTACAAGTTTCCCAGGTATATGAAAATAGAATGTCTGTATATAATATAACAAGGTCCATACATTAATAACATATTGCCTGTTCATTATATATAGTTTGTGTGGTCCCAATTGAATAATAATGTATAAGTTTTTAAGGTGTATAAAAAAAGAATATTCATATGTAATATAGCAAGGTCTATACGTTAACAACATAATATCCGTTGCATAATTTGTATGATTTAGTTAAATAATAATGTATAAGTTTTACAAGTGTATAAATAATAAAATGCTTGTCTATAACATGACAAGATCCATACATTAACAATGCAATGTCCTACGCATAGCACTATTTTTTTAAACAAGGGGTGAATGAGTCTTTTCATTGGAAAATATATTTGCATGTAAGGCCTTTAGGCATGCAGAATAAATTTAGAATTTATTTGGCTTTAGGTGCTAATTTATTTAATTTGGCAGCCTTAAATGTCATTCTAAAAAAAGAAAAAATGACAATAAAATCCCTTCAAATTATATAAATGATAATTTAATCCCTCAAAAAATCTATAATACAAATAAAGTCCTTAAGGACTTCTTTGTCAATAACTTTTTTTAGGAAAAAGATCATTTTACCCTTACTAAAAATAACAAGACCTAATCACAATTTTTGTTTAAGGCATTAAAATTTTTGTTTTATACATTGTAAGAGTTGAACAAGAAATCTCAACTTGTCAAGTATTATCTTTGTTATTGAAAAATACGCTTCAATTATAACTTTTGTTTAAGGAATAACAACTTTTATTCTATGAATAGTAAAAGTTGAACAAAAAATCACAATTTATCAAATATAATTTCTATTATTGAAAAACAAGTTCTTAAAATAACAAATGCTATTCACCACTTTTGTTTAAAGACTCACAACTTTTCTTCAAATAATTATAAGAATTGAATAAAAATTATAATTTGTCAATAAAGGTAAAATGGTCTTTCTTTTAAAAAAGTTATTGATAATGAAGTCCCTAGAGACTTTATTAATATTATGACATTTCAAAGGACCAAAGTGTCATTTATACAATTCGAAGAGAGTTTATTGTCATTTTCCAAAATAGAAAAAGAAAAACAATAATAATGCCAAAACTTGGAATATTGTGTATTCTTAGGTTGCCTTTGTCTCTCATAGTGTTTTCTCTGGATATCATATACTTCCTCCATTCAAAAATTTAAAGCATTTTTAACTGAATCTCACTCTCTAATAAAGTAGTTACTTACTTTTCAACTAACTTTATTTTTTTATATTTACCCTTATCAAACACCCTATAATAAATATAAAGTCATTATCAATAGGGGCACTTTAAAAAAAAGCAATAATTACACCTCAAAAGACTAAAAATGCCTTAGATTTTTGAACATTTAACTCCTCAAAAAATGTCTTATACTTTTGAACGGAAGGAGTAATAGATTTCTAGATACCCATTTATGAACTTCCTAGAATACTATAAGCCAGCATCATTTTGAGGTCAATAAAATTTTGCTTCAATGTCATACCTTTGTTTTTTGAAAAAAAATAAATAAATAAATAAATAAATAATAAAACTAGAACAAAATCATTTCAAGAACTAAAATATAAAAAACTAAATGGTAAGTTTATGCTTTTATTCCAATATAATGATAGGATGTGCATAGAGTTTTGATCCTAGTAGATTGTCTTCGCCTAGACCATCCAATTAAATTTACCATTCTAATTTCATATTTTATGTTATATTTATTAAAATAAAATTTGACAAATTTAATAAATTTACCTTATTAGTAATTCAGATAATATACATTTAATATAGATAGTTCAATTTGATATTCAAAGTTTTTTAGAATCTTATAAATTGACTATCAAATATATTCTAGGTAGCATACATTTAAAAATTTTACCTCACAACTTTTTTCTAATTTTTTAAATGTCAATTTGGAGATTATCTTTATTTTTAATATTATATTTATTAAAATAAAAATTTTAAAAAAATTAATATTAGATCTAGATTGTCCAAGATACATTGGATAGTTAATTTATAAAAATTATAAAATCTTTAATATTGAATTGAACTATTCAAATTAAATTTACATTGTCCAAATTGCTAATAAAATAGATTTATTAAAATTTTTAAAATTTTTATTTTAGTGAATATAAAATAAATTCGGTAATTCTAGACTGTCCAAATTAAAAATATGAATGGTCCATATACTTATCATCTAATAAGAATTATTCCTGTCTTGGTCCCTTTCATGTTCAGATGGGCAATCTTAAAAAGGCATAGGATTGGATGCAACAAAAAACTTATAGAAATATATTAAACCAAATCCAAGAATAACGTCTCATACAAAATATAAATACAACAAGAATTATAGAAATACAACCATAATTCTAACAATGAAATACAACATTTCAAATCTTCATCCAAATATTCATCCTTACTATTACAGTCCTTCATTGAAAAGCTTAAAACTAATAATCACCAATACTAAAATCATCATCAATTTTATTCAAATCTCTAGGCTTTAAGACATTAGGAGTTGAATGAGAAAAAAATAAAACTACTAGCAACATCATCAGGCAAAAATAGGAGGCTTTGGAATATTCATATATTTATCACCTACAACAAACAAGAGTTAATACTAACAAATACATAAAAAAATTGATGGAGCTATAATTTTTTTATACTTGTATGATATTAGACTTGATAGTAAATCTAAGCCTTTATAATTCCTCACAAGAATTGATAGAGCAGCCATGGTTTTATTATGAATGGCTCTTCTTCAGCCACCCAAAAGTCCATATTTGTCAATTGATTCATAATTAATGGGATCATAACTTTTCTTTTTCTTCAATTAACTCCTTTAAAAAGACAAAATAATCAAATACGACAAACAATAATAAAATTCATATTCAATAATAAAAATATAAAAGCATTTATAACTTTCATTTCTTTTAACCTATGCTTTAATCGTAAATTATAATTTTTAAAAACCAAATTATTCAATTTTTGATGTTCCAATCTATTTTTTTCTTTTGGTATGGATGCATTTAAACAAACTTCAATTTCTCTCACCACTAGAATGAGAAGAGGTTTGGTTAAGAACACAGATTGCAAGATTTTGCAATTCTAGAACAAACCTCCATAGAACTACTACCATTCATATGCAAATAAATGACATTTTGTTATATGTTAATTATATGATAACTAGAATTATCATGAACATGTTAAATAATAAATAGTAATACTTACAAGGGTCTAGTTTGGGGCTACTCTATAATATGAAGTTTTATCAAAAAATTCTTTATAATCATAACACAAACTCAACTACTTTATTATCACAATATAATCAACTTCTTCACTTTCATTTGACTCAAACACATTAAGCACTACATCCATTAACATTTTCTTGTGAACAAAGTTGTCATCATACAATAATACAAGATTTAACAAATATGTTGTTGCATGAAGATTTGACTTAAAGTGCTTATCCCATCAAACTTGAATAATGTTTGTGTAAGGCTTATATTGATCTCTCTTAATATTAAATGTCACTTAATTTCTTTTTTTCCCTTTTCATGCCTTCATAAACATAAGTGAAGAAGGCTTCTCACCTAAATCAACAATTCTCGACAGCTGTATAAGAAGAGACATAACCTTCACAATTTTAAAGCATTCATTCCAAAACCAGTGATCTCAAATGATGGCAGTAAAAATTATGCTAGCTTTAGTTTTTAATAATTTGTGATCCACAGAGTGCTTGTTAGTTAATAAAGGTTGTAAGTCGTGCTTGTATGTATATATGCTATGCAATGTGATAAACATAGTAGCAAACCTTATTGCATCTAAATGCACAATTTCTTTCCAACCTTGTCTTTTCCTAAGTCATGACAAGAATATCATATTATTATAAACAAAAAATAGTTATCTTTGATGCCTTAGTTGCAAGTGTTGACACATAAGACATGCTTGCAATGTCTTTTAAAGTAAGATTCAAACAATGAGTAGTACAAGGTGACCACTAAATATTTTTATATTTTCCCTAATCAACTTGTCACATGCTACATAATTAGCAATATTATTAGTCACCACATAAACAATGTTCTTAGGACTAACCTACTCAATCACTTCACCAACAACAATAATAAAGTTTTGGCATCTTTTACTAAATTTAAAGCAGCAATATATTTCACAAAGACCATTCCATATGTAGAATAGATTTTACAAATACTTTTATATTAAATGGAATGCAATTAATGATAGCCCATTCAACAATGGCCATCTTTGCATTGTAATGTTCTTGTTTAATTGCAAATACATGCTTGATGCCTAGTTGGGAACCAAGAGTTGTCTTAAGAGCAAAAATAATTCTCAATCAAAGTAAGAGCTTGCCTCTTATTAGAACTTCTCTTAGGGATTGTCTTAATTAGAGTGGGAACAATTGGTTCATTAGTTTCAAGATCCTTAATGTGTACTTGTTCTTAGTCTTATTCTTGTCTATTACCATGCTTCCTTTTTCTCCTATCTTTTAAAGACTCTACCATCCTATGACATATATTATGAGGAACTTTCATACAAGAAACTACTTGACCACTTACAGCAGCAAGATGTTGTTCCATTCTATTTGTCCCACCTCCTCTATAGCTTGATGCACAATAAAGACAAGTATACACATTTTTATCTTCCTCTTTTCTTAAGGCAATATGTGCCCATACAAGTTCAAGTTTCCTACGCATAGATGAGGCCCTAAGTATTGCATCATTATAACTTAGAGGGGGATTGTTGGAATTAGGGGTGGGATTCTCATTTTCATCACTATTGGGATTACTTCTAATATCCATGTCCAATAAATATACTTTAATCTGTAAGCTAAAATAATGACAACCTTTAATTTCAATTTTCAACACAAATACAAAGTTTAAAGGATTATCTATCAATATAACTAAATTAAGAATCAAGATATTGTAATATCCTCCTCCTTCTAATCCCATAATTAAACCCAAATCCCAAGTAATTAGGAAAATGAGACAATAGTAATCATTAAATACAGAATTCTCATTGGTTAACAAAATAGGGGCCCCAAGTTTATAAAACTAAAATCATTTCAAGTCTTGCAATGAGACAAATCAAAGTTCACAAATATGCAGAAGTAAGGGATCATTGTATAAGTGAGTACATTGGTGCAAGAATTTGAAACAAATAAATTTCTAAAAAATTCTAAGGCATGGGCCATGGCGTATTCACCTCTGTGACGCACACCACGGCTTGTGACACCATGCGCCGCAGCGTAATTGCATGAAGTTTGACAGTGAATTTCTATTCTTAATTTGACAGCTTTAAGGCCAACTTCAAATGCGCCCCAAAACTCCTTCTGACTTCTGATTGATACAAATTAGGAGTCTACAGAAAGCTCTTTCCAGATTCTAACTAATGGTATAAGTCTCAGACTCAAATTCTTTTTAAAACAAGAATTGGACATCCTTTTCAAAACTTATGCTATTACAATAAATTTCACATTCTCAAGTGTCCAAACCAAATACTAAGAACCATATGCCATCAACAACAATATGACCACATACAAATCATCAAAATGAACTCATGTAATGCACTATAACGCAAGGCATATTTTCAAATCAAATTTCTACTACTCAACCCCTTAAACTCAAAAACATAAGAAGGGGGAATTTACCATAATTTTCAGCAAGATTTTCCAGATCATCACATAATATTCTCTACCCTCACTTACATTAGTATTTTGGCCCTATCATCATAACACATAATAATCAACTCTCTCCCTATGGCCCAAAATACCATTGCAATTTACATTTCACTTAATGCAAGTAAATAACAAAAAGAGAAATCCTAGTTGGCAATTAAAATTGTCATACACATAAGTTACCCAATATAAGAAGGCATATTACAAATGGATCACGATCCTAAGCCTCGGGGTGTTTTTCTCTATCCACACCTCTTGAGTTATTTCCTGTAATATTGAAGATAACAGGATGAGTACAACTACTCAGTAACTGAGGTTTGACTAGCCCATACTAATGCATATCAATTAGTTTAAATGCAAGTGACAGTTAATATTAATACTTTAACCCATGTGAGGCAATTGAAATTAGAAATTCACAAATAGCATCTACTTGGCAAAACAATGCTTTTAGCGCTTTTCATATAAATAGAGTTGATCACGTAAATCATTGATAAGCATAATGGCAGAAGTTAATGCTCAACTCAAAATAGCATCATTATGGACTCAATATAGACAACAAGTACCTTTGCTCACTATATGCATGATCACACCTCCCTTGTATCCTCCTTATTCCTCTAACACGAAACTGTGGGCTATAATTCAATAGAATAGTCTATATTACTTGACTTCCTTAGCTTAAACACTTGTAAGAGGATTACCTGATCATGGCATACCCAACTTACTTATAGATCACGGTTTCTCCCATTTCTCACACCATGGGGTGTCATACACCCTAGACTAGCTTCTTCATTGAACTGGTGGATAGCTAGCTAGGTTCGAGTCCCTCATTGAACCAGTGAGACAGTCCCTTATTGAACAAGTGGGACAATATGGATAGAATCAATCCAGCCAAACCATCATACAGATGGGACCTTACCACATGGATTTTATCGTCTACTCTGCTTCCTAAGCGAACTCCCACCTCTCAAGATCATACAATGCACATTCATGCCATAATTCATACATATACAATTCAAAGAACTTCACATTATCAATTTTTATTGAAATTCATCATTACACAATCATTGGACTTCTCAAATACATCTCATGAAATTTTAAAACCAAACAAGTCATTGAACTCCTAATTCAGAATCATTGTACCTCACACTTTTAAAATCATTAAACTTCCCTATTTTAAAACATCATTGAACTTCTCTTGAACAAATATTCATTTTACCTCTCAATTTCAAAATTATTGAACTCCTAATGAACATTAATATGAAAATCCACCACTATTGTTCTCAAGGAAAATTTTGCATCACGAGACATAAAACTCACAAATTTGGTCTAGTGAATTTCTTCACAAATTAAGCCACACTTCCATTTCTTTTTATTTTATACATTTTAATGATAAATCATAAATTAAGAAACTAATAAACACACACAAGTATAAGATAGAACTCCCCCAGTTATCTCAAATCTTTAAGAGGTTAAAGGTTTCACCTATCAACTATTCACTCCCGAAGCTTCCAAGAAGCTTGAATAGTGCCAATAATAGTTACACTACAAGCATTCACCATGCAAAACATCAATATCCATTTTGAGCTATTTTTCACTAACATTTCATCATTTCTTAATACTCAAGATTTATTCTAGACTCGTGTAGAAGTATCCATAAGGCTTCTTAGCTTCCTTTAACTCTCATTTATAACATTGAGCTCTTAAATAGGTATTAATGAAGCCACATTATTCCCAACTACTAAATTTATGAGAATTTTGGATATTTAATGTCCTCCAACCACCAATCATCATAAAATCATAAATATCAAGTTTACTTAACTCAATCTACTCCCATTAACTCTATTTAATTCAATAGGTTCGGGCCCATAACTTCTATGGATCAAAAATCACCATTATCAATCAAACCCTAACCTCTACCATCAAGAAAATGGAAGGAGAGAGGAAGATTTAAGCAAGGAAGCTTACCTTTGGTATTTATGAGCTCTAATTTACTCCTAATAATCAGTTTCTTCAAGCTCTAGCTCAGCTTTTTCGCCACCCTCTCATTTTCTTTTGTTTTCTCTTCTTTTTTACTTCTAATTCACGACTTAATACTGTAAAAATCTGACCATGTGTTACGACGGATGCATAATGTGCTGCGGTGCATGGCACAGAGAGTCTCTTCCAGGCATGTTGTCATGCATGTGCCACGGTAGACCAACCTCAAGCCGCAATGACGTGGCACAAAATTACTCCCTTCAGAAATTCTTCCTCTTCTATTCCTAAGTGACCCGATTCTCCTTTGAACTCATGTTTAAAACTAAAATTGAGGCCAAACACGCTTGTTAGGCCTCTTTGGCCACACACCTCATAAATACACTTAATTAGTCTATTTAAACTAAATTAATTTGGATTTAAAATTAAGGATGTTACATATACAATCAGGCATGAGCTATCAATCATATCTAGAGTGCCATTTTAAGTAATATATTTCAACTTTCAAGCTTAAAGTAAAACAAGCAACAATCAAGTAGAGATGTGAAGGAACACTGACAAGGAAAAGGAGAATTCAAACAATCAATAATGTGAAGTAACATTTTGATAAATGAAAAACAACAAAGAAGGGAGAAATCAATCAATCAAAAATGAAAAGGAAAGGAAGAAGAGGAAGAGAAGACTAACATAATGAGTAGACAAGCACACACAAATAGAGATGAATACTAGGATGTGAGCTATTAGGTAGCCCATACTATTCCACATTTAACTCCAAAAACCATAGTGATCACGAGATAATTCAAATAGATTATCAAGTTTGTAAAATTTACAATCATGAGATACCAAGTTTTCAAATATTCAAAATACACAAATATCATTTCATAAGCTAAAATTGAAATGAAATATAATTATGGAAGCATTGGATACCAAAAAAGATTTAAAGCATTTTCATTTAGATTTAAAAAATAGCATTTTAATATAAAGACACAGAGGTGCACTATAGGACGTTCCTCTGTTATGCTATGCACCGCTGCACATTGCACAGTTATGACAACTTTTGTTCCTATCATTTGACTGTAACAAGAGCGAACTTCTGGTGCACCCCATTTCTTCATTGAACATTCTATTGAGGCAATCTAGGTGTCTATAGAAAACTTTCTTCTACTTTAGCTAATGGCACTGGTTTCACAATTACAGTATATCTTAATCAAAAATTGGACACCCATTTCTCAACTTACTATTTTCACAAAGAAAATCCCAACTTGGGTGTCCCAACTTTAATCCAAGTGTTAAAAGCCTAATTTTCACCCTTGACCACACTTAATAGACCCATGGACACCATGTAATACATCACAACATACAATTAACATATTCATCATAATTTCGATGCTCAACCCCTTGAATGCAAAAACAAAAAGAGGAGCCTCAATTTCATAAATCATCAAATCATTCATCATCAATAGCTTGTTTTCTTACTTCTCACTTGCACTAGTATTTTAGCTTTTTTTAGATTTCATAATTTCATATATATATATATATAACCTAAGGCCCAAAATACACACTTTTGCTAAAAAATCACATAGTGAAAGTAAATTGATAAGACATATTATTTACACACATTTATTAGCTAATTAGGACCATTTTACACATATTAAGAGTCTCCATATGCATTCATATCACATTCTTAATGCAAATTTGCCTAGTGTTGAATTACATACATGAGGGGGTATTTTGGTCATAAAATGTACTGTTTAACTAAAGTGAGGTTAAGCTTGAGATTTATGTCTTTTAATGAGCTAATATGATTGATTAAATTAATTTTTATTAATTCATCCTAAATTGAGAGTAATTAGAAAAAGACAACATTTTAAGGTTGTTTCCCTAAGAGTTTTCAATTAGCATTTGATTTTAATTCAAGTGTGTGCTTGTCTACACTTGTGCCTTATGAAGCTTTTATGTTCATTTTTCCTTAGTCATTTTATTATTTTAGATGAATTAAATATTTTTACCTTAATCCAATTAAATAAATGTCACACTACGATTATTTAATTATTTGATTAAATTATGACTTAGGTGAATTAATGTGATAATTGAAGACATAATTCTAGGAAATCACAGAGGGCTTCCAAGGGGCAATTTAGGAGTGATATATTCAGACTTGAGGAGCGCAAATTAACCTTGGAATAATGCATTGTATTGGATCAAGTGTAGCTTTGAAATTGTCACCAATTTCCCTCTAAAATACTTGGTAGTTTTGGCAGCTTGGACCTGTAGTTGAAGACCTTAACTACTTTGCAAGTTTCCATCACTTTTCCCTCATTTTCTCTTAGCCAAATTTGTGCACTTCACTTTCCATTTATATCTCTCACTTATTTTTTCACATTCAAACATTTTCTCTCACTTTGTCACTTGTTTTCCTATGTTCTCATCCAATCAATCACTCATATCTCTCTCATTTCTCATCCAAATCACAAAAACCACATTCATTCTTCTCCACTTCTCAATTTCATCCTATCCCTTATAATTGTACAAGGATTGAAGTCTCAAATCATCATGGAAGGACACGACCTAGTTGGGTTCATCCTTGAAGCTTTAAAGATGATGATAGTTAGCTAGATTTCTCAAGGGATCCTAGAGAGAAGATGGATGGAGGATGAATCATTAGGCTTCACATGGCTAAGATTTTATATTCTCTTAGTTTCTCTCATTTGAATTGATGATTAACACCTTAGTCTAAGGTTATTCTATCATTGGTTTGTAATTTTAGTTTTAATTCATCTTGATATAATGAGAGATACTTATTTAGTTGACTACATTCTTGTAAAATACTTGATTTGATTCTGCCATTGTTAGAAATATTCATAATCTTGTGTTTTTCTATTGATAATGCTCTTGCTTTGCTCTTACATAGTCTTGTAGGTAAAGTTGAGACACTGGAGAGAGCTTTATATAGTCTTAGGGTTCACTCTTGCCACTAAGTAGCCACAGTTTCACTAAGGATTTGCTAACCTAAACACTTAATCACTCTAAAATTAAAATAGGGAGATAACCTAAGGATATTAATTAATCACTTAGGGAATTGAACTAGCGAGATTAAGTTTTCTAAGATAGTCTTCATAGAAAACTACCACACAGCCAAGAGGAGAACTCACACATAAAGCCATAAACAATGATATAGATAATGATTCTTCCACTATCTAAACTCTAAGGTTCCAATTTATTGAAAGGGTATTCACTTCATTAACTCTTTAGTCTAGATTTAGCATTTACATCACTAGTTTTTAGAAAACCTCTTCAAACACCTAAGTAATTTGTTCACTTGATAACTTCATAATTGAATTGAGATACTCATTAGGGAGATGACCTAGGGTTGATCCTCTACTACATTAGAGTTAAATCTAATATTATTTTAACAGGTATACGGTTAGCCTTGGTCATAAGTATAAATATAATATCTCCTAGTTGGCAATATTACAAATAGTTATACACACATAAAGTCAAAAAAATAACTAAGGCATACAAATTTATGATAAATATCACAAGCCTTATATTGTTTCCCTCAATCATGCCCTAATGAGCTAACTCCTATAATATTAAAGAGAGAAGAGTGAATATAACCACTCAATAACCAAGGGATATATATCCTATGCTAATGCATGTCAATTAATTAGAAAGCAAGTGGCATAATAATTTGTGAAGCACATTTTTAGCATAATACATAATTAATCTCAAAATTCATGTAATATCATCTTGATATCTCATTTTCAAATTTAAACAATAATAAACATGTGCTTTCACAATAATTTCACGACAAAAGTCACAATACAAACAACCATGGGCCCTTAGTCATAATATGCATGATCACACCTCCCTTATATTCTCTTTATGCCTTCGACATGAAACTATGGGCTTTTACACAATAGGATCGTCTATTTGTTGAGACTACTTTAGCCTTTCACACGTGAGAAGCTATTCGACCAAGGTTGCTTAACTCACTTTTAGATCATGGTTCCCCCAAATCTCATATTATAGAGTTTCGTTTCCCTTAAACTAGCTTCCTCATTGAGCAAGTGGAAACTAAAGTAAGTTTAAGTCCCTTAATACACAATGAGATAATCCCTCATCAAACAAGTAGAACAATAAATATATCTAAGTAGACCATTAAGGTCCAATGATAGCCTTACCATGTAGATTTTCAACTCACTACTCCTTTTCCTAGGTGAACTCCGATCTCACATGATCAAGCAATGTACAAATATAATATTTCAAGAACACAAAGTTATCACTATACATGCATGCTTAACATCATCATTTTACTCATATCAATTCGTAATAGTTACACATTTACATCACAATTATCATTGAACTCCATATCATCATAAAACTCCTCAATTTTAATATTTCATTTATTGCACAAAAATACACAAGTATATCATTTCAAAACTTCCAACATTATCAAAGAATGATTCAAATTTCACTTGCCATACTTGCATTGCAAACAATTTCACAATTGACAATATTGATTCATAATTCAAGTAACTAATTAACACATAAGAGCATAAGAAGATTTCATTCAATTATCTCAAACCTTTGAGAAGTTAAAGGTTTATCCATCAAATACATGCTTTTAAAGCTTTTCAAAGCTTGAAGGGTGCCAAATGTGATTAATCTACATTTAACTACATCAACAATCATCAATATCTCTAACATTTCTAAACTCTCAAAACCCAATTTCTCCTCATAAACAAAATACCCATAGGATTTATTAACTTTTTTTTAACTCACATTGGTTCTAAGAACTCATCTACCACCATTAATGGCCATTAAATACTCCCAACAACCACCATAATTACAAATTTTTGGATATTTATTACCCTACAACTACCAAAACTCATAAATTCATAAATGTTAGATTTAAATAAACTAAACAACTCACATTAACTCTATTTAAGTCAATGGGTTCTAACCCATAGCCTCTGTAGATCAAAAAATATCCTCTCTAACAAACCCTAACTTCTCAACTCAAGAAAATAGAAGAGGAAGAGAGGGAAGGAGCTAGGAACCTTACCTTTAGTGATTAGTTGTTTAGAAATGCCCCTAACTCTTCAACTTTGTAAGCCCTAGCATAGAGAATCCCAAGCCCTTCATTTCTATTTGTTTTGTTCTCCCTTTTCAACTCTAATGCAAACATAGTTATGTAAATTCTTTACCATGTGCTGCGGTGTATGATACAGAGAAGCCCTTCCTTCATAAATTACCAGATATGTACTACAATAGAGGTGGTGCATGCAGCGGCATGTGGCATAAAATCATTCTCATATGATTTTCTCCCTTTTTAAGGCTAGGGTGACCTGACTTCATATCGGACCTGATTCTAGGGCTAAAACTACAACCCAAAACATTAGTTAGACCTCTTTAACCATGCACACCACATTATTTTACTGAATTACCCTATTTAACTCAAATAATTATGGGTTAATTTTCTAGGATCATACATAAGCACAAGTTGAGATGTAGTAGACTTCAGCGATGATAGCAAGAACAAATACAATATCGATGGTAGATAGGTAGGTTCAGAGGGTGACAATCTTTAGAGGGAGACGGCAAAAATAAATACACAATCATTTTTAGGGAGTAAGGGAGATGAGAGCGACTTGTATTTTGGTTGGCTAGGGATCAATCAACTTTGGATTGATTTTTTGAAGTTCAAAATAAAAAAACCCCTAAAACAATGTCGTTAGGAGTTTTGTCAGCAAAAATAATGACATGTCCAACTCGTCCAACCCATCGGGTTAGCCTAGTTATCTCAAGTTAAGCCTAGGTTGGCCGGCTTGTACTGAGTTAGTGACTGATTAGGTTAGGCAGAAAACCAGATCGAGAAAGAGATTGATTCACTAGTTGAACCTATTGGTTCAGTCTATTTTTCATTCAATAGAAATAAGTTAGGTCTAAACTAGAGTTTAACTAAACATGCCTAGTCTATTTATATAAGTAGGCCTAATTAGGTTAAAATTTAAGTAGATCAAGATTTCTCATAAGTAAATGGGCCTGTAGAGACTTATAACATATTTAAATTTTAGCTTGGCTTGTTGATAAAGCCCTAAATCACTTTAGGCCATCAAATTAAACTAGAATGTAGTCATGAGCATCCTAGGTCATCTCCCTAGAGAGCAATGCATGCAAATTTCTAGTCCAATTGCCACAAATTAAATGAATGAAGATAAGGGAGCTATGTCTAAATGTAAGAATTAAATATTTCTAGTTTCAGATTTTAAATGTAATGAGATGAATGAATGAGATGGAGAGCCCAAGTTAGATTCCCTTGCAATTATCCTTGTATTTCAAATTTGAATCCACACAAGTAATCTCAATTAGCCTAATGTAGAACACTTAAAAACCTTCAATTGTTGTGACTTATTGAATCTAATGTTCACTAAAGAATTTAGGCTAAGTGAATCAAAGTTAATCATGTAATTGACCTTGTTTATAGCCACATAATTCAAACTAACTAAAGTGGTGGAAAAACATCTTAAACTAAATTCATACAAACTCATATGGATCTAGCTCAAGCTGAAATAAAAATCTGAACATGAACACCAAGAACACATGAACAAATCGAAGCACATTCAAATGAGTTTATGAATTCCAAAATTGAAACACTATTAAATCTCAATTCAACATCCACAACTTCAATTTAAACATAAAAATGGAATCAAAATCATAACCTAACTAGGACAATAATTTTGAAATCCACAAAGAAAATAGAAGAAATTATAGAATTGAAAATACAAGCGAGGAAAACAAATCTGAAAATGTTAAATCACAAGTTCATCTTCTTTGGAGCTCAATGAAGAATCAGCCACTCATGCTCCTTTCAAAGGCTAATTGAGATTGCATGGTTTCCATGGATGATGTAAGATGAAGAATATGAATCTAGAAAATGAAGCTTGAATGGATGAAAATGAAGCTGGGAGAAGAATAAATGCTGGATGAAATCTGGAATTAGGAAGTAACGGAAGAGCTAGATAAAATGATGATGAGAAGAAGAGAAGATGAATATGGAAAAATGAGGAATGAAAAATGGACGAAAATTGAGAGAAAATGAAGAGGGAAAATCTGAAAAATTTGAAGAGAAGTGAAGGAATGAAGCTGAAATGAAAATGAAGGATTAAGTATGTATATAAAATGTGAGTAGTGATAAAACTAAAGTGGATGATGATAAAAACAAGAAAAGTTTAGATCTGGAATGAGCTAGAAAAATGGACGAAACTAAATTTAAAATGAAGATAAAAATGTGGTGGAAAATGTGGCAAGGGATGTGTGAACATGTATGGGAATGTGACTCCTCCTTATCTTATATTCAACTGCCATATAAGCTCTCTTTGGATCTGATTATGTCATAATTCCCATGCCTCTTCTTCACTTGATGATATATCCCTCAATGCTTCACATGCTCCTAGTTTTTTATTTAATTAATTCTTCCTCAATTAATTTCTGAATATGAATGGCGCCACCTCATCTCCTTTCTTCATCTTCTATTTATTTGTTATCTCTTTGATTTCTCCAAGCAAGTTGACTTTGATCCTTAAGTCCAAATTACCCTGACAAAATATAAAAATAAAAATACAAAGACTAAATAAATTTTAAAAAAAATTAAAAAGGAAGAGAAATAATGTCCAAGATATCAAATTAAGATTTGAAAGTGACAATTCAACACCAAATAGCAAGATAAGGGTTCATGTGATCAATATAGAAAAGGTAGCTCATAACCAAGAATGGAACTCTGATATACACAATTTGATATCAAATCAAGTGTTTTAGTATGTAAAATATGTGACTAATCACTTGTTTAACAAAAATGCTAAATTTAAGCTTGTAATTATGCTTATTTATATAAATAGGCTAGGCTTAATTAGTCAAAATCATCTCTAAAAATGGTTTGAGCCTGGTCTATTTTCACCTCTATATATTTTTTAAAAATGTATTTTTTACTATTAAAAAACAAAATGTTCATGTGAATTTTTAAAAGTCATGTGATGCGTGCATTGTGGATATTTTGATAATTTGAATAGATTAGATTTTGTTGCTAAGAAACGCTGAGAAATTTGCCGCTAAGGATCAGGATCCCAAAAAATTTGAAACAAATTTATTGGATGGCATAGGAAATGAGTTGTCCATAAGGCCACCCTATCCCATTTCATAAATATGTGTATATATTTTAGGATTAATGAATATTATAAATCTTAAACTATTATTTAAATGATATTTTAAATTTTAAATTCTTAAAATAAATATTATGAACCCTAAACTATTACTCAAATAGAAAATTACCCTTTCCATTACTTTATATATGACTATTGTTATTTTTAACTTTATGACACCTAGTCAAAGGCTAAAGTGGCACTTATCTTTCTTAACAAATGGCATGTTAACTAGACTATATAACTATCAATATTGTATGGATAAACATCAAAGGTAATTTGCTTGAAATTTAAATTGAGGGGAGTTTTTGATCACTATAAAAGTTCAAAGTCCAAAATGTTATTCAAATGATAATTTATGATCCACGATGCTAATTAATCCTATTTTATATGATTCTTTTATACATTTTTTTATTTTTAATTAATATTTCTTATTTATTTTTTAAAAAATTTACCTAATTGTCATTTTTCTTATATATATTATTCATAAATTATAAATTTCTGATTTTTTTAAATTTCCTGACTTATTCCTGATTTATTGTTTAGACTTTAAATAATACCCCCTGTATTCAAAAATGTAAAATACTTTTTAAAAAATTTTATGTTAAAATTATAAAATATTTTTAATTTTTTAAAATGTAATTATTGTATTTTTTAAAAATATTTTTATTAAATAAATTATTTTATATTTATTTTAGAGTGAGATATTATGTGAAATAAGATAAATATAAAAATATATATTAGTTTTAAAAAAAAATAAAATTTAATTAAAAATATTTATAAGTTTTACGTGCAGGAGTGTATAAATATACGGCCGCGCTCTTAGTTTGATATTAACGAAATAAATAAGTGCAGCCCATCGTACAAGCAGAATGGTCCAATCAATCTTTCTCCAACTGATACAGAAACAGTGATTTCCACGAGGTCGTTGATAGTGACACAAGATTCTCACCTGCCGAAAGTTGAAACAAAAAAACAATTATAAAGAAATTTAATTTTAATTTTAATTTTAAATTATAATATAAAATGTGGCCATTACAATACAACATCGGTCCCCATCATTGTCAGCTTATATAAATTTAAAAAAAATGTAAAAATTAATAGTATTGATATAGTTTTTTAAAATTTTCAAAAATAATAAAAAAGTATTGCCATATTTAAATAATCATAAAAGCAAATTCCCTCCAACTAAAAATATTAAATACTTTTTGAAAATTAAATATTTAAAATAAAATATTTTTAATTTTTTACATATAATTATTATTTTTTTAAATATTTTTATTAATAAATAAATGTATATTTATTGTATGGTATTTAATAAGGATAATATAAAAAATAATATTAATTTAAAAATAAATAATTATTTTATTATGGTGTGATTTAATAAAAAAATTTTTATTTTTTTAAGAGAATAATAATAAATATTGCATGTGTTAATTTTTTATATTAGCAAAAAAGAAATGATAGCCCTCACCTGAGTTCATGACAGGAACTAAATAGTGAAAAATTGCATAAAGGCGTTTGTGTGTTCTTTTTTGGATAAAAGGATAATGTATTAATCGGTAAACGAGTAACTTGACTTGTAAATTATAGGTTTCGGAATCCTTTGAAAACTTAAATTCTTTTTTTAAGTTATATTTTTTTAACTTTTAAAAATAATATAATCTGATTTATACAATTGATAAAAATTAATTTTAATTATTAATTGATTAAAACATAATATCAAAATTATAAAAATGACCAGTAAAATTTTCTTAATCATTTTCTGTAATTCTTTATATCATTGTCTACAATTTTTGGGCTCTTAAATGTAATTTTTGAGATTTTTTATATCATTTTTTAGTTAACTAATGGTTAAAATTAACTTATATTAATAACAAAGGCCAAATTATATCATTTTTAAAGATTGAAGAAAAATATTACATAAAATATAAATTTAAGGTTCTAGACATTTCTTGGACTTATATTTTATGAGCTATTTTGCTCTTTTATCCAATATTATATATATGCTTCTAATTTACTTTAAAACATACAAATTGAATTGTTATTGGCATTTGGCCATTTACTAGAGGTAAACCGCATAAAGGCCTCAACAGCGAACAAGTATTTATTATCAGAGTCTATAATTTGTCAAGTGATAATGATAATTACTTTCATTCCATATGCATCAAATGCAAAAGATTTACTATAATTAAGTATTCGTCTAAATGCAAAAGACATACTATAATCGTTTAAATATATGTGAGAGGGATCTCAAGTTGAGTTCATGGGAACACAAAAATTACTCCATTTAGGATCCAAAACTTAAATCCGAATCAATTAATTAGAGTCTACAGTGACCTTATGGATGCAAGCTTGCCTCTTTTCCTTTTGAGTAAAAGAAATATTTCATTCCAAATTAAAATATAGAATGCTACCAATTCTACAATGGATCAATGAATTATAATGCGATTTGATTTAAATTTGGATTTGTTGAATTTTAACATGACCTTTCGCATCGTCCAGATGGTTTGTTAAAACACAGTTTCACACACACACACACGCCGAGCTTTACCAGTCATGGAAATGCATTATCATGCCATAAAAAGAAGTCTGAACTTAAAAAAAAACTAGCTACTTTAACATGTTTATATTTCATGCAGCTCTATTTCATTTAAAAGTCATAAATAATTAGACTTATTTGCAAGCTTAGAAAATTAAGTTTAATTGTTTTAATTTTTTTTTTTCCTTGTTTTAACCCAAATCAACTTAACAACTCCATTTAAAGCACTAAAAATTGAATTAATTATTAAATCCACTAAAATATTGGTTTGAGATTAATTATCAAGATCATTGAATGGATTCATATACCTCACATCTTTGAACTGTACTGTCAGACAGATCATGATCAAGTTTTTGAGCAGTTTTGTTTTACAAGTTTAGTTTACTGGGTCATAAACTGCACATCTTTGAACTCTCCTCTGCGATGAAAATGAAACTTGTGTCAGCTTCTGAATCCAAAAAATGAACAATCTCAAAAGGCCGAATCAGATTAACGACAACAATATAACTCCAAACCATATTACATTCTCTCACAGATCTCACTCTTGCTAAATAGTTCCTATTGAACTCCATAAATACACGTACACACTCCTCACAAACACCAATCAAATCCTAGCCTTGAACATACACAACAATGGTGAAAATGAAGAAACACATTGAGGAAGAAGAAGGAGAGATTGAATGGCAAGAAGCAGCAGCCATGGCTGCCAGTCTTCTCAAAGCTCGGAGATCAGCAAGAAAGAGATTCATTGGGGTTCGTCAGAGACCTTCTGGGAGATGGATTGCAGAAATCAAAGACACAATTCAAAACATAAGAGTTTGGTTGGGTACTTATGATTCTGCAGAAGAAGCTGCAAGAGCTTATGATGAAGCAGCTTGCTTGCTTCGTGGAGCCAACACTCGCCGAAACTTCTGGCCTTCTTCTCATCAGTTTAATAATTCCCCGGCAAATCCAGTTCTTCCCAGAAAGATTGCCAATCTCATCCTTCTTCGGCTCAAAGCTCGAAACCTTGCTTCTTGTAATTCTGCTCCATTGGGCCATTTTCCCAGTAACCAAACAGAAGAAGAAGAACCCAAGATCCAGCTTGATTATTTTCTTGATGGGTCTGATAATTATAGATCTGGGGGTACTACTAATGGTTTTTGTAGTGATGGAGTGATTGAAGAGGGCTGTGGGAAGAGATTCAATCATGAGGAAAGTGTAGGAAAATCAGAAGAAGATAAGGTGGCTAATCTCATGCTTCTTAGGCTAAAACATGACACAGTCTCTGATTCTGAAGTCACTCATTTTCCCAGTAACCAAACAGGTTTGTACAACTTTCTAGAAGAGTCAGACAATAGTTTTTTCACTGATTTTGGATTTGGAAACAAAACTAACATGGATGATGAAGTAGGATTATTTAGTGAAGAAAATTATTATGAGGTGCAATTGAAAATGATTGAGGAAAACATTGAAATTAGAAGGGAAAAGGAAAGGTTTATTGATGATGAATCTGATATGAAGAAGTTCATGGATTTCCAGTTTTTGGATAACGTGGGATCGATTTGTTATTCTTCTTCTCCATTTGAGATCGCAGAGGAGATGATAGGGCCAATGGATCAGCAAGACTTACATGATTATGAACATGATGGTGCTGCAAATTATGAACCATCATTTCTCAGAGAAACTTTTAGGATAAAATATGAAAGAAAATTCTCAGCTTGTCTGTATACCTATGTTGGTGTTTCTGAGTGCTTGAGGCTGCAATTTGAATCAGAAAATGCAGATTATGGGTTGGAAAGTTTCTGAAGATTGGTCTTCCTTCTTCAAATTTGGCAGCAAATGAGGACGGATTAACTGGGATTATGATTAGGACTATTTTACAGTAGAGATTTAATATTGCTTCTTAGTTCTTCATTATTAGCCCATTCTTTCACATGATGGTCAATAATAAATTAATAAAGATTGTAGCTATGAATTCTTTGATCCATTGTTGAGGATTTTGGCCGCACAGTAATAAAATTTTAGATCTCTCTCCATATAAAATGTTTCAAAACTTACAGTGATTCTTGCTATTTGCAAAAGTATAGCATCTTGCACTCCGAGAGTTTTGTAAAAAACTACTATCCAGAGATTTGTAAGTACCACTTTATTTTCACTCCCTTTATACTTTGCATGGGATAAACAAGAATACATAAATGGCCATAATGCTTCCAAGAAGACAATCGAAGATTGGTATAGTACCCGTTATTATGATGAGATTTCAATCATCTAAATTTACTTTGGACAATTTAAATTTAAAGTCTAAAATTTATAATTTTTAGAACTTTTTTTTTAATAAGGCTTAGAATATTATCTATTTAAAGTCTAAAATTTATAATTTTTTAATTTTTTTTTAAATAAGGCTTAGAATATTATCTCTATTTTAGATTGCGTATGTATTAAAAAACAAAATTTATAAAAAAATAAAAAAATAACACTTAATTTTGGCAGTATAAGTTTAATTTGAACAGTTTAAAAAACAATTCTTACCAATTTTCTCAAATGACCCTTGGAATCTATTCCACCTATCCCTTTTAACCTTTCTTTGGATTGATTTCCTTAATTTAATAACTCATCAACATGAATATTTGCAGAACCATCATAGTTAAATATCAAAAGACATTAATGTAGCTTTTGCCAATTCATATATATTTTAAAAATTTATAAAATTAGTTGTGTATGATCCAAAATTCAATGACCTTAAATTACTTATAAAAAAACTCAAATTAAGTGCACTTACTTAGGGAAATGGAAATAATGGGTCAAGGTATGAAAATAAATAAATGTAAGAGCTTAAGAATTAGTCCATCAAAACAACATGAAATAAAACATCAGAAGTTATTGGCCCAAATATGCAAAATCTACACAAACATGTTATTTGAAGTCTTAAACATAATATTTCACATGCAATGGCATGTACATGCGGAAAATCATGAATAGGCGAGAAAGATTCCATACATGGAAAGTAATGTAGAATGTAGTGAAATCGAAGGCAACAGCCACTATATGACATGACTTTTGTTTCCGTGACATTTCAAATTTTTAATCCTAAATTAATTAGGATGAATTGTAATTTAAGATTAACTATGAGTGAAAAATGATTTAAGAAAAACTCTTGGCCATTGGGCTTTTCGGATTTGGACCAATGAGTAACTAGGCCACTTGGACTCAAATGATAAAAAAGCCTATGTAGGTAGTTGGTCTTTAAATGTCATTCATTATGGTACATAGCACAATTCGACACAATAAATAGTCAAAATTTAAAGATATCTAGTTGTGGAAATTAGATGGAAAAAAAAAAGAGAGAAGGCTAATTATAATTTTGAGTTTACGATTGATTTTGACATATATAGGAATGTTAGAATATCATTTTAAGAAAATGGTTGGATATATTTTTGTTAAAACCATGATTTTAGTCTTTAAAATTGATTATACTTGGTGTCCAAACATGCACTTAATTATTGCTTTTGGGCAAATAACGTTTCGAACCACGTTTCCCATTATTTCAAACATACATTTTTACTTCAAGGCAGCTCAAACTTTTTTTTGTTTTTTGGCCAAGGCAGCTCAAACTTAATCAAATATTAGATGTTCTTCGCCTATCAAAAAAACATTCAATAAATATACCTTCCGGATCATCATAAATCCTTGACACATTATTTATTCAGCATAGCCTGACTTTTTTGTAGTTATGTTCCTACCTTAATTTATTGCATTCAGTAAGCTAACGTTTTAGAAATATACGCTTTTATCAAGTAAAGAGAAACTAATAAATAAATCCTCGTAAAATAGGCTAATAATAAAATAGTACCGTAATTACTTTAAAATCACCAGGAATTTATCTATCATAATTTATTTTTGAATAAACTGTCATAATTTTTTTACAAAATTACATTTTTGACTCTCTAAAAAATAATAAACAACATATAGTTTTTATTGCATGACTAAACTAAAGTTATGACCAGCTATCTAATATATTATTGATATTAATTATTAATATCTAAATTGAAGTTGTTAGTCACTAAGCTAAAGTTGCTAAAATAGGAAATGCATTTGTCATTGTATAGCTATATTAACAATTAACGCTTCTTTCGACTAAAAGGAAAAATTATGCTTCTTATATTATTAATTTTTCCTTCATTATTTACAATTTCAATTAAGATATTAGAAAATATTTTTTAATTATTTTGCTTAGGGCCAGAAACATAATTTCATTAAAAAAAATTATGTCAAATAAGTAGGACTAGTGCAAAAACCCAATAATCCTATAAAATCATCCCAACCTGAACAAGCCTAGTTTGGTCTAGTTAGGAAAAATTGACCCAAAAAATTAAAAAGACCAACAAAACCATACTTCACCTTCAGGTTGGAGTAGATAGGAGAGCGAAGAATTAGAGCATATGGTTTGGCCTAGCCATATAAAATTATTTTAATGTAATTATAATGATAAGTATTAAGTTGGTAGAAAAAGAAATTAAAGGGATATTATCATTTATTGTGGGCTTTTTACAATTTGTGATAAATATTATATGATTATAAGTAATTTTATTATCTTAATTGAATTTATTGAAATCAATTGTTGCCTCTTATAGAGGAAAAAAGTAGGGAAAAAGAAAATGGAGATACTAGACCATTGAAACCAATCTCACAATCTTAAGGACCAAATCCATTCCTACTAAATTTCAGATTTTGTGCATATCATACCTTAAGTTACCTAACTTAGTCCTTTACATAAAAAAAGACTACTTCAAATTAGACCAAAATCCTATTCTATTTGTCTTTATGCAACCCTACAAATAAGTGAGTCTTTAGAAACTTCAAAATAATTACCGTATTTAGTAGTTATCATTTTTTATTTACCTATTTTGATGAGATTTATTTGCTATTATCCCTTTATTAAATACTCCCTTTATTTAAAAATGTAAGATATTTTTTGAAGAGTTAAATATTAAAAAATGTAAGATATTTTTAGTCTTTTAAAGTATAATCATTGCCTTTTTTCTAAAAGTGTCCTTATTGATAATGACTTTATATTTATTGTAAGGTGTGTAATAGGAGTAAATATAAAAAAAATAGAGTTAGTTGAAAAGTAAGTAACTACTTTATTGAGGGTGAGATTCAGTTAAAAATGCTTTACATTTTTTTAACGGAGGGAGTATATGTTTTTAGGAAAAATATAATTAGATGTGTCATCAAGCATAATGTAATTACTAAACATCAAGTTGTTGAACATGATTGAGTGAATATTAAGATAATTTTTGGGGATAAACTATCTCAAATCATATAAAAATATATTGGAAGAATGGCACCTAAAGCATAATACATTCTGAATTAATTCTGGAGGTCAAAGGCCATATATGCAAATATGCTTTCTAGTCAAAAGACTCATCTACCCCACGTTTGAAATGTACAAGTTTTCTAAGTGTATTTATAATAGGATGTTCGTATATAACATAACAAGGTTTATACATTGACAGCACAATTTTCATTCATTATACACAGTCTATGTGGTTTAATTGAATGATAATGTAAAAATTTTTCAAGTATATGAGCAACATAATGTCTATATATAACATGACAAAAGCCATATATTAACAACAAAATATCCTATGAATGATTTTTTTTTCAAATGAGGGGCAAATGAATCTTTTCACTAAAAAAATATATTTGTATGTAAGGCCTATAGGGCTTCAAAATAAATTCAAAAAATATTATACCTTAGGTGTTAATTCCTTTGATCAGTGGGCTTTAGTTGCCATTCTCCCAAAAATATTATAAATCTAACTTGGTATCTTGAAAATAAAATTACTATTATGTGCAGTGCAAATTATTATAGATTTTCCATTCAAGTTATGAATAGGAAAATATATTATATAAAAAAATAGATTCTAACTACATACTACATCTTCTAATAATTCTTCTATAGCAACAACGTAGGAAAATAATATATTATTGAGCAATACAAGTGTTTCAAAACAATCTCTATAGATTTGAAAAGATTTTCTTGTAGACCACATTGTCAGTAGTAGTCTTTGGTCTTCCATTATTATCATGAATTAATATCTTCAAACTGTCTACCTTTTCTACTCTTGAAAGTGTAACATATAATTATTCGTGAGTGAAGACTAGTCTAGGTAGGTACAATCTAACATGTTGTAAAGGTTGACCTTAACTTTTGTAAATTATCATTGCAAATGACAAAATCATAGGAAATTGTCACCTTTAGGCAAACAGCTCTCAGAAGGATTCATATCCATTCTGTGTATTAGCACTTTTTGATTGGGGTTAGAACTGTTCAATTTTATTGCTTGAATAACAGTTTTTCAAGATGAGAAACATGCCATTTGGTGCCATTATACAAGCTCGATACTTGATCAACATTCCTCATCAACATGATTAGTGCTCCTACCTTAAGTGTCAACTTGTGGCCCCAAGTTTGCAATAGCATTTAAGAACTTAGTTGTGTACAAATCATCAGATGAATCATTATATTGCATTGACTTACACACTAAGTCTAAATTGTAATAATCAACTTTATGAATTCATTGACTCAGTTAACATAATCGACTGTAAGTGTCAAGATAGTTCTATTTTTAAAATATTTAGTAATGGAAAGATTTGTCAATAACCCTAGACACTGATAGGACTTAGTCACTTAATCTCTCAAAATTAATTATAGAACTAACCTAAATTTAATATTTAGGCTAACCCTAGGTCTTCTCTCAAGGAGGTGATTTGAATTATATAGGCAAGTTAACTAAGTGACTATTTTAACCAAATGAGTAAAATTATTACCTAATTATCTAAGGAATTTAAGTTGTGAACTAAACCTAAATGTGATTGATGAACTTTTTTATTAAAGTATGAACTGTAGGACATTGTTAATACAAGAATCCTAGGTTCTAAATAATAGGCAAAGTAATGTAAAGAGCACGGTGAAGAAGATACAACCTAGTTTAAATCTTCACAAACTTTTGAAGTTGAAATTTGAGGAGTAGCATAAAGCTACTCATTGTACTCTTGTTTCCAAGCATTTGAGGTGAAAGCTCGTGATCAATTGGTAATGACTCCAAGATATATGGTATGAATTGTCCCTTCTCATCATGCAAGCTCTCGGTCTCTTCCATTATATCAATAGACAATGGTACTGCAAGTGTAGAATTTTTCTCTAATAACTTAAGAACCTTATGGACATCATGCTCGAGTAGAAAAAATTCTTTACAATTCGATCATTTACTGTTTCTACCTACATCAAAAGACAAAATATACTTCTCATGCCCATGAAGCTCAAGTATAGTAGACATTTTATTATCATCAAGTAATTCATGAGAAGATGTAACACCATCATTCTAGTACATCAATTTTCAAATAATTTTGGCATCTATAATCATTCAAACAAGTACAAGGAGATATGAAAGTATGAGAATATGAATCAATACTAGACAATAAGGTAAGGTCATAACTAAATTTTTCAATCATAAGATCAACATTATTTAATTTACCTTTAGGCTTTGCAAAGTCATTTCCTTAAACTTCAATTTTCTTATGCTCTAAGTCCTCCAAACTCTCTTCTTCTTGTGACTTGTCCTCAATTTCACATAAGCCTTACACATTAGCCTCTTTTACTTCATAATTGACCTTAGATTTCTCATTTTTCTTCCACATTTGGCACAGATTTAAGAAGGATATGTGCAGAATTTTGATTCAAGTCCACAACTTCTTCAAGTTGAGTAAGTTCCTCATTGAAATCGATAGGTGATTTGGCCACTATATCTTGTTTACCTATAAAAGAAGATAAACTCAAGCAGATCATGGTTAGAAAAAACAAGTTCATGTGCACTATCAACAACATCAAAGAAGGAATTGGAATTTCATGCATACAAGATATATCATCCCCACTATCAACATCCATCTCATTTTCTACATTCAAGATAAGTGAAGAGTCAACACTTTCAATAATATTTGAATTTAAATCAAGAGAGTTATCATGACCTTAAAGTGTTTTTCTCCCAAGGATATATTTTTTCACTATATAGTTCATACTCAAACATCTGATTCAACTATAATTCCTTTATCTATGTCATCATTATTTAAATTATTATGCTCATCATTAGATAAAGTTAAATGTAAAGAAGAATCAACTTCAATTAGTAAGAGAATTTATTACCTAAAGGAGATGCCACTTGGATGTGAAGCTTGAAATGACTTATTGATTTGAGTAAGTTTATTATCATGCCCGGATCGTGCCCTTCCCTGATGAGGGAAGGTCAATAAAAGTGGGAAAAAAATAGGAGTCACCACTAAAATTTAAAAGATAATTTTGAAAATCTTTTAACAAATAAAATAATCTATAATAACTAGAATAGGGTTCAGGAGTCGATTGTGTAAGGAGAAGGTATTACGTACCCAATGACACCCGTTTATAAAAATAGTTACCCTAAGTTGATTATGTACAATCAATTAACCTTTTAATAATATCTTAATTATACTTTTTTCCATATGAAAAATAAAGATAAAAAAATAAACAAAAATAAATTATTTATTTACATGAGAGGACTTGACCTAGGATCAAAACTTAGGGCCTACGTACCATATGATGGGGATCAAAGTCCACATAGCTCAAAATGTTTTTAAGTTTTCCTTTTAACTTTTATTAATTTATTTTATGAAGAGAATGTTATTTTGTGTTATATAATTATATTCATTTTTAAATAAAAAATAAGGAGGAACCTTTAGGTAAAAGGAAAATAACCAGTATTGAAATGTGTAATGATTTAGTATCACTCACACTCCACTGGTTGACAATTTAAGTGTATGCGGTAATTTAGTATTACTCATGGAAAACTCTAAAAGAAATTTTTTAAAGTGAGTTTCTATAAAATAATTTAATTTTAAAATTTTCATACAAAATAGGATGTTTGTAATGACTTAGTGTCATTCACAGTATCTCATTTGAGATTTTTAGAAATCCATCGTAACTTATTATCACTCATGGCATATCCTAAAGATTGCCAACAATTTTATTATTATAAAGTTTTTTACCTGTGATGACTTAGTATCATTCACAATATTCTGTTTGATATTTTAAAGAATCCACAGTTATTTAAAATCATAGATGGCATAACCTAAAATATGCTACAATTTTATTATTTTATTATTTTTAATAATGCACATGAGAAAGGAATTTAACCAGTATTGAAACTTATGTTGGTTTAGTATCACTCATAGTGCACTGATTGACACCCTAAGTGCACATGATGACTTAGTATCACTTATGGCAAACTCTAAAAGGATTTTCAAAATGAAATTCCTATAAAAATAATTTAATTATGAACTTTTAGTGTAAAAATTAATACCTACAATAACTTAGTATCACTCATAATATCTTATTTGATATTTTTAGAAATTTACGGTGATTTAATATCACTCATAAACTAGCTTCAAAGTATGTCAATAAATCTTATTATTTTGAAATAATATACAAAGAGGATTTTCTTAACATTTGACAATTGAGATGGTTTAGTATTGCTCACAATACATTAAATACCCACAATAATTTAGTATTACTCATGGATCTCTTTGTTTTTTTTTTTAAAAAAGGTTTAGAAAAATGCGTTATCATTGAGACTCATATATTTTCTTTTCTTTTTAAGAAAATAAAAGTGAATAATTATCTTGTCTAAAATAAGAATTGATACATATAAATTATTAGCAAACTCATTCAGCCACATAATAAATTGTCATCAAATAATCACCTTAATGACCCACATACCGCATGTCTAAACAGAATCAAATAGTCATACTAAGATCAATCATATAAACTAAAGCAAGAAAGGGGATAGATAATGATGTGAAAAACTTTGAATTGTTGATAATTCCATCAAACCAAAAGCAAATAATTATTACGGGTAAAGGAACGCACAGGTAAAGAAAAAAGCAGCCAAATAATTGTGAGTGATATCAATTGAAAGAATAAGGATCGCACTGCGTAGGTAGAACATGATGAAATGAAGCATGGCATCACCAAGATAATGTATTACCTAAGCGAACATGTGATGACCAATTGCTAAATCCTTACGCTAGAATGACAATGAATTTTGAGTGCCTTTTCGCCCCTTTCTTCGGTCTTCTCTTCCAATTTCTTCCTTTCAATTTTTTCCGTCACCTCATTTCTCTTTTGCTATCTCTTTTATAAATATTAATTAAAATTTTTTTATTTAATAATAGAATCAAGCGAAATAAAGTAATTTTTTTATTTTGACTTTTCTACATAATTTTATATTTCAAATTTACATTAAAGGCAATCAATTTGATAGCAATAAAAATGAGGGGATTTGAAAGTCAATAAAAAATAGAAAAATATATCTTTTAAATCATGAAGATATATTTTATTTTTTAATTATTTTTCATAAAACTCTATTTTTCTCTTTTTTAGCTTACTTAATTTTATTGGGCTTTTATTTCTACTTTTTATCTGGAAGTCTAGACAAAATACGGTATTCACATTTATCTATCATATCATCCAAGGTTTTCAAAGGGTCTTGAGTTTTTACCTTTCCTCGAAACATTTGATCTTTTCTTTGGTAGTAATCCTCTTATAGTTCTAGCTCTTTATCTATCTTTTTATTATTTTTTTCCAACATCACATCCATGAATTGTTTCATAGATACAAGATCATTTTGAATTTTTCTCATCACTTCTTGAATTGTTGGAACTTGAATTGAATCATTTTGATAGAATGAAGTTCTTTATGATTCTTGCATGGGACAAATGTAATTATCTTAAAAATTATATGGACTTCTTTCACTATGGTCTTGAGCAAATAAAAGTTCTCCAATTATTAGGTAGCAATTCATGATGAGTTGATGAATATCCTACAAGAAAATGACACTCAAAATAAAAATAATAAGGAGACTCACAATGCACACAATATTTTTTTCTTTATTGGTGAGGTGGGTTAAAATTAAGTTGTGTTTGAAATTGGTTATGATAAGAAGGTGTATAATTATAGTTATGAGGGAACATGATTAATCAAGGCACACAAGTAAAATATAAAATGCAAAAAGGATTTTTTTTACTTAAAAACACAAAGGCAAAGGAATTTTTTTTCTTTTTCTCTTGTAAAACTCAGCAAACAAACAAGCAAAAACATAAAAAAACACAACATTTAAAAGAGAAGAGAGTTAGAAATGCTTATTTGAAGGTACTATGCACATTCTAGAAACTCTGCAATTGGCTCTCTGGAAGTAGTGAACTTATGGATTTTGTAACAAAAATCCACACAACCAAATCCCCTGAAAATTTAATGAGAGATGGAAGCAATATAGAGTATAAGGCTAAGAGCATTGCAGCAAAAAATTCCTTGCCAATCATTCCCAAGATTTTACACAAAAAGGTCAATAATTTTGGAGAAATATAATTTCATCCAGATGACCATATGAGTTTCTAACAAATTTCTCAATAGGGTAAATGAAGAATTAAAGAAAATTCTCAATACAAGAAACAAAGATAAGATGACAAGGAACAATTTGAGACTTGAACTAAGTAATTTGGACACACAATGTGGAAACTATGCTTACTCAAATTTGCTTTAGGATTTTGAAATCCTCTGTAAAGGCTCCCTAAACCTCATTGGCTTATAAAATGTCCGCAAAGCAAATCCCATGTTCAAAATTTGTGAAACCAGTTTTAAAATGAATCTACAAGGTATAGCTTTTAAATGAACTAAGTTTCAAGTCTACATTATTCGAAACTCATTCCCAATCAATTTTTAAATTTAAGATAGAAATATTAGAAATAGAGTATTATAAAGCTCTACATTAGAAAAATGAAAATGCTCACAAAATCTTTTTTCTTTTCCAAAATTTTTGACACAAAACATAAAAATCACATAACTAAAAAATACAAAGAAAACAAATTAAAACACTGAGAGAAATTTCCAAAAAGTTAAATCTAACTTCCCCTACAATGGCGCCAAATGTTGATGGGACTTAGTTGCTTAATCTCTCAAAATTAATTATAGAACTACTCTAAATGTAGTATTTAGGCCAAAACTAGCTTTCTCTCAAGGAGGTGATTTAAACTTCATAGGCAAGTTAACTAAGTAGATAGATTAACCAAATGAGTGAAATTGTTAGCTAACTATCTAAGGAATTAAAGTTGCAAACTAAACTTAAATGTGATTGGTAAACTTTCCTATTAAAGTAAGAACCCTAGGATATTATTAATGGAAGAATCTTAGGTTCTAATTGATTATGACAGCTCACTAAACTTTTTCCCCTTGGCTAAAAAAGATGATTGCTCAAGATAACTATCCTAAGCAATACAACCTCACTAATTTAGTTCCTTAAATGCTAATTACAAGCTCCTTAAGTAACTTCACTAATTTAGCTTAGAGATTAACAAAGTGTTTTAATCAAATTCCTTCCCCTAAGCCACGGACAAGAAGCACTCAAGCACATGACTATGCAACTTGGGAATTAATCAAGCATTTACCAAACAATTACATGCTAAGTTAATGCAAGACATTCACCATTTGAAAATCACTTATTACGATGTAATTCACCATAATGTCCGAACATACTAATGTCAAAGGAAGAAGAAATTCAAGTCAACAAACTTTTTTCAATACAAACATTTAAAATCCAACTATAAAACTAGAGTCAAATTGAACTATAATCAACCATAGTCATACTCTACTAATGAAATTGAAACAAGATGAGAAATAAGTTAAGTTTAGCCAAATATAGTCTTTAACGCTCCTCTTCCATCAACTCCTTCCTAGGATTCCATGAAAAATTAGCTAGAAACCATCAAGATCATCTTTCTCCTCCAAGAATTAGACATAGCCAAGTAGAGCTCCATGAAAATAATGGGATCAAGCTTCAAAACTCCTTGCAAATGAAAGGGTTGTGTTTGGTCAAGTGAGAAGAATGGAATGGTGGTGTTTTTGTGAGAATTCCATCAATGAAAGTGAAGATAGAGTGGCTAGAAGTGTAGAGTTTCTAGAGAGAAAGAGGAAAAAATGAAGAACAAGATAAACAAGAAAGAGAATGAAAGAGATGAATGAAATGGTGTGTTTGAATTGCGTGAATATGAAAGATATGTGAAGAGGACATGTAGACCTGTTCCCATCAAATTGGCTCCCAAAAATAATCAAAATTAAATTAAAAAGGCTAGAGAGCTTCATACTATGTGTACATGCCCTTTGTGGCACTTTCTCATTAGTTGGATGATAACTTTTATGCTAATATAAATAATCACATGCTTCGCAATTAGAAAATCTGATCTAGCCCATCCTTTCAGCCATTTGCATGCCACTTTATATCCATAATGCCTTCTTGCACTTTCTTGATCAATTGATGAAAGTTCAAGTACATATGTGTCACCTATGTCACATAATGAACAAAATTAATTAAATAAATACATGTGATATAATAATTCATAATTTGGATCATGAAATTAATTATTTAAATCAGATAGAAATAAAAAATGCAATCTACAGGCTGCCACATGTGAAAACCCACGCGCACACATATGTACAAAATCTTAATTAGGTCAATAAAGTTAAAAACCTTAATTTGTAATTGTTAATTAATATCTCCCAAACCACATTAAATTTTCAAAATCTAATTTTATATTAATTCTCCTAGGCATCAAACACATTTTTAAAAAATTTCTTGTACATTTCTCAAAAGTTTAATTTTTGGACCATAATATCCCTAGTGCACAACTTTGCCCCTTAGGCGATTTTCTTGCTTTTAAGACTATGAATGCACTAAAATGAAAAATATAACATGTAAAATAGGTTCAAATGAATAAATAAAGTATGTAAATAATGTGTCTTATTAGATACATTGAGGAAATGGTGGCTTGAAAAGGTCTGAGTATTCTAATATCAATAGTTTTGGCAGTATTTTAATCTTTACAGTTCCATCATTTGTAACTACTAGATTATCACCTGTAACATCTTAAAAAATTAACCTTTTATTAGTTGAGTTGAATTGAGGTTAATTATATAAATTAAGGTGGTGTGTCGTTATAGAGAGTTAACAGATATTTCAGGTTATAATTTCAATCTTTGGATTGAGTCTGGAATGGAGTTGGGCCACCTGGATCTTAAAATAAAAAAAAGGAGAAATTACTATATGTTACATACTGCAGTGTGTGCATGGCATGCTACAATGCACAACTCACTAGAAGGTGAAATGCGCTTCTATGTACCACATGCCAAAATGCATGGTTGTATATCTACAAAAATAAGAATGCAAAACAGACTAAAAGAAAGAGAAAGAGAAGGAGCAAAATGAAGGGCTTGGGATTTCCTTTGTTAGGGCTTGCAAAGTTGAAGAGTTAGGAGCAATTCTAAGCTGCCAATCATCAAAGGTAAGGTTCCTAAGCTCTTACTCTCTACTATTGTAGAAAGTGACATCTACACCGATTAAGATTGATTATCTACATTGGTTTTACAACCAGTGTAGATAAGACCAGTGTAGATAACTTTCAATATTTATACCAATTAAAAAATAACCAATGTAGATATTATATATATCTACACTGATTTTTCACCCGGTGTAGAAAAAATTAAAGAATTTATAAAAAAATTTGTTTGCTTAAAAATTAATATCTATATTTGAAAAAAATATTACATTCGTTTCTTTCATTTACCTCTAGCCATGTTCGGTTTGAAATTTAGTTATAACGTGCAATCCAATCTAATTTTAAATAGCCAGAAAACAAGATAGATCTAATACAATCAAATATTGATCAATTGAAATGAATTGTTAAACATTTACATTTCCTTTCACATAAAACTATACAAGTACACAATTAAACATCAAATGAATTGTCAAACATGAAATACGCAATCCTACACAACTATACTAATTTTTTCTACAACTACGTAACTCACTCTTCCAAAGGATGATTGTTGTGATGGTCTAACAGGAATAGTCCCCAATATTTACTAATTTCTTGGATTTTTAATTCAGGAAATGGAGAGATCATTGAACATCTGAAAACTAAACAAAATTAACTTAGCAATTTTAAGTAAATAAAAAATAAGCAACATCTAAAATTAGATTTTCCTCTTCAGTGAACTCAGTCAAGCCCATCGTGATGATATTATATGCGTGTCTCAACATATAAAAGTTGCACAAGTTAGTAGGGGGTTGACAACAGCTCTATAGAATAGCATAACATTGTCAAAATTATATTGAAATAAAACTTTATCATCAAAATTACATAGAATAAAAGCATACACGTACTACTTACCTTCAATGTTATCCACGTAGGATCTTTGACATTCTGTGAGGCCTTTCCCCATTGTATTTGCTGGCCAATCCTCATAGCCCTACCATCAATATCATATAACTAGTAACTCAATCACAGAGAATAATGTATTACAAGACTTATCAAATTAATACATTTAAACACACTTACTGCTCACAAGACTTCTTCATTGTCGAATTAAGTTTACAATACAGAGAGCATAAAAAGATGATAGAATTGCTCTTCATCGAAAAGACTATCAATTGCCAGTGTGTACTTTAAAAGAATAAAGTCACTTAAGCAAATATTTAATATCATTATGAATATAGTTAAATTCAAACATGTTTACTTATAGATTGAGAAACATGGTAAAGTAACACTCCTTGCTACCTTCACTGAGTCTCTGATTCATATATTCCTCCTTTGCTTCTTCAGTGGTCTCCTTATCATTAGTGAAACGCAAGCAAAGAAATCCATATTGTTTAACTTTTCCCGAGAAAACCAATAATTGATGCAAAACCTACAAAAATACAAAAACATTAGTTTTAATAGCCAATTTGTTTAATTTCATTAAAATTTACAAGAAAACACTTACACCATCCCAACTTGAATATCTGCCATAGTCAAGTCAGTACTAATGAGAATCCGACATAGACCCTCATTCTCAACAAATATTTGATAGTTCTTTACTCTAGTAAGATCAGGAACTACTTCAAAACATCTAGGTAGAAATGATCTACCATATGCCATTAAGATAAAATGGTCCTATAGGCCCAGCTCGAACAACTTGGTCTTTCGACCCACTTTGTTGGTCGATGGGGTCTCTTATAAAATTAAAAAAGTTAGTAAAATATACTTAAATATAAATAATGCATTACAATTAATTAATTTTGTTACTGAATCTTGAGGGTTTCTAATAAGTCTTTTTGGCCATAAAGTAAAAGTGCCCTTGGCATCTTTCACCATTCTGATCTCATCAGTGGGCAATGGAATAGGAGTATCATCAATTTTTACCTCTTCAACGGTGACCTTGACATCTTGGACTTCCTGAAAGTGGCATTTTGACCCCTTATGGATTTGACCCTGTGCTACTAAACGTCTCTTCGGATCCTCTACATACAAGAAGCATAGCTTATCAAGCTCAAGGGTCGGGTCATCCTCTGAAGGAATCAGAACAATGTTACTCCTTTTAGTGCTTGGATGACAAGCTGAAGAGTGGGATATCGGGACACTTGGATCCTTGCTCGAGCTCATCATCATTACCATTTTCTCCTTCATCTTTTACCACCCAACTTCAAGGGTTGCCTCTGCCTCTACCCTTGCCTCTTTCCTTGACTGAGCTAATAGTGCATTCATCTCTTCTCTAGTCATGAGTCCTGAAGAATGGGACTAATGAGGTGGTCCAAATACATCTCTTATGCTCACCCCTAATACAAGTCCCCTAACACGTTCAGGATGATCTAGTTTCCTCGTAGCAACAGTTAGGATGTCATTCCTTCCCTTTGGAATGAATAATCGATCAGACTGTTTCTGCTTAAGCTCATCCTTTAACATACAAATACCAAACAATTAGTAATATTTTATATTTAAAATAAATATAGAGAGGAAAATTGGTATACTTACAATTTTTTGAGCAACATCACGAGCATGCTCGCTTGAAAAGGACCCGTCCTTCTTTTGGTGAGCATGGATCCATCTCTCATCACGATGAATTGGAGATAGTAGAGATAGTAAAATAGAAGGATTAGATTGAGCTTGTTCTTCCCTCTTCCTCCTCTTGGCATCTGTCAATTCTTTAACGACCAAAGCATAACCACCATAAGATTTAGTTTGGGGACAATTATTCATCCTTCTAATTTCTTGAGCCTTTGTCCTTCTTTCCTATAAATTTAAATTCTCAAAATATTCATAGTTTAAGAAAACAATGATAAATAACTTAAATAAACTAATAAAGAATAATTAAATTAAAACAAACTAACTCACCATAGCATCTGGCGTAGTCTTAAGCCTAAAGAATTCATCAAAAGTATCTGGTTCCAAAAATGCATACTTGACACAAGGATCAAGCCAGGGCTGCCCTTCCGATACCTTGACATGCACAAATCTTTTAGCCAATGACATCTTGAAACCTCTCTAATAGTTACAGGCCCAGGTCATCAACCGATGCTTAAAGTTTGCATCGTTAGGGACATCGTAGGTGACCAGCAATATATGCCATTAAAATAGTTAGTAATATAGTGATATTAATAATTAGTGACATAAAAGTGATAAAAGTACTCACATTGATGGCACATTAAATTTTTTCCTTGACACATTCGGGAACATCGGCCCACGTAGGTGCCAATACACTTAACTTGCTGTGGGGTTAGAGGCCTGCAAAACTAGTAAACTTAGCTACGTTAGGCCCGATTGACTTCTAATTGCTATCAAACTGGATCAAAATCCTTTTGCCTCTACTTTGACTTAGAGCTAATTCTCTTAATTGCATTCTGCTCCTAGGTCTCCTCATTCGTGTAGATTGGCTGCTACCCATAGTCTGGGTCTAGTCTCCTATTACAGGCACACCCTCATCACCAGTAGTGGACACAATCAAAGTAGTAGAAGGGTCAAGCTATCCTTGATTAACGCTCTGATCCTCCATAATCCTATATAGACAATAAACAAAATTCATAAGTTATCAACAAAATTGAATAAATAAATTAATAAATAAATCAAACATAATAAATATTTTTTATGGTAACAAAAATAACAAATTAGATAATCAAACACAATGATAAATACATAGCTAACTTTTAAGATAATTTTAAATAGTGATATTCTCTCATATCCCTTCACGGTGATCATCTCTTGTGCCATGTTCATCATCCACTTTATCTTCAACATTCAGTATAGGCAAGCCTATTGAGAAGGAAGGATTCTTAGAAGTATTAAAATTTGAACAATCCTTCTCATCAATATTAACCTCCCTTTTTCCTTCAAGAGCCACTGACCATCTTTCATATTTTGGATCTGTGACATAAAACACTTGTTTCGCTTGGTTTGCCATAATAAAAGGTTCATCACCAAAACTTAGAGTATTCAGATTGACCAATATAAATCCCAACCTATCCTGATAAAAATCATTTTTCACATCAACATACTTACAAAAGTACTATTATGTTCCATAATCAGTCTTCGCTCAATCATCTTAATTCGACTGCTTTACTCCCTCATAAGTTCTTTATACACATTTATGTAGTCTTGAACTTGATCAACATTATTCAAAATGGGTAAATGTGTTTGTTGCAATTCACGAGGATCTACAGTCTTCACAGATATGCCGTGCCTATGATCTTTGACATCACATTTTCGCAACCCAATCGGTCGTACATTATTCAAGTAATCTTGACAAAATTCTGCCGCTTTTTCAGAGACATATTTTTGAACAATTGATACTTCAGGATGGCATAGACTCTTTACATACCCTTTTAAGACTTTCATTGTTCTTTCAATTAGGTACATCTATCGTAAATGAATAAGACCACACAACTTTATCTCTATCACTAAATGAACAATTAAATATATCATAATGTCAAAAAATGATGGAAGAAAAAGCTTTTCAAGTTGTCACAAGATAAGATATGCTTCATTTTCTAGTTCATCCAATTCTTCAATGTCATAGACTTTACAACATATAGCATTGAAGAAAAATTAAATCCTGGTTATGACATTTCTCAATTCATCTTTCCAGAAGCCTCAAATAACCACCAGTAGTAGTTATTGCATTAAGGCATGGCAATCATGAGACTTAAGGCCTACTAATTTTGAATCCTTTATCAATACAAGCTTTTTAAAATTTGAAGAATACCCTAAGGGCACTTTCATGCCGTATAAGTAGTCACAAAAGCTTCTTTTCTCATCCTTGCACAAAGTATGCTCAGTCAAGGGACCATAAGTCCTCTTACCATCTGGCCTTGGATGTAAATACTCTTTAATTTTCATATCCACCAAATCCAATCTTGCCTTCACACCATCCTTGGACTTGCCTGGTATGTCAAGAAGTGTTCTAAGAATACTATCACACACGTTCTTCTCCACATGCATGACATCACTACAATTCCTCACATCAAGATAACACCAATAAGGAAGGTCAAAAAAGATAGACCTCTTTTTCCATATATTTTTTCACTGCTCTTTATAGAAATGTACTTATCATAACATCAACATGCCGCGCTTGAGATATACTCGTCATTAGCATGTTTAGTCTTTCACCATGCCATATCCATACTCTATAACTTTTGAGAAACCCTTCATAACTTGAGTGTTTGTATATCTTATCTACACTTAGCCACCTCATTCAAACAGTCCCTATAAGGACAATAAAACCTCTCGCTATTATCTTTAGCATTACTCCGAGCAAATTCCAAAAACCCCTTGACCCTATTGGCATACCTTAAGCTAGTTCATTTGGCATCTATCTAATTACGATTCATGTTTAATTTGTCTTCCTAAAACATGACAAAATTCATGGATTATTACTAAATCCATCGAGATAAGGCCAAACAATGAGTTACATATTAAGAAATAAGAAATAAACATGCTAACACAATAATTTTTAATTTCTTTTGGAATATTTGTTAGAGTTGGCTTCCCTCCTATCTAATAAGTAGGAGGGAAGCTAACTCTATATTTTTTTGGCCCTTTCCATATAGAGGAAAGGGCAAAATGATAAGTTTTAAAAAATTTTTGACAAAGTCTCCCCTAAAAGTTGGACTTTTCAATAAATTTACAATTAAAAATAAAAGAAAAAAATAATATTTTTTAAAAGTCGCATGCAATACCTAATGGCCTTAGACCTCTACTAGCACTCCACCGACATACAAAAAATAAATTAGTAATACAATTGCAACAGTTCATTATAACTAGGAAGATAAAAAGCTAATACAATTTGCAGTGCTTCATATATACCATATATATGTGTGTACATACACACACACAATTTGAGAATATTTGTTAGAGTTGGCTTTCCTCCTATCTAATAAGTAGGAGGGAAGCTAACTCTATATCTTTTTAGCCCTTTCCATATAGAGGAAACTGCAAAACAATAAGTTTTAAAAAAATTTTTGGCAAAGTCTCCCCTAAAAGTTAGACTTTTCAATAAATTTATAATTAAAAATACAAGAAGAAAATAATATTTTTTAAACAAAACAAAGTTGCATGCAATACCTAATGGCCTTAAACCTTTATCAGCACTCCACCAGCGTACAAAAAATAAATTAGTAATGCAATCACAACAGTTTATTATAACTAGGAAGATGAAAAGCTAATACAATTTGTAGTGCTTCATATATACTGTGAGAGAGAGAGAGAGAGAGAGAGAGAGAGATTATATAGACATTGGTATTCAAGCAAGAACGGGACCTTCCTAAGTTTCAACATAAAGATTAAACCACCTAAATCCTAAATTTCAATCCTTAATGCACCTAATATACTTGATTACTCCAATCTAACTCTCCTATGCATTTTAACAAACACCTTGTGATCATTAGTAAACCAATTATGTTATCTGTAATGTCTACCTTGACATTACCAAAATTCACCACACAATCACAACAAACAATCATAATTAGGAGCAAGGATTTGCTCCTAATCTCACATTATATATATAAGGGTTAAAACTAATAATCTTTTAAAAATAATTGAGGAATATTTAAGATTCCATAAAAACCCTTCAAATTGATAGTTTGAGCTCAAACTTAATGATTTATAAAGGTATTGGAAGCATGAAACATTTTTGGGAAGCAAAACACTTCAAAACAAGGCCAAAAATGTCATTTTTAAGTGTTTTGGTCCATGCGCCACGGCTCGTGGTCCATGTGCCATGACATGTGGCACAGAAAGTCAAATTCGCTCGCTGTACCATACACCGCGGCTTGCGCGAAATGCGCTACGACGCACATGTCCATGACAGCTTTTCTGGATGAAATTCGAACGTATGCCATTTTTGCATCCGATATTTGATTGGAGTGATTCAAGTGCCTTCACGAAGCTTATTCAATAAGCTAACTAATGGTATAAGTTTCATTATGATCTGGCACCATATGAAAATTTTAGACACTCAGATGCAAAAGTCAATTTTTAAAGAAATTTTCAACCATCCAAGTACCCAAAACTCATAACTTATACCATTAACCCATTGTGAGGATTGAACCAAGTCCAATAGACCAAAATACACTTGAGTGACCAATCAAACGCACAAAAACATACCAAATATAAAATTTGGCCACTTAATGGCCATTTCACCCAATATGGCCAAAACACACAATCAACACTACATACACTATTTGGCTTCTATTGCCACATAATACATTACAATTACATTGTCACCACATAGATAAGATATTCCTTATACTTGTATTGGTATTTTAGCCCATCACTATAAAAATTCTCACATATTCACATCATATATAATATTGGGCTAAAATACAAAACAACATAGTATGAAACAAGTGCAACCAATCAAAATAATATGCATTCCTAGTTGGCAACATATAATATCATATAACAAGTTTATGTACATGACTCAAACCAAAATCGGGCTTTACAATTAGAATGTAGCAAATATGCTAGCCCTTGTCTGATTCCCTCCATGGCTCCCTTGCCCAATTCCATCCATGGCTCAGTCTCACTAGTAGAACCTATAAAATGATAACCACGGGATGAGATAAAAATCTTGGTAACTAAGATAATCTGCATTATTGATTAACAAGCCAAGTTATAAACAAACATTAAAATAAATAACATAATCAGATCATATAAGATCACCACAAATTGCATGCATGATCCTCCAATACTCCTAACTAAACCAATAGGCTATTTCACAGAACAAACCACATGTATGGTCTTTAAGCTCACCATTCATGGTAGGACTACCCGGCCAAGGTGTCCCAAATCACTTCTAGACTACTATTTCCCCTTATTAAGTAATTAGGGTGTCGTTACTCCAACACCACATCCTATGGATGCTAAGGAGCATAGTCTCCAACTCCGTACCCTTTTGGGTACTAAGGAGAGTAAGTCTCTAACACCGCACCCATTTTCAGGTACTAAGGAGAGTAAGTGCTGCACCTGGCGTCCCGAGGTGTCAGCAATGCCATATAAACTTAATCTTCTCTATCTTCACTAGGTTAACCTCCCATCCTCTAATATGCCACAATTTACTACATATCTCCACTTGACCATGCATAAACAACTTTCTAAACAAATATAACAAATCTTACCATTAATTTAAAAATATAGAATTTAACAAACTAATACTCCACTCATTTTTAAAAATAGTTAACCTTTAAAGAATTTATACATATATACTCAACAAATCATAGAAAAATAACTTGAGAATAATTTATACAAGATAATAAATAATGTAAATTATCTAATTTCCTCAACCCTTTTATTACTAAAAAGGTTACCCGTGGTACTAAATTTCTTCTTGTGTCAAGGTAAGTCTTTCCACACCACAATCTATAACAACAAGTACTATATGTTAATTTTCAATTAATACAAGCACTATTAACTACCAATAACCTCCCAATTCTCCCACTTCTCAGTCAAATGCTCAACAAATAGGCTTGTTAAGATTAGAATGTGTTTATATAATCCCTTTAAGTCTCCTTCTAACTCTATCACAACATAAAACTTAATATCTCAACTTATCATACTTCAAAACCCCATGATCAAGTTAGGGCTTGATCCAAAATTCACCAAACAAAAAAGTAGCTTCCTATTACCACATATCCAAGATCAATAAACCTAAATTAAACCTTTAGAGTCAATAGAAACCTTCAAAACATTAACTTATGGCTAAATCCAATCAGACCAAATTCTCACTCTTTCAAATCCCATGGAAAATGAGATGAAAAGGTAGAGGAGAAGGGTAGAAAACTTACTCAAGAGTTTAAAGGTTCAATTTATCTTCAAAATTCTCCCAAAATGATGCCTTAGCAGTACCCAAAGTAGCCCCCTTCGTGCTCTAAGTTTTTCACCACAAAATCTAATTTTTTTCTGATCATTTCTAAAATTTTAAGTTATCTGCTGTGCCATGCGCCACAGCGCACGCCATGCAAGCCGCAACTCACGATGCAGTGAGCAAAATGTTGATTTTGCTTCCCCTAATGCCACCCGGCTTGATCTGACTTACATCCTATCTCAATTTAGAGCCAAATATAACCCAAAAATCTAATTAGCAACCCAAAAACATAATTAAATAAATTAATCATATTTTTAATTAATTTATCCCTTAATTAATCAACTTTTCCAGATTTGAAGTTTTAGGATATTACATTATCAAGCTTCCTACTCTTCCAATCTCTTACTTAACAATTCCTAAACTTTTATGTAAATTTGTTATGCTGCCCAAACTCATGGCTGTATCAAAAATCCATTCAAACAGAACTAAAATTTTACCTTTACTAAAATTATAATATATAGAAGTATGTAATAGGAACACCTACCTTATATAAACTCTTGTCTTGCCAATTTCAATTGTCATTAAACTCCTATTGCTCTCCTACTTCATGTACAGTAGCTGAATCAAAGGAAAAGAATTATATTATAATTAATTTTTTTACTCAATCTAAAAAGACACACACATGCCAAGAAAAGAGAAGGAAGGAAGAAATTTTGAACTTACACACCATAGTTTCTATCAGCAGCACTGCAAAACAAAAGGGAAGAAAAAGATTCTGACAATGCAAACATAGCAAGGAAAGAAGAATCGCTCAATTTGAATAGAGGAGGAAATTTTATGACAACAATAAACAAACAGGGTGTGCGCACCAAGGAGAGAAAGGAAAGAACAGAGGAAGATGCTGCACTAACAAACAAATGGGACTGAAGAAATGGGAAAACAAACCCTTGCTGTGGTGGCAGTAAAAATCAACAGCAAGAAGCTCCCGAACCAAATGCCGCACTGACTCTTTCTAGCAATTCGATCAAGATATGTCAGAAGGAAACAGCTCGTACGAAGCAAACCTGGAAGAAGCAAATCAGAGCCATTAGCGATAGAGGAATGAGTTGATAGTCTCTCGAGTGCTAGGAAATTCTTTCAAAAATTTTCCCTCCAACACCGAAATGAGAAAATGAGAGGGGAAAAAAGATGCAGATTGAGATATTTTTGCCTGCACAGAGGGATGAGCGCTTTCTAAACTGAAGGAAATGAGGTTTCAAATTAATTTTGTTTACACCATTCTAATTTCTACCAAATTTTGAAAATAACAGAAATTGAAACTTAAAAATATCTACACTGATTATAAGGAATACCCGGTATAGATAAATAAAATTAAAAATAAAAAATTATAATACATATGTATACTAGTTATAATGCATACCCGATGTAGTTATATTAAAATAAAAAAGTAAAAAAAGTTGTAAAATATATCTACATCAATTATTAGGAACACCCGGTGTAGATATCTAACGTTAAATAAAATAAAAAAAGCATTATAATACATATTTACACCAGTTGGAATGAAGAACCGGTGTAAATATGTTAAAATAAAGAAGGAAAAAATTATAAAAACATATCTACACTTGTTATTATTTATAACTGGTGTATATATGTTAAAATATATATATTTTTTAAATTAAAAATATATCTACACTCGTTATTCTAATAACAGGTGTAGATATTAATGCAACTTTAATTTTTTACCAAAATGCCACCGTCTTTTTTTCTACACCGCATGCGTAATAACCGGTATAGATATGAGAGTTTAGTTCTACTTATTTATACTAGTGCTCTCTTCCTCTTGCATTTTTTTTAATATAAAAGTTAGAGTTTGTTAGAAAAGATTATTTTTAGTTCATAGAGGTTATGGGTCTGAATCTATTAACTTAAATAGAGTGAATGGGAGTTGTTTAAGTTATTTGATCCTATAATTTATGACATTATGAATTCTGGTAGTTATGGGGTATTAAGTATCTAAAAATCCATCATAACTGGGGTAGTTAGAGCAATGTGAAACTATTGATAGTTAGTTGAGAATTCAATGAAGTTAATGTGAGTTAGAGAAAGTTAACAAACCCTATGGGTATCCTTGTACATGAGGAGATTGATTTTTGAGAGCTTGAAAGTGTTGAATTAGATATTAAAAATTATCCTAAAAAGGGTATTGATGATTAATGTTGTGATTAAATGTAGAGTGATCACAACTTGACACCATTCAAGCTTAGTGAAGCTTTGGAGTTGCATATTTGAGGGGTAAATTTTTAATCTCTTAAATGTTTGAGGTAAGTAAGGAAAATTTTTTTTATACTTCTGTGTGTTAATTAATTATTTAATTGTGAATTAATATTGTCAATTGCAAAATTGTGTTGTAATGCAAGCGTGGCATATGAAACTTTAATCTCCCTTTTATAAGAAGGGGAAGTTTTGAAATGGTATGATTTTTGTGGAGTTCAATGATATGATTTTGTGAAATTCAAATGGTATGATTTTTGTGAAGTTCAATGATATGATTTTATGGAGTCCAATAATATGATGTTTGTGGAGTCCAATGAATGTGTATGTTGAAGAGTTCAATTACTTGATGATATGAGTTTTAGTGATGTTCATCTATGACATGAGTACAATGATAATATTAAGCATGCATGTACATTGAGTATTTTACATGCTATATAATATTACGTTTATGCATCACATCATCATGAGAGGGAGGAATTTGCCTAGAAAGATAAGTAGTGTGTTGAAATTCACATGGTAAGGCTACCATTAGAGTTCAATAGTTTTCCTAAATATTATTATTTTTATTGTCTCACTTGTTCAACAAAGAACTATCCCATTGTGTGATAAGGGACTCGAATCTACTCTATTTTCTACTTGTTTGACGAGAAAGTTAGTTTAGGGAGAATAACACCCCACAGTGTGAGATTTGAGGGAAAGTGTTATCCACAAGTGAGTTATGGAACCTTGACTAGATGGCTGCTCATGTGTGAATGGTTAGGGTAGTCTCATTACATAGACAATCCCAATGTGTAATAGCCCATGATTTCTTGTTGGAGGCATAAGAAGGATATAAGAGAAGTATAATCATGCATATTATGATAAAAGACACATGATTGTTTATACTGTTTCCCTTATTTTGAAAACATGTGATAATATGTGTTCAATATCATGATTGCGAAAATGACATTGAAATTTATGAAAATGAATATTGTGAATTTGAGAAAATGATATTGTGAATTGTGAAAATGGAATTTGAATGTGGATGACATAAGTGGAATGATAGTTTTCCACTTTTATTTAAATTAATTGGCATACATTAATATAAGTTAGATATACCTAACTTATACCTTAGTTACTGAATGATTATACTCACCACTTTCTCTTTAATATTATAGGAGCAGGCTCATCGGGACAAGATTGAGGGAAACAGTCTTAGGCTTATGATTTTATCCTAACATTGTAGCCTCATTTATTTTGATTTTTATGTGTATAATTTGTATGATATTGCCAACTAAGAGAATACATGATTTTGGCTTATTTGCACTATGATATTGTAAAATTAAAATTGTGTATTCTAGGCCCTAGGTTGAATATGTATTAATCGTGAAATCTGTAAAAAGGTCAAAATACTAGTACAAGTAAAAATTGAGTGAAAATGTGATTATTGTGAAAGATATGTTGATTTATGAATGTGAGGCTCCCCCTTCTGTTTTTGTTATTAACGGGTTGATCATTGAAAATGTGTTGAATCTATTGTTGTATGATGTGATGTATTACACAGGTCTATTATAGTCTATTGAGTGTTGTTTATGATGAAATGTAGGCTTTTGGCACTTGGATTGAAATCAGAACACCAAGTTGTGTTTTGAATTGTGAAATGAATGAGTTGAGAAATGGGTGTCCAAGTTTTCACTAAGAAATAATTTAATTGTGAAGCTAGTCTCATTAGCTAAAATTAGGAGAAAGCTCTTTATAGCACCTAGATTGTCTCAATTAGATATCGGAAAGAGAAATAAGGTGCATAAAAAATCTACCCCAATTGCTATCAAATGACAACAATAATGCTATAAAAAATATGTAATGTGTCGTGGCATATGGTACAGAGGCAACAAGCCAGGGCGCATTTATAGTGATTTGCAGCACACCTCTACGTTTCTACATTGTTTTGCTATTTTCCAAGTGAAATGCAATCAATATGATATTAATTAGTATCCCTTGCTTCCACAAATATTTTCTACTTTGATTTTTCATTTATAAAACCATATTGGAGCATTTTAGAAATTTTGAAAATTTAGGATCCCATTATTGTAAAGTTTACAAACTTAGTAATCTATGAGACTTAGCCTTTAAATACCTCAATTTTTAGAGTTAAACGTGGATTTGTAAGGGAGATCTTACACTATCATCGACATCTAAAAGCCGCTTCAAAAATTGCTCCAACTTAGCTTTATCTACATCAGGTGAAGAAGAATAAGGGCGTATATTTTTTATGAGGTGGAAAATCTTATAATCATTCCACACATATGAAGCATTAATAACAACATTGACAATCTCATCTCTTGTTCCTTTAGGAATAATAGGTAAGACTTGATGAAAATCACCACCCATTACCACATATTTGCCACCAAATGGATGATCATAATGTCTTATATCCTTCAATGAATGATCAAAAGCTTTAATACAATGTCTTTTTACTATTAGTGCTTCATCCCAAATGATTAATTTTGTGTTAATAAGTAGCTTTGCTAATGGTGATTTGTGTCTTGTGTTGCACATTGAATGCAATTTGGAATGTGCAGTTTGTCTAAATGGTAGTAACCTTGCTGCAATACCACTTGACACTATCATTAAGACAATTTCACCTCTAGAACATAGCAATGATGTTAATGCATTCCATAGATATATTTTACCTGTAACACTATATTTATAAACAAAGAAGAAACCACCAAATAGTTGATTTATTGATTGAATAATTTTTTCAAAAATAGTTTTCTACTCAAAATTTAAAGAATCAATCAATTTCTTTGTCTCTACAAATAATGCAACACGATCAAAATTCACCTATTGCAGAACAAGATGGTTGCAAAGATTTGTGGTTGAAGTTCCATGTGGAATAGGAAGAGAGATATAATTAGAGAGGTTCTTGCCATTCATTTGTAGAAGATTTTAAATTTCACATAATGCAGCTTTTTCTTTGTCATGTTCTTATATGTGAACATCTACAATAATATAATAATTTGATTAAACATGATATTTATGTTGCAAAGAACATCAACAACTATGATTGGAATATTAAATTTATGAAACCTCAAAAAAGTTTTTGTCTTGTCTAGGTAAATACGACATATCTTCAAAATAAAATTTTGGTTGAGATAAACAGCAAAACAACAATATGCTAACAAATATCTTTCATAGTTATGTTCTGAAAGCCCAAATAGAAGTTTCTTTAATAACATCTGCATGTTCCTTGTCATCATTAAGAAGACCCATTATATAACATGCAACCCAAAATGTTGGGTATGTGACACCATCAACTATTTTGATATCATCATAAGAAGTATGACCGTTTACTTTGATCAGTAAGATGCAAAGATAACTTCTTTTTTTGTTTACTTTGATTAGTAAGATACAAAGATAACTTCTTTTTCCTGATGGTGGTGCTGCGTGGCTAATGCAACTAGTAGAGAAACCACTTTTCCTTTCTCTTCGTATCCTAAGCTTATGATCAAAGATGAAATGTTGAGGAAATTCACCATAAATAAGTCTCTTTGTGTCATTTCTTGCTCAGTTACACTCAAACAAAAATAGAAACAATGTTGAGGAAATTCACCATAAGTAAGTCTCTTTGTCTCATTTCTTGTTCAGTTACACTCAAACAAAAATAGAAGCACAAATTTATTGACCCTTTGTTTTTTTTAATAAGGATTCAACATCATTAGTTTTCAAATAGATAATACATTATTTGAACAAATTTTGTGAATTATTTATTTTTAGTAAGAGTAATTTGTTAATTTATATAAATTTATTAATGACAGAAAAATTGTTAAAGACTTCAAGAAAAATTATGACATTTTGAGGGACTAAATTATCATTTATATATTTTAAAAAAATTTATTATCATTTTTTTACAAATATATTAGATATAAAAAAAGGATTTTTGGGGAAGGAAAAATGGAGAATTATAATCAGATCTCATACAAAAAAATTAATTACTGTAAAATTTATTAACAATTGAATTAAACTGTATTATCAACTAATTATATTGTCAATGTAATATAATTTAATTATTAATAAATTTTATAATAATTAATTTAATCATGTGAGATTTTAACGCCATTCTCCCAAGAAAAAATTAGGTAGCGAACTTCCGTCTCAAAAGTCGCGCGAAAGATGAAAATGCGAAGTTTCACTTCTTCAAATCGAAAACGATGATACACGCAGCGAGATTATTTTTAATTTTTATTTTTCTCCCTTGTTCTGTAAGATTTGAATATGTTTAGTTGTTTTCTCTCATTGCTTGTTTTTCTTCCGAAGTTCCTTTCATTGTTAGTGTCGACGTTTTTGTCTTGTACTACTTAGAGTCTCATATTCACCGTTGACTCTTGCAATTTTGTTCTATTTTCATCATTTTCGACGATCTACACTTGATTTGTTCACAGATTCAGAAGCATAATTGACCGATTGATTCTTCGGAATTCTGTTCTGGATTTTGTCTTGCTTTGCGTCCTTTGTTCTTCTATTGCAGTAAATTTTTTCAGTAGCAGAGTCCCAAAAACAAAAGAACGGGTAAAAAAATTTGACACTAAGGCATGGAAAATGAAATCTCTATCATCGAAACTTTCTAGGGCTGGCAGATGGCTGGTGAGTGATGACTGAATACTTTCACTTTCACTTCAACGAGGATCATTGTGCATTTTCTCCACTCCATTAGCATTGGGTAACTTTCTTTTCCCCTTGGTTGAAAACTGCAACTTGCGATGATTCATGACGCAATCATGTCATTTCTTTTTTGGCCAGAACTTAATCATGTCAAAGTGTCGAGTTCTGCAAATAAGAAATATTCTCACTTTGACTTGATGTAGAATGTTACGTCAAAGATAGAACTTCCTTATATGTATCCCTTAATGATGAGCTTTATTATCTATCCACTTTTTTATTCATAGATGCAACTTGTTTCGGTGTGACTTAACTTTTGGCTTTATGCTGGAGAAACCATAAGCAAAAGAAAATGGGGCGATATTTATCTGGTCTAGATTCAAATTAATACATGATCATAGAAGGCTCCACACAAATGATGTTGCCCCATCACTATATTTTTCATGTGTTTATCCTGATAGACCCACCTTCATTAAGTGCATGAGTGGCCCTTCCTTGTCCCACACCAGTAAAATCATGTAAACCAAAGATGGGGCGGAAAACGGAAACTAGAAAGAGACAAGCACAAGATAGCTCATGTTCTTTTTTTTAGGGAATTTTTGTTACGGGTTTTTTTTTTTGGACAAAGTTTTTGTTACTGATTAGGATCTTGATTCTTGTGTTGTTTAAAACATCTATTTGCTTTAAACACAGGGTTACGTCAGGGGTTAGGCCGGTCATAGGCTCAGACCAAGAACTTCTATAGATGACCATAGGCACATATATAAGTAAGATAATCTTCAGTCTTTTGCCTTTATTTATTTCATCCCAGGAAACCCATTTGATTTTCTACTTAAACATGTGTTTAGAGTCCTAAACTGCAGGTGATATCTATTGGATTTATCATTGCTGAAGTTATCAAGCACTTGGATTGGGAAGAGTGACGTTGAAGAGACAGAAAGATGGAATTTATCTCTGTCTTTGTAAAATTTAAATCAATAAATTCTATCTATCTTTTTTTTTTTTCCTCTGAATTCTATTTAATATTCATCACGAGTGAATTGATTTCAGATTAGGATTAGCATGATCACGAAGTCTTCTGTAGTTTTCTTCCTTTGAGCGTATATTCTGGCGTGCAAAATGGCTTTAGTGGTCCAAAGTAAAAGAATATATTTACTATTTTCTATGTTGTGAAGAGTGGTGGTTTGATGAAAACAGAGTGCTGCTGACAAAGGCTTCTTACATGACAAGCAGCAAGTTCAGTGTATGGTATTGATTAAAGCCTGCTCAAAATAGACGACAATGTTGATTAACATAGGGGATGATGATGTTTTTGATGACAGAGAAAATAGCAATTCTGCTAAAGAACGACAAAATGTGAAATCAATTTGACCTCAGCCACGAGAAGATGAACGACCAATCCCTATCAGCGTAAATGTAAGTTTCATTATAAAAACAAAACAAAATAAAATAAAATGAGGGTCCTTTCCTATTTCTTATCATTTGACTTCCCATTACATCCAAAGGGAAAGCTCAGGATAGTCTGTGTGTGTTTGACAGGTATGCGAGGACTATGTAAGAAGGTTATAATGCCTTGGCATATACTTTCTCTACGGACAGATTGCAACTCCATAAAGACATACCTTCTTTTATAATGAAGGGCATTTTACACTCTCTCATTTAAGGCCTGTCAGTTTCCCTTATGATATACTGTACCAATCTCAAACACCTGTTTCAGAAAAAGGACGAATAAACCGCCAAGAACCAAAACCCAAAACTGCTCACCATTCCCTTCCTTGTTACGTTTCTCTCAAATTTTTATATGAATTGATGGTGCTATTTCGGGAATAATGAAGAATGCTATGCATGTGGGATCCACTTCCATGTAGCGATTTCTTATGTGCTATTATCTTTATTATTGCTTATTGAAATTTGAATTACCTGAGTTTCTTTTAAATTACAAGTATCATGAATAGTTCAAGTATATCTCTGTTTTCCCAAATATTGACAATGCCAATTTCTTGAGATACAAATCCCTTATCTGGCCTACCTTTCTCTTCTCTCCTTCTCAGTGTGTGTGCAATAACTTCAGTTTCTATTGTGACGTCTTCAATCTCATACTTAGAGCAGGACACCCAACCTTCTCTGTTTTTCTTAACTTCTCTCTCACTATCATTTTGCTCTTAATCTAGCCATGGAAGAGTCAGACAATCCCAATGCTAACAAGTTCATAACCAAAAGAAGCTTCAGAAGAGGAGCCAACCCTCTTGAGCGTCATCACTATCATTATCATCACCATCAGCAACTGCAACAACACCCAACTCAGTTCAGGTTCTGCTACCAGAACGAGTATCAAATTCAGAGGTACTACCCGGCTTTTCTTCCTCTACCTTCTCTTCTACCTCTGCAACTAGCTTTCAAGCCATCCTCGTTCACCCAAAATCAGACCCTCAATTCGAAAACCGATTCACACAAGTCTCCATGCAAGCTGAACAAAGTCTCAGTAGACACAGTTTCTCATGGTAACACTAACCTTCGTTCAATTTCTTCGCCTGCGTGATTGTTTTCCTTCAAGACAGGCTATAATTTGTTTTTCGTCTTGTTTCTCTTTGTTTTTTTTTTTTTTTGGTAGATAATACAACTGCACAAGATATTCCTCTCCGTAGATAAATTTGCTATTTGTATTCGAAAGAAGAAATATACCTCATTATTTAAGTTTACTCGTTTCATGCATTAATTTCTTTTTTTTCTCAACAGCTCAATTTCATTTCTCAGATAGAATATAACAATAAATAAAATAGTGAATTTAGCTAATTCTTGTATCTCATTGGTTATCTTCTTCCATTGCAAATCTTGTTTGGCTGGCCTTTTCATTTGCAAACTTTACAGTCAAGAGTTTTTCATTTCAATTCTTCTTATATACCATCTTTTTTCCACATACTAATTCAGCTCCAAAGGAGTCTCATCATCAAGCCAAGGCCTCTTCCGAAGGAGATGATAGGAACAAACTCATGCCTGCAAGAAAACCACAGCCACTAATTGCTGCAAGGAGGCCAGACTCCGGTGGCAAAGAAGGCTCTGCAATCTCTCTCCTTGCTAACCACTTTCTAGTGAAGTTTGATTCATCACAAAAAATATATCATTACAATGTTGAAATTAGTCCCCATCCCTCTAAACAAGTTGCCCGAGTAATCAAAGAGAAGCTTGTTGATAATAATTCTGCTGTGCTCTCTGGTGCTCTTCCGGCATACGATGGGCAGAAGAATCTTTATAGCTCCGTTGAATTCCAAAATGATAAGCTTGAGTTCTACGTGAGCCTGCCAATCCCAGCAAGCAAAAGTTCATTAAATGATAGAGAAATGTGTGAATTGAAAGAGAAGCATGAACAGCATAAACTATTCCGGATAAATATCAAACTAGTCTCTAAGATCAATGGGAAGGAGTTGGCAAAATACTTGGGCAAAGAGGAAGATGATGATTGGATTCCACTTCCACAGGATTATCTCCATGCTTTGGATGTAGTTCTGAGGGATAGTCCAACTGAGAAGTGTATACCAGCAGGTAGGTCTTTCTATTCAACTTCAATGGGAAGAACCAAAGAGATTGGGGGAGGAGCTACTGGGTTGAGAGGGTTCTTTCAGAGTCTTCGACCAACTCAACAAGGACTTGCCCTCAATGTTGATTTTTCTGTAACTGCTTTCCATGAGAGCATAGGAGTGATTCCATACTTGCAGAAGCGCCTTGAGTTCCTTCGAGATCTTTCTCAAAGGAAGATGACAAGTTTAACTGGTGAAGAGAGGAAAGAAGTGGAGAAGGCCTTGAAGAACATAAGGGTCTTTGTTTGTCATAGACAAACTGTGCAGAGATATCGTGTCTATGGCTTAACTGAAGAGACTACTGAAAATCTTTGGTTTACTGATAGGGATGGAAAGAATCTGAGGCTCGTTGGCTATTTTAAAGATCACTATACCTATGACATACAATTTAACAAATTGCCATGCTTGCAGATTAGTAGGAGTAAACCATGTTATCTTCCTATGGAGCTTTGTGTCATCTGTGAAGGCCAGAAATTCCTTGGAAAGCTTTCTGATGACCAGACTGCAAAAATACTCAAGATGGGCTGCCAAAGACCAAGAGAACGAAAAGCCATCATTGAAGGAGTCATGAGGGGGCCTGTTGGGCCAACTAGGTAACACCATAGTACTTGTTTGATTTTAATGTACTTTTGTAAATCCTTTATCTTCTTATTTTAGTTTCTAATGTCTTGAAGGAATCATTTTGGCAGTGGCAACCAGGAAAGAGAATTCAACCTCCAGGTGTCAAGAGAAATGACTCGTTTATCTGGGAGAATTCTTCACCCTCCCAAGCTAAAGCTTGGGGATGGAGGTCACATGACAAAGCTAATTCCTTCACGGCATGACCGCCAGTGGAACCTTCTAGACGGTCAAGTCTTTGAGGGAACTAAAATTGAAAGGTGGGCATTGATAGGTTTCGGTGGTACACCTGAGCAGAAGTCCAATATCCCTAGATTTATAAGCCGGCTATCTCAAAGGTGTGAAGAAATGGGCATTTTTCTTAACAAGAACACAATTGTTAGGCCCCATTTTGAATCAGCCCAGGTGCTTAATAATGTCTCTCTTCTGGAATCTAAGCTTGAGAAAATCCAGAGAACTGCCTCAAACAATCTGCAGCTGCTTATTTGTGTTATGGAGAGAAAACACAAAGGATATGCAGACTTGAAAAGAATTGCAGAGACAAGTATTGGAGTTATGAGCCAATGCTGCTTGTATCCGAATCTCAGCAAATTAAGCTCACAATTTTTGGCAAATTTGGCTCTCAAAATCAATGCCAAAGTTGGTGGCTGCACAGTTGCTCTGTACAATTCACTGCCATCTCAGATTCCAAGACTCTTTCAATATGATGAACCAGTTATATTTATGGGTGCTGATGTAACTCATCCCCATCCACTTGATGATCACAGTCCATCTGTTGCTGCTGTTGTTGGTAGCATGAATTGGCCTACTGCAAACAAATATATTTCAAGAATAAGGTCGCAAACGCATCGACATGAAATCATTCATGATCTCGGTGCAATGGTGAAGGAGTTACTAGATGATTTCTATCAGGAAGTAAAGAAACTCCCTGGGAGAATAATTTTCTTTAGAGATGGGGTTAGTGAAACCCAGTTCTATAGAGTTCTTCAAGATGAACTACAATCCATCAAAGGGGCATGTTCTAGATTTGTTGGTTATAAACCATTAGTTACTTTTGTAGTAGTACAGAAAAGGCATCACACAAGATTGTTTCCCTTTGAAACTGATCATCATTGTCACGAGAATATTCCCCCAGGGACTGTGGTTGACTCTGTGATCACTCATCCCAGAGAGTTTGACTTTTATCTTTGCAGCCACTGGGGCATGAAAGGAACAAGCAGGCCAACTCATTACCATGTTTTGTGGGATGAAAACAAGTTTACTTCTGATGAACTCCAAAAGCTGGTTTATAACCTGTGCTATACTTTTGTTAGATGCACCAAGCCAATTTCTTTGGTTCCTCCTGCTTATTATGCCCATTTAGCTGCATACAGAGGCAGACTCTATCTTGACAGATCAGATTATTCATCGACTTTATCCAAAGGTATTTCTTCATTATCTAGACCTGCACCTCCAAAGACAGCACCTCTTCCAAAACTTAATGAGAACATCAAGAAGCTCATGTTCTACTGCTAATGACAATGTGTGTGTGTGTTGCTGTCTTGCCATTTGATTTGCAACTTACCTTCTGATATCTGATATTAAGAGGCACCCGAAAAGTAGAAGAGTAAATGCATGCAGGATAGGATTAGTGGAGCATGAAAAAACAAAAGACATGCAATTTCTGCATTGTCTAATTAAACAAGCTGCCTAAGGTCAATTTACCTGTTATACTTTCTTCTATTTTAGTTGTATTGTGAATAAAATATAAGATAGCATTTGCATTGATAAATTTGAATTTAAATCTTAAATTTAAAATCTCATACTTAAAATTCACATGTTTAAAATTTTTTATTTGGATAATATAAAAAATTTTAAAGGAGAGAGACAGATTGAAGTTCAAAAAATAAAGAGAAGATTGAAAGTAACAAGCTTCTATTCTTTAATCGGTGAGAGACAAATGAAAGACGACAAGAGTGACAAGAATAATAAAGGCAATAATATTGAAAACATGAAAAAATGAGAAGAATAATAAAGGCAATAATATTGAAAACATGAAAAAATGAGAGTTGTTATAGTTGAAATTTTAAATAATTAGGATTTAAAAAAAAATTCAAGATTACAATGAAGTTATATTCAAATTCAAATTTTCATGCATTCAAACTCACGAATTGTAAGCTTAAAGTCATTGTGGAAGCTTCAGTTAAAAACTAAGAATACATGGATATTAGGTGCAATTGTTCCTTTTATATGTATGTATGTATATAATTAATGAATTCCAGCAGTTAATATTATCTTTTAAGCTTCATAGTTGAATTCTTTTAGTCTATGATCCATATGGATGCAAAATGATATAAATTTCTTGTCCAGTATCATAAGACCCTATATGGGTTAGAATTCATTAAACTAAAAAATAATTAATGTCTAACCCTATATGTTATGATGTGTAATGCGTCCATTAGTGACATATTTTAGAATGAAAAATAACAAGGTCGTTGTAGTTAGTTTTGTAAGTTGTTTTCATTTTTATTAATTGATCTTTTTATTTAAAAAAACATGAATCACAAAACCATCAAACTCCACGTTACCTCCAAGTCTGACCTATTTTAACAGTCTGAGTAGGTGGGGGTGTAGCAGATCTCCAGGGGTGCCAACGAGATTTAATAGTAATCCGAGTGATTCACAGCTAATTAGACGAAGCTAAACAAAAGGCATACTATTTTTTATGATATTATAATTGTAGTTTTTAAAAATTCCAATTTTTGGCTCTAACTTTTTTACATGTAGTTTCTTAAAGGGTTAATTTTTTCAGGTACAACTGACATATTTAACATTGATGCAATGCAATATTATTCCAAAAATTTTAAAAATGGTACAATATCACTTATAATAACATTTTTTAGGCTTCTAGTTCCATTGAATAACCCTAAAATAAAAACATTTTACCAGCTGAAAAATCTCTCATCAACAACAGAACAAAATTCATTTTGAATTATATTTAAGGAATTATTTGGTTTGGATTGAAGAAACAATGTCATTTGATTATTATCAAATTAATTGTTTTTTTTTCCTATCCATCAGGATCTCACTAGAGCGCCTTCTACTTCTAATAGGCCATACTCGCCGTTAGTTGAAAAATTGTGACAAAGGTTAAAAGTAACTTTATCCTACAATTTTTTCTAAAACAATAATTAGTATTCAAAACTTAGAATTAGCATAATATTTTTAAGTCATCAAGAAGAGAAACTTGTCCTCCAAACCTTTTTAACATGTGGTTTCTGTTAATTTTGTCAGGTACAACTAATATATTTAACCTTAACTTTTAAAATTTTAAAAATGATATAATATCATCTTATAATAATATTTTGTCAATTATGGCAAGGGTTAAAAAGTAATTTTACCTTGATTATATTCCAACCCTTTCTCAAATGTAATTTTTCCCATGGGATGTAACAAAAGAATCTTGGTGGACCCACTGAGAATGGAACCCTCAAGTGAGGGACTGAATGATCAGAGGAGGCAAAGAGAGAAACCAAGAAAAGGTGTGCCTTCAGGTGGAGGATGACGAGGCAAGGCCACTGAACTAAGTCTGATAAAAAAAAATTTTTTGGAGTTCCTTTACTGTGTCTCTCGTGAGCTCTGTTTTCCAGGAAACAAGTGAACACGGTGCTCTAAAAGACTACACACATCGAAAAATAAAACAGAGTCACAGTCTCAGATGCATTATTTATCAATAATTTTAATGCAGTGAGCGAGTGTCTATAAAAAAAATCTGACCTTTTCTGAAGATGAAGCCACCATCGAATTACCACTCTCTGTCTCTCCCACTGCCTCCTATGTTTTTTTCTCTTCTTTAACACTCTTTTCAGTACTGCATGTCCCATGCAGTTGCATGTAACACATTGTCTGCTTATGTACAATAGTACATTGGGGGCTTTCCCATCATTACTTTTTAGGGACAATTAATCATTTAATTTTGTAATTTTATCTCGCTTGTAATTAAATTTTAAATTTTAACTTACTATAATTAGGTTTTTTTAATTTTTCTTTAGTTATAATTTAGTTGTTAAATTTTGACTTGATGTAATTTAATACTTATAATTTTAATTATCTAAAATATTGTCACTATATTTAGAAAAATAAAATTATAAAATTATTTTAAAATTTAAATTGTATTATTTTAAATTACTAAAACTTTTAATCTTTGCAAACTACAAAGATTAAAATTTTAATCTTTATAATTTTATTTTTAAAATAAAGGGAACAACATTTTGGATTCTTAAAATTATAGGAATTAAGTTGCACCAAATTAAATTTCTTAAACTAAACTACAACTGAAATAAAACTATGAGAATTAAGTTACAATATGTTTAGATTCAAGAATTGAGTTATAATTGAGTTAAAATTTAAAAAAATAAATTATTAAGTTTCTCTTTTTCTTTCTTTATTCTTATTTGCTTTATTTAAATATAAAGTTCAGGTGAAATAAATTATAAAAGTTTGTTAAAATCAAGATGGATTAGCAAGTTGCTCATTTCAATGGTGAAACTTTTTTCATAATAGTTCGATAGCTAAAATATAATTTTAGTTGTCCTCTAACTTCATACAAGTATTTAATTTGATCTCTTAATTTTATAAAATATATTTTTGGTGTCCTAACTTAATAGTTTTAGTTTTAAATGACTATTTTAGTACCAATTATTATTATTTTTTTAAAAAAATAAACTTAATATGTCAATATTTAAAAATATTTTTTTAATATTTAAAATTTTAATGTGAAATTTTTTTGTGATGACACTAACAATATTAGAATTAAAAGACTAAAAATACACTTTACAAAATTAAGAGATTAAAATAAAATCTTATACAAAATTAAAAAAATTAAAAATATTCTTTAACTTAGGAATGGAGTTATGTCTAAACAAACCAATGTCATCTCTTAGTAGTGATGGGGGAAATTTTCACTTACCTCCTCCAAAATATTACCACTTGCCCTTCTCCCAAATAGAGAGTGGGTTGTCTCTTGTTTCCTCCCCTCTTGCTCCATCCTACCACTACAATCAAGCCAATATGTAATCACGGTTTCGTTTATTCAATAACCATATTTTTAAAATGTGGCAAAGTTTCATACCAATGGTTGAAAAAAAAAAACTTGGCTATTTTAATTGTGACAAGAATCTAACCATGATTTTAGAAAAATGTGACTTTCTGGGGGAAAAAAAAACATGGCTATTACTCACATAACAAATTGTCAAACTTCAGCCACGTTTCTTGGGCCATGTTTTTTGAAAAAACTTGGCTACTTAATTTTATTTAAAAAAAATTAGTAACATTTTTCACAACAATTTATATGTTTAAAAAGTTTTTCAATAATTTAAATATTACATATTATTATATTAAAGCCACGATTTTCAAAAAATGTGGCTACTGACTTATTTCATTAAATAAAATTTGATAATTTTTTTCAAAAATTTAAATCTTTCCACAAGCTTTTAAGCTATTTAAATACTATAAATTATTACATTATATTATTATTTTTCTGAAATTTTGGAAAAAATATTTCACACTATTTAATTTTAAAATTATTTTTGATAATTAAATTTTAATTATTTTCTGATCAGATTATTAATACAAATTATTTAAATTATTTTTGTTACTGGTTGATGTATATATTTCTATTTCTATTTATAAATATTTTTAATCAATATTTTAAATATCTTATTAATATATAAGATTTTCCAACTTTATTTAAATTAGTTGCTTCGTAAAGCTCTACAAAGTTCACTTGTCGTCCATCTTTTTCTTCCTATAAAAATATCTTACAATGGCTATAGCTATTTCTTTATTGGAAGGATTGCCCTCTTTATTTAAATTAATTGCTTTGTAAAACTCTACAAAGTTCACTTGTCATCCATCTTTTTCTTTCTATAAAAATAATATCTCTATTATTGAATACATATATACATACATACATACATACATACATATATTTACTATGACAAATTGAAAAAATATCATATAACTCCTTCTCCTTGAGAAACTAAGAGTTCCACTCATATGGTGAATCTTCAAGTGACCCTTACTTACAGTGTTTTTACGTGAAATCATCTATAAAAAATAATTATTATTAATAAATAAATTTTATTTTCAGAAAAAAATTATTTAAAAACAAAATCTTACTTTCATGTTAGAATTTACATGGTGGTCGACAAATGTTGCCCAATCTTCTCTAGAGGCACCATTTAGCACACCATTCTTCAATTCTTCTATTAATTTAGTACCATCTTAATTGTTTTTGTACAAATTATATTTGAATTATTTTGACTTTTCTCCCATTGCTTTTAAAATAAACTTTTTGTGCCCAAAATCATCAACCAGAAAATGAGCCTACATGAGATATATAAAATATATTAATTAATGATAATTATGAAAAGAAACATCATTCTTCTTCTAATTACATTGACAATATTTTCATAAACATAATCTTTCATTGTGTTAGGAATCTTACGCCATTCAAGATGTCTTAATGAAAAATTATTGTAATTAATCAAATAATTCCTAAAAAGCTTGACGAGAGCCCACTAGCATTTCCAATTGATTAATTAAGTGTATTTCACTCCATGTGAATTCTTTCACCATTTTGAAGCAAAAACACATATTTTACTTTTAAGCATTGAGTGGAAATGTTTCCACTTTCACTTGAAAAAAGATTATCAAAAAAATGCAAAAACATGTACATAAAAAAAAATATTGACTTTAAATACCTATAACTGTCACTTTAAATCATTAATAAAGTTTGTTGCTTATACTACACAAACATTAATATGGTACAATATAATTAGGAAAGATAATTTTAAATATTTCTCACACTTGTCATATAGTTGCTCTTGCCCATCTTGCACTAATTCAAAAAATTCTTTGGTCCCTTCATTCATCCTCTGATTTTGATTTTGTGATGAATCTTCAATTAAAATTGAAGTTTCATTTTCTTCTTACACCCCAAAAGTATCACAAACTAATTCATGAATATGACCACTTGCCTCATTTCCTTGTTCTCTATTTTTTTATGTTAACTAGACCACTGGAAGAAGTTCCTCTGAATTTACATTTTTCACCATGTAAAATCCAACATGTATATCTACAAGGGAATGGTTTAGCAATTAAACGGTCCTGAACCTCCTCTTGAACATTCCATTTTCTAAAGTTACACTTAGGACAAGGATAAATAATTTTACCCTCCACACCATTGTTTGCAAAAGCAAAATCTAAAAATCCTTCCAAACCATTTATATATTCTCTTGTGCTGCGAAGTTTAGATATCCAAGGTTTATTCATCTTCCATATAAAATATAAAATAATTATATTGAAACATAAACTTTGACATATTTTTTTAATTTTTTAAATAAATATAAATAAGGTAAATAAAAATCTCAACATGTAGATCATAAATTTAATCACATCAAATAAATTTAATTTAAACATTAATGTAACATTTAAATCATTCTATATGAAAAATAAAAGTTTAAACCTAATAAAATACTACTACATAAATTCATGTCATATTTCATCCTGTAAGATTTAATTTATCCAATTTACGATATCAAATGCAGAGTAAAAATAAATTAATAAATGTCATACATAAGATTTT